>NC_053152.1:10869152-12128736 GCF_016808335.1 Panicum virgatum
ACAAAAGCCATCCATGCCATAGAAGAATTCCTAAACTAATAGATAGGCTCAAGAAACATTATTGCCTGTTAACCTGAAACTTGTAACTGTTTAAAACATCTTAAGTCGATGGTCACACATCAGCTGTCTCGCTTCTCATATATTATCTCTCTTTTTTTTTACTGGCCAACTCAACGTGTTGGCCTATCATGATTTTTTTACTGGCCAACTCAACGTGTTGGCCTCTCATGATTTTTTTTAACTGGCCAACTCAACGTGTTGGCCTCTCATGATACAGCCAGATGGGTTTCATCGGCTTTTGTCATTCGCTGTCCCACATGCTCGGGAAATATTTCTTGAGGTGTTGGCCATTGACAGCTATAGGAAACTTGACGCCATCCAACTCCTCAAGCATTTATGCATTTCCAGGCAAAACCTGATCAACCTTGTACGGCCCGTGCCAAGTTGGAGACCACTTGCCATATTTTCTATCTTTGGTTCCCAATGGTAACACTGCCTCCCAAACTAGGTCTCCAACCTGGAATTCTTTCGGCCTGACCTTTTTGTTGTATGCACGAGCAACTTTAGCCTTGTTTTCCTTAATTTTCTCAAGTGACCAAAGTCTTTACTCTGTAAGATCCTCCACATTATCGTTCATCAAGGCTGCATACTCTTCAGCCGATAGATCATTCTGAAACTCAACACGCCTCGATCCGGCCATGATCTCCCATGGTAACACAGCTTCTTGACCGTAGACCAGATGGTATGGAGACGTCTTGATGGATCCGTGACACGAAATACGATATGCCCACAAAGCCTCTGACAACACCTCATGCCAGTGCCTAGGATATTCATCAATCTTCCTTTTGATTAGCTTGATCAGACTCTGGTTGGATGCTTTAGCTTGTCCATTAGCCTGGGCATAATATGGGGATGATCTGATCAGCTTGAACCTCGTGTCATCAGCGAATTTCCTGAATTCCTCCGATATAAAGACCGATCCTCCATCAGTCGTAATGGTTTGAGGAATCCCGAACCTATGAATAATGTGCTCTTTGACGAAACGAATCACATCTCTTGATGCCACCGACCTCATGGGTACCGCCTCTACCCATTTTGTGAAATAATCTGTAACAGCTAACACCCGTTGGTGGCCCTTGCTAGACAGTGGGTTAATCTGGCCGATCATATCCATGGCCCAACCCCTGAACGGCCACGGCTTAATAATAGGATTCATTACTGATGCCGTAACTATCTGAATCTTGCCGAATCTCTGACATGCCTGACATCCCTTGTAATATTTGAAGCAATCTTCAAGCATGGTAGGCCAGTAATATTCCGATCGCCTAATCAGCCATTTCATCTTATGAGCCGATTGATGAGTGACACAGGCTCCTTCATGAATCTCATGCAAGAGCCGATTCGACTCTGCAGGTCCCAGACATTTAAGCAGTAGTCCTTCCAAAGTCCTGTAGAACATGTTGTCCCTGACCAGAACATACTACATGGCTTTGAGTCTTATCCTTCTGGGTGCCCCCGAGCCGAATCCTTCAAATAATTGAAGGTATCGGCTCTCTAGTCTCCAGGTTCTAGAAACTGAACTTCCACATCGACCCCATCGGTTGTTTCCTTGTAACCGGAAGCCATCTATGCCAAATCATTGGCTTCATTGTTCAGAGTTCTGCGTATCCAATGGAAATTAATGTACCTGAATTGTGACATCAACTCACGGCATTGCATCCATATTGGGAAAAGAGCTTCGCTCTCACATCTATATTCTTCCATGAGCTGACAAATCACCAGTTTCGAATCCCCAAATACTTCCACTGCCTCTGCACCAGCTTCCACGAGTAATTCCATCCCTCTGCGTATGGCTTCATATTCTACTAAATTATTGGTGCATGGAGCAGTCATCCTGATGGAAAAAGAATAAGTCACCCCTCGAGGTGATACCAACAGAATTCCCACGCCGCATCCATCATCGCATGCCGATCCGTCAAAAAACATGGCCCAGGCATGTATAAACAGTGCAGCTATATCGGTGCTGTCCTTTGACTGCCTTCGCAGGCTGATATCGGATATCGAACTCCGATAATGCAAACATCCACTTTCCAAGCTGGCCTTTCAGAACTGGAGCCGACAGCATATATTTTATGACATCCGATTTGTAGATGACAATCATTTCCGCCGAGAGCAAAATATGACGAAGCTTTGTGCAAGTAAAGAATAAATAGAGGCAAAGCTTCTCGATCTCAAGGTACCTGGTCTCGGCGTCTAACATGCGCCTACTGAGGTAGAAAACCACCATCTCCTGGCCGTCGTGCTTCTGAACCAATACTGAAGCAATGGAAGTGTCACCCACGGACAGGTACACGTAGAAAGGCCTATCTTGCTGGGGTGGAACCAACACTGGAGGCTTCGATAGATATTCCTTGATTTCATCGAAAGCTTTCTGTTGCTCTACCCCCCAGCGAAACTCAGCATCAGACTTGATTTTCACCAAACCTATGAACGGCTCGATGCGCCCAGACAGATTGGAGATAAATCATCTGACAAAGTTGATTTTGCCGATGAGCTTTTGTAACTCCTTCTTCGTAGTAGGCGGTCTCATTGTCCTTACTGCCTCCTGACTCTTCAAGCCGATCTCGATTCCCCGCTCATGCACCAGGAATCCTAAGAACTGACCGGCTGAGACATCAAAGGCGCACTTCTTTGGTTCATTCTAAGCCCAAACCTTCGAGTCCGCTCCAAGATCTGACACAAATCTTCCAGATGTCCCCCAGCCGATGTGGACTTGACCACGACATCATCAATGTAGGTCTCTACCAACTTGCCGATGAGATCATGAAAAATGTAATTCATGGCACGTTGATACATTGCATCGGCATTTTTCAATCCAAAGGTCATGACCAAGTACTCGAACAAACCGACCGCACCTGGTACTCTGAACGCGGTCTTGTGTACATCCTCTGGGGCCATAAAAATCTGGTTGTAGCCGGCATTACCATCCATAAAACTCATCATTTTATGACCTGCCGTTGCGTTGATCAATGTTTCCGCAACAGGCATCGGATACTCATCTTTTGGCGTTGCTCTGTTGAGGTCTCTGAAATCCACGCAGACTCGCCATCGGCCATCTTTCTTTTGGACAGGGACCATGATGGAGATCCACTCCGCATACCAACATGGCCTGATGAATCCTGCATCCAGCATCTTTTGCACCACTTTCTTAACCTCCTCTAGGACTTCGGCCTTCATCTGACGTGCTGGTTGCTAAAACGGCCGAAATAACTTCTTAAGCAGGAGCCGATGCTCGACGATGTTTCTATCCAGGCCGAGCATCTCAGTATAATCCCATGCGAAACAGTCCCGGTACTCCTTCAATAGTGCTATCATTTGCTCACGCAAGATCGGGTCTAACTTTTTGCTGATAAATGTCGGTCGCGGCTTATCCCCGGGACCGATGTCGACTTCCTCCAAATCGTCAGCAGACGTAAACCCGTACCCTAACTTGCCACCGTCTGAAAGATCGGCATCGACAGCAAACACAGGGAGATAACAAGAAAAAATTTCTGGCCAACCGCACGGGCTGGCCGTTCCCACATGTCCGTTATTATTCAAAACTAAATGCTCAGCAAAGGCCATTGTTTGTACATAATGTAACAATTGTAACCCCAAGTCTATATTACTCATCTTTTGGGGCCGGTCGCTGGGACCGGCCTCTCTAACCTTGCTGGATTTCGTAGCTTGTCAGGATGTGTCTACTCTGTGAGGCCAGTGGATAAGACCAGCCTCAGCCCATTTTTTGTCACTTCAATCCGATCACAGTCTTCCAGCGCGATCCCTAAGATCGGTTCTTGCCCTTCTGCATCCCAGGCATTCATGTCTGCAAGCGAAACCTCGCTGGAATCATCTGCACGGACCACCTCCACTTCATCGCCATCCCACTGGACCAAACACTGGCGCATCGTGGAAGGAACACAACAATTTGCGTGAATCCAATCCCTCCCAAGCAGCACTGTGTATGTACTCTTACTGTTGACGATGAAGAACGATGTTGGAACGGTCTTGCGGCCAACTGTCAACTCCATATTGAGGACACCCTGTGCCTCCGACGGCTGACCGTTGAAATCATTGAGCATCACATTGTTCTTGATAAGATCAGCAGTGGAACGACCCAACCGGCGCAGCACTGAGTAGGGCATCAGGTTGACTGCGGCGCCAGTGTCGACCAACATCCTGTTCACAGGCTTGCCATCGATGAGGCTCTTGAGATACAATCCCTTCAGGTGCTTGTAGCTTTTCTCCTTGGGCTTCTCAAAGATGATCGGCCGTGGGCCGAGATCCAGCTGCGCGATGAACAATTCCTCCGGCTGGGGCGCCCAAAACTCTGACGGGAACACGAACACCATGTTCACATCAGCCGATGGCTTGTCATCGGCTCTTGGCTGCTTGGGGCGCCACTCCCTCCTTGGAGGGCGCCTTTCCACCCTTTGCGGGCGCCTGACTTGCTCTGCGAGATCCGGACGTGCTTTCCTCAGCACGTCAAGGTACTTTGCTTCTGCCTCTTCGAGATTGCGTAGGCGCTGCACTCTGCGCTTTTGTGATCGGCTGAGCCCGTCAGGACACCACCATGCACGATGATACTTGTCTTCCTCTTCTGGCTCGAGATCATCCCTGGATGGCCGCCTCACACGGTCATCGTGACGTGTTCTGGGCCCTAAGTGCTAGAACACCGATGTCTCGCCTTGCTGGCGTCCCCGAGGCCTGCACTCCAAGCAATCATCTATAGTAGGCAATCGACTCATGGCAGAGTTCCAACAGTACCTAAAGAACGGGCAATGCCAGTGGTCGCATATAGCCTGGTGCCTCCCCAGCGTCCTCCCTGTGCGGTGCTCATACTCCTCTTCCGATTCATATCGGCAGCACAACTTGTACTGATACTGGTACTTTTCCAGAAGCCGATTGGAAGCTGGGAGCTGATTGCGGATGTGACGCACTTGTTCTTCAATAACATGTTGCTGCTCCGGCTCGTTTTCATTCTGGGGCCGTTTGCCAGAAGCGGCCTCTTTCTTCTACTCGTCACGGCGGCGCATGGGTCCCGCCATGTTGATCTGGAATGCTAAGTTCTGGCCCTGATGTCCAAGATCTGACAGCTCCACCATGTTAGCTTGTGGGAATGGTTAACTGTCCACCTTCATTGTGTGTTGAGCCAGAATTAACCAGCCTTGCTCGATAGCCGATTGGATCTGCCAACGTAGCTCCTTGCAGTCATTTGTGGCATGGGTGAACGAGTGGTGCCACTTGCAGTATAGCCTCCCCTGCAACTCTTGTGCCGTTGGCAGCTTGTGATTCTCTGGGAGCTTCAACTGCTTCTCCTTGAGCAGTAAGTCGAATATTTGCTCTGCCTTGGCCACGTCAAAGTCAAAGCCCTTCACAAGCCCCTTCTGTTTGACCCACTTGCATGGGATGGGGTTTGCCCCCCCCCCCGGTCCACTCTGCTACAACCACTTCCTGTTCCTCGCTAGAATCATCGGAATCACCTGCTTGGGTCATATTGATATGGCGCTTGAATTTCTCCTGGTACAGCTCTGGGTGGTAGTGTTCATACGTCGTAAGCTTCTGCACCATGTGTGCCAGAGAGGTGAATTCCAACTGAAAAGCTAGATCCTTGATCGGCTTAGCGAGTCCCAGAACCGCCAAATCAACTGCCTCCTTCTCTATGATGCGCGATGAGTAGCATCGGTTCTTGACCTCTTAGAAGTGTTGTACGTACTCCGAGACACTTTCCCCCCACTTCTGCCTGACTTGGGCAAGGTCAGCAATCCCGGCTTCGGTAGCCTCTGAATGATATTGGGTGTGGAACTAATCTTCCAGCTGCCTCCAAGTCCGGATTGAATCTGGAGGCAGCGATGTATACCATCCAAAAGCTGAACCTGTGAGAGACTGGGAGAAGAAACGGACCCTCAGAGGATCCGATACTGAGATCATCCCAAGATGCGTCAGGTATCGGCTCACATGTTCAATGGAGCTGGCTCCTTCTAATTCGCTGAATTTGGTGAACTCCGGAAGCCGATACTTGGGTGGCAACGGGATCAAATCGTAGTCACTTGGATACGGCTTGGAATAGCCGATTGCCTTTCTCTTGGGCAGGATGCCAAACTTATCCCTTAGTATTGCACTGACCTGCTCCACACTAAGAACTCCTGGGGCCGAGGGCTCAGCACTCGGCCCGGTAGCGTACTTTGCCAGCCATGCCTGTTTCTCTCCGTCTGCCCCTGAGGTCCTTGTACCCACCAGCTGCCCCGTGCGTGTTGGGTTGACATTGTCAGGTATGTACACGCATGTGTAGCCATGCGGGATCTCTTTGGGTGGCTCGTTCATGAACTGTCCCTCCCCGGGGTCACCGCCGATCTTGTAGACGACATAGATCGGCGAACTCTGCTGTCCTGCTGCCGCGAGCGAGTACGATACTGGTGGCCTAGATTGCAATGTAGCTTCCCCCCTGTGACTCCCCAGGACTGGTCCCGATGGGGAGTACTGGTTCTTGATCACCTCCTGGACAACGCGATGTGCCACGCGCTCAAGCTCGTTCACCAGGCTCTCTGAGGGCCGATGAAGCGTATGAGCCACCATATAGTTCATCTCCTGGCGTAGAGCCCTGGTGCGCTCCTCTGATGGCACAGACAGATCAACGTTGTCGAGAGCGCCCTCTGGTGAAAACCCCTTCCACCTGATGCCGTGGATGCGGGTCCTCTCAAAAGAGCCGATGAGATCGGCTTCAAACTAAGCTTTGACCTCATCATATTTTTGCTTGTGTTCTGGAGTCAGCTCTTCGTACGTGACAGGTTTGGTGACCGGCGGAACAGGAGCTTGGTCTTGAGGTCCAGTCATCTCTGCAGCGGGCGTTGTTGTTGATGAAGGTCCCATCGAGCGTGCCAGAATGTATTGTCGGTCAAAACCCACCGGCGAGTAGTGACAGGCAACACGAAGAGCCGGGAGGTCGCCGGGGCGCTGGCAGGCACTGCTTCCTCGGACAACGGCCCGCAATCCGGCACACGCCAAAGATTCCGGAGAATGTAAGGCGTGCCACCTGACCTATACCTGATCAGGAAGGTGCGAACGTGCTTTAAATGATTTGCCTGCATGCACAAACACGTGTAAACATTAGTCCGAGCCGTGGTCGGCTCCCCGGGACGACTCTTACATCGGCTTTCAAAGAACCGATCGAGTCCCGGTGTCAGATTGGATCTGCATCTATCCAGATATTGATGAATAAAGCAAATAATTATGAGAAACTTGCTTCAATTAAATCAAGCTGATCCGATCCACAACAGTAAAAGCTTCACCACTAGATCGGAACATCCTACACGTAACTAGGCCTAGCGAACATAACAGATAACTAAACCATAACCAAAAACAGAGGCCTAAAAACTAGCAAGAGCCGATTCCCGGAACAATCCCTATTAAGGCTAAAATAAAGCATCTATTACATCACCAGAACATCAATCCGTTTGCAGGGCCTAACCTAGCAGATATTGAGCTAATCCTTATAAAATAAGAACAAACCGTAACAGATTGGATCTACTAGATAGAAAAGAAGCAAGGTGTTAACTCTACGCAACTAACCCTCTGCAACGAGAATTAGCTTAAGATCAAGCATGAATGCATAGAGAGAACATGATATTCGCAAATGGTAAGCAACAAAAGCATAATGAATCTACTAAAAGCCATGCTACGAACATCAAGATAACTAGTACTACTCGCCATCAAAAATGCTTCAGTACGAGTAATACCAAGGTAAAAGCAAGAACAACACTGCCCTGATCGCAAGAAGCGATCAAGGCAGAATGGCGCTTACTTGGATGAAACCCTAGAATTAGGGGTGGCAGTGTGCCGAGAGTTGTTGATTGCAAAACGTGATGACATTCTTTTCTTTACGAATATCATAGGTTACATATTTATAGTCCGGAGACTTGGGAAACAATCTAAACTAATGTGTCCATATCGGACTCTATCTCTAACTCAATCTGAACTAAATCTAAGGATACATGGCCCACATGCCCCAAATGCTCACGCAGGAGCCGATTCGTAAGTCTTCTTCAATTTCTTCATCAAGCCCAACTCACTCGCGGCCCATAATTAACCCTGTTAATTTATGGCAATAACAGCTATACCAAAACTTGTTCAAGTACATAAGCGTTCATCACAACAAGCAAATTATATTGTTTCCTTACAACTTTGCGTGAGTGATTCCTTCCGTCTAACTCTTTCTATTCTATAATCGAATTGTTTAAACCTTAACTACCAAGAACTGCCTCCGTATAATCTTGCAGTGAACACTGGGTCCTAATTGTCATAATTCCCGAGAAGAGCCTACTCGTGGTTATGGACTCATTGAGGAGACGTCCAGAACAATACGAAAATTTTCTTAACATGATGAAAAAGTAATTCTACCACTACTCCGTCGATGACCGATAATTTGAATCACTTTGTTACTTGACTATAATTGTTCTAATCATGCATAGGATTTGGAAAGAATTCGCTAAAAATCATCCGGGCAAATTTGACAAGGAATTGAAGATCAAGACAGATTTTGCGGTACGCACTTGGATGATTCGTTGCATTATTCATTAGTTTTATTATATATTCATGTAAATACCTGATAATTTCTTCTCTCTTAAAGTGTATGAGGCAGAAACAAGGCACTGTATTATGCGCATACTATGTATGCGAGAACATCCATGGTCTGGTAGGTCCTCCAAAGGGCTGGACAGATTGGGAGGAGGAAGTAAGTAAAAAACTTGTTAATATTTGAACTCGTTTTTTAATTAGTCGAAATTAGTTATCCCCTTTTTCCATAGGTCGAGGAGATGCGCGACAAACTCATACCGGAGGAAAAGATTATGGCAATTCAAGAACAATTGTCCGGATTTATTGTTGAGCAAGTCCTCAATCCAAAAGGCGAATTCTACTATGATGGACTATCTAATATTGACAATCGCAGAAAATATGACAATATATGCGTATATATGTAATTAAGAACGAATATACCTATGTAAATATATATATATGTGTGTGTATGTATTAAATTTCTATTTATGAGTATGTATGTATTATATATATAAGCACTCCAATAATATATATGTGTATATATATATATATTTATATAATATTGGTCCTAGACATTTTCATATGTAAAGGAATTCACATGTATAGATATGTGTATGCATATATATATATATATATATATATATATATATATATATATAGTTACTTATATAATATTTGTCCTAGATAGTTTATATAAGTAACTATCTAGGACAAATATTATATAAGTAACTATATATATATATATATGTATATATTAGTGGAGATCATACACACTGAATTCCAATACATAAGTTTAATTGAAATGCAAAAATATAATTGAAATAGAAAAAGAATTGAGAAAAGGAAAATAGGAAAAAAAAAAGGGGACCTTTTGTCCCGGTTGGTAACACCAACCGGGACAAAAGGACAAAAGGTCCTCTTTTGTCCCAGTTGCTAGACCCGGGACAAAAGGGCACCCCCTTTTGTCCTGGACTGGCGTTCCCGGTTGGGAAACTGGAACAACAAGGGTTTCCCAACTGGGACAAATCAACGTTTTTGTAGTAGTGGTAGGAGCCTTTCGTAGATGCCATGGAACCGGCAGCTTCGACTCCGCCTCCAACTCCACGCGCGTCAACACATCGAACGGAACGCCGACTGAAGACGATCCCGAGACGGCGATTGTTCCCGGACTTCGCCTCGGTAATCAAGGCAGCGCAGTACGTGTTGACTGTGACACCTCAGGTGTCAGTACACTTAAATACAAATCACTGTACCCCATTTAAACTTAAAAGAAAAATGTGGGAAATTAATTCAAAGAGAGGGGTTAAATAAAAGTCAAAGTATACAAAAGAAATTAAAGGAGAAAGAAAAAAGAGTGAAAAGCTACTCAAATTTCAATTCAAAAATGTGCACAAAATTTTAGTTGGCTCATGAGAGGTACTTCAATTGACATGGGCTCAATTGAACTTCAGCCAAAAACAAATCAAAAACTGAATAAAACTAAAGCCCTTTTGTGCAAGTTTGAAAATTTACAAATAGTTCAAAATAGGAGTTTCAAATGAAAATTTGCATAACACAAAAGTTGTAAATCTTGAAAAGTTATGCAAAATTGGTATTCAACACTTTTTCATTTGAGCCCTCTAAGAAGGAGATATTTTTAGTTTACCGAGAGGTCCCTGAATTTTTAGAAATCACAAAAAGGCCCTCACCTCCATGTCTCTCTTTCCGGATGCTCTGTTTCGCCCGCCGCCCGCCGTACGCAGCCGGTGGACATCGTCCACGGCGCGTCCGCGGCCAAATGGACCCGGGGAACCCCTCCAACGCCGCCTGGCCTGCCCCTTGGCATCTCCCCAAGAGGACACGCACCCCTGAGGCACTCCCGAGCTGCCACGCCTCCCCGCCATGCAGCTCACCGCCTGCTCGCTCCGCCCGCTCGCCGTCGAGTCGCCCCGGACCAAACCGACCTCCCCCAGATGCTACTCCCCTCGCCCAGGTGCTCTCTGGCCTATAAGTAGCACCAGAGCCCCGCCGTCGCGCGACTTCCCTTTCTTCTTCCTCCTTCCGCCGTCCGCCATGGCCGGCGAGATCTAGCTCACGCGGACCGGCCACCACAGCCTCGCATTGCTCCATCCAACCACTCCAGCAGCTCCGCCACATCCCAGTTAAGCTCCACGTGCGCGGAATCGAACTCAGACGCTTCCCCGTCGCCATTCCCCTTCTACGCTGCCGCCGGCGAGCTCGGGCTCACCGCGGACCGGCCAGCCCAGAGGGAGAGCGTGCACGAGAGCTACCCCAGGAGCATCCTCATGCTCTCATAGTGCTCGTGCGTGCCACGTTCCTCTACCCCGAGCCCTCCTTCACCTACAACGCCGGCGACCCGAACATCTTCTCCGCCATTGATGCCGACGAACTTGATTCCGTTCACCCTGCACTCGAACGCCGACCTGGGTAGGTCTTCCTCGATCTTCTCTCTCCCACGCACCTCCACGTTGCAGCCCCGGTAAGCCCTGCCTAGCAGAACACCACCGGCAAGATGCAACGGCGGAGAAGGCCGACGAAGGACCCGGTTGTAATTTGTTTTTTTCGCTTGAGGGTGTGTCTGCAAGAATTCCAGTGTTTGTCAGTGAACTTCTAAAATGCAGAACAAATCACAAAAACATTGTAAAAATGCAAACTCAACTGATCTGGAATCCTTGTAACAAGATATACAAGTTTTGTAACAGTAAAATCTGCAGAAACTCTACCAAATTTAATCTAGGAAAAAGAATAAGAAAATCAACCTATGCCTGTTCAAGAAGTTCCACTCAACAAATGACCTTGATTTTTGAATATGTTATCACTGATGGAATATTAAGCTCATAGTAAAAAGATGGCACCCAACCAAAACAGTTATCATGTTGGAACAATCAAGATTCTCTAATCTGTTGTTGACATTCATGAATTAATACTGGAAAACATATACATGAACTTGCTCTGAAATTTTTACGGCATGCATGTGTAACTGAAACCTTGTTAATCCATAAACTTAAGATTTATTAGAGTTCATTTGCTATATACCATGTTTAATGCTTGTTTAATCAACTTAATTCATCATATATAGTTTTTATGCTCATAAAAATCTATATTTATTTCTGAAGTCTCTTTTGGGTTCTATGATCCTGCCTAAAAATTTTGAGATGTAGTTACTGAGTTTTGCTTTAGTTAAAAATCATGCTTAGCATCTCGTGGTTAGATTTACCATTTTTTTTGTTCTGAGTAAACTAGGCCGTATCTGATCATGATTTTTGGACATGTTCTTAGTTAGAGTATGTAATAGCTATAATAAAAAGTTCACATGCAGTACTGATCAAATGAACTTTGGAAAAATTATGCTAACTCATGTTAAGTTAAATGCATAACTAATTTATCTGGTGTATATAAAGCTTGATAATTTTTTCTGGAGTATGTTTAGCTCATGACTAGGCTCTGGTAAAAATTGGAGAACCATATCCCTAGTATAACTCTCTGTAGATTTAATCTTAGTTAATGGCTTGCTATATTTGTTTTTTTTGTCACCTCTGGTGTATAAGTAGATAACATCTGGAAAAATTACAGTACTGAGTAGATGCTTTCTAGATGCTCCCGTAAAAATTGTAGCACTAGAACCCATGTCAAACATTCTATGCAAAAAGGTGAAGCAACTAGAGTAATCTACTTACATGAATAGTTATGGTAATTGCTTTATGGTTAGATGCTGAAATTTATACCATAGATGCTAAAGTTTGGATCTGTGTTACTTTAATTTTCATCACTAGCTCATGAGTAGATTTGTTGTTATGAAATAGTGAAAACGTGCTATGTTGTCATATTGAAAATGAAAACCAAACCCCCACTCATTCATGAAGAAACATAGTTGTGTTCACTACTCCATAATTGACTGCCCATGAAATGAAATATTGAGCTCAACATTGAATTGACTTTTGTTGAACTACAACTTTATCGTGAAGGAAAGAAATCATTATGCATGAGTAACTCATAATCTTGCATTGCATATAGAAACGGTTAATCTCGCGGACGGTGACTACGAACTGGTGCCCGCGGACTCTCGTGTTGATCAGGAGGTTAATTTGAACTGTGCTAACTTATCTCAAGGCCTAGGCCAAGCCCTAGAGGTTTTTTTGCCTGACAGTGCCCAAGAAGGCAAGCCCCGGTGCATAATCCCAGTATTTTACACATTATATTCATCTTACTATTTGTATATGTTGCAATACTTTTACTGCACATTTACGTTTTCTAGGAGTTGATCGAAAACCTTAGGTGCATGATCCCTAGGTACCTATGTTTGATATCCGGATCTTTTTATCGACTAGTCGCCCCGCTAATTAGGAACTGTAGAAGTCGAGGGGTTTCCTGCCTCTCGCGAGTTATAGGAATTTACTGACTTTAATTCCTACTGAAATATAAGGACAACGGGCGGGGTTGTGTAGTTGTGATACCCCGCTGGTGTAGTCAAAAATGGCTAAGGTCGCGGTGTGTGGCTCATTTCGTTAAGCGTTTGAAAGTACTAGCCACATACCGAGAAATATAGTAATCGGTAAGCTTAAGTACCTGATTGGACCGGCGAGTGGAACGATCTCGCACCCTCCTGGTAGAAGTAGGGTTTATATTTTTGTCGCGACGTACGGGTGCAGAGACGTCGGGCTCTGTAGTCGGGGAGGGTGTTCCGGATCCACGGACTAGAAAGAAAGGGGAAAAGTAGCGTGGGCGGGAGTGAAGTCGATCCCCATGCATGTGGTCTAGGTTCCCCTTGCCAGGTTGAAATTCGATTCAGAATCGTCCGCCTCTCACGGCATGAGATTGCTTAATGTTTTCGGTCACACAGAGTAACAAGTGGAACATGATGATGATAATACTGCTGGTTGATTAAATGATTGCTCTACCATGTTTGTGTAGAGTTAGATGCAAACTTAGAATGGTTAATCTAACTAGAAGATGGCTAAATAAAATCTGAAAATAAGGATCAACATTTAGTGGTGTTTTTGGCAAAACAAACCCCACCAACCAAAGAGTCTTGCATGTCTAGTTATCAGACTATGTTATATCCGGTGACGGGTCAGTCTTGCTGAGTATTAGTATACTCAGCCTTGCTTGTGGCACTGTTTTTCAGGTACTAACTTCGAGGATCTGTTTGCAAGTCTTACTTGGCCATGTACCTTGCCTCCGGGTTGGTCTGTTGAGTAGGATGGCCCTTCAGCTGGTGCTACGGGCTTTATGAATGCATCACGTATTTCGCTAGCTATCTTTTAATGCTTCCACTGAAAAATGAGACTTGAATAACTTGAGTAGATGGAACTCTGTAGTACTTTACTATTCTAAATCTGGTTTGTAATAAATTTCCTTTCCGCTGCAATCATTCTGAGATGTATGAAATGTTCTGTGTTGTAATCTCTGGGTTCACCTTCGTGTGAGTGTTGTCTGCTGATCCTGGAATAGCGTGACTTTTTTCAATCAAATCTCGTGACCAACTCTGATACCACTTGTTAGTAAATAATGCAAAAATAAGATCGAATACGAGACACGATTTTTATGTGAAAAAACCATTACAGGAAAAACCACGGAAGACAATCACTATTGAGTAGAATTTACAAGCAGGGATGATACATGGCTCATCTACGATGTCTTACCCTGCCGTCTACATAGGGCTTTTATATATATATATATATATATATATATATATATATATATATATATATATATATATATATATATATATATATATATATATATATATATATAGGGGTGGAACATAACTCACGTAGGAGTAGGATTCTATCTCTAGAATAGATTTCCTAATAGACTAGGAATCAAATCCGGCAACACAACTAACATCGTCCTCCCGGCAGTTGGTGGCCGGCCCTCCGCCACTTCGCCCTCCTCACCTCACTCCGCTCTCCATAGTTGCAATTACGAAGCAACTGCCCCCCAGATCTGCTTACCCCCAAAGCTCAGGAGAAACCCCTATTCGCTTCTTTCCCCGCCGTTCTTGCGAGAATCCAAGAACCTCCCTTTTGATTCATTCCGCTGATTGCCCCCCAATCCGAAGAGGGCATTGCCCATCGGCACCAGCGATGTGGACTGCGGCGCAACAGCGGAGGAGGAGGCGGCGCCTGCGCCGGAGGTCGGGATGGTCTTCCCGTCCCCGGAGTCGGCTCTGGAGTTCTACTGCGCGTACGCGGCGCGGGTGGGATTCCATGTTCGGATGAGCAAGTCCTTCCCCTCCCGCATCAACGATGCCGTCATCATGCACCGTTTTGTCTACACCCGCCAGGGCCTGCCTG
Organism: Panicum virgatum; assembly: GCF_016808335.1. Lineage (NCBI taxonomy): Eukaryota > Viridiplantae > Streptophyta > Magnoliopsida > Poales > Poaceae > Panicum > Panicum virgatum. The sequence goes on from NC_053152.1 coordinate 10,884,041, forward strand.
CTTGCAAGGACCTGCCGCTCGGCCCCTCCTAGAAGCGCCGCAACCGTGCCTGCTCCAGCACGGCGTGCCCCGCCATGATCCAGGTTAACCCCCGCCCCAGTTCCGCCGCCTCGACAAGTCTTTGAAAGAGTTTAGGATCTCCAAGGACAAGTCTAGGACATAAAGCTCTAGGGGATCTTATGGGTATAATCAGGTGGCTTCTATTGTATGGCTAACTTCCAGCACATTACTTTACAGTATTTAAATTTCGTAATTTAAAATTCTGCAACTACATCGTCGCCGCGGAGGTATGCTTACTCAGTCAGCTGAGGGAGTCTGACCTTCCCGTCGGTGATGCGAACCGAACGCTGGAGCTCAAGCAGTGGCCTACTTGAGCTGCTGCCCATATACCAACTTCGGTTGATTATATGGGGAGTAATGGTTCGAAATTGGAATTCAATTCCCCGTCAAAGACGGTACTCAGTCAATACGTTGTTTCGATGACGTATGCTTAATGTTGTCCATACTGCGGTAATTGTATGGATGCCGGTTCTATAGTGATCGGTAATGTATGGGAACGCTTTCGTGAGTGCTGGCATGGAAGGTTCAATTTATATATTGTCAATTTTCTGCAGGTACGCTAATTTGAAATCGAATCTTAGGCTATCTAGTTATATCGAGTAGCTACATAGTGAGAGACGTAATATGTATGCCACCAAAGTCATTTGCGTAAGACCAAGATTACTTGGCAATTATTTTCCTTGGTGAGGACGGATAGGTTCTGCATTCATCCTCAAAATTTTTAACAAAGAAATCTTTGGAAGAGATCGCAATCAAATCGGCTACAACCCTATCTTAAGGAGCATCTAGATAGTCTGCAAATTCAGGGAAATTAGTTTCCACGAATTTTAACCCTCTATTAAATTATTCAAATCGACTTGGGGTAGTAAGACAAAATTATGTTCCCTAAGTTATCAAACTCTTGTAAAAATTGGAGAATTTTTGAAGCCTTCTAGCTTGGTATTTGTGATTTTATATCAACCCTGTGTAAAACTGTCAACTCTGAACAGTCTGTACAAACACTGAAATTTTTCGACCTTCATAAATTGTTCAAATGAAAAATAGTTCAACATTAAAGTTGTAGAAAACTAATTGATGAACTTACCATAAAAATTTGAATAATTTTAGACAACAGGTTTGAGAGTTATGGTCAAAATACACCCTCTCTGGACACCCAGTTTTCCTGGTTGACGTCATTCCAAAAACCTGAGCATATCACCCCCCTGGAGTCCAAATTGATCTTAGTGATGACAAGATGAATCGTTCCTTATTATCATATGGATCTTGTGTAAATTTTTGAGAATTTTCGGAGCATATTATCTATCATTTTGGCAATTTCTTTTACTGTCCAGAGTCAGCTATTCCTTGTTTACCATCAGCTGATCCATCGGTCTTTTGTTGGGACAGATGGAAGAGCTGCTGGTTGTTGACGCGCAGGGGCACGTGCACTCCGCTTGCTTGCACTAAGACAGATTTCGTCGCTGTCTTTTGGGAGCTTTTGAGTGCAGCCGGTTACCTCCAGCCACCGATTTACGATGGCCACGAGTTTGTGGAGGACGGAGTTCGTCGCTGCAGTGTGACGATGGTGATCCCGCAGCACCCGCTCAACGGGTGGGAGCCGATCGTGACTCAGATGGTTGGTCACTATCTGCTGGACACTTGGGAGCTTACCGCCACGAGGGCGATGACCACTTTTTGCTCTTCGCACCCTCTGGAGGTGGTTCTGACCGCGTTCGGGTTGTTCCCTGCACCCGACCCGACAGACCCGCTTTGGCTTGACCGGATGGCACACGTGGACGTGGTCGCTACCCTCGACCCGGTCGGGGCACTTTGGACGACAGCGATGAGCTTAGACGTTCTCTACAGACTTCACACGTACCAGAGTTACGCTGTCGCTCAGTTGGTGGACCAGGCTCAGGCCTTGCACCTGACGGTCCAGCTGAGAGACGAGCAGCTTCAGGAGGCTAGTGCCGAGCTCGAGAGCAGGGCTGTCCTTATCGCCCAGCTCCACGGCCAGGTTTACGAGCTTCAGGACATGGTGTTGGGTCGTGACGCTACGATCAACTTCCTGGAGGACCAGTTTCACGACCTGCAGCTTGACTTGGACTAGGCCTAGGGGCAGCTACACAAGATGCAGCACACGCAGGATGCCCTTCACGCACCACCCGACGAGATGCAGGTGGATGGTGAGGATGAGCCCTAGGAGATCCAGGGCGTTTCGAAGATGGACTTCGAGGACCAGGCGCCGCAGCCCGCACCGGTTGAGGTTCACACTCCCGCGGCGAGTGAGGCATCGGTCAATATGTAGACCGAGGCACTGTTTTCTTAGCTTTTGTAGACTCCTCTTAGTGTAGCCTACTTTTGGATCATGGCTACTAGGCTAACGTAGAGTTGAGTAACCCCTTTAGTACTGATGTTAGAAGTAACCAAGTAGAAATGAGAGGATGATGAATGTAAGGAACCTCTAATGCTACTAATGTGAAATATCGGTGATCTGTGAAAAGCTGAATGCAGCAGATAGTTTGAATTTTTATCCTCTTTTCCTTTCTGAATTAGCTCCTGAGTTGAATACAAAAGTTGTTCCAAATTTCATCGTGGAAATGCTCACAAAATTTCAGCTCAAACGGATTAGTATCGCAGGAGATAATCGCAAATTACAGAAGCTCTGTTTCTGTAAAACAGAAAAACCAGAGGAGGAGTAAATGAATTTATCGACTAACCTACTCTTGGAATCTGACCTTGTGATGACTACCAAAGTTGTAGCTCATGAAATTATCTATCTCCTGTAAAAGTTTAAAGTTTATATCATGGATAGAACTCCAGATATGGGCGATTTCGTGTCACTGGTTTTGCTGCACAACATGATTTAAGCGATTTCTATTACTTCCATGTCATTTTGAGTTGAATGTTCCATTTGAAATGATGATAATGTTGAGCCTAATGCAAAAGTACACACATTTCAGATGGTTGGATCAACTCGAGGCACCCCTAGTGGTTTTGGAGCCGGGGGGAATGGCGATCCACCTCCACCTCCTCCACCAGTGGGTATCGCTGAGGTTCTTGCCGCCCAGATGGAAATTTTGCGGCAGTTGGTTCAAGCTCAGCAACAACCGCAGGGTGGGCATCATGCTCATCAAGCACAAGAAGCGAGCTACCAAGATTTCCTCAGTACTCAGCCTCCACTATTCACTAAAGCGGATGAGCCTCTGGACGCGGACGCTTGGATTCGTACAATCGAGTCCAAGTTTTCTCTATTGACTACTCCTTGTTCAGAAGCAAACAAGACTCGCTACGCCGCGCAGCAGCTTCGCGGATCAGCTCGTATGTGGTGGGATCATTACCGCGGGATGCTACCAGTTGATCATGTGGTGAATTGGAATGAGTTCAATATAGCTTTTCGGGCTCATCACATTCCAGCTGGACTTTCTTGACCGTAAGCTCAACGAGTTCTTGGCATTAACTCAAGGCACTCGTACTGTAGTACAGTATGCCCAGGCATTCAATCAATTGTGTCAATATGCTAGACATCACGCGGATACCGACGCTAAGAAGCGTGAATGCTTCCGTCGAGGCCTTAGCACCAAGTTACAAGAAAGGCTAAATCTTGTCAATGCGGACTCTTTCAATGAATTGGTGAATATGGCTATCTCCCAGGAGGATCTTATTTCTGCACACCGTGCCGAAAAGAAGCGCAAGGCACCTGCTAGACCCTCGAGTGCCTCTGCACCGAGGTATCGCCTTGTGCAGAATAACCCACCTGCACCCTCTCAGAAGGCCCCTCAGCCAGGGCGTTGGATTATTCGTCCTCCTCAGCCGCAGCAGCAGACTTGATTCGGGCTACCTCAGCAAGCTCGATTTGCACCTCAGCAGCAGCAGACCGGCCTTAGGCCGAATACTCAGCAAGTCGCTCGCCCTGACAACAATAACCGTTGTTTCAAATGCGAGAGTCTGGATCACTTTGCCAAGATGTGCCCCAAGGCGGGACAATCTCAAGGGCAGGCTTCTCGCAGAAATGATCAGAACAAGGGCAAGAGACAAACCATTCAAGTCAGGCAGGGCCGACTTAACTTCACCAGCCTTGCTGACCTTCCTGAGGGAGCACCAATTATGTCGGGTACATTCTCCATAAACCATCACCCCGCAGTTATCTTATTCGATTCTGGTGCATCTCATAGCTTCATTAGTTCTAAATTCGGAGCAAGGGTTGGGTTAGATTTTTGTCACACGAAAGGGTCATTCCTGATATCTACTCCGGGTGGTAAAGTCGCATCAAACCAAATCGTTCATAATGCGCCACTTAGTTTGGGTAGTAAAACCGTTCCTACCACTTTAATCTTGTTGCCACTAGAAGGTATGGATATTATTCTGGGAATGGATTGGATGAAAAGACATGGGGTATTGTTAGATATCTCTTCCCGAGCCGTTGAAATAAATTCCCCAACTCATGGTCATTCGGTTCTATATTTACCTCATCACCAATGCAACAACTCTTGTGCCTATGCCATGAAAGATATTCGTCTCGAAGATATTCCGGTAGTCCGCGAATATGCAGATGTGTTCCCGGATGATTTACCTGGTATGCCGCCAGACCGGGATATCGACTTTGTCATTGAACTTCAGCTTGGTACAACACCTATTTCAAAAAGGCCATACCGAATGCCGCCTAAAGAATTAGCTGAACTAAAAATCCAGCTGCAAGAACTTCTGGACAAGGGTTTTATTCGCCCAAGTGCTTCACCTTGGGGCTGTCCAGCATTGTTCGTAAAGAAGAAGGATGACAGTCTGAGGTTGTGTGTTGACTACCGGCCTCTCAATGCGATGACCATCAAAAATAAATATCCACTTCCCCGCATTGATGTACTGTTTGATCAGTTGGCTGGAGCAAAGATCTTCTCCAAGATTGATCTTCGTTCGGGGTATCATCAAATTAAAATCCGGCCTTGTGATATTCCCAAGACCGCTTTCTCAACCAGATATGGCCTCTATGAATATTTGGTTATGTCTTTCGGTCTCACCAATGCTCCAGCTTATTTCATGTATCTCATGAACTCGGTATTCATGCCGGAACTTGGCAAGTTTGTCATGGTTTTTATTGACGACATTCTGATCTATTCCAAGAACGAGGCAGAACATGAACAACACCTGCGTATTGTTCCTCCAACGTCTCAGAGATCATAAGTTGTACGCAAAATTCTCCAAGTGTGAATTCTGGCTGGACACAGTCAAATTTCTGGGTCACACTATATCCAGTGAAGGCGTCTCAGTTGACCCCAGCAAAGTACAAGAAGTGATGGACTGGAAACCTCCTACTTCAGTTCATCAGATTCGCAGTTTTCTCGGCTTGGCGGGGTATTGCCGCAGATTTATTCCGGACTTCTCCAGAATTGCAAAGCCCATGACAGAACTACTAAGGAAGGATGTCAAGTTTAAATGGGATGCAAAGTGCGATGAAGCATTCCATACATTGAGAGCACATCTAACCACAACACCAGTCTTGGCTCAACCTGACAACAATAAACCATATGATGTTTATTGTGATGCTTCAGGTACTGGTCTTGGTTGTGTCCTAATGCAAGACAATCGGGTTATAGCATATGCTTCCCGAGCTCTTCGGCCACACGAGCTAAATTATCTCACTCATGATCTTGAGTTAGCCGCAGTTATTCATGCTCTCAAGATTTGGAGACATTATCTCATGGGTACTCATTGCAATATATATACCGACCATAAGAGTCTCAAATACATTTTCACCCAAAGTAAGCTGAATATGAGGCAACGAAGATGGTTGGAATTAATCAAAGATTATGACCTGGAAGTTCATTATCATCCGGGCGAAGCTAATGTCGTAGCCGATGCGCTCAGTCGCAAGGTTCACTGCAATTGCCTTTCAGTGGAGTCGTATAATGACACATTGTGTGCTGAAATGCAAAAGCTGAAATTGGAGATCATCCCTTAGGGTTCTCTGACTCATATTTCTGTGGAACCAACACTGTATGACAAGGTCATCATGGCACAATTACATGACAAAAGTGTTGGTATCATCAAACAGAAAGTAGTAGAAGGCGAAAATAAATACAAGTGTTTCCGTGTAGACCATAAAGGAATTTTGTGGTTCGAGGATCGCCTAGTCGTTCCCAAAAATCATGAGCTGCGGAAACAAATCCTAGACGATGCACATCTCTCTAAATTTTCCATTCATCCGGGGTAGCACCAAGATGTACCAAGATCTCAGACAAAATTTCTGGTGGACTCGCATGAAGAGATAGATTGCCAAATATGTCGCAGAGTGTGACACATGTCAGAGAGTGAAAGCTAGTCACTTGAAAGTTGCTGGAACTCTCCAACCTCTGCCAATTCCATCTTGGAAATGGGAAGATATCAGTATGGATTTCATCGTGGGCTTACCAAATACCTCTCAACATCATGATTCCATTTGGGTCATTGTCGACAGGCTCACAAAGACCGCTCATTTTATTCCAGTGCATACGGAATATCGAGCCAAGAAATATGCCGAAATCTATATCGATCGAGTTGTCTGTCTACACGGTGTACCCAAAACAATTATTTCGGATCGTGGTCCTCAGTTTCTGGCAAGGTTTTGGGAGCAGCTCCATGAGGCTCTCGGAACTAAATTAATTCGAAGCTCAGCTTACCATCCACAGACCGACAGACAGACCGAAAGGGTGAATCAAATTCTCGAGGACATGCTTCGAGCATGTGTCATCCATTATCACAAGAACTGGGATAAATGTTTATCCTTGGCTGAGTTTTCTTATAACAACAGCTATCAGGCCAGTCTGAAGATGGCACCATTCGAGGCCTTGTATGGTCGACGGTGTTGAACTCCTTTGAGTTGGTCCCAGACTGGAGAACATCAAATATTTGGACCCGAATTAGTGGTCGAGGCTGAGGAAAAAGTAAAAATAGTACAAGCAAATCTCCGAGCAGCCCAGTCTCGGCAAAAGAGTTATGTTGATAAAAGAAGGGATCCTTTGAAGTTCATGGTTGGTGACCATGTTTATTTACGAGTATCACCAACTCGAGGTGTGCAACGTTTCGGAGTCAAGGGTAAGCTAGCACCTCGCTATGTCGGGCCATATGAAATCATTGAAGAATGTGGACCCGTGGCTTATCGTTTGCGACTTCCTTCACGACTCGCCGCCATCCATAATGTTTTCCACATATCCCAACTTAAGAAATGTGTTCGAGTTCCTACCGAAATAATTGATCAACAAGAAATTTTAGTGGAGCCCGATCTCTCTTATACTGAATATCCACTCAAAATTCTGGATCAAAAAGAGAGAGGCACCCGTCGAAAGGTGGTAAAAATGTATAAAATTCAATGGTCTCATCACACTAAAGAAGAAGCCACCTGGGAGACGGAAGATTATCTTAATTGACATTATCCGGGTTTTCTTAGCTCCATCTCAGGTATATCTTTTTCCCTACCTAAATTCAATTATCCAATCTCGGGGCGAGATTCTTTTTAAGGGGGGTAGGTTGTGACAACTCAGGTGTCAGTACACTTAAATACAAATCACTGTACCCCATTTAAACTTAAAAGAAAAATGTGGGAAATTAATTCAAAGAAAGGGGTCAAATAAAAGTCAAAGTATACAAAAGAAATTAAAGGAGAAAGAAAAAAGGAGTGAAAAGCTACTCAAATTTCAATTCAAAAATGTGCACAAAATTTTAGTTGGCTCATGAAAGGTACTTCAATTGACATGTGCTCAATTGAACTTCAGCCAAAAACAAATCAAAAACTGAATAAAACCAAAGCTCTTTTGTACAAGTTTGAAAATTTACAAATAGTTTAAAATGGGAGTTTCATATGAAAATTTGCATAACACAGAAGTTGTAGATCTTGAAAAGTTATACAAAATCAGTATTCAACACTTTTTCATTTGAGCCCTCTAAGAAGGAGATATTTTTAGTTTACCGAGAGGTCCCTGAATTTTTAGAAATCACAAAAAGGCCCTCACCTCCATCTCTCTCTTTTCGGTTGCTCTGTTTCGCCCGCCGCCCGCCGTACGCCGCCGATGGATGTCCACGGCGCGTCCGTGGCCAAATGGACCCGGGGAACCCCTCCAACGCCACCTAGCCTGCCCCTTGGCATCTCCCCAAGAGGACACGCGCCCTTGAGGCACTCCCGAGCTGCCCCGCCGCCCCGCCATGCAGCTCGCCGCCTGCTCGCTCCGCCCGCTCGCCGTCGAGTCGCCCCGGACCAAACCGACCTCCCCCAGACGTCACTCCCCTCGCCCAGGTGCTCTCTGGCCTATAAGTAGCCCCAGATCCCCGCCGTCGCGCGACTTCCCTTTCTTCTTCCTCCTTCCGCCATCCGCCATGGCCGGCGAGATCTAGCTCGCGCGGACCGGCCACCACAGCCTCGCATTGCTCCATCCAACCATCCCAGCAGCTCCGTCACATCCGAGTTAAGCTCCACGCGCGCGGAATCGAACCCAGACGCTTCCCCGTCGCCGTTCCCCTTCTGCGCCGCCGCCGGCAAGCTCGGGCTCACCGCGGACCGGCCAGCCCAGAGGGAGAGCGTGCACGAGAGCTACCCCAGGAGCATCCTCACGCTCTCGCGGTGCTTGTGCACGCCACGTTCCTCTACCCCGAGCCCTCCTTCACCTACAACGCCGGCGACCCGAACATCTTCTCCGCCATTGACGCCGACGAGCTTGATTCCGTTCACCCTGCACTCGAACGCCGACCTGGGTAGGTGTTCCTCGATCTTCTCTCTCCCACGCGCCTCCCCGTTGCAGCCCCGGTAAGCCCTGCCTAGCAGAACACCACCGGCAAGATGCAACAGCGGAGAAGGCCGGTGAAGGACCCGGTTGTAATTTGTTTTTTTTCGCTTGAGGGTGTGTCTGCAAGAATTCCAGTGTTTGTCAGTGAACTTCTAAAATGCAGAACAAATCACAGAAAATTGTAAAAATGCAAACTCAACTGATCTGGAATCCTTGTAATAAGATCTACCAAAATTTTGTAACAGTTAAATCTGCAGAAACTCTACCAAATTTAATCTAGGAAAAAGAATAAGAAAAATAACCTATGCCTGTTCAGGAAGTTCCACTCAACAAATGACCTTGATTTTTGAATATGTTATCACTGATAGAATATTAAGCTCACAGTAAAAAGATGGCACCCAACAAAAATAGTTATCATGTTGGAACAATCAAGATTCTCTAAACTATTGTTGACATTCATGAATTAATACTGGAAAACATATACATGAACTTCCTCTGGAATTTTTACTGCATGCATGTGTAACTAAAACCTTGTTAATACATAAATTTAAGATTTATTATAGTTGATTTGCTATATACCATGTTTAATGCTTGTTTAATCAACTTAATTAATCATATATAGTTTTTATGCTCAAAAAAATATATATTTATTTCTGAAGTCTCTTTTTGGTTCTGTGATCTTGCCTAAAAATTTTGAGATGTAGTTACTGAGTTTTGCTTTAGTTAAAAATCATGCTTAGCATCTCATGGTTAGATTTACCATTTTTTTTGTTCTGAGTAAACTAGGCCGTATCTAATCATGATTTTTGGACATGTTCTTAGTTAGAGTACGTGCTAGCTATAATAAAAAGTTCACATGCAGTACTGATCAAATGAACTTTGGAAAAATTATGCTAACTCATGTTAAGTTAAATGCATAACTAATTTATCTGGTGTATATAAAGCTTGAGAATTTTTTCTGGAGTATTTTTAGCTCATGACTAGGCTCTGGTAAAAATTGGAGAACCATATCCCTAGTATAACTCTCTGTAGATTTAATTTTAGTTCATGGCTTGCTATCTTTGTTCTTTTTGTCACCTCTGGTGTATAAGTAGATAAAATCTGGAAAAATTACAGTACTGAGTAAATGCTTTGTAGATGCTCCCGTAAAAATTGTAGCACTAGAACCCATGTCAAACGTTCTATGCAAAAAGGTGAAGCAACTAGAGTAATCTACTTACATGAATAGTTATGGTAATTTCTTTATAGTTAGATGCTGAAATTTATACCATAGATGCTAAAGTTTGGATATGTGTTACTTTAATTTTCATCACTAGCTCATGAGTAGATTTGTTGTTATGAAATAGTGAAAACGTAGGCCAAGCCCCAGAGGTTTTTCTGCCTGACAGTGCCCAAGAAGGCAAGCACCGGTGCATAATCCCAGTATTTTACACATTATATTCATCTTACTATTTGTATATATTGCAATACTTTTACTGCACATTTACGTTTTCTAGGAGTTGATCGAAAACCTTAGGTGCATGATCCCTAGGTACCTATGTTTGATATCCGGATCTTTTTATCGACTAGTCGCCCCGCTAATTAGGAACGGTAGAAGTCGAGGGGTTTCCTGCCTCTCGCGAGTTATAGGAATTTACTGACTTTAATTCCTGCTGAAATATAAGGACAACGGGCGGGGTTGTGTAGTTGTGATACCCCGCTGGTGTAGTCAAAAATGGCTAAGGTCGCGGTGTGTGGCTCATTTCGTTAAGCGTTTGAAAGTACTAGCCACATACCGAGAAATATGGTAATCGGTAAGCTTAAGTACCTGATTGGACCGGCGAGTGGAACGATCTCGCACCATCCTGGTAGAAGTAGGGTTTATATTTTTGTCGCGACGTACGAGTGCAGAGACGTCGGGCTCTGTAGTCGGGGAGGGTGTTCCGGATCCACGGACTAGAAAGAAAGGGGAAAAGTAGCGTGGGCGGGAGCGTAGTCGATCCCCATGCGTGTGGTCTAGGTTCCCCTGGCCAGGTTGAAATTCGATTCAGAATCGTCCGCCTCTCACGGCATGAGATTGCTTAATGTTTTCGGTCACACAGAGTAACAAGTGGAACATGATGATGATAATACTGCTGGTTGATTAAATGATTGCTCTACCATGTTTGTGTAGAGTTAGATGCAAACTTAGAACGGTTAATCTAACTAGAAGATGGCTAAATAAAATCTGAAAATAAGGATCAACATTTAGTGGCGTTTTGGCAAAACAAACCCCACCAACCAAAGAGTCTTGCATGTCTAGTTATCGGACTATGTTATATCCGGTGACGGATCAGTCTTGCTGAGTATTAGTATACTCAGCCTTGCTTGTGGCACTGTTTTTCAGGTACTAACTTCGAGGATCTGTTTGCAAGTCTTACTTGGCCATGTACCTTGCCTCCGGGTTGGTCTGTTGAGTGGGATGGCCCTTCAGCTGGTGCTGATCACCCTCCCGCTGAGTGACGCTTTCGTACGGGCTTTATCGATGCATCACGTATTTCACTAGCTATCTTTTAATGCTTCCACTGAAAAATGAGACTTGAATAACTTGAGTAGATGGAACTCTGTTGTACTTTACTATTCTGAATCTGGTTTGTAATAAATATCCTTTCCGCTGCAATCACTCTGAGATGTATGAAATGTTCTGTGTTGTAATCTCTGGGCTCACCTTCGTGTGAGTGTTGTCTGTTGATCCAGGAATAACGTGGCTTTTATCGAGGCTTCACTCGAGAAAGTACCGGTGAGTGCCAATTTGGGTCAGAGTTGCTTAGCAACAAAGATCAGTGCATCCGGGCCCAGTAGTTTTGGGTGGTTCCGCCACATTGACGACCCACGGCAGCAACTCACGAATCGCAGGTGTGTCTGCGACGAGAACGGCATCGGCGACGGTGGGGACTGAAACCCTATTTTTTTTCAATCAAATCTCGTGACCAACTCTGATACCACTTGTTAGTAAATAATGCAAAAATAAGATTGAATACGAGACACGATTTTTACGTGAAAAAACCATTACAGGAAAAAACCACGGAAGACAATCACTATTGAGTAGAATTTACAAGCAGGGATGATACATGGCTCATCTACGATATCTTACACTGCCGTCTACATAGGGCTTATATATATATATATATATATATATATATATATATATATATATATATATATAGGGGTGGAACATAACTCACGTAGGAGTAGGATTCTATCTCTAGAATAGATTTCCTAATAGACTAGGAATCAAATCCGGCAACACAACTAACATCGTCCTCCCGGCAGCCGGTGGCCGGCCCTCCGCCACTTCGCCCTCCTCACCGCACTCCGCTCTCCATAGTTGCAATTATGAAGCAACTGCCCCCCAGATCTGCTTACCCCCAAAGCTAAGGAGAAACCCCTATTCGCTTCTTTCCCCGCCGTTCTTGCGAGAATCCAAGAACCTCCCTTTTGATTCATTCCTTTGATTGCCCCCCAATCCGAAGAGGGCAATGCCCGTCGACACCGGCGATGTGGATTGCGGCGCAACGGCGGAGGCGGAGGCAGCGCCTGCGCCGGAGGTCGGGATGGTCTTCCCGTCCCCGGAGTCGGCTCTGGAGTTCTACTGCGCGTACGCGGCGCGGGTGGGATTCCGTGTCCGGATGAGCAAGTCCTTCCCCTCCCGCATCGACGACGCCGTCATCATGTACCGTTTCATCTGCACCCGCCAGGGCCTGTCTGCCTGCAAGGACCCGCCGCTCGGCCCCTCCTAGAAGCGCCGCAACCGCGCCTGCTCCCGCGCGGCGTGCCCCGCCATGATCCAGGTTAACCCCCGCCCCGGTTCCGCTGCCTCGACGCACTGGGTCGTCTCCCGCTGCGTCTTTGATCACACCCATCGGCTCGGCGGCAGCGACTCCTACTTCGACTCCTTTGATTCCGTCGGTACTGACAGTGCAGACACACCAAACAAGGTTCCAACAACAAGAGCATCTCCAACGATAGCCCCTAAATCAGACCCTCTAAATATTAAATTTGTTTCAACTCCAGCAATAGCTCTCAATTCCAATATATAATAGAGGGCTCCCTAGAGACTCCCTAGTTATGGAGGGTGGAGGATGGATTTTGGAGGCCTTCCCAAAATAGAGGGTGAAATAGAGGGTCTGCTGGAGTCCATTTTTTTGACTTAGCCCTCTAAACTTAGGATAAGAGGCTATTTGGAAGGTCTGCTGGAGTTGCTCTAAGGCGCCATCTGGCCGGATTGCAAATGGAGATGCCAATTCCTTCAAAAGCACTGCCCGCAGACCCAGCGGCAATGTCACGCAGAGCCTGCTTGAGCATTTCAAGAAGATGCAGGCTGAGAATCCTCATTCTGCTACGCCATCCAGCTTAATCGTAGCAACTGTGTTACCAATTTCTTTTGGATGGATGCACGGGCCAGGTTGCTGTATGGATGGTTCGGGGATGCGGTTGTGCTTGACGTGACCTGCAAGAGGAACCTGCCTGCTGCGCCATTTGTGGCGCTAACCGGATTGAACCATCATAGGCAAGTTATTGTGTTTGGGTATGCTCTCCTGACTGATGAGAGCGAGGAATCGTATGTGTGGTTGTTTGAGACTTGGCTCACCTTTATGGGTGGGAAGAAGCCTGTGTCATTCACGATGAATTATAACAGGGACGTTGAGATGGCTGCCATCAAGGTCTTTGATGAAGTTAGACAACGATTTTGCCAGCGAGATATCTTCTCCTGTTGCAAGGAGAGGTTGGGCGCTGTGTATGCAGCACACCCATCATTCAAACAAGAGCTCAAGGATTGTGTAAATAAATTGGAAAGGATTGATGAGTTTGAGTCAACATGGAGGGTTCTGCTAAACAAGTATAATCTGCTAGGGAATAAGTGGTTGCAAACAATATATAACATCCGTCATCAGTGGGTGCCTGTCTACCTTAAAGATAGCTTCTTCGGCGAAATGGTCAATGCACCGAAGTGGGAGACAATGTTCAAGTTTTTACGGAGGAATTTCATCGCGACTAGCCTGCCAGATTTAGTATTGCAGTTTGACAAAGCGATACTACTACATTATCAGAGTGAACTCCAGAAAGACATTGCAAGCTTCGGTTGCAAGATAGTAATGAAGACTCCATACCCAATGGAGAAACAAGCATCTGAGCTGTACACCAAATTTATATTTGGCTTGTTTCAGGATGAGCTTGTTGGATCGTTAGACCTTTTAGTGAAGCCGGTTCAACATGGAGGCATTACCAGATTTGAAGTAACTAAATCTGGCATTGCCAATAGTAGATACACTGTTGACTATAATCTTTCTGTGAGCAGCATGACTTGCAGTTGCCACAAATTTGAATTTGCTGGGATGCCATGTCAGCATATCTTAAAGGTTTTTGTTGCTATTGGCGTGCGAGTGCTTCCTGATAAATATATACTGAAACGATGGTCAAATAACGCCAAGGATGACTTGTTTGCGTGTAATGATCTGCAGTTCTCGAAAGCTCAAAAGGACCTTTTGCCTGGCAGTGTAATGATCTGTACCGTGATGCTATCAGATTTGCCGAGGAAGGCACAATATCTCCAGTGATATACAAAATTGCCAAAGAGGCTTTGGTGAAGGCTTTTGCAGAAGCTTGTCCTCAAAGGAAGTCCCATTCGTAATAAACAAAACAGATACTGATCTTGTTACCGTGGTAGGGTCTTTGTCTTACTCTGCAACTCCACCCTCTTCGATAAATCTGGAATACCTCTGAAGACCCCGGTCTGGATGGCAATTATTTCCGAATATGCTTTGGGGGTAATTCTGCAATTGTTTCATAGGAGACAAAGTCTGTGATTGGCGTTCCGAGACCGCACTGTTTAGCAATGCCGTACAATTCAAATCATCCCTCTGAGTAAACTGGAGGCTGGCGCTTTCTCTGTTACTGTTAGTGGCTGAAGGAAGGCCCATTCTGGTGCTGGCACTCTGATCTTGCACATGATCTTCATTTAGGATCTGATGATGATGCTCCAAAGAGGACAATCAAGAGCTGCATATCTGGCATCTACGGCACCCTACTGGGATTGTAACATTGTTTGCGTGTAGCTGTCAACTGTGCCAGCTCTGTATATCTTCACCATTCTTGCTTTTGTTGACACTACTGTGACAATGAGCACTCTTTCTTTCTAAAGCCTTGTTTAGATCACTTTTCCAAAAAATTTTGGAAAAGAATCTTGGTAATTTAGAGTACTAAATGAAGTCTATTTATAAAATTTTTTACACGAATGAGTTGTAAATCGCGAGACGAATCTAATGAGCCTAATTAATCCACGGTTAATCCATACTTAGTAAATGGATACTGTAGCATCACTGTTGCAAATTATGGATTAAGTAGGCTCATTAGATTCGTCTCGCGATTTACAACCCATCCGTGTAAAAAGTTTTATAAATAGACTTCATTTAGTACTATATATAATAGTCCAAACATTCGATGTAATATTTTTTGGTGTAAAAATTTGGGATCTAAAGAAGGCCTAAACTGCAGGATGATCTGCATGTGAGTGCATGCAGGATGCTGCTGCATGTGAGTGCATGCAGCACCAGCTTCTGACATCAGTCTTCAACTGCTGGTCTATTGCCACTTGAGGCTGTCCTTTCTTTTGTTGTACTGTTGTACTTGGAACCAAATCACAAGCATTCAAAAGATTTGAGATTCAGACTTCTGGTATTTATGCCCTTCGATTTTGAAATCACTGTTGTACTTGGAACCAAATTACAAGCATTCAAAAGATTTTGAAGAAGATACGGTTATTTATCCATGAAAGTAGATAGTAGTAGTGAGGTCCTGCATCCTAAACGGCATGTTTACGCTCGCTGGCCAATGGGCCCGGCACGACAGTGGCGGATGTTTTTCCCAGTTTGACCGTTTCCGCATCAGGGGCGCAACTGGAGAATCATAGTACCTTGAGGGGCTGATACGTAATTCCTCCGGGTAAAAGCGGGCCTTGCAAATGTTTCATCCACCCCCTCGGCGTGATTCAAAATCCGCGCCCTGGTCCCCCCCGTCCCCTCCCTCCGGCCTCGTCTAAAAATCCCGGTCGCTCTCGCTGTCCTCAAGCTCCAGCTCCCCCTTCATCCCCCTCGCCTCGGCGGCCGGGCCCCCAAAACCCTAACCCTAGCCTGCCCCCCTGCCCGAGCTCCGGCGCCGAGCGTCCGCGCTGGGGACATGGACGGCGGCGGCACGCCCCGCACGCCGGAGGACGTGTTCCGGGACTTCCGCGCGCGCCGGGCCGGCATGATCAAGGCGCTCACCACCGGTACGTGCCGCGGCTCCTCCTTCCATTCCCACCCTTGCGGCGGGGTTTTCGAACGGTTCGGGGGGTTCCTGAGGCTCCGGAGCCTTCGATCGGTTGGGTCCTGGGTGGCTGATTTGGTTACCCGTTACTGGGTTTTTGCAGACGTGGAGAAGTTCTACCAGCAGTGCGACCCAGGTGAGCTCCTCCGATTCGCCGTATTTGAGCCTGGAATTCGTGCGATTCGGTCGCGTTCGCGCTGTTTCGTGCCGGAATGATTGGATCTTCGAGGAGCTTGACTGGGTGGTCTTGTGTGATTTCTGTGTTCCTTGCTGGGACGGGTAATTTTTTTTTGTATGTGTGCGGATTTGGTCCAATTTGAGGATAGGTAGCTTCTAGCTTCGATCCATCCCTAGATTTTGCTGGATTTTTTTCGTCTCTCCTGGTTTGGGGAATTTGGCCTCGAAGGGAAAGCTTCTGTGCCTTTTTACCTCTTGCAGAAAAGTTTGATGGAATTGTTCTCTGTTGCTTTGGTGCTTCTCACTGTCGATCTGCTATCAGATTAGTTTGGTGCTAACAAAAGGAGGTTAGACGAATGAGGTATAGGAGGGAGCTCCTTTCCTTTTTCTATCCCTGTGTTTAGGCGTTTAGCGACTTTCCTAATTGGATGACGTTTACCCGTACTGTTATTTTGGGCCCGGGAGAGCAGGGGAGTAGGAGTGGCAGGTGACCACGTTGCCCACCTCATGAGTCAGGACTAAGGAGGGGTATTTTTGGCCTTTCGTTTGGGCAAGCGAGAAGTCATGGTCGCTTTCAGTGACGACGCAAAAAGAATAATACTATGTACTAGGGAAGTCACTGGAGCATAAGGAGACTAGCACTGACACAAGGTTACTTACTTGTCATGGCCCATTAGATTTCCTTGGCATCCAAGTGGAATCTTCCTCTAGGCATCAGCAATGTATCTTCGCAAACCAGTAAGTAAGGTGGGTTCTAGTGAAAGTAAGTGGTAGTTGTTGAAACTTGAAAGTTTTACAATGTCAAATGACAAAAACAGGTAATAAGATGGGTCCCTAGCAAATAAAAAATAAACTCTTCCATTGCTTCATCCACATGGCGTGTGCACAGAGAGAGGGAATCAGTTGAGAGAGAACCATTGAATTTTGTATTGCTTGCTACCAGGTAGTAGTGTTATTGCCAGGTATTTGTTACTCACTGGTTCCACAATGCTTACTACCTGGTAGTAGGACTGCATTTATTGTTTATTACCTGGTTTTGGAGCACATTGTAGCTTCCCTAATTATTATTATATTTGGAATAACCAATTACCTTTTACTATCTTAAGTTTCTTATTACTATGTGCTTTTCTTGGTATATTCGTTTTAAGGGTTATCTTAATGGACACTGGTAGCCACTAAACCCAGACTGACTGATGCAACCTGATTTGTACATTCGTACTTTTGTTTTCTTGTGTTTCTGTTTCTTTCTTTTTCCTCTGTAGTTTCTTTTTTCAGTGCGCAACTGCGCATACAGTTGCAGTCTTTTCCAAACATTCGGTTCTGGTTTCTTTTGATTCAAATAGCATGGAAGAAAGAATCTCGACAGAGACTCAGAAGCTTAAGGCATAATATTTTGTTTGCAGAGAAAGAGAATCTGTGTTTGTATGGCCTTCCCAATGAAACATGGGAAGTGAACTTGCCTGCAGAAGAGGTTCCTCCTGAACTTCCAGAGCCAGCTCTAGGAATTAATTTTGCACGTGATGGAATGGATGAAAAAGATTGGTTGTCACTTGTTGCCGTGCATAGTGATGCTTGGCTGCTGGCTGTGGCATTTTACTTTGGAGCAAGATTTGGGTTTGACAAAGAATCCAGGTATTGTACTTATTATTGATTTATTTCTCATGTTGCTGTACCCAATCTTTGTTATTTGACTGTACTATGCTTGTGTGCTATTGAGTAGTGAGGTTCTATTCTTATTGTTGTTATTACAATTATTCCTTATCACTGTTTGCATTGATTGTGTTGAAAATCTAAAGTTACTTTGGTCATTTTAGTTCTACAAATGTCTTGTTGAGAAGCACATTCTGCTAAGACCAATACAATAATATGCTTCTATTCTTCTCTCTCTGAGATATTGGTTCTGGAATTCCGGGTCAACAGATCGTCATTGGTGCTAACTTCACTAGTTGTATAATCTCCACATGCATCTTGGTGCCTTCTCCAACCAAGATTGCTGCCATTGCTTTGCATTTAGTTGCTCCTGGTTGGTTTATCTTTTATATTGCGTTCGTGGTTTCTGATCTCTTGGTAATGATTTGGTGATTCGGTCAATCAAGATTGTTTTTTTTCTAGTGTAGTCTGCTCACCAATGTTTCTCTATTCCATCATGGTTTGTTCTCTTTTTGTCTCTAGAATTTTAACGCGAAGCTAACAGGAAAATAATAAAGCTTGAGACTTGTTTTGCAAAGTGGAGGGAGAGTTTTCTGATTAAATCAAAACTCATACTATTGTTTGTCAGATCATTCGGATGAGGTGGCCATGGCCATTTGGTAGGAGTTATCTGATTTACATTTACATTTTGTTATCTGATTTACATTTTGGCTGGGAATAAGTGGAGCCTTTGAAGGGATGGTATCTTCCAAGTAGTTTGTCTCGCTCATTTTCTTTATTGTAGTTTATTCCTTCTTTGCCAGAGAATTCTTTTGAAGAATTCTTCAGTCCATGACTCCATGTGGTTCCATTTGATGTCAGATGGTTTAATGGCCCCATCCCCATGCCCAACATGCAAGAATTATGTGTAGTCTTGCATTTAGAAGTTTGCAGCATTATGTGCAAAGATTTATGATATCTTTGGTCAGAGTTCATGCCACCTCATACTCTCATACAGAGTCATTCAATCGTAGACCGTAGTATTCAAACTACCTCTTCTAGAATTGCTCACTCACACTACAGCTCCATAGATGGGAGATGCTATTTTTCAGGATATTGCTGACCGAACATGCATTTGCATTATATCTTAGTTGTCATTGGTACGCCATCTCCAGCAGTTTTTGCTGCTTATCCGCCTAGCTGATGTTCTTTTGCACCTGCCCAATGGTTACAGGCAGAACTTGAACCCCAAAAAGATGTCCTGTGTAGGTAGTACTGTAGGCTTGATCACGATGAAGGTCCCTGCTTCATTTTTTTTTTCTTCCATGTGGCAGTTTTCATAAACATGGCCAATATGAGGATCTATGTTATGAGTGCTAGAATGGTTAGATGGATCATGATGCCCTATCATCTGCAAACTCCTTTATTAGTGATTGTTTTGCTCCATGATAACACTGAACTCAAGCTTTCGTGTCATGTCATTTGTTAAACATCATTGACTTATGATCTATCTCTTTCTAGTCAAGAGTATGCACATATCTGGGGCATCTCAAACTTCCTTCTACTCATTGCTCAGTCAGGTATTGTTGAATTGCTCCTTTACACTTGCCACTAATGCACATTTGCTTGAGTGCTCCACTAGACCTAAAACATCTTGCATTAAGAGAGATGATGGCATCCTTACCTGTATTCTCATGGGCACTCTACACACACCTTGTTTAATGGCTTACTGTACTAGGTATTGCTTGTGTGCATATTTTTTTTAATCCATCTATTGTCTACTTACCTTATATATATGAACTATCTCTTTGGATTGGATGAGAGTGGTTTTTTGGTAGTTATAGGTTCTTAGGGGTTCTTCTTGGTGCTACCTGTTATTGTTGATTATTGTATAAGCTGTATGCATATCTTCTCATGCTTTCAGACATTTGTTATCTGGTCGTGCCAGTTCTCCCCAATTTTCATCTGTTGTTTCTCATGCTTGGGGTGATGTTAGTTTAGATTTAACATTGTCATGTCACAAAGATTGCTCGACTATTGTTTCCCACAAATTGGAGATGAAATTGGGTTCATTATTGTTTACCAAAAAATCTACAGCGATCTGGCTTGCAATGTTGCTGTGTGGGTGATTGTAATTTCTCCTTGTATTTTTAGCTGCACCTGTTATTTCCTTTTGCCCCCCTCATGAGCTATCCAAACTGTATTTAATTTCTATGTAGTGTTTTTTTTTCTTCTGGTTACCGCCTTGAGGAAAGGGTACCAAGATATGATCCTTGATTTTGTTCCATCATGTCTGCTATTTGCTTGTTTCCTTTCATGAGCGAACCAAGTTCTCTTATCCTATGCATTGTGTTTTTCTTGGCACCGCTGCACCGTGGGCTGGGGCCATGTTATGATTTCTCGCATATTATTTGTTCTATCATTTCATGGACCTTTCATTTTTTTCTGAAATGTGGAAACTCCTAACTACAATGATCATTCACATCTTTTTGGGAAATGTGGAAACCCTAATTCCATCACTGAAACATAGTGGAATCCATGATCTTTCGGATACAGAATCCAGGACAAGGTTAAAACATAACAACTCAGTTTAACTAGACTGATAAGAAAACTAGAAATTGCTTCCACTAATTGTATTCTTTCCTCGTTACGTGTTATTTGTGTTTCCTTTCAGAAAAAAAAAGATGTGTGATTTGTCTGAGTGTTTGTTTTATGCATGTACTCACCAATCACCATCTTCTGTGGACCTGCAATGGATAAGGATCCACATGGTTAATGTGTATGCTTCATTCTCTTTTCGATCAATTTAGTTTCATTAGGACATCTGGGAGACCTTACTCTGTCTTGATGGCTTACTCTGTCCCAGTCAGGCATTAAAACTTTCTTAGGAGCTTGAGCTTCCCTGTAGTCATGGTGCAGAACTATTTTGCAATTATAATCACAAGATAATGGGAATCAGTTGTGACAATTTGGCATGCTGTTTACATAATTTGTTAGGATCCAATTTTATGCTCTTTAAAAAAACAAAAAATCAAAGATAATGTCTACTTGTGCTTCTTTTGCTTAAATTTCTGGAGTGATGGCTCTAGATTTCTAGTCTGTAGCATATCCTGAAGTTAACTGACCATTACAACTAAGAGGTTCCCTGAGTGAATCTTTTAACATATTGTTAAGTAACCTGCAGCCCTTTCTCTCTTTGTTTCAGCATTGTTTGTATTGGCATCCGTTAGCTATAGTATTCAACATTGTGATTATTGAGGAGTGGTAGAGATATTGCCAAAAAAAAAATGCAAGTAGTAACTAAGGTGTTGTCGTGTTGTGATAATTGATGTTCTAACTGGAAAGTGTTAGGCATATTGATTTTGGTTCTACATTTCATCACAGAAATTTCAAAATTTTAGGTCAAACTCAAAGATGAAACTTGCTTACTTTATAAATGGCAAACCTTTAAACAATTAAATTTGTTTATCTTTCTTATCACATAATAAAAATTATGATTGAAACTTTACTTGCATCATTTGACATTAAATTCTAATTATTTATTTAGGCCTTAAAAATATTCAGTTCTACATAATATTTTTTTGTATGCCCTTGATATTTTCAAATTCAAGCTTAATACTAGTGTTATGTTAACATTTTGATAGAATTACTTTGATGTTTCAGAGTTGTCTGAATGTTGCCGCAGTCCTCTTGTGCTTATTTTTCTTGACATATTTGTTTTCTCATAAATGGAGGAGTAATTCCTCTATTTCCATACAGTGGGAATCTCTCTTACCACTGATATAGCAGATTCTCTTCCCATATTAGAAAATTATAGCTATAGACGCATCAATAGGCAAAATGACCATTTGTTTTGAAGTAACATACTTTACTGCTTTAATTAATTTCTAACTGGTAGCAAGATGGAGAAACTCTTTTGAGTTCTATTATATAGGATTGTTTGCTTCTGATCCAGCCATCCAGGGAAAACTGCCTGGCGCAGACAGCACATCCAAGCGCTCGATTTCATTAGCCTGGGCTCTGGATTGTTGCCTGGCTGCAGCTGCCTGGCTCAGGACCGCATCCAAACAAGCCCATTGTCTTTTCCAACTACTCTGAGCCTTGTAACTAGTGTTCGATACTTTGGGTCTATGCAGTCCTGTTCTTTTGAATTCAAGTTTTATGGTATGTGTTTTTAGTATGCAAATCATAATATGGAATGCTTTTTATTAAAACCTAAAGGAATTCGATGTATGTGTCAAACTTCATTATGCAAACTATAATATGGAACGTTTTCCTTTTGTACTTCTGCTGGAATGTTTTCCTTACAATTAGGGGCCTGTAAGAGCATTTAGGTGTTCTATGATTCTATGCTCTAAAGGAATTAGATGGATTTTCTGGCATTCATTGTCATATTATATATAATCACCTTTTTGTGATTTTGTTGCAGGAAGCGTCTCTTTGTCATGATTAATAACCTCCCTACCATATATGAGGTTGTCACAGGAACTGCGAAGAAGCAAACCAAAGAAAAAACTCCGAAAAGCAGCAGCAAGAGCAATAAATCTGGCACAAAAGTATGATTCCTTTCATTCTACTTTAACTGCTTTAGCCTCAAATGAGCTCCTAACTTCATTCCCCTAAACACATATACAGCCACCACGCCAGCCAGAACCCAACTCAAGGGGTTCCAAGATGCCACCTCCAAAGGATGAGGATGACAGCGGAGGCGAGGAAGATGAGGAAGAGGAAGATCATGAAAACACATTGTGTGGTTCATGTGGTGACAACTACGGACAGGACGAGTTCTGGATATGCTGCGATGCCTGTGAGACATGGTTCCATGGCAAATGTGTCAAGATCACTCCTGCCAAAGCCGAGCACATCAAGCACTACAAGTGTCCGAACTGCAGCGGTAGTGGCAAGAGAGCCCGAGCATGATCCTTGGTGGGTATATCCATCGCTCTTGCCTGTAGAACCAGGAGGTTAACTCGCTGTAAAACATCCGCAAGGGACCAACTGCCCCATGGTTGCGCATTCAGTCGTTGCTTTCAGTGTAGGACCAGCTGTAGGGTCTTGATGTGCTGTTTGTTGTATGTCGAAGACATTCTAGATCTTCTGTTGTTAGTAACTAGCAACTAACTGTAGTAGCCTGTATTTCTTCAAGCTTCTCCGATCCCAGTGTGCCTGTATTGGATTTGGGAATAGCTTTAGATCTCAGTTGTGCATTATGTATCACCATGTACTCGTGTTAATTCGTTAAAAGGTTGTGTGCTTCTATTTCTCATTGCCACTAGCATACTCGTAACTTTTGCACACATGAAACTCCTCAGCTGGCTTACCAAGTTTGTTATATATCTCCAAAAACTCAGTTGACTTCACCAGTTTGCACTTGCCATCTGATGTTTGTGAACCTGTCCAGCTACAATGTTCCAAGGTGCCTGCCCTGTTATTCTCCACAGATCTGTTTGTTGATCATATGAACCCGTTGACTCAATTTCAGTAATCGCAGCATCGTCTTTCCATCCAGCAGCAGCATAACTTTGCATACTTTTTTGAGGCAGCTTATGAGTGGTCAATGGTGTAAACCAGAGTCTACTCTAGTGGGGGTTTGACTTTGGCGGTGCTGCAGCTTGTCAATGGAAGATAACATGCAGATGGGCAAGGGAGGGAGGGAGAGGACTGCATCGGATCGGATGCCTTGTGTAGTTTACAAGCATATCTGCAGCGATCGCGGTCTGCTTTCCCCGGCTCCTCTGCTTTTCGGTTTTCTGATGTGTTCATGTCCCTGTAGCCCTGCTAATGGATTGGAACCCGTACCATACCCAACCCCACCCAAAATTAACATATTTAGATACCCAACCTCACCCAACCCAACTAGTTAATTTCTCAACTCTAACCAACCCGCCCCATTATAAGCGGGTAACCCATAAAAACCCATGGGTTCTACTATGCAGAGGAATTTAGTGGTTCTACACTTAATGTGGGGACCACATATATGTCTAGCCACACTATTTTGCACAGAGTATCTGTCAGTCATATTGACTCATCTCTAAAAATTTCAGTCAATTTCGATAAAATTTTATAGTGTGAACGCGAGGTTTTAATTCCAGGGTCCGAGTCTTGATGTGGAGCCCACGTGTAGTTCTAGCCACGCTACTTTGCACAGAGTAGCTGCCAGTCGTACTGAGTCATCTTCAACAAATTTCAGTCAATTTCGATAAAATTTTATAGTGTGAACGTGAGGTTTTAATTCTAGGGTCCGGCTCTTGATGTGGAGCCCACGTGTAGTTCTAGCCATGCTGCTTTGCACAGAGTAGCTGCCAGTCGTACTGAGTCATCTCCAACAAATTTCAGTCAATTTTGATAAAATTTTATAGTGTGAACGCGAGGTTTTAATTCTAGGGTCCGGCTCTTGATGTGGAGGCCACGTGTAGTTCTAGCCAAGCTGCTTTGCACAGAATAGCTGCCAATCGTACTGAGTCATCTCCAACAAATTTCAGTCAATTTCGATAAAATTTTATAGTGTGAACGCGAGGTTTTAATTCCAGGGTCCGGCTCTTCATGTGGGGCCCACAGATAGTTCTAGCCACACTGTTTTGCACAAAATAGCTGCCAGTCGTACTGAGTCATCTCCAACAAAATTCAGTCAATTTCGATAAAATTTTCTGATATAAACACGTGGTTTTAATTTCTGAGTCCAGCTCTCACGTGGGACCCACATTTATATATAGTTATACTATTTTGTAAAAAGTATCCATTTCAACCCACCCCAACCCGCCTCAACCCGCATTTATATAAAACCCGCCCCAACCCACCCCATTAACTAATACAACCCATTTTAAATCATCCAAACACACTCCATTTCAAAACCCACCCCATAAAACTCATTTCAACCCAACCCATTAGCAGGCCTATGTCCCTGTCCAGTTCGCAGCCTATCAAAGCTTTATCTTCCACTCCGGCAACCTCGCCTTTTTGACTTGTCCAAGTTTATCCCTATTCTTTCTGCGGTCTGCTTCAGCGCCTTTCCTGATTTTTTTTCCTTCTCGCTCCATGGCGTGCCAAATCCTGGAGACAACAATGGGGTCTAGGGTATTTGGCGGTAGATATTATGATGCCACGGCAGCTTCTTCCGGCTTGCACGGTGTAGCTGTCCTTGGGCATTCGCAGCAGTTCCGCATCTTTGCAGCTCCACGATAGGGATAGAAGAAGCTATGTACTATGTCCTAACTTTGTAAAAGCCGGGAATGGTCTTGCAGAGATTGTTTCACCTTGATGCAGTTGTCTGAGATCCTAAAGCTTCATTTGTCTGAAAATAAAGACAGTGATGGATAAAACTTTTTGTTAAGCATTTACAGTTTTGCTATTTTTTGACAATTCAATCATTTTTTCTTTTATATCTCTCAAATGTCCATTCATCATTTTTTGATGTTTGCTAGTGTCTGTGGTCAAAGATTAAATTCAATAATCATAATGAGATCATTTTTGGGTTGCTGGCAGAAACGAGATTTTTGCAAAGTAGCTAGTAGTATTCTCATATCAAATTTCATATTGAGGACTGTTTTCTTCGATCCAAATTTGAATCAAAAGTTATACCTTCTAAAACAATAAAATAACTAAATAAGTTCAATTGTTTTAAAAGAAGGTAGGAACTCAGACAAAACTGCCAGTTAGTTACTCCGAGACTAGTTTTTCTTATTAGATTTCCGGAGCATGAGCTAATTTCCATTTTTGACAAAAAGAACAGGGCAATTATTTTGGCTTGTCGCATTCATCCTCGTCTTAATAACAAAGAGAAGTAGTGATGCTAGTTTTGATTTCTCTTGGTCACTAGATAAAACCCGAACCTCGTGCAATTCAGCTAATATAGATCGCAAAGCATGGGAAATGGAAGGAAAATGAACTTAGATGATAACCGAGGATTACCCACTGGGTGCGTACGCATTTGCATCCCTAGAGCCAAGTTACATTCCAGTGAAGCTTCGAATTTGCACTACTACAAAAAGAATTTTTAAGGATGGGTAAAAATGTATTTTTAGAGGTGGGTATGATATCTAGCCCGAGTTCTCACAGCAAAAAATCGATTTGTAGGGGTGGGTAACGTGCCTGCCCCTACAAATACATTTGTAGGGGTGTCATGGGCTTGGCGAGTTATGGGCTCGGGTGAACCCAATACCCGCACCTACAAAGTATTTTTCAAAAAATGAAAAAAATAGAAGAAACTTGAAAACAGAAAAATAAAAAGAAAGACATATCCCAGCTAATCGGCCACCACCACAAGCCCCTCTACTATCGAGATACAATTTTTTTTGACAAAATATGCATACTTGTGTAAATCAGAATTCGAACCACTTACCTCAAGCCTCGCGCGTACCCTCCTCTTCACTACACTATACAACACTACACGTCCACTGTATTGGATATGCTATTCTTCTATATTAACTCTGAAATCGATTTGTAGGGGCGGACGAGGCAAAGACCCACCCCTACAAATCCATTTCCAGGCGCAGATGACGCCATCGTCCACCCTTAAAAATATTTTTCTATTTTATTCTTAAAATTCATTTAAATCTTCAAAAATAGTAGAACAAATAAAAATAGTGGGACTTCTACACTATGGTTATTGTGAACTATAAATAAAGAAATAAATATGTTAAATATAATTAAATGTATATAAAATTTAAGATTGTGAAAACTTGAAAAATATAACTTGGGTTGTTTGAGATACCATATAGTCATAGCTATAAGTAGGTCACAACTAGCAAATGATCTTGTAATACTAAATATTCTTAAATGAATAATGTATAAACTATAAAATTTTAGGACTTACCACTAAAACATTGATATGGAACCACTCTACATTCTACATCTGAGGTTATTTGAAAACAAATCAAAACTTGTAGATTTTGAAACTAGACTACTAAATGACCTTAATTGAAAATGTTTTCAACTACAAAATTTTAGATTTCATCAAGCTGTACAATTTTGGTATAAACTTCATCTTCAAGATAATATGAAAACTTTATGAATTCTTTTGCGTAAAATCATTTATAATCATTTTTAGGGGAGCGTGACGCCATCACCCGCCACTAGAAATGTATTTATAGGGGCGGTGACGCCATCACCCGCCTCTAGAACTATTTATAGGATCAAAATGGTGGCCATTTCCAGAACGGGTGATGCCATCACCCGTCCCTAGAAATGTATTTTCAGAGGCGGGTCAACTGCTACAATAGCTCCGCTCCATATGTAGGAGATGGTTAATTTTTGACCCGCCCATGGGCGTTCGTACAAATAATTTTTTATAGTGCTATAATCATTTTGTTTGCACAAACAAGTCAGATGTAATAACTAATAATGTCACAAAAGGTGTAAGGACTAATAATAAGTATGACTTATATATGATCAAATGGAATGTTAAATATGTGATCAATGTATTACTTCCTTGCACCACAAATATGGGTAAGTTTGACACTAACGTGATCAGGCCATCAAGCAGGAGGGAGACAATTGGGCGGGTGCTGCAAATCTCGGTTGCCACTTTGCCGTTTAATTGTGATTTAGATGGCTAGCCATGTTTGTGTGTTTTGGAGTGGTGTGTAATATAACCCTTGTGTTGTGTGTGCTGCGGACTTTCTTAAATCCTGTGTTGTATTCAAACTTTGCTAGCTATTTCTCTTCTTAATATAAAGATGCACGACTCTCATGCGTATTTGTTAAAAAAACACTAACGTGGTCCCTAAAAAGGTACATCTGTGGGCATCAATTGCAATAATTATGAATTTGTAAAATTTGGTATACCTTTATGAAAGTACATTCGACACTAGTCTTCGCATCTTAATTTTGTGCAAAGATATTACAGAAAATAATTCAGAAATTCACCCAAAACAACACTCCTTTTCGCTGGAGAGAGTGCCAATTTATTTCACTAGAATCATCTCATCATTTGTATTTATTAAAGGAAATACAATTCAAGAAGCACAACAATACAGAATATGTATGTCGGCAAAAAATAATCCCTAGCTGCATTTGACTTTTTTTTTGAAGTATGGTGGATGCTTTACGTGAGTATTGCTACATACACACTTTGGACCCATCTCTATTTTATACGTTTTATCTTCAATTATCGGGACATATTTTTCTCAATCTAATGAAGATTAATTAATCGATAAACTACTTTCTTTTTAACGTATTTGAATCTGATGCTGTAGCAAAGCAGACGTCAAATTGCACCTATTGTAATCTCTGAAGATTCTGAGGTAGTGTTGCATCCACCACATGAAGGTTGTGTGCCTTGCCCCCTTGGCATTATTTTTCTACCTTTTCTTTTCTGTGGAATTTGTCAAACTAAGGCAAAGGCCAGGAAAGAATAAATAGAAGTTCACTGTGTCTTCCACTAATAGGCAAGTTATTATTAATTAGAACTAATAGAAACGGTTCCTTTGCCTTTAGTCTTGTCCAGTATTCCCTTTTCACTTTCCTCTCTCTCCAATGGAATGTTCTTTGTGCAATGGTGCATGCAAGGAGATAACTTTGCCATGTGAACAATGACCCACCACTACAAGAAAGTCTGTCGTGTTTCTGTTTTAATTTGAAACTGCAAAGTTTGTAGAACTGGAACACTGAGCTCATTTGGACATGCAGATTAAAATCTCAATAATGATATATTAATACCAACTGATGTGATTGATCCTTCTGTGAATAAGAAGCATGGTTGGTGGACTGAAGCAAGTCGCGGCGTTAAAATGTCACCATAGATATATATGCGCTATTTCTTTGTGCATCATTAACTATCTCACTGAAATTAGTCCTTTAGTTGATTCATGAAATTAAAAAAGAAAGCCCTTAGTTCAGTGCAAGTGTACTTACAAATTGCACAATGTCGGAACTGTTGAATTATTCCTTCTTCTATTTGTTCCAACAAAAAGAGAAATTGTGCAGTTCTTCAACCATTTCTCCTAGCTACTTTAACCACACCGCTATGGTGCTATCACACCCAATATTACACAAGGAGAATATATGTGGGGTTGAGTTGTTTCAAATGGCTAGGAATCGCGCACCATCAATTTTTCCTTTCCATTGAAATAATCTTTTTGATGAAATTGTTCGGCTTACACTTTTCGCAATCCGATTTGCCCACGCATCCGGTGACACACTTTGTTCTACAAAGTGCATTGGAGAAGCAACATCAACGCCTTGGTTAAACTATGCGCCATATGAGCAGTTCAAAAGCGTGCTACTACCCTCCATTCTCTCTTGTGTCAATTATATATATGAGTATAAAGCAAATCTAACATTATCCTTCACCTATATATATATATATATATATATATATATATATATATATATATATAGTGTGACTTGTTCCTATTGGGACAGGAGGTACTACTCCAGTGTGTGGGTTTCAACTGTGGTTCACCTTTAATTAGTTCCAAATCCTACATTCCTCTCTCAAAAAGCTCCTTGTTTGATGTTGATGTGTAGAAATCCATGCTAATACTAAAAAAAACTATTGCTGTTTGAGTCAAACCTCCTGTCCAAATGCCAATGGAAGAAGCCTTTGATGCTGGAAGCACCTCATTCCAAAGGCATTTGATTCCTCCACCCAAGAGTTGACCTCCGAATATAATTTCTTGCACACATACATACACACACTCTCTCTCTACCTCTCTCTCTCATTCATATAGTGGGAGCTCGCTTTCCTCTTGCTACCCCTTTTTCACAAGTCATAAGGCTAATAGTGGACTGCTTGCTTGTTGATGTGCTCAGAGGCTGCTCTCAAGAATTTCTTGTGAAGATGACACTCCCATGCGACCATGGTCGTCATAGCCATCTATAGCTTATCCTTCTCTCTCTCTCTAGGCCCACTTACAGGTGACAACATGCACAAGAGGGAGTGTGCTATAACTCTCATGCACCATCTCTCTCCTCATCTCCTCCCCCTCTATCTACTCTCCTGACACATGAGGGCATATAAGGCATGAAGGTGTTCAAAGGCAAGATTTGGGCAGCCATCGGGTCACGCATGGACCACGCGGTGGGCACAGCGTCCACAAAGGCCTCCCCGGCCGCCGTCCCGGACCGGGCTCTCCTCGCCGACATCGAGGCGGCCGTGGAGCGGTGCACCGGGGGCGCCGGCGGCGACGACCGCCACGTCCACGAGATCCTCTTCCTCGTATCGAACGCGCCGGGCGCGATCACCTTCCTCTCCCGCCGCATCACGGCGCGCCTCGAGGCCGCGCGCGCCCCGGCCGCCGCGCTCCGCTCGCTGCTCCTTGTCCACCGCCTCCTCCGCGCCGGCGACCGCTACTTCGAGCAGGACCTCCGCGGCCTCTGGGCGTCCCGCGACCTCCGCGTCGACGCGCCGCGGTGCAGCTGCTCCCCGCTCGCCGCCGGCGTCTCCTACTTCAGCGCCGGCGCGGCGGTCGCCACGGGCGCGTGCGCCTTCGTCCATGGCTACTCGGCCTACCTCGAAGAGCGCATGCAGTGGGTGATCAACCAGGCCGGCAACCTGGAGCCGG
The DNA here is from genome assembly GCF_016808335.1 of Panicum virgatum. Taxonomy (NCBI): domain Eukaryota; kingdom Viridiplantae; phylum Streptophyta; class Magnoliopsida; order Poales; family Poaceae; genus Panicum; species Panicum virgatum. The sequence goes on from NC_053152.1 coordinate 10,914,462, forward strand.
CGCGGCGGCCGCCACCGCCCAACCACGACGACGGAAAGCCCCCACCCCCACCCTCCTCCTCCTCCCAGTCCCACGACGCCGACGCCGAGACGCTCCTGTTCAAGCTTGCCATGTGCCAGAGGCTGCTCGACCTTGCCATCCAGCTGCTGCCGGACAACAACACTAGCGCCTGCGCCGCCGCCATGTCGGCCTTCGGCATTGTGCTCCGGGAGAGCTTCAAGGTCTACGACGCCTTCACGGAAGGCCTCGACGCCATGGCCATGCTGCTGCGGTCGAGGAGCCTCACCGGGTTAAGCAAGCCCCTGAGGGTCTCGGCTCACGAGATACTCAAGAAGGCGTGCGCCCAGACGCCGGACCTCAAGGAGTTCTACCACAAGTGCAAGAGGAGCAACGCGAGCAAGAGCCTCGAGTATCCTCTCGTCATGGTCGTCACGCCGGCACAGGCCGCCGCGGTGGAGATGCTCTCCATGCCGATCCCGGAAGAGGACGGCCAGGAAGCAGAGCCGGAGGCGGAGGCCAGCGACGGTGGTGGTTCGCCGTTTGCGAGCAAGATGGAGACGACGATCAGCACTGTCTGGGTTGAGTTCGAGGAAGATCAAAAGCTGATACCCGGTGACGATCACTCCCTGAAAGAGCCAAAAAGCTAGCAAGCTGGCTCGTAGGAGTTCTTGCAACTTATTGTTCCAAGTGTGTTGATTTTGGGTGCTCCGGATTGGGGGTCTCGATCTCCTCTCTTGTTGATCTTGTTGTGTGGAAGGTTAATTATTTATTTGAAGGGATTTGTGTCTTCATTCACCTGAGAATAAGCCAACTAATAATAATTCTTCTCTGTGTTTATCTCCATGATTTGTTTGGCTTCTTTGACTCTAATATGACCTTTAATTTGGTCTTTATGCATGGTACACTAGTAGAAAACATGCCAAAGGTCCACACCAAAAGTACCAGAATGAAGATGAACCGGTACCAATGTATTGGTACCGGTACCAAGATGAACCGGTACCAATGTATTGGTACCGGTTCATCTTGGTACCGGTACTTTTGGGGTGGATGAGACCTATGGATGAGCCTTAGGTACCGGTTGGTAACACCAACCGGTACCCAAGGCTCTCCATAGGTACCGGGTGATAACTTTTACATTGGTACTGGGTGTTACCACCAACCGGTGCCTATGGATGAGCCTTAGGTACCGGTTGGTGTTACCAATCGGTACCTACCAACCGGTACCTAAGGCTCGTCCATGAGTTACTTCAAAAGAAAAATATCTATCTTCTCATCAAAAGTGATGTGTAGGCGAGATGTTAAGAAAGATACACGCGAGACAAGAGATTCTGTGTTCGAATCCTGCCCAACCACTTTTGCTAAAAAATACTAGCCATAGGCACCGGTTCTTTTACCCGGTGTTCATGACCGTGACTATTGGTCTCGGTTTTCGGGTACCGGTTCAAAAATCGGTACCTTAGCCCTTCACCAACCGGTGCCTATGGGCACTTTTCTAGTAGTGGTAGCTACCTCATTGTCACTTTCATGTAGCTTGCTTATGTGCTCTTGCCATATTATTACCTACATGTACATTCTTCTTCTTGTTTCATTTGACATGCTTAGTCAATTGAAGGGGTGTAACAAGTGAATGTTGTTGCTCCAGAAAAACTCTCAACATTGGCAAGTAATGTTTAGGGTACGGTACAGGAGTTAAGCAAGTTATTTTTCCTATAACTTACTATCTCAAACTTGCTTCAATTCACTTGAACTCTTTGCCAAGCCTGGCCCAACAAAGCAGGGAGCCTAGCAAATTCTTCTCGTTCAACCTTGCACTAGCAGCCTAATATAAGCGAGTTGTTACAAGGATACCAAACATCGATCCTAGCTACGTGAAGATATTATTTACTTGGCACATGTGGAAATAGATAACGACCAAATGAATGCATATAACTAAAACTTTACTAAGAGCTAACAAAGGTGAACATATAGGGCGCATAAATAGGTTGAGAAGTGATGCATGTTTTAGCTGTTATGAGTGTTTAAACCTGTGGTTCTAGCTTCTAGGCTCCTTACAAAGTTTGTAAGTGAGTAGAAGTGATGCATGTTTTAGCTGTTATGAGTGTTTGGGGTCTACTCAGTTTTTTTTTTTAATTTTTGAGTACAAGTTGGAGGTGCATGTACTATTTTCCAACTAGAATTTATTTCAGGGAAAGGTGAGCACCGTGTTGATCGAGTCAAGGACTAGATTCTAGGTAGACAGAATCTCTCACTAAAGCCCTTACCAAGTCAGCTGTGCTCATCTCTGGATCTATCCAGCTGTTGGGGTGGCCAATTTACTTTTTTTGGACTCCTGCAAAGAAATGAAAACATAAACCTATTGCAACTGAACACACATATGTTGTTATTAACTGCCTTTTCTTGCTATGTACTACTTTTGTAGAAATAAGTGGTATTTTGTCATGTATCACTCACGAGTTTTAAATTAAATTTGTCCAATCATACCTTTACAAATATGCAAAAAAATGTATTATATCCATGGATCTTTCTTTTTTTTTTTGCAGTGACCAGGTATTATTTTTCTAGAAGAAGTAAATGTGCAGAACTACAACTACAGAAGTGTGAAAATTCGTTACTCCACTGTGTATTATATTTGTTTGCTGCACTGGAACAATAATACATCATACATATGACCCACCACAAATTCGGTGAAAATTTATTCCTATGTAATTTGACATGTGTTTTCCATATGTCAAACATCTATGGTGTCGTTTACACTGTTTGGGGAATGAGATTTCATATACTAAATTCAGTTTTCTAGTAAATTGCTCCAACTATGTGTACTTAAGTCAGTGCTGTGCTAGCGGTTCTTGAACAAAAGCTGGGATTTTACCATCCAACCCCATGCCGCGTGATCAAATTTTGGTTCATCTATTTTTAGAGAAGTGATGATGGTGGTTTGCTTCACAATAACTCTATCATTTTGATTTGAAAAGGAGGAGCTTGCGCTACAAGTTCATATAGCCAAGCTAGATGTTAAACTGTTGCTAGAATGTTTGAGATTTGTAGTTAAGTTGAAACAAGGTGAAATATTTTTTTATTGAGTAGAATATTTTAAATATGTGTTAAATTTGTATGTTGAAAAGTTTGAGTTAGACGAAAATAATTTTGATTCAATTATTGTAAAATCAATCTCTTTATGTGACTTAAGTTTTGCTTTGTATATGTCACATTAAAGATGATATATCTTTCAAGAACAAAGTTTCAATCAATCTATGACATTTTTTATACATTCTGAAATTCTTCTTATAAAGGTGGAACATTTTTCTTGTAGAAAGATGTAATGTTTCTATTGAAGCTGAAACTTGTCTCTTTTAAAGCTGGATTATTTTTTATTTAAGAAAGGAAAACTTGATGAGCAGATCATGTTTTAATATATATGTTGCATGTGTATGTTGAAATTGTTGAGTTAGTAAAACTGTTGTTATTTGTCAACAGAATAACACCTAAACATTTGCTAGGAAAGAGGAAAGAACACTTGAATAGAAAAAAGAAGAAGTTGAGCTTACAATAATACATCATACGTATGACTCACCACAAATCTGTTGAAAATTTATTCCTTGCATACTTCAACAATTTAAGTTGACCATAATTTGACATGTGTTTTCCATATGTCAAACATCTATGGTGTATATTTCCTTGGCTCTAAAAAAGTTGTGTTCAGTTTCTTAGCCCATTTTCTCTTGAACTTGGCTATTTGGTCCCAAAACGAGTTAATAATTTATTAATAACAATATATGCTTTTAAAATGGTATGTTAACATTTTTTTCTGGATCCAACATGCTTAGATATGACTCCAGTGAATTTTTCACTATTTTACCATGTTCCTATAATTGTTTGTAATATAAAAACTAAAAATAGATTTATAAATGCCTAGAAATTATTTTACCAGCGAAAAAATACCAAAAAATCATGAAAAATTCCTTTATGCTATCCTTTTTCTGGTTAAAATCTAAACTGTGCGTTTAAATATAATAAGACTGTCGACCTAACTACAGGTGAAGGGCCAAGAAAGTGAATGAAACTTGTTTTGGAGGCCCAAGAGAAAAATGGCCAAGAAACCAAGCACAACTTTTTAGGGACAAAGAAATAATTCTCTCATATATATTAAATAGATTTTTCTAGTAAATTTCTCCAACTATGTGTACTTAAGTCAGTGCTGCGCTAGCGGTTCTTGAACAAAAAACTGAGATTTTACCATCCAACCCCATGAGATGTTGTTTGCTGCATGATTAAATTTTGTTCATCTAATTTTTTTCATGCTCAATTTTTTCTTATAAAGGTGGGACATTTTTCTTGTAGAAATATGGAATTATTTTTATGTAAGTTGGAACTTTTTTCTTTTAAAGCTGTAATATTTTTTATTTAGGGAAAGCTTGTTGAGCAGATCATGTTTTAAAATGTTAAACGTGTATGTTGAAATTGTTGAGTTAGATGGAGAAACATTAGTACAACTATTGTTATTTTTTTTAAAAAAATAACACTTAAACATTTGCCAGGATAGAGAAAAGAAAACTGGAATAGAAATAACAAGAGCTGAGCTAACTTTTTCTCATGTGTTTGGCAATTTTTGTTGAGTAAATTTCACTCTAGGTCTCCAAACTTAGTCCGAAGTTTTACTTAGGTCCCTAAACTCTCAAATTGTCCATCTGAGTCCCTAAACCTTGTTAAGTGTCCCCAAATGCGCCATGCGAGCACCCGAAGCTAATGTGGCTTGCCACATGGTGCCACGATGGCAAACATTTGAAAAAAATAAACTTGTATAGTCTCATCTTCTCAAATTTGCTCGTCCATCTCTCTCTCTCTCTCTCTCTCTCGCTCTCCAATCCCTCTAATACTCTTCCTTTACTCTCTCTATCTCTCGTATCTTTCCACCATGGACACCTGCTCCACACGCCGCCTCCTGCTGCCCCGCGTGCTCCTCGCTGCTGCAGCCTCCTCCTGCCTCTCGTGCTCCTCGCCGCCGCCGTCTCCTGCGGGCCGCCCATGGAGCTCGCCCAGTCGGCCGCCAAGCTCGCGCACGCCGCTTGCGGAGCTAGCCACTGGCGACAGCCGCGCTCCCGTAGACCGCCCACTACTGGAAAAACGCATATTCGTCCGCGGCCGTTAGTACCGGTCACGGCTTTGCCCGGTACTAACGTGCAAATTTAGTACCGGGCCAAAGGAACAGTGGCCCTGGGAGCGTATTAGTACCTGCTGGTGGCTCCAGCCGGTACTAAAGTCTGCCACCGACAGCTAGTGATAGTTTAGTACCGGCTGGAACCACTAGCCTGTACTAAACTGCCGCGAGGAAATTTAGTACCGGCTGGTGGCTCCAGCCGGTACTAAATGTGGAGCCACCAGCCGGTACTAATGCACCCACTATAAATTGGCACCCTTCTTCCTCCCCGAGCCCTAGCCAGTGCCATTTCACCAGAGAAGCTCGAGCTCGGGGTTGTTCTTCCCTTAGAGAGTTGCCGCCATTTGTTCTAGTTTTAGTGAGTGTTCTAGTTATCCAAATACGCCAAAGGTTTACAACTTCATCCTCTCTTCATTGATAGTCTTTATTCTTCGTTTTATGCTCTATAGTTAGAGAAATTTGTGACTTTTAGAAATAGTGAGGATGAGTATGATTTCTTTGATTTATGCAATGATTTGAGATATATAGAACCGATGACTTGAATGTGGGAGTAGGTTTATTGGCTAGGTTGAATATGAAAAATTTATAGACATATTTTGCAATCATTTTCTATATATTACAAATGACCGTAGCACATTTTTTATTTTTAGATTCAGATGAGCATGTGGATAGTAGAAATTTTTAGAATGAGTGTAGACAAAACATGTGATTGTAGTAGATATAACCATAATGTGGATAGTTAATTTTTTTATAATGAACTAATGAAAGAATTATAATAGATTTTTTTATTATGAATTGATTATTTTGACACTCTAGTGATGTATTTATTCAGGCTCACATTGAAACTATCTATAAGCTAAAAAAAATCTTTATTTCGAAACAAGTATATGTCGTTAATCTCCATCCAATAGTGATGACACTACCTTTGCCTAGTGTTGTGTTCCTATTAACCGAAAATGTTGGTGCTGCGACTGGCCGATTGGTGACATCCTTGTACCGTACAGTGTCCCCCCGAAAGGCATTGTCATCACCGCAGGGTCGAGGTTACCGACATATACATTTTCCGAAATAAAGTTTTTTTTCTTCTAGATGGTTTCTGGATATTGAAAAGAGTGTTCTCCTGGAATTGAAGGGTGTCAAAATAATTAGGAGTCATCATCCTCTCTTGTTTGATGGTATTTATTATTTGTTTCATGCTCTGTAGTTTGAAATATTTGTGATTTTTAGAAATATATAGAATGAGCACGATTTCTTTGATTTATGCATGGATTTGAGATGTATAGAATCCATTACTTGAATTTGGAAAACGTGTATTGGATAGTTTCAATGTGGATAATTTATAGGGATTTTTTTAATTTTTTTCAAGTGGCATGGTTAATTAGTTTGGTATTTTTTATCTATTTAGTTGCATTATTTTGGCACTCTAATGATGTATTTATTCGGGCTCATATGGAAACCATCGAGAAGTTTAAAAAATACATGTTTCGGATCATGAATATATCCTTAACCTTGATCCTGCAGTGAAAACACTGCTATTTGGGGCTAGCATCGATATCCACGATACGGTGCGGTATATATGAGGACACGATGAAGGAGTACGGTCTTGGTCTCAATTTTGAAATCCACACCTTTTGAGCCAGTTAAGAATGAAATTATCCGGACCAAGGCCGTACTCCTTCATCTGGTCCTATTGTACCACACTGTGTCGTGGATATCAATAGTAGCCCCGAATGTCAGTGTTATCACTGCAGGATCAAGGTTGACGACATAGACATGTTTTGAAACAAATATTTTTTCTTCTCGATGGTTTTAGAGAAAGTGAGCCTGAAACAAAGCCGCGAACATTGATTGCGCATCTCTTATGGCGTGGAACGACGTGTTCGCGTTGAACTGAAGAGTGTCAAAATAATTATAGTTTATAATTTATGTTTTCATTTTAATTCTAATAATTTGTTTAGATTTTTTCAATTTTTTTCAAGTGGCATGGTTAATTAGTTTGGTATTTGTTATGCATTTAGTTGCATTATTTTGTCATTCTAATGATATATTTATTGGGGCTGGCGGAATATGACTGTTCCATGTCAAGACTTCGCGAGGCAGTTCACGAGGCATTGGTCCAAAGATTTCATGATGAGTAGTTTGTATTAGGTAGCTAGCATGTAGTGTAATGTATATATTAATTTGGACTTCTATTTATCATGTTCTATAATTTAAGCATGTAGTGTAATGTATCTATTAATTTGGACTTCTATTAATTTTGTATTTCAATGTTAAATTCGCAAAAATGGCTTTTGTATTTCATTATGTTATGTGCCAATTTAAATGATATGAATACAAGTAAAATAATGTTGTTACTTAATTCAAAATTGTAAATCGATGGACCGACAATGGATGTACGGTGACCGGTGCACCATGGCGTGGATTAATGGTCTAAAGTCTTTTCTCGATGCGGCGGAGGCCCACAAGTCATCGAAAGGTTTTATGTGTTGTCCGTGCCGCGTTTGCCAAAATAAAAAGGAATACTCTAAGAGGAGCACTCTACACGCCCACATTTATGAAAAGGGTTTCATGGATAACTATACTCTTTGGACCAAGCACGGTGAACCTGGAGTTGTGATGCAAGATGGTGAAGAAGATGATGATCATAATATTGCAGACTGGGCTCATCTATATGAAGCGGCAGCCTTTGAAGATGAACCCATGGACGATGCTGAAGAAATGGACGAGGCTGGAGAAAATGCAGCAGAAGACCAACCACCTAATGAATTAGGTCAGGTTCTAGTGGATTCACAAAGAGACTGTGAAACTTTAAAGGAGTCAAAGAAGTTTGAGAAGATGTTGGAGGATCACAAAAAATTATTGTATCCAGATTGCAAGCAGGGGCTTAAAAAGTTGGGTACCACACTTGAAATGCTGCAGTGGAAGGCAGCTAATGGTGTCACCGATAAGGGATTTGAGGAGCTACTTGGAATCGTAAAGAACATGCTTCCAGAGGGAAATGAACTGCCCTCTACAACATACGAAGCAAAGAAGGTTGTTTGCCCTCTTGGATTGGAGGTACAGAAAATTCACGCATGTCCTAATGATTGTATTCTCTATCGAGGCGAAGAATATGAGAAACTGGATGCTTGTCCTGTCTGTGATGCAAAACGGTACAAAATCAGGCAAAATGATCCTAGTGAGGTCGATGGGGAGCTCGTCAAGAAAAAAGTTCCCGCTAAGATGGTGTGGTATTTCCCAGTAATACCACATTTGAAGCGTTTTTTCAGAAATAAATCCAATGCTAAATTGATGCGGTGGCAGAGAGAAGAGCGTAAGCAAGATCAGATGCTGAGACACCATGCGGATGGGTCCCAGTGGAGAAATGTGGATAGAGATTTCCCAGATTTTGATAACGACCCAAGGAACATAAGGTTCGGTTTAAGTATGGACGGAATGAATCCATTAGGCGAGTGGGGCAGCAGTCACAGTACATGGCCTGTGACCCTCTGTATGTTCAATCTTCCTTCTTGGCTATGCATGAAGCGGAAGTACATGATGATGCCGGTGCTTATCCAAGGCCCAAAACAACCGGGCAATGATATTGACGTGTACCTAAGACCGTTGGTTGATGAACTTTTGCTGTTGTGGAAGGAGGAAGGTGTACGTGTTTGGGACGAGTACAAACAGGAGAATTTTGACCTGCGAGCATTGCTTTTTGTTACCATCAACGATTGGCCTGCACTTAGCAATCTGTCCGGACAGTCAAATAAGGGATACCAGGCATGCACTCATTGTCTAGAAGAAACTGACAGCTTGTATCTAAAAAATTGTAGGAAGGTCGTGTACATGGGTCATCGTCGATTCCTTCCCCTCAACCGCTCCTTAAGAAGAAAAGGAAAACATTTCAAAGGGGAACCAGAAACTCGTGCTAAGCCTATATTCCGAAACGGAAAGCGTGTTTTCTCGATGGTGAAGGAAGTCCATGTCGTGTTTGGAAAGGGCCGTGGAAGCAAACAAGTTCCGAATGATGAAAACGGCCATGCCCCAATGTGGAAGAAGAAGTCCATACTATGGGAGCTCCCATATTGGGATGTCCTGGAGGTCCGCAACGCAATTGATGTGATGCACTTGGCGAAGAATCTTTGCGTGAACCTGCTAGGATTCCTTGGTACGTATGGGCAGTCAAAAGATACACTAGAAGCAAGACGTGATTTGAAAGAAACAAAACAACGAGAAGACCTACGTCCTGAGAAGAGAGAAAATGGACAGCACTACTTACGTCCAGCTAGCTACACTCTCAGCAAAGAGGAGAAGGAAAGCATATTTGATTGCTTGAACAGTATGAAGGTACCGTCCGGTTACTCCTCGAATATGCAGGGAAGAATTAATATGATAGAGAAAAAGTTCACAAACCTAAAGTCTCATGATTGCCACATTTTGATGACCCAATTGCTTCCAGTCGCGTTGAGGGGTATTCTACAAGAAAATGTAAGATTAGCAGTGGTGAAGCTATGTGCCTTTCTTAATGAAATTTCGCAGAAGGCAATCGATCCAAATAAGCTCACAAAGCTACAGAATGATGTGGTCCAATGTCTTGTCAGTTTTGAGATGGTCTTTCCACCTTCGTTCTTTAATATTAGGACCCACCTCCTGGTTCATATTGTGAAAGAAATAAACATTTTAGGCCCTGTATTCCTACATAATATGTTCCCTTTCGAGAGATACATGGTAGTCTATTATCGCCATAAATTAACAGGTTAATTTATGGGCCGCGAGTGAGTTGGGCTTAATGAAGAAATTAAAGGAGGCTTACGAATCGGCTCCTGCGTGAGCGTTTGGGCCATGTGGGCCATGTATCTTTAGATTTAGTTCAGTTTGAGTTAGAGATAGAGTCCGATATGGACACGTTAGTTTAGATTGTTGTCCAAGTCTCCGGACTATAAATATGTACTCTATGACATTTGTCAAGAAGAACGTCATCACGTTTCGCAAACAACTCTCGGTGCACCGCCACCCCTAATTCTAGGGTTTCATCCAAGTAAGCGCCATGCTGCCCTGATTGTTTCTTGCGATCAGGGAAGCATTGTACTTGCTTTTACCTTGGTATTACTCGTACTGAAGCGTTTTTGATGGCGAGTAGTGCTAGTTATCCTGATATTTGTAGCATGGCTTTTAGTAGATCTATCATGCTTTGGTTGTTTATCATCTACGAATATCATGTTATTTCTGTGCAGTCACGTTCTAATCTTATGCTTATTCTCGTTGCATAGAATTAGTTGCACGGAAACAACACCCTGCTTCTTTTCTATCTAGTAGATCTGATCTGTTATAGTTTGTTCTTATATTTAAGAATTGGCGTAATATCTGCTAGTTTAGGCCTTGCAAACGGGTTGGACGATCCGGCGACGTATTAGATGCTTTGCCTTGATCTTAATAGGGATTGATCCGGGAATCGGCTTTCGATTGTTCTTAGGCCTCTTTTCTGGTCAAGGTTCTGTTATCTTTTATGCTCGCTAGGCCTAACTACGTGTAGGATGTTCCGATCTAGCAGTGAAGCTTTAACCGTTGTGGATTAGATTAGCTAGATTCAATTGAAGCAGCTTTATAGTTATTTGATTTATCCATTATCATCTGGATATGCAGATCCAATCTGACACCGGGACTCGATCGGCTCTTTAAAGCCGATGCAAGAGTCGTCCCGGGGAGCCGACCACGGCTCGGACTAATGTTTACACGTGTTTGTGTATGCAGGCAAATTGTTGCAAGCACGTCCGCACCTTCCTGATCAGGTATAGGTCAGGTGGCACGCCCTGCATCTTAGAAAGCCGCGGCGTGTGCCAGGATTGTGGGCCGTTGACGAGGGAGCAGTGCCTGCTAGTGCCTCGGCGACCTCCCGGCTCTTCGTGTTGCCTGTCGCTACTCGCCGGTGGGTTTTGACCGACAACACATTCTGGCACGCCCGGTGGGACACTCATCAGCAACAACATCCACCGCCGGAATGACTGGACCTCAGAGCCAAGCGCCGATCACCAGCCCTGTCACGTATGAAGAGCTGACCCCCGAGCACAAGCAGAAATACAATGAGGTCAAAACTTAGTTCGAAGCCGATCTCATTGGCTCTTTCGAGAGGACCCGCAACCACGACATCAGGTGGAAGGGGTTCTCACCCGAAGGCGCTCTCGACAACGTTGACTTGTCCGTACCATCAAAGGAGCGCACCAGAGCCCTGCGCCAGGAGATGAACTACATGGTGGCTCACACACTTCATCGGCACTTAGAAAGCCTGTTGAATGAGCTCGAGCGTGTGGCACATCGTGTCGTCCAGGAGGTGATCAAGAACCAGTACTCCCCATCAGGACCAATCCTGGGGAGTCACAGGGGAGAGGTCCCACTTCAGTCTAGGCTACCATTGCTATACTCGCTCACAACTCCAGGGCCGTAGAGTTCGCCAATCTACGTCATCTACAAGATCGGCGGTGATCCCGGGGAGGGCCAGTTCCTGAGCGAGCCGCCTAAGGAGATCCCACATGGCTACACGTGCGTGTACATACCTGACAGCATCAGTCCAGCGCACGCGGGACATCTGGTGGGTACAGGAGCTTCGGGGGCAGATGCGGAGAAACATGCATGGCTAGCGAAGTACGCTACCGGGCCGAGTGCTGAGCCCTCGGCCCCAGGAGTCCTTAGAGTGGATCAGATCAGCGCAATACTAAGGGATCAGTTCGGCATTCTGCCCAAGAGAAAGGTGATCGGCTATTCCAAGCCATACCCAAGCGAATACGACTTGATCCCGTTACCACCCAAGTATCGGCTCCCGGAGTTCACCAAGTTCAGCGGGTCAGAAGGGGCCAGCTCCATCAAGCATGTAAGCTGATACCTAACTCAGCTCAGGATGATTTCGGTGTCAGATCCTCTGAGGGTCCGGTTCTTCTATCAGTCCCTCACGGGCTCAGCCTTTGGATGGTACACATCATTGGTCCCAGATTCGATCTGCACTTGGATGCAGCTGGAAGATCAGTTCCACACCCAGTATCACTCAGAGGCTGCTGAAGCCGAGATTGCCGACCTCGCCCAAGTCAAGCAGAAGCGAGGGGAAAGTGTGTCGGAGTACGTGCAGCGCTTCAGAGAGGTTAAGAATCGATGCTACTCATCGCGCATCACAGAAAAGGAGGCAGTCGATCTGGCAGTTCTGGGGCTCGCCAAGTCGTTCAAGGATCTGGCTTTTCAGTTGGAATTCACCTCTCTGGCGCACATGGTACAGAAGCTCACGACGTATGAACACTATCACCCTGAGCTGTACCAGGAAAAATTCAAGCGCCACGTGAATATGGCCCAAGCAGATGATTCTGATGATTCTAGCGGGGAACAAGAAGTGGCTGTGGCAGAGTGGACCCGGGGGGCAAACCCCGTCCCGTGCAAGTGGGTCAAACAGAAGGGGCTTGTGAAGGGCTTTGATTTTGACGTGGCCAAGGCAGAGCAGATATTCGACTTACTGCTCAAGGAAAAGCAGTTGAAGCTCCCAGAGAATCACAAGCTGCCAACGACGCAAGAGCTGCAGGGGAGGCCGTACTACAAGTGGCACCACTCGTTCACCCATGCCACGAATGACTGCAAGGAGCCGCGTCGGCAGATCCAATCGGCTATCGAGCAAGGCCAATTAATTCTGGCCCAACACACGATGAAGGTGGACAGTCAACCATTCCCACAAGCTAACGTGGTGGAGCTGTCGGATTTTAGACTTGAGGGCCAGAACTTGGCGTTCCAGATTAACATGGCGGGACGCATGCGCCGCCATGACGAGCAGAGGAAAGAGGCCGCTTCTGGCAAATGGCCCCAGGATGAAGACAAGCCGAAGCAGTGACATGTTACTGAAGAACAAGTGCGTCACATCCGCAATCAACTCCCAGCTTCCAATCGGCTTCTAGAAAAATACCAGTATCAGTACAAGTTGCGCCGCAGATATGAATCGGAAGAGGAGGAGTATGCACACCGCACAGGGAGGATGCTGGGGAGGCGCCAGGCTATACGCGACCACTGGCATTGCCCGTTCTTTAGGTACTGTTGGAATTCTGGCATGAGCCGATTGCCTACTATCGATGATTGCTTGGAGTGCAGGCCTCGGGGACGCCAGCCAGGCGAGATGTCGGTGTTCCAGCGCTTGGGGCCCAAAGCGCGTCACGACGACCATATTGAGCGGCCATCCAGGGATGATCTTGAGCTAGAAGGGGAAGATAAGTATCATCGTCCACGATGGTGTCCTGACGGGCTCAGCTGCTCACAGAAGCGCAGAGTGCAGCGCTTGCGCAATCTCGAGGAGGCAGAAGCAAGGTACCTCAACGTGCTGAGGAAAGCGTGCCCGGATCTCGCGGAGCAAGTCAGGCACCTGCGAAGGGTGGAAAGGCGCCCTCCAAGGAGGGAGTGGTGCCCCAAGTAGCCAAGAGCCGATGAAAAGCCATCGGCTGATGTGAATATGGTGTTCGTGCTCCCATCGGCTGATGTGAATATGGTGTTCGTGCTCCTGGCTGGATCTTGGCCCACAGCCGATCGTCTTCAATAAGCCCAAGGAGAAAAGCTACAAGCACTTGAAGGGATTATATCTCAAGGGCTTCATCGACGGCAAGCCTATGAATAGGATGTTGGTCGACACTGGCGCCGTGGTCAATCTAATGCCGTACTCAGTACTGCGCCGATTGGGTCGTTCTGCTGCTAATCTTATCAAGACCAACGTGATGCTCAATGATTTCAACGGCCAACCGTCAGAGGCACAGGGCGTCCTCAATGCGGAGTTGACAGTTGACTGCAAGACCGTCCCAACCTCGTTCTTCATCGTTAACAGTAAGAGTACGTACACAGTGCTGCTTGGGAGGGATTGGATTCACGCCAATTGTTGTGTTCCTTCCACGATGCACCAGTGTTTGGTCCAATGGGATGGCGATGAAGTGGAGGTGGTCCGCGCAGATGACTCCAGTGAGGTTTCGCTCGCAGACATGAACGCCTGGGACACAGAAGGGCAAGAGCCGATCTCAGGGATCGCGCTGGAAGACTGTGATCGGATCGAAGCGACAAAAAAAACGGATTGAGGCTGGTCATATCCACTGGCCTCACAGAATAAATACATCCTGGCACGCTACGGAGCCTAGTAGGTTTAGAGAGGCCGGTCCCAGCGACCGGCCCCAAAAAATAGACAATTCTTGTTTAGAGTCAAAACTGTTACATTGCGGACAGACTTTAGCCTGCTCTGGCAGTTGGTTAGTTAATGAGCATTCAGCTTTGAGGGGTAATATAGAGACGGCCGGCTCGTGCGGTCGGCCGAAAATTTTCTTTTATCATCTCCCCGTGTTTGCTGTCGACGTGGCAGATGATGATGAGTCGCCTGCGTCCACAGTCGATCTTACAGGCGACGGCAAGTTGGGGTATGGGTTTACATCAGCTGAGGATTTGGAGGAAGTTGATATTTTTCCCGGGGATAAGCCGCGACCAACATTTATCACCAAGAAGCTAGACCCGAGTCTGCGTGAGCCGATGATAGCACTGTTGAGGGAATACCGGGATTGTTTCGCGTGGGATTATACTGAGATGCCTAGTCTGGACAGAAGCATCGTCGAACATCGGCTCCCGTTTAAGAAAGGATTTCAGTCGTTTCAACAACGAGCAAGGCAGATGAAGGTTGAAGTCCTGGAGGAGGTCAAGAAAGAGTTGCAAAAGATGTTGGACGCAGGGTTCATCTGTAACACCCTAATTTAAATTTCAGTATTTAATAATATATTTAATTGGCTTTATTTAATTTTCTAAGGTTTTATATGCTTAGCCTTACATTTAAATTAATTTTCTAGGTTCGACTTGTTTGTACATTCATGCTGGTGCATAAGTTTTCTTTGGTTGAGTGCATAGGAGTTTGAATTCAAATTGATTTGAATTCCAATAGTTTGAGTGGTGTTTGAAATAGAAAAGGATAGGAAATAGAAAACGCAAACCCTTTAGCAATCCAGCCCAGCAGCACCGGCCCACCTCTCCCGTTTGGCCCGCTTGCCCTTTCTTTCCCCTGGGCCGACCCCCTCTTCCCCTGGGCCCGCTCCCACGCGTCTGGACGCCTCCCACGTCCCAGCTCCCTCTCGCGCTACCCCCTGCGCACACGGCCCAGCTCGCCGGCCCGCTTCCTCCACACGCGCTCGGCCTCTTCATGCGCACAGCCCAGGTCCCCGCGGCCCGTTACTCTCCAGCGTCGCTCCCCGCACAGCCCGCAAGTGCGCGTTTCCCCCCTTCTCCCGCTTGGCCCGCTCCACCCGCACGCCACAAGCGCGTCGCCCGCGGTCTTCCCCCGTCCTCCTCGCGCCCGTGCTCAATGGCCTCCTGAATCACGGTTGTGATCCTCGCCGTGATTCCCCTGCCCATCCCGCACGCCCAGATCTCGGCCCTGCCTTTTTAACCCTCCACACCGCACCCCCAGGAACCCCATCCCCCACACCGCCGCCGCCTTTGCACCCTAGCGCCACCCCGCCGTGCTCCGCCGTGCAGAGCACCCCGCTCTGCCGCGGCCACGCTATACCGCTGCCCCCTAGCCCTGCCAGAGCCGCGCAGCAGCTCCGCATCGGGCCCAGGATCGACCTCGAGCCCGCTGCCCTCGACCTCCGGCCTGCACGCGCTGGATTTCAACCCGAACCCGCTGCCGGTAAGTTGCGCCGCCTGCGCGATTACTCGCCGCCGGTGGACCACAGCCCGCCCTGACCCCTGTAGCATCTCCACAGCATCTCCAGGAGTCGAACCAAGGGGATCTAAAGGCCGGAGCTCCACTCCAGTGACCCCGTCCTCGAGCTCTGCCCAGCACCGCCGCCGGTCCACGCTGCCAACCACCCTGCGCTGCTTTCCTGCCCGACAAGAACCCTCGGTGAGCACCCTTAGCACCCCCTTTACCTATTGCGCTAGATCATAGGGCAACTAGACCACCGCAGAGGCCGGAATGACGCTCGCTGCCGTTCCGCCGCCGCTGGCGCCGCAGTTCGCCGTGGCGAACTAGCTGCAGCGCTTCGCAGCCCCGCGGAAGCCCCGCACTGGCTTGCCCTTGCTTCGCAGACGCTCCACGAGTCTTTTGCACCCAGGTTCCCGCACTGGAACGGCCTGCACGCCACGCGTCGGTGAGCTTTACCGCGCAGACCCGCCGCCGTAGCTGCTAGCGCCGCTACAAACCTCCCCGAGCCCAGTTCGGTGCCCAGTTGGGTTACGCGGGTCGCGCACTCCACCCACGGCCAAACTACAGCCCGAACGGACCCCTGGAGCGCCGGATTGGCCATCTCCGGCGAAGCCCCGCCGCGGGAATGCATCGCCGGTGACCCAGCACCGCCGTCCGCGCCCCCATCGCTCCTGAGCCGCCCGATTCGAGTCTAACGGGCGAGATTAGATCTAGACCCGAGCCGCCCTGAGCCACCTGATCCAGATCCGACGGCCCTCATCCCTGGATAACGGTTCGGCTTGGCAACTTTGCTAAAGAGACCCTTCCTTTCATAGAAATCAACCCGCGCTCCTGTCCAGTTCAAAAGTATTTATAGATAAGCCCAGTTTTTAACGTTTAGCCCCCTGACCTTTCTAGTTTTTGTACCCGCCGTCCAGCCCGTGCGTTTTTGCGCGTTAACCCTCAGTTCATTTTAGTTTTTATGCTTAGGCCCTCGATTTTTTCCTAGACCCCCCTGTAGCTCAGTTTTCTCGCAGATAGGTCCCTGGATCTTGTTTTAGGAATTTAGGCCTAGTTTTCACGTTCTAGCTCCGTTTTAGGTGTTCTTTATGTCCACGCGATCGTTGTAATGCGTAGAATAGTTTTAGCTTAGTTTTGTTCGCTATTTTTATGTATTGTTGTACTATTTCTTAGTGTTTGCCTTTGTTTGCATGTATGTGTTTGTGCTGGACTTGTTTTGGCATTGCGATCGTGAGTAGACGTTGATCCTTCAGAGGAGTACCAGTACCCGGAGCAGCCATCGTCTTCACAGCAGTTTGAGCAGCAGGAGAACTTGAGGAAGGCAAGTATAACATGAACAGCACCCATCACCTTTAATTACAATTTCATACTGCATTTTAATACTGTATGCCTATAAGGACTTTACTAGCCACTTTATATCCTTTATATATATCCCTTGGGTTGCATTTTGGTTAGTTGTGCTAGGTTGTTGCGCTATAACACACTTGGTCCTTTTTAATTAATTTGATTAATGGTATATGCAACTTAATTCTGGGAGTGGCCCATTTGAGTGGCTCACGTCTCGTTAAAAATTGGTTTTTATAGAAACATGGTTTAGGGGGCCAGCACGGTGCTTAGTGCTTGGTTGGCCACTCTCCATAAGGACCGGTTCATAGAGCGATAACCTGGGACAACAACGCTACCACAAGACTGGAATGGGATGATCTTGGCATAATAATTAGGTCTTTTTGGTTTGGAGTAACTTACCTGCGGGGCAGGGGAGGTAAGCTTCAATGGTCCCTGCTCCTCCGGCATGGTCTGTGCTTGGTCTGTGCACCTGTGTCTTGTACCCCCATGAGGTGGGCCCCATCGTCGCCGATCCACCCTCGCGGTTACTCCTTACCAACGAGATTCTTTGTAAAGGCCTCGTAGTGTGCTTGCTAGCCATCTCACCTACGGAAGTGTGATGAACAAGTAGCATAGCTCACGACTTGTGGGTAAAGATGTGCAACCTCTACAGAGTGTAAAACTGGTATACTAGCCGTGCTCACGGTTATGAGCGGCCCAGATCCTCCTTTTGATTAGTGGGGTTATCTTCCTTTGGTTAGGAGGGTTTCCCCGGGTGGTTGGTTTCGGTTTGGTTCTCAGTAGTATCATAATTAATCTTGATTAATTACTATGTAATTGGGTTATGGTAATTCATCAACTTGTAGTAAATAGCTGTAATAAAACTTTGCCAAGACTTAAAAGCTAATGCAGTTGAGTCAGCCAACTTTAGAGCCTCATAGTTTGTGTTATACTTGTTGAGTACGAGTTGTGTACTCACCCTTGGCTCCTCTACACTTTTTTCCTCTTGTTCTTTTGGGGACACTCTATTGCTGCTCAGTTCCTACCGATGCGTGGAAGTTCACCCAGAGCTACCAGGAGTACGAGGACTTCTAGGCGTTCGTCTCCCAGTCGACGTCCTTGTGGCGCCCTGCTTCCGAGAGTTTCTCGTATATGTTTTTACGCTTCCGCTGTATCAGACATTTTGTCATTAATGTAATAAATAACATTGTACTCGCTTTATTATATCTTTTTACGTGATATGTGCTGTGATATATTGTTCATTCTATTGTATATACGTGTGACTTGATCCTGGCACGTATATGATTGCTCGGTTTATGTCCTTTTATAAACCGGGTGTTACATCATCAGGCCATGTAGGTATGCAGAATGGATCTCCAGTGTGGTCCCTGTATAGAAGAAGGATGGCCGATGGAGAGTCTGTGTGGATTTCAGAGACCTCAACAGAGCGACGCCAAAGGATGAATATCCGATGCCCGTGGCAGAAACATTGATCAACGCCACTGCCGGTCAAAAAATGCTGAGCTTTATGGATGGTAACGCCTGCTACAACCAGATCTTCATGGCCCTAGAGGATATAAGCAAGACCGCGTTCAGAGTACCAGGCGCGGTCGGCTTGTTCGAGTACTTGGTTATGACCTTTGGATTGAAAAATGCCGGCGCAACGTATCAACGCGCCATGAATTACATTTTCATGATCTCATCGGCAAGCTAGTAGAAATCTACATTGATGATGTCGTGGTCAAGTCCACATCGGCTGGGGGGCATCTGGAAGATTTGCGTAAGGTTTTGGAGCGAACTCGGAAGTTTGGGCTCAAAATGAACCCGAAGAAATGTGCCTTTGGTGTATTGGCCGGTCAGTTCTTAGGATTCCTGGTACATGAGCGAGGAATCGAGATCGGCTTGAAGAGTCAAGAAGCGGTAAAGACAATAAAGCTGCGTACTACGAAGAAGGAGTTACAGAAGCTCATTGGTAAAATCAACTTTGTCAGACGATTTATCTCCAATCTGTCTGGGCGTATCGAGCCATTCATGGGCCTGGTGAAGATCAAGTCCGAGGATGAGTTTCACTGGGGGGCAGAATAGTAGCAGGCTCTTGATGAAATCAAGGAATATTTGTCGAAGCCTCCAGTATTGGTTCCACCTCAACAGGACATGCCTTTCTACGTGTACCTGTCCGTGGGTGACACTTCCATCGCCTCGGTTCTGATTCAGAAACATGACGATCAGGAGAGGGTTGTCTTCTACCTCAGCAGGCGCATGTTGGACGCCGAGACCAGGTATCCTGAGATTGAAAAGCTTTGCCTTTGTTTATTCTTTACATGTACAAAGCTTCGACATATTTTGCTCTCGGCGGAAACGATCGTCATATGTAAATCAGATGTCATTAAGCATATGTTGTCGGCTCCTATTCTAAAAGGACGACTAGGAAAATGGATGTTTGCGTTGTCAGAATTTGATATCCGATATCAACCTGCAAAGGCAGTCAAGGGACAGGCACTGGCGGATCACATTGCAGACAGGGTCAACACTGACGTGTCTGCACTTTTTGTACGTGCCTGGGCCATGTTTTTCGATGGATTGGCTTGTGATATTGGGTGCGGCGTTGGAATTCTTTTGGTATCGCCTCGTGGGGCGACTTATTCTTTTTCCATCAGGATGGCTACTCCATACACCAATAATTTAGTAGAGTATGAGGCCGTTCGCAAGGGGATGGAACTACTCCTGGAAGCTGGTGCAGAAGCAGTTGAAATATTTGGGGTTTCGAAACTGGTGATTTCTCAGCTCACGGAAGAATATAAATGTGAGAGCGAGCCTCTTTTTCCGATATGGATGTAGTGCCATGAGTTAATGTCACAATTCAGGTACATTAATTTCCACTGGATACGAATGACTTTGAACAGTGAAGCCAATGACTTGGCACAGATGGCTTCCAGATACAAGGAAACAGCCGATGGGATCGATGTAGAGGTTCAGTTTCTAGAACCCGGAGACTGGAGAGCCGATATCTTCAATTATTTGAAGGATTCGGCTCGGGGGGCACCCAGAAGGATAAGACTCAAAGCTATGAAGTATGTTTTGATAGGGGACGACATGTTCTACAGGACTCTGGATGGACTGCTGCTTAAATGTTTGGGGCCTTCGGAATTAAATCGGCTCTTGCATGAGGTTCATGAAGGAGCCTGCGGTACTCATCAATCAGCTCATAAGATGAAATGGCTGATTAGACTATCGGGATATTACTGGCCTACCATGCTTGAGGATTGCTTTAAATATTACAAAGGATGTCAGGCATGTCAGAGATTCGGCAAGATTCAGATGGTGCCGGCATCAATAATGAATCCTATCATTAAGCCATGGCCGTTCAGGGGTTGGGCCATGGATATGATTGGCCAGATTAACCCGCCATCTAGCAAAGGTCACCAATGGGTGTTAGCTGTCACGGATTATTTCACAAAATGGGTGGAGGCGGTACCCATGAGGTCGGTGGCATCGAAAGATGTGATCAGTTTCGTTAAAGAGCACATCATTCATAGGTTTGGGATTCCTCAGACCATTACGACCGATGGAGGATCGGTCTTTATATCGGAGGAATTTAGAAAGTTTGCCGATGACACGGGGTTCAAGCTGATCAGATCATCCCCGTATTATGCCCAGGCTAATGGACAGGCTGAAGCATCCAACCAGAGGCTTATCAAGCTGATCAAAAGGAAGATCGATGAATATCCTAGGCGCTGGCATGAGGTGTTGTCAGAGGCTTTGTGGGCATATCGTATTTTGTGTCACGGATCCATCAAGACGTCACCATACCATCTGGTCTACGGTCAAGACACTGTGTTGCCATGGGAGATCACGGCCGGATCAAGGCGTGTTGAGTTTCAGAATGATCTATCTGCGGAAGAGTATGCAGCCTTGATGAGCGATAATGTGGAGGATCTTACAGAGCTAAGACTTTGGTCTCTCGAGAAGATCAAGGAAAACAAGGCTAAAGATGCTCGTGCATTGAACAAAAAGGTTAAGCCAAAAGAATTCCAGGTTGGAGACCTAGTTTGGGAGGCAGTGCTACCATTGGGAACTAAAGACAGGAAGTATGGTAAGTGGTCTCCTACTTGGCATGGACCGTACAAGGTTGATCAGGTCCTGCCTGGAAATGCGTACATGCTTGAAGAATTAGATGGTGTCAAGTTCCCTGTAGCCGTCAATGGCCAACACCTCAAGAAATATTTTCCGAGCATGTGGGAAGGCGACTAACAAGAGCCGATGAGATCCATCTGGCTGCTTTATAAAAGGCCAACACATTGAGTTGGCCAGTAAAAAAAAGAAGACTGAGATAGGCCAACACGTTGAGTTGGCCAGTAAAAAAATGAGATAGGCCAACACGTTGAGTTGGCTAGTAAAAAAAGCAAAAAGTGAGAGAGGCCAACAAGTTGAGTTGGCCAGCAAGTAAAAATTATATGAGAAGCAAGGCAGCTGATGTGTAACCATCAACTTAAGATGTTTTTAATAGATACGAGATTCAGTTTAACAGGTACTGTTAAATGTTTTCTGAGTTATTCTACTAATTCAGGAATCCTTCTATGGCACGGATGGCTTCTGCGCGTATGGCGTCGGCTCTTGCTATGACTGCTTCGTCGTCTTTGTCATCGCCTGTTACTATCTGTTGACTCAAGGTGTTGATTTCTGCAAACTCTGCCCGTATTTGCTCGGTTATTTCTTGGGCTTCTTGCTTGGAGTTTGCAATCGAGGCTTTCTCCTCTTGGAACAGTTTTTGTGTGGTGCGGACTTTTTCTTCGAGTTCTGCCAGTTCTTTCTCCAGGAGGCTGAGTCGCCTTGTACTCGCTGAGATATCGGCTTTGGCATCCAGAGTTGCCTTCTTCTGGTTTAGCATCTTGCACTTTTCAGCGATGTCGACTTTCAGAGGAATTTGAGAATGCCTTAGTTCTATCCTTTGTTGTGCTGCTTTCACCTCTGCCCGAAAGAAGGGAAGATGGCCAGAGCTTGACCCGAAGTGACTCTGGGAGTTGGGATTCTATCTGCTCGAGGACTTTCTATATTTCGCTGGAGTCATCGACCAGGGTACTGATTGGAGCAGATAGAAGATTTTTGATTTTTTGAAGCTGGTCCGCGAGGTCAATCGGCTATTGTGGTGGTGGTACCTTCGCTCCAGGGGCAATCAGACCCATTGATGCCGGGTCAAAGGAGAGCAAATCTGAAATATTGAAGCCCTGTGGAGAAATCAGAGTTAGTTTTGGGAGCAAGGTATAACAACAGAGTTATCGGCTGATTTAGAATCGGCTCATGCGGTGTTACCTGTTGTGAGGAAGAAGCTGTAGTCAGTCCGAGTGTGATCGGCTCAATTGGGGCAACAACGACGACATCGGCTGTTGCAGTTTCTTCACTGCAAACTTCTGCTGGGATGATGGGTGGTTTTCGCTGTTCTTGGACTTCAGTTGTTCCAGTATCGACTTCATGAGCGGTGGTTCTCTGTTGTGATGGGCTTCCAGTGCTAAGGATGTCTTCAGCTGTGTCCTGGAGGAAAGATTACAATCAACCAGAGTACATGTGCATAAGAAAGGAATTTTTCAGAAAAAGTTTCGGAGAGTGAATTACCTGGTTGGTATTGGATTCTGATCGATCTGAGGGAGGTTGTGCTGTCTTCTTGATGATTCGTCGTGTGAAGATCTTCGTTTTCTTAGTTGGAACTCGGGGGGCAGCACTTCCAGAGATTGGTCTCCGCTTAGAGGCCGACTAGGGTGAGTCTGGCTGTACAACCATTATCACTTTCTTCATTGGTGGTGATCCCTTGCAAAAAAGAACATCAGGGGCGGTTGGGAGAAAATGGAATGGCTCCCCATTACTGGTCATGGGTTCTGGACCATCTTGTTGCTATAAACAAGGGGAGCAAGGTTAGCCAAGTAAGAGCAATAGAAGGCTTAGAAAGATTAGGTGCATGGATCCAGTATCTCTGCCTCGGGGATTGTATATTCAGGATCAATTTGTTGCAGTAGAGGGCCTAAAGCTCTTATGAATACATGAGTTTTCCACATTCCCCACCATGTGTCAAAGCCGGTTGACGAGGAAGTAAAGGATAGATCGGCTAGTATTGGAATGTGGAGATTGTCAAACATGTTGTAGCATCTTGAACTGGTGAGACCATCAGGTAGATCGGCTCTACTCTTCACCAAGTGGTGAATATGGAAGTGGGGAGGGACTTGTCCTAGGCCGAATTGCCGAGCTGCTATGACTGGTTAATAGGTTTCATAACCTGGTTTGATGATTCTGTTGGAAGTGCTTATGCCGATAGGAAGGAAGCCAGGTCGGATCATTAGAGAATATAGATGCCGAGTGCTGTTGTCATCGGCAAAGCTATCTAGCCTGAAGGTAGTTGGGTTCTCAAAGGTTTCAGATTCAGTGAATGGAAAGTAGAGGGGATTCTCTAAGCCTTTGTAGAAAACTCTGAACCATTTTGCTGCATCTGTTGAGTTCAGTTTACTGCCAGGGAGGCTGAATAGGGCTTGGCCATAGTTGGTGCATCTAATTGGCTTACCATTCTCGTCAGGGAAGGAATTCCTGGCTAGGCTTTGAAAGTTTGGAATCTGGTGCTGGAAGTAGAGTTGTGCCCATAACTGAATGAACCACCAAGGGTCTCCAGTTCTGAGTTTCCTTTGGCTGAGCAAGCTAGTTGTCATCAAATGGAGACATCTGTATGTTTCTCCAAGGAAAAGCTTGCCTAGGCTGGTGCGGTTGCCATGGGCTAGATGGTAAGCCGAAGGAAGATAATTCTTGGTTGGGGCTAAGGAAGGACCACAGAAGATGAAATGTTCTAACGAAAGATTTAGAAAGGCTGTGTGTTCCTTTTTACCTACTGGACCTTTAGTTTTCATGTGCTGGTTCATGTAAGTGCTCCAGTTTGTGCAGTTTGTTTTAGATGAAAGTTTGAAGGGGACTTCTACCATTCTGTGAGCTGCAGGATCAGGGGATCTAATGTCTAGACCAGTAATCATGGTAACATCTAGCAGAGTAGGGGTCATGGGTCCATGACCAAAGAGGAAACAGTTCAGAGCGTCGGACCAGAAATAGTTGATGGTCTTCAGAAGGTTTTCATCTTTATCTAGCGGGATAATGATAGACTGAGTGCATCAGCTATGTTCAGTTCTTGCCACAAGGGCATATAGGTTTTTGCTACTCTGCTATACCATGTAATCCAGCTTTCAGGTGGATTGGGCCAGGCTCTTAAGCAGTTGGCCCATGAATTTAAATTGATGTCTTGACTTATGAAAGGGATTCTATTCGCTTCACAGGAAATTAGATCCGTAGGATTTTCATAAGTTCGTGGGCCAAGACAAAAGGATTTGAGATTGGAAGGATGCGGCAAATGGATGTTTGAAGCCTGGAATTTTGAAAATTCAGAAATTTGTATATGGTGTCATATTTCAGAGCTTAATTTATTCGGAGGATTGATGAGCTGAAAAAAGTTGAAAGGATGGGCTGAATATTACCTTCAGGCCGAAGATTGCCGTATCGATGTTTGGAGATCTCGCTGTTTGAGCTTCAGAGTCCGCCATGGTTCAGATCTACTAACTTAGGGTTTGGTTGTTTTGCGGGCTCTGGTTCAAGTTTTGGATGTTGTGAGTTTTCGTTCAAACTTATGAAGCGCGATTCTCGAATTGCGCACGGATTTGGAATATCTGTTTCGAGTTGGGTTCAAAGTGGAGGTGATGTTCTGTTCTTATACTGGTTGCTTCCAATTTTGAATTCTGTCGGCTCTTGGTTATTGGTAAAGCTCAATGCGGTGCCATCGGCTGTTGGAGGGTTGTTCGAGCAAGAAACCAGGAGATGAGGGATTTTATTCATTAAAGATAAAGTCTTTGCAAGGGAAAGAGCCGATTTGACAAAGGAATGAATCCTTCGGCTCAATCTATGTTACAGTACTATTCCTACAGTGCTTCCTACCACCCGTAGGTGCCTAATGCCTACGCCGCTTGGGGCTTCGCGCCAGCACGTCTCCGCCGCTGCCGCTGCTCTCGTCGGCGCTGCTGCCGTTGCTGGTTTCGTCGTCGCCGCTCCAGCCGCTGTCGCCGCCGTCACTATTTTCCTTGCTTTCCTCCTCGGAGGAGCTAAGGAACCGGAAGGCCCTTTCGGCCATCGGGTCCTCCTCAACGGAGGAGGAGTCGAGTTCTTCTTCCAAGGAGGAGTCGGCTCCGTCCCAGGATAAGCAATCGTCGCTGTTCTCCTCCGGCTCTTCCTGGAACAGGAGCCGGAGGTCTTCGCCGTCGGTCTTGGGTTCGTCATCCTCGGAAACGACTTCGAAGTTGAACTTCTCTGCGTCCCAATGCAGAGGAGCGAGTGCCTCGTGCGCCGCCGTCGGATCATACTCCGGCGTCGGTTCCCGGCTCTCGGAGATAGGGTCGAGGGAAGAGGTAGAGGAACTTGAGGAAGAGGGGGAGAGAGGAGAGCCGATTGAGTTGGAGCCAGAGGAGGAGGATATCGCCATGGCTATAGGAGGTTGGGGATTTCTGCGCTGTTGGCTGAGGGAGGAAGATGAATTTGTGGCGAAAGGAGTCGGTTCAGGGTGAGATTAAATAAGGAAAAAAATGGAAGATGAATCGGCACTTTCACATTCCACGAGGAGCCAGTTGCAGAGACATTGCGTCTTCCATGGTGGTTACAGAGCGTTTTAATGAGCATCAACGGGAAGATGAAGCGACGAAGTGGTTTTGGAATTATCATTGCCAAAACCAGGGGGCATGTGTTATCGCCATAAATTAACAGGTTAATTTATGGGCCGCGAGTGAGTTGGGTTTAATGAAGAAATTAAAGGAGGCTTACGAATCGGCTCCTGCGTGAGCGTTTGGGCCATGTGGGCCATGTATCTTTAGATTTAGTTCAGTTCGAGTTAGAGATAGAATCCGATATGGACACGTTAGTTTAGATTGTTGTCCAAGTCTCCGGACTATAAATATGTACTCTATGACATTTGTCAAGAAGAACGTCATCACGTTTCGCAAACAACAACTCTCGGCGCACCGCCACCCCTAATTCTAGGGTTTCATCCAAGTAAGCGCCATGCTGCCCTGATCGTTTCTTGCGATCAGGGCAGCGTTGTACTTGCTTTTACCTTGGTATTACTCGTACTGAAACATTTATGATGGCGAGTAGTGCTAGTTATCCTGATATTCGTAGCATGGCTTTTAGTAGATCTATCATGCTTTGGTTGTTTATCATCTACGAATATCATGTTGTTTCTGTGCAGTCACGTTCTAATCTTATGCTAATTCTCGTTGCATATAATTAGTTGCGCGGAAACAACACCCTGCTTCTATTCTATCTAGTAGATCTGATCTGTTATGGTTTGTTCTTATATTTAAGAATTGGCGTAATATCTGCTAGTTTAGGCCTTGCAAACGGGTTGGACGATCCGGCGACGTATTAGATGCTTTGCCTTGATCTTAATAGGGATTGATCCGGGAATCGGCTTTCGATTGTTCTTAGGCCTCTTTTCTAGGTCAAGGTTCGGTTATCTTTTATGCTCGCTAGGCCTAACTACGTGTAGGATGTTCCGATCTAGCAGTGAAGCTTTAACCGTTGTGGATTAGATTAGCTGGATTCAATTGAAGCAGCTTTACAGTTATTTGCTTTATCCATTATCATCTGGATATGCAGATCCAATCTGACACCGGGACTCGATCGGCTCTTTAAAGCCGATGCAAGAGTCGTCCCGGGGAGCCGACCACAGGCTCGGACTAATGTTTACACGTGTTTGTGTATGCAGGCAAATCGTTGCAAGCATGTCCGCACCTTCCTGATCAAGTATAGGTTAGGTGGCACGCCCTGCGTCTTAGAAAGCCGCGGCGTGTGCCAGGATTGCGGGCCTATGATGAGGGAGCAGTGCCTGCCAGCGCCCCGGTGACCTCCCGGCTCTTCGTGTTGCCTGTCGCTACTCACCGGTGGGTTTTGACTGACAACACAGTCTTAAAGAAGTACGTTCGGAATCGTTCTCGGCCAGAAGGATGTATCGCCAAGGGCTATGGAACAGAGGAGGTCATTGAGTTTTGTGTTGATTTCATTGATGAACTTAGTGCGATTGGGGTCCCCATGTCACGCTATGATGGGCGATTGGAAGGAAAGGGCACACTAGGTAAGAAATCTAATATGCACATACCTGAAAGTGAAATCCGCAAAGCAAATTTCACCGTTCTACAGAATTCATCCCTCGTGGCCCCATATATGGATGAGCACATCAATATTGTCCGATATGAAAACATAGGGAAGTCTGAGGCATGGATTACACGTCATCACATAGATAGCTTTGCGGTTTGGCTGAGAAGAAAACTCATAGGTGACAGCACGATTGATGTACAACTACAATGGCTTGCTACGGGGACCATCGGCCACAATCATGCAATACCAAGGATACGAGATCAATGGATATATGTTTTACACAAGAGCCCAAGATGAAAAGAGCACGAACCAAATAGAGGAAATATGGGAGCTTGACTATGGCCCCTTGAAGATTCCTTTGTTCCGATGCCAATGGGTGAACCGAGCAGGTGGCGGTGTAACGATAGACCGGTATGGAATGACAATAGTGGACTACAAAAAGATTGGATATAAAGACGAACCATTCGTCCTCGCCAAGGATGTGACGCAGGTTTTCTATGTGAAGGACATGGCAAGCAAACCTAAGAAAAATCAAGGACAAGTCCGACGACGAGCCAAAACGCCACATAGTTCTTCCAGGAAAAAGAAAAATCATTGGAGTTGAAGACATTTCGGACAAGTCAGAAGACTTTGATCAGTTTTACGACCGTCCTCCATTCTCTGTCGATGTTGACCCTAACATCCTGTTGTCCAAAGAGGACACTCCTTACTTACGCCTCGATCATGATCAAGGGATATTCGTAAAAAGAAAGGTTGTCAACTGTTCCATTAAACAATGATGTGTAATCATTATGTTATACTTTCATGTTCATGTAACCAAGTGATTGATGTAATATATGGTGTATGAAATAAATTATATTTTAATTTTTATGCATTTATATAATAGTTTGCACAGAAAACACAATTGAAACAGATATAAAAAAATTTAGACTCAATATGATAAATTAATTAAGTGCATACTCAATGTGATAAACATAATTAAAAAAGAAAATCTATTTAATTAAGTGCATGCACATATATGATAAAACACCCAAAAAAATAGAAAATCTATTTAATTAACTATTTAATTAACATGTATGAAATAACTGAGATTTAAATTTTTTATGCATTTATATAATAGTTTGCACAGAAAACACAATTGAAACAGATATAAAAAAATTTGGACTCAATATGATAAATTAAGTGCATACACATTAAATATATCTAACATAGTGACCTATAATACAGAAATATAATTTTGCATGGTGAAAACAACATATATTTGTATTTATAATTAATTTATTATGAATAAAAATAAGTAAAAAACTCAAAAAGAAAACAGAAGAGCTATCTAATTAGCTATTTAGTACCGGGCTGAATCTTAGCCCGGTACTAAAGAGCTACGTGAAAATTTTCCCGCCAGATGGGGCAGGTTAGTACCGGGCGATGCCCTTGACCGGTACTAAATTTTGAATCATTTATTGAATTTATTCAACACAAAACATATTTAAACGAATTGAAATTTGAAATTTAGTGTCAATACTTTGAATTTAGTGCAAAGACTAATACTATTAGGATTAACGTATATTTAACAATAATAATATAATTTTGCATGGTGAAAATAGTACATATATCTATTTTTTAATCATTTATTAAATTTTATTGCACATAAAATATATTATGAAGAATTACAAAATAATTACAAAACAATTACAAAAGTGAAAAAGACAGAATCATTTTGGGAGTTTAGTACCGGGCCATGGTTGTAGCCGGTACTAAACTGCCGCCCAAAATTTTCCCGCCTGTTGGGGACGTTTAGTACCGGCTGGTGCCACCAACCAGAACTAAACGTCGCAGTAGACAGTTTAGTACCGGGCGCACGCATGACCCGTTACTAAACTGCCTCTTCTATATAACCGGGGGGACTTGGCGTTCGTCGCCACCCCCCCACCCCCCATCGACGCGAGAGACCGAACCGCCGCCGCCCGTCGCCGTCGCCGCCACCGCCGTCCGGCCCCCCGCGTGGCGCCTGAGGTCCTCCGCACCGCACTGCACTGCTCGCGTCGGCCCTGCGCCGCCCCTTCCGGAGCCCTCACGCGCGTGCCGCCGCCGCCCGTCGTCGCGTCCTCCCCTCCGGCGTCGGCCTCCTCCACGCTGTGCCGCCACCCGTGCCTCCGCTGCGCCTCCGCCCGTGCCTCCTCCGGCGCCGAGCAGCCTCCTCCGCCCGCGCTTCCCTCCGTCCTGCCTCGTCCCCGCCGCCGCACCGAACCGGCGCCGCCGCCTCGCGCCTCCCCGACGTGAGGCCTCAGGCTGACGTCAGCACGACTATGTGCTGACGTCATCAATTTTTTTAATTAGTTTAAAGCAGTATTCTATTTTGTAAAAAATTGAAAAAAAGTTGTAGAAATTTTAGGAAATTTGTAGAAATTATAGATATTTTTTCAAATTATAGTAAATTTGTTGCAATTTGTTGAAAATTTGTAAGAAATTGGTAGATATATACGTAGAAATAATGAAAATAGTAGGAAAATGTTATGAATTGATACGCACTAGTGAAGATTGTAGAAATTTGTAGAAAATTATAGATATTTGTTCAAAATGTAGTAAATTTGTTGAAATTTGTAGAAAATGTATGGAAAATTATGGAAAATGTAGAGAAATTATGGAAAATGTATGTAAAATTATGAAAAATGTATGGAAAATGTAGAGAAATTATGAGAAATTAAGGAAAATGTATGGAAAATTATTGCTTAGGTATATTGTACAGAAGTATGTCTTTATATCTTGTAGTAATTATGGATATTGTACAAAAATATTATATATTGTAGAAAACTTCATGTCTTTACGAGCTTCACATTTATTGTTTTATTTGGTATTTTTGAATTGTGTATGTTATGAAATGTATATTATGTAAATTTTGTCTTGTACACCTTTATCTATTGAACTTCTAATTTTCTTTGTAAATTTTAGTTTGCTATACTATAAACAGGTGTAATTAGTAGAAAATCTTAGAAAATTCAGGGCACATTTTATAAAATTTCAGGGCACATTGTATATAAGATGTATACAACAACAACATAGCCTTTTTTCCCAAGCAAGTTGGGGTAGGCTAGAGATGAAACCCGAAAGAAATAAGTTCAAAGTTCAGGCACATTGATAGCTAGTCTCCAAGCGCTCCTATCCAAAGCAATCTCTTTAGAGATATTCCAATCCTTAAGGTCTCTCTTAACCGACTCATTCCACGTCAGTTTAGGTCTACCTCTACCCCTCTTTACATTATCGACCCGCTCAAGAACCCCATTACGCACTAGCGCCTCAGGAGGCCTTCGTTGGACATGTCCAAACCATCTCAGCCGATGCTGGGTAAGTTGTATATAAGATGTATATGGTGTAAATTTTAGAAATTTTGTCCATGTGTGCGTTGTGCGGCTTTATCGAAGGTGCACTTGTAATTTTTTTATACATTATTAATTAGTACAAAATTGCATATCAAACATATGTGATTCACATAGGAAACGAAATAGAACCCTTTCGCCGTGATGACGACGAGGCCTTTCTTGCGGACATAATTGGTACGGGCACGCACCACAACGAAGAGGATGCTGCCGAGGACGATGGCAGCCAATACCTTAACGATACTGGCGATGGCGATGATAACCAGACAGAACAAACAACTGTGCAAGATGATAGTGCAGAGGTATACACAATTCGTGCTTATATATATAAACATATGCATTAATTCTGTATGTAAGTACAATGTGTACTAAATACATATTTTTTAGGCATCCAGATCGACTAGGAAACCAAAATGGAAACGAGGGTCGAAGAAAATCATGTAGGGGCACACTATTATCACTTCATTGCATCCTGACAGTGAACCAAAGTCTCCGAAGGGTGTGAAGACGACGGTGGTGAATCAATGTGGATGTTATGTAAGGGACCACATTCATACTTATGAGAATTCATACTTGTAAATATTATTGGCTTTTATCTATGTATGTATATAATTTCTAACATTTCTTTTATCCATGTATGTATATAATTTTTTTTATTTGCTTTGCTCCATATACAATTACGAATTCTAGATACGAGTACGAGTACGAATACACAAACCGCTGCGAGTACAACTACTAATACTAATTAATTGAAATTGAAAGGAAAAGAGAACAAATATAAAGCATCAAAAAGAAAAAAATCATTTAGTACTGGTTGGTATTACCAACCGGTACTAAACTGCTCGGGCTAGCTGCTGGCGTGGCCAGCAGTTTAGTACCGGTTGGTGTTATCAACCGGTACTAAACGAGCCGTTTAGTACCAGGCCAGCTGACCGGTACTAAGTGTGCGTGCATTTAGTACCGGAGGAGCGGTACCGGCCGGGAAACCGGTACAAACCGGGGGTTCCCGACCGGTACTAATGAGAGATTTTCTAGCAGTGGCCCATGGAGCTCGCCCGGGCGGCCGACCAGCTCGCGCGCGCCACCTGCGGAGCAAGCCACTGGCAGCCACTGCGCTCCCGTGGACCGCCCATGGAGCTCGCCTGGGCGGCCGCCGAGCTCGCGCGCGCCGCCTGCGGAGCAAGCCACCGGTGGCCTCCAAGCTCACGTGGGCCTCGAACGAGCCTCGTGCGCCAAATGCAGAGGCGGATATGGTGGGGCAGAGGCTGCGGGTGCAGAGCCATCAAAATTGAAGGAGATGGTGGTGATTTGGAGGAGGAAGAAGAGGGGGCTTGGGTGGCGGGCCCATGGCCGAGGGCGGGCGACAGCCCCGCGAGCAAGAGTGAGATGGAGAGAGATAGCAGAGAAGAGAAATAGAGAGGGAGAGAGAGTGAGGGAGGAAGAAGAGAGACCCTACGGGAGAGGGAGATCAAGAGGAGATGAGAGAGATAGAAAGGGAGGAGAATGAGATAAGATAATATAAACTAGATTTTTTTTAAATATTCACCAGCATGATGCCGACATGGCATGGCACGTCAGCTTCGGGTGCTCGTGTGGTGCGTTTGGAATCTCAGATGAAACACTTAACACAGTTCAATTTGCTTGCACCTGGATGACTTCTGGTTGGCTTTTGCATGAGCACACAACCATACATTTAAACTTGAACTTATAAAAGTGTGATATTTTAACTAGTAGAAATAGGTTCCTGTTTGGCACGGCTCCGGCTCTGGCTCCTCTAGTAGAGCGGCTTCTCTGGTGGAGCTGAAACCGTTTTGAAAAATATTTTGCAAAACAACTCTTCTTAGTTGTTTAATATATACAGAAAAGATTAAATTGACCATACTAGCCTTATCTGTTTTTATATATTCTTCCTTTTTTCTTTCTTTTCTTCCCATCCTTCTCTCTCTTTATCCACACCCAGCTCCCGGCCGCCTTCCCCTCCATGCCTCCTTCCCCTCCGCGCCTCCTCTGCTCCAGCCCCTCCGTGCCTTCCCCGGTTGCTCGCTAAGGCCGTTGCCGCCGCCGCCTCAAGCTCCTGCCATCCGCCCTTGCATCGAGCACCTGTCGTAGCCCACCACCATGACCCACCACCTTAGCCTGCTATCGTGGCCCGCCACCGCTAGGCCTCCCACTTTGCCCCGCCGCGCCACAGGCTCCCGCCCTACCCCTCCGCGCCTCGACTCTCGCCGCCGCCTAGCCTCTTGCAGCCGGCAAGTCTGGACGAGGAGCAACGCGCGAAGAGGCTGCAAGTAGCGCATCGCATGCGGGGGTTAAGGTGGCAAGCGAGATGGAGGAGCTATCGGAGTCTCCTGGAGCTACGATTTGTGGCTCCTCGCCCTCACTCCCGCTCCTGTCACCGGGTTTTCTGGGGCTTTTACACGGGAGCCGTAGCTGGAGCTGGAGTCGGGTTTCCAGCATTGTTTTGTAGGGCTTTTTGAGAAGCCGGTTTTGGAGCCGCTCAAGAAAGCCTGCCAAACGGGCTCTCAATATCCTGATAGATGATGCCAACTGCAAAGACAGAACAATGGAGTCTTCTTCAGATTTACACTAATCTGGGCCCATTTCTTGCGGATCTGCTTCTGTAATCTAAAGCCTGCATGATTAACTAAAAAAGAGAGCGACACAATCACGTGGATCTCCTAAAATACTTGACATGAGTATATCATATATATGTGCGAATTATGGATATTCATAAACTTCTCGTCACCTACTTACTCCAACAAGTCAACAACTGACGTAGACATCCCTACGGAACTGTCACCATCGGTACTACTTACTGACTACTGTACGTAGTGCATCATGATTGGTTCAGTAGTAGTACGTGCTTATTCAGGTAAGTTGCTTCTTACATAGCTGCAACATAACTTGTTTCCAGAACAGATGAACACCGTGTACGTAGCATTCAGGTGTCACTGTCGTCGTACCTGCAGGATCTTCGGATAGGGCTCGTTGAGATATGCGCAAGGAATTGTCTAAACCTATTGCAGATCACAGGACATATTTTTCGCAAAAAGGATGATGATCTGTGACGATCCTCAGGGATCAGAGCTGTGTGGTGTCAACGGTCAGCACGCACGAAGGCAGACCAAACAAGAATGGAATTGTGTAGAGAAAAAAGGGGACGCGTTCGTGCGTGTGCAGATCCAATCATCTCCAATCTTGCAAATATTTGCGCGTTGGCCTTATCTGCCAATGTAAGCCCTGTCTTCTGTATATATAAGCACGATAGTAGACTAGCAGCTAGAAGCATATGAAAGAAGGGAACCCAAGGAAAAACCAAAAGGTATGCATTTGCTTTGGTTTCATTTTGTGCGCAGATTCGTAGTTATCTTGTTCCTCTTACACATATGCTCTTTGCCTTTTTTTTCTCTTTCATGATCGAGGTGATGGATGAACCAAATCAATGGAACTCATCAGAGTCATTACACCCGGTAAGAACATTTATTCCCTGTTAAACCCCCGCTGAACTCTGAAAATTTCACCTTCATTTCGAGTGCTGAATCTGATTATTTGCTCTTGAGTCTTGTCGTCAGGAACCTGATGATCACCAGGACGAGTTAGCATACATGTACCAGCAAGATGAGCACGCCGGGATGCAGCAGGTGTTCCAAGACCCAGACGCACTGCGCCACACGCTGGCCATGCCCGGTTTCCAGAGGTTTGGGAGTGCCTCGGCATTGCCGAACCTGTCGTTCGGAGGAGCGGCGGCGGCGGTCAAGAACGAGCAAGGGCAGCCGTCGTTGTCGAGGTCGAGCATCCTCTCGTTCGGCGCGCGGCCGGCGGCGGCTACAACGCTCAGCTTCTCGGGAGGAGAAGACTGGCCGGACGTCCCCGTCGAAGGGGTGCCGCCGGAGAGGCGGAGCCGGTCGCACTTGAGCACGCTGGAGCACGTCGCCGCCGAGCGCAAGCGGCGTGAGAAGATGCAGCAGCAGTTCGTGGCGTTGGCCACC
Organism: Panicum virgatum; assembly: GCF_016808335.1. Taxonomy (NCBI): domain Eukaryota; kingdom Viridiplantae; phylum Streptophyta; class Magnoliopsida; order Poales; family Poaceae; genus Panicum; species Panicum virgatum. The sequence goes on from NC_053152.1 coordinate 10,949,136, forward strand.
ATGGTCCCTGACCTCACCAAGGTAAATTCCGAATACACTCCTGAGTCCTGCCAGGGTAATCCAAATCCAACTCACAAACGGGTTAGAAGTTTAGACCAGTCAAGGTATCACCACCAGCAGCCCTATGACCAGTCAAGGTAGTTGGGACTGCAGGTGGTTGATCTACTGGCTAGTCTTAGACTCTTAGTCATCATGAAGAGAATCTTAGGCAAAATGCATTATATAAATCCAAACATTTCTGCTTGTCCCACTTTATTATGTTGGTTGTGAATCAGTTGTCGAGGCATGCATGGTGCGAAGAGGCCAGCAGAAGGCACTATAGCTATCATGTGTCGCATGTTTTTTTAATAAAAAACATTGTGCTGCAAGAATGGCAATAGCTAGGTTTTTAAGACAGGTAAAACCGTATTTTTAGAGGAGAGTGCAGTACCCACCTGTACTTATCACAGCTAGAAATACTATTTTTAGAGACGGGTAATACAACCGCTCCTGAAAATCGATTTTCCAGCCAACCAGAGAGCACACAAGCCTTGTACTAAATGTTTTTTCTGATAAAATATGCACATTTGCATCACTCGCGTGCACCTTTCTCTCTACCACACTAAACAATCACTTATGAGTTATGACTCTGTGAGTATGCTACTTTTATATTAACTTTGAAATTGATTTGTAGGGCCGGGTGATGCCACCATACGTCTCTAAAAAATATTTTTCTATTTTCAATGTATTTTACTTTGAAAATACATTTAAATCTCTACATATATCAAAATAAATAAAAAAGTGAAACTTCTACACAGGTGTTATTTTAAAATATAGATATAAAAAATGTGGTTAGTATATTACAGTATATGTAAAGTTTAAGATTGTGAAAACCTCAAAGTATGACTTGAGTTGTATGGGACCCTATATAGTCATAGTCATATGTAGATTACAACTATTAAACGATGTTGTGATTCTAAAAGGTCTTAAGTAAATAATGTATAAACTATAAATTTTAGATCTTACCACTGTAACTTTGACATGGAGCTACTCTATATCTGAGGTTGTTTGAAAAAATAAATAAAAAGATGAAACTTCTACACTGTGGTTATTATAATATTTTTCTACTACAAATCGTTTTTTTAGTAGTGTGGCTTTGTGAAATGGTTTGATGCAAATTTCTGAAGTTAGAACTTTTAGTCAAAATTCAAAACAAAATGTGCTCGCTTTAATATAGTACGATATATAGGTATCAATTAAGTGATCAACCTTTTGCATTTGTCAGACGGACAAGATCTCTATCCTTGGGAGCACCATCCAGTACGTGAAGCAGCTTGAGAAGAAGGTGAAGACACTAGAGAATCAAAGCGCAAGGATAACTGCCTCTGACTCCACCGGCGGCTCAACCGACAGCCAGCAGGCACCAGGTCCCAGTGGGAGCACCCATGGTGTCGGCAGCTCCATCCCGACCGTTGAGGCGAGCATCCATGATGACACCGTCCTGCTGAAAATCTGTTGCGAGAGGAGGAGCGGAGTGTTGGTGATGATCATCTCCGAGCTCGAGAGCTTGGGCCTCTCCATCATGAACACCAGCGTCTTCCCGTTCAGTAACTCGTATTTCAGCATCACCATCACTGCCAAGGCAAGGATACCATATTATATATTCCCACGTCCTCATTAGATACATATGGTTAAGTAACCTATTTGATTATATTTTTCCAAGGACGTAATAATTATCGTCTTTACAGAAGATGGTTTTTGCAACTCCAAACTTTTTGGTTTTACAGATAATATTTAACATGTTTATGTTTGGTGCAGATTGGAGAAGGCTTTTCCACGACAGTTGAGCTCGTGAAGAATCTCACCACGGCTCTCAGAGGTTTCTCTTGAGAAGAAAAGACAGTAGGAAGAGTACCAAGTGAATGTGAATGGAGCTACTATCTTCTTTCTTTAAAGTTACAATTTTCATCGTCTATTTTTCTTTCAAATGTAACAAAAGTACACCCCCCCTATTTCATTATTTTGTTTTATTAACGAAATTTGTTGTACACGTACCAATGCTCCACATACAAAATAATGGGCCTTTATTATCCACCAAAAATAATACCTTTTCGATAGGATCTCGAGAAAATAAGTACTCCCTCCATCCACAAAAGAATGCAATTCTCACTTTTCGATAAGTTAAATAGTTTGAACTTTGACTAAATTTATATATAAAAAATAATAACATTCATGATACAAAATAAGTACCATTAGATTATTTATAGAACATATTTTCATAATAAATTTATTTAAAGATATAAGTGCTAATATTATTTAGGAGAAAGTCCAATTTATACCCTCGAACTATAGCAAAAGTCCGATTTTCAATCTTCAATTACAAAACCGGACAATATAGACCATTCAACTGTCGAAACCGGGCAAATTTGGTCCTTAGGGTGGTTTTGAAGGTGGTTTGCATTTTTTTAAAAAAATAAAAAATCTAATTAGATCTAAAAAATCAAAACTAATTCATTTTAAATTCGAAAAATATGAAACTAGTACCAAAATTTTTCTAAAAATGTAACCTATCTATTATTGCTCTATTTGAATCTTAGTTATTCAAAAATAATAGGCATAACTATAAATTCGGTCAAACTTGAATTAGTTTGACCGGCATGGATCCCATAATTGCATCGATTGAGGAAGATACAATGTCTCTTATTTCTTCTAAATTGTATGATAGACCACTTTGTATATTTGATTAAAAAATGTGTTCAAATATTTAAGTGCTGGAATAGAAGGGTAAGGAAATAGATTGTGATGTATTGAAACTGTTTGATTGTAAAAAAAAATCTAACATATCCCAATATGTGAGTAGAAGTTTGAGTATCCCGAAAAGGTATTCCCTTCGTCCCCAAATAAATATAATTATAGCCGGTTTCAGACAAATTAATATATTGGAAAAATGACCTCATCGCGCTCTAATAATATTATGTTCCTTCTTTAAAATCCATTGTGAGCAATGCTAGCTGTTCTCTGTCTAAAACCACATCTTAATTTCTGTAGATGGACAAAGCTATAAGTCGTTTACTTTGGGATAATTGCTTTAACTAGAAGTTGGTTTAAGGACATAGAGAGTTGGATTGTATTTCCCTGTATCCGGATGGATTTAATTTTCATTTTTGTATTTATTAGTGCACGCGTCTTGAAACAAAATCTAGGGGCGGAGGAGGGACGCATTTTCCCAATAAGACATGTTTAGTTATGCATTTCCTCTCCACTAAAACAACCAGGAAACATTCACTTTAAAATGACTACATGATGGAAGGAATCATGAAATGCAAGAAAAAGTTCACAGTAAGAAATGCAAGCCGAATATGGAGAATAGCCTTCTTCTATCTTTCGTCATGAAATTGTTGCCTATGAGCATGGGTCTTTCAAGGGTTATTAGATCTTAAATAAATTATTAATGTTTGTTTGCTTCAAGAATATTTTTTAGAAAAAGTAGTAGTCGGACATATATAGCCCATGAAACCAGAAGGCCCAGTTTCCCTTTGTTCACGCCTTGCTGGATTAAGCCCATCCTAGCCCAAACTAAACATATAGGTCGGCCTGCACGAGCCAAGAAGGGTGCTGGCCCAACCCAGCCCAAGGACGCTAAGGAGCTCTCCGCTGCCACAGCCCACAGACATGAACTCTGCCCTCCGTCGTACTCGTCAAACAACCAGAAACGCGTAGAAAACCAGCCTCTCGATCGGCAGGTCGAGCTCACCCCTCGATCGTCTCCCACGTCGCTTCGCCATCCACTCCCTTGGCCCAACATCTACTATCTATCCGCACGAGCACGAGCTAGAGAGATTTATGCAATCCACCAAGCGCACGAGCGATCGAGCACTTCGATCAATTTATCACAGCAATGGTTGCTGCGTCAAGGAAAGGTGTCGGCTTCCGGAGCCTCCGTCCTCGCGTCAGCGCCTCAGCGGCGGTGGTGATGGCGCTGCTGGCGCAGGCCGCGCCCGCCGTAGCGCTGGTGCCGTACGGGCGCGCGGGCTGGCGTGGGACCCGTAAACGTTTGTGGTGCCCGCGTGCCCGGCGTTGCTACTGGTGCCGCCAGTTCTTGGCAAGAGCATGAGCTATGGGCGCCACGTTTGTGGATTGTGGCTTCTCCCCATGATCTAGCCGTGGTGGCAGCTGGTGGCCCCTCCCTCGCGGTCAAGCGTGCGGCAACGGTGGCGCTCGAGGCACCCTCCCTTGCGGGCTGGCGGCGGGTGCGCTCGAGGCCTTCTCCTCCACGGGCCAGCGATGGATGCACCCGGGACTTCATCCTCCATGGATCGGTGGCGCCGACGCCCAGATCTCCTCCCCCTTAGGCCAACGTGGGCGGCGCCGAGGGTCTCCTGCCCCATCAGGCCAGTACCGGCCATTACGGCGGGGCCAGGGGCTCCTGCACGCCACCATAGAGAGAGAGAGAGTTAGGAAGGGAGGGAGGGGACAAATTTGTGACAAGTAGGGTCTGGTATATGGGTCCCATTGCCACATCAGTAAAACCGCCTGCAAAACAACCATGACCTGGTCAAGTGAGGTAGTTTGTCCGGTTTTGATAGGATATCTAGTTTCTGAGTTTGGGGTTATTTTTTATATTTTGGTTTCTGGTTTCTTCGTAGATTAGTGGCTAGTTTCGGTGTAGCCCTTTTCACACATGTTCTCATGCTATTCCGTTTATGGGGTCGTGAGTTTGAATTCCCTCGTGTTGAGGCGGTGATGGGGCCCATATATATATATTGTTGTTAGGGTTTAGAGATTAGGATTTAGAATTTAAGGGTTTCGGATTAGGGTTAGAGCTGTCCTACCTGAAGTGACCACGGGAAGCGCCGCAGCGTTGATTGCACTCGGGGCAGTCTCGGACTGAAGGCAGCCTCAAGCCTTTGTCCCATCAATGCACGAAGAAAGGGCAACACCAATGATGATCTTCATGTTCTGGTACTTCCTGGCATCTCCGCTTCCCCTCCTGCTGGCTCTGATACTCCCTGAGTAACTGTAACACTCAGCTGGTGGCCCCTCCCTCGCGGTCAAGCGTGCGGCAATGGTGGCGCTCGAGGCCCCCTCCCTTGCGGCCTGGCGGCGGGTGCACTTGAGGCCTTCTCCTCCACGGGCCGACGATGGATGCACCCGGGACCTCCTCCTCCACGGATCGGTGGCGGCGACGCCAAGATCTCCTCCCCCTCAGGCCACGTGGGCGGAACCGAGGGTCTCCTCCCCCATCGGGCCGGCACCGGCATTACGGAGGGCCAAAGGCTCCTGCACACCACGATAGAGAGAGAGAGAGTGTGAGGGAGGGCGGGAGTGAGGGAGGAGGGACACAGGGAGGGGACAAATTTATGACAAGTAGGGTCTGACATGTGGATCTTATTGCCACATCAGTAAAACTGCCTGCAAATAGCCTTGACCTGGTCAAGTGCGGTAGTTGGTCCAATTTTGATAGTTAAGGTATGCAAGATATCTAGTTTCTGAGTTTGGGGTTGTTTTTCAGATTCTGGTTTCTGGTTTCTTTGTAGATTAATGGCTAGTTTCGATGTAGCCCTTTTCACACATGTTCTCATGCTATTCCGTTTATGGGGTCGTGAGTTTGAATTCCCTATGTCGTGAGGCGGTGATGGGGCCCATATATATATATTGTTATTAGGGTTTAGGGTTTATGATTTAAGGGTTTCAGATTTACGCTTAGAGCCATCCTACCAGAAGTGACCACGGGAAGCACCGCAGCGTTGATTGCACTCGGGGCAGTCTCGGACTGAAGGCAGCCTCAAGCCTTCGTCCCATCAATGCGCGAAGAAAGGGCAACACTAATGATCTTCATGTTCTGGAACTTGCTGGCGTCTGTGCTTCCCCTCCTTTTGGTTTTGATACTCCCTGAGTAACCTTTATGATCACTCTCCTACGAGGGCCACCACCGGGTCTCCGCTCATATCGGCCGTCGTCCCGGGCCCGATGCCGGGATTCCCAGACTTCAGCTTCTAAAAACCGACCTAGCTTGCCTTGCAGCTGATGACATCAGCTTCTAAAAACCGACCTAGCTTGCCTTGCAGCTGATGACGTCAACACCTTCGGGCCATCTTTCCCAACGTCCACCGTGCCGACTGATGCATTTGGGAACGGATGTCCGTCAATCTTCATCGGCTTTTATCATCCTCGATCTGGATCCTCCCTTGCTTGAGAGCCGATTGGACACTACTATAGAACAGGCCTTTGGTCCTGCTCATTTGTCCCGGCGACCGTTAGACCCGGGACCAATGAAAGATTTAATCCCGGGTCCTGTTGGTGTTTAGCCGCCAAACTCTCTGAGGGATACCCCAAGGAGATTGATTGTAGGCAGGGACTCACCGAGATCAGAACGCGATGGTGCAAAGGACATAAAGATTTAGACAAGTTCAGACCGTCAGAGCATAATATCCTATGTCCTGTGTGGTTGTTTGTATTGCCTTAGAGGTTGATGATGATGCGTATGTTTTGGAGGGGTCCCTGCCCGCCCTTATATAGTCTGAGGGGATAGGGTTACATGGAAAGTCCTAGCCGAGTACTAGTAGAGTCCTACTCCATCACAGTCGAGTAGTTTTTTTTGTACATTAACTAGTCCTATTGCTGCACGTCACAGTATGGTAAGCTATATCCATGCGCTATCCCTTACTTTAGAATATTCCATACCTGTGAGCAGTCCCGCAGTCCCGGGTCTGACAAGCCCCCGAGCTCTTCATAGTCGAGTCCTGCAGGCATCGAGTACTTCTGAAGGCGTTATCGAGTGCTTCTGGAGTCCTCCAATGCTTCATCAAGTGCTTCGAGTAGTCTTACGAGTACTTCCTTGGCTGCGTCGAGGCTATGAGTTGCTCAAGCCCCGAATTATTTTTTATATGGTGCGTGATGAACTTGCGCTTCATATGGAATAGCCCCCGAGGCTTAGGTTGAATTGTAGAATCAGGTTGAGGGTCAAATCAGTCTTCAAAAAATCTTCCAAATCTTCATTTGTCGTTCAAATCTCTTTGAAAAATATGCCATTAATGACACATATCCCGCAGCCCCGAGCCTTGAATCTAAATCCCAAGATTTGGAATTAAGGATCCAAAACTATGGCTTAAAATAAATTATTTTGATGATAAATTAAGAATAATCAATCCAGATATCCGAAAGCTTCTTTTTTCGGAACATATTCCCGAAAAAATGATCAATCAGATAACTTCCTCGAAAAAAAATCCCCGAATTACTACTCAAAATAGATTTTATCTGACATGTGTCTCTTCATCTTTCAGATACTAATAAGAATGCCACTGATTAGGTTATTTAACCGAACAGAAAAACCTAGGGTTTTACCGCTTCATCATTCATACAACCGCCATTCTTTCGACTTCTCCATCTCTTTCACCCGATTTGCTAAAGCTGTAGCGCAAGCCCCCGAGCAAGGTTTGCAACAATTAAGCCTTTGAACCTTGAAAAAATGCCGCCGAAGAAGTCAGCAAGCAAGGCGAAAGGGCGATAAGTTGGAGCCGTAGATCTATCAGAGCAGGAACGATGGAAAGCAAGTAAGTGCTCCGATTTTCATCTTCTCGGGCTTGTAGAAGAGAATCTGCTACAGCCTCGTGAAGTAATTCACTGGCGCAAAGCCTTAGGAAATGTCCCTCCTCGAGAAGAATCTCAGGAGACCGTCATGTTCCAAGCTTTTGTTGTGCGTGGATTAGGAATTTGACTTGCGATTTCTTCCGTGGCCTTCTCTTCCACTGGGGGACTCAAGCACACCACTTGACCCCAAATTCTATCCTTCACATCTCTATCTTCGTTCATCTTTGCGAAGCTTATCTGGGATCAAACTACACTTTGATTTATTCCAACATCTTTTCCATTTGAAACCCCAACCCAGTGCCTAGAACAGAGATGTAGTCGGAGGTGCTGGACTGCAATTGCATCAAGGTCTAGAGATAAAATATATTCCCTATAAAATGTCTTCAAAGGTGATCGACTGGAAGGACTTTTGGTTCTATGTCGAGAATCGATCACCGGCACTCCCGACCCGGACCTCTGGACCACCAGTTCCAAAGCCTAGTTGGAACTCAAAGGGAGAAAAACATTCCCTGTTGTCAATTTATCTGATGTCCTGTTTCTTTCCCCTTCCACTCTCTTCTCGACGCTACAGGAGAGAGCGAGGGCGGCAAGAAAGGTGACCGCCTCCGCGGTCGATCCCGGCGGCTCCAAGCCTCTCCAGCAGCCGCGCTGGCGCCGGAGAGGGTGAGGAGCCGGGGGATTTGACTGTTGGCTGTATATAGGGTAGCTGCTACTAGTCTACATCTAGGTTTGCTCGCCATCTTCATGGTGGAGCTGGTTGTCTGGGGATGGTGGCCGTTGTGGCACCACATTGCCGGCGAATAATCTATCCTCTCCGGCGGTGTCCTCTCCGGCGAGGATCTTTTTTGTCGCTGCCGACGTCCTTTGTGTGGATGGCGTTTTCGGCGGCAAAGCTCTTGCTCCTCCGTTCCAAATCCGGTGAGGTTCTCCTCGTCTCTTCGGTTGTGTTTTCGGCCTGTTGGAGCGGAGGATCTTTTGTCTCTGCTGCTTCTTCTCCAGGGGTCTGGAGGAAGTTTGCTGCTTCCATGGCACGCGCGTTCCTTTCATGGCCGGAGGCGGCATTGGAGACGGAGGCACCCACATGCCTGTTCGAACACCAAAAGAAGTTATAGGGCTTAATACTAACCATTTCCACGAGTTTTGGTGATTCTTGGATTGCAGGCACCCACACCCGGAATAGAGCCAAAATAGATGAAAGACACAACACAAATGCACAGAATATTCGACACTGCGTCATACCAACAAAGAGGGCCCACAAACCAGACCAAACCAACCAATCCAGCCCCGGCACCAACCTATCTGACATCAGGATCCACCAAGCAGAGACCCAGCAGAAGGCGGTGGCCACAGGCGGCCAACAGGGTTCGGCCGACCCCACATGGCAATGAACCAGGCTGAGATTTGGCGGGAAGCTCGTTCTTATCCTCCAAAAGGCGGTTATCCATGTTCCCATATTTGTTGATGGTGGGAACCGACCTTTGGAGCTATAAAAGGAGCCCCACACACCCTCTCAAGTCATTCACTCATTCCATCATCACTCCACTTGGGGAGAAGTAGTAGTAGGTCTCCACTTGTATTAGTAGAGTAGAGGGAGTGTGCGGGAGAAGGATCGGAGAAGAGTCCGGACGTGTCGGCCTCTCTTCGTCTTGTACCTCGGCGGGTACGAATCATTTGAGTAAGTATCCGAAGTTCATCTTTTCGTTAAGTTCTTGGTTCAGTATTCTTAAGTTGTTCATTTGTTTACGGGATCATTGTCGGTTCTCGTAGCGGTTGCTCTAGTAGAGGGCCCCTGATAAAGACGGGTAACCCTGCGCAACGCTAGAGTAAGTAGTCGAAGGTTTAAGAGTGGTGCTTAGATCCTAGATTACCTTTGTTTGTCTCGTGCTCCACAGTATTATGGGGTAGATCGCAGGTGGTGACCGCCCTGTCGGTCCGCTACAAAGCTGCTTCGTGGTTAGTGCACTCCCCCTGTCCGAGTACGGCATAGAGCCACAAGCCGGAGGTCCCTAACATACCTGGGTTAGACCGGTGCCCGAAGTAAGCAAGTGACGAGCCTAAGTTTACCTTGCCTTGATCTTTAACCTTAGATAAACCACACTACCCGAAGCTCGCCTACCTCTTCTTCTCCTGGGTTAAACTAGCTAGAAGATCGTTACACATCCGTTCGCTGTGGAAATTACGATACCCTGAATACTTCCGGGTGAAGTGCTACAATGGTATCTTCCATGCTTTTGCGGATTATTCTGTGAACGTTAAGAAATACCAACAAGCATTTCTGGCGCCGTTGCCAGGGACGAGTTTAACAACCCCGTTCCTAGTGATTGCGCTAAGAAGTGTCAACAAGCATTTCTGGCACCGTTGTCGGGGATCGGTTGCTGTAGTTATCTTCGAACCTAGTTTGCCCGTGTATCTTTTCTTTTATCTTTCTTTCTTTTACCCTTTTCTTATATCATGGAAAACCTTTCTATCCAAAACCTTTCTTCTCCCAAGGGCGAGTTCGTAGAGCCACCACAATCATCGAAGCCAATCACAGCTTCCAGCTTCGAGCTCCGCCCTGGCTTTATAGCCATGGTTCGGGAACAAACCTTCTCAGGACTTGATAACGAAAATCCTTACCACCACCTACGAGAGTTCGAGCAGCTGTGCTCATGTCTATCAATCGCAGGCATGGCACAAGAAACACTTCGGTGGAAGTTGTTTCCCTTCTCTCTCAGTGAGAGGGCGAGGCAATGGTACGCCCATAATGTAGGAAAGGTAAACAGAGAGTGGGAAGAACTACGAGATAGGTTCTGTCTCGCGTTCTTTCCCATTTCTCGCATCGCTTCCCTATGAAAAGAAATCCTTGACTTTCGTCAGGACGAGAAGGAATCCTTAGGTGCAGCCTGGGCCAGGTTCTTACAGCTTACACATGCTGGCCCAGACTTGTCTATTCCTGACCATGTGTTGCTCCAACACTTTTGGTTTGGACTTAGCAAGGAATCTGCCCTACAGCTTGACATCTCTGCCGGAGGGTCATTCACCCATAAAACCACAGCCGAAGGAGAAGCTCTCCTGGATCGTATCCAAGAGAACACATCCTTCACAGAAACCCTTTCGGCAGCAAAATCCTCAAGCCATGAGGAAGTTCCGTTGGTTGATTCCACAAACCCACCATCAGATCCCGAAGAACCAACCACCGAATCTTCCCCCAAACCAGAAACTATGGAGGAAGAAGAAATTCAACCTCCAGAGTTTCCCTTCAACATCGAGGAGGACGTTTTCCAAAACTTTGGAAACACCTCGATGTATCCACGTGAAAAGAGACCTCCAGTTCCCAGGGACCCAGTAACCCCTTCAGACAAAGCTTCCTTACAAGAGGCAGTTAAGGGGGTGACAATTGTCATGAACAGCGAATGGGTACACGAAGGGGAGATGTCGATCGAAGCAATTCGATTGCAAACCCCCTTATATACTCTTCCCTGTTTCATCCAAGGAACTGCTGTCTCAGCTCACTACAGTTCCACGGTCGGGGCCAACATCATGTCTGCATCTTTTGCGCTTAGCCACCTAAGCGACAAACCACTGCTCCCGACCTCGAGATCCCTCTGGAGTGGACCTCGCTCCACCATGGAAGGGATCGGAATCTTGCATGATGTACCTGTTTGGTACGATCAAACTGAGGTTGCCCTAGACTTTCATATTTTCAAAGTCCAAGGCTTCGACATTCTAATTGGGCATCCCGTCGAGAAGATGTTCCAAAACATCTCTTCCTTAGGAACACTCGACGTCACTCTTGGGGGTAAGGACATTAGCTTGCCAATCCTCCTGTCAAAAGATTCCATGACCGAACCTACACCCCAAAAAGAAATAGTTGACGAGGTTGAAGCCATTCTTCCCATAGAAACTCCTGAATCGTCCTTAGAAAACGATGCCAAACTCTTTACTGAGGAAGAGAACAATCAGGATGAAACAATTGAGTTACCCACTCATGAACAACCGCCTCGTCAACCCATAGAACTAAAACCTCTTCCTTCTGGACTCCGCTATGCTTTTCTAAATGATAACTCTGAAACCCTCGTCATCATTAGCGACAAGCTATCTGACCAGGAGACAGCAAAATTAATTGTTGTTCTGGAAAAGCATAGGGCCGTGTTCGGCTACTCGCTCCAAGACCTTAAGGGAATTAGCCCTGCCCTCTGCACGCATCGTATTCCAACGGATTCCACAAAACCACCTTCCAGAGAGCCTCAGCGTAGGCTCAACCATACGATGCGAGAGGTTGTTAAGAAAGAGGTCCTGAAACTCTTGCATGCCGGGATAATCTATCCCGTGCCACACAGTGAGTGGGTTAGCCCAGTTCAGGTAGTACCAAAAAAGGGAGGAATGACGGTCGTTGAAAATAATAAAAATGAGTTAATCCCTCAACGAACCGTCACAGGATGGAGGATGTGCATAGACTACCAAAAACTCAATGCAGCCACAAAGAAGGATCACTTCCCGCTTCCGTTCATTGACGAAATGCTAGAACGGCTAGCTAAGCATTCCTTCTTTTGTTTTCTCGATGGGTATTCCGGTTATCATCAAATTCTCATCCATCCCGATGATGAGAGTAAGACCACGTTTACATGCCCCTACGGAACCTATGCCTATCATAGGATGTCATTTGGGCTATGTAACGCTCCTGCATCATTCCAAAGATGCATGATATCTATCTTTTCTGACATGATCGAGGAAATCATAGAAGTTTTCATGGACGACTTCTCCGTCTATGGAAAAACTTTCGATCATTGTCTTGAAAATTTAGACAGGGTCTTACAAAGATGCCAAGAGAAGGACCTGGTTCTTAATTGGGAGAAATGCCATTTCATGGTCCGTGAAGGCATCGTCCTCGGACACCTAGTGTCCGAAAGAGGAATAGAGGTGGATAAAGCCAAAATTGAGGTCATAGAACAGCTTCCACCTCCGATGAATGTTAAGGGCATTCATAGCTTCCTAGGTCATGCGGGATTCTACAGAAGATTCATTAAGGACTTTTCACAAACTGCTAGACCCCTCATAAGCATGTTAGCTAAAGACGCGCCCTTCGAGTTCACCGACGAGTGCTTAAAAGCCTTTAACACTTTGAAAAAGGCACTCGTCTCGGCTCCAATCATCCAACCTCCAGATTGGAGCCTTCCCTTTGAGATAATGTGTGATGCCAGTGACTTTGCTGTTGGGGCGGTCTTAGGCCAAACCAAATATAAAAAACATCATGCAATCGCGTACGCTAGCAAGACGCTAACAGGAGCCCAACTGAATTATGCAACCACAGAGAAGGAGCTCCTGGCAGTTGTCTTTGCTATAGACAAGTTTAGGTCTTACTTGGTTGGAGCAAAGGTCGTTGTTTATACTGATCATGCAACTTTAAAATACCTGCTCACCAAGAAAGACGCTAAACCACGCTTAATAAGATGGATTCTCTTACTTCAAGAATTTGACCTTGAAATAAAAGATAAAAAAGGAGTAGAGAATACTGTTGCAGATCATCTATCGCGTATGCAGGTTACTAACTTGCAGGAACCACCGATAAACGACTTTCTACACGATGACATGCTACTGAAGGTGATGGACTCTACCCCGTGGTATGCGAATATTGTGAACTTTATGGTTGCAGGATATGTGCCACCAGGGGAGAACAAGAAAAAGCTGATCTACGAGAGCTGTCAACACCTTTGGGATGATCCATACCTATACAGGGTATGCTCAGATGGTCTATTAAGACGATGCGTACCCACAGCAGAAGCCATACAAATCATTGAGAAATGCCACACTACAGCATATGGAGGCCACTATGGAGCATTCAGAACGCAAGCAAAAATCTGGCAAAGTGGTTTTTTCTGGCCGACAATGTATGAAGATACCAGAGAGTTCATTCGAAGGTGTCACAGATGCCAAATGCATGGCAGCATAACAACTCGCAATGCAATGCCCCTCACAAACAATCTTCAAGTCGAACTTTTCGATGTTTGGGGCATTGACTTCATGGGACCATTCCCAAAATCCCAGGATTGCGAGTACATACTAGTGGCAGTGGAGTACGTATCCAAGTGGGTGGAAGCATTACCATGCAGAGCTGCCGACGCCAAACACGTCCGGAAGATGTTCCAAGAAGTCATCTTCCCTCGGTTTGGAACTCCAAGAATGGTCATAAGTGACAGAGGGTCACATTTCATCGACAAGACCTTCCAAAACTACCTCAGGGAGTTGGGAGCCAAGCACAACATTGCCACTCCATACCACCCACAAACCAACGGTCAAGCAGACATATCCGACAAACAAATCAAAAATATCCTGCAGAAGACCGTCAACGAGATGGGGAAGGGATGGAAAAGTAAGTTGCCTGATGCACTCTGGGCATACAGGACAGCATACAAGACCCCCATCGGAATGTCCCCATTTCAGCTTGTCTATGGCAAAACATGCCATCTGCCAGTGGAACTAGAGCGCAGAGCCCATTGGGCCATCCGGCAATGGAACATGGATTTGAAGCAAGCCGGAAAGGAACGATAGATCCAACTGGCAGAATTGGAAGAATGGAGAGAGAAGGCTTACCACAGTGCCAAGATTTATAAAGACAGAACAAAACGATGGCACGACAAGAGGATCAAGCCGAAGGAATTCAAACCTGGAGATATGGTACTATTATTTAATTCCATGGTTAAACTCTTCGGCGAAGGAAAACTCCGAAGCAAGTGGAAGGGGCCATATACCTTCGTTAGTGCCTCATCACATGGAGCCGTCACACTCCAAGACGACGAAGGTAAGTTGTTCAAGGTAAATGGCCAATGCTTAAAAGTTTTTCATATGCCATATAACTTTAGTGACGAGTTTGATGTCATAAATTTAGTAGAATTTGACACATATCAAACTCCTCAGCCCCAAAATAAAACCCAAAACCACTTGCATGGGTGTCACTTCGTGCCCCCTGACACATGAGAGAAAGATGAGAGCCAGAGGGGCCCAAGTGGGGCCGGCCGAACCCCTGGGTCGGCCGACCCCACCTGGCAGCTACAACGCTTCAAATTTCATATTTGAATCCCCTCAAACGGCCACTTCTCGTTTCCATACGTGCCGGGCTGCAGAAAGGAAATTTTCTCCCGGTTTTGGCTTTAAAATGATCCTCTCCTTCTCCTCTCTTCCTCACCTCCATCTTGATCTTCTTGCTCTCATCGCCTCCACAACTCTGATCATTCCCCATGGCCAGCAAGGCAATCATCCCGTTCAACGAAGCTTCGTCCACGTTCGTCCTCGACGACAAACCTTGCCCTTGCAATCATGGAGGTCGACCAGGAGGCCGAGCACATCGACAATACACCTTTGGCGGTCTTCCCTGCTCCTGCACTGAAGGGGGAGGTGAGGGGCGCCGACAAGGGGCCGGCCGAACCCCTGGTTCGGCCGAACCACGCCGGCGGCCCCTCGGCCTCCCGCTCGACGCCACGCACCGACAGGAAGATCCCCGCCAAGAGGGGTAGGTGCCCGGGCTCAAGAGGTTCTGCAAGTCCGACGATGGGGATGCTTGTGCCGAAGGACGTCTCCACGCGCCTCTTCGCCGACCCGCTTCCACCGATGCCGTTAGAGGAGGGGCAAGAGCACATTTACTCACTGTACACTAAGAGTGGGGATGTCGTTAGTCATAACTATGTAACTACACCCACGCGCACCACCACGACACCCTCACCCCCACAGTGTTTTCATGTTGTGGGGATCCGAACCCCAGGCGGTGGGTACGGCAAGGGGTTGATGCCCGGACTCTCTCCTAAGGATAAAGGAGAAGCTGAGTCCGTGGCATGCTCCCCGAAGGGTGCCAAGCGCATCAAGAGACACATCCCCCCTCCTCCGATTACACATCCCGGTGGGCAGTATGAGAGCGAGGATGAGCAGGTCCTCAAGGGACCTAAGGTCGCCCAGCTCCTCCGCACAATAATCAAGTTGTGCGATGGGCAAAAGGAGCTTAGCGACCGCGTGGCAGAGCTCACTTAGAGCTCAAGTCCATCAAGGACGACTACGACACGCTCCGCCGCGGTCTAGACGTTAAGATAGAACGCCTAGAAAAGCGAGTTGAGAAGGGCAACAAGTAGATTGCACATCACCCTTCACAGTATCCTTTAGGCACATTACCACTTTACTTTCAGCATTTATTTTCATGTATTTCCCTTCAAATTGTAATGTGCCCCCATATTTGATAATTGAATAAAGAGATCAACTCCCCGGTCTTCAAACCAGCAGAGTTTTGTTTTGTTTCCATGTGTTTTTGAATAAAATCGCAGGCAAAAGATCAGTGTGGGGGAGCAGCACGCACCCAACTCAGCACACAACACCGAGAGAGGCCACACACAAAAAGATCAAGGCCATAGGAGCCACCCTTGGGCCGGCCGACCCATGGGATTGGCCGAGCCCAAGGAGAGCCCACATCGGCCCATCTTCCTCCTAGACCTCGGTTTGCATCTCTAATCCTGTTTCCCCTATGTTCCAAAAAGAAAATCCTGCGCAAAAATAATAAAAATTAAAAAGAACCATGCACTCCATGCACTTCATGATAAAATTTGCATACTCTTTATTCCGTGTGTTTACCTCATTCTTGTGAACCAATTCATGATAGGGACCCCATGCTAATCTAGTAATTGACTTTTGCGATGTGGTTAAAATGAATGGAACCTAGTTCTCCCTTGCAAAGTACTTAGAATTTTCTTTTAAAAATAAAATTCTGATAGCATGGCTCCTCGTTTGTTTATAAAATTCCTATCTAAGGCCATATATTGTTCAAACTTAAAACCTTCTACATATGCAACTTCTTATCTCTTTGAGCTTTGTCAAATTGTTGTGACCCTTTTTGAGAGATGCATTTCATATTCCCATGATCAAGATCACGTACACTCGACATATTTTTGCCAACTTCTACACTGTAAGTTGTGCATCCAATCCACAGAATAAAAACTCCATAATATTCATGGCTATTCTCTCCAAGTTGAAAGGACATGGGCTGTTAAAAAAATAGACACATGAAGGTCCAAGGTATTAAAAAAAAGAGGAGAAAAAAAGAAATGTGGACACATGAAGGACCAATGTGTTTCAAAAGAAAGTTAGCCCATGTCCAAAAGAAAATAAGAGAGAAATAGCTCATGAAAGGAGTTCATATATCATCCACAAAATCCACACACTTGCACACCTTGATCAAGGATTATGACTTGTTTCTCCTAAAGGATCCGGTCTTTGACTTGGCATCACAAGAGGAACAGGAATGCCTGCAACTTTTCCCTACCTTGAGCTCCACATAAGGCTTTCTAGAGGTAGGAGGAAAAGAAGGCAAGATCTGCCTTGGTAAGGAATCCAAAAAGCAAAAGAGAGATTCGAGAGTACAAACTGAGGAGCTAAGCTATGTTCTGGTTTTGAAAATATTCATAAAACCTAAGTACCTAAGCTTGGGAGACTAAGGAACCTGAAGTTTAAACCGTTCTAAGTTTCAATTATCAAGGTAAGCATGGTAGACACTTAAAAAGTTCACAAGTCTGGGAGAAAACTTGGAATAACCTGTATGCAGGTTTCTTCCAGGGAGTTGCATCCACCTTAGTCTTCGCCTCTTTACTCGAGGACGAGCAAAGGCTAAGTGTGGGGGTGTTGTTGACGGCCCTTAAGTCAGAAATAAAGCCGTCAACTCCTGCATTTTTTCGTAACATTCGAACACCAAAAGTAGTTATAGGGCTTAATACTAACCATTTCCACGAGTTTTGGTGATTCTTGGATTGTAGGCACCCACACCTGGAATAGAGCCAAAACAGACGAAAGACGCAACACAAATGCATAGAATATCCGACACTGCATCATAACAACAAAGAGGGCCCACAAACTAGACCAAACCGACCAATCCAGCCCCGGCACCGACCTATCTGACATCAGGACCCACCAAGCAGAGACCTAGCAGAAGGCGGTGGCCAGAGGCGGCCAACAGGGTTCGGCCGACCCCACATGGCAATGAACCAGGCTGAGATTTGGCGAGAAGCTCGTTCTTATCCTCCAGAAGGTGGTTATCCATGTTCCCATATTTGTTGATGGCGGGAACCAACCTTTGGAGCTATAAAAGGAGCCCCACACACCCTCTCAAGTCATTCACTCATTCCATCATCACTCCACTTGGGGAGAAGTAGTAGTAGGTCTCCACTTGTATTAGTAGAGTAGAGGGAGTGTGCAGGAGAAGGATTGAAGAAGAGACGGACGCGTCGGCCTCTCTTCGTCTTGTACCTCGGCAGGTACGAATCATTTGAGTAAGTATCCGAAGTTCATCTTTTCGTTAAGTTCTTGGTTCAGTATTCATTTGTTTACGGGATCATCGTCCGTTCTCGTAGCGGTTGCTCTAGTAGAGGGCCCCTGATAAAGACGGGTAACCCTGTGCAACGCTAGAGTAAGTAGTCGAAGGCTTAAGCATGGTGCTTAGGTCCTAGATTACCTTTGTTTGCCTCGTGCTCCATAGTATTGCGGGGTAGACCGTAGGTGGTAACAGCCCTATCGGTCTGCTACGAAGCTGCTTCGTGGTTAGTGCACTCCCCCCTGTCCGAGTATGGAGTAGAGCCATAAGCCAGAGGTCCCTAACATACCTGGGTCAAACCGGTGCCCGAAGTAAGCAAGTGGCGAGCCTAAGTTTACCTTGCCTTGATCTTTAACCTTAGATAAGCCACACTACCCGAAGCTCGCCTACCTCTTCTTCTCCTGGGTTAAACTAGCTAGAAGATCATTACACATCCGTTCCCTGTGGAAATTACGATACCCTGAATACTTCCGGGTGAAGTGCTACAACGGTATCTTCCGTGCACTTGCGGATTATTCTGTGAACATTAAGAAATACCAACAAGCATTTCTGGCGCCGTTGCCGGGGACGAGCTTAACAACCCCGTTCCTAGTGATTGCGCTAAGAAGTGTCAGCAAGCATGAGGTGTGGTTTGCCGGTGGCGCTCGGATGAGAGAGTTGGCGTCGCGTTCGTGGAGTAAAGAACTCCTTCCTTCTCTCTTCTTCGCCATCGTGTGCTCCCACGGCGGCGTTGGGTTCGTGAGTTTTCTTGTGTAGGAGACTGTCGTCAGTGAAGCTTCATGCCGTCTCCCTCGCGTGATACCACAATGGTCAGTATGACGTTCCTGTCGTCTACAGAACCAAGCTGGCTCTGTCGATATCACGAAGGACGCGATCATATTTTCTGTGTGTAGATGTAGATCTACGTATGTGTGTAGGGTTGTGAGTGTGTGGTGCACTTCTGTACGCGTACAAGATCAGATACTACATCTGTACCCATAAAGGGAGGCTTAAAAACAAGGTCCACTAGCGGGCCCTCGTTCGCGTCTGCATAAAGGTGGGGCCCACCACCACCCCCTCTTTTCCTCTTTCTTCTTCTTGGGTATTCTTCTTTCCTTCCATCCTATTTCTTCTTTCTTTTACTCCACTGCCGGTCCACCACCGCATCTGCCACAGTCCGACGGCCCGTCTCCCCGCGGCTGAGGGCGCCGCCCACGGCACCACAACCACCCGACAGGCCTCCCCAGCCGCCGTCCACGGTGGTCCACCCGACAGGCCTCCCCCACCGCCTGCAGCCGCCGATGACTCAGCCACCACTGCCAGAAAACAACACATTCATCCCTGCATGTTAATACCGTTCGCACTTTGGTCCGGTACTAACGGCTCAATTTAGTACCGGGCGGGACGCACAGTGTCCCTGGGAGCCGGTTAGTACCGGCTGAAACCCCGAGCCGGCACTAAAAAGCGCCACCGACACGAGTAGCGCAACGGCTAGCGACCATTTAGTACCGGCTGGAGCAACAAGCCGGTACTAAATGGCGCCGAGTTCATTTAGAACCGGCCGGAGGCTCCAGCCGGTACAAAACGTAGAGCTTTAGTACCGGCTGGAGCCACCAGCCGGTACTAATGCTCTTACTATAAATCAGCGCCCCTTCTTCCTCCCCGAGCCTGAGCCAGCATTTGACCGAGGTCGGGCGTCTCTTCTCCATGGCGACATAGAGAGGAGGTGCTGCCATTTTTTCAAGTTTTGTGGGGTATTCACTCTTCTAAGTGCACCAAAGGTTTGGAATTTCACCCTCTCTTCTTTGATGGACTTCATGCTTTGTTTCATACTCCATAGTTAGAGAAATTTGTGATTTTTAGAAATAGTGAGAATGAGCACGATTTCTTTGATTTATGCATGGATTTGAGATGTATAGAACCCATTACTTGAATTTGGAGAAGGTCTATTGGATAGGTTCAATGTGGGTAATTTAGAGTGATTTTTTTTCAATTATTTTCAAGTGGCATGGATAGTTTGGTAGTTGTTATGCATTTAGTTACATTATTTTGACACTCTAATGATGTATTTATTCGGGCTCATTTGCAAACCATCGAGAAGTTTAAAAAATCTTTGTTTCGGATCATGGATATGTCGTTAACCTTGATCCCGCGGTGATAACTCTGCTATTTGGGGCTAGCATCGATATCCACGATGCGATGCGGTATATATGAGGACGTGATGCAGGAGGACGGGCTTGGTCCCAATAATGAAATCCTCACCTTTTAGTGAGTTGAGAATGGCATTATTCGGACCAAGGCCGTACTCCTTCATCAGGTTCTATTGTACCGCATAGTGTCATGGATATCAATGCTAGCCCCGAATGGCAGTGTCATCACCGCCGGGTCAAGGTTAACGACATAGACATGTTTCAAAACAAACATTTTTTTTCTTCTCGATGGTTTTAGAGAAAGTGAGCCTGAAACAAAACCGCGAACATTGATTGTGCATCCCTTATGGCATGGAATGACGTGTTCGCCTTGAACTGAAGAGTGTCAAAATAATTAGGGTTTACGATTTATTTGATAAGTGTACTAAAATTAGTTTTGTTTTTCTTAATGAGACATATAATTGACCTGTTATTAATATTACTTCTTAGAAATGCCTTTGCAACATGATGCCTTCGAGCGTCGAGCTGCGGCTTGGGCGGCGGTACGCAATCAATTGAAGCACATCGGTCATTCGCTTGAGTTCCACCCTGCAGAGCATGGTCTTATTAGTGGTCGTATTCATTGTTCGATTAAGAAAGCTTTTCATATATTGTCACTTGGCAAAGAAAGTCGTAAATTTCAACGTGAATTTAATGTCGAGTTCCATGGTACTGACGATGATCGTGAGTTGATGGCTCGATATAATTCAAGACGAGAAGCGTCGGGGATGGCGGAATATGGCCGTTCCATGTCAAGACTTCGCGAGGCAGTTCACGAGGCATTGGTCAAAAGATCTCAAGATGAGTAGTTTGTATTAGCTAGCTAGCATGTAGTTTAATCTTATTTTAATTTGGATCTTCTAATTTATCATGTTGTGTAATTTAAGCATGTATGTTATGTGATGGATTTTCGGACCTTTTATATTTTAATGTTTAATTCACAGAAATGGCTTTGCAACAAGATGCATGCTTCATTATGTAAATTTTATAGCGTGAAATTTGACAAATTATTGTAGATCGTTGGACCGACAATGGATGTACGGCGACAGGTGCACCATGACGTGGATTAATGGTCTAAAGTCTTTTCTTGATGCGGCGGAGGCCCACAAGTCATCAAAAGGTTTCATGTGTTGTCCATTCCGCCTTTGCCAAAATAAGAAGGAATACTCTAACAAACACACTCTACACGTCCACATTTATAAAAAGGGTTTCATGTTGAACCTTGGGTTCTGATGCAAGAAGGTGAAGGAGATGATGATGATGACAACAACATTGCAGACTGGGCTCACTTATATGAATCAGGTGCCTTTGAAGATAAACCAATGGACGAGGCCGAAGAAAATTCTACAGAAGATCAACCACCTGACGAACTAGCTCAGGTTTTAGTCGATGCACAGAGAGACAGTGAAACTTTGAAGGAGTCAAAAAAATTTGAGATGATGTTGGAGGATCACAAAAAATTATTGTACCCAAATTGCAAGCAGGGGCTTAAAAAGTTGGGTACCACACTGGAAATGCTGCAATGGAAGGCAGCCAATGGTGTTACCGATAAGGAGTTTGAGGAGCTACTAGGTATTGTAAAGAATATGCTTCCAGAGGGGAACAAACTGCCCTCCACTACATACAAAGCAAAAAATGTTGTTTGCCCTCTTGGATTGGAGGTACAGAAAATTCACGCATGTCCTAACGATTGTATTCTCTATCGCGGCGATGAATATGAGAAACTGGATGCTTGTCTTATTTGCGATGCAAAATGGTACAAGATCAGGCAAAATGATCTTGGTGATGTCAACGGGGAGCCCACCAAGAAAAAAGTTCCCACTAAGGTGATGTGGTATTTCCATGTAATACCACGTTTGAAGCGGTTTTTCAGAAACAAATCCCATACTAAGTTGATGCGGTGGCACAAAGATGAGCGTAAGCAAGATCAGATACTGAGACACCCCGCGGATGGGTCCTAGTGGAGAAACATGGATAGAGAATTCCCAGATTTTGATAACGACCCAAGGAACATAAGGTTTGGTTTAAGTACGGACAAAATGAATCCGTTCGGCTAGTGGGGCAGCAGTCACAGTACATGGCCTGTGACCCTTTGCATGTTCAACTTTCCTTCTTGGCTATGCATGAAGCAGAAGTACATGATGATGCCGGTGCTTATCCAAGGCCTGAAACAATCTGGCAATGACATTGGCGTGTACCTAAGACCATTGGTTGATGAACTTTTGCTGCTGTGGAAGGAGGAAGGTGTACGTGTTTGGGACGAGTACAAACATGAGAATTTTGACCTGCGAGCATTGCTTTCCATTACCATCAATGATTGGCCTGCACTTAGCAATCTATCTGGATAGTCGAATAAGGGATACCAGGCACGCACTCATTGTCTAGAAGAAACCGACAGCTTGTATCTAAAAAATTGTAGGAAGGTCGTGTACATGGGCCATTGTCGATTCCTTTCCCTCAACCACCCCTTGAGAAGAAAAGGAAAACATTTCAAAGGGGAACCATAAACTCGTGCTAAGCCTATGTTCTGAAATGGAAAGCGTGTTTTCTCGATGGTAAAGGATGCCCATGTCGTGTTTGGAAAGGGCCGTGGAAGCCAACAAGTTCCGAATGATGAAAACGATCATGCCCCAATGTTGAAGAAGAAGTCCATACTGTGGGAGCTCCCATATTGGGAAGTACTGGAGGTCCGCAATGTAATTGATGTGATGTACTTGACGAAGAATCTTTGCGTGAACCTGCTAGGATTTCTTAGTACGTATGGGCAGGCAAAAGATACAATGGAAGCAAGACATGATTTGAAAGAAACAAAAAAACGAGAAGACCTACTTCCTGAGAAGAGACGAAATGGACAACACTGCTGGCGTCCTGCTAGCTACACTCTCAGCAAAGAGGAGAAGAAAAGCATGTTTGATTGCTTGAATAGTATGAAGGTACCGTCTGGTTACTCCTCAAATATGCAAGGAAGAATTAATATGAAAGAGAAAAAGTTCATAAACTTAAAGTCTCATGATTTCCTTGTTCTGATGACACAATTGCTTCCGGTCGCGCTGAGGCGTATTCTACCAGAGAATGTAAGATTAGCAGTTGTGAAGCAATGTGCCTTCCTCAATGAAATTTTGCAGAAGGCAATCGATCCAAATAAGCTCACAAGGCTATAGAATGACGTGGTCCAATGTCTTGTCAGTTTTGAGATGGTCTTTCCACCTTCATTCTTTAATATTATGACCCATCTCCTGGTTCATATTGTGAAAGAGATAAACATTTTAGGCTCTGTATTCTTACACAATATGTTCCTTTCGAGAGGTACATGGCAGTCCTAAAGAAGTATGTTCAGAATCGTTCTCGTCCAGAAGGATGTATCGCCAAGGGCTACAGAACAGAGGAGGTTATTGAGTTTTGTGTTGATTTCATTGACGATCTTAGTCCGATTGGGGTCCCCATGTCACGCCATGATGGGAGACTGAAAGGAAAGGGCACACTAGGTAAGAAATCTAATATGCGCATCCCAGAAAGTGAAATGCGTAAAGCAAATTTCACCGTTCTACAGAATTCATCCCTCGTGGCTCCATATATAGATGAGCACATGAATATTGTCTGTTCTGAAAACTTAGGGAAGTCTGAGGCTTGGATTACACGTCATCACATAGATAGCTTTGCGGTTTGGTTCAGACAGAAACTCATAGGTGACAGTATGATTGATTCACAACTGCAATGGCTTGCTAGGGGACCATCGGCCACAATCATGCAATACCAAGGGTACGAGATAAATGGATATACATTTTACACAAGAGTCCAAGATGAAAAGAGCACGAACCAAAATATTGGTGTGCATTATTACTGTTGACAGCCGTTTTTGGCACATGTCGAGATCGACCGGTCTGACCGGTCAGGCCGACCGGTCAGACTGGTCTAGTCTGTGCAGTCTGAGTAGAGTTAGGGTTTTGGTGAAGAGTCCTTTTGTAAACCTACTCGTGAAGGGGTATGTCTTCCTCGATCTATAAATATAAAGGTTAAGGCCGATTGAGGTTATTCCCAATCGAATCAATGCAATCGCATTACTTTTTTACCTCTCAAACCCTAGCCCTTTTCCAAACCCTAATTACTGTTCTTTGTTCGTCTCCACAGCGTTCAAGGGCGTTCTGAGTGGCCTGCCGACCTCAGGGCAACCCTGGATCTTCGAGCTCCGATGGGGTCCCTCCCGAGCTTGATGTGTTAGGTCTTCGCGTGCTTCTTGGAAGAAAAGGTCTGACCGTCTGCTACACCGGTCTGACCGGTCGAGCGTAGGGAGTTCGTTTGTGATGGTAGTTTTGATGATCATGCACGTTCTAGTGCATTCTAGTGTGTTTGGTGCAAATCTATGTCAACACACTTTTTGCCGACTCCTCTGGGGACAGATTGATCTGGTTATTTAAAAACTAATCTAATCTATTCTCCAAAGAAGATGGGTTCTACAGCCGAGATCAGCAATGAGAACATCATCACGGCGACAATGGAGGAGATCATCGAGGAGGAGCGTGCCGCATACCTGGTTCTTGAAGAGCATGTCTGGAGTCAATTCTTGAAGGGCTTCAAGAAAGATCATGGCGGCTTCGTCAAGAGGGTGGAAGAGTTCGTCCAGCTGTCTATCAAGATCAACGACAACAAGCAGGTCGAAGAAATTCCTACTGTAAGCACTGGCCCCTCTGTAAGTACCCCACCTACCGATTTAATGCAGCAATTGTCACTCATAGTAGATCAAAAAATTTCTGCTGCACAAACAGCTGCAGGTGATGTTTTAGCTATGATGAATCAAGATATTGATACACTTAAAGGCAAAAAATCCATAGATGCATCAGGTTCATCAGTTCCTAGTTTGGCTGCACAAGCATCTTCATCTGCACAGATATATGGCATGCCACCAAACTCGTTTCCAGGGCAAACGCCGCCGCCGTTATCAGTTTACACAGAACCGGTTACACCGATCCAAGCGACCGGTCAGACCGGTCCTACCAGTCAGACTGGTCAAGCATCCGGTCAGACCGGTGCCATGGTGGTGACACCGCCTTCGCCCACACCGCTTGCGACCATCCTAGGTTCGGCTGCCCCAGGCCGTACTAACAAGATGGCGCTGTATACACCTCCCCATACATCAGCAGGGGGTACACCTCAAGGATCTGGACCTCGACATGGACCGATCCCAAATGCTACACAGACGATGTCTTACACAAATCCTAATACTCATAGTCTTGCTTCTGCGTCACATACATCCACCAGCAGTAGTGGCTATCAAGCTGATCTTTACAAATTTAGAGAAGAGATGGCCAATAAACTTAAAAGTAAACTTGGTGTGGATTTGAGTAGTTCGCGTTTGTATCAAAAACCATATCCTCCTGAGTTTAACTTTGTTTCTTATCTTGCTAGTTGGCGCATTCCCGAGTTTATTAAATTTAATGGTGATGATTCTCGTACAACTTGGGAACATGTTAGTCAATATGTGTTGCAGTTAGGAGAAGCAGGTTTCAATGATGTTTTACGAGTTCGTTTGTTTTCTTTATCATTGACTAGAACTGCTTTCTCTTGGTTTTCTTCTGCTCCGAACTCTATTTTGAATTGGAATCAATTGGAGCGCAAATTTCATGAACACTTCTTTAGCGGAGAAACTAAAAATAAACTATCAGATTTAACATCGGTTAGACAAGGCTGAGATGAGCCTACTTCGGATTATTTTTGAAGATTTAAAGATATTAAAAACTGATGCTTTAATTTGGTAATTTCTGAAAAAGAATTAGCGGATTTGGCTTTTAAGGGTTTACGTTCTTTTTTGAAGGAAAAACTCGAAGGCTTTGAATTTCTTACGGTTAACCATTTGCAAATGCGAGTCCTGGGTTTAGAATTTAGATTAAAGGAAGCCAAAGACACCTATAAAACTCATCGGTCCAACACACATTTTGTTGATCATGATTCCAATAGTTCGGATGATGAGGAGAAAGAGGTTTACGCCGCCGAGTTTGTTTGGCCATCAAAGGCCAAATCTTCTTCTTGCCCTTCGTTAAAGCCGACTCAAAAGAATCAGCAAAATGAAGTAAAGTTTACTTTTGATGTTTCTAAATGTGATTGCATTTTTAATGAATTGCTTAAGAATGTAAACATCAGGTTATCTCATGCTATACCATCGGTGGAGGAGTTGAAACGGCATGCATATTGTAAGTGGCATAATTCTTTTTCGCATGCTACTAATGATTGTAATATTTTTCGCTGCCAGGTACAATCGGCCGTTGATGAAGGACGATTGGTACTTTCTGAGATGCAAGTTGACAAGACACCTTTCCCTGCACACACCAATGTTCATACACTAGAATTGAACAATCCAAAGGTGCTGATTTGGCCGGGACAAGCCGAAGGAGCAAAGGGGAAGAATGTCATCATTGGAGAACTAAGACCGAATGATGTCAAAGACAAAGTTTTGGTCAGAACGATCATTCTGGACAAGACTCCTAATGGGAAGGAGTCTCTGAAGATCACCATCAATGCTCCAAGACTCCGGGGGTAGCAGAACCCCGCACCAGATTCCAGTCAGCCTGCAGACCAGGCGCGACCGGTCAAACCAGTTACTCAGACCGGTCAGACCGGACCCATAGGGCGGTCTGACCGGCCTAGTGAGAAGCCCCGGACTTTCAAGCCAAAGCGTCTGGAAGTGGGTACTTGGAAGTCAAACACATCAAAGGTTCAGGGAAGATCTGCAAAACAGGGACCTACCTTTGGGCAACTGTTGAACAAGTACACAAAGGCTGTTAAAAAAGATCGACCTCTAAAAAAGAGACCACGCTCACCACCGCGTCAAGATAGACCTTCATCTCCTAGAAGGGAATCCAGCAAGCGCAGGGGTGATGTTACTTTGTTCCCTCCGCAGAAGGTATATGCTGCCATGCGTTGGGCACCTCCGGTGTCAAATTCTACAAATCCGACATAGGAGCATGAGGGAGTCTATATGCAATGCTTCCCAATGCCACATCCTCCACCATACTATAGGGCGGAGGGGCCTAGGACACCAGTACATGACCGGTTAGGGCCATGCCAATCTGGTCCAGCTCAGCAGGCCCCACCGGTCGGACCGGTCACCCATGACCGATCAGACCGGTCTCAGTAGAGACCGGCACAGAAATCTCCTTTGAGGCTCGAGTATCGTGTCAAGGAGAAGAAAGAGGAGGCACCGTCCAAGGAAGCCGATTCAGGAAAGCTAAAGCCGATGATGTCGTACAAATCGGCGAGGTCAAGGTGGTTGTGCAAGACAAAGGTAAAGGACCGATGGTTTTTGGCAAATCGGTCAACTCTCCTGCTCAGAAGTCAGCTATGGCCAATGATCATGAGGCCAGTAGTAGCAGGGTTGCAGATAAGTACCATCAACCTAGGTGGTGTCTCCTAGGGTTGACGCTCACGCAAAAGAGGAAGCTGCAATGCCTTCGCAACAAGGAGAAGAAGCAGCAGGAGGCAGAGAAGTTGAGGAACGAGCACTTCAATAGGTATAGTCCTATGGTCCCTCAAGGCAAGGCTTGGCAAGTGAAGACAGATTAGCCAGCAGAGCCGGTCGGACCGACCCAACCGACAGGTCAGACTGACGAGTCAGACCGCCCGGAAAAACCAGTCAGACCGGTCCAGCCCAGTGCTGAACCGACAACCGAATCAACAGCGTCTGCTTCGGTTGCTTGTGATGAAGCCCCATCAGCTCTAGTAGTTCAGGAGGATGAGGAGTTGGTGGATTATGAAGCATCTCCAGAGCACAGCAACATGGAAATTAATGTTGTGCATATGTCTTCGGATTACTTCGTGGTTCCGGAGGAGGAGCTTGCTCATCATTAGTTTGGGCCTCGTGATGCTATGTTCCAGAAGCCCAAAGAATCGGATAACCATTTGAAGGCTCTCTACATGAGGGGGCATATTAATGGAAAGCCGATTTCTCGTATGTTAGTGGACGGTGGGGCTATTGTGAATCTTATGCCCTACTCATTATACAAGAAGCTTGGCGGGGAGGACGAGGATCTTATCAAAACCAACATGACGGTTAGCGGCGTGGGTGGAGGTGATCCCATTGGTGCAAAGGGGGTTGCTTCTATGGAGTTGACCGTCGGAAGCAAGACGCTCGCCACAACTTTCTTCGTCTCCGAGGTGCAAGGTAATTTTAGTTTAATACTTGGGCGTGATTGGATCCATGCCAATCAATGTGTACCGTCTACCTTGCATCAATTTCTTATTCAATGGATCGGTGATGAGATTAAGGTAGTGCATGGTGACACCTCATCCTTCATTGCTTTGGCCGATTCCAACTCCATTGGTGCACATGACAACATCAAGTGTTTATCGGGCTTGGATCTGTCCGATTACAAACTGATCAGTTGTACGAGAGATGGGTTAGTTCCTACTACTCTAAAACCGATGGACAATCGGCTACATCATCTGGTATGATCAAGATGAGTCAAGCAGATGACTCAGGCGCAACCGGTCAGACTGGGTCCCACGAACGGTCAAACCGATCCTCTTCAGATCCGCTACCAGAGCTGACCGGTCAGACCGGAGGGTTAGACCGGTCAGACCAGCCCAAAGTAGACTGGCTACAACAGAGGATTGATCACTATCGGGCACATACGAACGATATGTGTGAAGCCATTGAAGATTCTGGAGATCTAGATAAGCTTGGCCAGGGGTTTACATCGGTTGATCCTTTAGAAAAGGTAGATTTAGGTGATGGTTCTATTCCTAGGCCGACTTTTGTAAACAAAAATCTATCGGTTGAATATAAATCCGATTAGATTAAATTATTGAAAGAATATATTGATTATTTTGCTTGGGAGTATTCTGAAATGCCTGGTTTGAGTAGTGACCTTGTTGAACATCGTTTACCAATCAAAGCCGGTTTTAGACCTTATAAACAACCGGCTAGGCATTTCAATCCTGCTATTTATGACCGAATTAAAAAAGAGATTAATCACTTATTAGATGCTGGTTTTATTCGGTCTTGTCGTTATGCTGAGTGGATCTCTAACATTGTGCCCATTGAGAAGAAAGATTCGGGCAAGATTAGAGTTTGTATTGATTTTAGAGATCTTAATAAAGCTACTCCCAAAGATGAATATCCTATGCCTATAGCCGATATGTTAATTAATGAAGCTTCTGGACATCATGTTATTAGTTTTCTTGATGGTAACGCCGGTTACAATCAAATATTCATTTCCAAAGAAGACACATCTAAAACGACCTTTATATGTCCAGGTTTTTTATTTTATTTGAGTGGGTTATCATGACTTTTGGTTTGAAAAATGCTGGTGCAATCTATCAAAAAGCTATGAATTTAATCTTCCATGATTTGTTTGGTGTCCTCTTGGAAGTTTATATTGATGATATTTTGATTAAATCGGCCAGTTTATGTGATCATTTAGCCGATTTCAGACTTGCTCTTGAAAGAATGTGTCGGTATGGTTTGAAGATGAATCCACTCAAATGTGTTTTTGGTGTATCGGCTGGAAAGTTTCTTGGTTTTATTATTCATGAGAAGGGCATAGAGATTGATCCTAAGAGAATTGAAGCCATGAGGAAAGTTGAGGCTCCTACTTGCAAGAAAGACTTGCAAAAGTTTCTGGGCAAGATAAATTATTTGAGGAGATTTATATCTAACTTGTTTGGAAAGATTGATGCTTTTACTCCTATTCTTTGGTTGAAGAATGAAGTTGAATTTACTTGGGGGGTAAAACAGCAAGAAGCATTTGAGAAAATCAAGCAATATTTGTCTTCACCACCGGTTCTCAAGGCGCCTAGGAGAGGGGTTCCTTTCAGGCTTTATGTGGCGGCAGAAGATAAAGTTATTGAGGCTGTTTTGACTCAAGAAACCGGAGGCAAGGAGTATATTGTTACTTATATAAGCCGATGACTTATTGATGCGGAGACGAGGTATACATTTATTGAGAAATTATGTCTATTTCTATATTATGCTTGTACCAAATTGAGGCATTATCTACTATCTAGTACTTGCATAGTAGTATGTCAAACCGATGTGATCAAACATATGTTGCAAAAGCCGATTTTGAGTGGAAGAATCTGTAAATGGGCGTATGCTTTGGTTGAATATGATTTGGCTTGTGAACATTTGAAAAATATGATAGGCCAAATCGTAGCAGATTTTATTGTTGAACATCAGATTAATGGTGAGCATGATTTGAAAGTCGGCTATATTACTTGTACACCATGGAAGATGTATTTCAATAGATCGGTTTGTGATGATGGAGTAGGGATTGGTGCTGTTTTTATTTCTCCAAATGGTGCTGTTTTTGAAGTCTCAAACTGATTAGAAGAATATTGCACAAACAATCAAGTTGAGTATGAAGCATTTTTGTTTGGCTTGGAGTTTTTGCAATTCATGGGCATGAAGCATGTTGAGGCCTTTGGGGATTCACTTCTGGTGGTGCAGCAAGTGTCCAAGGTATGCCAGTGCTATAATGGTTATTTAAATGCCTATCTTGATAAATGCCTTGATATTATTTCTTCCTTTGATGAGTTTGTTATAAGACATATACCACGGGAAGAAAATAGAAAGGCAAACGCTCTGGCTCAGCAAGCATCTGGCTATTCTATTGTGAAGAAATATTTTTATATTTGGAAGCCGATGCAAATAAAAGCTGAGCTGCATGACCGCCCAGACCGGTCTGACCGGTCAAGAAACCGGTCTGACCGCCCAGACAGTTGAAGGTCCAAATTCGGCCATAAGAGATGATCTAATCATTAAGGCCGAAGATCAGGATTGGAGGGGTCCCATAATCTCCTATTTCAGAGATCCTGGTCGTGGTGCAGAGAGGAATATTCGGTGTATGGCATTCAAATATGTTTTAATCAATGATGAACTTTATCGTCGAACCGCCGAAGATTTACTTCTCAAATGTTTAGACTCGGATCAGGCCAGATTTGCTATGGGCAAGGTTCATGAAGGCATATGTGGTACACATCAATCGGCTCTAAAGATGAAGTGGTTGCTTAGGAGAGCCGGTTTTTATTGGCCTTCCACGATGTCAGATTGTTTTAGATATTATAAGGGGTGTGAGAAATGTCAGCGGTTTGGTGATTTACAATTAGTGCCTGCTGCGTTGATGCATCCTATTATTAAACCATGGCCGTTCCGAGGTGGGGGGTTGGATTTCATTGGACAAATTAATCCTCCATTTTCAAAGGGGCATCGCTTCGTCTTGGTTGCTACGAATTATTTTATTAAGTTGAGTGAAGTGGTTCCTTTGAAGAATATGACACATAAAGAGGTGATTGAGTTTATTACAGAGCATATTATTCATAGATTTGGTATTCCTCAAACTTTGACGACGGATCAAGGTTCTTCATTTATTTCAAAGGAGGTACGTCCTTTTACCAAATTATATAAGATTAAGTTGCTCAATTCATCTCCCTATTATGCTCAGGCTAATGGTCAAGCCGAGTCAAGTAATAAGGTTTTGATCAAACTTATCAAGAAGAAAATTAGAAGAAAATCTGAAGTGGTGGCATGAGGTATTGTCCGAAGCATTGTGGGCTCATCGTATATCTAGACATGGTGCTACTAAAGTTACTCCTTTTGAGCTTGTGTATAGTCAAGAGGCCGTTTTGCCTGTTGAGGTAAATCTGGACGCTTATAGATTGGCTAAACAAAATGACCTTTCCGCTATTGATTACCATGATTTGATGATGTATAATATCGATGAGGTGACCGGCAAGCATTTGAGGGCTTTGAAGGAGATTGAGAAAGACAACCTTCGGATTGCTAGAGCTTACAACAAACAGGTAAAATGTAAATCTTTTCAGGTTAATGAGCTGGTTTGGAAGACAATATTGCCTCTTGGGATGAAAAGCAATAAGTTTGGTAAGTGGTCGCCAAGTTGGGAAGGTTCATACAAGATTATTAAAGTTATCTTCGGGAATTCATATATGTTGGAGACGTTGCAAGGAGATCGTCTACCCAGAGCTATCAATGGAAGATACTTGGAAAAATATTACCCCAGCGTGTGGCAAGATGCATGTAGGTGAAGATGGCCGATTTTTTGAGGTCGCCCTTAGCAGTGTTTTTAGGCCCAAGTATTGTATAGTAAGATTATGTTATTTGCTTTTTAGCTTGTAAGCTCACTAAAAAGCAGGGGGCATATGTTGACAGCCGTTTCTGGCACATGCCGAGATCGACCGGTCTGACCGGTCGAGCCGACCGGTCAGACCAGTGTAGTCTGTGTAGTCCGAGTAGAGTTAGGGTTTTGGTGAAGAATCCTTTTGTAAACCTACTCGTGAAGGGGTACGTCTTCCCCGGCCTATAAATATAAAGGCTAAGACCGATTGAGGTTATTCCCAATCGAATCAATACAATCGCATTACTTTTTTACCGCTTAACCCTAACCCTTTTTCAAACCCTAATTGCTATTCTTTGTTCGTCTCCACGGCGTTCAAGGGCATTCTGAGTGGCCTGCTGATCTCAGAGCAACCCTAGATATTCGAGCTCCGACGGGGTCCCCCCCGAGCTTGATGTTTTAGATCTTCGCGTGCTACCTGGAAGAAAAGGTCTGACCGTCTGCTACACCGGTTTGACCGGTCGAGCACATGGAGTTAGTTTGTGACGGTCGTTTTGATGATCACGCACGTTCTAGTGCATTCAGGTGTGTTTGGTGCAAATCTATGTCAACAATTACCTATGCTGGTATTTAGTGTTTTAAAAGTTCAGTTACGTGCATTTTAGAACGTCATCTGTTTTGAACCCATTTTTAGAACATGAAACTGTTTTGGACCCATGATATTATTATATTACAAGTTGATTGTTCCAGTTTCTAGGACGGGAAAAGCTTCTTTTCTTGTTATTTTTGCAAATATGTGGAAATTTCACATTTCAATGCGTGGCATGTTGTTAATGATTCATTTTGCACATTCGAATCTAATGAGATCTGGCGACAAACCTGCACCCTAATTAAATAATTTATCCGACAACTAGAGTAATGAGCACACGCATCCAGGATGCCTCACGCAAAAGAAGAAGTACCAGTGCCAAATGATATGCAAAGCCGGCCGGGTCAGTGTCAGTGTGTCACCGTCATGTATCTTACAATGAAAAAGTCTGGTGGATGGGGTTTCGTTGTAAGAGATAAGAATAGGGCTGCAGTAATGGCTGGTGCAGGAAGATTAGATTCAGTTCATGATGCTTTTTGTAAAGCCGGGCGGGTCAGTGTCAGTGTGTCACTTCACGTTACTTCTCTAAACAAGCATGTAGTCACTGTCCCAGATACGATGCTTCACCAGAATATTACTAAATATGCCGCTGGCCCACAAATGAAAAAAAAGGATATCTTGCCACGTGTCCCAGTCCTGTCCTACGTGTGCCAACATGACTTTGGGGTCTCCTGATTGCTTCGCCATGATTACACCACGTCACGTGTTTTGCCTCGCATGCACTTCGCTCGGTGAAATGCGAATAAATCTCGGCCTCATCACTTTTCATTCACCTTTACTGTTTGGCGCTGTTTCCTTTTCATGTTTGTTCAGGGGGGAAATCGGGGGAATCTATTCATCGCGCGCGTGAGTGCGAGCAATGCCGTCGCAGAAGGAGGATGAGGGAGAAGAAGCGCCACCACTATTCATCTTCCTCGCGGAGACGAGCACGCCGGTGAGGGGTGTGAGGTGGGGGAGGTCGGCCGGGGGTGGGAGGTGGGGGGAGCGGCCGCCGGCGAGGTCGCCGGCGGCCGGGGTGGTGGAGGGCGGGGGCGAACCTTTAGGGTTTCGGGTTGCCGGGGCTTCCAATGGCCGGCGGCCGTAGAAGAGGGGGCCGGGGGCGGCGGAGGACCGGCGGCGGCGATGATTTGGCCGGCGGAGGGCGAGACGGCGCGGGAGCGCCGCCAGCCGGGCAGGGCAGGAGTCCCGGTGGGCGGTGGTGGCGTCGGGGGCGAGAAGGCGGCGGTGGCGCGACGGCGAGCTTGATTAGGGTTGGCGGCGGCGGAGGGCGGCGGCGGAGGCGCCGAGGCGGCGCCGGAGCCAAGGTAGGTGGGGGAGCGATGCCGGAGAAGTGTCTGCGACGCAATCATCGCGAATCGCAGTTAGCGCAAATAGACGCCCCCGGAAATCCGGCGTGCCGCAACTCCTTGTTCGCGCTAGTATATATCATAGTAACAAAACGATTTCTGATTATATATATAGCACTGGCGGTCAGAATTTGCTTCCGCTAGTGCCCCGAAAACAGATTTTCAAAGGTGGGCGACACAATATTACTGCCTCTAGAATACCCCTACTCCCAGTAGCGATCAACATAAGCAATCCTCACTAAAAATGGGCATTTCCGTTGGGATCCCTTAGGACTAGCGCAGTTGGAAATACATACATTTGCACTAGTGCTTGCTTTCTAACGGCTGCTTGCCACACTCGGTTTCAAAATCAGAACCAGATGTATATCATATGTTTGCCCAGGATCAATTTTCACACATACAATGATATCACGGGTGAATAACAGATACATGGATCCGTGGCACCAGTGGCCGGATCTGGGCCCTCCTCGGCTGGATCTGGCATGGAGCGACGACGCGCGAGCGGCGCGGCCAACGGTGTCCGCGGTGGCGGAGTCGGTGCGGGCGGAGGTCCGCGCGTGGCGGCGGCGGCGGCCTGGGCATTGGGCGAGGTGCCATACACGGCGTCCGACAGTGGCCGCGGTGGCGGCGACGGTGCGGGGCCAGGGGCGGAGTCAGGAATGAGGAACAGGGGGCTGATGACCTTCTTCTACCTTGAGCTCCTCCCTCCCTTCATCAATGGTGCTAAAAATTTCAAGGGGGGCTGGGGGGGTCCATGGTCTGCTAGGCAGTAAGGGTGGCTCCAGCCCCCCTAGCGCCCCCTGTAAATCCGCCACTACAGCGGGGCGCAAGGCCCGCGCGTGGCGGCAGCGTCGGCGTGGGGCGAGCTGCCCGCGCGCGGCGTCGGCGTAGGCGTCGGCGTGGGACGTACCGCCCTCGCGCGGCGGTGGCCTTGGCGCTGGGCATGCGGCGTCTGTGCGGCGGCGACCTCGGTGCAGTGCGACGTCGCGCGATGTTGCTTGCGGCGACTAAAGTGGTGGTGGAGTTTCGGCGGCATGGCGCGTGGAGGTGCGGTGGCGGTGTTGTCCCAGATGGGCTGTCGTGGCTTTGGTGCCGGTTTTGCCGCGTTGTGCGCGTGCAGCTTGGGGTTGGGATGCTCCGGGCGAAAGCCCTCGCCGGCGTTGCTGGTGGGATGACGACGGCGTCCTTGACGTCGCTTTCCCCGTGGGGACGTCATTTTGGAGCTACAACTCTGCTTCACGGGGGTCTCTAGGTGAAAACCCTGTCCTCTGGACGAGTGACGGTGGCGCTTTTGGCGTCGTGCCCTACTTAGATGCGTCGTCTCTAGAGATCCAGCTCGGTGTGTGTTTTCGCCGGTCCTTTGTCCATTGCAGCTTCAGTGGGGGTTGATATTTCCGCCGCGTGGCAAGCTGGAAGGGTGTCGCTGAGCCCACACGGAGGCGATCGCTATCTTGGAGGTGACCGTGGGTTATCACTTGGTTGCCGGTTGAATGCTTGCTGCGGACAGCGGCGGCTGGCGTTGTTTGGCAATGGTCAGTGCGGTGTGGGACTGCGTCGGAGGACGGCGCTTGCGGCACCGGCATTGTGGAATAACTAGGCTTGCAGCGGACTGCGGCGGGTTGCTCAGCCTGGCTGGGGCGACCTGGTGCTGTACAACATCAAAAGACGGCGCAAGCGACTTCCTTGGCTTGCTGCTATGGCGGCGGTGGCTAGATGCGAGGGTAAAGCAACGAGGCAAAGTCAAAACTGTGGCAACGGCTTGGCTGTTTGATAGAGACCCGGGGGCACGGGGCATCTTTGTTCACCACTCCGACGGCGACTTCTGATACGGATCCTGGGCGTGGAGTTATGTGGCGGGTGTGGTGAGGCCCCCGTGCACAGTGTTCTCTTCGAGGCGACGTGAGAGGTGTTGTCCAACGGCTGAAGCGGCGAGGCCCCTGCGCGTTGTGTTGTCGTGGCAGCGACTGCGTGGCAGTCTGCGAGTGGCCCGGATCCGGTGTTGTTCACTCCGTCAGGTGGTGTGTTTTGTTGCAGCAGCATCGCGACGAAGGATCTTGCATGGCAGTGACCCTCTTGGTGCGGTGATGTCCACTTCCTTCGTTCTCTTTCGACGTTGGGTCATGCATGCCGAGGTTTTTTGATGATTACAAGAGTGGGGAGTGCGGGTGGGTGCTGCGGTACTGCTTTGACTTTGCTGCTGTCATTGAGTGGAGTGGTGTGGCCTCGATTGAGTATAGTTCGAGTGGAGTTCGGTGGGTGCTGCGGTACTGCTTCGACTTTGCTGCTCTCATTGAGTGGAGTGGTGTGGCCTCGATTGAGTACAGCTCGAGTGGAGCTGTGTTGCCGTGTTGATGTCCCAATCCCACCGGGCTGAGTTGTTTGGCTTGCGTCGAAGTCTCAATCCGACCAGCCTGAGTTGTAGTTTAGTTGAGTTGTGCTCGGCGCGTGTTGATGCCCCAATCTAACCCGTCGGTGTTGTTTTTGCGTTTTCTTTTATGACCTCCCAGGGACATAATCTTGTATTTTTTCTGCTAGATCAATAGAAACACACTCGTCGAGTGTCGTTCGTTGAAAAAAATGTTATTAAATAAACAGATACTATTCTTACAAATGGACACAAATAAAGGTCTTGGAAGAAAGCACAAGCAGAACTCAAATTCTCGCTCGGATCTCCGTTCTCCACAGAAAGATTGACTGTGGTCACATTCGGGCGCAGTTGGGGCAGCCACGATTCTAAGGAAACAGGAGCAAGCCTTTTAACTCACAAAACAATAATAAAGCGCTCGATATATATATACATATATTTAACATACAATACAAGCGTATATTGCATAAACATGCATAGAGTACACGTACGGTAACAAGGAGCTCTTAATACACATGTGCCGGTGCACCAGCTGGCCAAACCCCCGTGCCTTTCCACGCTGCGCATACGTTTTGCCTTGCTGAGCATCCATCTTGCCGGTACGGCCCGCCTGCATCTTCCTAACCGTACGCTATACGCACGCACCTTGGAACGCCACCAGGCCAGCAGTACCATGGCACGGCTGCTGCAGTGTCGACGACGATCGGGCAGCGGCAGATGGTGGAGCTGCGCCCTAGCACTTACGACGAGGAGTACCGAGTACAAGAGAAATCGGTCCTGGCGGGCCCCTCTGCACAGTGCCGAACGGAACGGAGCTCTGGTGGGTGGCTGTAAAACTTGCAGGGTTGGTAAGCAAGGCGCGCAGTTCCGCGACCTCTCCTTGGAGCCTTCGGTTCTCCTGTGTTAGCGCCGCGCAGCCACGTTTCAGGTTCTCGCACTCCTCCTTGGTTTGCAGCAGCTTTGTCCTGAGATATTATTGAATTCACGGTATTATTATATTATGTAAAAGAATTTTTTGGTACGAGAAAAACAAGTCGATGACATATATATATATATACATGCATGTATACATATACATATATACACACACACATACTCTCCTCACATCCCAAAATAAATGTCATTCTCGCTTCTGGGAGAGTCAACCACTTTTAACTTTGACAAAATATATACAAGAAAATATTAAAATTTATAGTACATAATTAGTATCATTAGATAGACCGTTGAATATATTTTCATAATAAGCTTATTTGGAGATACAAATGTTGCTAATATTTTCTATGAACCTAGACAAACTTAAAAAGGTTTGACCGACACGAATACCATAGCGACACTTATTCTAGGATGGAGTTAGTACCCTAACTTTTACTAGACACCAAGATATGCATTATCAATGAGAAAATGGGTCTATGATATGCACTACCGAGCTCTTCTGTTTTGAAACCAGATGGCCACTTGCCGCGGTCCAAGGTTGAGCCGGCTCGCTATGTCACTATGCTGTCTCTGTAGTATTCCAAAACAAACAAAAAAAAATAATTTAATTCAATCAGACATGCATATTCTAACTTCTTACTTATTTTGTTTGCAAATAAGAAGAAAAATAAAATCCCTGTCAATGATCGATAGGGCTTGCATTCTACAACGACTGTCTGATATAAGCTGTATATACTCAAAATTTATTTTGGTAGTTGAGTTGTATTCATTTTTTCAAAAAAATGCGGTATTTAAATCTTAACATATCAGGATTTTTTTTCCAAAAATACGACAGTACATGTAATTTCTTTTTGACAGACATGGGACGATATAATCAGAACACCTACTGGCGTCAGGGTGCTGTGCTCCTTGAAGCTGTCCTCCAGGAACCCATACTGCTCCTTGCTCAGCCTGAGCTTTTTCTTGGTTCTACCACCAAACCCACCCTTGTCTTTAGCTGCCTGGCGCACAGGAACTTCCACCCGCAAGGATGAGCTCCCACTCCCTGTACAGACAAGGACCTATCACCGTACGTCCAAGAAGAACAAGAACTTTGGCTCTTAGGGTGTGTTTAGATCCGTAAAAAAATGGTAGAAAATGTCACATCGGATACTGCAGCACACTGTAGCACTTTTTGTTTGTTTGTGGTAAATATTGTCCTACCATGACCTAACTAGGCTCAAAAGATTCGTCTCGCAACGTACATCAAAACTATGCAATTAGTTTTTTTATTTACCTACATTTAGTACTTCATACATGGGTCATTTGTTATATTTAATGTTTCGATATGATTTCGATGTGATAGAAAGTTTGAAAAGTTTGGAGGAGTTTGGGGGAAGTGAACTCCAGTGCAAAAGTAAAAACCACTCATGGAGGAGAGGGAAGAACCGATGCAAGGTTTGGAGTCTGACTCGTGGTGAATAAAAAATCAAATTTCACTCACTTATCTGACGGAATCCAAAGCTTGAGCGAGCGGCTGTGTACGCCCGAAGAAAGCGGAGAAAATTACATAAAGAATTTGTGTGCAATTTTCTATTATATTATGTGGGACCCATAATACTTTTTTTTCATGAAATCGATTCCTCTTTGCTACTCATAGAGGTACCTAACCTCGCCGATTCGGATACCTGTTTCTGCACAGGCAGTTCGTTGAGGGCAGCCTTGGTAAAGATCTTCTTCCTGCACGTCTTCTGGTTGCATGGATGTCTTCAGATTGTCTAGTTCGTCTCCTTTGGCTGTCCGTACTCCTAGTTCTAGCACAAGCTCATCGTGGCCTTCTCCATCGCCTGCGCGTGTATATGTCAGCATAGGCATGGCAGTGCCCTTTGCTAGAGCTGGAGAAACCCCTAGATTAAGCTCAAGCTCCATGTCGGAGAATAGGGGGCTGGAAATGATTCGAAGAGAAAGCAGTAAGCAAGCACCATATTTATAGTACGGATGGGCCAATGGCAAGACTTTACCAAATAAAATAATTCCATAGCGTTCCTAACAATTTCATGTATCCGGTAATAGGTTAGATTATAATAATGTCTGGTATTGTAGGCAATCTCTTATGATGATTCACGCACCAAAAGAGGGCTAGTGAAGCAGGCCACGTCACCTGCTTTTCCCGGGCATTGGATCAGCGGAGCGGACGGTCTAGATCATGTGAATTCTGAGCTTTTATAAAAAGACCCTTCCATTTATTGAAAATTAACCTGCAGTCTAGGGAAGTCCGCATTTTTTTCACAGAACCCCTCGACCTTCACTTAAATCAACCCGTAGTCCTAGGGCCCTCATAGGGCTTTTGCAAAACGCCCCCTTAGATTCTACTAAAATTAACCTGCAGTCCGTCTTTGATTATTTAACAAAATAGACCTCAAATTCTCACAAAATGAATCCATGGACTGTAAGGAACATAGCCCTATTAGGCCATAGTTTGTGATTTTGGTGATTGTGTGACAACATGATTGTGGGACTAACAAGTGCGTCAAGTGAATGATATTAGGTCCTAAGGAGGAAGTACAAAGCCTTAGCAAAACAGGAAATGAAGAAAGAACTCAAAGAAATGTCGAATTGGATGAGTTCAGCATAAACTAGGGTACCAGTTGAACCGACGCTATCAAGAATCAACGGGTCGGTGCATTGAATAGTGCAAATGGAGTTCAAGTGGGAGAAAGCCCAATAGCACCTGTTGAACCGACGCTACTAAAAGAAGGGCGTCAGTGCAATGCTGAGTGGCCACAATGATCAAGTCAAGACATGCCTATGCGACCGGTGAAACCGATGATGCAAACAAAGAGGCGTCGGTGCATTTGTGTTGTCATTGTCCAGAGAGCATGTCAAGTGGCTAGGAGCAAAGTCTTCAGCACCGGTTGTACCGACGGTGCATCGATACATTGCTCGGTGCAATGACATCAGCAGAACAAAATGTTGGAGTTCAAACTAGGAGGCAGGATCAGTGTGACCGGTTAAACCAACGGCTGTGACCGGTTTAACCGACGCTTTATGCTTTTTGGTAGAAAAGCATGTAACGGCTAAGAGTGAATCTCTAGCCTATATAAGGCCTCACCCCCGGGTCATTTGAGGTTGCTGGAGTCCAGAGAAACTACACACACATTGAAGAACGTCTCCAAGCCATCAAAGTGCCAAGTGATCACATCCTTAAGAGTGTGAGTGCCAGGTTAGCTCATGAGAGAGTGAAAGAGTGCAAGGTGTTGTGCCTTGTGTGATGTGCTTGAGTGAATCTCAAGCTTGTATCTTGGTGAGCCGGCCCTTTGGAGTCTTGGACTCGCCGGCACGTCTTCGACCCTCCGGCTTGGTGTGGAGCGACGTCGACAACCTTGTGCGGGGGACGTGGATACCCCCTTACTTCGTGGAGAAGCTCCTTAGTGGAAAGCAGGATCAAGGTGACCGGGAACTTTGCGTGAGCCTTGGTGGCCTAGCCTTTGTGGCAAGTCGAGGGGTCCCCGAAAGAGACTTGGTGGCCGAGAAGTGATACTCTTGATTGAGTGCTTCAACAATGTGGACTAGGGGTGGCTTAGTGCCTACCAATATCACGGGATATATATTTGTGTTAAGAGTTCGCTTCCTCTTATTCCCTCTTAACGTTTCCGCATTTCATACTTGCAACTTGTGTGCCTTTACATTCTTAAAGTAGTATCAAGTTAGGATTGGCTATAGGTTGCAAAACTTGTTTTGGAACGGGGGTTTCACACTAGATGAACCGTAGTTGCACATTAAGATAGCATATTTTAGTTTATGTTTTGTGCAAACTAGTTGAAGCCATAGGTTAAGGTTTTTAGTTTGCCTACCCCCTCTCCCTCTTAGGCTACGAACACCGATCTTTTTCAGGGACCAACCCCTCTCTTCGTCAATTTACAAAATAGACCTTTTTTCCTCACAAAATTAATCCGCAGCCCCATTTTTTCCACTGTTTTATAAAAGAAGCCTGCTTTTCCCATAAAATCAATCCATGATCCACCTCATGACACGTTATTTTTGAAAAAAAAAACCTTCATATCTTACACAACTAACCCGCCACAATCTGAGATCCTATTTTGTAACGAAACACCGTACGAACCCTATAGCAACACGTCATTTCTAATATTAACACTACTTTCATAAATAAAATAGTGCAGCAATATAAGATCCTATTTTGCTAAAAACATAATATCGTACCACCGTTCTTTTATGGCTCCTCATGCTATGTCCACAATAGCGCGCTACATTTTAAAACAACGCCTACTTTCTTAAAGAAAATACATCACGTCATTTAATTGCCAAATCTCATGATAGAAAGTTGAACTTTATTCATTTCGCAATTGCATCAAGGTTCCGGCTAATTATGCTCCACCCTCCCCAATAAATAATTTTACCCTTCTCTCACCACAATAAATATAGAAAAAAATGTCATAGTTCCATTTCAATATCCAAAATAATACGATACTTAAATAATAGCATCATGAAAATAGAGTGTCCAAAATATATAGCAAGCGCAATAACGGGCCGTACACCATGACACTATGCAAAAATAACGAAGCGAGAGATTTGTATTACCTATGTTGCTTAAAAAATTTG
The DNA here is from genome assembly GCF_016808335.1 of Panicum virgatum. NCBI lineage: Eukaryota > Viridiplantae > Streptophyta > Magnoliopsida > Poales > Poaceae > Panicum > Panicum virgatum. Next base: position 10,991,145 of record NC_053152.1, read on the forward strand.
TACATTTGCCTACATTCAATAATTACTACTCTATGAATCCACTAAAGTATGTGTCAGACCCGGGGCCATGGGATACCTGACGTGGCACGGTCATGTACGAGGTATAGGGTAGGGCATGCCATGTAGGCATACGTCATGTAACCCTGATGCAATTGCCATGTAGGCGCCGCACCGACTTACAGTTTTCATGTAACCCTGCTCCCCCGGCCAATATAAGGGCGGGCATGGACCCCTCCAAAGCATAGCCTAGATAGACTAACATCTACATACACCATAACTATCTGAGGCAATACAAACCACCCAACAGGACGTAGGGTATTACACAACTCGCGGTCCGAACCTGTCAAAACCCTTGTGTTGCTTGTACCATCGTGTTCTTGATCTCGGCAACTCCCCATGATCATCCCTCTAACTAAGGGTATCCCTAGGTAGCATGACGGTAAAACACTGACAGCTGGCGCCCACCGTGGGGCAGATCTCCGACGATCTTCCAGCGATGGCTCACTTTCGGGTCATAGACCTGCATTGCAGATGGCTTGGGTGGTTTTACTAATCACCTTGCCGATCAAGAGAGCGTGGAATCTAATTCCACCGACCAACTCCCTTCAAACAACTCGGCAGCCCAAGCAGCCATCACAAAAAACCCCCCCGAGGACCCTCTGGAGAAAGAAACTTTTGATCTAATCAAAAGATATTGGACTGATCCTGAAGCAGCATCTCATCCTCGAGTAGACAACTCCGATCTACTAGATGGAATCGACTACATTTCTGAAAAAAATCGCCTAGTGCATCAATCTTGTGCAAGCTACTTTAGAACAAAACGGCGTTCCATTCGTCACTAGTTCTACGGTAGCGAGATCATGCCACCGTCAACCAAATGACATCTTTGCCCATCTGGATCGAGTGGACAACTCTCTGCTAGAGTGCATTAACCTAGCTGGAACACCCTCAATGCCAAGGAGCATGACATTCCCGAGGCAAAATTCAATGAAGACTTTGACAGTTTCATGAGTGGGCTCGATAACACCGACCCGCTCAATTCCGATTATATTCATATCAACCCAGAATTCCTCGATCCAACCGATGATCGAGAATTTATTGATTACATAAACAGTCTGGATAATCCAGACAATTTCGACGATCTCGACGACTGGTCTGATGATGTCGATCTGTTCATGGAAAGGTTATGCAACCCACATATGATCGACGAACTCTGGAAGAAACCAAAAGCCAAAAAGATGTGGGATAACTTCCAATCTGGCTCACAGAACCAGTAGGTACGTGAGGAGAATATCTCCCAACCTGTTACCCAGCGCGATCTTTCCGCAACTAATCAAACTCTGCACAAGTTGGATAACATGGCTCTCGGTGCCGAGATGGGACTCCCTCCCCCGGAACCATATTATTGTGCCCCAACCTTTCCTTTCGGACTACAAAACTTAGCCACCGCTTTCCGGAAGGCTACCGAATCAAAGATCCTAACAAACTCAAAAAGGGATATAGACTCCTTAATCCTGATCGGGCAAGGGAAGGCCCCCGGAGATCGCACGGCCCCCATAACCGATCAAATCAAAACCGAGTCAGAAGAGGAGGACCTGAACCTCATCAACTCTACCTTGACTATAAAAGCAACCCCTGAGGGTCGAACGGGGTATTGGTACAACCGTCACAATCAAACCCTTGAAGAACTTCCCTTCCAAGAGGGACCAGCTCTGCCAACTCCACACGAAGAAGAAGACACCGAGGACTTATCTCGAGAAGTCAATATGGTGCGCCTCATGGAGATCGATACGATGATGACTCGATAGACCGAGTCAATCTGGACGACTACAACACCGACGACGACATGCAGGCAACCCAGACCACCACGGAGGAAAAATCCAACCCCAATCATGAGTCCTCCCTTCCTCCTCCAACAGTCACGATCACCGTCAAGTTGGAGGATGAAGACAAGGAAATCGAGAAGGAGTGCCGCAGGATCCGCAAGCAGAAGCGCACCGAACGTTGCCAACGCCTACTCAATCACCATCAAGAAGATGCTAGATAGTCTCACAACTACTCCAACAATGATCTGCGGAACGTCATCAACATCGGGAATGATGTCTGCACCGTTACCATTTCCAAGAGGCAGGAACGTGAGGAAGCAGAGGCATGTTGCCCCTCCTCCAACTACCACATCCACGACAACTACTCGAAGCCAGCACGTAAGAGGCCAAACGTCAGGGCCCACGACTCGGAAGCTAGCCCATCCAGGCCAGCCCCTCTACTTCAACAAGGCAGACGAGCTGCAGTCATCCAGGATCGCTTCGAGCGAGCTCTCCACAAGCGCTGCCCATGGCACCCGAGCGGCAAGCACTCGGCCTTCAAATGCTGCAATCTTCGTAGTGCACTGGGAGAACTACAACTACCACCCAACCCTCCTCGCAAGCAAGATGACGCTCACCAAGAACGTTCTGAAGAACATTATCCTATTTTACTATTATAATAAGTTCGGCAGGCACATCCGTGCATAGGAGGCTAGCAAAAGAAGTTTCAGTATTAGAAGTCATGTACCAAGATCAGATTCTATATAATATAGCCATCGTTATCTATACTGGCTTCTCCGAACTCTCGTACATACTAAGAGGCAATGCTCCCACCCAAGTAACATCTCCGTGTGCCTGTTCCGGTAGGTACACGGGCATTTTCTGTTACCCTCGAGCCTTTGAACTCGGCGGGAAGCATCTTCGACTACTCGCTATCAGGCTAGTACTCGAGTAGCTTTGCTTTCCCTGGGACGGTGTTCCCACCCTGGTAACATCTCCGTGCTCTTGTTTCGGCTGGTACTCGGGCAATTTCTGTAACCTTCGAGCCTTTGAACTCAGCGGGAATCATCTCTGTCCACTCCCTATCAGACTAGAACTCGGGCAGCTTTGCTTTCCCGGGGACGGTGTTCCCACCCTAGTAACATCTCTGTGCTTCTGTTCTGGCAGATACACGGGCAGTTTCTGTTACCCTCGAGCCTTTGAACTCGGTAGGAAGCATCTCTGACTACTCCCTATCAGGCTAGTACTTGGGCAGCTTTGCTTTACCTAGGACGATGTTCCCACCCTGGTAACATCTCCATGCTCCTGTTCTGGCAGGTACTCGGGCAGTTTCTGTTACCTTTGAGCCTTTGAACTCGGCGGGAAGCATCTCCGACTACTTCGTATAAGGCTAGTACTCAGGCAGCTTTGCTTTCCCTAGGATGGTGTTCCCACCTTGGTAACATCTCCGTACTCCTGTTCCGTTAGGTACTCGGGTAGTTTCTGTTACCTTCGAGCCTTTGAACTTGGCAGGAAGCATCTCCAACTACTCCCTATCAATCTAGTACTCAGGCAGCTTTGCTTTCCCTGGGATGGTGTTCCCACCCTGGTAACATCTCCGTGCTCCTGTTCCGGCAGGTACTCAGGCAGTTTCTGTTACCTTCGAGCCTTTGAACTCGGCAGGAAGCATCTCCGACTACTCCCTATCATGCTAGTATGCGGGAAGCTTTGCTTTCCCTGGGACGGTGTTCCCACCCTAGTAACATCTCCGTGCTCCAATTTCGGCTAGTACACGGCCAGTTTCTGTTACCTTCGAGCCTTTGAACTCGGCGGGATGCATCTCCGACTACTCCCTATCAAGCTAGTACTCGGGCAGCTTTGCTTTCCCTGGGACGGTGTTCCCACCCTGATAACATCTCTGTGCTCCTGTTCTGGCAGGTACTCGGGCTATTTCTGTTACCTTCAAGCCTTTGAACTCGGCGGGAAGCATCTTCGACTACTCCCTATCAGGCTAGTACTCAGGCAGCTTTGCTTTTCCTAGGACGGTGTTCCCACCCTGGTAACATCTCCGTGCTCCTGTTCAGGCAGGTACTCGGGCAATTTCTGTTACCTTTGAGCCTTTGAACTCGGCAAGAAGCATCCCTGACTACTCCCTACCAGGTTAGTACTCTGGCAGCTTAGTTCGTCTTGGGACATTACTCCCACATGGTAGGAGAAACCACAAATTGTCACCGGCACTCGATCAACTTACGATTGCGGATTACAAGTCCAAGCCATGAGCAACCGCATCTACATCCATGAGATACCCGCATTGTGGCATGCTATGCGCATATGGTAATCTACACTGTTGAACTCGTACGACTATAGAACATTATGAGTATGCAAGGATTGAAGACCACATTCTGAAAGAATATTACACATATCAAATAGTGGCAAAAGTTTTATACAAAGCAAGTTCCTACATTGAAGTACACAACTACTTCCTCAAGGGTTTCTTCTTTGAGACATCTTTTAACCATGTTGGAACTTGTTTCAATCGTTCCAACACGGACCTAGAGTCCACAACGCCAGGATGAGGGGGCTACACCATATCAACAACGACACGAGCCGCCTCCTCCTGGTCAAAGATCTCTAGATCCCTCCTCTCCTTGTCGCAGTTTCAGCTTCTGGATGGTGTTCATGTTCTCGGCAAGCTTTTTGTCAGCACCATCAAGCTGTTGTTTGATGGTTTTCTTGTACTCTTCAAGATCTGCATTGGATTGTCGCAGTTCTGCGCAATCTCGAAGAGCTTGATCTCTCTCTCTCTCCTGCAGAGCAAGATCACAAAGCATATAAAACAAAAGAGAAACAACAATAGTACAAGTACTATTTAGAATGCTCAGAATAGATACTCACTCTGGACTCGAGCTAGTTCCTCCTGGTACTGACTTGAAGTACTCGCAGCGCCAAGGACCCCACCACTCTCGCGAGCAGTAGCCAACTGCCTCCTGAGCTCAGCAATTACAACACCTTTTTCTTCAAGTTCCTGCTTCAGCACAGGAACTGGCTGGAGGCCTTCAGACTTCACAGCCAAGATTGATGATTTGACTCGGAGCGCAGGATTACTCTTTGCACATGCCAAACATAAGAGTTATACAAAAATATAGCCACGAAGGCATCAAAGTGACTACATATAACAAAACAAGGCAATACCTTGTGGTGTTTGTACACTCGTCGCAGCGAGTTCAACATATTGTGGCAAAGATCTTCATCAAGCAGATCATCCTCGATCAGCCCAACGGGGATCTCATTCACCGACTCGGGGGGAGACACCTTTGGGGCTGAAGTCCCCAGTGGACCTGACCTTGGGGGTGGCACGCCTTGGTGAGAAGATTGTTCCGCTGACCAAGTAGGACCCCTATCTCCCACCTCCTCCACATCCGTCGTTTCAGCAGCAGCAGAGGGAGGTGAAGTCCTTGCCAGAGCAGGCATCCCTGCATCGGGTGCCGCCACCTCTATGGCCTCATCCATGGGGCCCTGAGCCGAAGCAGCCGACGGCACTCTAACCAGTTGCAGGTTCAATTCGGCCACACTCCTGCATAACACAAAATTAAAAAGGAGTTCATCTGGAAAAGTATTGACTACTTTTCAGGTAAAAAACATACGTCTTTGCCCTTTTGACGATAAGTTTCCTAGGTACCTGCAGCACCCTCCGCATCGGACCAGTGCTAGTCGCGGGGGGTGTAGGACTCGGAGCAGGAGTGGATGTACTCGGAGTACCTGCAGTACCACTCGTGTCCTGGCCCACTATTGCACCAGGAGCACTTGAAGGGGCTGGAACCCTACAAAACAACACAAAAGTCAGAAACTACTCGTCACAATACAATCACAGTTCATCATGAGGGACTAACCTTTCCTCGCGGCTTTCGCATGAAGGATTGTCTCTTCCGCGTGGCTGACGACCACCGTCCCCTAATGACTCGTCTGATGATGTCAATGGATCTTCTTCAATTATTGGCGCATCTTCAAAGCTGATGGCCACAGGTTGGTGGAAAGTTCCATGGCTCTTTGTGGTAACAGAGTCGGGGATGGGTGCATCGCTCTTGAATACCCCCACATCCGCCTTCACAAGACAAGAAATTCATGATGAAACCACTCGAGAAACTCATATAGGCTACAAAAAGTAGTTGCAGAAGTCATATCTCACCTGAGATGGAGGATTTGTCGCCCGAAAGACAGTGGGAACATAAGGAACATTGAGCTGATCTGGAAATAGGCTTCGGATTATCCTCAGTCCTATAGTCCGCTCCATCGGCTCTGTAGACAACCAGTTACTATCCTCAGTTCATGTATACTAGAAGCAAAAATTCTGATGCCTCTGCAAAGGCTAGATTCCACGCTGAGTGTAATTGAAGACAACCAAGGCCGCAGTGACTCCCATCTATTGAAAGCAGACTGTGCGCTCCAACAATTCCTCTACCTGGTCTCTAAAGCCAGTATTATACTTTAAAATCCACTCACGAATATACACAGGTGGCCCAGCAGAAAACATAGGTACTACAGGAGCAGGATTACTAGTGTAAAACCTACTGCCTTTCCACTCTGGATCTACATGGATTGCATGCCATTCCAGGTATTTCTCAACCATTCCTAGGCGCAGTTCCAAATTTGCGCACCCTATGCTATCCATCGCCTCAGCAAATGGCAACGGAGTCAAGGTGTATAAGCTCCAGAAGAATTCGAAATGGGGCTCAATCCCCAGAAAAGTTTTGCAGAAGTGTACAAACATAGCAATATGCAAAACCGATTGAGGGGTCAGGTGATGAATCTGAATCCCATAATAATACTGCAGGTCTTGCAGAAAATCGCTAGCCGGAAGCGAAAGGCCGTGCTCCAAAAAAGAGGTAAACAAAACAATTTCCGAATCCTCAGGAGATGGGGAAACATCCCCTAGGGCACTCCGCCACCAGATTCCAACTTTCGATTGTAGAAAAAACCTCTGAACCATAACTTGCAAATCGTCTTCAATGCACTTTGCACCCATGATGGTTCTTCTACCGCTGGTTTGTCCTCCTCGCGCTTCCATTTTTCCCCATGGCTGGAATCTGTAGGGCTTCTCCATCCCGAAACCCTAGAGTATCTTGAAGCTCGGGGGCTAGTGTTGTTGAGAATCTCGCAGTGTTTCCACTTAGGGATTAAGGAGGCAAAAGAGCAAGAGGCACAAGGCAATGGCGGTGGCAAAGGTAAATCTGCACAGTTACTAGATTGGGTTTTATAAACCTAATCAGTGGCAGTCCTATAAATAAAACGGGGTACCAAGCGGTATGTTTCCTATTTATGTATATATCAGGTCACTTTTTCAGGGATAATATTCTGAAAAAAAGAAAGGATGATCTGGCACATATAAATGAAGTCACCCTAGATATGCCACGACGTCTTAGATCCTTTTTTCCAAATTCTGAGATTTGGATACAAGGCTCGGGGGCTACTGGGCACGTGGCAAAAGGAATTTGTTTTTTAAAAATATATGAGAAACATTTGATTCATGATTCAAGATGGATCCTCAGCCTGAATTTTTCGATTCAACCTAAGGCTCGGGGGCTACTCCATATGGAGTACGATTGTTCATCGCACTCTACATATATGAAGATTTTTACCCGAGGGCACCAAGACTACTCGAGCAGGAGCACCACGCAGCACGCAGCCTTAGTGCAACTCAAGAAGCACTGGGAAGGCTTATTCTGCGCGACATTCAGGAACTACTCCATGATGGCTTCAGAAGTACTCGAAGATTTGCGACTGCTCGGCTACGTAGAGCTCGGGGGCTTGTCAGACCTGGGGCCACGGGATACCTGACGTGGCACGGTCCTGTACGAGGTATAGGGTTGGGCATGCCATGTAGGCATACGTCATGTAACTACTCATATCATATCTTGTACTAGTCGGATCGGATAGAAACCGCCCGATTAGTACTCAGGAGGGACTCTAGGCACCGCACCGACCTAGGGTTTCCATGTAACCCTGCTCCCCCAGCCTATATAAGGGCGGGTAGAGACCCCTCCAAAGCATAGCCTAGATAGCCTAACATCTACACACACCATAACAATCTGAGGCACTACAAACCACCAACAGGATGTAGGGTATTACGCAACTCGCGGCCCGAACCTATCTAAACCCTTGTGTTGCTTGTACCATCGTGTTCTTGATCTCGGCGATCCCAACGATCATCCTTCTACCTAAGGGTATCCCTAGGTAGACGTGACGGTAAAACACCATCAGTATGTGTCAACTACAATCCTACGACACAACATACGGGCCATGCATGGCAAAGCTGCGCGCCTTTCTAGTCTAACACTAGTAGAGAACACACCTTCAGTTTTTTGCTTTAGTCTCAGCCAAAGTTGGGCTAGGGACTAATGGGAGCATTATTTCCAGTTGGAGCCACCAACCGGGACTAAAGGTCCCATGCCCCTTTAATTCCGGTTGGTGACTCCTACATGGACTAGAGGTTAACCTTTAGTCCCAGACGGCGCTAACAGCCAGGACGATAAATTGAATCCAACTTGCCAATGAATCTAATTATAAAAAAAGCTTATTCTTAACTCATAACTGTGATCAGCTGAAATAGCTGATTAACAACTCAAGCCATTGTTGGCGCCTACCAACGTCACCTAGCGATGACGCCCGCAGACGCCAATTTGGGACGGCAGTATTTCATGAATCACGAATAGATCCGCAAGCGCACGGAATACCGCTGTAGCATTTTACCCGGGAGTATACCGGGGTGTCATTTATATTTCTGCAGGGAAGGCGATGAGTGAGAGAATATATAAATCAGTTGGTGAGCTCTATCTAGATTGGATATTCTCATGCATAAACAGGGGTAAGATAATAACATGGTAGGAGGTAGTGTGACACACACACAAACTACTCTCTTGGATAAAAGAATAAAGGTTACTTTAGGCCGGGAGCAAGGTAAAAGTCAGAGCTCAAGTCAGCTATGCTAGGCTAGCTATATCTACACTTTCTCATTAGTTAGCTCATCAGAGATTAAACTACACAACAGGGAGATCGCTATCGAAGTAACGGGAGGAGCCCGTACACCCCGGCGACTTTATGTACCTCCTACCCCCTATACCGAATGTGGAGGATTACTAAAAGGCACGGACAGGGCTGTCACCACCTACCGGCTACCTCTACAAACCGTGGGTATAGTTGACATCCAGCAACTCTTAGCTAATCTAGACACCATGTCCACACTAGTAAGGGATACTCTAGTGTCCCGCGCGGAGCCCCCACCCTCCGGATGGACAGACATCACACTAGAGCAATCATACGAATACTGGAGCAGTTGATAGAGTTCTATGAACAAAAGACTAACCATCTCTAACACAGGGCGATCATGCAATGCAAGCATTGAATAATAACGCAACCATGACAAGAAGCATATACTCGATAACTCAGAATATACTTCAAGCAGATATCGGTAACCATAGTCTAATTCTATTACAAACGACCAAATATTACAAGATAGAGCTAGAGATGAACCCACACCAGACTCTCGAGCAACTCCGGCGACTCGATGATTCCTAGACTTCTCCTAAACTCCACTAAGCCTAAAGACTATGCAAGGAATGCACGAGAGGAGATGAGAGGTGTGTGGGGTGTGTGTGTGTGTGTGTGTTCTATTCTCTACCCCCTTCTATGTATATGGTAGCAGGGAGCTGTTGTCGGTCGAAACCCACCGGCGAGCAACGACGGGCAACACGAAGAGCCGGGAGGTTGCTGGTGCGCTGGCAGGCACTGCTCCCTCGTCGACGGCCCGCAATTTCCGTCACGCGCCCGGAGAATGTGTGAAAGCCGGGCGTGCCACCTGACCTATATCCGATCAGGAGGGTGTAGACGTGCTCCGAACAGTTTCCTGCATACAAAGACACGTGTAAACGTAAGTCCGAGCCGTGGTCGGCTCCCCGGGACGACTCTTGCATCGGCTTTGAAGAGCCGATCGAGTCCCGGTGTCACACGGGATCTGATTGTATCCGGATATGATAAATAGAGCAAATCACTATGAAACTGCTTCAATCAAGTCTAATTAATCTTAATCCACGATGGTAACAGCTTCACTACTAGATCGGAACATCCTACACGTGACTAGGCCTAGCGAACGTAACAGACAACTAAACCACAACCTAAAACAGAGGCCTAAGAACTAGCAAGAGCCGATTCCCGGAACAATCCCTATCAAGGCTAAGATAAAGCATCTACTACACCACCGGATCATCCAATCCGTTTGCAAGGCCTAACCCAGCAGATATTATGCCAACTCTTAAGATCAGAGCAAACCATAACAGATCGGATCTACTAAACATGAAAGAAGCAGGGTGTTGTCCCTGTGCGACTAGTTCTATGCGATAAGAACTAGCGAGAGATTGAAACGTGACTGCACAGAGACAACATGATATTCGCAGATGATAAGCAACAAAGCACAAAAGATCTACTAAAAGCCATGCTACGAACATCATGATAACTAGTACTACTCGCCATCAAAAATGCTTCAGTACGAGTAATACCAAGGTAAAAGCAAGAACAATACTGCCCTGATCGCAAGAAGCGATCAGGGCAGCATGGCACTTACTTGGTTGAAACCCTAGGATTAGGGGTGGCGATGCGTCGAGAGTTGTTGTTTGCGAGTCGTGATGACGCTCTCCTTACGAATAACAAAGGATACATATTTATAGTCCGGAGACTTGGGAAACAATCTAAACTAATCTTGTCCCGATTGGACTCTATCTCTAATCTTGAACTAAATCTAAGGATACACGGCCAATGTGGCCCATATGCTCATGCAGGAGCCGATTTACAAGCCTTCCTCAATCTTATGCTTTAAGCCCATCTTGCTTTCGGCCCATAAATTAACCCTTGTTAATTTATGGCGATAACACATGCCCCCTGGTTTTGGCAATGTTAGTTCCAAAACCAATCCGTCGCTTCATCTTCCCGTTAATGCTCATTAATCATACTGCAACCACCAAGGAAGACGCAACATCTCTGCAACTGGCTCCTCGTAGAATGTGAAACTGCCGATCCATCTTCTATCTTCTTACTATTTAACCTCCCTCTGCATCGGCTCTTCTTCACAGCAAAACTCCATCTTCTTCCCAAAGCCAGTAGCACAGAAACCACCCCAATCCTCCAACAGCCATGGCCATCTCTTCCTCCTCCGGCTCCAACTCGTTCGGAGACTCTTCTTCTTCTTCCTCTTCCCCTTCTTCTTCTTCCTCCTTCTCGGCCTCCTCCATCGACTCTATCCCAGAGAGCCGAGAGCCGACCCCTGAGTGGGACCCAATAGCGGCCTACGAGGCGCTGGCTCCTCTGCACTGGGACGCAGAGGAGTTCGACTTCGGGGTCGCCTCCGAGGAGGACGAACCCATGACCGAAGGAGAAGACCTCCGACTCCTGTTCCAAGAAGAGTCGGAGAAGGATGAGGAAGAAGACCCCTCATCGGACGGAGTCGACTCTTCCTCGGAAGAGGAGATCGACTCCCCCTTCGATGACGACGAGCCGATGGGCGGAAAGCCCTTCCAGTTCCTCGGGTCCTCCGAGGAGGACAGCGAAGAGGAGGTCAGCGGCGACGACGGCGGCTGGAGCGACTCCGGGTCTGAAGGCGGCAGTAGCGCCTTCAGCAGCGACGACGATGACGACGACGGCAGCGACGACAACGGCAGCAGGGATGTGCCAGCCCGAAGCCCCAAGCGTCGTAGGTACTAGGTACCTACGAACAGTAGTAATACCATAAGGGTAGAATCACAAAGCCGAAGGATTGATTCCTTTGTAAAATCGGCTTTCCCTGTAATAAACTTTCCTTTAATGAAATCGAGTTCCGTCAATCTTGTGTGTCTTCATTTACTTTCCCAAAAAGCCGATGGCAACGCATCAGGCTTCCATAAATATCCAAGAGCTGACGAAATTCAAACTAGAAGCAACCCGCACAAGAATAATACTTCCAGTCTGAACCAAACTCGACGAACCCTCAAATTCGAGTGCAATTCAAAAACCAAACTCTACAAATCCGAGCAAGAACTCTCCAGGCAGCCGGAATTCAAACCAAAATCTCCAACAACCAAACCCTAAGTCCACAAATCTGTGACCATGGCGGATTCTGCAGTTCAGACAACAAGCTCTAACGATGCGGCAATCCATGGCCTGAAGGTAATATTCGGCCTAATCTTTTAGTTTTCTTCAGCTCACTAAGCTTCTGAAACTGAAACTCTGAAACATGACACCAAACGCGTATTTCTGAACTTCTGAACTTCAGGTGTCAGACATCCTTCTGCCGCATCCCTCCAATCCAAAATCTTTCTGTCTTGGCCCACAAACCCATGAAACCCCCACAGATTTGATCTCTTGTGAAGCAAATAGGATTCCTTTTGTGAGCCAAAACATCGATTTGAACCTCTGGGCCGACTGCTTAAGAGCCTGGCCTAATCCACCTGAAAGCTGGATAACATGGTATAACAGAGTAGCAAAAACCCACATGCCTTTGTGGCAAGATTTGAGCATAGCCGATGCACTTAGCCTATCACTGTCACCCCTTGACAAAGACGAAAATCTTCTGAAAACCATCGGCTATTTCTGGTCTGATGCTCTGAATTGTTTCCTTTTTGGTCACGGACCCATGACCCCTACTCTGCTAGATGTTGTCATGATCACCGGACTAGACATTAGCTCTCCTAATCCTGCTGCTCACAAAATGGCAGAAGTCCCCTTTAAACTTTCTTCCAAAGTCAACTGCACAAACTGGGGTACTTACATGAGTCAGCACATGAAAACAAAAGGTCCAGTGACTGAGAAGGAACACACAGCATTCTTAAATCTTTGGCTAGAGCACTTCATCTACTGTGGCCCTTCTTTAGCTCCAACTAAGAACTATCTCCCCTTGGCCTATCACCTGGCCCATGGTAATCACACTGGCCTAGGCAAACTTTTTCTTGGAGAATCATATAGATATCTCCACTTAATGACATCCAATCTGCTCAACCACAAGAAACTGAGAAATGGAGGCCCTTGGTGGTTCATTCAGTTATGGGCACAGCTGTACTTCCAGCATCATATTCCCAACTTCCAAGGCCTGACCAAGAACTCTTTCCCTGATGAGAGTGGCAAACCAATTAGATGCACAAGCTATGGCCAAGCTTTATTCAGTCTCCCCGACAGTAAACTGAACTCAATAGATGCAGCAAACTGGTTCAGAGTCTTCTACAAAGGACTAGATAATCCCCTCTACTTCCCATTTACTGAATCTGAATCCTTCAAAAACCCAACTGCCTTTAGATTAGATAACTTTGCCGATGACGACAGCACTCGGCATCTGTATTCTTTGATGATTCGACCTAGCTTCCTTCCTGTTGGCATCAGCACCTCTAATAGAATTATCAAGCCAGGCTATGAATCTTACCAACCAGTCGTAGCAGCTCCGCAACTTGGTCTAGGACAGGTCCCTCCCCACTTCCATATTCACCACTTGGTGGAGAGCAGAGCCGATCTGCCCGATGGTCTCACCAGTTCAATATGCTACAGCATGTTTGATGACCTCCACATCCCAATACCAGCCGATCTGTTCTTTATCTCTTCATCAATCGGCTTTGATACTTGGTGGAACATGTGGAGAACTCATGTCTTCAGAAAAGCTCTAGGTCCTCGACTGCAGCAAATCGATCCTGAATATGTAATCCTCGAGGAAGAGGTACTGAATTTGTGCATTTTAGCCTTCCTAAGTCCTCTATCCTTTTCTCTTGGCTAATCCTGCTCATCCTGTTAGCAGCAACAAGATGGCCCAGAACCCATGACCAGTACTGGGGAACCATTTCACCTTTTTCCAACTGCTCCTGATGTACTTTTCTGCAAAGGATCACCACCAATGAAGAAAGTGATAATGACTGTCCAGCCAGACTTACTTCAGTCGGCTTTCAAACGAAGACAAACTTCTGCAGTAGTTGCCCCCCGAGTCTTGACCAAGAAAAGGAAGATGATCACTAGGCGCGTGATCAAGAAACCAGTACCAACTTCTTCGAGCCCATCAGAGTCCAACACCAACCAGGTAACTCATCATTCAAGAACTTCTTCTTTATTTCAGACATATATACTCTGGTTGACTGTAATTCTATTTTCAGGATGCAGCTGAAGAAACCTCCAATGCAGAAGGCCTGAATCAACATGAGACGGCTGCAACTCCTGATGCACTGATGGATATAAACGAAGAACAAGCTGATACAGTCGATGCTCTTGACGCTAATACCAGCTCTAATAGGACGATTGCTACTGAACCGACCAACACTTCTTCTCCAGAACAGGTGACATTACAAAACCAATTCTGAACCAGCCGATAACTTCATAAATGCACCTTGTTCTAACTCCAAAGATGTCCATAGAGCTTTGACATTTCAGGTTTGCTTTCCTTCGACCCGGCATCAATGGGTCTGATTGTCCCTGGAGCAGAAACATTATCTCTGCAGCAATCGGCTAACTTGACACATCAGCTTCAACTCATCAAGGATCTTCTATCCGCTCCAATCACTGCTCTGGTTGACGATTCCAGCAAAATAAAGAACATCTTCGAGCAAATAGAATCCCAACTTCCAGAGCCATTGCAAATCAAGCTCTGGTCGGCCAGCAACCTCCCATTCTTTCGGATAGAAGTCAGTAAAGCACAACAAAGGATGAAAGCACGTCGCTCTCAAACTTCTCTGAAAGCTGATATTACCCAAAAGTGCAAGGCCCTCAACCAGAAGAAGGCAACTCTAGATATCAAAGCTGACGTGTCTGCCAACGTGAACCGACTCAACCTCCTGAAGAAAGAACTGGCGGAACTCGAAGAAAAGGTCCGCACCACCAAAGAACTCATCCAGGCCGAAGAAACCTCCATCGCAAACTCCAAGCAAGAAACCCAGGAAATAGCCAAGCAGATACAAGCAGAGTTTGCAGACATCAGCACCTTGAGTCGGCAGATAGTCACAGGCGATGACAAGGATGACAAAGCGATTGTAGCACGAGCAGACGTCGTCCGTACTGAAGCCATCCATGCCATAGTGGAATTCCTGAACCAGTAGATAGGCTCAAGAGAGAATTAGTACCGCCTGTTAATTTGAGACTTGTAACTGCTCTTTTAAAACATCTTAAGTCGATGGTCACACATCGGCTGTTCGCTTTTCATATTTTTCACTAGCCAACTCAAAGTGTTGGCCTGTCATGATTTTTCTTTTTTTTTACTGGCCAACTCAACGTGTTGGCCTTTCATGACTCTTTTTTTTTACTGGCCAACTCAACATGTTGGCCTGTCGTGATATAGCCAGATGGACGTCATCGGCTTTCATTACTCGCCTTCCCACATGCTCGGGAAATACCTCTTGAGATGCTGACCATTGACAGCAACAGGAAACTTGACACCATCCAATTCCTCGAGCATGTATGCGTTCCCAGGCAAAACCTGATCAACCTTGTACGGCCCATGCCAAGTTGGAGACCATTTACCAAACTTTTTGTCTTTAGTTCCCAATGGCAATACCGCCTCCCAAACCAAATCTCCAACTCAGAAATCCTTAGGCTTGACCTTCTTGTTGTATGCACGGGCAACTTTAGCTTTGTTCTCTTTGATTTTTTCCAGCGACCAAAGCCTTAGCTCTGTCAGGTCCTCCACGTTATCTTTCATCAAGGCTGCATACTGTTCGGCAGATAGATCATTCTGAAACTCAACACGCCATGATCCAGCCGTGATTTCCCATGGTAGCACATCGTCCTAGCCGTAGACTAGATGGTACGGCGACGTCTTGGTGGACCCATGACATGAAATACGATATGCCCACAAAGCTTCTGATAACACCTCATGCCAGCGCCTAGGATATTCATCGATCTTTCTCTTTATGAGCTTGATAAGGCTCTGGTTGGATGCTTCAGCTTGTCCATTAGCTTGGGCATAATACGGAGATGATCTGATCAGCTTAATCCCCATGTCATCGGCAAACTTTCTGAACTCCTCTGATATAAAGACCGATCCTCCATCGGTCGTAATGGTCTGAGGGATCCCAAACCTATGAATGATGTGTTCTTTGACAAAGCTGATCACATCTCTCGATGCTATTGACCTCATGGGCACTGCCTCTACCCACTTTGTGAAATAATCTGTGGCAGCTAAGACCCATTGGTGACCCTTGGTAGACGACGGGTTGATCTGTCCAATCATGTCCATGCCCCATCCTCTGAATGGCCAGGGTTTGATGATAGGATTCATCACTGATGCTGGCACTATCTGAATTTTGCCAAACCTCTGACATGCTTGACATCCCTTGTAATATTTAAAACAATCTTCAAGCATAGTGGGCCAGTAATAACCCAATCGCCTAATCAGCCATTTCATCTTATGAGCCGATTGGTGAGTACCGCAGGCTCCTTCATGTACCTCATGCAAGAGCCGATTTGACTCTGAAGGCCCCAGACATTTGAGCAATAGTCCTTCCAAGGTCCTGTAGAACATGTCATCCCCTATCAGAACATACTTCATGGCCTTGAGTCTTATCCTTCTGGGTGCCCCTCGAGCCGAATCCTTCAAGTAATTGAAGATATCGGCTCTCCAGTCTCCGGGTTCTAGAAACTGAACCTCCACATCGACTCCATCGGCTGCTTCCCTGTACCCGGAAGCCATCTGTGCCAAATCATTGGCTTCATTGTTCAGAGTCCTGCGTATCCAGTGGAAATTGATGTATCTAAATTGTGACATCAACTCACAGCACTACATCCATATTGAGAAAAGAGCCTCGCTCTCACATCTATATTCCTCCATGAGTTGAGAAATCACCAATTTTGAGTCCCCAAAAATTTCCACCGCCTCTGCTCCAGCTTCAAGGAGTAGTTCCATCCCTTTGCGAACGGCTTCATATTCCACCAAATTATTGGTGCATGAGGCAGTCATTCTGATGGAAAAAGAATATGTCGCCCCACGAGGCGAGACCAACAGAATTCCCATACCGCACCCATCATCACAAGCCGATCCATCAAAGAACATAGCCCAAGCACGAATAAATACCGCAGCAATATCAGTGCTGATCCTGTCCGCAACAAGATCCGCCAGTGCTTGTCCCTTGACTGCTTTTGCAGGCTGGTATCGGATATCAAACTCTGACAATGCAAACATCCATTTTCCAAGTTGGCCTTTCAGGACAGGAGCCGACAGCATGTGCTTTATGACATCTGATTTGCATATAACAATTGTTTCCGCCGAGAGCAAAATATGACGAAGCTTTGTACATGTAAAGTATAAGCAAAGGCAAAGCTTCTCGATTTCAGGGTACCTGGTCTCGGCGTCTAACATGCGTCTGCTGAGGTAGAAAACCACCCTCTCCTGGCCGTCATGCTTCTGAACCAACACTAAAGCAATAGAAGTGTCACCCACGGATAGGTACACATAAAACGGCCTATCATGCTGAGGAGGAACCAACACTGGAGGCTTTGACAAATATTCTTTGATTTCATCGAAAGCTTGCTGTTGTTCTGCCCCCCAGCGAAACTCATCATCAGATTTGATCTTCACTAGACCCATGAACGGCTCAATGCGCCCAGACATATTAGAGATAAACCGTCTGACAAAGTTGATTTTACCGATGAGCTTCTGCAATTCTTTCTTCGTAGTAGGTGGCTTCATCGTCTTCACAGCTTCTTGACTCTTTAGGCCGATCTCGATTCCCCGTTCATGCACCAGGAATCCCAGAAATTGACCGGCCGATACACCGAAGGCACACTTCTTTGGGTTCATTTTGAGTCCGAACCTTCGAGTCCGCTCCATAACTTGTCGCAGATCTTCTAAATGCTCTGCAGTTGACTTGGACTTGACCACAATGTCATCAATATAAATCTCTACCAGCTTGCCGATGAGATCATGAAAAATGTAATTCATAGCACGTTGGTACGTTGCACCGGCATTTTTCAGTCCGAAGGTCATAACCAAGTACTCAAACAAGCCAACTGCACCTGGTACTCTGAACGCAGTCTTGTTCACATCCTCTGGGGCCATGAAGATCTGGTTGTAACCGGCGTTGCCATCCATAAAACTCATCATTTTGTGGCCAGCAGCGGCATTGATCAACGTCTCTGCAACAGGCATTGGGTATTCATCCTTCGGAGTTGCTCTGTTGAGATCTCTAAAATCGACGCAGACACGCCATCGGCCATCTTTCTTTTGTACCGGCACCACACTGGAGATCCATTCTGCATACCGGCATGGCCTGATGAACCCAGCATCCAGCATCTTCTCCACCTCTTTCTTAACTTCTTCTAGGACTTCGGCCTTCATCTGACGTGCTGGTTGCTGAAACGGCCGAAACCCCTTCTTGAGCGGGAGCCGATGCTCGACGATGCTTCTATCCAGACTGGGCATTTCAGTGTAGTCCCATGCAAAACAGTCCCGATACTCTTTCAGTAATGCAATCATCTCCTCACGCAAAACCGGATCCAACTTTTTGCTGATAAATGTCGGCCGTGGCTTATCCCTAGAACCGATGTCAACTTCTTCCAAATCGTCAGCTGACGTGAACCCGTATCCTAGTTTGCCGTCATCTGAGAAACCAGCTGCGAACGCAGGCGAGTCTTCATTGTCTGCAAGATCAGCGGCAAACACAAGGAGATGACAAGAAAAATTATTTGGCCAACCGCATGGGCTGGCCGCCTCTATACTTCCATTATAATTCGAAATCAAATAGTGGATGAGTGGCCAATTGCCAGAGCAGGCCATCGTGTGTACATAATGTAACAATTCCGAACCCAAACAGGATTTTCCTATTTTTTGGGGCCGATTGCCGGGATCGGCCTCTCTATTTCTATTACATCCCGTGGCATGCCAGGATGCATTTACTCTGTGAGGCCAGTGGATAAGACCAGCCTCAATCTGTTTTTTGTCGCCTCGATCCGATCACAGTCTTCAAGGGCGATCCCTGAGATCGGCTCTTGTCCTTCTGCATCCCAAGCATGCATATCCGCGACGGAGACTTCGCTGGAATCGTCTGCAGGGACCACTTCAACTTCATCGCCATCCCATTGGACGAGGTACTGATGCATTGTGGAGGGGATACAACAGTTGGCATGAATCCAGTCCCTTCCAAGCAGCACCGTGTATGTACCCTTGCTGTTAACGATGAAGAACGATGTCGGTACAGTCTTGCGGCCCACTGTCAGTTCCACATTAAGAACCCCCATTGCTTCTGATGGTTGTCCGTTGAAGTCATTGAGCATCATGTTGGTCTTGATCAGATCAGCAGAAGAACGACCCAGTCGGCGCAGCACAGAGTACGGCATCAAGTTGACTGCAGCGCCAGTGTCGACCAACATCCTGTTCACAGGCTTGCCGTTGATGAAGCCCTTGAGATATAACCCCTTCAAGTGTTTGTAGCTCTTCTCCTTGGGCTTCTCGAAAATGATTGGCCGTGGGCCGAGATCCAGCTGCGCGACGGCCAATTCCTCCTGTTTGGGTGCTCGAAACTCCAACGGGAGCACGAACACCATGTTCACATCAGCCGATGGCTTTTCATCGGCTTTTGTCTGCTTGGGGCGCCACTCCATCCTCGGGGGGCGCCTCTCTTCCCTCTGCGGTCGCCTAACTTGCTCCGCGAGATCTGGACGCGCTTTCCTCAGCACGTCAAGATACTTTGCTTCTGCGTCTTCGAGGTTGCGCAAGCGCTGTATTCTGCGCTTCTGCGACCGATTGAGCCCGTCAGGACACCACCGTGAGCGATGGTACCTGTCTTCTTCCTCTAGCTCTGAATCACCTCCGGATGGGCGCCCCACATGGTCGTCCTGACATGTTCTGGGCCCCAAACGCCGGAACACCGATGTCTTGTCTTGTTGATGCCCTCGAGGCCTGCACTCCAAGCAATCATCTATAGTAGGTAATCGGCTCATGCCGGAATTCCAACAGTACCTGAAGAACGGGCAATGCCAGTGGTTGCGTGTAGCCTGGCGCCTACCCAGTGTCCTTCCTGAGCGGTGCTCGTACTCGTCTTCCTCCGATTTGTATCGGCGGCGTAGCTGATACTAGTACTGGTATTTGATTAGAAGCTGGAAGCTGATTGCGGATGTGACATACTTGCTCTTCAGTCACATGCTGCTGTTCAACCTCACGTTCATCTTGCGGCCGTTTGCCAGAAGCGGCCTCTCTCCTCTGCTTGTTATGGCGGCGCACAGGTCCCACCATGTTGATCTGGAATGCTAGATCCTGGCCTTCGGATCCGAAGTCTGACAGCTCCACAACGTTAACCGGTGGGAAGGGCTTCGTGTCAACCTTCATGGTGTGTTGAGCCAGGATCAATCGGCCTTGTTCGATAGCCAATTGGATCTGTCGACGCAGCTCCTTGCATTCACCCGTGGCATGAGTGAACGAGTGGTGCCATTTGCAGTACAGCCTCCCCTGCAGCTCTTGTGGCGTCGGTAGCTTGTGGTTCTCTGGGAGCTTCAGCTGTTTTTCTTTGAGGAGCAGGTCGAATATCTGCTCTGTTTTGGTTATGTCGAAGTCGAAGCCCTTCACAAGCCCCTGCTGCTTGATCCACTTGCATGGGACAGGATTTGCCCCCCGGGTCCACTCTGCCACGGCTACTTCTTGCTCTTCGCCAGAGTCGTCAGATTCCTCAGCTTGTGCCATGTTTACATGGCCCTTGAACTTGTCCTGGTACAGCTCAGGATGGTAATGCTCGTACGCTGTAAGCTTCTGCACCAGGTGAGCCAAAGATGTGAACTCCAACTGGAAAGCCGCATCCTTGATCGGCTTAGCGAGTCCCAGGACAGCCAGATCGACTGCCTCCTTCTCTGTGATGCGTGACGAGTAGCATCGGTTCTTGACCTCCCTGAAGCGCTGTATGTACTCTGACACAGTCTCTCCTCGCTTCTGCCTGACTTGGGCGAGGTCCGCAATTCCGGCTTCTGCAGCTTCCGAGTGGTACTGGGTATGGAATTGATCTTTAAGCTGCCTCCAAGTCCGGATCGAATCCGGAGCCAGTGATGCATACCATCCAAAAGCTGGGCCTGTCAGGGATTGGCCAAAGAACCGGACCCTCAATGGATTCGATACTGAGATCATCCCAAGCTGCGTTAAGTATCGGCTCACATGCTCGATGGAGCTGGCTCCTTCTGACCCATTGAACTTGGTGAACTCAGGAAGCCGATACTTGGGTGGCAGTGGGATCAAGTCATAATCACTTGGATACGGCTTGGAATAGCCGATCGCTTTCCTCTTGGGCAGGATGCCGAACTGGTCTCTCAGTATTGCACTGACCTGTTCCACACTAAGAACTCCCGGGGCCGATGGCTCAGCATTCGGCCCAGTAGCGTACTTTGCCAGCCACGCTTGTTTTTTTGCGTCTGCTCCAGGAGCTCCTGGGTTCACCATCTGCACCGAGCGTGCTGGACTGACGCTGTCAGGGATGTAGGCGCATGTGTAGCCGTACGGAATCTCCTTAGGTGGCTCGGTGAGGAACTGGCCTTCTCCAGGATCACCGCCGATCTTGTAGACGACGTAGATCGGCGAGCTGTGTGGTCTGGGAGCTGCAAACGAGAATGGCAGTTGCGGCCTAGAATGCAGTGCAGCTTCCTCTGTATGACTCCCCAGGATTGGCCCGGATGGAGAGTACTGGTTCTTGATTATCTCCTGGATGACGCGATGCGCCATGCGCTCGAGTTCGTTCATCAAGCTCTGAGAGTGCCGATGAAGCGCATGGGCCACCATGTAGTTCATCTCCTGACGCAGGGCTCTGGTGCGTTCTTCAGATGGTACAGATAGATCTACATTGTCCAGAGCGCGTTCTGGTGAGAACCCCTTCCACTTGATGCCATGGTTGCGAGTCCTCTCGAAAGAGCCAATGAGATCGGCTTCCAGCAGAGCTTTGATCTCATCGTACTTCTTCTTGTGTTCAGGAGGAAGCTCATCATATGTGATGGGCTTGGGAGCGGGTTCTTGATCTTGAGCTCCGGTCATCATTGCGGCGGATGTTGTTGTCGAGTGTCCCACTGGGCGTGCCAGAATGTGTTGTCGGTCGAAACCCACCGGCGAGCAACGACGGGCAACACGAAGAGCCGGGAGGTTGCTGCTGCGCTGGCAGGCACTGCTCCCTCGTCGACGGCCCGCAATTTCCGTCACGCGCCCGGAGAATGTGTGAAAGCCGGGCGTGCCACCTGACCTATACCCGATCAGGAGGGTGTAGACGTGCTCTGAACAGTTTCCTGCATACAAAGACACGTGTAAACGTAAGTCCGAGCCGTGGTCGGCTCCCCGGGACGACTCTTGCATCGGCTTTGAAGAGCCGATCGAGTCCCGGTGTCAGACGGGATCTGATTGTATCCGGATATGATAAATAGAGCAAATCACTATAAAACTGCTTCAATCAAGTCTAATTAATCTTAATCCACGATGGTAATAGCTTCACTACTAGATTGGAACATCCTACACGTGACTAGGCCTAGCGAACGTAACAGACAACTAAACCACAACCTAAAACAGAGGCCTAAGAACTAGCAAGAGCCGATTCCCGGAACAATCCCTATCAAGGCTAAGATAAAGCATCTACTACGCCACCGGATCATCCAATCCGTTTGCAAGGCCTAACCCAGCAGATATTATGCCAACTCTTAAGATAAGAGCAAACCATAACAGATCGGATCTACTAAACATGAAAGAAGCAGGGTGTTGTCCCTGTGCGACTAGTTCTATGCGATAAGAACTAGCGAGAGATTGAAACGTGACTGCACAGAGACAACATGATATTCGCAGATGATAAGCAACAAAGCACAAAAGATCTACTAAAAGCCATGCTACGAACATCATGATAACTAGTACTACTCGCCATCAAAAACGCTTCAGTACGAGTAATACCAAGGTAAAAGCAAGAACAATACTGCCCTGATCGCAAGAAGCGATCAGGGCAGCATGGCACTTACTTGGTTGAAACCCTAGAATTAGGGGTGGCGATGCGCCGAGAGTTGTTGTTTGCGAGTCGTGATGACGCTCTGCTTACGAATAACAAAGGATACATATTTATAGTCCGGAGACTTGGGAAACAATCTAAACTAATCTTGTCCCGATTGGACTCTATCTCTAATTTTGAACTAAATCTAAGGATACACGGCCAATGTGGCCCATATGCTCACGCAGGAGCCGATTTACAAGCCTTCCTCAATCTTCTGCTTTAAGCCCATCTTGCTTTCGGCCCATAAATTAACCCTTGTTAATTTATGGCGATAACAGGAGCCACCAGCCGCAGCACCCCAAACCGGCGTTGTGAGCCAACAGGGAAGCGCCACGTGCCTTGGTTGAGGTGGTGGGGCCACGGGCCTGGCTAGCCGACCATGTAGGTCGTTCGGCCTGCCCGGGCCGCCTACCGCCCCCAACTTCCTGGAGTGGGCTTATCTTGGTCTCCCCTTGTCCTAAAATTGAGGCACGGCCAGCTCCAGCTGGGTTTACTTCAGTTCTTGGGCTTCACTTGGTCCCTTTGAGCCTGAATCGGTATTCTGATATTTTCTGTGATTTTGTGTCGGGCCAAAGTGTGCTTGTAACCTGCATATTAGCTTGAATACACAACTTGCATATTCTAAAAGGTAAAGTGTGATTTAGGAACTTTATTGGGTAAGGATGCGTGTAAGAAATGCAAACTCTCATAATTTTCTGATCAAGTTGACGCCTAGAAATGGTCGTTAGTGAGCGTCAACAAGATCCCCCAAGCTGTCCTTTGCTCGTCCTGAGCAAAGTAGGACAAATCAGGTTGTTGACCAGAAAATCACTTTGACTCATACCTTAATTGTCATGTCATAGTCTGAAGCAAAGACATTCATCTATAAGCTTAAATAAGTTGGTTAGCATACCTTTGCTCAATTACCTTACTCCCTCATGGGGCTTTTTAGCTGTCTCCTTGTCTTGGACTGTTGAGAGTTAGAATGGAGCATAAAGCAATACTTACTTGTTCATAGATCCTCAATCCATCTGGAGACACTTTTTTTTGAAAGATTTTTTGAAAACATTGCAAAGCTCTAGGATAACTCTCTCGAGGCACTCATCTTGTATTTCCTTACCAGGGCAGTGTTTGCCTTTGATCTTCCTTACTACTACAAGCCTTTGTGGAGCTCAAGGTAGGATAAGAACAGAGCACACTTGTATTCTATTTATTGTAAAGTCAAAGAGAGGATGACAGAGAAATAAGTCATGCAATCTCGATCAAAAGGTGCAAGTGTATTAGTGGATGGATAGATGGATGAATATGGCTCACTCCTTCAAGTAATGGCTTTTCTCTCTCGAATCATCCCTGTCTCTCTCTTTTTCTTTTTTTGAGACATGGTTGCCCCCTTTTTCTCTCCTTTTTTTTTGGGTCATGCTTCTTTGGCATGCCATCTTTTCTTTTCTTTTTAGGGCAACCATAATCTTACTTTATTTTATTTCAGGAATGTTCTACGAGAGAGATCACCAAGACATGGAGCATTTATAGATGTGAAGTGGATGGTGGAGCTAATTCCCATTGTAGGAATATAACAAATGGATGAGACGTGTACGTGCTTATGATCGAGAAAGCATGAAGAGCATCTTCTAGGGTCACCCAATTTGACAAAACTCAACAGAATATCAAGCAGGATATGTATAAGGGTTTTTCATGGAATATGACATATGGCCTTTTAATTTTTCTCTCTTTTTTTAATTATCTTTTTTTCGAAAACAACTCCAGACTTCAAGCATCACTAGAACAAGCTTGCATAACCTTATTTACCATATCTAAACTCACAACAACTTAGACTTGGATCAAGCATATGCAACCCACAGAACTTTCAGGTTTATTGGCAACATATTTGTATAACCAAAGAATATAAACTCAAGAGAACTCTTATTTTCAAACTAGGCACAACAGACATGATACAGCAAAGCAAAACTCATCCTTTCAACTTATCAAAAGGGAGTTAAAACATTCTTACCGCGCATCATGGAAAAGGGAAATAAAGCAGTAAATTTTTATTTTGTTTTTGGAAGTTTTTATCAATTTTTATTGAAAGCAAATAAAGGGATACAGTTGACTTAGGGGAGGGAACCTCCCCCAAGCTAGCTCTTAGTTTAGGGTAAAAAAGCAGGACCTTTCTCCATACCTGATCAGGTTGAGGTTGTTTCGTCCGTACCTGGAGAAGTAGTAGCGGTCGATGACGTCTTGTTCTTCTTGCGCCACACCTTCTTGGTGTTCTTTGGTGGCGTAGGAATAGGATCCTCGGATGCTGGATAGACGATTTCCAAATCTTCCCATACTGTATTGGTGATGAAGTCAGGGATCTTCTGATCATCTTCCACAGGCTCGGTTGGTGGAGTATGAATTTCCCAATCCTCCCAAGCTGGCTTGGAAGAGGGGTGATAGTCTTAATCATCCCAACTAGTATCTGCCCATAGCCCTTGTTTCTCACTATCCTCATGAATCAGGAATACCTCTCTCTTGTTTTGGAACATAAATTTCATGGTCTTTCCCATGATACGGAGGCTGATTCTTCCTCTCCCCACATCAATTCTGGCATTTGTATCCTTGAGGAATGGTCGCCCAAGTATGAGCGGACTTCCAAGATCTCCTTCCATATCAGGGACTATGAAGTCCACCAATATGTAGATATTCTTGACTTTTACCATTAACCTTTCCACAACTCCTTCTGGATATCTTATCGTGGAATCTGCCAGCTGAACACACATAGTGGTAGGGGAAATTGATGGATAGCCTAGCTTCTCAAAAGTCACCTTGGGCATGATGTTAACGCTGGCTCCAAGGTCACAAAGGGCGTGATCAAATTCATAATCAAAGATTGAGTAGCTGATCACTGGGGTTCCGGGATCTTCTCTTATTGTGGCTGCCAACTCGCCCCATGCACCTCTTCTTGGGCATGTGAGCTTCTCTGCATAGCTGAGGGATGTCCTGCTAAGGGGCTCTTTCCACATAGCATTGATGACATTCACGCTTTATCGAGTTGATTCGGGTTGCCCTGAAATCTTCCCTAGTTCAGCAGCAGGTGTAGCAGCAGCTAGTTGAGCCAATTGAGTTTCTAGCGCCTTATTGAAACTCAGCTGGTTCTTCATAGCAGTGGAGAATCCGTCCATCTTGGCATGGATGGTCTCCATAGATTTGTTTGTAGCGGCCAACTTCTTCTGAAGGGACTCATTGATCTTCACTTGGCCGTAGACAAGATCTCTCAAGGTAGGCTGGTTAGGACCGAAAGAATTCAAACTCCCATTACCTCCTTGGTAATATGGGCGTGGTTGATTCCACCCCTGACCTCCTTGTGGACGAAACCCATTGCTGCCATTGAGAAATAGAGCTTCTTCTTGGGTTTATGGGCAATTGTCGCCCGAATGTCAAACATTCCCACAGACCTCACACATCATGCGAGTTTCCAAGGCTTGAAGTGTTTGCATCTGAGCATAACCTTGGGAATAATCCTCAAATTTCTTGAGGAGGAGATCAATCTTCATAGTGAGCATGTCGGCCTCCTTGACGGAGTGCATACCTTGCTGGCGCGGTTGGAGGCGATCATCGCTCCAACCTTGGTTGGAAACTATCTTCTCGATCAATGATGTAGCTCTTTCAATGGTCAGCGAGAAGAAAGCTCCACCCGCTGCGGCATCCACATGATCACGGGATGACTGTGTCAACCCGTTGTAGAAGTTCTGTAGAATGAGCCAATTATCCATTCCATGGTGCGAACACACCAGAATATACTCCTGAAGCCTCTCCCAAGCTTCCGGAATTAACTCATTTGATGCATGCTGGAAGTTCGAAATCCAACCACGAAGAGCATTGGTTTTGCCCGTCGGGAAGAACTTCGAGAGGAACGCCTTGGCACATTTGTCCCAAGTATCCACAGCAGCCTTGTTAGCATAAAACCATTGCTTCGCTCTCCCCAAGAGAGAAAATGGAAACAGACGGAGCCGGATTGCATCTTGCGATACACCCTTGATAGCAAAAGTACTGCAGAGCTCCAGGAACTACTGGAGATGAGCGCTGGCATCCTCATTGGCCCTGCCACAAAATGGGCTGGCCTGCACCATCGTAATGAGACCCGTCTTGATCTCAAAATTTTCTCCTCTAGTGTTAACCTCGGGTACGGTCGGGACCTGGCTAGCAGACGGAGCAGAGTAATCTCGGAGTGTCTTTTGGGCCATAGCTCAAGGAGCTGATGATGATGCGATGACTGGATTAACTGCCGAGAGTGATCTCCGAGGTGATACGAGACGAGCTCGCGTCCTCCTCAAAAGTGACTCTGGATCGGAATGAAAGTTTTGCGACAAGTCGAAACCGGTCATACACTACCCTGTTTTCATATCAACGAAGACAAGAAAACAAAGCCAAGTTAACCTGTTTAGCAAGCGAATACCAATTTGGATTTTGTTCACAACTCTGTCTATATATTTCACTCTGTGCCTTCCCCGGCAACGGCGCCAAAAATGCTTGTTGGCGCTTACCAACATCACCTAGCGATGACGCCTGCAGACGCCAATTTGGGATGGCAGTATTTCATGAACAACAAATAGATCCGCAAACACACGGAATACTGCTATAGCATTTTACCCGGAAGTATACCGGGGTGTCATTTATATTTCTGCAGGGAAGGCGATGAGTGAGAGAATATATAGATCAGTTGGTGAGCTCTATCTAGATTGGATATTCTCATGCATAAACAGGGGTAAGATAATAACATGGTAGGAGGTATGTGACACACACACAAACTACTCTCTTGGATAAAAGAATAAAGGTTACTTTAGGTCGGGAGCAAGGTAAAAGTCAGAGCTCGAGTCAGCTGTGCTAGGCTAGCTATAACTACACTTTCTCATTAGTTAGCTCGTCAGAGATTAAAATACACAACAGGGAGATCTCTATTGAAGTAACGGGAGGATCCCGTACACCCTGTCGACTTTATGTACCTCCTACCCCCCATACCGAACGTGGAGGTTTACTAAAAGGCACGGATAGGGCTGTCACCACCTGCCGGCTACCTCTACAAACCGTGGGTATAGTTGACATCCAGCAACTCTTAGCTAATCTAGACACCATGTCTACACTAGTAAGGGATACTCTAGTGTCCCGCACGGAGCCCCCACCCTCCGGATGGACAGACATCACACTAGAGCAATCATACGAATACTGGAGCAGTTGATAGAGTTCTAAGAACAAAAGGCTAACCATCTCCAGCGCAGGGCGATCATGCAATGCAAGCATTGAATAATAACACAACCATGACAAGAAGCATATACTCGATAACTCAGAATATAATTCAAGTAGATATCTGTAACCATAGTCTAATTCTATTACAAACGACCAAATATTACAAGAGAGAGCTAGAGATGAACATATACCAGACTTTCGTGCAACTCCGGCAACTCGATGACTCCTAGACTTCTCCTAAACTCCACTAAGCCTAAAGACTATGCAAGGAATGCAAGAGAGGAGATGAGAGGTGTGTGGGGTGTGTGTGTATGTTCTATTCTCTACCCCCTTCTATTTATAGCAGGGAGCCACCAGCCGCAGCACCCCAAACCGACGTTGTGAGCCAACAAGAAAGCGCCACGTGCCTTGGTTGAGGCGGTGGGGTCCACGGGCCTGGCTGGCCGACCAGGTAGGTCGGTTGGCCTGCCCGGGCCGCCAACCACGCCCAACTTCCAATAGTGGGCTTGTCTTGGTCTCCCCTTGTCCTAAAGTTGAGGCACGGCCTGCCCCAGCTGGGTTTGCTTCAGTTCTTGGGCTTCACTTGGTCCATTTGAGCCTGAATCGGTACTCTGATATTTTCTGTAATTTTGTGTCGGGCCAAAGTGTGCTTGTAACCTGCATATTAGCTTGAAAACATAACTTGCATATTCTAAAAGGTAAAGTGTGATTTAGGAACTTTATTGGGTAAGGATGCGTGTAAGAAATGCAAACTCTCATGATTTTCTGATCAAGTTGACGCCTGGAAATGGTCGTTAGTGAGCGTCAATAGCCATAACCGACCGAATCGAACTGACAAGCCTAGCTTAATCATGCCACTCAAAGATTGGACCTAACTGAGACAGTCTGATATAACAAGACCAAGCTAAACGAATCGGCAGATAAGATTGGCTATGACAAGGTATAAGATTTGATTAATTTTAATCGTAAAACGAAGACCTCCAAACCTATCGGCTATTAAGATCCCACAGAAAAAGTATTAGATAGCAGCCGATAGATCTCTAGTCAATGTTGGATAAATTATGAAATATAATAAAAACACATAAAAGATTGGACCTAACCAAGACAGTCCTATGCGTAATTAAAAGAAATCGATAACCGGTGAACTCAAATAAATTAAACAACAGATTGAAGCAATGGCAGCCTTGCTCAACATATAAGAGATTGGATAACTGGTAGATAAACTAAACAAAATTATAGAGATGTGCTCGTAATTAAAGCTTAGCAAATCTGATAAAGATGATACTTACAAGTCAACCATAGGTCGGACCTAACCGATGCAGCTCTGCTCACCGAAGAATGCGCCGAGTTCTACTCTACTCCTACTCCTAGGATTTGGAGTGAAGCCGAAAAAGAAGTTATATTGATTGATGTGCTGTCTTTTACAAAACCCTCAGGTCTGCTATTTATAACCTTAAGACTCCTAACCTATCATGCCTTTAACAAACTTGACCGAAAAAATGACTAAATCTACTATATTTACAAAAACCTTCCAAAAGGATCGGACTCATAGATCTTCTGATAACGTCATCCTCTTGTCTGAATTGTGGCCTGTCGCTGGGCCGTCTCTG
This sequence comes from Panicum virgatum, assembly GCF_016808335.1. Lineage (NCBI taxonomy): Eukaryota > Viridiplantae > Streptophyta > Magnoliopsida > Poales > Poaceae > Panicum > Panicum virgatum. The sequence continues at coordinate 11,020,713 of NC_053152.1, forward strand.
AGTAACTAATCTCTGATCGCGCCTTGACCATACTATCACCAGCTTTGACCTGACCTTCCATTATCCTGGGCCGAACGGGCCATCTGCCTTCCTCAAGATTCCTCATCAGCTTCAATTTTTCTTACCAAAATTATCTTTGCAAAATTTTGGCGTCAACAGAACCACAAACCAATTAATTGCCTCTTGAGTTGTATCTATGAAATGGGCCCAAATCACCTACATGATTTTGTAGTCTTGGATATCGAGCCCAAGTTGTATCTTCATGAGGGCAGTCTCTGAGTCTCATTGTGTTGAAGGAGAGTAGTGTCTATATGGGAAATAATAATGACGATTGGTCGATAAGAATGAGATAATTAAGTGATTAATTAATTGCTTGGGCTACGGATTGATATGGAGCGTTGAGAAGAATAGTTTCTAGAGTGGTGTGAATATATATGATATCGCACAATATGAAAACTACTTCATAGTTTCAGGGTTGGAATTGCCTAACTATATACCATGTCACCAAAAAAACAAAATCATATACGGCAATCATTTAATGCTCATGATAAATTTGGATTAGCCTAAGCTCTTGTAGATGCCATGGCAACGTATTTTACTTTGAACACTCAAATCAAACTTAAAACAAACTTTGAATCAATATTTATAGCTGTCATCACTTCCATGTTTAAGCTCTAGTATTATGGAAAATATATTCTCAATTTAACATGATAGATCTTAAATGTGGTACATATTTTGTGTACAATATGAAGAGCCAGCTATCACTAATCAAACCAAGTTGAAAGTTTCTTCATTAAAAACCATCAAAATAAGGATTAATAATTTTGACATCACCATCAGGTTCAATAGCATATTTTCATTTGCCATTGATTTTGCAATAGGAATTCTAACTTGAAAAGAAGTTAGTATCACTACTACAAAAATCTTAACCAAGGCGGGCAAAAACAATTAACCGAGGCATTTTTCGCAACTGCCTCGGATGCAAGGTCACGGTAAATGATCTATTTTCCGAGGTAGTTTGTAGCCCGTCTCGGTTAATCAAATAATAGAATTTTAAAAAAAAGAAAAGCCCACTGAGCCAATCACAGGCCCGGCAAGCCCATCCACACGGCCCCGCCGCCGCCACCGCCACCGCCGGCCTCGGCCGTGCCCGCCGGCCACGCTTGCGCCCGCGGCCGGATCCGCCGGCCTCGCCTCGCCCGCACCCACGCTGCCTCCAGAATCCGCCATCTTTGGGGAAGAAGGGGAAGGGACACGCCACCGCCGGATCCGCCTGCCTCGGCCACGCTTGCGTCGCCGCCCGTGAGAGAAAGTGGAGGGAGGGAGAGAGTGAAGGGAGGGAGGTGCTGCACGTGAGGGAGAGGAAGAGAGGAGTGGAGGGAGGCTGAGAAACCCTAACTGTTTTTTATATCACTCCGGCTATCGGGCTTCCTTTGGGCTGAGAAATAGTAGCGGGCTAGGCATGGTTTTAGGAGGCGGGCCTTATGAAATAACCGCCTCGGTTAATTGATTTACCGAGGCGATGTCGTTACAATGACCGCCTCGGTTAATCTGAGGCATTAATCGAGACAGTTCAAAATTGTGCTCGTCTCCGAGGAGTTTCGAAAAGGTCACGATTAAGTTTTTTTTAGTAGTGTATAACCTAGAAGTATTAATAAGAACACAAACAAAGAACATAAGAAAAATGCAATAAAAATCCCAAAAAAAAGAAAATGCAAAAACAATCCCGCTGCTGCCCATGATAAAAGTACAAGAGAATAGGCTTTAATTTGATGGTTGTAAGTTGAAACCATATGTACGGGCATGGATAGCACTATGTAAAAAACTGTCAAATGAGATACCATTATAGGAGACGTGAAATTAAGCCATGTCTCCGATAACATATAAGTGATGCGGGTTAATAAACTACGTCTCCTATGAGTTTGCTCCCATCACCCTGAAAATCGATTTTGACCGCGTCTAAAAAAATTTTATGTGGTAGTGTCCATGACGCGGGCACTATGCTGTTCTGTCTCTTGGGAGCGCTTATCTAGTGCTTGCATATCCTCCGTACTAGCCGTTGCAACGTGGGCCCAATCCACTAGAGCATTGTCAGGCCAATACCGTGGTGCGCTCATTTTATTTTCTCTTTACCGGATCACCCGGTGCTCGCACTATTTTTGCCACTTGTCAGGGCAGCTCCATCGCGCATCGTTTTACCGTTGATTTGTGGTCATTTTTGCAAAAACTCCCTCGTTCCTGCGAGTCGACGGCGGCATCGTCTTCGCACGAGTCGACGGCCGGAGTTCTCCATGACGCAACAGACAGCAATCGCTCGCGTTGGAGAGTCGCCGGCGATTCCAGTCGGATCCGCTGCTCCCGCACTTCTCCTGCTCGGTTTTCGCGCGCATTTGGCAGCAATTTTTTCCCTGTGTGCGCAGCAGCAGCAAGCCAGCGCATATATCTATTCCCCAACACGGCGCAAGCAGCAGCACGCCGACGCAAGCAGCAGCAGGCTGCTATGCCGCGGAAAGAGGAAGTGACGGGTGCAGGACGGAAGATGCGGCGGCGGTGCGGGAGCGGAGGGAAGGTACGGCCGCCGGAAATTCGTCCCGGCGGCGCTGGGTCGCAGAGGCGCATCGCCGGCAGATTCAATCCCCGTTGATGCGTCGCCGCTATTGTCGGACCTGGGGCAGCGGTACTGCTCATAGCCATAAATGTTTCTAGAATAAGGGATAACACATTAATATACCTTACCTCTTTTGTAACTACCGAAGAGGCGTAGGACTAGATGCAGTATAAGGAAACTACCCGGACTAGTTGTAGTTGGACTCCAACAGTACTCGGCTAGCACTTTCCATGTAACCCCGTCTCCTCAGAGTATATAAGAGCGGGCAGGGACCCCTCAAAACATAACAACACCTAAGCCAATACAAGCAACCACACAGGACGTAGGGCATTACGCACCTCGCAGCTCGAACCTGTCTAAATCATTGTGTCCCTTGCACCATCGAGTTCCAGAGCTAGTCGATTCCTTGCCTACAATCCTACTGCTAAGGGTATCCCTGAGCAATCTTGGCGGCTAAACACCGACGGCTAGCGCGCCAGGTAGGGGAGTCGGCGAGTTCACCGGTGAATTCGATGGCCACCTTCGCTTTCGACACCATGATGATCGATCAAGGCACCACCTTCGTTTTCGGCTCCTGGGTCTGCATCGCCAATGGTTCAGGTGGTTTCGATAGCCACCTGAACAACCCCAGGGAGCCGGGAACGATTTCGACGGGAAGTAGCAACCTCACCGGCGAATCAAGCAATCTCGACGAGATATTACTTCCCGACCTTGCCAAGGAGATTGAGCAGAAACTCGATGATAATTCGAGTCTTGCCCTGTCTCAGATTGATCTCAGCCCGAATTCGACTCAGGCTCGGACTTTTTGCGTCCAACCTATCTTCGGGTTGTGCAATTCATCATCTGCTTACAAATAGATGATTAAATCCATCTACTCCGCACAAGGAGCTTGCTTGGATCACACGACATACGTCAAAAACTTTCATGCTACCGCCACTCGGAGGCACCCATTTTCGACGTATACTCAGATTCAGATGAGTCTTCCTCAGACGACAATTTGGATTTAATCATCAATGCTCTCACACAACTCCAAGTCAAGTCCTGCAGTGGTCAGAGACCCGCAAAACTACTCGTTGACTCGCGAGAAGTCGCAAGCATTGATGACCTACCGTACCAGCACGGTACTCCCCTCACTCCCGTCTGGAGACACAGGGTCTTGTGGAACGGAGCTAGTCGAATACGGCTCAGACCTGAACAGCTACTCCCCAGAGCGTCATATCTATGTGACTATTCTCAACGAGCATGATCAGGACGCCCTCAGTCAACATGATCCCAATGAAACTCCAGATTAGATTTCTGAGGATGAACTGACCATCAACGCTTTGCAAGATGAAGATGACGATAGGAGGGCAGCACGTAGAAGGAAGAATGCACGGAGGGCCCAACGCAGACTCCGAGCAGAGGATCGTGCGCGCGTCAATTCACGCGACCTCAACCAGGATTTCGACAACATAGCAGACCCGATCTTCGATACTCCCATTGCTGCGCTGGCCGAAGCTACTATCTACCTCATGCAGATGCCAAGGAACCCAGAGACGAAGCGCACAGTTCAGTTGACTGGTAACGCCGTTACACAACTCGAACGTCAAAATCCTCTGTCATCAATACGTGGCACGGCCTCAAGACTTGCAGCTTCGGTAACACAGTAAGCCAGCCGCACTCTAGGCGGCCACCGCCGTCATCAACCACAGCAAAGAGCGCAAGAGGAACAAGAAGTCGCCATCTACCAGCGCCCTAGGGACGATCGCCAAGCTGGTAACCAAGCTGCAAGAAACCAGCCAAACCGTGGTCAGAACAACGACCGCGGCAACAACCGTGAGGAGGTAGCAACCTCAGGTCGTTTCCCAGCCCTTAGCAGTGTTTTCAACAATGTTCAGTACCCGAAGGACTTCAAACCAGCTAACCTCCAGAAGTATGATGGTAAGCAAGGTCCTGTCCAATGGTTACGATTGTACTCGATGGCTATTGATGTTGCAGGAGGAGATACTGCCACTAAGGTCCTCTCCTTCCCCATGGTCCTGGAGCCTGCGCCACTCACCTAGCTGGAAAGCCTGAAACGTGAGTCCATCCACTCATGGGAAGATATCAAGAAGGTCTTCGTCGACAACTTTCAAGGATCTATGCATCGAGTGGCTACTCGCCATGCCCTTGCAATGTGCAAACAAGAGCCAGACGAGTCCCTGAGGTCCTACGTCAAACGCTTCTTCGACACAAGGGCAACCATCACCAATGTCTCCAACGAGGATGTCATCGACTACTTCCACGACGGCATCACTACACAATCTCTCTACCGCGATTACGGACGAAATCGCCTGGATTCAGTGGTGAAACTACGCGACATGATGTAGCGTTGGGCAGACGAGGAAGAATAGGAACACAGTTGCTTTCCTCGCCGCAACAATGATAACAACGGGAAGCGCAACAACGATCGTGGCGGCAGCAGTAGCCAGTGGAACCCCATGCGAAAGCGAAAGCCAGACGATGTTGTCGGGGCTATCGATCGTACCCCGCATGGCAGAAGGACGGGCAAGCCTCAGGATCAGTTTGACAAGATTCTGCATAACAAGAAGTGCTCGATCCATCCAAAGAGCAATCACTCGATGTTCGAGGGCACTATCATCCGCAAGTCCCTCATCGCTCCATTCCCGAAGCGCCAAAGAAGAAGCAAAACAAGGAAGATGAAGACGATGACAAGAAAGATCCAGACGTTTTCCAGCAACTTGAGAACGTGGTCAATGTCATCTTCGGATGAGACCCAAGCTTCTCCAAACGTGCCCAGAAATTAATCCTACAGAAAATCCTCTCCGTGGAACCTGCAATTCAGAGACCATTAAAATACAGCGAGGTCCCAATCACCTTCTCTAGGGAAGAACAATGGACCAGCTTCTGTGAACCAAGAAAATTCCCGTTAGTACTCGACCCGCTCTTACAAGGATCAAAGCTCACTCGAGTACTTATTGATGGAGGAAGTGGCCTCAACTTAATCTTTGCAAGTACTCTAAGGAAGATGGGTCTCAACTACATGAGCCTGCTCACTCCCAGCAAGGCTCCCTTTTACGGCATCGTCCTAGGAAATTTCTCTACACCAATTGGATCAGTTACCTTACCGGTCACCTTGGGTACAGAGAAAAACTTTCGGACGGAGCACATCAAGTTCGAAGTAGCCAACTTCCAATCTTCTTACCATGGCATCTTGGGAAGACCAGCACTGGCCAAATTCATGGCCGTACCCCACTATGTCTACTTACTCCTCAAGATGCCAGGCAACACAGGGGTTCTCTCCTTACGCGGCAACTTGCTCAAATCTTTTGAGTGTGACAAAGAGGCAATCATCCATGCCTCTAGCATCCGGGTGCCAAGCTCTGTGAGTGAGATTCTAGTAGCTGCTAAGGAGCTATCCCTCGACAACAAGGATTTTGTCCCCTCTAAGAGGCCAAGCCAGTCCTCGGTCAAGCCGACCAACGACGTGGGCACAAAGACAATTCAATTGCAAGAAGGAGATGAGTCTAGGACTGCTATCATTTGCACTGGGCTGGGCGATAAATAGGAACTCGAGCTCGTCAACTTCCTTAAGGGTAACCGAGATGTATTTGCGTGGAAACCAGCAGATATGCCAGGGGTGTCCAAGGAGTTGATCGAGCATGCATTAAACAGCGACCCTAAAGCCACGCCAAAGAAGCAACGCCTACGACGTTTCTCCCCAGACAAGCAAGAAGCCATCAAGAAAGAGCTGGCAAAACTACTCGCAGCAGGGTTTATCAAGGAGGTATACCACCTTGAGTGGTTGGCCAACCCTGTACTCATCCAAAAGAAGAACAACAATGAGTGGAGAATGTGTGTCGACTATACAGATCTAAATAAGCATTGCCTAAAGGATCCTTTCGGACTACCGCGCATCAATCAGGTAATCGACTCCACAGTAGGATGTGTTTTGCTATCCTTCCTCGACTGCTATTTTGGTTATCACCAGATTGCCCTCAAGGAAGAAGACCAAATTAAGACGGCATTCATCACCCATTTCGGGGCATTCGCCTACAAGACCATGTCCTTCGGGTTGAAGAATGCGGGAGCCACCTACCAGCGAGCGATATAGCTGTGTTTCGCCAATCAGCTACATCGCAATGTTGATGCTTATGTCGACGACGTCATTGTCAAAACCAAGACCCAGGATCAATTCATTGCTGACCTAGAAGAAACCTTTAATAGCCTCCGCAAATATCACTGGAAACTCAACCCAACCAAGTGTGTCTTCGGCGTACCCTCTGGAAAACTACTCGGATTCATCGTCAGCCACCGAGTAATCGAAGCTAATCCAGAGAAGATCAATGCCATCATGGCCATGGATGCTCCAACAACAATCAAGGACATCCAGAAACTCATAGGCTGTATGGCAGCCTTAAATAGGTTCCTGTCCAGACTTGGAGAATGACGCTTACCCTTATTCAAGCTTTTGAAATGGCAAGACAAATTCCAGTGGACCCTAGAGGTGGTGGAAGCACTCGAGAACCTCAAACAGCACCTCCAGTCACCACCAATTCTCACAGCTCCACTACTCGGAGAAGAACTACTCCTCTATAATGCAGCAACTACCCATGTAGTCAGCACTGCAATGAACGCCCGGAAGAAGGTCATGCTTATGGTGTCCAGAGGCCAGTTTACTTTATTAGCGAAGTACTTTCTGAATCAAAGGTTAGGTACTCTTCTGTTCAGAAAATTCTCTACGGAATCCTTATTACTCCCAGGAAGCTTCGCCACTATTTCGATGAGTACAAGATCATGGTTGTTACTGACTTCCCATTGGGGGACATACTCCACAATCAGGATGCTACTGGAAGAATCTCCAAGTGGGCAGTAGAACTAGGGGCTCTCGAGATCAAATTCAAGCCCACAACAGCTATCAAGTCGCAAGCACTAGTCGACTTTCTAGCTGAATGGCGGGAAAACCAAGTTCCAGCACCTCCCAATGTTCCTAAGCACTGGGTAATGTACTTCGATGGTTCACTCAAGCTCGAAGGGGGTGGCGTAGGAATTTTATTCATCTCCCCTAAGGGAGAACAACTCAAGTACGTGCTCCAGATCCTATTTGAAGTCTCCAATAATGAAGCTAAATATGAGGCACTCTTGCATAGGCTATGCCTAGCGGTTTCCCTCGGTATCAAACGGCTACTCGTGTACGGCGATTCTCTACTCGTCGTCCAGCAAGTAAATAAAGAGTGGGACATCAATAAGGAAACAACGGATGCGTATGTGTGGCTGAAATTAGAAAACTCGAGAACAAGTTTTCAGGATTGGAGATCCACCATGTTGATCGCGATGATAATGTGGGAGCTGATGTCCTCTCCAAACTTGGATCTTCTCGGGCAAATGTTCCACCAGGAGTTTTCGTCCATGAGTTACATCATCCATCAGTCGAACTCCAAAATCACTCAACCACCGACATGGAGGTTTCGACAACGGTCAGGGAGGTTTTGATGATTGAGGAAGATTGGCGGACACCCTTCATCGACTTCATCAAGGAATTCAAACTTCCACCTGGTGTTGAAGCAAAAAGCGCCCAAGCTGCGCGCTTCATCCGGCGAAGCAAAGGATTTATCTTAGTTGGTGACAAATGATATAAGCGCTCGGCTTCTAGAATTATCATGAAGTGCTTTACTTTGGAAGAAGGCAGGGATATCCTAAGGGAGATCCATGAAGGTGTATGTGGCAATCATGCTGCATCGCGAACACTGGTCGGAAAAGCCTACAGATCAGGTTTCTTTTGGCCGACTGCTGTCTCAGATGCTGAAGACCTCGTCAGGAGATGCTCTGGATGCCAGTTCTTTGGCTAGCAAACTCAGGTTCTAGCCCACAATTTGATCACAATGCCTCCATCTTGGCCCTTTGCATGTTGGCTGGATATGATTGGACCTCTAACTACAACGCCAGGGGGATTTACTCATGTATTAGTGGCAGTCGACAAGTTTTCCAAGTGGATCGAGTACAAACCAATCGTCAAGATATCATTAGATAGAGCAGTGGATTTCATCTCCGATATCATACATCGGTTTGGTTTCCCTCACATGATCATTACAGATTTGGGTTCTAATTTTACTTCACAATCTTTCTGGGATTTCTGTGACAATGCTTGCATCAAAGTCAAGTACGCATCTGTAGCCCACCCTAGGGCCAATGGACAGGTGGAACGGATCAATGGATTGAAATTCGATGGACTCAAAAAGAGGATCTTTGATGCCAACACCAAAAAGGGTGGCAAATGGATCCAGGAGCTACCTCATGTGGTCTGGGGGCTGCGAACTCAGCCTAGCAAAGCTACTGGACAATCTCCTTTCTTCCTTACATATGGATAAGAAGCCATATTGCCCGCATATATAATGTAAAAATCTCCAAGAGTTGAAACCTATCAAGAAGGAGAAGCAGATGAAGCTCAACAAGTTGAGTTAGACTCAGTAGAGGAAGCGAGGATTAATGCCTTAATCCAATTGGCTAGATATCTTTAAGGTGTCAAATGCTATCATGACCATAATATACAGCGAAGATGTGGCAGAACCACCCAAAATAAACTAGGTTGAGTGCGGTAATCATCGTTGCTAGGCAACTCTGACCAAAAGACCGCACCACACGACAGTTCCTCGAGTAAAGTCTCGATTAAAGCCACGCTAACCAGGATCAAACAGACAACACCCACACGAAGGTGAGCCCAGAGATTACAACACAGATTATTTCATACATCACAGAGTTTGCAGCAGAATTTTAAAATTATTACAAACCGGTACTGAATAAGACAAGTACTACAGCAATCTTATCTACAACATGTCATTAGAGTTCATTATTGCAGCAGAAGGATGAAAATACGATAGCTAATGATATAATGATGTCACGATGAAGCCCGTACGAGACATCAATATGTAGAGTTAGCGTTGGCCGAGGTAACAACCCACTCCACAGACCAACCCGAAGGTAGAGCAGTTAAACTAGCAAACATAGCTTCAAAAGCATTACTTGAAAACAAAGCCACAAGCAAGGCTGAGTATACTAATACTCAGCAAAGCTTACCCATCAACGGATATAACTTAGTCCACTTAACTAGACATGCAAGGCTTTTTGACTGGAGGGGTTTGTTTTGCCAAAAGAGCGACTAAGAGTAGGTCCTTAATTTCAGATTTTTAGCTTTTCCATATTCTAAATTAACCATTCTAGATAAGCATCTATCTCTAAACAAGCACGGTAGTGAAAAACATTAATCATACAACAGTATTATCATCATCATCATATTCTACTTGTTACTCTATGTGGCAAAAGTGTTAAGCAGTCTCATTATCCGTGAGCGGCGGAACGATTCGAATCGAGTTTATTAACCTTGCAAGGCAAACCTAACACACACGCATGGGGAGCGAAGTCACCCACGCAACATTTTCCCTTTCTTCTCATTTCGCGGGACAGGCCCACCGCCCTCGACTACAAGTACGACGACTCTGCACTCGCTGATGGTGGGGTGGTATGTCCCACGCCCCGGTCCAATCAGGAACTTAAGCTTACCGATTACCATATTTCTCGGCATGTGGTTAGTACGTTCAAACGCTTAACAAAGCTACTACACACCGCAGCCTTAGTACATTACCACTAAATCGACGGGGTCCCATGATCCCGCCGTAAGCCTTATGATTGCAGTATGTGATAAAACAGTCAGAACCTATAATCTCGCGAGTACCAGAAACTACTCGACTTTTACCGGTCCTAGTTAGCAGAGCATCTAGACGAGCTGATCTAAGAGTAAGCATCACATAGGAACCTAGGATCATGCATCTAAGGTTACAACCAATGCCTAAGAACTTAAATACGCAAATAAATAAATTATTACAACACATATATACATGAATGAATAGGCGAAAATAATAGGATTTAAATGTACCGGGGCTTGCCTTCATGAGCAAAGTTAGCCTTGGGCTCTTCCGAACATTGGTCCGGGCCTTGATTCAATTTAATTAATTTCAAATCAGTTAGATTCAACCGAGGCTCCGTGGGGTCATTCTCGTTCGTAGACACCAACTCATAAATACCGTCGGGTAGATGAACAGAATCTATATGAATGCAAAAGTACTCTTTGTTACAATAGGATACAATTTACGTTTATTTCCTTCACGATAAAGTTGCGGTCCAAAATGTAAAGACTTTTTAGTGAAAAATGAATTAACTTATTTTCCTGGGCAGTCATTTATAGAGTAGTTATTACATTTACTTCACTTCATAATATGAACTGTGTGGGGTTGTTAAAGTTCTACTCATTCTGCATAAGGATATTTGACATTTTCATTTCATAAGCTAAGAACAGTTTCTGGTGCTTCAAATTTTACACAGTATCATAAACTGAAGTATGAACTTGTACCAAAATTTTCAGCTAAAAACAGTAAAGTATTTGGGCATGAAAAATATATCAAGCAGATTACTATAATGTCAAGATTAAATTATTCCGAGCAATATACAATGATAATGATGTTCAAATTTTTACTGAGAGATCCTAGTATACTATCCAACCTACTGTGAAAATTTCAGACAGTTTCATTAAGCAGGTTTAACATGAAAAATAAAATACCCACCTTCTGCTATAAATAAGATTCATTTCTACAGCATAAAATATGAAAGTACTGGTTCTCAAAATTTTATAAAGTGTTCCATAAATGTTAGTGAGCATACTGTAAACTTTTCATAATTTTCCTATGCAAAATACGGAAGAAAAAATTTATCCAAACTAAATCTACATTTATAAAAATCTAAATATACAGAGAGTTGCAAAGTATTTCTGGGTCTCAAATATTTATCAGAGCCTACTACTAGCTTGATTAAGCTACAGTAAAAATATCAGCATTTAAAACCATATACAACTTCAGTAATGCATTTACTCATTTAAAAACATGCATAAATATTACAGGTAGTTTCTGTTAAGTAAATATGCTCAAACTTTTGGTACAGCATCCACACATCTAGAATGTCATTCTGTGAAAATTTCATATATAAACATGCAGTATAAAAACCAAAGAAAAAATAACAAACTAAGCAAGGTGATATCATGAGCAAACAATATCTCTGGTTCTACAAAGTTTTTGGCTTTCAAAGTTTGCATGTGAGCTTATATAGACTAAGCAATGGTAAAACTTTCAGATTTTTCCAGATGCAACAACTATTTATCATGATATAGTGATATTGTTAAGGATTAAATCATAACTTTAGCTATACAGATCTAAAAATAACCAAACTTGGACAGTGGTGTTCATCTAGTATTCTATGCACATAGAAAAAGTTTCATGCACAGAGCTATAGTAGAACATCCATAAATAAAAAGCAAAGTATTCTACTAGATCTAGCCAAGACTAGTGTTTCATCTAGTTGCAAGTGCTAACTGGTGCTCAAAATTTTACACAAGGCTAGGCATAGCACAAATTATCTACCAGCCAAAAATCACATAAAGTTACTGAGTGGAACTCCGAGAACATTTAGCCTATTTAATCTAATCTTTTTCCTAGATTAAAATGCAGACCGAAAATGAAGATGTGCATGTAATGAAACTTGTAGATCTTGTTGTAAGGATTCCAGAACAATTTAGTTTGCATTTTTCTAATTTTTCTACGATTTTATATGCATTTTACAAGTTCACTGCTAGGATTCAAATCTTGGGTTTCAGGATTTCCATCTGGGTCCCTGGATTCTTTTGTTCAGGCTCCTGGAAGATTCTGTTTGCTTGCAAAAATACCCTTGGCCGGACTTTGGAAAATAGGGGAAGGTCGGCCGGCCGAAATCCAGCGAACAGGGTCGCCGGCGGCGAGGGGCCCAGGGTGGAGGAGTAAGGGGAGGCCTGGCCGCACCTTTTGGTGGTCGTGGGGTGCGAGATGGTGGCCGGAGGCGGCACCTCCATGGGAGAAGGCAGCTCGCAGCGGGGGAGATGGTGGCCGGCGGTGTTCCGGCGAGCTGGAGCGGCCGGGATCTCACCGTGGAGCTACAGGAGGATGATGTGGTTCAGTTTCAGGGGTTAGCTCGTGCGGAAGAAGGTAGGGGAGGGAAGTTCAACGTTGGGCGGATCTCGCCGGCGCTAATGGTGTTGACGGCGAGGTTCTGGGCGGCCTGGGCGGCAATGTAGGAGTTCAGGAGCGGCAGGAGGTTGAGTGGGTGGTGGCAGCGGGCTTAGCTCGGGTAGAGGGGGTCGGGGAGGGGTGGAGAGGGGAGCTCTGCAGTGGGGTCGAGTTCGCCAGCAATGGAGGTCCGGCGGGTGGTTCTGGGCGCAGGGGGCCTCTGCCCTTTTGTAGGCGCAGCGAGGGAGGAAGGGCGAGCTGGGGGCGCTGCTGCCTGGAGGAGGGTCGCCCGGGGGTGGACGGCGTGGCCGGAAGCTGGCTGTCGACCGCCGGTGTTGTGGTGGCGAGCGGGGGCGCATGGCAAGCTTGGACGTCGCCAGGGAGGAGCGGGTTCATGCAATCCAGTGGGCGCAGGGGCGGTTTCGGCCTGGGGCGCGGCCACGCGGCCGACCAGGTGGCGCTGGTGACGTACGGACCAGCCATAGGCAGGGAGGAGGGGGAGGGAGGTGGGAGATGAAGTGGAGGGCATTTTTGTGAATAGGCAAATTTCCAGGGGCTCCACTGTAATTCAACATTATCTACTTCTTAATGGCCTTAAATGAAAAAGTGTTGAATACAAATTTTGTTCAACATTTCGAGATCTACAACTTTCATTTCAGGCAATTTTTCATTTGAGCAATGGTTTTTGAACTATTTCAGAATTTCAAACATTGCAATAAAGAACTTCATATTTTATATATATTCAAATTGAATTTGGGCTCACCTCATATTAGGCACATGCTACTAAAGGTACTGGATTTCAGTTTTCAATATTTTGGTGATTTGTTTGGGACATGAAATAGAGTTACAATTATTTTTCCTTCCCATTACAATGTAAGTCCATGATTTTGAGTTCAAGTTTAATTGATATTTCGGGGTCCTTTTTAATTGCTTGCCCAATTTGATTTGGAATTCAAATTTTTCTTAACTTTTTGTGTGATGATTCTAAAACCCTGAATATGAAAGTTGTTCACATTCAAAACTATACATCTTTCATAGTGGGAACAAATTAATCTAAGCTTTGGTTTGAGAGAGATTTTAACTTCTCCCCAACCGGAATTTGAATGGCTTGTCATTTTATGTGCAAGTTTTCATTTTCTCCCTTAGGCTCCAACTAGACATTTGTTCATTAGGACAAGACTGAAGTGCCTATAAATTTTCAAGGGCATTAATGGATCCATTTGAAAGTTATTTCAAATCTAAGACCATATGATTTGAATTCATTGTCATTTTATGTGATGGTTTTCCAGTTTGAATTTGATTTGTATAGAAAGTTTATAGATCATTATGAAAGGTGTATTTTAGTGCCTTATTACCACTCATGTCAAGTCAAGTTTAAAAGTATACAAAATATTGTTCTTCAAGCAATTGCACTTAAACACATAAACACATACACTTATACACATATTTGCAAAAACAAAATATAGGGTTCTTATTTAAGTTTTCTTGACTCATTTCTGTATGATGTTATGCTAATTGCGTTGCTTTGGCTAATTTGACACCTGAGGTGTCACAAAAGATCCTTCAATGTAGGAGATATGGTACTACGCCACATCCAGGATGAAACAGGGCTGCACAAGCTCAATTCAAGATGGGAAGGCCCTTTCATTGTTTCAAAGGTGACAGGACCAGGATCATACAGAATTACTGATGCTGATGGCAATGGAGTTCCCAATTCTTGGAATATCAAGCACTTGCGCAAGTTTTATCCTTGAGTCTAGATTGTACTAGAGATGTGTCAGTGGTTTTTTATAAAATCTTGGCTACCAGTATATATTAAGTACTTTGCAAGTGTCAGATTTGAAAGAGTCAACTGGTACTATCAACCAAGATTCAACCTGGACACATCGACTACTAAATAGTCAAACCAACTAGGTTTTTCCAAACTGGGTAATCCTAAGGGATTCACTCCAACCTGGATAACCTAATTCGGATAGTCCACACAATTCTTCCTACTTGGATAACCACAAGAGGTTCATCCTAACCGGATAATTATATGGGCCACATCCTTGTCCTTCAAATAGGACATTCTACTCAATAGCTCGAGTAGCCCTTAGGCTACAGCCTACACTTGGGAAACTTTACAGAGTTTTATATTATCAAACACAGGTTTTCATACATATTACAAGGGCATTACAAAGGATCTATTCTTCTAAGCTCTTGATGATCTCCTCAGCTAGTGGCTTCGCCTCCTCCCAGTATCGGATGAAATCTTCCTCCGAGCACTCGACGGCGATTCCAGAAGCTAAAGGAGCCAATTTAGCTTGAGGCCAATATGACTTGATCAGACCAAGCACATGAGCAATGTATGACTTCGTGCTGGAAGAAAGGTAGTCGAGGATCTTCTTGGGGGCTTCCTCCAAGCGTTCCACCAAATATCTGGTACTCGATGTCCCCTCTTCTTGTGGATCTACCATGTCCACAACTAGCTGAGCAGCAGCGATGAGTCTCTCATGCTGCTCCTAGAGGTCCTTCTTGTCTTCCTCCAAGCTCTTGATCTGTTGCTTCAGAGCATAAGTTTCTCAAATATGCTTTCGGTTTGCATCATAGAACTTGTTCCGCATACCGAGAAACTCATCCCATCGCTAGGCGATTAGAGCATCCTTCTCTATGAGAAGCTTTCGGTTGTCCAAAGTCTTATACAAAGCAGTGGATTTCAAGAATGACCGATTGGCAACATCCTGCAATGAGAAGTATACATCTCAAGATTACGGAACTATTTGATACCAAAAAGTACTCGAGAAGATGTGGAACTTACTCGCATGAAGTTGAAGCTCCATTTCATATTATCCTACAATTTCTGTATGTTCTCTAGAGACAATAAGGGGTCATCGAACAACTCCGCCCCTAACTTCTCCTGAACAGAGGCAGGAAGGGACTGGAAGGGTTTTATCCGGACACCGGCACTACCCGACCCTCCAGCCCTTCCATCAGCAGTCGAACCTGGAGAAGCTCCTTCATCAGTAGCTGAAGTCGGAGCGGATTTTTCTGCTTCCCCAGAAGTACCCGTTCCTTGTGTACTAGCACCAGCAGAACTTTCAACTACCCCCAATATTGGTGAATCGGGAGTAGCTTGAGAAGACTCTGGGTTGCTTTTGCACCAGTTGCGGAAATCTTGGATTTGAGCCTTTTCATGCTCTGATAGATGTTGAATTATGAATAAGTAAAATCAGAACAAAAGAGCAAAGGTCGATTCAGAAGCTTCAGAAGAATGCAAGGCACTTACTCGATGCTGCAGGGACGGATGGCTTTTTTCCTCAAAAGAACAGGGCCTGGACTCTCCTTCCGCTTCTTCCCGATAATGACGGCTAGAGTCTGGCTATCATCATTAGATCCAGCATTGGCAGAGATGGCAGCTTCAGAAGGAGGTGGAGGCAGACAATGCCACGCCTTGTAATTTATTTGCAAAAGATTCATATCAAGAAATCTACAGAAGTCAAACATAGAAGTACGCAAACAAGATTATCGAATACTTACCCAGGTGTTCTCAGGCGGATTACCGGCACTGAACAAAGAAGGGAGGACTAGCACCTTCTCAAAATGGTCGACCACTTTTCAGCACCAATTAAACAGATCAGAAGCGTGTATTTTCTCAGGAGTAAACCTAGATGGATCTTCCAGGCCTTCATATATGAATCCTGGGTGCACCCTTCTCTGTAGAGGCTGTACTCGACGACCAAGGAAAGAGTAAACTACTTGTAACATCCCGAAAAATTTACCAAGATAAATCACGTGCTAAAAATAATTATCAAAATCCCCTTTTTATTGTTGAGCTCAAGTCATTCCTAAACCCCTTTTCTGACTGAGCCCCTAATCCTTCGAATTCCTTCCCGGAAATTTTCGCCGTCCCGACACCCTAATTCAATCACCGTCCCATCCCTTCTTTCCCTCGTTCCACGCAACGCGCTATGCGTCGCCGACTGGCGTGCGTGCTCGTTCGACCGTGGTCGCCGCCATGAATCCCGCCACGACTGTCTCTCTTTTTCTCTCTCTCCCTTTCTTTTCTTTTCCCCTTTTCTTTTTCTTTTTCCCTCCTTCTCTCTCTCTCATTCCTCCCTCTCCTCTCTGCCGCGCCCTCCCACGTGCTGCCCAGCTCGGCGCCGCGCCCCACCCCACGCGCTGCACGCGCGCGCGCCATGCGCCCACATGCACCACGCCGCCGCGCCGCTCACCGCTGCCATCCCATCGCCTATACCGCCTTGGCGCTCGAGCTCTTGTGAGCAGAGCCACGCACAGCGCCCCACCATCGCCGCCGGCCGATGCCCTGCTCCCTTTCACGCGCACGCACTGCTCCCATGTGAACCACGTGCCCGGATGCTCGCCGCGCCACCCGCCGTCAAGCACAGCACCGTCTGCCTTGCTCGTGCCTGCCCTAGCCGTCGTGTCACCACCGCGAATCGCGCCGCCGCTCTACCGCGCTGCGACACCAAGCGCCATTAAGTCCGCCCGGGATGCTCGCCGGCCTCCACCGCACCCCGCCCGCTCCACCGCCTGACCTCGCCTATAAAGAGGCCCTTCGCTGTGCCCTCGAGCTCCACAACCCACCTGCCACCTCCAGCCCTTCCCTCCAGCTCACCAGCACCGCCGCCACAGCCATTGCCACCCGCCTATGCCGGCCACCACGGAGCCGCCTCCTCACCTCCCTCTCCCTTTCCCCCATAGCCTCGGCCGCCGCCGAACCTTGCAGCGCCGCCACCACGGCCGCTGCCGCCCGCCGCAGCCCGCCACTGTGGCCACACCTCCACAAGCCGCCTCCGCCCAAATTAGATGGGGGAAACGAACCACCGCGGTCTCCTCTCCCTTTTCCCCTCCTCACGGCCGCCGCCATGCGCCGCCCCCCTCCCCTGTTTTTCAGTCGGCAGGAGGAAGGAGAAGGGCAAAATTGCCCTTAGGCCCCTCCTTTCCTTCCTTTTTAATTAAAAGTCCTCCCTCTCTTTATGTCCTTTTTCCAAATGAGCCCTCCATGTTTTCCAAATTTAAGAAATAAACCATCCACTATACAAAAACAATTACACATAGACCCCTACACCTTTCTAGTATGCCCCCAGATATTTCTAGAAATTACAACCAAGTCCTTTCTCTCCCAAGAATAATTACAAAGAGGCCCCTAACCCCGGTTTAGCCCTAACCACTCCTTTGACCTATCATTTCATTCGCCAAACATTCTCCGATTGACCTGAAACTTTACCACGCCATTTCTAACATAATTTTGGCCATGCCATTAGAAAACCGCCCAAAAATATTACTCCTGTCTCTATATCTTAATTATTCCCGATTTGAGCTCAACGATAAAACCTTTATTTCTTTTTCCTTATTGTGTGTTTATTTGTGTGTGTCGTAGATCACGGTGTGAATGAGGGAGAACCCGTTGACGAGCAGTACTGCGAGCAAGTGTGCGACCCTAAACCCAAAGGACAGTACCTTGATCAGGACTTCCTGGAAGGCTTTGAGAACGGCAAGTTCAATTCCATCCTTTGATGCATATTTTGTCCCAGTTTTATAAACACAACCTATTGGCCTGTTTTCAAAATTGCATGTTGTTTTGCTGCTAAAACCCAGTTGGATAGCCACCCCTTGATTTGTTATAACCATTCCTTAACCACCTAGATTAATGTCTAAATGTGATCTGTTCTATTTGGACGTTAATTACTGCTAGAACGCTTAGGACCTTAAACACGGTACAACTTGTTTTACAAAAGGAAAATGTATGAGTGTGTGGGAAGGGAGAATGTGGAATTTTTGGAAACAAAAGAAAGATGAGACTGATGGCACTTCTGTGTGAATTGCCGAAAGGTGTGCTCGTACCTGTGTGGTTGAGCAAGGTAGGGAGATATCCATCTTGTCACAATTAAGGACCGAGTTGATGTGTCATCTTGCCTAACTCAACTATCGTGCAAACCACTCGACCGTTGTATGTGGCAATGGCTTAGCATAAACCCCACTAGTTAGTCTGATAGCCATCAGGAGAGCTGAGAGCAACGGGTGACCAAGGAGAAGGGATAAGCTCTGTGTGACTTGTGCCCCGGTTAAACCTTGGTGATAGGCCAATGGCCCCTTGGTGGATCCCGTGGTGGCTAGTCAGGTCTAGCTATGGTGGGTAATGGCTTTGTTGGGATCTACACCGACACTAAGGTGATCGTGCTGCCTGCTTTTGGGTAAAGTTGCATACCTCTGTAGAGTATAAAATCTATTTGAAT
Organism: Panicum virgatum; assembly: GCF_016808335.1. NCBI lineage: Eukaryota > Viridiplantae > Streptophyta > Magnoliopsida > Poales > Poaceae > Panicum > Panicum virgatum. The sequence goes on from NC_053152.1 coordinate 11,039,618, forward strand.
AGCCGTGCCCACGGTACTGGGTGAGTTATGGTTTGGTCACACAACTTGTGTTTCTTCTGGGATTGGATGGGTTGGCTTGAGTTGTTTTGGAAAGTGTCCGGTAGCTGTGCCGTGTGCTATGGCGGACGGGGAGTCCGGTAGCAACTTAAAACTTGGATCCTGTGTGGATCAACCCTATGTGTTACTTGGTACAACAAAATTTCTTTGAAAATCCTTTTCTTTCAAATGAACCCATGCATAAAAATTAGCTTTCCGCAAATAAAACCATAGCCTTATCCTTGGTTTACACTGTGCATTATATTCTATTTATACCCCCTCCATGGGTGCGGTTGGACTTGCAGAGTACGTTTGTACTCACCCCTTACTTATTTTTTACAGAGGAAGATCCAGACTTTGTTCCCGAGGACGTTGAGTAGGGGTTCCGTTCTGCACCCAATCTTGCCTGTGGATAGGGTCACCAAGCTTCGTATGGCGCAAGACTCTGATGACCTCTTCATAGTTAATATCGTTGTGTGGGTTTTAGTTGTTATCCTCGCGATAGTGGAGCTTCACTGCCCATTGCCGCGTAGAGTTGTACGGTGATGAACCATCTGATGTAATAATGTGTTATCAGCCTCCTGGGACTGATATTTGTATCACATTTAAGTCTTCTCTTATGAGAGGACACTTCACTACTGTCCCTCCAGTCACCCCTTTCTTCTTCAACTTAGCAAGGGCGGCACAAAGCTTTTGCACTTGACTTCCGCTGGGACTGGCACTCATCCAAGTCGCTTGTGCTTTCGGAGCCCCGGGAGTGCACTCTGGTAGAGGGGACTCGAAGTTTCTGACATAAAACCAGTAAATCTTCCACTCGACTCTACCAGAGGGTTGGTAGAGAAGGTACTCGCTCTCATTTTCTGGGCGAAGCACCAGCTCAGCACTACCCACTTTAGCAGGCTTGCTGGTGCTAGGGATTGGGTGAAGATAGAAGAAATGTTGAAAGAAATGGAAATGTAGCTCGACGCCAAGGAAAGCCTCGCAGAAATGAGTGAAGATAGCAAGATGAAAAATGGATTGAGGGGTCAGATGATGCAACTGGATCCCCAAAAATTGAAGAAGAGAATAGAAGAAATCGGAAATGGGAACAGCTAGATCACGCTCCACAAAATCGCGAAAAAGAACGATTTCATGGGTACCTACGTATGGGCGGTCTTCTCCCTCCGCAGGACGCCACTGGATCAGAGTGCGGCTTTGCAGGATTTTCATGTTCTCCAATTCAAGAACATCAGATTATGTCATCTTGCATTTCTTCCAGCCCTTGGCAAGATTGGGAACTTCTTCAACTTGTGCTTTCCCCTTGGACTTCCTACGAGCCATCCTTGATGTCACGAGCTGATCCTCTAAATGACGCTCGGGGGCTGAAGGAGGGGCTCAGGGGAGCGGAAGACAGGGGAGTAAAATATTAGTGAATTTGGATCTGAAAATGATGGCAGCCAAGAGTAAAAGTGGTAAAAACCCTAAGAAGTCACCGTGCGGTTAAATAACCCTACGGGTGGCATTTTGGTGAATTGGCGGAAAACTGGAAGACACCCTCTATTTAAACCAATTCTGAGCAGGTTTCCAAAAACCACCAGAATATGGTTTCTTGCCACGAGTTTTGGATCCTTAAATCTAAAAATTTGAGTTTACATTCAAGGCTCGGGGGCTGCGGAATATGTGGCATCAAGGGGCTTATTTTTCAATTTTTTTGGAAGATAAAGAAGAAAAAGACTGAAGTGACCCTCAGCCTGATTCTGCGATTCAACCTAAGGCTCGGGGGCTACTCCATATGGAGCATGAGTACTTCACGCACCATATATGATCAAGATTTCGGGGCTTGAGCACCTCACAGCCTTGATGCAACCAGAAGTACTTGGAGAACTACTCGAAGTATTCAGGAAGGAAGATCAGAAGCACCCGGTGGATGTTCAGACGGAATGAAGTACTCGAAGATATCTTTACAAGTACTCGATGCCTGTAGGACTCGGCTACGAAGAGCTCGGGGGCTTGTCAGACCCGGGGCAGCGGGACTGCTCATAGGCATAGAAGTTTCTAGAGTAAGGGATAACGCATGGATGTACCTTACCTCTTTTGTAACTACCTGAATAGGCGTAGGACTAGCTATAGTATAAGGAAACCACCCGGACTAGTTGTAGTTGGACTCCAACAGTACTCGGCTAGGCCTTTCCATGTAACCCTGTTCCCCAGAGTATATAAGGGCTGGCAGGGACCCCCTCAAAACATAACAACACCTAAGGCAATACTAGCAACCAGACAGGACGTAGGGTATTACGCACCTCGCAGCCCAAACCTGTCTAAATCCTTGTGTCCCTTGCACTATCGAGTTCGAGAGCTAGTCGATCCCTTGCCTACAATTCTACTGCTAAGGGTATCCCTGAGCAGGCTTGGCAGCTAAACACCGACAGGGAGCGCTATGGAAAGAAAAAAAATAGATCACTTTATTCATGTATGTAATGGATGAATTATCTATATATGTGATGGTGTAAGATTACCGCTAGCAGGGATTACTGGTAACCCGCGTTTAGAGATTCGGCCAGGGGTATTGTTGACGCTCCTTAGCGCCCCAATTTATGTACCGCAAGCGCACGGATCGTGGTAGCTTTTCCCTTAGAGTACTCCCCCAAGGTTTATCAATCCGTGGATTGACAAAGAACTACATAAGGTTTTCCATCTAATCTAACAGATCTATCCTAACATGAAGCATGAATTGCACATATAGAGTAAACCTTTAATAGATATGAGTGTTGTGTAAAGGTTGATCTCATCCATGAACATAGGCGTAACAATAGCAAAACAAAAGACATGACTAGGCCTATTGTCATCTAGCTGTAGTTCAAGCTAACGAGCAAATAAATCATGCATCTCAATCAATAGCATCCTTAAATCAAAACCTCCAATCCATCCCCTCGGGAACCCCCCTACTCAGGCCACGCCCTGTCACGACGCTCCCTTTGGACAAAAGCACCCCAAAGCACGCTAGACGTGTCGAACCCCCTTGGGTAGATCCGGCATGAACTCCTAGCCACCATAGCTACAAGAACACCCCATGCAATCTATCTCGAGAATAGATCTAAGAATAAGCGCACCCAAGGCAAGAATGAAATAAAAAAGGAGCGACATGATCACTAATAGATTCGGAAGACATGATTATCATTACTCACATAATAGATGTGTTTGGATCATCACCGCCGTGTGCACACCATCGATGAATCCAACTAGCTCATGAACTCCGCCATGGCACAACCATGCAGGGAGGCCATGGCGGCTAGGGGCGGCCTAAGCCATCTCCTAGACAACTTCGAAGACTTGCGGCGGCCGTCGTCACCCTCCGGTCTTGGCCCTATGTTTTCGTCGAGTTCTGGGTGGATGGATGCCACGAGTTGAATAAGGTGCGAACTATTTATGAGCCGAGGAAGCCACCGGTCGAAGGGGAGGCCGAACCGCCTAAGAAACAGGCTAGGCCGGGCAGCTCATGGGCCTAGGCCAGCCGGCCTACCCTCTTTCAGGCCCGCCTCGATCTCATCTTTCGCGTGTAGACTCCTCGCATCTTCTAGAGTTTATGTCCTTCACTATTGCACCCCTTTGGACGTCGTTATCTTGGAGATATCTTCGAGGAAAGGATAGGATAGGGAATCCTTCCTTAAATCTTCATTTGCTTTGCTTAATCCTGAAGTATCTTGATCTCATCATCGTGGGCTTGGTCCTTTGGGCTCTCTTGGAGGATGGATGTGCATGAATGGGCTTCGAATCAACATGGGCTTTGGTCCTTCCTTTGGGCTTTGGCCTTCGTCTTTCTCCGTGTTAGCACTCGATCACGGGTCTCGTCATTTCATGCTCCAAAATAGGCCAAAAACCTGCAAAAACGAAGTTCCTCCAAAATATATGTGCAAATGTGAAAATGACCAATAATTAGGCCGGGGTTAGGATGGTTAGTGATTCTGATATTAAATTCATGCCATTATCAAGGATAAACAAGGGATAAAATGGGTACTTAAGGAGCACCAACATTCCCCCCATGCTTAAACCTTTCTTGTCCTCGAGTAAGTCCAGGAGCTTTGCTTATAAAGAAATCAGCGTTGCCCCTCAATGTCCTCTCTGCACTTAGTCATAGATAACAAGACATATTGCTCTCTCAAGTATTTAGCATTTAAGTTCATGTTGTGACCGGCTACTTTTTCATTATGGAAGATAGACTAGCAATTAAAGAACAAGCCACAATAATAAATAAATGCAATGCTCTCAAACTTAAGCGAACTTCAAACCTTTACCTTGTTTCATCGTGAAGAGTTTTCAAAAGAATGCATATCAAACATAAGTGAGGTTCTCTTGCAAAAGATCATGGAAACACTTATCTCATCAAGTCGCTCAAGCCTACATTAGATTGTCTTCAACCTGTTCTACTCATATATAAAAGTGGAAGGCTTATGTTGAGCTTGGTAGGTAAAAACATTCCTAGCAAAGCATTATACTTGAAATATTATCAAACTAAGAGAGAGATCTAATGGAATTACCGAGACTAGTCAAAAAGGCCATTGGAATATAATGTTGGAGAGGGAGAAAGATGAAACACACACGTTTAGAAAGGTAGACATGTGCAAGTGGCAAATGGATGATCCCGAGATACAAATGAAGTTCTCGTTATCGGATTGCACATGGTTGGAAGATTTGAGTATGGAATAATTCTTCAAAGTAACTTGGAAAATTAATGAAGCCAAAAAGAGCTAAGGAGCATTTTATTCTTCTCTTTTTTCTTTCATTTTTCTTTTCTTTTCTCTTTTTTCATTTTTCTATTTTTTCTCTTTCTTTCTTTTTTTCTTTCTTTTTGCTCCTTAGAACTTTTGATAACATAGAATACTTACCTAGCCATCACCCCACGCTTGAACGAATGCTCGTCCTCGAGTATGAATAGTGGGAGAACCAACTAGCTAGGGTAAGTATCTCAAATTCACCTTTTTCTTCATAGAACCGCTCGAATCTCCGGGGAGCCTTGTCTCCCAAAACTTTTCTTTATATGGTGCCCTTGATTCTTTTGATTCCGTCGAAATGATAATCCATACTCAAATTGGGTAGTGGTCAAGAAGGTAATCACAAAAAGATATTTTTGGTTTAGGGTGGATATCCAGCGAGGTTTGCAAAATTCCTGAAGTAGAAACTCACAATGCATGGATAAATAGGCTAGCACAAAGAAGGTTACACAAAAAAAACGGAATGACCAGCTTCTTAGTCTCATACCAAAGAAATCAATCTTAATCCAACTCATCAAAATATAAGTTTGCAATCTAAAGGTTTCATCATGAAAGAATATGTATGTATAGGCTTTGGTAGGTAGAACTTTGCAAGAGATTCACAAATGTAGATAGCATAGGAATTTAGTTTTCAAATTAAACAACACAAGGTGTAAGGTCATCGGTAGACTTAAATCAAAGAGCAACATAGAATATGTGGGTCTAAAATTTAGTCATTTAACCTCCACAAATAAAAGAGCCAGTATTTAATCATTTTAATTCTATTTAATTGAGAGCAAATGGTCAAGTCATATACAACATAGCGTAGGTAAAACAAAGCAGCAACTTTCATCATTTTTCCATAAGCAAAAGGCATTGCCAAAATGTATCAATGTGGTGAGCACAAATTATGGTGATCCTACACTTATTGAAAATAAAAACAAAACTAGGTTGTCCTCCTAGAAGCCATGTGACAGGTTGAGAGATATATACAAAGGTTGCATCTTTGGTTGAAGGCATATATGTACAAGCATTTAGAAAAAGAGAGAGTTGAGGAAGAATTACCGTCCTTCTCGATGCTCGTAATGAAGAGTAGCGCGGCCTCCCCCATACTTAAGCATTGTGCGGGAAGAAGAATCATGAGCATCTTGTGGCAACCGTGATTATCTTACTCCATGAGATCTTTCTTCCTTATCCACGAAATCCTCCCCCATGCTTAGCATGATGCTAGGTGTGGAAGGAGAAGATGGACCATCTTGCAATTCTTGAAGTCCTTCCCTCATGTGTATGAATATCATCTTCAATATGTCTTCACCTTTGTTGCCTCAATTTCCTTCAACTTCTTCTTGTACTAAGTCATAGTCCCAATCATTGCTTCACATCATCGTCGCCTCCTTCAATTCCTCGTTGTCCCATTGCTGCCTCATCTTCACAAATTTTTCTTTCAATTTCCAGAACAGAACATGTACTGAAACATTACTCCATTGCGAAGTGCACGAATTTTCCTTTCCAACGAGTCCTCATTCGCCCAAAATTGATTCCGAACAAGAGAGTTATGTCAATTTCATCCCAGCGTTGCAATCTGTCCCGACGAATTTCAGAACGCACAACGTCCAATATTCTTGCCATATCTCCTTGTACGGGTCTTCAAATTCATTGATCTTGGATGCGTTGGAATGGGAATTTCATGGAGCTTCTGAATATTAACTTTTTCTTCCTTGTACGTCTCTGTCCATGTGCAAAATTTGATGAAAACAGCGGGGCTTGCTCTCAAACTTTGGAGATGTTGACGAATTTGATTTCTTCTTTGATCACAAATTCATGGGAATGCTTTGCCATGCCTGCAAGACAATCAAGTGCACACACTACCCCTAGGGTGATGGTCGGGAGTAGAGACAAATGCCAACAAACCAACCATCCCTAGAATCTCAACTTGTGGTATAGCTAGCTTAACGAAATCCGATGAGTGTACGTGTGTGCAAGTGTGAATGCAGATGAAAGGAAGATATATAAACAATGACAATGTTTGCACCAAGTTCTAAACACCATGTTTACAACTAGGTTGCTTAATTTTCTATATAGACATAAAGATATAACCGAGGTCAAAACACCATGTTCATTTCAAGGTTAAAAATTCTTCACGACGCAAGAAAGGTAAAGCGCATTGCAAAGCTTATAAATCAACCTAAAGCAATATGAGAACAAAATGGATTGCTATCTTGGTCAAAAGAGCTTAAAGATGGAGGTCCGCAAACAAGTTTAAACACCACATTTACACAAGATTGCGAAAGGTAAATACTATCATGATAAGCATTACATGGATAGGAAAGCATACATCAATAAGATTGAGACCAAGCTAGCAAAATGAGAGCATGAACAATGGAATGGATGCAAAGTTCAAATGCAAAGTTAGCAAAAACAAGTGTTAGCAAGGTTGAAAGGACCTTTCGATATTGTTCCGCAACTAGCTTATTCAAAAACAATTGCTAAGAGTGACAAAAAGCCTCCGCGACACTTCATAAGAAGTGAGGCTTTTGTCAATGAAAAGGTTATTTATCGAAAAGGACCAAGCAACGGAGCTAATAAGGTTTTAGAAGTAGGTTTATGGGTTTCCTATATTTTTTGGCTTAAAACAAAAATTTTGAAGAGAGAGTGTTGGGTATAGAAATTCTATCTAAGGTGGTTTTTTAAAAAAAAACTAGAGAGAAACAAAAGTTAGATTATTTTTTGAATGAAAAACATAACCTATGGTTTTAGGATTGCTCTATGAGTGGTTTTCCTAAGGGTTTTAGGATCTCAAAAGCGAGGCTAGTCAATATTTTTTAGAAAAAAGTTTTTTTTAAATACAAAATGCAATGCAATGCAAGGGTGAGACGTACATGGTATGCAATGCAACACGGGGTGGGTGAACAAAATGATATGACATGATGAGGTGGTCTAAAACAAAACAAAAAGTTAGCCTAAGTTAACTAGCCACATGTTTAGAATCAAAGGGTGGTGCAAAGCTTCATAAATCTCTCTAAAAACACACAAAGAAAAAGACTCAAAACACTAATAGGCACACGAAAAGGTCTACAAGTTTCCCAAGATCAAATAACAAAGTTCTCCCTCAATAACATTTAGAATGAACAACATGAAGTTGTGGTTTTTGTTAGAGCAATGGTACAATGTTACTTGATATTCCAATTAAAGAGTGCAATGTAGATGGTCATATTAATATATATAAAATAAAAGATCGGGTTGCCTCCCGCAAAGCGCTTCATTTAAAGTCATAGAGCTCGACTTTCTTACCTTCAAATTGATGCGAAGCCACGGTCCTTCATGCAAGAGGTGAAGGTGTTCCATGCAGCTCTTATTCCACTTCCCATGTTGGACATGATCAATCACGCTTAATGGAAAACTTGCCCAATCGTCTCCCACATCATCGTCACCTCCTTCTTTGTTGTCCTTCATCGCTACCTTTCTTTTCACGGATTTTTCTCTCTGTCTAGATTGGGAGTTGCACCAACCAATTGATCCAATGCAAGGTGCACGAAATGTTCTTTCCAACAAGTCTTCATTTGCCCAAAACACATTCCAATTGAGGGAGTTATGCCCCTTTTTCCCCGTCACTGCAATCTGCCCCGTGCTGATTTCAGCACGTGCATCTCCGATGTTTGAGACATAGCTCCTCCCGTGGGTCTTCAATTGTATCGATCATGGATGCGTTGAACCGAGTACTTGATGGAGATCCTGAATATTCAACTTTATTGCATTGTAAATCTTTGGACTTGTGCACAAAATTAATGAGGCTTAGCGACGTCCGTTCTTGAAACTTGAAGATGTTGATGATGGTGATCAAAATTTTGGGCACGGTTTCCCTCCTCATCATTTGAGTTTCATGTCCTGCATGGTTAGTGAAATTCGGGACTTCTCCCGACATGTGCTCTTTTAGGGTCATGAGCTTGACCAAGCGCAAAGCAAGATCGAGATTTGCAATTATTTGTAAACATATGCAACATAATCACACCCTCAATTAAATTTCATCAACAATGCATAGTGTAATTAAATGCAGCATGTGTTTCTTGCATAGCGCAGAGCTCATTATTAGGTAGAGGTTCTTTAAGCATGAAATTAACATTCTCAAGAAACTCTAGCCTATCATGAAAAGAACAAGGCCTAGAATTTAAACTTTCATTCCGACTATCGGTTCGAGCATGAGATTTTTAAAGATTATCAGCAAAATCAATAGAACCTTGAGAATCCAATGTATACCTTAGCCTCGGATCTTTTTCATACTCATTGGAGTCATGGTGCTTTGTGTGAGATGTCATCTTGATGCACTCTTCGTGGTCCGTCGTGGTTTGCTTCTCACGTCTCCATGTGTTGAATGTTGTGCTCATGTAATCCGTCGTGATTTGTTTGCAACATCTTCGTTTGTCGAAGGTCGACCGCTTGTGCCTTCATTTGCCAATGTCATTGGGGTTCTTCCTCTGCTCCAAGCCTCTGAATTTTATCATGTATGCTTGATGAAAGCATCGCCCAAGCTCCCCTTCATTGTTGTCATCGTCATCTTCTCTATCTTGTTCTCATCGCGTTGCTCCTACCTCTTCTTCATGGAATCTCTCCTATATACTCAACAGAACATATACCAAAATATAGACCTATTGAAATGTTTATGAAATTAACTTTCCAACGAGTGGTCATTCATCTTAAACCGAGTCCAAACGAGAGAGTTATGCCCGTTTCACTTTTGGCACTGCGTGCTGTCAAGAAATTTTCAGAGTGCACAACCTTTAATGTTTTGAACATACCCGCTTGTAGGAATCTCCGATTGACTTGGTTCTTGAATTGTTGGAACGGGAACTTTGTGGAGCTTTTGAATATCCAAAAATATGCTGCTAATTGCTTCTGAGGTCGAGCTGGACATTGATGAGAACAATATCTTCTTGTGAATTTATCCGAAGATGTCAATGATCTCGATCATGTGGTCTTTGGAGCGTAGTGTCGTGCGTCCCTAGGCTTCAAGGTCGTCACCATTGATTACCAGCATATCACGGCTTCAATGATGTGTCTTTTCCATTGTTCTTACTTTACCCAAGGTGTCGGGATTGGAAGATGCTCCTGTGCTTCGTGTTGATGATCCGAACAGTTTCCTTCCTTGATAGCATCACTCGATTAGAAGTATATCGAGCATCCCACTAGAGAAGATAGGTGGTGTCGTGGTTCTTATAATCTCGTTGCCTCCAGCTTTGGTCAACTTCAAATCATCTTTTGCGTACACAGCCTTCCAATCATCCTTTGACATCGTCATCACCTTCTTCGTCGGTTGCTACTGCCTCTGTCCTCGTTGAATTCCCCTTCATCCAGTGCAGAACATGTACCAAAATTCTGCTCCATTGCAAGGTGCATCAAATTAGCTTTCCAACAAGTGGTCATTCGCCCCAATTGGACTCTGGATAAAGAAGTTATGCTTGTTTTATTACGGCGCTGCAATCTGTCCAGAGGGATTTCAGAACACGCAGCGTTGAAAGATTTTACCATAACTCTTCACACCGATCTCCAAAGTTGATGGTTCTTGATCCGTTGGAAAGAAGACTTGATGGAGCTTCAAAATAATCTATTATTTGCTCATGGTACTTCTCTGATCTTGGACGAAAAACTCATCACAACAGTAACACTTCATAGATGATGATGATCGCACGATTTTCTTCGCGGGCATGCTTCATACCTATTGCTTGAACAAACAATTCTTCCCAAAAACATTAGTCTTTAAAATTAATTGACACGGTGGTGTACCTTATTTATCATCTTTTGCTTTGGGGAGTGGGGACTCGATAGCGGATGCTGGGCCACTAACAAAAGTTAGCACCTACCACTAAAGAGCGAATCTTGATGTTGTTGCCATCATGTCGATGTGGACGTTGTCGATGTTCCATGTTGGGGCTCCTCGATCATCTTGTTGCCGATTGTTGAAATTTGTTGAAGTGGATTATGGACTTCTTGAAGTCCAAGTTTGGTGTCTAGCTTTTTCCACCTGCTTTCAAGGACACAAACAAGAAAACAAGGGTATATGCAATAATAAAAATTAGGGTTAGTCCAAAAAATTAGATAGATCGCCCTCGAGTTCGAGTTGTCGATTCCCCGGCAACGGCGCCAGAAAAGCTTGTTGACGCTCCTTAGCGCCCTAATTTATGTACCGCAAGCGCACAGATCGTGGTAGTTTTTCCCTTAGAGTACTCCCCCAAGGTTTATCAATCCGTGTATCGACAAAGAACTAACTAAGGTTTTCCATCTAATCTAATGGATCTATCCTAACATGAAGCATGAATTGCACATATAGAGTAAACCTTTAATAGATATGAGTGTTGTGTAAAGGTTGATCTCATCCATGAACATAGGCGTAACCATAGCAAAACCAAAGACATGACTAGGCCTATCGTCATCTAGTTGTAGTTCAAGCTAACGAGCAAATAAATCATGCATCTCAATCAATAACATCCTTAAATCAAAACCTCCAATCCAACCCCGCGGGAACCCCCCTACTCAGGCCACGCCCTGTCACGACGTTCCCTTTGAACAAAAGCACCCCGAAGCACGCTAGACGTGTCGAACCCCCTTAGGTAGATCCGGTATGAACTCCTAGCCACCATAGCTACAAGAACACCCCATGCAATCTATCTCGAGAATAGATCTAGGAATAAGCGCACCCAAGGCAAGAACGAAATAAAAAAAAGGAGAGACATGATCGCTAATAGTTTCAGAAGACATGATTATCATTACTCACATAATAGATATGTTTGGATCATCACCGCCGTGTGCACACCATCGATGAATCCAACTAGCTCATGAACTCCGCCATGGCACAACCACGCAGGGAGGCCATGGCGGCTAGGGGCCGCCTAAGCCATCTTCTAGACAACTTCGAAGACTTGCGGCGGTCATCGTCTCCCTCCGGTCTTGGCCCTAGGTTTTCGTCGAGTTCTGCGTGGATGGATGCCGCGAGTTGAATAAGGTGCAAGCTATTTATGAGCCGAGGAAGCCACCGGTCGAAGGGGAGGCCGAACCGCCTCGGAAACGGGCTAGGCCGGGTGGCTCATGGGCCTAGGCCAGCCAGCCTACCCTCTTTCGGGCCCGCCTCGATCTCATCTTTCGCGTGTAGACTCCTCGCATCTTTTAGAGTTTATGTCCTTCACGATTGCACCCCTTTGGACGTCGTTATCTTGGAGATATCTTCGAGGAAATGATAGGATAGGGAATCCTTCCTTAAATCTTCATTTGCTTTGCTTAATCCCGAAGTATCTTGATCTCATCTTTGTGGGCTTGGTCTTTTGGGCTCTCTTGGAGGATGTATGTGCATGAATGGGCTTCGAATCAACATGGGCTTTGGTCCTTCCTTTGGGCTTTGGCCTTCGTCTTTCTCCATGTTAGCGCTCGATCATGGGCCTCGTCATTTCATGCTCCAAAATAGGCCAAAAACCTGCAAAAATGAAGTTCCTCCAAAATATATGTGCAAATGTGAAAATGACCAATAATTAGGCCGGGGTTAGGATGGTTAGTGATTTTGATATTAAATTCATGCCATTATCAAGGATAAACAAGAGATACAATGGGTACTTAAGGAGCGCCAACATTCCCCCCATGCTTAAACCTTTCTCGTCCTCGAGTAAGTCCAGGAGCTTTGCTTATAAAGAAATCAGCGTTGCCCCTCAATGTCCTCTCTGCACTTAGTCATACATAACAAGACATATTGCTCTCTCAAGTATTTAACATTTAAGTTCATGTTGTGACCGGCTACTTTTTCATTATGGAAGATAGACTAGCAATTAAAGAATAAGCCACAATAATAAATAAATGCAATGCTCTCAAACTTAAGCGAACTTCAAACCTTTACCTCGTTTCATCGTGAAGAGTTTTCAAAAGAATGCATATCAAACATAAGTGAGGTTCTCTTGCAAAAGATCATGGAAACACTCATCTCATCAAGTCGCTCAAGCCTACATTAGATTGTCTTCAACCTATTCTACTCATATATAAAAGTGGAAGGCTTATGTGGAGCTTGGTAGGTAAAACAATCCTAGCAAAACATTATACTTGAAATATTATCAAACTAAGAGAGAGATCTAATGGAATTACCGAGACTAGTCAAAAAGGCCATTGGAAAATAATATTGGAGAGGGAGAAAGATGAAACACACACATTTAGATAGGTGGACATGTGCAAGTGGCAAATGGATGATCCCGAGACACAAATGAAGTTCTCGTTATCGGATTGCACATGGTTGGAAGATTTGAGTATGGAATAATTCTTCAAAGTAACTTCGAAAATTAATGAAGCCAAAAAGTGCTAAGGAGCATTTTATTCTTCTCTTTTTTCTTTCATTTTTCTTTTCTTTTCTCTTTTTTTTCATTTTTCTCTTTTTCTCTTTCTTTCTTTTTTTCTTTCTTTTTGCTCCATAGAACTTTTGATAACATAGAATACTTACCCAGCCATCTCCTCATGCTTGAACGAATGCTCGTCCTCGAGTATGAATAGTGGGAGAACCAACTAGCTAGGGTAAGTATCTCAAATTCACCTTTTTTCTTCATAGAACCGCTCGAATCTCCGAGGAGCCTTGTCTCCCAAAACTTTTCTTTATATGGTGCCCTTGATTCTTTTGATTCCGTCGAAATGCTAATCCATACTCAAATTGGGTTGTGGTCAAGGAGGTAATCACAAAAAGATATTTTTGGTTTATGGTGGATATCCAGCGAGGTTTGCAAAATTCCCGAAGTAGAAACTCACAATGCATGGATAAATAGGCTAGCAAAAAGAAGGTGCGAGCTATTTATGAGCCGAGGAAGCCACCGGTCGAAGGGGAGGCCGAACCGCCTCGGAAACGGGCTAGACCGGCCGGCTCATGGGCCTAGGCCGGCCGGCCTACCCTCTTTCGGGCCCGCCTCGGTCTCATCTTTCGCGTGTAGACTCCTCGCATCTTCTAGAGTTTATGTCCTTCACGATTGCACCCCTTTGGACGTCGTTATCTTGGAGATATCTTCGAGGAAAGGATAGGATAGGGAATCCTTCCTTAAATCTTTATTTGCTTTGCTTAATCCCGAAGTATCTTGATCTCATCTTCATGGGCTTGGTTCTTTGGGCTCTCTTGGAGGATGGATGTGCATGAATGGGCTTCGAATCAACATGGGCTTTGGTCCTTCCTTTGGGCTTTCGCCTTCGTCTTTCTTCGTGTTAGTGCTCGATCACAGGCCTCGTCATTTCATGCTCCAAAATAGGCCAAAAACCAGTAAAAACGAAGTTCCTCCAAAATATATGTGCAAATGTGAAAATGACCAATAATTAGGCCGGGGTTAGGATGGTTAGTGATTTTGATATTAAATTCATGCCATTATCAAGGATAAACAAGGGATAAAATGGATACTTAAGGAGCGCCAACAGGTATAAACCGCACGAGAATCTCCCCTAAGGAAGCGAGTTTGAGACGGTGGATTTAGACAGGTTCAGGTCGCCCGGAGGCATAATACCCTACGTCCTATGTGTGTGGTGATTGGTTCTTTGATCATCCCAAGTTGGGAAGCCCATGCCCGGAACCTGTGTACTCGTTACATCCCGAAAAGATCGGTCCCTTTACATGTCCTGGGATCTTTCTATTTATAGGCTACCTCTGCCTTTTCTGTTGCTCTCTAACTAGTGTGAACACACCCTTTGCATGGAGGGTGCCATCCTTCTGCCTGCCCGGCTCCTGTCAGGCAGGCAGGCGTCTTGTCGGGCCCGTTGCGGCATCCGCCTGGGGTCCCACCATCGTCAGAGCCATCCGGGGCTACACCGGGCGACCCCGGGGTGGCCACAGACACTGGTCAGTGGGTCCTCTCATCCCGAAGCGTTCCGAGGCCTTCTGCACTATCCGAGCACCCCGAGGCGCCCTCAGGGGTGCCCGGGGTGGCGCGATCATGGCTATGCGTCGGTCACGGGGTCGCCCAGTGGACCCTCCTGGTCCGGGGTGACCCCGGTCAATCCCGGGACTCCGCCCGAGGTGACCCCGATCTTTACTGCGGTGGGGCCATGGTAAATAGAGGCGGGTCCCATCCACCGCCCACCTTCAAGTCGATGGGACGGGCAGCTCAGAGATAATCTATCCGCCGCCTATCGCCTTATCTTCTGAGCCCGCGGCATCCCAATATTCATGATGTTCTTATGGGAAGCCGCGCACCCCCTCGGGCTCTGTATAGAGCCCGGTAGTGAGGCACCGTAACCGCCTGGTAAAAAATCTTTTTACCAGGCGGGTGTCGTCAGGAGGAAGGAAGCGTCCCTCCGGTTTTCGCGTGCCGGGCCAGGTCCAACCCACTCTTGGTGGGCGCCTGTTGACGGTCACTAACGACCTATTTTGACCGTCAACTATTTGACGAATTCCACAGATGCTGGTCTGAGAATGTGTGCTGGTGAATTTGAGCCAAAACTGTAGGTAACGAGCATATTATCCAAGGCATAAATTCTTGGGCCAAGCACAAGCAAGCCCAAAGGCCAAAAGGGCCCACTTGGCAGCTGCACATGAGAGGGAAAACTCAGCCCACACGCGTGACACGTCATGGATCTGAGGCAACAACTTCTCGACGAATCAGACGTGTTCACCAGGATCTACGGGCCCACCAGAGCACCAAAACTGACTCAAGACAGGCCCTTACACATATACATGACACGGGGCCCACCTAATAGTCTTCTGACCAAAGACCGGGGCGAACGGAGCCAGCCCACGGTCGGCCGACTAGCCAGGTTGGCCGGCCTAGTGGCGACGGCCCACGGGCCCCACCACCTCTCAGATGACATGTGGCGAGGTGTGGTTGATCCCCAATGGCGATTTGGCTCATTTCTCAGGCAAGAGGCTAGTGGCTCCCTCCTATAAATACAAGGGGAGGGGGTGAGAATAGGAACACACACACCACACACAACACACCACACACCACACCATCTCTTCTCTTGTGTTCTCACTTGAGTGAGAGTAGTCTTAGGGAGTTTAGGAGTAGAGGTACTCAGGTGGGGAGCCGACAATGCCACTCTTCTCCAAATTGTACCTCTATGAGAGTGAGGGAGGTAGTCGGGGGATGTGCCGGGCTTGTCGGCGCTCTTCTCCGCTTGTACCTCAACAGATGCTTATTCGGTTGTAAGTGTTCGAGACTTTCTTTGCTTATTTAGAATTAGAGTTTAGATCACAAGTTATCATCTCTGCCTTATATTAGTTGATGTGTAAGCTAGCGAGTAGCATTTGACTCTAGAGTTGGGCTCCGGATAGAAAAGGATAACCCTGTACGCCTCTAGAGTTAGTAGGGAAAGGTGTAGACGTGGTGTCTAGGCTGGACTATACCACTCAGTTGTCTGATAGTCCCACGGTTTGTAGAGGTAGCCGGTAGGTGGTGACAGCCCTGTTCAAGCCTTTTAGTAATCCTCCACGTTCGGATATCAGATAGAGCACATATTGGAACTATCGGCTTGTATAAGCTGGTCGATACCTTTAGCTCGAAGTATAATGGCGACGTGATCTCTTCTTCTTCTAAACATAGATTCTAGATCTTAGAAAGTCCTCTCTTTCCTATCCTCCTACACCAGTGTGTGTGTCCTTGGACAGCCTGAACCCGTAGGTAGTGTACCCACGTTCCCTAGTGGATACGATACCCTGGAATACTCTTGGGTTAAAGCTACAGCGGTATCCGTGCACTTGCGGATTTTATTCGTGACGTTACAAAATACCAACGAGCTTTCTGGCACCATTGCCGGAGAACGACAGCTACATTATCTTCGGACTCAGTCGTCCTCGTATCTTTTTCCTTTTCTTTCCTTCTACCTTTACCCCCGCTACCCTTGGAGTAGCTATCCTTTCCCTAGCTCTCTACTCCAATGAGCGAGTTCTCTGAGTCATCACCATCTTCCTCATCTAACCATGAACTCGACCCTGGCTTTAAAGCCATGGTTCGGAAGTGACCCTTCTCGGGAGAAAGTCATGAAGATCCCTATGTGCATTTGTAAGAATTCAAGGAATTGTGTTCGAGTCTAGTAATCCTAGGCATGACACAAGAAGCCTTGCGGTGGAAATTGTTTCCTTTCTCTCTTATAGAGAGGGCGGAGCAATGGTATACCCGCACGATAGGAAATATGAGTGGTGATTGGGAGGAGCTTCGAGATGACTCTTGTTACTCGTTCTCCCTCACCGAACGCATAGACTCCCTACCGATCGACATCCTCGATTTTGAGCAATAATAGAAGGAGTCCATAGGTGCAGCATGGGCTAGATTCTCGCGCCTTTTGGCATCTATCCCAGACATGTCTATACCCGATGAAGTATCGTTGGAAGTTTTCTACTTGGGTTTAGACATGGAAACTGCCCTAGAGCTTGACGACACCAGCGGAGGATGGTTCATGCACACAACTCCGGAAGAAGGAAGAGATATCCTAGATAGTTTCTTAGAAGACTCTTTCTTCTCTACCGACCATAGTGAACCCCGCCGGGAGGAATCCGCGTCGAGCCATGAGAGTCTCTCAACACCCGAATCTGAGCCTTCATCTTCCACATCCTAATATTCATTTGTTGAGCCCTCTCCCGAACCATGAACACCGAAGGAAGAAGAAATTCAACCTTCGGAGTTCTCTTCCCGATTTGAGAATGACCCTTCAGGGAACATCAAAAACACCTCGAATCCTAGGCACGAGAAGCCTACGGAATCGTTGTGTCCTTATGAGACACTCGATAAAGTTTTCCGCCATACACCCGCAATTGATTGGTCAAAGGAGGCAAAGCGTGCTTCCGAAGCGATTCGAATTAGCCCAACCTCTGCAACCATCACTTGTTGTATGAAGGGAAAAATCATAGAAGCTCTTCATGACCCTGCTGCTGAGGTTTACATCTTACCCGAGTGCCTTTTGGACACTCTCGTGGGTAACAAGCCTCTAACCCCAACCGACAAGTACTTTAAAAGTCCATCCGAACTGTACTTTGAATGTCGGGGGATTGCAAGGGACGTGATCACCATAGACAAACTCAAGGTGCATTTAGATTTTTATATCTACGATATCCTCGATTTTGATCTTCTCCTAAGCCTCCCCCTAGAAAAAACTTCTCATGCGAGCCTAGATGAAAAGCTTAGGGAAACCGGCTCGGCCACTGCTACTCCTCATCTAGAAAATCTTCTGGCCAAGCCACTTCCTGATCAAAACCCGCTCAAGGAGATGATGCATACATCTCTGTTCATATCATCCGAGCCCGTTCTCTTGGGAGTTCTAGAATCCTCTGAAGAATACGACTCGGAAGATAGCCTTCACTTTTGTGAAGAAGGACGTCCATCATCACCCTTGATCGAGTTTGAGCCTCTTCCCGATGGCCTAGAATCTGTTGTTCTCGACCTTGATCGAGATACAACTATGATATTTCACGATGAACCTCTTGAGATGGAGAATCAATGGGCCATGGAATTTTGTGAGGTGCCAACTCTAGAGTCCGAAGAAAAGGATTCCTCAAATGAGCATGGGAATTTTACTTTTGACAGACCACATTAACCATGCTCATTCAATGCAACTCCAGAGTCAGGCATGCTTAGTGCACCGTGCACACACGAGGACTACAACCAACTCAAGGTCCTCTTTTGCAAAATTTTCAGAAGGTTGGTTGTAGATGTATATGTTTATCGTAAACATTGCAGATTTTGTGCGTGCACCGTGGCACTAACCTTGTAGCTAGTTTCAACAATTGGTGGTGAAACAATGACCCATCACTAATGATGGTTGCAAGGGTTATCATGGTCGAGCTTATGACCAGAAACAAAGCACTGCCGGGAGATAGCCCGGACTATTATCTATCTATTTACTTATTTATTTCCCTTTCAATAAAAAGCAAGAGCATGTTCTAGGATATAGTCTTCCTTCGGGTATTTTTGATCGCTAACCATTTCAGGGGAAGATCAAAGAGAACGATAGATAGACAACACCTACGAACATGTGAGCTACACAGACTACAACACCTCGATATGCTTTGAAGAAAGAACAACTATAGAAGGAGACTTGAACTCCATACACTTGAAGTTTTGCAAACTCCAAGTGTGGGGGAGGTATGTGAGTACCCCGAAGTAAGTTTCTTTCTCAATCCATATCTTGTCTTCGAATTGGTGTATGTCCTCGCATCTTGCTCAAAAAAAAATTGAAAAAAAAATGAGAGGAGTCGCCATGGTGACAATATTGACTCCATCAACAACAAAAAAAAATGCCATGGTAAGTACTCTCAATGTCCTACTTTTGACATTAAACAAAGCCCTACCGGGAGGTCGCCCGAGGATCACCAGGTTCGTGCTCATACTTATCTCCCTTTGAATAATGCTCAATCATGCTTCGTGCTCCCTTTATCTGTCCTCGTACGCTCTAGTTTGAATGTGTGTCATGAAACACATTCATAGGCGTTCTAAATCAAGCATGGTACTTGGGTTAAAATGTCTTCTTCAGGCATACTAACATGGTGTCAAGTTTGATTGATGTTCTAGAGTTAATACCTTTATAGATATTGGTTGTACATGCGGACTAACCCATGCAGGAAAAGCTTCAAATCCAATTGGGTGAGTCATCGAGCTGAATTCAAATAAAAAGGTAAGCTAAGGTTTTGGATTAATATTGTACAACATACTCATGCTGATGCAATCTTGATTCAGCCTTGCTTGAGTAAGTATCATGGTGAGATTAAATTTGATTTTCAATAAATTTTAGGAGCTCCCTGGTTCTTAAAATCAGTAGAGCTATTAGTTTGTTTCCATATTTTTGTTTTTGAATAAGCACCAGGTACAAGAACAAGTGTGGGGGAGATCTCTCGGAATTCTCATGCATATACACTCAAGATCTCCCACAACACGTGTACAACACCGAACGAACCAGCACGCAAAAGGCCAAGATGAACTGGTGCTAGCAAGGTTTGGCCAACCGATACTACTACCATTCATTCTTCATCGCGACGGTTTGTGCACTATAACCCTCACTCTCCCCAACCTATGAGTTTAAATGAAAAACATTTGATTAATCATTAAAAATTAAACTCAAGGAGTATCCTCTGGTTCTTGTGCTTCTCAATGATTGGCTTGCATACCTTTTATTCTTTGCTAAGCCTGAGCTTGTGAATCATATCTTAGGGAACCCATAATTGTTAAGTTGTTGATTAGTGAGATATGGTTTGATGGAAGAATCCTTGCTTTATCTGCTTATGTGTTTGGGAAATTTTTATCAAAAAAAAAACCTCCATAGCTTTACAACTCCACGTGTTTGTCCTACCAAAGCCATATGATGACCTTCATGATATCAATCTTTACACGTATGTGCCTTGTTGTTGCTTTGAGCTTCATCAAACTTTGTGACCCTAGTGAGATGTCTTTCATACTTGCTTGATCAAGATCATGTGCACTCCACCAGCTGAACTTCTACACTGGAAGTCGGCTATGCCATTCCATCCATCCACAAAATAAAACTCCATGTTTAATGATCTCTCTCTCTAGTATCCTTCAAACGAGGCATGGGCTATCTAAAAAAAAGAAAGATGGCAAGCCTAAGAAGCATGACCCAAAAAAAAAGAAGTTGGACACATGAAAGTCCAAGACAAAAAAGAAATATACAATAATATAGCCATGTCCTCATGTTATCCAAATAAAGGAGAGAGAGAGAGAGATTCATAAAAGGAGTATTTCATTTCCATTTCCACCATCCACCTTCCACATATGTGCACGATCTTGATCAACTTGTTTGATTTGTCATCTCCATGGATCCTTTGTTTGATTTTGCAATATATGTGACACAAGTGCATGCTTCCATTTCCCCTGTCATGAGCCCCACATAAGCCATCTTTAGAAGTAGGGTGAAAAGAAGCAAAGCCTTGGTGAGGATATATACACAGTGAGCGACATGAGCGATCCTATGGAGAAGTAAAGCTATGGTTGGTCTATGCAAAAATATTTCCAAAACCCCAATCATATAGCAGGAAAGTGGAGGAGACTGAAGTCAACACAGTTCCTCTCTTCATCTTCCCAAACATTTATGGTAGACACATCAAAATTCACAGGCAAAGATAAAGCCTAGAATAATTTGTATGCAGGTACCATATCATATGAAGTCGGGTCCGCCTTAGTTCTTGCCTTTACTCGAGGACGAGCAGAGAACTAAGTGTGGGGGATTTTGTTGACGGTCACTAACGACCTATTTTGACCGTCAACTATTGTGCAAAAGTCGAGCAGCAGAAGGAATAAATGTTAGCATAGGATGATTATTTGACGAATTCCACAGATGCTGGTCTGAGAATGTGTGCAGGTGAATTTGGGCCAAAACTGCAGGTAACGAGCATATTATCCAAGGCATCAATTCTTGGGCCAAGCACAAGCAAGTCCAAAGGCCAAAAGGGCCCACTTGGCAGCTGCACATGAGAGGGAAACTCAGCCCACACACGTGACACGTCATGGCTCTGAGGCAACAACTTCTCGACGAATCAGACGCGTTCACGAGGTTCTACAGGCCCACTAGAGCACCAAAACCGACTCAAGACAGGCCCTTACCAATATACATGACATGGGGGCCCACCTAATAGTCTTCTGACCAAAGACCAGGGCGAACGGAGCCAACCCACGGTCGGCCGGCCCAATGGCGACGGCCCACGGGCCCCCACCGCCTCTCAGATGACATGTGGTGAGGTGTGGTTGATCCCCAATGGCGGTTTAGCTCATTTCTAGGGCAAGAGGCTGGTGGCTCCCTCCTGTAAATACAAGGGGAGGGGTGAGAATAGGAACACACACACCACACACAACACACCAAAAACCACACCATCTCTTCTCTTGTGATCTCACTTGAGTGAGAGTAGTCTTAGAGAGTTTAGGAGTAGAGGTACTCAGGAGGGGTGCCGGCAACGGCACTCTTCTCCAAATTGTACGTCTACGAGAGTGAGGGAGATAGTCAGGGGATGTGCCGGGTTTGTCGACGCTCTTCTCCGCTTGTACCTTGACGGATGCTTATTCGGTTGTAAGTGTTCGAGATTTTCTTTGCTTATATAGAATTAGAGTTTAGATCGCAAGTTATCATCTCTGCTTTATATTAGTTAATGTGTATGCTAGCGAGTAGCATTTGACTCTAGAGTTGGGCTCCGGATAGAAAAGGATAACCCTGTACGCCTCTAGAGTTAGTAGGGAAAGGCGTAGATGTGGTGTCTATGCTGTACTATACCACTCAGTTGTCTAATAGTCCCACGGTTTGTAGAGGTAGCCGGCAGGTGGTGACAGCCCTGTTCGAGCCTTTTAGTAATCCTCCACATTTGGATATCAGATAGAGCACATATTGGAACTATCGGCTTGTATAAGCCGGTCGATACCTTTAGCTCGAAGTATAATGGCGACGTGATCTCTTCTTCTAAACATAGATTCTAGATCTTAGAAAGTCCTTTCTTTCCTATCCTCCTACACCAGTGTGTGTCCTTGGACAGCCTGAACACGTAGGTAGTGTACTCACGGTCCCTAGTGGATATGATACCCTGAAATACTCTTGGGTGAAATCTACAGCGGTATCCGTGCGCTTGTGGATTTTATTCATGACGTTACAAAATACCAACAGCGCCCACGCCCCCTGGGTTTGGACGTCGTGGTGGGTCCCACGGTCGTGCTCGGCTGACGTCATCGGCTGACGCGGCCAGCGAGCCCCGTTCTTCTTAATCACGCATGAGTCCGGGGTTATGGGGACCCACATCCCCATTACGCTGACAGTAGCCCCCGGGCCCACCAGTAACCCACGAAGTGGGTTGGTGGTGGGGCCTAGAGCCCTATCAATGTTGCTGTCGATCCGGCTCCCATGTCATCGTCGTGGGGGGTCGCGCCGAATCTGTCGGGGGAGTCGAGGCGCCGCGGCAGCGAATCCTTCTGCTGATTCGCCTCCCCCCGCCCATAGGTATATAAGCGGATGGGAGAGCGTAGCTGGCCATTTTCGCCTTCTTCCTGCCCGCGCCCTTCTTCTTCTCCCCCGCCCCCACCCATGGCTTCCACAGCTTCTGCCATGGCTCGCTTGGGCACGCAGGCTAGCAGTCTGCGAATCCTAAACTTCGTCCCCTCGGCGGCGGACGATGAGGCCGGCAGGCACCGCGCTACGTCAGGGCGGAGCATTTCCAGTACTCCGCAACACTCGGGAGGTGGTAACCTTTCTCCCCTTCCTCTTGGTGGGGTTGGTCCCTCTGTACTCGCCGTTCCTCATGGAGGTGCTAGAGGAGTTCGGCCTCCATCTCGTGCACCTCACCCCCAACGCCGTCCTTACTCTTGCGCTTTCGTGCATGTGTGCGAGGCATTCGTGGGGGTGAGCCCATCAGTGGCACTCTTCCACCAGTTCTTTAGCTTGGTGAGGACCCCTTCTATCTCCCCCGGCCCCGGCACCGCCCTCCAGAACCGTACGGTTGGCGGCGTGGTCTTCATGCGGCGCAGCAATGACTTCCACCCCCTCGCCCGGAAGGGCAAGTGGGAGAATTGGGAGAGGCAGTGGCTTTACATGGAGGTGGATGATCCCTCCGCGCGCCTTCGCCTCCCTCGGGGACCGCCGGCGAGCAACCCCCTGTGGTCCGAGTTGCCAGCGCTGGAGCCCGCGTGGAGGCTAGTGCTGGACCTGATCGATGCGCTCCAGGCGGTGGGTCTTACCGCGACCATGGTGGCCACAGGCTTCTTCCGTCGCTATATCGCCCTGCTCCAAGCCCTCCCGCACCCGGCGTGGCATTACACCGGTGACGTTGACGCCGGCCGTGTGGCACACGGCTCGGAGTCCAATCCTGGCACCGATACGGTGGCGGCATGGTTGGACATGGTCTTGGACGAGTGGGACCCAACGGTGGCCTTCTTCCCCGAAAGGGTGGTTCCCCTATGCGAGGATCCGGCGGTGGAGATTGTGCTCAACGGCTTACCGGTGACTGACGCGCGAGGGCTGGTCCAGTTGCCGCCGCCTCCTCCTTCCGGTGGTGGCGACAGTATCGGCCGCGTGCTCGGGGGGGCAGTGCCGCCGGGGCAAGTGGAAGCGCATCGGAGTCTGCCCGGGGAAGTGTCAAGTGCGCATGCGAGCTCCCCCCATAACGGTGAGCTCGCCATCGGGCGGCGATTCCCCAGTTGTGGCATCTTCTTCTGCAGGTGGGCGGATGCCGGCGTCGAAACGGCCGACGCTGCTTTCCCCGACGTGGCGGCAGATGCGCCCGGCGGGTACCTGGTGCGCCTTGGTCTTTCATAATTTTCTTGTTTTGCTTTTAGGACGGCACCTTGATGCGTCTCCTTTGATCTGGACAGGAGCGATGCTGGTGGTCCTGCGGCAGGTACCGCGGTTGTTGTGCCGCAAACG
This sequence comes from Panicum virgatum, assembly GCF_016808335.1. Classification (NCBI taxonomy): domain Eukaryota; kingdom Viridiplantae; phylum Streptophyta; class Magnoliopsida; order Poales; family Poaceae; genus Panicum; species Panicum virgatum. The sequence goes on from NC_053152.1 coordinate 11,063,710, forward strand.
GGCTTTCCAATGGGGGCACCATCTGCGCCCATCGCGATGTTCGCCGTGCCGCGGTCCGTGGTCGATGCGGCAGCCGCGGACACGGGGGTGTCGTTATCCTTGGTAGCGGGCCCCCTTCGAGCCCCTCCGCGTGGGCCCTGGAGTAGGTTCAGGCGGGGGCGCTTGGCGTTGGCAGTGGGACTCACCCCCTGGCCGTGGCGGCGGTGGAACAGGAGGGTGCGGTGGCTGTGCCGTCTCCGGAAGGGGCGCCGCCCGCCGTTTTGTCGGTGGCGCAGATCACTGCCGCGATAGGGGTGGCTCTTCAGGGCCTATGCGGCTCCAAGCACATGGAGCCGCGTTTGACCCCACCGACCTGGAGGCCAGAGAGCATGAACTCCGGGGCCGCGAAGCGGAGCTCTAGCATCGCGGGGTGCAGCTCCAGGCAGCCCTGGACGACGCCTACCGTCAGGAGGAGGCCGTGGCGTCGGAGGGGCGGTGCTATACAGCAGAGGCAGACGCCCTCGCCTCCAAGGAGACCGAGCTCGCGCTGAGGGAGGCGGAGGTCGCCTCCCGTGCGGCGGCCTTGGACGCGCGTGAGTGATCTTTGACCGACCGAGAAGGGGCCATCTACCGAGAGGTGACTCTCCCTACCGCAGCCAAGAATCGAGCAGCAGAAGTCGAGCGGGAGGCCCGTGATCGTGTCTCGGCGGCGGTGGAAGACGCGACCACTAGGGTGGAGGGCGCTTGCTTCCTCCTCGAGACTGAGCGCCAGGAGGCCGCCCGCCGTATTTCAGCTGCGGAGGTGGTGGTCACCGAGGCCACGACGCGCACCACCGCTACTGAGGATAAAGCCGCTCACCTGGAGGCGGCGATGCAGGAGGTCGTCCATGGTGCTCCCTCGGCCGACCTGCCCCAGGCCATAGGCCAGCTTCGCTAGCTTGCTAATAGGGTGTGCGTCCTGACGCGCCGTTTTAATGAGGTCTAGGAGCAGACCGGTCTGGGCGATGTGGAGTTCGCACCCCGTAGCGATTCTACCACGGACGAGCTCTACCTCCTCCCGAGGATGGAGCTCCTGGGCTCCCTACTTGGGGAGCTTGATGGCGCGCTCCGGTGAGCTGTAGAAGACAGCTCCCGGTCGCTAGCCACCAGGGCGGTGCAGTTTGCTCTAGCCAGCCTATGGTCCCGCATCCCCGACTTCCCTGTGGAGGCCATGGGAGGTATTGACCAGAGGTTCGAGGAGGAGGCGCGAGCCGTACTGAGGTCGCGGCGAGGGAGGTGGTGAACACCTTTGCCCCGATACCCGCTGGCGACCCTCCTGCCGGGGGTGATGCGGACCCGGAGGCCGAGCTTGCAGCTGCAGCGGAGGCGGCCGCCGGCCGATAGGACCTTCTCTTATTTTTCCTTAATTTATGTAGGCATTCGGCATCTCCGTGCGCCTATTGTGACGAGCGGCTGGGCCGCAACGCTTTATCTTTTGCTGTTGTCGTTGTCTTTTCTCATCGCCGTGCCTATATGAAGAAGCCGGCGTGCCGCGCGTTCGCTCACCGCGCTAGAGTCACCCTGGGGTGCTCAGCAGCAGCAAGGTCCGCCCCATGTACCTTGATGTGGAGAGATAGCCGCGTTAGGGGGGAGCGGTCGTCTTGGCGCACATGCCCATGGCCTGACCAGGTGCCTGGACCCCCATGGTGCCCATGCCCTGCTGCCAGTCCTGTTGACCAGGGTGCGTGGCGGGGCCGGAGCAGTCGTTGTGCTCGCTTCACCCGTCCATCACCCGGCCCGAGGAACTGGGCGAGGCGGAGGGCGTGCCATAGTGGGGGCGCTCCTTGGACACTGGTGGATCCTTCTAGGGCCCTGCTGGGGGACTCTACTTGGACCGCCCGTGACCCTTGCCGGGCTATAAATGGCCACGCGGGGGGGGGGGGGGGGGGGGGGGGCTTCTTTCGAGCTCAAGTCCTTCCAGTCCTAGAGTCCAATGGCGAGCCTCCGGGGCTCGTCCCCGGGATCGCCTTTACAGTCGCGCCCCCCACCGCCGGCAGAGAGCACGGGGGTGATGCCGTCCCCTACCCTTCCAGTGTAGTGGAGTCGGGTCGAAACGGTGCCGCGGGCCTGGGCACCCGCGGCGCACCTGAAGTGTGGAGGAGGTGAGGGGCTCCGAGCCTTTTTCATCTTCTCTAGTGCCGCTCCTTCCTCCAACGGCGCCCCGTGGGAGGGCGTCGCCTGCTTCGTCTGCCATCAGGAGGCCACCAGGTGCCTCCGGCGGCATTCTTGGCTGTAACACCCTAATTCAAATTTCAGTATTTAACAATAAATTTAATTGGCTTTATTCAAATTTCTAAGGATTTTTGTGCTAGTCTTGCATTTAATCCAATTTTTGTTCCTTAAATAATTAAAATTTTATCTTAGGTTAAATTTCGTTGTTGCATCATGCTGGAGCATTGCTTTAGTTGTTTGAGTCCTAGAGTGAATTCAAATTCAAATTTGAATTCATTTGGCTTGAGTTTGAGTTAGAAATAGAAATAGGAAATAGAGGAAGAAAAACAAGAAGTGAATCCAACCCAGCAGCCCAACAGAGCCCAGTTTTCTTTTTCCTCTAGCGGCCCAACCCGGCCTCCTTCTCTTCTCTTCGGCCGGCCCAGAACCCAAACCCAGTTTGGCCCAACTCCTCCACACCAGGCCCGGTCCGACTTCCTCCTCTTTCCCTTCCCGCGGCATACCTCCTCCCCCGCTCGGCCCAGAGCTGCAGCACAGTAGCCTCCACTGCGCGGCCCAGCTCACCTCCTCTCCACTTCGCCCCGCTTGGCCCAGCCGCGCATGCCACGCTCCGCAGCGCACGTCGCCCCTCCCTCTCTCACTGCGCCCCCGGGCCCATCTGTCGGCGCTGCTCGCCCCCCCCCCCCCCCCCCCCGCCCACAACGCCGCACGCACTCGCTGACGCCGCGACCCCACTTGGCATATTCTTCCCTTCCCTCAGTCTGTTCTCCCCGCTCGTGTCCTCTGCTCGCAGCTCTGAGTTACCTACTCCGCGACCCACTGCCCTGTGGTCCACTCGAGCCCTGCAGGCCCACCGACCGGTCTGCGTCGTGCCCGCCTAGACCATCCAGAACCTACGCCCCGGCCGGATTCCGCGGGGACCGGTGCTCGATCCACTCTCCCCGCGCGGCACCGAACCCGGCCGCAATATCCGGCACCTTCCTTCCTGGAACGGATGCTGAGATTCCCGGTCGTCTTCTTTAAACCCCCGCGACTCCTCTGTGCCTAATCCCCTTTCCGCAGTCCCAGCCGAGATCCAGCGCTGCCCCGCGCTGCTCGGCCTCGCCGTGCCTCTGCGCCGCCACATACCCACCGCGACCACGACTCTTCACCACCTCCCCGCCTTCGCCGAGCACCGCAGGAGCTCCGCCAGGCTGCCAGGAGACCTCCCGACCTCACTGCTCTCGGCTCCGACTTCTGCTTCGACCCGTCCGCGAGAACATCGCCGCCATCGCCGCCGGACGTCGTCGTCGCTCCCCCGGCACGCCGTCCTTGCTCGATTCGGGCCTAGGTGAGCCACACCCCGACCTGCCTTTCCTTCTGCACCCGATGTCTTGGCCCGTGTGTCACCCCAGAGGCCAGGCACCGCCCGCTGGCGGATTCCCGATGCCCAGAGTCGCCGCCGCCGTCGCGAGCGCAGCTCCGAGCACCCCCGCTCCCCGCGATTGGCACGGGTGGATTAAGCGTGCCGTGCTGAGCCTCCCTAGCCCTTCTCCCGCTCGAGTTAGCCCCAAGAGGACCGAGTTTGGCCTCCTCCGGTGAACCCGCTGCCGCGGAACCCAACTCCGGCTTAGAGCGCCGCCGCCCAGCACCCCAAACCTCCCTGGCCGTCCGATCCGAGACACGCGGCCCAGATTAGATCTAGGGCCGAACCGCCCTGAGCCATCGGATTGAGATCCGACGATCCCGATCTAAAGATACCGATTCGCCTTGCATGTTTTGCTAAAGAGCCCCTCGGCTTTCTTGAAATTAACCCGCGATCCATCTGTATACAAAACTAATTACAGTTAGGTCCCGGTTTTTACCCAAAACTCCCTGACCTTCCTAGATTTAGCACCCGCAGTCCAGAGCCTTTGGTTTTGCACATTAGCCCCTGCATCTAGCCATTAATTATGTTTTAGTCCTCAGTTTAGCCCAGAAACCCCCCTGGAACTCCAGTTTTCTTACAAATAGGTCCCTAGAACTTGTTTTAAGCCTAGATTATGCGTTTTAGCTCCGTTTTAGGCGTTCTTTATATCCACGCGATCGTTGTAACGCGTAGAACAGTTTTAGACTAGTTTAATGTGCTGTTTTTATGTATTGATGTACTGTTTCTTAGTTTTTGTTAGTGTTTGCTTGTATGTTTATGTTATTGACTTGTTTTTGGCCATGTGTTCGTGAGTAGACGTTGAGCTACCGGAGGAGCCCTAGTACCAGTACCCGGAGCAGCCGTCTTCTAACCACTTTGAGCTGTAGTAGGAGCAGTACGAGGAAGGCAAGTATAACATGAACACCACCTATCACCTTTAATTACATTTTCATACTGCATTTTAATATTGTATACCTATAAGGATTTCCTAGCCACTTTATATCCTTTATATATATCCTTTGTGTTGCATTTTGGTTAGTTGTGCTAGGTGCCGCGCTATAACACACTTGGTACTTTTTAATTAATTTGATTAATGGTATATGCAACTTAATTCTGAGAGTGGCCCTCTGTGTGGCTTGAGTGGCTCACTTCTCATTAAAATTGGTTTTGTTAGAAACATGGTTTAGGGGGCCAACACGGTGCTTACTGCCTGGTTGGCCACTCTCCATAAGGACCGGTTCATAGAGCGACAACCTGGGACAACAGCGCTACCACAAGACTGGAATGGGACGGTCTTGGCTTACTAATTAGGCCATTTTGGTTCGGGAGTAACTTACCGACGGGGCAAGATGGGAGTCGAGCTTCAATGGTGCCCAGGCTACGAGGCTTGGTCTGCGTACCCCTCGAGGTGGGTACCATCGTTGCATTGCCTGAATCCTTAGCGGTTACACCTTACCAACGTGTCCTTTGTAACGGCCTCATAGTGAGTCGCTAGTCATCTCACCTAAGGAAGTGTGATGAACAACTGGCGTAGCTCACGACTTGTGGGTAAAGATGTGCAACCTCTGCAGAGTGTAAAACTGGTATACTAGCCGTGCTCACGGTCATGAGCGGCCCAGATCCTCCTTTTGATTAGTGGGGTTAACTCCTTCCGACGAGGGGGTGCCTCTCGGGGTTACCTTGGTGGTTTCGGTTTGGTTCTCAATAGTAACATGATTAATTTTGATTAATTACTATGTAACCGGGTTTATGGTAATTCATCTACTTGTAGTAAATAGCTTTAATAAAATTTTGCCAAGACTTAAAAGCTAATGCAGTCAGTCAGCCAACCTAGAGCCTCATAGTTTGTGTTATACTTGTTGAGTACAAGTTGTGTACTCACCCTTGCCTCTTCTCTACTTTTTCCTCTTGGATACGCTACTACTGCTCAGTTCCTGCCGACGCGAGGGAGTTCACTCAGCGCTACCAGGACTACGAGGACTTCTAGGCATTCGTCTCCCAGTCGACGTCCCTGTGGCGCCCAGCTTCCGAGAGACTTCGTATATGTATTCTACGCTTCCGCTGTATCAGACATTTTGTCATTAATATAATAAATAACATTCGTATTCGTTTTATTACATCTTTTTACGTGATATGTGCTGTGATATACTGTTCATTCTGTTGTATGTATGTGTGACTTGATCCTGGCACGTATATGATTGCTCGGTTTATGTCCTTTTATAAACCGGGTGTTACATTGGTGGGGGCCACTTTTTTGCATACAGTGGCCTGCCAGTTTTGCCCGTCCGGGGTGTGGGGAGTAGATAAGCAGTTGAGCTTATCTTCGCCCATGCCCCGGAGCCGAAAGCTGGGCCCGCCACACTTTGCACTCGCGGTTGTAGCAGCTGAGGCAATTTTTGCCTCACTGTAGCCCCGCTCGGACCGCGGCATGGTACTCCTGGAGAGTCAGGAAGTTCTTCGCGGTAGCTTTGTCGGATTGTTATTCCAGCTAGTCCACTAGGGGTGTACCCGTCGGTAGAGTTTCAGGATGGGGATCTCAGGGCCAAGAGCTCAATGGTAACACGAAGACGTAGGGACTTAGACAGGTTCGGGCCGCAATGAGCGTAATACCCAACGTCCTGTGTTCTTGGTTGTATTAGGGTTTGTGGAATGTTGTGAAAGAAGGAGTCTCTGTATGGGTTGGCCTACGTCTCCTTTATATAGACCAGGAGCCGTAGGGGTACAAAAAATGATATACTTAGGTTGTTTTACAAGGAAGGAGGTCGGTTAAGATCCCTAGATATCCGGGCTTCTAGCTGGAGCCTCTCATCCTAATCCACTGGGGATCCCATCTGCGCACAGCGAGTCCTGCACGCCGATTAGTTGTAGCCGAGTCACCGAGCAGGGTAGTCTCCTGGATTCGGGGACCCCACTCGGCAGGGAGGTATATAGATCTACCTCCGTCAAGCCCCTGAGCGCCGGAGGGCCGAGTTGAACCTTGTCGTACTTGAACGAAGTCCTTCGGTGCTCATTAAGAATATCCGTCATTGTTATAGATCCAGAACGGCATGCGCCCCTGGGCACACCCATTGGGTGTAGCCCCCGAGCCTCGGAAGGTTTCGGAGAAGCATTTCGTGGGTCAAAGAAATGATCTTTAACTCTTGTCTGTCCGAATGCTTGAGTGTCCAGCCAATGTTCTTGTTACTCTGATCCCCCTAGGGTATCAGCCTTAGCCACCTTGAGGTTGCCATGATGGACGAACCCGACTCGGTCACCCTGACCCTAAAGCCATGGGTTAAGTCACTGAGACTTTCCGAGTAGTCCAAACATCTGGGCCTTGAGGCCTTAGCTGAGTCACGGAGACTAACCGAGTAGTCACGACGTCCAGCCCTGAGGCCATGGCTGAGTCACAAAGACACACCGAGTCGTAGGTGGCGCCCAGCCCCTGAGTAGGGTCACTGGCGGAGTCACGGAGACGCGCCGAGTCGTCACGGCGTCCGGGCCCTGAGGCCCTGGCTGGGTCACGGAGACACGCCGGGTCGTAGATGGCGCCCAGCTCCCGAGCAGGGTCGCTTGCGAAGTCACGGAGACGTTCCGAGTCATCACGGCGTCCGGGCCCTGAGGCCCTGGCTGGGTCACGGAGACATGCTGGGTCGTAGATGGTTCCCAGCCCCCGAGAAGGGTTGCTGGCAGAGTCACAGAGACGCGCCGAGTCGTCACGGCGTCCGGGCCCTAAGGCCCTGGCTGGATCACGGAGACACGCCGAGTCGTAGATGGCGCCTAGCCCCCGAGCAGGGTCGCTGGAGGAGTCACAGAGACACGCCGAGTCGTCATGGCGTCCGGGCCCTGAGGCCCTAGCTCGGTCACGGAGACACGCCGGGTCGTAGATGATGCCCAGCCCCCGAGCAGGGTCGCTGGCGGAGTCGTAGAGACGCACCGAGTCGTCACGGCGTCCGAGCCCTGAGGCCCTGGCTAGGTCACGGAGACACACCGGGTCGTAGATGACGCCCAGTCCCTGAGCAGGGTCGCTGGCAGAGTCGTGGAGACGCACCGAGTCATCACGGCGTCCGGGCCCTGAGGCCCTGGCTGGGTCACGGAGACACGCCGGGTCGTTTCCAGGAATATTCGGAGCATATTCACATTAAGGTGAAAATCCAACCGTTACTTCTCGGGGCGGATCTGTCGCGCCTAACAGAGGAGCGAGGTTGTCAGAGGCAATGGTAAAAAGAAAATTACCGTTTATCCCGCTTCATCCGCCGTGAGATTGTTGGCCTGATCAGATCCGGCCATTGATTTCAAATCTGCCCGTTGTGGATCCTCCAATATTTAAATAGGGGAGGCGTTGCGGAGCAGCCACCCTGTTCCTGAGTGCTCCAGAGGTTTCCGCCGCCATGCTGACTCGGCGAGTTTCCAGAGCTCTCGGCTTTCTTCTTCCTCGCGATTTCCTCCCCTCGCCTGAGCCTCGCCGCCGTCGCCATGGCCGCCACACCCACCGCGTCGGCGTCTTCGACTTCGGGGAGCTCCGGAGAGGCCCCGCCGCTGTCATCGTCCTGGTAGAGGTGCTCGCTCCAAGAGAGCGACATCCAGAACATGGTGGAGCACGGCAGCCTCCTGGAGAAGCAGATCTCTAGGTGGCGGTGCTGCTACGGGGAGGAGTTCCCATCGGAGGACACGAACCAGGCGGTCGTGTTCAAGTCCTTCTATGAGAAGGGCTTTGCGCTGCACGTGGGAACCTTTTTCCGTGGGCTCCTTTACTTCTACGGGCTCGAGGTAACTCATCTCAAGCCCAACTCTACTGCTCAGATCGCCGTCTTCATCCACCTCTGCGAGGGGTATTTGGGGATCGCCCCCCATTTCAATTTGTGACGGGCTCTATACCGCCTCAAGGGGCATCCGTGCAACATTCGCCGGAATGTCGTGGGCGGGGCCGCCTTCTCGCTGCGCCAGGGGAGCATCTACCCCGACTTCGAGCTCCGCGACACCAACAAGGGGTGGGCGCGGGAATGGTTCGTGGTGGCGAACCCGGCGCCCTGCCTCCCGGCGCGCACCAGCCATGCGCCGGAGTACATGGCGTGCTGGGAGGAACCGCCGACCACCGAGGAGATGGTGCAGGAGAAGCGCCTCCTCAAGGAGATCGCTGACTTGTCGGCGCAAGGTCCGACGAGGGCCACGGTGCCCATCTTCTTCTGCAGACGGCTCACGCAGCCGATCCAGGAGAGGGTCCACCCAGCCTTCGAGTACTGGGGTCATCAGGACCCAACCCGGGGGCAGGATCGCAAGGTCCCCCGGGAAGAGATCGCAAACCGGGTCGCCCGTATCATGGCAGGGCAGATCCGGGACAAGGGCTGCCCAAAAGCCCACTGCCTGAAGCGGCCGACCGACGCCATAAGTTTTCTTGAATCTTCCGAGTTGTTTTGTGCATTCCGAGTTGTTTCCTCTGTTTTTTCTCTGCGTTTCCGAGCACACCCATTGGGTTGTAACACAACTCGGATCCTTTGAAGGCCAAGGTCTTGAAGTATTGGTCCCCTGCTCCTCTGCCTGAGGGGGATCCTGGGAAAGATGCCACCGCCCCCGCCGAGTTGCCCCAGCCGGCGGAAGAGGAGGCCGAGTTCTCCTCTAACTCCTCCGTGGGGAGTGAGCTAGAGGTGGAGATCACCAGAGCCTCGGGGCCGCCACCGTCAGCCGCCCTGAGGAGGAAGACGCGCCGTGCCGTCAAGAAGATCCTGCTGTCGAAGGCTGGGTTGACGGTGGCGTAGCAGATGCTGAGGAGCTCGACCCGGAAGGGGACAAGCAAAGTTCGGGGGGCATCAGCGCCCCCGGCCACTGCTGAAGTGGGGTCAGCATCAGCCGGCCCCCAAGCCGAGAAGGAGGCAGCCTAGGTGCTGGACCAGCTGCGCGGGGAAGTGACACCCCAGCGCGCCGGCTCTGGGGCTCCGCCGGCCGCGCCGTTGAAGCTGAAGTTCTCGCTGCGTCGGAGCGGCGGGTAAGTTTCCCAACCTTGATCCTATTCTTTCTTGAGTTTTGTTCCCTGGAGCTATTCTTAGCGCCCTTGTCATTGGTGTAGGAGGGCGTCGCTCAGCGGCACCAAGAGGAAGGCGGAGGAGTCGTCCAACGAGGGCGGCTCCAGTGATGCCGCGAAGCTGGCCTCGCCGCGGGCGAGTCCGGTGAAGAGCCGCGCCCGCCACAAGGAGGAGGAGAAGAAGGAGGAGGAGGCCAACAATAGGGTCTCCCCCCTCCCCATGACGTGGAGATGCAGGATCCACCCCATGACGAAGGGGTGGCTGATGTTGAGGTCAGGGCCCTGGAGGTCCCGGCCATCGAGGAGGTCAGGACCACGGAGGTCCCGGCTATCGAGGAAGGGAGGACCCAGACCGAGCCCACCGAGGGGGTCAAGCCCCCGCCGGCCAAGGAGGAGGCCGAGGAGGGTGAGGACGAGGAGGGGGACGGCACGGTCTCCGACAAACTCGTGGTGTCCGCCAAGCTCGCCCAGGGACTGGTTGAGGTGAGTCACCTACCTCGCTCCGTTTGTAAAGCCGACTTATTCTTGCAGGTGTTGTCATGTAACGCATAGTTGTTCTTCAGGCTCTAGTGGAGTTATCAGAGCAGGCCGCCAAGGAGCTGGCCGAAGGGAGTGTTGACACACAAAATTGGCACGATGAAGGTTTTCTGGACAATCTGGGCAGGACCGGTCAGACCTCTCCATTGAACCGGTCAGACCGGTCTAGACAAGTTTGTCAAATTGCAAATTCGACTGCACCATTGTGTAGATCTCGTCGAGATGATCGAAATGCATATATAGAACGTCTAATTCAGAGTCCGGATGAGAGAGTTATGCCTCCCGGAAGACATGCACCCCGGTCAGACCGGTCCAGAGAGCGGTCAGACCGGTCCGAAACGCCTAGTCCGAGTTAGGAGTTGTATTTTGACACGGGATTTGATAGGGTTCCGACTCCTAACGGGTACAGACCTCTCCACCCTATGTATATGAAGGGCCACGGCCGATTGAGGCTAATCCCAATCGATTCACATATTTATCCTTTACTTTTTCCTCCAAACCCTAACTTTTCCAATCTCATCTGCTATTCTTCGCTCGTCTCCACGACATTCGATGGCTTTTTGAGTGGCCTGCTGACATCAGAGCAACCCTAGATCCACGAGCTCCGACGGGGTCCCTCCCGAGCTCGAGGTTTTAGGTCTTCACGGCGTTCTCTGTAGAACCGGTCTATGCGCAGAGAGCCCATAGGTGAAGATAGTGTCGACGATCAACGCACGTTCTAGTGCATTCGAGTGTGTTGGCGTAAATTAGTGTCAACACACTTTTTGGCGACTCTGCTGGGGACAGATTAATCTGGTTTTTAAACCGATCTAATCTAGTTCTCAAAGAAGATGGGCGTCATCATCGACCTCGACGAAGGCAACATCTCCACATCTATCGAGGAACTCAGCGAGGAGGAGCGCCAAGAGTACTTGGTGGTCAGGGAGCACTTCAAAGCACAATTCTTGAAGGGATTTAAGAAAAATCAGCAAGGCCAGGTCACGAGGGTTCAAGACTTCGTGATGCCCTCCTTCACGCTAAAAAATAAGCAAGTCGAGGTAATAAGCAATGTAAGCACTTCGTCTTCCGACTTGTTTAGTCAATTCTCATCTATTATGGATCAAAAGATTGCTGATATATATAAGCCCATGAATGATTTAAAAGATCAATTAGACATCATCAAAAAAGGCAAATCTGTAGATGATAATTGTGCTTTCCAAATCGTTAGTTCATCGGCTATGCCAGCATCTGTCCAAGAAGCATCATATGCCATGCCAATGAACTACTATAAAGGGCAAACACTACCACCGCGAGCATCACAGCCAAACATGGCAGGACCGGAGACCAGTCCAATAGACCAGTCAGACCGGTGCATCAGCGGTCAGCCCAGTAACATCTACACCGAACATGTCTACTCTTTGCTCGACAATCCTTAGCCGAACAAATGAGATGACAAATTGTGTGCAGCCTTCTCCTTCACAAGAATCTGGTTCTCCACATGAACCAATTTTTATTAATGTACATGAAAATTCTGCGGGGCATGCACTGATAAGTTTGGTTCAGACGATGGTACAAGATAATTCTATAGAACATCGTCTTACTTCTGTAGCACAAGCATCCACGAGTGGTAGATGCAAAGCCGATCCCACTAGGTTAAAAGAGGATCCGGCTAGTGCGATGAAAACTAAATTCGGTGTGGATATAGGTAATTCTACATTATACCAAAAGCCATATCCTCCTGAATTTGATTTAGTTTCTTTTCCTGCTGGTTGGTGTGTTCCTGATTTTGTGAAATTTAGTGGTGATGATAATAAAGCACCTTGGGGGCACATTGACCAATATATCTTACAACTGGGAAAAGCTAGTTTTCATGAGGTTTTGTGCATTCACTTATTTTCATTATCTTTGACTGAAACCGCTTGTTCTTGGTTTTCTTCGTTGGCCCCAAATTCTATTCAATCTTGGAATCAGTTGGAACGTAAGTTTCATGATTGTTTTTATAATGGGCACAATGAAGCTAAACTGTCGGATTTGGCATCGGTTAGGCAAGGCCAAGATGAGCCTGCTTCAGATTACTTCCGAAGGTTTAAAGATATCAAAAACCAATGTTTAAATTTAACAGTTTCTGAAAAGGAATTGGCTGATTTGGCTTTTGATGGTTTGCGTTCTTATTTGAAAAAAGAACTCGAAGGCTTTGAGTACCACACTGTTAATTATTTGCACATGAAAGTCTTGGGTTTATAATTTAGACTCCAGAATGCAAAAGATGCCCATAATACTCATCGGTCCATAAATGTTGATTGTAAATCTGATTCGGACGATGAGAAAAAGGAATTTGCTCAATTCATATGGCCATCAGAAGCTAAGCCATGTTCTTGTTCATCGCTTAAGCCGATTCTGAATAATCGGCAAGAACAAGTTCGTTTCACATTTGACGTTTCTAAGTGTGATCGCATATTTGATGAATTGCTAAGAAGCAGAAACATCAAATTGTCACATGTCATACCGCCACTTGAGGAGCTAAAGCAGCATGCATATTGCAAGTCGCATAATACTTTTTCTCATGCAACTAATGATTGCAATATCTTTCGTCGAAAAATCCAATCGACCGTTAATGAAGGACGATTGGCAATGCATGAGGTAAAAGATGACAAGGCGTCATTCCCTGTCCATACGATTGATTTGGATAAAGCCAAGGTACTCATTCGGCCGGAACAAGCCGAAGGAGCGAAATGAAAAAATGTTATCATTGGTGAGACAAGGTCGAAAAATGTCAATGACAAGGTTCGGGCTAGGGAAGTAACGATGGAGAAGACTCCTAATGGAGAGGAGTCACTGAAGATGACTGTCAAAGCTTCAAGGCCCGGAGGGCAAGAGAGTTCCTCACAAGACACGAGTCGCCTTGCTGCCCAGGCACGACCGGTCTGGCAAAAAGCCGACCCAGAACTTTCAAGTCTAAGCACCCGGAAGAAGGTACTAGGAAGGTTAATGAGTCAAAGGTGCATGAGAGTTTTACAAAGCAGAAGCTCACCTTTGCTCAGCTACTGAACAAGTACACAAAGACCGTTCCAAAAGATCGGCCTCTAGAAAAACAACCAAGTTCACCTCCGCATCAAGGCAAGCATTCTTCTCCTAGGGGAGAATCCAGCAAGCGTAGGTGTGATAGCACTATAGTGTTGCCTCCTCAGAAGGTGTATGCTACTACGTCATGGGCGTCACCGGCATCGGGTTTTTCTTGTCCTACATGGGGGCATGAAGGAATTTGGATGTATTGTTATCCGATGCTATACCCACCATCTCACCACAGGGAGGAGGGTCACAGAAGGGTTGTGTTCAGCAAGGTTTCATGACCAGTGCACGACCGATTGGGACCCCACCAATCAGGTCAGAGGCGGCAGCCTGCACCGGTCAGACCGGCTGCCACTGACCGGTCAAACCGGTCTCATCAGAGACAGGACAAAACTCATTCTCCAAGATAGGTTTACCGTGTCAAGGAGAAGAAAGAAGAGGTACAACCCACTATTGATCCAGAGAAAGCTAAAGCCGATGATGTTGTGCAAATCGGCAATATCAAAGTGGTTGTCAATGATGCGGGTACAAGACCGATGGTTTTTGGTAAATCGGTCAATCCTTCTATCCAAAGGCCGATTATGGCTAGTGATCATGAGGCTAGCAGCAGTAACTCGACATCAAAGTACTTTCAACCAAGCTGGTGTCCTTCAGGGTTGACTCGTACTCAAAGAAGGAAGCTGCAGCGTCTACGTGCTCAGGAGAAGAAGGAAAAAGAGTTCAAGAGGCTGAGGGACAAACAATCCAACCACTACAGACCAATGGTCCCTCAAGGCAAGGTGTGGAGGGTCAAAGCAGTTGACCAGCCAGCACGACTGGTTGAACCGCCTTAGGCGACCAGTCTGACTAGTTCAAGCAACCGGTCTGAACGCCCAGAGCAACCGGTCAGACCGGTTGAGGTTGCATCAAAGCACAAAAGCTGAATTGGCAACACCCGTTTCGGTTCCTTGCGATGGAGAAACACCGCTAGCATTCTTGGTACTAGGCAATGAGGAGCTAGTGGGTCATGAGGCTACATCAAAAGCACAACAGTATGGAGCTCGACGACATTTAAGTGCTCGGGGGGCAAAATATTGGCAACTGATGATTTTCCTCATGAAGTTTCTGTACAATGGATCAGTTTGCAAGGGGCGCTCAAGACTTTGATAATGTTCTTGAAGTGTTGAGTCAGTTGAAATTGTAATATCAACAAATAAAAGCCGAATTAGAAGTTTTTCAATTCGAGCTAAAAAATTTGCAAACTATTTCTAATGAGGTATATCGATGCTCTTACTTCTATTCTTTGGTTAAAGAATGAAACCGAATTTACTTGGGGGGCAGAACAGTAAGAGGTCTTTGGTTTATTTGTCTTCACCATCTGTGCTCATGGCGTCTAGGAGAGGGGTTCCTTTCAGGCTTTATGTGGCTGCTGAAGACAAGATCATTGGTGTTGTTTTGACTCAAGAAACCGAAGACAAGGAGTATGTCATCACATATATAAGCCGACGACTTATTAATATGGAGACAAGGTATACTCTTACTGAGAAGTTATGTTTGTCTCTCTATTATGCTTGTACCAAATTGAAGCATTATCTACTATCTAGTACTTGCATAGTAGTATGTCAAACCGATGTGCTCAAGCGCATGTTACAAAAGCCGATTTTAAGTGATAGAATCGGCAAGTGGGCTTATGCTTTAGTTGAATATGATTTGGCTTGTGAATCCTTGGAATCTATAAGAGGCCAAATCATAGCGGATTTCATTGTTGAGCATTGGATTAATGATAAGCATGCTTTGGAAATCGGCTATGTTACTTGTACACCACAGAATTATATTTTGATGGATCAGTTTGTGATGATGGTTAAGGAATTGGTGCTGCTTTTATTTCTCTGAATGGTGCTATTTTTGAGTTCTCAAACCGATCAAAAGAGGATTGCACAAATAATCAAGTTGAGTATGAAGCGCTTTTATTTGGCTTGGAATTTCTACAATCTATGGGCGTGAAACATGTTGAAGCCTTTGGTGATTTACTTCTGACGGTGCAGCAAGTATTCAAGGTATGCTAATGATGCAATGGATATGTAAATGCGTATCTTGGCAAGTGCCTCGATATTATTTCTTCCTTTGATGAATTTGTTATAAGATATATACCAAGGGAAGAGAATGGACAGGCTATTTCTCTGGTTAAGCAAGCATCTGGTTAAGCAATTGTGAAGAAATATTTTCATATTTGAAAGCCGATGTAAGCAAAAGTCGAGTTGCAGGTTCTGGACGAACCGGTTCGACCGGTCGATGCAACTGGTCTGACCGCCCAGACCGGTCTGACCGGTCATGTGACCGATCTAACTGCCCATACTACTGGAAACACCAATTCGGCTATGAAAGGTGACTCATCACTAAAGCCGAAGATCAGGACTGGAGGGTTCATATAATCTCCAATCTAAAGATCTTGGTCGTGGTGCAGAAAGAGATATTCGGCGGATAACACTTAAAAACATTTTAGTCGACGATAAGCTCTATCGTTGAACAGCCGAAGATTTATTTCTTAAATTTTTGAGCTCGGATCAGGCCAGGATTGCTGTGAGCAAAGTTCATGAAGACATTTGTGGTACACATCAATCGGCTCCCAAGGTGAAGTGGTTGTTTAAAATAGCCGGTTTGTATTAGTTTACCATGATGTCTGATTATTTCAAGCAGTATAAAGGGGTGTGAAGAATGTCAGCGGTTTGGTGATTTACTGTTGGTGCCCACTATGTTGATACATCCTATTATCAAATCATGGTCGTTCCGAGGTTGAGGATTGGATTTTATTGTTAAAATTAATCCTCTATCTTCAAAAAGACATTGCTTCGTGTTAGTTGCTATAGATTATTCTACTAAATGGACCGAAGCGATTCTTTTGAAGAACATGATTCACAGCCGAGATAATTTATACTCAGGCTTATTCTACTTGCACCAGATGACATGGCCATATACACTATCGTCATTGAAAGCAAGACATGATTTGTGCGTAGGTGCTTCTCGTTGTTCAAGTGCATTTTTGGGCTTGGAGATATGTTTCTTGGTACGCAAGCTTTACCAAGAAATAGGGGGGCATATGTTGACACTCAAAATTGGCACGATGAAGGTTTTCTGGACAATCTGGGCCGGACCGGTCAGACCTCTCCCTTGAACTGGTTAGACCGGTCTAGACAAGTTTGTCAAATTGCAAATTGGACTGCACCATTGCGTAGAACTCGACGAGATGATCAAAATGCATATATAGAACGTCTAATTCGGAGTCCGGATGAGGGAGTTATGCCTCCCGAAAAGCCCAGTCCGAGTTAGGAGTTGTATTTTGACACGGGATTTGATAGGGTTCCAACTCCTAACGGGTATAGACCTCTCCACCCTATATATATGTAGGGTCACGGCCGATTGAGGGTAATCCCAATCGATTCACACATTTATCCTTTACTTTTTCCTCCAAACCCTAACTTTTCCAATCTCATCTGATGTTCTTCACTCGTCTCCACGGCATTCGATGGCGTTCTGAGTGGCCTGCCCACCTCAGAGCAACCCTAGATCCACGAGCTCCAACGGGGTCCCTCCCGAGCTTGAGGTTTTAGATCTTCACGGTGTTCTCTGTAGAACCAGTCTGACCGGTCGCCATAACCGGTCTGACCGGTCTGTGCGCAGGGAGCCCGTTGGTAAATATCGTGTTGACGAACAACGCACGTTTTAGCGCATTCGAGTGTGTTGGTGCAAATTAGTGTCAACAGGGAGCACCGCCATCAGTCGGGTGTCGGGGCTCGAGGCCAGGGTGGCCGAGCTGGATGCACGAGACCGCCAGTTGGAGGCCGACAAGGTGAAGGCCGAGGATGCTATGTGCAAGGAGAAGCGCGGTAAGGAGCCGGATCGATGTCTACCGAGTCCTTGTCGCACTTGACTTGTCTCTGACTTGCTGTTGTTTAGAGCTGGAGGCCTGCACCAAGGCCAATGAGGAGCTGCAGAAGCTCCGGGAGGTGCCTGAGGCGCGGGAGGCCACCACCGAGGAGAAGCTTTGCCTGGAGCAGCACACTCGGCGAGGTACGATCTGGAAATCATACTATTATGTGTTTTCTGTCATTTTCTTCGGCTTGGCCTGACCCAGCCGGGTGCTTTTGCAGAAGCGGAGGAACATGCGGCACAGGGCCGGGCGACACTAGATCGCCTAAGCAGGCCGCTGGAGGCGCTGCTTGGGGCGTTCGAGCCTGAGGGTGTGGCAGCTGCTGAGGGCCTATCTGAGAGGCTGGAGGTGTCCCGCGGCCGATTGGAGGCCTTCATCAGGGGAGCTGCCAAGGATGCTATGCAGCATACGCTTGGGTTGGTGAAGACCCATCTCCCGGAGGCGGACCTGGATCCAGTGGGAAACGGCATACCCGACGACTGCTCTGACGCAGAGTGGAAGGCCAACCACGCCGCTGTCCTGGAGATCGCCGAGCGCATCATGGCCGAGCTGTAGGCTTCCAGTCTCCAGGAGTTTATTTTGTTTATTTTGCTACAAGGAAAGTTGGTCAGAGTGGACCAGCTAAAAACAATATTTATGTAAATAATGTTTTAATTTTATTTGATGTTAAGTTATGCCCGCGGTCCGAGTTCTTTTCTGAATTTGCCGAGTAGGTGGAAAGCGATCTCTGAGCCCTTTTGATAGCGCTTGAGAGCGGATCATCAATGTGCGTGGTTAATTAGGGTGACATAGAGTGGTTCCTGGATGTACTCGGCTGTGTTCAGTAAAGGCGAACCGGGTTGTTCTTGTCCGACTGGTCGGACTCTGAGTGGGGGCCGGCTGGGTGGCCAAGATGCAGCCCCCGAGCGTGTTGAAAACGACTCGGTGAAGAACGAAAATAAGTAGTATGCAATATGTAAAATGCAGCAAACTTTATTGAATGAGTGGATAGGTACATAGCTTTGCTTCTTCTACGCTTCTACGGATAGAAGCGGTGCAGGTGCTCGATATTCCATGGGTTGCCCACGTCTGTACCATCTGGCCTCTGTAGGTGGTAGGTTCTGGGAACCACTATGCCACTAAATACAAAGGGGCCTTCCCATGGGGAAGACAGCTTGTGAGCACCGGTGGTCGACTAGATTCGTCACAGAACCAGGTTGCCGACGTTGAAGTCGCGCTCGTGGACGTTGCGATCATGATAGCGCTGGAGCTGCTGCTCATATCTCGCATGTTGTATGGAGGCTGTCAGGTGGTGCTCCTCTACCGAGTCGATGTCAGTGCATCGAGTCGCTTCAGCTTCGTTTTCGTCGTAGTTCTGGATGCGCGGAGCACCAAAAGCTATGTCCAATGGCAAGACAGCTTTAGAACCGTACACCATGAAGAATAGCGAGTAACCGGTAGCCCGGCTTCTCTGTGTGTGGAGTCCCCATACTACTCTGGGTAGTTCTTGGAGCCACTTTGCACTGGCCTTGAGCCCCTGAAGGATCAAGCCATTGGCCCTTTCGACTTGGCCATTGCATCTAGGGTGCGCTATGGAGGCATAGTAGACGTCGATGCAACTCTCTTGGCAGTAATCCCAGAACTCGGAGCCCATAAACAAAGTACCCAGATCGGTGATGATCCGATTAGGGACCCTAAATCGGTGTGATATCTCCTCAATGAACTCGGCTGCCTTGGCTGCTGTAGTGGCTGTCACTGGTTTGACTTCGATCCATTTCGTGAACTTGTCAATCGCCACAAATATGTGATTGTATCCACCGATGGCCGTCTTTAGGGGTCCCACCAAGTCGAGTCCCCAGCAGGCGAATGGCCAGGAAGGCGGTATAGTCCGTAAGGCCTGAGCCGGGACGTGCTGCTGCTTGGAGAAGAACTGGCAACCGGGACATCGTCTGATGATGTTTCGGGCATCGGCTAGGGCTGTGGGCTAGTAGAAACCTGATCAAAAGGCTTTCCCCACGAGGGTAGAGGTGCCCGCGTGGTTGCCGCAGATACCCGAATGGATATTGCTAAGGAGTCGGACTCCTTCATCCTGTGTAATGCATTTGCACAGGGTTCCTGAGGAAGCCGAGTTCCTGAACAACTCGGTTCCTATGATGTAACACCCTAATTTAAATTTCAGTATTTAATAATAAATTTAATTGGCTTTATTTAATTTTCTAAGGTTTATATGCTTAGCCTTGCATTTGATTTAATTTTCGTTCATAAGTAATTAAAATTTTTCTAGGTTTAAACTTGTTTGTGCATTCATGCTGGTGCATTGTTTTATTTTGGTTGAGTGCTTAGGGTTTGAATTCAAATAATTTGAGTGGAGTTTGAAAAAGAAAAGGGATCCTTAGGGCAGTGTTTGTTGAGGTCAGTATAGTCAACACACATTCTCCATTCACCGTTCTTCTTTTTTACAAGGACTGGGTTTGCCAGCTGTTGACGGTGCTTAAGTGCCATTTTTACCCGTCAACTATACTCAATAATAAAGGAAAACTGCATGTAATACTCGCATATTTGTATCACTAACCTTTGCTCCACAGTTGTTTTCGAGTTTTGTACATTTTAGATGAGCAGGAGCAGAATAAGACAAAAATATGCAGCAGACACCATATAACTACGCAGAATATCGTGTCCGACGTCACCCACTTACAAGGAGGGCCCATCTGGCAGAGCAAACGGGCGCGTCACGCATAATGCATACAAGGAAAGATATCTGGGCCCACATGTCAGCCTGCCAGAGAAGGATAAGGACGAGAGGCAGCCTGGTGGGGCCGGCCAACCCCCTGGGTCGGCCGAACTTGGCCGGCCTCCCGTCCAGGTGCATTTCGAGGAGGAGTCGGCCCCAAGTCTCCTGATTACCTTCCATACGTGCATTTCGCGGGAACCGACCTCCACTAGTATAAATAGGGCCCCTCTCACCCCTCGCACACACACACACACACTTCATTCCATTCTCTCCAAGAAGGCTCTCCTCTCTCTTGCTCTCTTAGCTAGGTAGTGGAGCCAGGCTAGTTCTCTTTAGCAAGCAAGTCGTCCTCGGGGTCGTTGAGCAATCCTCGGCTCCTGGTATGGCTTTGTATCCGACCTGTTAGACTTCAATTCATAATATAGAGTTTTGCCATGGTTGCTTTACTATCTTGATAGTTTATCAATCCATGATTAGTTCATTCATAAGTTATGCTACGGTCTTGGTTAGGCCAGATGATCCGGGTACGGATAGAGGTACGTTGTGCTTTCGGGCTTGCTCTAGTGTTTTACTCATCCATCCGAAGGGTGGGAGACCTAGGGGCACTAGAGTAGTGACTTCATACACGAGCATGGTGCTCGGGTATGCGGGATCCTTCGGATATGACCGTACTCCACGGTGTGACTAGGGTAGACGGCAGGTGGTGACAGCCCTATCCGTCCAGCGTAACAGCGGTGTTGCGTTTAGCTTACTCCCCGATGTTCCGGTTAGGTGTAGGAGTTCATGCAAAGAGGTAACGGAACTGGATGTACTCCGGTGCGGGACCTTCTCCCCACTACCCCATTTTCCTGGCACCTGCAGTCCTAACCATGATCTAACATAACCCCAGCTTTGGATAGAAGCACTAGGACACCTAACCTAGCCTAAGCCCCTGCTGACTTGACGTAGGATAGAGTAGTTTTTTGTTTTATAGTTTCTCTCCTTTATTCCTTCCTCTTGGAGTGTGGATGTGTGCTGTGTCGCATTACCCTTGCTTATTTTTTATCTGTACTTACCCCTGTTAGAGTATTGTCTATTGCTTGAGGCACAATGTCATGGTTAATGTTGAGTACAATACCTTTGCTGCTGCCGTCCTTTGGGACACAAATAAATGACGATACCCTTACTCTCCGGGTGAAATGCTACAACGGTATATCTGTGCGCTTGCGGATCCATCTGTAATCGTATTGATTATACCACGAGAGTGGCACCCCTTGGGTGTAGTCGCTAGGATGGGTTCGGCACCCTCATTTCTAGTGATTGCACGAAGGACTGCCAACAGGCATTTCTGGCGCTGTTGCTAAGGATTAACCATTCCTAGTGATTGCCGTAAGAAATGTCAACAAGCATTTCTGGCGCCGTTGCCGGGGAAGGCATGTGAACAAAGATATTGTGCTGATATTAACTTAGACCTTGTACTCAGGATATAGTCTTTACTCTTTCAGGCTAATGTCACTTTACGTCTTCTTTTATTTTTGATTTGAAAGAAGATAGGGGTAGTGTATGACCGATTTCTCCCTGCCGGAAAACTACACAGACAATCCAGAGAGGCTCGTGAGAAGGGCACGACCTCGCGGCGTTCCTCCTCTTGCTATCCTCCCGGCACAGGAACCTATTTCGGAAGCACCACTCGTTCTTGAGGCTATGGCTGAAAAGACTCTCCGCGAGTTCTCCGTCCCCTCCACCGACAATGTGGCCACTGGCCCCAACATCAATGTCGGGGACGTGAACTTCGAGCTCAAATCAAGCCTCATCAACATGGTGCAGGCTAGCCCATTCTGTGGCAAGCCGAATGAGGACGCAAATGCACATTTGCAGAATTTTCTGGAGCTCTGCGACACCGTTGTTATACGGGGTGTCGCTGCTAACATTGTCAAGCTTCGTCTGTTTCCCTTTTCCCTCCTAGGGAAGGCGAAACAGTGGTTTTATAAAGAAAAGGACATCGACACCTGGGCCAAATGCTCCAAGGCGTTCCTCGCAAAATTCTTCCCACTGGGCAAAACAAATGCCCTGCGCAGGAGAATTTCAAGTTCCCAGCAGACAGGGATGGAATCCACCCCAGAAGCTTGGGAGAGACTGCAGGAATACATCCTGGCCTGTCCTCATCATGGCATGGACGAGTGTCTCGTCCTGCAAAGCTTCTACAACGGGCTCACAACGACATCTCGAGCCAATATTGATGCCGCTGCTGGAGGAGCCTTCCTCGACCTGTCCATAGCCAAATCCAAAGAATTGGTCGAGAAGATGGTCTCCAATCAGGGGTGGAGTGATGAACGACTCCAACCCCGCACCGAAGGCATGCATACCGTCAAAGAAACGGATATTATTGCCGCGAAGCTGGACCTCCTAATCAAGAAGATGGAGGAAGGGAGCAAACAACCAATCCATGCTCCCGTTTACGCCATGGGTTCGCACTTCATGTGCGAAGTCTGTGGTAATGATGGACATTCGGGGAACGGTTGCCCCAAAACTCGTGAAGACTGCGCCTACCTCAACAACAACAACAACGGGTACCATCCACAACAAGGAGGCCAGGGGTGGAACCAGCCACGTCCACCTTTTCAGGGAGATAATAACTACAAACCTTCTTATAATTCGAATTTCAATTCAAACCAACCTCCCTTGAGAGAACTTATTCTTGGCCAAGTTAAAATCAACGAAAATATAAATAAAAAGCTTTTGGCCAATGACAAATCTCTGGAAAGTTTAAATGTCAAGTTTGAAACTTTGTCTTCAACTCTTAAAAATCAGTTAAGTTTCAACAAAATGATCGAAATCCAGCTTGCACAAATTGCTGCTTCGTTACCTGATGTTGAGAGCGGGAAGATCCCGGGGCAACCCGAGTCTCCCGTTGAAAATGTCAGCATGGTGTCTACCGGACGGGATAACTCGTCCCGGAGGCCACCACGCAATAACCTTGTAGGTAGGTACTATCCCCCAAGGAACGACGTTTGGGATGGCATGGTAGCAGCGGTGCAAGAGGATCCAGGGGTCCCCATTATTAGCTGCTCGATCTACATCAAACACTTCGAGCGATGCCTATGCGATCTGGGGGCAAGCGTGAATATAATGCCCAAGGTGATATATGAAGCACTTGAATATCCTGCTCTTTCTCCAACAACTATGCTCGTACAACTTGCAGATTCAACCATTCGGTATCCCGAATGGATAGCCGAACACATTTTCGTACGAGTACGAGACTCCTTCATCCTTGCCGACTTTGTGGTAATGGATATGGAGGACGACCTCGAAGTCGACCTCGTACTTGGGCGACCTTTTCTAAGGTCTGCCAAGGCAAGGATCGATGTCGGGAAGGGAGAAATCCGTTTCCGTGTCGGAAAGGAGGATATGTTTTTTAGGTTCAAGAAGAAGGAAGAGCAGTGCTTCATGATCCAACAAGACAGTGGAGGGCAAGCACTCTGGGGTGCACAAGAACCCCAGCCAGAACAACGACCCTCCGCACCTAAAAGAAAGAAGAAGGAAAAGAAGTTATGGCGGAAGGTCGAGAGTTCGGCCTCGTCTAGTTCTCTAGGACGGGCCGACGAATGGTAAGAACGATGGAGAAAAGTTGTGCACATCGGACTTTAATCGACGCGCCCTTGCCAAAGGTAAATTGGTATTTATCTCATATTTTGCTTTCACCACTTTTCAATATTTTCTTTGCACCTTATTTGTTTTTCTCCACTGCATGTTTGAAATTTTCAAAATTGTTTTCTGCATGCTGGAATTTTTCTAGCATTTTTCCCTTTTTACAAAAAGACCAAAAATATTTTCTGAGTTTTAAATCCTTTGGGAAAAAAAATTTGGACATCTTTTCGAGCAAACTTTTGGCCGTGCACCATATTTTCAAAGAACTTAACCGTTGAGGAAGCACCAGGCCGATGGGGGACACCAGGGGCCCACCCTGGGGCCGGCCGACCCAGGGCCAACGGCTCCTGGGCCCCACCTTCTCCAATGACTCCATAGCCGTTGTGGCTTGCCTCTCCTCTAGTGCACGCGCCATCTTATCTTTAAATAGGGGCCGAGAGGGGTGTTGAGCTCTCTCATACTCACACACTCACTCACACTCCCTCTCACACATTCTTGCTCAGGTTTCCATTGGATTTTGGCTCAAGTTTGGTTTCAAAAAATCTCTCTCTCATTTCTTTGCTGCAAGATTGATCACATATTTGGAGGAACAACTCTCGGGTAAGAATTTCATTTTGATATCGCTAACATAACCCGAACTGAGTTGTTCTCATGAGTTCTTGTTCGCTCGTGTTGTAAGCATGAAGGGTGTAGGTCGAAAACTTTCTGGAGCTATCAAGAAGATGAAAGGGTCAAGCTCATCTCGTTCGCGGGGAGGGTCGAGCTCCCGTCATTCCCCCGAACCTACACCAACGCCGACCACGATGGACTATGAGCAAGACGAACAAGAGGAACAAATAGAGAAGCAAGCTGAAGAACCGCAAGCCGAGGACATGGAAATAGATAAAGATGATGCACCGTACCTCGACTTGCAAGATGACCGTGAGCGTCAAGCCTACGCCATGATCAAGAATCGATGCTTTGGTCATACCAGAGCCTTCGATCTGGACCTTCTCGAAAAAACAGGTATGGACGTTGACTTCGCTCGTGTTTGGCATGCGGTTGGATGGGATGGTTTTGTGCCCGTTGAGGAGAATGGTTCTCGTCTCCTCACCATCCAGTTTCTTTACACTCTTCGGGAGGTGGACGATGGTGTTCATTCCGACTTTTTGGAGTTGAACGCTATTTTAATTGGAGAAATTTCAGTCACCTCCTTGGTTTTAGCACGCGCTTGCTGATTTCCCTTGCAAAACCTTGCCGCAGTTTTGATCGACATGAGTTTTGGGGTTTGATTTCGGGTCAAGTTGTTCATGGCAAGTTTGCACCTCGGTGCAATGACATTCAAAATCCGACTCTTCGTTTGATGCACAAGTGGGTGGTTATAATTCTCTTTCCAAGAGATGATCCACGACCAGTGTAGAACGATGAGTTGATGATATTATACGCCATGGTCAACAAAATCCGAATCTCTCCCGCACAAGCAATGGTTAAGCAATGGCTCACAAATTTCCGGATGACGAGTCCTATTGAATGCACTTCTTTGGTTACCCGCATCACATCAAACATGGGAATTTTAGATGGGAACCCCATTCCCTTCATTGAGGAGCCTCGTGTTATGATCGATGAGGCGTACTTGGTTCAAGGCCACACGCTCAAGAAAGGCCCGAATGACTCCTTGATTTTCTTTTCGCTTGGTTATGCAAATGAAATCCCATTGCAACATGCGGGGTAACATTTGTATAACTGCCATTCGCTAACCATCCCTCTTGTTCCACAAGAGGAGAGCCACCGGCATAGTGTTTCTGGTCTTCCTAGCAGGGTTACAAGAAGCAGGGCCAGAAGGGAGGAGTTCATGCAGCAGCAACCTCAGCCTCAACCACAGCAATATGAGGCTAGAGGTTCGTCATGGCAGAGTGCCAGCTCCACCGAGTGGGCACGACAGGCCTCAAGGCACCGGTCCACCAGTTCCAGCTCCAGTGGTCCCCCGCGATGTACAGCTTCATCCAGAGGTTTTGCCAGTCTGACTCGGCAGTTGGGCGAGCTGAACATGCGCACCACCAACATCGACGAGTCGCTGGGCCAGCACATCGAGTCAACGCAAAACTGGCAGCGATACATAGGCGAGAGGATCCGCAATCTAGAGCAGCAATCCCAGGAGGAGTGGAGGGCCTACTACCGTTGGGCTGGGTTTAATCCCAACCAGCAGCAGTGAGCCTGAAGCTAGCTTGGGGGAGGACTCCCATGAGAGGTACCTTGTATCAAACTCTATCTTTACCGCTTTTCAAAACCTTGCATGAAACCAAACAAAAATTTGCAAAATTCTGAAAATCCGTAAAAATTTGCATAACTATAATCAAATAAAAATTGACAAAACCTTTAAAAACCCAAAAATATTTACTTGCTTTCCAGTATATGTAGTAAGCATGTGTAGTTTTTCCTTGTTGAGATGATGAATAGTTGCTCTGTTAGTTCCTTTCATATGCCTAGTTACAACCTTGTGCTCTCCCTAAGTTCTGAGTTTGGTGGCTAGATGTTCAAACCTTAAGCTTGAAACTAGTGGGTAGCGAAAAAGCAGAATTCGAATCTAGGTTGTTGTGGGTTATGATATGGCTGAAAAGAGTTGCTATGATCTTCTCCTACGTGATGCTTGATATCCAGAGTATTTCTTTTCAAAAATACAAAAATAAAAAAAATAAAGTTCCTCGGTGATATGCAATTCCTATCCAAAGCCATATGACTTACAAGTTTGAAAAGCCTTTCCACATATGCACCTTGTCTTCTCATTGAGCTTTGTCAAATTGTTGTGACCCTTTGTGAGAATCCCTTCATACGCCCATGATCAAGATCACGTACACGTCCACTCACATGCTATACTTCTACACCTGGAAGATAGGAAGTACATTCATCCATCCACAAATAAAACTCCATGTTGTACCATGTTTATCTCTCTCCAAAGTTATCATCACGATGTATGGGCTATACAAAAAGAAATAAAAGATGCATACCTAAAGAAGGTATGCCACATGCCCACAAGGCATGTCAAAAAAAAAGAGAAAAGATGCATACCCAAAGAAGATATGCCACACACCCACAAGGTGTGTCAAAGAAAAGAGAGAGAGAAAAAGAAAATATAGCCCATACCAAAAACATTACAAGGGAAAGAGAATTCATATAAAGGAGTTCTCATCCATCAACCACCAAAAATATCCACACACTTGCACATCTTGATCAAGACTTATGACTTGTTTCTCCTTTGGATCCGGTCTTTGACTTAGCGAAATATGAGAAGCAAGGTTGCCATCATATCCTCCATACCTACAGATCTTCCAAAAAGAAGCCATTAGAAGTAGGGTGGAAAAAGAAAGGCGCATAAAAAGGCCTTGGTGAGGAATGAAACACATTGAGCGATCCGAGAGATCACTCGAGGAACTTACCAATTTCTTTTCAAAAACTTTATAAAAACTCCGGATTGACGGTTGAATAAAGGAGTGGTAAGTGGTACTCTACAAACCGTTCTGATCCTCAACCGCCAAAGATGAGGATGATGCTATAAGCCCCACAGGAGTAAGGTAAAAGGTGCGAACAAGGCCAACTTATTCAGAATAAAGATAAGAACACTCGGTTGTGCCTTGGGCATAAGTTAGGAATGCGACATTGTAGCAACTCCTGATCAACAACCTAAGTCTAAAACTTTGCTCGGGACAAGCAAAGGGCTAGCTTGGGGGAGTTGTTGACGGTGCTTAAGTGCCATTTTTACCCGTCAACTATACTCTATAATAAAGGAAAATTGCATGCCTTACTTGCATATTTGTATCACTAACCTTGCTCCACAGTTGTTTTCGAGTTTTGTACATTTCAGATGAGCAGGAGCGGAATAAGATGAAAACACACAGCAGGCGCCATATAACTACACAGAATATCGCATCCTGCATCACCCACTTACAAGAAGGGCCCATCTGGCAGAGCAAACGGGCGCGCCATGCATAATGCATACAAGGAAAGATATCAGGCCCACATGTCAGCCTGCCAGAGAAGGATAAGGACGAGAGGCGGTCAGGTGGGGCCGGCCGACCCCCTGGGTCAGCCGAACCTGGCCGGCCTCCCGTCCAGGTGCATTTCGAGGAGGAGTCGGCCCCAAGTCTCCTTATTACCTTCCATACGTGCATTTGGCGGGAACCGACCTCCACTAGTATAAATAGGGCCCCCTATCACCCCTCACACACACACACACACACACACACACACTTCATTCCATTCTCTCAAAGAAGGCTCTCCTCTCTCTTAGCTAGGCAAGTTCTCATTAGGGAGCAAGTCGTCCTCTGGGTCGTTGAGCAATCCTCGGCTCCTGGTATGGCTTTGTATCCGATTTGTCATACTTCTATTCATAATATAGAGATTTGCCATAGTTGCTTTACTATCTTGATAGTTTATCAATCCATGCTTAGTTCATTCATAAGTTATGCTACAGTCTTGGTTAGGCCAGATGATCCGGATACGGATAGAGGTTCGTTGTGCTTTCAGGCTTGCTCTAGTGTTTTACTCGTCCATCCGAAGGGTGGGAGACCTAGGGGCACTAGAGTAGTGACTTCATACACGAGCGTGGTGCTCGGGTATGCGGGATCCTTTGGATATGACCATGCTCTACGGTGTGACTGGGGTAGACGGCAAGTGGTGACAGCCCTGTCCGTCCGGCGTAATAGCGGTGTTGCGTTTAGCGTACCTCCCGACGTTTGGGTTCGGTGTAGGAGTTCATGCAAAGAGGTAATGGGACTGGATGTACACTGGTGCGGGACCTTATCCCTGCTATCCCATTTTCCTAGCACCTGCAGTTCTAACCATGATCTAACATAACCCCAGCTTTGGATAGAAGCACTAGAACACCTAACCTAGCCTAAGCTCCAGCTGACTTGACGTAGGATAGAGTAGTTCTTTGTTTTATAGTTTCTCTCCTTTATTCCTTCCTCTTGGAGTGTGGATGTGTGCTGTGTCGCATTACCCTTGCTTATTCTTTATCTGTACTTACCCCTATTAGAGTATTGTCTATTGCTTGAGGCACAATGTCATGGTTAATGTTGAGTACAATACCTTTGCCGCTGTCGTCCTTTGGGACACAAATAAATGACGATACCCTTACTCTCCAGGTGAAATGCTACAATGGTATATCCGTGCGCTTGCGGATCCATCTGTAATCGTATTGATTATACCACGAGAGTGGCACCCCTTCGGTGCAGTCGTTAGGATGGGTTCGGCACCATCATTTCTAGTGATTGCACTAAGGACTGCAAATAGGCATTTCTGGCGCTGTTGCTAAGGATTAACCATTCCTAGTGATTGCGCTAAGAAATGTCAACACTAACCAATCTGGGTGTGCGACTTCTCTGATGAAACCGGTGGCTAGGAGCCGGGTCATTTCTACCCTAATAGCCTCCTTTCGATCTTGTGCAAAGTGGCGGAGCTGTTGCTTGACGGGTTTCGCCTTCTTGTCCAGATCTAAGGAGTGCTCAACCTCCTTCCTTGGGACTCCGGGCATGTCAGATGGCTTCCATGCGAAGATGTCCCAATTCTCCCGGAGGAAGGAGGTGAGCGCGCCTTCCTATGCTAGGTCGAGGCTGGCCCCGATCATGACTGTCTTGTGTGGTTCATCGTCCTGAAGGACGATGGTCTTGGTCTCCACGGCTGGCGCGAGCTGCGACTCGGAAGTCGACTCCTTGGCGGGGATCTGCTACTGGTTCGCCGGGAGGTTCTTTGCTGCCTGGGTGTAACACCCGATTTATAAAAGAACATAAACCGAGCAATCATATACGTGCCAGGATCAAGTCACACGTATATACAATAGAATGAATAGTATATCATAGCACATATCACGTAAAAAGATATAATAAAGCGAATACGAATGTTATTTATTACATTAATGACAAAAATGTCTGATACAGCGGAAGCGAAGTACAAAATACGATAAAGCTCTCCGAAGCTGAAGCAGGGCGCCACAGGGACGTCGACTGGGAGACGAACACCTAGAGGTCCTCATAGTCCTGGTAGCGCTGGACGAACTCCCTCGTGTCGGCAGGAACTGAGCAGCAGTAGCGTAGCCAAGAGGAAAAAGTAGAGAAGAGGCAAGAGTGAGTACACAACTTGTACTCAATAAGTATAACACAAACTATGAGGCTCTAAGGTTGGCTGACTCAACTGCATTAGCTTTTAAGTGTTGGCAAAATTTTATTAAAGCTATTTACTACGAGTTGATGAATTACCATTAACCCAGTTACATAGTTATTAATCAAGTTTAATCATGTATCTACTGAAAAACCAAACCAAAACCAAGCCACCAAGGTAACCCCGAGAAGCACCTCCCTCGTCGGAAGGAGATAACTCCACTAATCAAAAGGAGGATCTGGGCCGCTCATAACCGTGAGCACGGCTAGTATACCAGTTTTACACTCTGCAGAGGTTGCACATCTTTACCCACAAGTCGTGAGCTACGCCAGTTGTTCATCACACTTCCTTAGGTGAGATGACTAGCGACTCACTACGAGGCCTTTACAAAGAATCTCGTTGGTAGGGAGTAACCGCGAGGGTGGATCAGCGACTATGGAGCAGGTCTAGTGGGCGTCAAGACACGAAGCACAGACGGGGCCACTCAGCACGAGGGCCATAGAAGCTTACCGCCCCTGCCCCGCAGGTAAGTTACTCCAAACCAAAAAGATCTAATTATTACGCCAAGTCTATCCCATTCTAGCCTTGTGGTAGCGCTGTTGTCCCAGGTTGTCGCTCTATGAACCGGTCCTTATGGAGAGTGGCCAACCAAGCACTAAGCACCGTGCTGGCCCCCTAAACCATGTTTCTACAAAAACATCTTTTAACGAGACGTGAGCCACTCAAGCACGAAGCACAGAGGGCCACTCTCAGAATTAAGTTCAAGTAAACCATTAATCAAATTAATTAAAAAGGACCAGAGTATGTTATGGCGCAGCAACCTAGAACAACTAACCAAAATGCAACCCAAAGGTATATATAAGGAATATAAAGTGGCTAGGAAGTCCTTATAGGCATACAGTATTAAAATGCAGTATGAAATTGTAATTAAAGGTGATAGGTTGTTCATGTTATACTTGCCTTCCTCATACTGCTCCTGCTGCTGCTCAAAGTGCTCGGAAGACGGCTGCTCCGGGTACTGGTACTGGGGCTCCTCAGATGGATCAACGTCTACTCACGAACACATGGCCAAAACAATGCACAATAATAAGCATACAAGCAAACTCTAACAAAAGCTAAGAAACAGTACATCAACACATAAAAACAGCACACTAAACTAGTCTGAAACTATTCTACGCGTTACAACGATCGCGTGGATATAAAGAACGCTAAAAACGGAGCTAAGACGCATAATCTAGGCCAAAAACAAGTTCTAGGGGCTTATTTGTAAGAAAACTGAAGTTCCAGGGACTTTTCTGCTAAAACCGAGGGCTAAAACATAATTATCCATTAGTTCTAGGGTCTAACGCGTAAAACTGCCAAGGGTGGACGGCGGGTTTGATTTCTGGAAAACTCAGGGGGGTCCGTGCAAAATTTTGGGCTTAACTGCAATTATTTTTCAAAGGCGGTGGACTGCGGGTTAATTTAGCCAAAGTTGGGGGTCTCTTTAGAAAAATGACCAAGCTGAAGCGGTACGTTTGGATCTCAGCCGCAGGATTAGGATCTGGCGGCTCAGATCTAAAGGATCATAGATCTAACCGTAGCCGTAGAATCCGGATCGGACGGCGCAGGTTGAAAGGGGCGCGGGGGCGGCGGCGGGACGCGCCGCCGACGTGCTCCCGCGGCGGCGGGCGACCGGAGGTAGCCAATCTAGGCCTTCCCGGGGGGAAATCGAGCGGGGCTGGGGTCTATAAGCCTCTAGGCGACACGCTTAAACCACTGGTGGGCTCTGTGAGGTGTGATGGGGACCGGACGTGGCTGCGCGACGGTGGGGCGGCTCGGCGCGGCGAGGTCTCGCTGGCGCAAGCTCGAGCGGCCACTGGGGGTGCATTACGGCTAAAACAACGGGCGCAAAAGCATGGTGAGGAACTGGGGGTGCTCACCGAGCTGTGTATTGAAGGAGGTGGCCGGCGAAGGGCGCTCGGCGGCGACGTCTGGCGGTGGCGCGCCGGTGGAACTCGCAGAGGGAGGTCGAACCGGGGTCGGTGTGGGTCGCAGCGGAGGGAAACGGCTCGGGGAAGACCCGAGCGTCGAGGCGGAGCCGGCGCGCTGCTCGGCCGGGGCTCCGGCGTGGTGGAGGGGCGTGGCCGCGGCGGCGCGGGCTCTGCTCCGGGCGGAGAAATCGCGGAGGCGGCGCTAGGGTTTGGGTGGGACGGTGGCGGCGCTGCGAGGCGAGACTGGGGGGTTCGGAGGGGGAGTGGGCGATACTTATAAGGCGGCGGGGCGCATTGGCGTGCGCGCCTGGGTGGGAAGGCCGGCGATTTCCTCGGCGAGGATCGCGGCTTCGGTTGCGCGAGGGAGGGAGACGAGCCCGACAGCGGGGCCCGGGCTGTCAGCGGCTGGCGAGCACGCGCGGGCTCCGACGCCTTGGGCCCAGGTGGCAGGGAGCGTGCGCGGCTGAGGCGAGCGGGGTGAGCGGGGGTCGCGTCGCTGGTGGGTGGGCCTGAGGCCAAGCGCCATGCGGGAGCGGGGCGCCGAGCGCGGAGCTGGGCGTGCTGGGCCGGTGGCGCGCGAGGGAAAGGGAAGGGAGGTGTGGGCCGGACGCGGAAAGAGCTGGGCTGCGGAGTTCTGTTGGGCCGAGGTGTGGGCCGTGCGGGGTGAGGTAGAGCGAGGGGGACGCGGGCTGGGCTGGATTGGTGGGTTGGGTTTGGCTTTGGGTTGGGCTGGGTTCTTTTCTAGTTTCTTCTTCTCTTCTATTTCTAATTCTAACTTAAACCAAACTAGATGAATTCAAATTAAATTTTGAATTCCACAACCTAAAGCACACAAGCAAAAATAAAAACATCCAGCATGAATGCAACATTAAAAGTAGATCTATGATAGATTTTAATTACTTGTGAAACAAAAACTAGATTAAATGCAAGACTAACACAATAAACCTTAGAAAATTAAATAAAGCCAATTAAATTTATTAATAAATGCTGAAATTTAAATTAGGGTGTTACATACCCTACCCCCTTAAAGAAATCTCGTCCCCGAGATTTAGCTGGGCTGGCTAGCAAAGAGATCTGGATATGTCTTCATCAGCTCATCTTCTCGCTCCCAAGTAGCCTCAGCTTCACTGTGGTGACTCCACTGAACTCTGCACATCTTAATGCGCTTGTTCCGAGTAACCCTCTCTGATGTCTCCAGAATCTTCACCGGATGCTCAGTATAAGTCAGATCTTCCTGGACATCTACTCCATCCAGTGGTGCCTGTTCCTCGGGTACTCGCAGACACCTCTTCAGCTGAGATATATGGAAGACATCATGAACTCCCGAGAGACTGAGAGGTAACTCCAGGCAATAAGCAACTTCGCCTTTCCGCTCTAGCACCTTGAATGGCCCCACATACCGAGGTGCTAACTTCCCTTTGACATTGAATATGCGGATTCCTCTCATCGGAGACACCTTCAGGTACACATAATCACCAACACTGAAGGTCAGGTCTCTCCGCTTGCCATCAGCATAGCTCTTCTGTCTGCTCTGTGCAATCCTCAGATTTTCTTGCACAGCCTGAACCATCTGCTCTGCATCATCTATGATCTCAGGGCCAAAGAGCTGCTTCTCACCAATCTGATCCCAATAGAGAGGAGTCCTGCACTTTCTGCCATACAATGCCTCAAAGGGGGACTTCTTCAGACTGGCCTGATAGCTGTTGTTATATGAGAACTCAGCATATGACAGGCACTTATCCCAACTAGTACCATACTGAATAGCACAAGCTCTCAGCATATCCTCCAACACATGGTTGGTCCTCTCTGTCTGCCCATCTGTCTGAGGGTGATAAGCCGTACTGAAACGCAGCTTCGTATCTAATGAATCATGGAGCTGCTCCCAGAATCGAGAAGTAAACTGAGACCCTCTGTCAGATATGATCTTCTTGGGCACACCATGCAAGCAGACAATCCGAGAGATGTACAACTCTGCAAGTCTAGCACCGGAGTAAGTAGTGTTCACTGGAATGAAGTGAGCAACCTTCGTCAGACGATCCACTACTACCCAAATGGAGTTGTACCCTTTCTGAGTACGAGGCAATCCAACAATGAAGTCCATCGTGATTTCCTCCCATTTCCACTCTGGAATCTTCAAAGGCTATAACAGACCTGCTGGACTCTGATGCTCAACCTTGACACGCTGACAGGTGTCACAAATAGCCACGTACTCTGCCACTGAACGCTTCATCCCATACCAGCAGAAACGTTCCTTCAGATCATAATACATCTTCGTGCTGCCCGGATGGATAGAGTATGCTGTATCATGGGCCTCACTCAGAATCAACTTCCGGAGATCCTTCACATCTGGCACACAGATCCGGTTCTTGTACCACAAGGTACCATGACCATCCTCTCTGAAATGAGGAGCCTTGCCCTTCTTGAGCAACTCACGAATCTCCTGCAGCCTCTCATCATCTTTCTGATGCTACCTGATCTCTGACTCTAGAGTCGGTACTGCCTCAAACGCTGCACTCGAGGTATGATGCAAGAAGCCCAGACTCAACTGCTCGAACTCCTCGCATAACTCTGGAGGCATCTGGAAAGCCACGGCCATGTTGACATAACTTCTTCTGCTCAGAGCATCTGCTACAACATTGGCCTTGCCCGGATGATAGTGAATCTCCAGATCATAATCCTTGACCAACTCTAGCCATCTTCTCTGCCGCATGTTCAACTCATTCTGCGTGAAAATGTACTTGAGGCTCTTGTGATCAGTATAGATATCACAACGCTGCCCATACAAGTAATGCCTCCAAATCTTCAGAGCATGCACAACTGCGGCTAACTCAAGGTCATGAGTAGGATAATTCAGCTCATGCCGACGTAACTGCCGTGAAGCATAAGCAATCACTCTGCCCTCCTGCATCAGAACACACCCAAGACCATCCTTCGAAGCATCACAATACACCGTGAACCTCTTCGTCTGGTCTGGCAGAGTCAGGACTGGCGCCGTAGTCAACCTCTTCTTCAGCTCGTCAAAGGCTCTCTGACGCTCATCAGTCCATACGAAAGCCACATTTTTCTCTAGCAAAGAAGTCAAAGGCTTCGCGATCTTGGAGAAATTCTCAATGAACCTCCGATAATATCCAGCTAAGCCCAAGAATGATCTGACTTCCTTTACTGTCTGCGGTGTCTCCCATTCTAGCACATCCTTCACCTTGCTCGGATCAACAGCAATGCCTCCCTGGGAGATAACATGACCGAGGAATGGCACCTCATCAATCCAGAACTCGCACTTGCTGAACTTGGCATACAACTGATGCTCTCTCAATCTCTGCAATACGAGTCTCAGATGCTCCTCATGCTCTTCTTCTGTCTTGGAGAAGATCAGAATATCATCAATGAAAATCACCACGAAGACATCCAGATAGTCCATGAAAACCATGTTCATCAGATGCATGAAGTAAGCCGGGGCATTAGTCAAGCCGAAGGACATGACCGTATACTCATATAGCCCGTACTTGCAGGTGAATGTCGTCTTCGGAATATCCCCAAGATGAATCCTCAGCTGAAAATAACCCGAACGAAGATCAATCTTCGAGAATATACGAGCACCTCGAAGCAAATCGAAGAGATCCTCAATACGGGGCAGTGGATGCTTGTTCTTGATAGGAACTGCATTCAGCTCCCGATAATCCACACACATCCTCTTCGAGCCATCCTTCTTATCTACTAGCAATAATGGAAAAGCCCAAGGAGAGAAGCTGCGACGGATATAGCCCTTGGCTAGCAACTCATCAATAGTCTTCTTAACCTCTTCATGCTCTATAGGTGCCATACGGTAGGGCCGCTTCGCAATAGGAGCTGTGCCAGGCAAGAGATCAATACAAAACTCAATGGCGCGTTCAGGCGGCATACCTGGCAGATCATCCGGAAAGACATCCGGGAATTCAGACACCACGCGAATACCGTCCGTGGGTCTAGCCTCCATCTGATGAAGAAATCCAGAAGGCTCTGAAGCACTGACTATCACCTCCTGGCCATCAGATGCCGATAAGTGAACTGTCCGCTGAGCACAATCAATACGGACTCCCCATCTGGTAAGGGTCTCCATGCCCAAAATCACGTCTATCCCCGAGGAGTCAATAACTATCAAGCCAGTGCGGAACTCTACCCCCTTTATGACAATACTAACTCTGGAGCATATAGAACATGTACAAATCTGACCCCCAGGTGAGGTAACTACCATAGCTGTCCTCATACAAGAAACCGGTATACCATGCTGCTCGGCAAATGACTTGGAAATGAAAGAATGGGTAGCACCGGTATCGAAAAGCACTGTAGCGGGGTGAGAGTTGACCATGAACGTACCAATAACCACGTTGGGAGCCTCGGCCGCTGACTCGGCCGTCACGTGGTTCACCCTGCCCTGTGCTGGCGCCCTGGGCTGAGCTGGGCGTCCCTGCTATCCCGCCTGCGCCTTCCGGGGGCAAGTGTTGGCGTAGTGCCCCGGCTGGCCGCAGTGATAGCAGACGCGTGCAAGTGTCGAAGCCTGCTGTCTGGTAGGAGCTGCCGGACGTGGAGCCTGCGGTGCCGGTGGAGCAGTACGAGCCGGAGGTGCCGGTAACCTCTGGCCCTGCCCCGCCTGCTGCTGCTGTCGAGGCGGGTACTACTGCGGTGGCCTCTGCTGGTACTGCTGAGGAGGCCGGTACTGAGGCTGCTGGTATGGCTGGGGCTGCTGGAGTCGAGGGCGAGTGTTGCTGCCGGAACCAACGAGGACAATCTTCCTCTTCTTGTCCTCCATCTCCAGGAGCTTGCGCTCAGTGTTGAGCGCACTGTCAACCAAATGGTTGAAGTCGTCGAAGCGGAGGTTGAGCAGCGCATACTGGAGGCAGTCCTCAAGGCCCTCCATGAAGTGCTCCTGCTTCTTGCGGTCATCCGCAACATCGGCAGGGGCGTAGCGAGCCAGCTGAAGAAAGCGATCACGATACTCCGTGACCGACATAGTCCCCTGAATTCACAAAGACAGATAGATATCGAAAAATTAATTCATGACTCGGAAAGATAGAACAAGGGGTACTAGCTCAAAATGAACCACTGAATGATTATATTTAAGATTATCTGCTTCAGTGCAAGGAACTCCTTCTGCTTCATCTTCATAACGCTCGCGGGGACGTTGTGGCTGCGGAAACGCTCCATGAACTGGAGCCAAGTGAGAGACTCGCGGTCGTGAACTGGGTGGGACTCCCACCAGTCCAAAGCTGCCCCTCGCAGCTATCCTGCTGCGTACAGAACTCTCTCCCGATCATCGTGCTGGGCGATGTCCAGCTGATGCTCCACTGCACGGAGCCAGTCGTCGGCCTGAAGAGGGTCAGATGTGTGAGAAAACGTCGGCGGGTGACCCCTCAGAAACTCTGCACGCCTGTCGCGAGGCTGCGGCGGTGGAGGAGGCGGAGGCTGAGTGTGAGCCTGCTGAAGAGCCTGAACAGTGTTATTCAGGGTGGCCATCATCTGCATATGGAGCTGGAAGTACTGCTCCGGAGTCAAAGGTGGCGGCATCGGGATCCCGGTCCCCTGGGTGTTCTGACCCAGGTTGTTCTGCCCCTGCTGGTCAGAACCACGCCTGGTGTTCACCATCTGATTTTGGACAAAAGATTTCACGAGTAAGGATATTGCAGAAATAATTCAGATGGATATGATAACTCTTTGCGGAAAAAGATTCAGCCATGATAAAGTAGACAGGATAGAGTGGACTGTTTTACCCCCAACGATCTAACTCATTTTTTTAATTAGTTAACTTTAACATAAGAGTGATTTTCTTTAAACAGATATAAACTACTAAGCTATGCAATCATTCAAAAATCCAAATCAAACATGTAGCATAATATCAAGCAGACAATTTTCACGACTTAGCCGAGTTTAGCAAAAGACTCGACTAACACAACGCGTCGCAGAACGTGCTATCGTATTATTATATAAGGGTTACCTAGCTTACTCATGGTGGTCAGATGACTGATTCAGGCCAAAGTCTACGAAAACTATTCTTCAGAGTGAAAAATCAAGGCAAGACGGGTAAAAAGTCATAGAAGTCAAGGGGTATAATAGTAAAATAGTTTCAGCAGACAAGGATTGGAGAGAAGAAGTCCTAAAACTTGACCAGTTCTATCTAGGCTTCATCCTACAGTCGATACGGCTCTGATACCACTCTGTAACACCCGGTTTATAAAAGAACATAAACCGAGCAATCATATACGTGCCAGGATCAAGTCACACGTATATACAACAGAATGAACAGTATATCGTAGCACATATCACGTAAAAAGATATAATAAAGCAAATACGAATGTTATTTATTACATTAATGACAAAAATGTCTGATACAGCGGAAGCGAAGTACAAAATACGATAAAGCTCTCCGAAGCTGAAGCAGGGCGCCACAGGGACGTCGATTGGGAGACGAACACCTAGAAGTCCTCGTAGTCCTGGTAGCGCTGGACGAACTCCCTCGTGTCGGCAGGAACTGAGCAGCAGTAGCGTAGCCAAGAGGAAAAAGTAGAGAAGAGGCAAGAGTGAGTACACAACTTGTACTCAACAAGTATAACACAAACTATGAGGCTCTAAGGTTGGCTGACTCAACTGCATTAGCTTTTAAGTGTTGGCAAAATTTTATTAAAGCTATTTACTACGAGTTGATGAATTACCATTAACCCAGTTACATAGTTATTAATCAAGTTTAATCATGTATCTACTGAAAAACCAAACCAAAACCAAGCCACCAAGGTAACCCCGAGAAGCACCTCCCTCGTCGGAAGGAGATAACTCCACTAATCAAAAGGAGGATCTGGGCCGCTCATAACCGTGAGCACGGCTAGTATACCAGTTTTACACTCTGCAGAGGTTGCACATCTTTACCCACAAGTCGTGAGCTACGCCAGTTGTTCATCACACTTCCTTAGGTGAGATGACTAGCGACTCACTACGAGGCCTTTACAAAGAATCTCGTTGGTAGGGAGTAACCGCGAGGGTGGATCAGCGACTATGTAGCAGGTCTAGTGGGCGTCAAGACACGAAGCACAGACGAGGCCACTCAGCATGAGGGCCATAGAAGCTTACCGCCCCTGCCCCGCAGGTAAGTTACTCCAAACCAAAAAGATCTAATTATTACGCCAAGTCTATCCCATTCTAGCCTTGTGGTAGCGCTGTTGTCCCAGGTTGTCGCTCTATGAACCGGTCCTTATGGAGAGTGGCCAACAAAGCACTAAGCACCGTGCTGGCCCCCTAAACCATGTTTCTACAAAAACATCTTTTAACGAGACGTGAGCCACTCAAGCACGAAGCACAGAGGGCCACTCTCAGAATTAAGTTCAAGTAAACCATTAATCAAATTAATTAAAAAGGACCAGAGTATGTTATGGCGCAGCAACCTAGCACAACTAACCAAAATGCAACCCAAAGGTATATATAAGGAATATAAAGTGGCTAGGAAGTCCTTATAGGCATACAGTATTAAAATGCAGTATGAAATTGTAATTAAAGGTGATAGGTTGTTCATGTTATACTTGCCTTCCTCGTACTGCTCCTGCTGCTGCTCAAAGTGCTCGGAAGACGGCTGCTCCGGGTACTGGTACTGGGGCTCCTCAGATGAATCAACGTCTACTCACGAACACATGGCCAAAACAATGCACAATAATAAGCATACAAGCAAACTCTAACAAAAGCTAAGAAACAGTACATCAACACATAAAAACAGCACACTAAACTAGTCTGAAACTATTCTACGCGTTACAACGATCGCGTGGATATAAAGAACGCTAAAAACGGAGCTAAGACGCATAATCTAGGCCAAAAACAAGTTCTAGGGGCTTATTTGTAAGAAAACTGAAGTTCCAGGGACTTTTCTGCTAAAACCGAGGGCTAAAACATAAATATCCATTAGTTCTACGGTCTAACGCGTAAAACTGCGAACGGTGGACGGCGGGTTTGATTTCTGGAAAACTCAGGGGTGTCCGTGCAAAATTTTGGGCTTAACTGCAATTATTTTTCAAAGGCGGTGGACTGCGGGTTAATTTAGCCAAAGTTGGGGGTCTCTTTAGAAAAATGACCAAGCTGAAGCGGTACGTTTGGATCTCAGCCGCAGGATTAGGATCTGGCGGCTCAGATCTAAAGGATCATAGATCTAACCGTAGCCGTAGAATCCGGATCGGACGGCGCAGGTTGAAAGGGGCGCGGGGGCGGCGGCGGGACGCGCCGCCGACGTGCTCCCGCGGCGGCGGGCGGCCGGAGGTAGCCAATCTAGGCCTTCCCGGGGGGAAATCGAGCGGGGCTGGGGTCTATAAGCCTCTAGGCGACACGCTTAAACCACTGGTGGGCTCTGTGAGGTGTGATGGGGACCGGACGTGGCTGCGCGACGGTGGGGCGGCTCGGCGCGGCGAGGTCTCGCTGGCGCAAGCTCGAGCGGCCACTGGGGGTGCATTACGGCTAAAACAACGGGCGCAAAAGCATGGTGAGGAACTGGGGGTGCTCACCGAGCTGTGTATTGAAGGAGGTGGCCGGCGAAGGGCGCTCGGCGGCGACGTCTGGCGGTGGCGCGCCGGTGGAGCTCGCAGAGGGAGGTCGAACCGGGGTCGGTGTGGGTCGCAGCGGAGGGAAACGGCTCGGGGAAGACCCGAGCGTCGAGGCGGAGCCGGCGCGCTGCTCGGCCGGGGCTCCGGCGTGGTGGAGGGGCGTGGCCGCGGCGGCGCGAGCTCTGCTCCGGGCGGAGAAATCGCGGAGGCGGCGCTAGGGTTTGGGTGGGACGGTGGCGGCGCTGCGAGGCGAGACTGGGGGGTTCGGAGGGGGAGTGGGCGATACTTATAAGGCGGCGGGGCGCATTGGCGTGCGCGCCTGGGTGGGAAGGCCGGCGATTTCCTCGGCGAGGATCGCGGCTTCGGTTGCGCGAGGGAGGGAGACGAGCCCGACAGCGGGGCCCGGGCTGTCAGCGGCTGGCGAGCACGCGCGGGCTCCGACGCCTTGGGCCCAGGTGGCAGGGAGCGTGCGCGGCTGAGGCGAGCGAGGTGAGCGGGGGTCGCGTCGCTGGCGGGTGGGCCAGAGGCCAAGCGCCATGCGGGAGCGGGGCGCCGAGCGCGGAGCTGGGCGTGCTGGGCCGGTGGCGCGCGAGGGAAAGGGAAGGGAGGTGTGGGCCGGACGCGGAAAGAGCTGGGCCGCGGAGTTCTGTTGGGCCGAGGTGTGGGCCGTGCGGGGTGAGGTAGAGCGAGGGGGACGCGGGCTGGGCTGGATTGGTGGGTTGGGTTTGGCTTTGGGTTGGGCTGGGTTCTTTTCTAGTTTCTTCTTCTCTTCTATTTCTAATTCTAACTCAAACCAAACTAGATGAATTCAAATTAAATTTTGAATTCCACAACCTAAAGCACACAAGCAAAAATAAAAACATCCAGCATGAATGCAACATTAAAAGTAGATCTATGATAGATTTTAATTACTTGTGAAACAAAAACTAGATTAAATGCAAGACTAACACAATAAACCTTAGAAAATTAAATAAAGCCAATTAAATTTATTAATAAATGCTGAAATTTAAATTAGGGTGTTACACTGGGCAACAAGAACTGAGTTACTAGATCGTTCTAGAGTGTCGGAGAGCTCGATGTTCTTGGCCTCACACGCATAGGAGGTCTGTAGTTCTCCGTAGACTGAGAGGACCCCCTTTGGAGCTGGCATCTTCAAGAGAAGATATGTGTGATTGGGGATCGCCATGAACTTGGCGAGGGAGGGTCTTCCCAGGATAGCGTGGTAGGAGGTCTCGAACTCGGCGACCTCAAAGTTGACGTACTCGGTGCGGTAGTTGTCGCGGGTGTCAAAGGTGATCGGCAGAGTGGTCCGGCCGACCGGAGTCGACCCGGCTCCGGGGATGATGCCGTAGAAGGCCTTATCGGATGGGACCAGGGAGGTCATGTCGTAGCCCATGCTCTCTAACATGCTGGCGAAGATGATGTCGAGGGCACTGCCACCGTCGATGAGTACTTTGGCCAGGCTGTAACACCCTAATTTAAATTTCAGCATTTAATAATAAATTTAATTGATTTATTTAATTTTCTAAGGATTTAATTGGCTTAGCTGGCATTTAATCCAATTTTGTTCCTCAAGTAATTAAAATTTTATCTAGGTTTAAACTTTGTTGTTGCATTCATGCTGGAGCATTTATTTTATTTGCTTGTGTGCTTAAAGTTGTTGAATTCAAACTTGGTTTGAATTTAAATAGATTTGTTTGCTAAGAAATAGAGGTGGAAATAGAAAAAGAGAACCAAAACTCAAACCCAAAGCCGGCCCAAGAAATCCAGCCCAAACCAAACCCAGGCCTAGCCCGGCCCGGCCTCCTCCCCCCCTCTCTTCTTTCGCCGCGGGCCCAGCCTCTTCCTCGCGCACGGCCCAGCCTCCGGCCCAGCTCTTTCCCCTCTCCCCGCACTGGCAGCCCGGCCCTCGCGCCTCGCAGCCCAACTCGCCGCGCTCAGCGACACGAAGCCAGCACGCACTCTGCGCCCCGCTTCCCGGTC
The DNA here is from genome assembly GCF_016808335.1 of Panicum virgatum. Lineage (NCBI taxonomy): Eukaryota > Viridiplantae > Streptophyta > Magnoliopsida > Poales > Poaceae > Panicum > Panicum virgatum. Next base: position 11,105,748 of record NC_053152.1, read on the forward strand.
CCGCCTGTCAGCGCTCCGCAGCATGCGTCGCCCCTCCCCCTCGCTGCCAGCCGGGCCCACCCGTCAGCTCCGCCTTCCTCGCCGCGCAACTGCCGCGCCGCGTCACCGTGATCCCCGGCGACCTTCCATGCCGAGCCCGGACCCCGAGATCTCTGGCACGACTCCTTTAAACCAACCCGCGGACCCCCCCTGCACCCCATCCCGATAGCGCCGCCACCCCAAAACCCTAGCAGTGCCCGCTCGCCCTGCTCCGCCGGGACGAAATCCTGCGCCGCCGCAGACCGGCCATGCCACCGCCTCCCGGGCCCTGCACCGCACGGCAAGAGAACCGCCGTGCACCCAGGGGGCTCCCCAAGAACTTTGCCCCGGAGACCAGGCCCCACCTCGCCGGATTTCGCGCCCGAATCACTCGACGGTGAGTTGCGCCACCTGCTTGATTTAACGCCGCCGGCGTTTCTCGTGCCCCGCTTCGACCCAAGGAAGCCCGGAGCCCGGAGAAGCCAGCACCGCCCGGACCGCGAACTCCGTTCCTGCGCCGCCGCCCGCCGTCGACGTTGACGCCCCTACACGCCCGCACAGCTCGATTCGAGCCTCGGTGAGGACCTCCTCCGCCCGCTCTCCCTTTTTGACCTACTAGTGTAGCCTGTAGAGCACCCCAGCAACCCCTGTGCGCGCGCGCCGACGATGCGCCACAGCGCAGTCCGCCCCTCGCCGTGGCGAGCCCCGCCCAAGCCCGGCCGAGCCCCGTTTTGCCTCCAGTGGCTTGCGCATGTCACGTAGATGCCAACCGACCCAAACCCGGGTCGAAACGACCCCCGGAGCACCAGTTTTGGTGAACTCCGGCGGGTTCCCCTGCGCACCGCCGCGGAGTTTGTGTCGCCGGCGAGTCCCGCCGCTGTCCCACGTGCCCCTTCGCCCAAGGCCGTCCGATCGCAGATCTACGGCCCAGATTAGATCGACCCAAAGTCAAACATGGAGAGTACCGGTCAGCGCCTGCAAATTTTGTTAAAGAGACCCCCGCCTTTTCGAATATCAACCCGCAGTCCTTGCCTGTGTAAACATATTTACAGATCGGCCCATATATTTACACGGACCCCCCTGAGTTTCTTTAAAATAAAACCCGCTGTCCAGCCTGGTAGATTTTGCATGTTAACCCCTGGATCTAAGGTTGAATTATGTTTAGGTCCTCAGTTTTTGCCCAGAAACCCCCTGGAACTCCAGTTTTCTTACAAATAGGTCCCTGGATCTTGTTTTTAGCCTAGAATATGCGTTTTAGCTCCGTTTTAGGCGTTCTTTATGTCCACGCGATCGTTGTAACGCGTAGAATAGTTTTAGACTAGTTTAGTGTGTTGTTTTTATGAATTGATGTACTGTTTCTTAGCTTTTGTTAGTGTTTGCTTGTATGCTTACTGTCGTGCCTTGTTTTGGCCATGTGTTCGTGAGTAGACGCTGATCCATCTGAGGACCCCAGTACCAGTACCCGGAGCAGCCATCTTCTGACCACTTTGAGCAGCAGCAGGAGCAGTACAAGGAAGGCAAGTATAACATGAACAACCTATCACTTTTAAATACAATTTCATACTGCATTTTAATACTGCATGCCTATAAGGAATTCCTAGCCACTTTATATTCTTTATATATATCCATTGGGTTGCATTTTGGTTAGTTGTGCTAGGTGCCGCGCTATAACACACTTGGTCCCTTTTAATTAATTTGATTAATGGTTTACTTGAACTTAATTCTGAGAGTGGCCCTCTGTGTGGCTTGAGTGGCTCACGCCTCGTTAAAATTGGTTTTGTTAGAAACATGGTTTAGGGGGCCAGCACGGTGCTTAGTGCTTGGTTGGCCACTCTCCATAAGGACCGGTTCATAGAGCGACAACCTGGGACAACAGCGCTACCCCGTGAGGTGGGCCCCAATCTAACTCTTCGCGGTTACGCCTTACCAACGAGATTCTTTGTAACGGCCTCGTAGTGAGTTTGCTAGCCATCTCACCTAAGGAAGTGTGATGAACAACTAGCATAGCTCACGACTTGTGGGTAAATATGTGCAACCTCTGCAGAGTGTAAAACTGGTATACTAGCCGTGCTCACAGTCATGAGCGGCCCAGATCCTCCTTTTGATTAGTGGGGTTATCTTCCTTTGACGAGGCAGGTTTCCTCGGGTGGCTTGGTTCGGTTTGGTTCTCAGTAGTATCATATTTAATTTTGATTAATTACTATGTAACTGGGTTTATGGTAATTCATCAACTTGTAGTAAATAGCTTTAATAAAATTTTGCCAAGACTTAAAAGCTAATGCAGTCAGTCAGCCAACCTTAGAGCCTCATAGTTTGTGTTATACTTGTTGAGTACAAGTTGTGTACTCACCCTTGCCTCTTCTCTACTTTTTCCTCTTCAATACTCTACTGCTGCTCAGTTCCTGCCGACACGAGGGAGTTCGCTCATCGCTACCAGGACTACGAGGACTTCTAGGCGATCGTCTCCCAGTCGACGTCCCTGTGGCGCCCTGCTCAGCTTCGGAGAGTTTTTATCGTATTTATACTTCGCTTCCGCTGTATCAGACATTTTGTCATTAATGTAATAAATAACATTCGTATTCGCTTTATTATATCTTTTTACGTGATATGTGCTATGATATACTGTTCATTCTGTTGTATATACGTGTGACTTGATCCTGGCACGTATATGATTGCTCGGTTTATGTCCTTTTATAAACCGGGTGTTACACAGGCGGACCTGGCTCACCACCGGGCTGACCACATGGGGTAGGAGCCCGGCCTAGGCAGGTGAACCCAGTGGTCACGACAGTCGAAGGTGATCGGCATCTCTGACTACCGGAGGGGTTCAACCGGGTGTTTGAACACCAGGTTGACTTCGCGATCATCCAGCTTGAGCTTGCGCCGGCATGATGGCTTGTTGGGGCCGCCGTATATGAAGTTGACGGCCCTGTTTTCTTCCTGGAAGTTTCCTGGGGAATCTTCCCTCTGCTCGTCGTCATTTTGCATGGGCAAGTTGCGCCTCCATGGGCGCGCCCGGGTGGTTCTGGAACCACCCGGCCTGTCGCGGTCGTCATGGCAGGGTCGCTTGGGGTCGTCCTTGATGACGCCATTGGAGATTGCTCGGCACTCCCGGGCGGTGTGGTTTGCATCCTTGTGCCAAGGACACTTGCCATCTAGGAGCCGATCCAGGTCCGCTTGGTTAAGGTTGGAGCGGAACTGGGACCTTTCGGTGATGGCGATGGTATTCTCGGGGCCACGCTTGTGGTCCCTGTTCTTGGACGACTCGGCACGGTCATGCTTCTTCCTGTGGCGAGGTGGGTGATTGTCACGTCGGCGTTCAGAGGAGTCGTTCTGGGTCTTGTGCCGGCGGTGAGCTCGCTCGGCATCTTCCATGTCGGCGTGCTTGTTGACAACCAACATCATGTCGCCCACAGTCTTGGGGTTGCTCTCGAACATCTTCCTCCATAGTTTGATGTTATGGAGGCCTTCGTTGAAGTGGTAGATAACGTCCCTGTCATCAGCTTTCGTAATGGTATTACAGTTAGCAAAGTACCTCTTGATGTAGTCGCGGAGGGACTCGTCCGATTGCTGTTTGACGCTAGCCAGATCCCATCTGGTTTTGGGACCCGGGCAAGATGCCTGGTAGTACTAGACGAAGGCATTGCAGAGATCCTGCCAGCTGTTGATGGAGCCGGCAGGAAGCGCTTCGAGCCAGTTGAGGGCGTGGCGACCCATCATGACTAAGAAGTATGCAGCCATGATGTCGTTGTCGCCGCACGAAGCTCGAATGGCAATGGAGTAGGTGCGCAGCCATGTCTTGGGGTCCGACTCACCGTCGTACTTCTCGATCCCGGTTGGCTTGAAGGTGGCAGTCCATTGAATGGCCCGAAGCTGGTTGGAGAAGGCAGAGAAGCCATCGAGGTCGTTACCGGGCTCGTAGTCGCGGTGAGGTCGTCGTGGATGGTTGTCGCCCCGGCGGTCGCGGTTCTGGTGGTCGACATCTGAGGCGCCGTGTTCCTCATCATACTGGCGACATCGCTCGCGCTCGGCGGTGTCGCGTTGGCGGTGATGATTGTTGATGCGCTGACGTAGGTCTCGCTGGTTGAGCAGGAGGTGAAGGTCGTTCTGGTTGACCTCTCCATTGTCGCCGTGGGTCGTGTCCAGTGGTGGCTCGACTGGGCGCGGTAGTCCGAGTTGTCCTCGCGCAGCTGCTAGGCTTGCGAGGTGGCCATGTGCATGCGAGCACGAGCCTTGACGATCTTGGGGGTCTCCTGAAGACCCTCAAGCTCCTGGAATACCGCAGTGAGGTTGGCCGACGGCGTAGCGAAGACGTCTTGGCCGTTGTAGTCGAGGACGAAGTCGGTGTCGAGGTTGCGGGGCCAGATCGGTGAGCGCCGGTTCCTGGGATTACGACGGTCGGTGTTCTCCAGGTCGCGGTTTGCACGATCAATGGCCTCGTCGCTGCACCTCATGTCGGTGCGGACCTCGTTGTGGCGAAATCGTTGTGCCTTCTCCTCGTCGGTCTCGTTCTCACGAGTGTCGGAGTCATCGGAGACGATGAAGATCTGGCGATGCTCCGTCGCCAAAGTGCGGTTGGGTGGGAGGGTGAACGAGGCATGTTGGAAGCCAAGTTCCTCTCCCAAAGCCGGGTCAGATCGGATCTGACCTAAGGTAGCCGAGTCAGAGAATCATGCTCGGATGCTCAGATCTGATCTGAGTACGTCGTAGCAGCATTGCGGAGTCCAAAGGGGACCTGATCCGGGTCGTTGCAGTGTTGAAGTGCGTCCTCGCAGAGCCTGATGTACTCGGCGATGGATCTGCCAACTCGATCTATCTGGGAGATAAGATCATCAGCAGATTTGGCAGGACGACGGGTCGTCCTGGGGGGAGTAAGCCTCGTGTAGTACGCCTCGGGTTCGGGAACTCGAGGCGTGGCAGATCTCGGAGTGGCTAGATCGGATCTGGTCCTGGTATAAGCGCTGCCGAGTTCACGGAGAACACGGTCAGGGTCATCTCGGTGGTGAAGCGCAAGTTCGCCGAGTCGAATGCACTTAGCGATGGATCTGCCGACGCGGTCTATCTGGAAGATTAGATCGTCAGCAGATTCGACAGGGCGACGGGTCACCCTAGTTGGCGTGGTCGCCACATCGAAGTTCTCGGATTCGGGAATCCGAGAGGTGTCAGATGCTTGGGGAGTTAGATCGGATCTAACCCCAGCGAAGACGCTGCCTCCGGCGGTGGGAAAGCCAGAAGCGAGGTTCCTAGGAACCATAACCTCCGGGAAGCTTCCGAAGGCGAAGGAGAGGCTGACTGTCACCTCCATCTGGGCAGTGACGCTGGCATAGAAGATGACGTCGGTGTTGGCTGCCATTGAACTCGACGTATGAGCCCTGAGTCGCCTACCTGGCGCGCCAACTGTCGGATTGTTATTCCGGCCAGTCCACCAGGCTGTACCAGGTGGTAGTGTTTCAGGATGGGGATCACAGGGCCAAGAGATCGATGGTAACACGCAGGGACTTAGAATGGTTCAGGCCGCAATGAGCGTAATACCCCAAATCCTGTGTTCGGGGTTGTATTAGGGTTTGTGGAATGCTGCGAAACAAGGAGTCTCTGTATGGGTCGGCCTACGTCTCCTTTATATAGACCAGGAGCCGTAGGGGTACAAGGAATGATATACTTGGATTGTTTTACAAGGAAGGAGGTCGGTTAGGATCCCTAGATATCCGGGCTTCTAGCTGGAGCCTCTCATCCAAATCCACTGGGGATCCCATCTGCGCACAGTCGAGTCCTGCACGCCGAGTAGTTGTAGCCGAGTCACCGAGCAGGGTAGTCTCCTGGATTTGGGACCCCACTCGGCAGGGAGGTACATAGATCTACCTCCGTCAAGCTTCATGTACCCGGGTTTGCACTTGCTCTGCGCGCATTCCGAAAAAAGCAATAAAGTTCCCCTTTTCTGGGATCCTGAGACCCCGGTCGGTTTCGACCTCTTCTGTGTGTGGAAAACTTTTACTTTCTGTCGTTGTTCCCCATGTGGAAAAAAGGCTTGTGAATCGGGGTGGTTGCCCGTTCAATATTCCGGAGCCCCTCGGCATGCGGAGTTGGCATGGGTGTAGGGTTCCCGGCGTGTAACTGTTCTCGGGGTCCGGAGACCGTCCGGGAAGTTGGGGGTGACCGGGAAGAGCCTGTAAAAAACCCTGTGACCAACATCCCGGTATGCCCGGGAGTGTCCTCCTTTTGTGATGTCGGGCACCCCACTCACCGAGATGCACAAAAAACTTTGATTTTGCAGGGAATTCAGAATAAGCTTTATCATAATTAGAAGGAGCAGGGTAACACATAGGTAGGAGGGAGTCCCCCGGACCAAGCTTCCTGAGATGTCCTTGGGTTGCTTGGTCCTTACGAAGGTGTTCGATGTTCCAGACATTAGGTACCTGCATCCCGTCCTTGTCGGTTTGCCTAAACACACTGGGCCAGCGTTCCTCCGTCACGCGAAAAGGGCCTTCCCGTGTAGGTGAGAGCTTGTTCATCCCTTCGCATGACTGAAAGCAGTGTAGTGCTAGGTCTCCAACTTGGAGATATCTTGGTTGTACGTGGCGCCAGGGGCGGAGCCAGGAATTTGTTTTTTTCATTATTAGGGGGGCCAACCATGCTAATTTATATAAAAATTTAATCAAAATTCAAATATTCAATGTAAATTTGGGAACCATAGGGGGGGCAGGCCCCTGCCCGCCCCCCTGTCTCCACCCCTGCGTGGCGCTGGTGGTGTCGGCGGAGGGCTTGATGATAATGAGCTGCTTTCAGCGCCGCTCGACAATGAACTTCCTCCAGATAGAGCATGTCCTCTTGGCGTCGCTGATCCTGATCTTTTTCCTGGTATGCCCGTACTTGAGGGCTTCCCAGGGTCACTTCGGCCGGGAGGACTGCCTCGGAGTCGTACACGAGAAAGAAAGGTGTTTTCCCGGTTGCTCGGTTTGGAGAGGTGCGATTCGCCCACACCACCGCGGGGAGTTCATCTATACATCCAGACCCTTGTTTTTTGAGCTCGTTGTAGGTCTGGGTTTTCAATCCCTTGAGGATCTCTGTGTTGGCTTACTCTGCCTGCCCGTTGCTACGAGGATGGTCAACAGACGCGAAGCATAGCTTGATGCCCATATTGTTGCAGTAATCCCCAAAGAGATTGCTGGTGAATCGGGTCCCGTTATCGGTGATGATCCAACTCGGGACTCTAAATCGGGCCACCAGATCTTTGATGAACTTGAGCGCCGAATTCTTGTTGGCTTTCACGACCGCGGTTGCCTTGGGCCACTTCGTGAACTTGTCGATCGCCACATACAACCATTCATAACCCCCGACCGCAAACGGCCATGACAGGGGTATGGTGTGGAGTGCCTGTGCTAGTTGGTGTATCTGCTTTGCGTGGAACTAGCACGCCCTGCAACGCTTAACCAGTTCGGCTGCATCCTGGAGGGCTGTTGGCCAGTAGAAACCGTGCTGAAAGGCCTTCCCGACCAGCGTGCGGGAGGATGAGTGACTCCCACACTCGCCCTCATGGATGTCGGCGAGTAGATCGCCACCTTCTTCCCGAGAGATGCACCGGAGAAAGACCCCATCCATGCCGCGCTGATATAGATCACCATCTACAATGGTGTAGCGTTTGGACTGTCGCGCGATCCGTTCCGCAGTGGCATCGTCGTCGGGAAGGAATTTTTCTTTCAGGTAGTCGCGGATGTCGTCCATCCAAGACCGGACCTAAGGACGTGCCGATGCCAAGTGGTTGGCTTTAGCGAGTGGCAGGGCCTGGGTCCCCCCGCTTGATGGCGGGCTTCCCCCTTCGTCACGTTCGGCAGCGGTGACGGTGGGTCGGCATAGCTTTTCTTCGAACACCCCGAGGGGTAGTGGAGCTCGTGAGGAGGCGAGTCAAGATAGCTCGTCAGCCTCAGTGTTCTCTTTTCTTGGAACGTATCGTAGCTCCATTCCATCAAAGTGCCATTCCATGCGCCGGACCTCAGCCACGTACGCGGCCATTTGAGGGTCGACGCATTGATATTCCTTGGAGACTTCATTTATGATGAGCTGGGAGTCGCCCCGCACCAGCAGGCGGTGGACCCCCAACCCGACGGCCATGTTGTTCGTGGCTCGGAAGCCCAACTGAACCGCATACTTGAGGGTGTGACTGTCCGGCGAGGTAAGGACTACCCCAGCCCCGGCTCCTTGGAGGGTTAACGAGCCGTCGAAGTTCATGCACCAGCACTCCATAGTCCATGGTTCGTCGCTGTCGGTCGTTGGGAGGGCGGCTTCTTCTGTCACTTCTACAGCCAGGACGGAGGTCCACTCGGCAACAAAATCGGCGAGGGCCTGGCTTTTGATGGCATGCCGCGGTACGAACCGGAGTCCGAACTCGGCCAGCTCTATGGACCATTTTACCATTCGTCCGGTACCTTCCTCGTTCTGGACAATCTGGCTCAGGGGGTAAGACGTGACGACGGTGATTTTATGTACTTGAAATTAGTGACGTAGCTTGCAGGATGCCATGAGGACGGCATATAGCATTTTTTGTGCTTGGGGGTAGCGTTCATTGGCTTCCCGGAGTACTTCGCTCATGAAGTAAACCGGGTGCTGTTTCTGGTGGATCTTCGCATTGGGGTCCTGGGTGCCTGCGCCTTCTCTCAAGATTGCTGGCCCGGATTTCACAGTGGTTGAGCCGGGATTCGAAGTGTCGGCGTTGGGGCGCTGCGTCGTAACCCCGGGGTCATCCTTTCGCGGTGCTGCACTATTGTCGCTTTATGTCTCCTCTGTTTCTGCTACCAATACTGCGCTAATGACTTGCAGCGTGGCGGAAAAGCACAGGAGGAGTTCCTCTCCGTCTCGAGGTGCTACCAGGATTGGCGGGGAGGAAAGGTATTTCTTGAGTTCCCGGAACGCGACGCTGGCTTCTTCCGTCCAATCAAAACACCCGGTCTTCTTGATTACCTTGAATAGGGGATGCCATATTCCCCAAGCTTGGAGATGAACCTCCCTAGTGCTGCCATGCATCCCGTGAGGCATTGCGCCTCCTTGAGGTGCGTGGGTAGCTGCTTGCGTTCGATTGCTTCCACTTTTGCTAGGTTCACTTCGATGCCTCGGCTCGATAAACCAGAAAACCCAAGAGTTTTCCTGCGGGCACACCAAAGACGCATTTCTCTAGGTTAAGTTTGAGCCGGGTGGTGCGCAAGCTATCGAAGGCTTCCGACAGATCCCGCAGGAGGGTTTCCTGTTGCCGGGTCTTGACCACAATTTCATCGACATACGCCTCGACATTGCGGGACTGCAAGTCCTAGAGAGTGATGCGCATGGTCCGCTGGAAGGTCAGACCAGCATTTTTAAAACCGAACGGCATGCGAACGTAGCAGTACATTCCCACCGGGGTGGTGAATGACGTCTTCCCCTCGTCCTTCTTTGCCATACTGATCTGGTGGTACCCTGAGTACGCATCCAAAAAGCAGAGGAGGTCGCATCCCGCCGTGGAGTCGACGACTTGGTCGATGCGGGGTAACGGGAAAGGATCTTTCGGACAGGCTTTGTTGAGGTCGGTGTAGTCGACGCACATGCGGAGTTTACCATTGGCCTTCGGCACGACAACCGGGTTGGCCAACCATTCAGGTGGATGACCTCTCGGATGAATCCGGCTTCTAACATCTTCCGCACCTAGTCGCGGATGAAGTCTTTGTTGATGCTCACTAACGACCATTTCCAGGTGTCAACTTGATTAGAAAATCATGAGAGTTTGCATTTCTTACACGCATCCTTATCCAATAAAGTTCCTAAATCACACTTTACCTTTTAGAATATGCAAGTTGTGTTTCCAAGCTAATATGCAGGTTACAAGCACACTTTGGCCCGACACAAAATCACAGAAAATATCAGAGTACCGAGTGAAGCCCAAGAACTGAAGCAAACCCAGCTGGGGCAGGCCGTGGCTCAAGTTTAGGACAAGGGGAGACCAAGACAAGCCCACTCCAGGAAGTTGGGGGGTGGTTGGTGGCCCGGGCAGGCCGACTGACCTACCTGGTTGGCCGGCCAGGCCCGTGGGCCCCACTGCCTCAACCAAGGCACGTGGTGCTTCGCTGTTGGCTCACAACGTCGGTTTGGGGTGCTGCGGCTGGTGGCTCCCTGCTATAAATAGAAGGGGGGTAGAGAATAGAACACACACACAGACACCACACACCTCTTCCTCTCTTGCATTCCTTGCATAGTCTTTAGGCTTAGTGGTGTTTAGGAGAAGTCTAGGAGTCATCGAGTCCCCGGAGTTGCTCGAGAGTCTGGTATGGGTTCATCTCTAGCTCTCTCTTGTAATATTCGGTCGTTTGTAATAGAATTAGACTATGGTTACCGATATCTGCTTGAAGTATATTCTGAGTTATCGAGTATATGCTTCTTGTCATGGTTGCGTTATTATTCAATGCTTGCATTGCATGATCGCCCTGTGCTGGAGATGGTTAGTCTTTTGTTCTTAAAACTCTATCAACTGCTCCAGTATTCGTATGATTGCTCAAGTGTGATGTCTGTCCATCCGGAGGGTGGGGGCTCCGCGCGGGACACTTGTGTATCCTTTACTAGTGTAGACATGGTGTCTAGATTAGCTAAGAGTTGCTGGATGTCAACTATACCCACGGTTTGTAGAGGTAGCTAGCAGGTGGTGACAGTCCTGTCCGTGCCTTTTAGTAATCCTCCAAGTTTGGTATGGGGGGTAGGAGGTACATAAAGTCACCGGGGTGTACGGGCTGCTCCCGTTACTTCAATAGCGATCTCCCTGTTGTGTAGTTTAATCTCTGATGAGCTAACTAATGAGAAAATGTAGATATAGCTAGCCTAGCACTGCTGACTCGAGCTCTGACTTTTACCTTGCTCCCGGCCTACAGTAACCTTTATTCTTTTATCCAAGAGAGTAGTTTGTGTGTGTGTCACACTACCTCCTACCATGTTATTACCTTACCCCTGTTTGTGCATGAGAATATCTAATCTAGAAAGAGCTCACCAACTGATCTATATATTCTCTCACTCACTCCCGGGTAAAATGCTACAGCAGTATTCCGTGCGCTTGCGGATCTATTCGTGGTTCATGAAATACTGCCGTCCCAAATTGGCGTCTGCGAGCGTCATCGCTAGGTGATGTTGGTAGGCGCCAACAAGCATTTTTGGCGCCGTTGCCGGGGAAGGCACAGAGTGAAATATATAGACAGAGTTGTGAACAAAATCAAAATTGGTATTCGCTTGCTAAACAGGCTAACTTGGCTTTGTTTTCTTGTCTTCGTTGATATGAAAACAGGGTAGTGTATGACCGGTTTCGACTTGCCACAAAACTTTCATTCCGATCCAGTGTCACTTTTGAGGAGGACGCGAGCTCGTCTCGTATCACCTCGGAGATCACTCTCAGCAGTTGATCCAGTCATCGCATCGTCATCAGCTCCTAGAGCTATGGCCCAGAAGACACTCCGTGATTACTCTGCTCCGTCTGCTAGCCAGGTCCCGACCGAACCCGAGGTTAACACCGGAGGAGAAAATTTCGAGATCAAGACGGGTCTTATTACGATGGTGCAGGCCAGCCCATTTTGTGGTAGGGCCAATGAGGATGCCAGCGCTCATCTCCAGTAGTTCCTGGAGCTCTGCAGTACTTTTGTTATCAAGGGTGTATCGCAAGATGCAATCTGGCTCCGTCTGTTTCCGTTTTCTCTCTTGGGGAGAGCGAAGCAATGGTTTTATGCTAACAAGGCTGCTGTGGATACTTGGGACAGATGTGCCAAGGCGTTCCTCTCGAAGTTCTTCCCGACGGGCAAAACTAATGCTCTTCGTGGTCGGATTTCGAACTTCCAGCAGGCATCAAATAAGTCAATTCCGGAAGCTTAGGAGAGGCTTCAGGAGTATATTCTGGCGTGTCCGCACCATGGAATGGATAATTGGCTCATTCTACAGAACTTTCTTCCATGATCATGTGGATGCCGCTGCGGGTGGAGCTTTCTTCTCGCTGACCATGGAAAGAGCTACATCATTGATCGAGAAGATGGTTTCCAACAAAGGTTGGAGCGATGATCGCCTCCAACCACGCCAACGAGGTATGCACTCCGTTAAGTAGGCCGACATGCTCGCTATGAAGATTGATCTCCTCCTCAAGAAATTTAAGGATTATTCCCAAGATAAGGCTCAGATGCAAACACTTCAAGCCTTGGAAACTCGCATGACGTGCGAGGTCTGCGGGAATGTTGGACATTTGGGCGACAATTGCCCAGAAACCCAAGAAGAAGCTCTATTCCTCAATGGCAGCAATGGGTTTCGTCCACAAGGAGGTCAGGGGTGGAATCAACCACGCCCATATTACCAAGGAGGTAATGGGAATTCGAATTCTTTCGGTCCTAACCAGCCTACCTTGAGAGATCTTGTCTACGGCCAAGCGAAGATCAATGAGTCCCTTCAGAAGAAGTTGGCCGCTACAGACAAATCTATGGAGACCATCCATGCCAAGATGGATGGATTCTCCACTGCTATGAAGAACCAGATGAGTTTCAATAAGGCGCTAGAAACTCAATTGGTTCAACTAGCTGCTGCTACACCTGCTGCTGAACTAGGGAAGATTCCGGGGCAACCCGAATCAACTCTAGAAAGCGTGAATGTCATCAATGCTATGTGGAAAGAGCCCCTTAGCAGGACATCCCTTAGCTATGCAGAGAAGCTCACATGCCCAAGAAGAGGTGCGTGGGGCGAGTTGGCAGCCACAATAAGAGAAGATCACGGAACCCCAGTGATCAGCTGCTCAATCTTTGATTATGAATTTGATCGCACCCTTTGTGACCTTGGAGCCAACATTAACATCATGCCCAAGGTGACTATCGAGAAGCTAGGCTATCCATCAAATTCCCCTACCACTATGTGTGTTCAGCTGGCATATTCCACGATAAGATATTCAGAAGGAGTTGTGGAATGGTTAATGGTAAAAGTCAAGAATACCTACATATTGGTGGACTTCGTAGTCCTTGATATGAAAGGAGATCTTGGAATTCTGTTCATACTTGGGCGACCATTCCTCAAGGATGCACATGCCAGAATTGATGTAGGGAGAGGAAGAATCAGCCTCTGTATCAGGGGAAGGACCATGAAATTTAAATTCCAAAACAAGAAACAGGTATTCCTGATTCATGAGGATAGTGAGAAACAAGGGCTATGGGCAGAGCTCAGTTGGGATGATCAAGACTATGACCCCTCTTCCAAGCCAGCTTGGGAGGATTGGGAAATTCATACTCTACCAACCGAGCCAGTGAAAGATGATCAGAAGATCCCTGATTTCATCACCAATATAGTATGGGAATATCTGGAAATTGTCTATCCAACATCCGAGAATCCTGTTCCTGCGCCGCCTATGCCACCAAAGAAGACCAAGAAGGTGTCGTGCAAGAAGAACAAGACGTCATCGACCGCTACTACTTCTCCAGGTACGGATGAAACGATCTCAACCTGATTAGGTATGGAGAAAGGTCCTGCTTTTTGACTCTAAACTAAGAGCTAGCTTGGGGGAGGTTCCCTCCCCTAAGTCAACTATATCCCTTTATTTGCTTTCAATAAAAAATTGATAAAAACTTCCAAAAAAATAAAAATTTACTGGTTCATTTCCCTTTTCCATGATGCGCGGTAAGAATGTTTTAACTCCCTTTTGATAAGTTGAAAGGATGAGTTTTGCTTTGCTCTATCATGTCTGTTGTGCCTAGTTTGAAAATAAGAGTTCTCTTGAGTTTATATTCGTTGGTTATACAAATATGTTGCCAATAAACCTGAAAGTTCCGTGGGTTGCATATGCTTGATCCGAGTCTAAGTTGTTGTGAGTTTAGATATGGTAAATAAGGTTATGCAAGCTTGTTCTAGTGATGCTTGAAGTCTGGAGTTATTTTCAAAAAAAGAGAATTAAAAAAAATAAAAGGCAAGTTTCCGAGCGATATGCAATGTCCTACCAGAGCCATATATCATATTCCATGGAAAACCCTTATACATATGCTAGTTGATATTCTGTTGAGTTTTGTCAAATTGGGTGACCCTAGTAAGATGCTCTTCATGCTTTCTCGATCATAAGCATGTACACGTCCCATCCGTTTATTATATTCCTACAATGGGAATTAGCACCACCATCCACTTCACATCTATAAATGCTCCATGTATTGGTGATCTCTCTCGTAGAACATTCCTGAAATAAAATAAAGTCAGATTATGGTTGCCCTAAAAAGAAGAGAAAAGATGGCATGCCAAAGAAGCATGACCCAAAAAAAAAGGAGAGAAAAAGGGGGTAACCATGTCTCAAAAAAAAAGAGAGAGACAGGGATGATTCGAGAGAGAAAAGCCATTACCTCAAGGAGTAAGCCATATTCATCCATCTATCCATCCATTCATACACTTGCACCTTTTGATCGAGATTGCATGACTTGTTTCTCTATGGATCCTCTCTTTGACTTTACAATAAATAGAATAAAAGTGTGCTCTGTTCTTATCCTACCTTGAGCTCCACAAAGGCTTGTAGTAGTAGGGAACATCAAAGGCAAACACTGCCCTGGTAAGGAAATACAAGATGAGTGCCTCGAGAGAGTTATCCTGGAGCTTTGCCATGTTTTCAAAAATCTTTCAAAAAAGTGTCTCCAGATGGATTGAGGATCTATGAACAAGTAAGTACTGCTTTATGCACCATTCTAACTCTCAACAGCCCAAGACATGGAGACAGCTAAAAAGCCCCATGAGGGAGTAAGGTAATTGAGCAAAGGTATGCTAACCAACTTATTTAAGCTTATAGATGAATCTCTTTGCTTCAGACTATGACATGACAGGTAAGGTATGAGTCAAAGTGATTTTCTGATCAACAACCTAATTTGTCCTATTTTGCTCGGGACGAGCAAAGGACAGCTTGGGGGGATCTTGTTGACGCTCACTAACGACCATTTCCAGTCGTCAACTTGATCAGAAAATCATGAGAGTTTGCATTTCATACATGCATCCTTATCCAATAAAGTTCCAAAATCACACATTACCTTTTAGAATATGCAAGTTGTGTTTTCAAGCTAATATGCAGGTTACAAGCACACATTGGCCCGACACAAAATCACAGAAAATATCAGAGTACCGATTCAGACTCAAATGGGCCAAGTGAAGCCCAAGAACTGAAGCAAACCCAGCTGGGGTAGGCCGTGCCACAACTTTAGGACAAGGGGAGACCAAGACAAGCCCACTCCAGGAAGTTGGGGGCGATTGGCGGCCCGGGCAGGCCGACCGACCTACCTGGTCGGCTGGCCAGGCCCGTGGGCCCACTGCCTCAACCAAGGCACGTGGCGCTTCCCTGTTGGCTCACAATGTCGGTTTGGGATGTTGCGGCTGGTGGCTCCCTGCTATAAATAGAAGAGGGGTAGAGAATAGAACACACACACACACACCATACACCTCTTCCTCTCTTGCATTCCTTGCATAGTCTTTAGGCTTAGTGGAGTTTAGGAGAAGTCTAGGAGTCATCGAGTCGCCGGAGTTGCTCGAGAGTCTGGTATGGGTTCATCTCTAGCTCACTCTTGTAATATTCGGTCATTTGTAATAGAATTAGACTATGGTTACCGATATCTGCCTGAAGTATATTCTGAGTTATCGAGTATATGCTTCTTGTCATGGTTGCGTTATTATTCAATGCTTGCATTGCATAATTGCCCTGTGCTGGAGATGGTTAGTCTTTTATTCTTAGAACTCTATCAACTGCTCCAGTATTCGTATGATTGCTCTAGTGTGATGTCTGTCCATCCGGAGGGTGGGGGCTCCGTGCAGGACACTAGAGTATCCCTTACTAGTGTAGACATGGTGTCTAGATTAGCTAAGAGTTGTTGGATGTCAACTATACCCACGGTTTGTAGAGGTAGCCGGTAGGTGGTGACAGCCCTGTCCGTGACTTTTAGTAATCCTCCATGTTCGGTATGGGGGGTAGGAGGTACATAAAGTCACCGGGGTGTACGGGCTCCTCCCGTTACTTCGATAGCGATCTCACTGTTGTGTAGTTTAATCTCTAACGAGCTAACTAATGAGAAAGTGTAGATATAGCTAGCCTAGCACAGCTGACTTGAGCTCTGACTTTTACCTTGCTCCCGGCCTAAAGTAACCTTTATTTTTTTATCCAAGAGAGTAGTTTGTGTGTGTGTCACACTACCTCCTACCATTTTATTACCTTACCCCTGTTTATGCATGAGAATATCCAATCTAGATAGAGCTCACCAACTGATCTATATATTCTCTCACTCATCGCCTTCCCTGCGGAAATATAAATGACACCCCGGTATACTCCCGGATAAAATGCTACATCGGTATTCCGTGCGCTTGCGGATCTATTCGTGGTTCATGAAATACTGCCATCCCAAATTGGCGTCTGCGGGCGTCATCGCTAGGTGACGTTGGAAGGCACCAATAGTCTTCCCTCTCTGGGGCTTGGTGTCGGATTTTTTGTTGTACAGGCCGTGCATCGGGGTACACGGCAAGGTGGTGCTCGATCACCTCCTTGGGGACCCCGGGCATGTCGGATTGTTTCTAGGCGAACACGTCGACATTGGCCCGGAGTAAGGCGATGAGCGTGTCTCTCTGCTTTTCCCCCAATTCAACTCCAATGGTGACGGTTTTCTCGCGGTCATCCCCGAGACATACCGTCTCAGTGGGGGTGGAGCTGTCGGGCGAAAGGCGTTGCTTGGTCGACGGATGGGCAGACGACTCGGGGCGCTCCACGTCGTCGGATGACGTGGTCGCTATTGCCTCATAGAGCCGCTCGGTGTAGTGCACCGAGCCCTTTATGTCGGCTTTGATGGAGATGACCCCGGCCGGGCCGGGGAGCTTGAGGGTGTTGTAGGCGTAGTGGACCGCGGCCATGAACTTGGCGAGCACCGGGCGCCCAAGTATGGCATTGTAGGGGAGATCGAAATGCGCCACGTCGAACGTGATGTTCTCCGTGCGGAAGTTGTCCCTCCCGCCGAATGTGACAGGCAGTTCGATCTGGCCCAACGGGACGGTTTTCCCGTCTATCACACCACAGAAAGGGGCAGAGGGGGTGAGCTTGCGCTCCCCGATCTGCATCTTGCGGAACACTTCTGGTGATAGCAGGTTGAGGCCTGCTCCGCCATCCACCAGGATCCTCCTGACCCTGATGTTACAGATGGTGGGCGTCACGACGACCGGGAGGAGGCCTACGCCCGCCGTGTAGGAGGGGTGGTCACTCCGGTCGAAGGTGGCGGGAGTGTTTGACCACTTGAGAGGTTGGGAGCCCCCGGGTGCCGGGGACGCCGTGCAAACCTCCCTCCAGAGGACCTTGGCCCTCCTTCAGGACAGTGGCGCACTTGCTCCGCCGAAGATGGTGGCGACCGCGTGCTGCGGCTCCTGGAAGCCCAAGCCAACACCGCCTGTGCCCACCTGGTCGCGGTCGTTTTGAACATCGCGATCATCGGGTCGACGATCGTCGCGGCCCCGCTAGCGCCGGGCTACGAGGTCCTTAACAAGCCGGCATTCGGTGACGTCGTGCCGGTCTGTGGAGTGTAGCTCGCACCATTTGTCGCCGTCCCGGCGGGGAGGGGCAGGCTTCTTGTCACCACCCGCGGGGTTTCCCCTGGGCGGCTGCCTTGGGCACCCCTCCGCAGCCAGAATGGCGGCTGCCTTTCGCTTGTTCGCCTTGGTGCCAGGCTTGGGGCCGTCGCGCGGTGGAGTTTCCTCGGGGGCGCCCCGGCGCTCGACCCTGGCATGCGCCTCGGCCTCCCGAACATACTTGTCCGCCAGAGCGAACAGCTCGGAGACAGTTTCTACGTTGTGAGTCTCGAGCTTGCCCACCAACCGCTTGTTGGTGACTCCCTTGCTGAATGCCATGATAACGGCGGTCGGCGAGATACGAGGGATGGTGTTGCGTACCTAGCTGAAACGCTAGATGTACTATTGTAGTGTCTCGCCCTTGCATTGTCAGACAGCGAGAAGATCGCCGCGCGTCCCGGGCCGTGTGAACGATCCGGAGAAGTTGGTGATGAACCATTCGCACAGCTCCCCCAGGATCCGACGGACGCTAGTAGGAGGTTCATCAGCCACGAGCGGGCCGTGCCTCGGAGGGCGACGTGGAAGTAGTTCGCCATGACCTGGGGGCCTCCCCCAGCCGCCTGGATGGCGGTGGTGTAGATCTGGAGGAATTCCTCCGCGTCGATGGTGCTGTCGTACTTCTCGGGCAGATCCGGCCGGAACTTGGTGGGCCAGTTGACCCGCCTTAAGTTCGCCTTGAACACCCTGCAGCCGGCCCCGTATGTGCCGGTGTCGTCGTCGGAGGTGGCGTCATTGCCCGTGGGCACGCCAGATGATGTGTGCTCGTCGGTGGCGTGGCGCCTCCTCTCCCGTGCTCTCTCCAGAGTGGTACGGGCGTCTTCACTGACGCTCACCATGTTAAGGTGAGAGCGGAGATCGGGGGTCCCCCCGGCACAGGTAACTGATCGCTGAGGCTGTGCTATGGGTACCCCACACATGGCGCTGGAGTTCTGCGCCTTGGTTCCCGGTGCGGCCTTCCGCACCAGGCTGGCCAGCTCGTCCAGCCATTCCCCCTCAGGAGTGCCTGCTCCTGCCTTAAACGGAGGGTGGCAGACCAAAGCACGCGCCGCAATGAGCGCCTCCCCAGGAGGAATGCTTCCGTGGCTGAGGCGGCTGTGAGCCAAGGATCGCCCACGCCGCGCCGCTCGGCCTCGTGCCTCTGCACGGAAACGAGCAACGCAGGCGTTGGCTATCGTCGTCCCGCCGGACTCAGTCCCAGGGGCATCGAGTTGCCGCGGCGTAGTGACACGCGACACCGCACAGCGAACGGGCCTGATCGTGGTCGAAGAGCCCCCAGCCCCCAGACGAAGGGGAGCGCTGGAGAGCCCGTGGCGCGGATGCGCTCGTTCGTTGCCGTTCTCGCCGTCAGAATGGTCGGAGTGGTTTGTCATGGCTTTCTACGGGACCAAGCTTCACAGAAAGGAAATCTCACGTGCTATACCCCCTACCTGGCGTGCCAGATGACGGTGTAAGATTACCGCTAGCAGGGATTACTGATAACCCCCGTTTAGAGATTTGGCCAGGGGAATAAACCGCGCAAGAATCTCCCCTAAGGAAGCAAGTTTGAGACGGTGGATTTAGACAGGTTCAGGCCGCCCGGAGGCGTAATACCCTACGTCCTGTGTGTGTGGTGATTGGTTCTTTGATGATCCCGAGTTTGGAAGCCCAAGCTCGGAACCTGTGTACTCGTTAGGTCCCGAAAAGATCGGTCCCTTTACATGTCCTGTGATCATTCTATTTATAGGCTACCTCTGCCTTTTCTGTTGCTCTCTAACTAGTGAGAACACACCCTTTGCATGGCGGGCGCCATCCTTCCGCCTACCCGGCTCCTGTCAGGCAGGCAGGCGTCTTGTCAGGCCCACCGCGGCATCCGCCTGGGGTCCCACCATCGTCAGAGCCGTCCGGGGCTACCCCGGGAGACCCCGGGGTGGCCGCAGACACTGGTCGGTGGGTTCTCTCATCCCGGAGTGTTCTGGGGCCTTCTGCATGATCCGAGCGCCCCGAGGCGCCCTCAGGGGTGCCCGGGGTGGCGCGATCATGGCCACGCGCCGGTTCCCGGGGTCGCCCGGTAGACCCTCCTGGTCCGGAGCGACCCCGGTCAATCCCAGGACTCCGCCCGAGGTGACCCCGATCTTTACTGCGGCGGGGCCACGGTAAATGGCGGCGGGTCCCAGCCACCACCCACCTTCAAGTCGATGGGACGGGCAACTCAGAGATAAGATGTCCGCCGCCTATCGCCTTATCTTCGGAGCGTGCGGCAACCCCGTAATCATGATGTTCTTGCGGGGACGCCGCGCACCCCCACGGGCTCTGTATAGAGTCCTGTGTTGAGGCGCCGTAACCACCTGGTAAAAAATCTTTTTACCATACGGTAATAAAAATATTTTTTACCGTCTTCGGGTGGAAGAAAGCATCCCTCCGGTTTTCGCGCGTCGGGCCAGGCCCAGCCCGCTCTTGGTGGGCGCCCACGCCCCTTGGGCGTGGATGTCGTGGTGGGTCCTACGGTCGTGCTCGGCTGACGTCGTCGGCTGACGCGACCAGCGGGCCCGTCCTTCTTAATCACGCATGAGTCCAGGGTTATGGGGACTCCGTTCCCATTACACTGACAATGTGGGTCCCTTTATCATTGTACAGACGGTTGCAATATTTAAATCATTCGTATCGTGAATTATCTTATATACTAAGATGCAATATTTTTCAAAGTGGTCAAATATTAAAAGTTCAAATGCTTTCTTATTGATATGGTACATAGCCACACAATAGTCTACACAAATGGTATTCATGGTTGATCATAGGCTACGTTCCAAGCATTAAATAGTCAAATAGACAGCAGCTGTCTGTGGGTTAGAGAAGCTATTTGCTAGGCTGTCTGTGTTGCTAATTTTCAAAACTTGATGATGGCAGATGTTTATGGGTTGGAGATGCCCTTGTCTAGCCGTTAAGAATATTATCCAGTACACCCGTCCGTTGTCCGATGCCTTCGACAGATCATCGGGTCCATACAATATTTCTTGACTACAATGAATGCTCGAACCCAACCAATCACTGGATCATCCGGCCGGTCTTTGTCCTTTTCTACCATTCATCAACTATTGTGCATAAGTATTGTCGTATAGCTAATATTCATTGCTACTTTATATCTTGCATCATTATGACCTATAATCTCTGTAATTCACATTCTTTAACAAACTTGTTATTCCAAATGTCTATATTGTTATTCAATCACCAGATCCCCAAGGACATGGCGTTAGAGCCATGTTTGCTACAACCATCTGCACCGGGTGTAAAGGGGGGGACTTCTTTTCCTTCAACATCCCATCTTAGTCTTTAGGGTTAGCCAATAGCTCCATATTTTAGAAGTGCTTTTGAGTATTAAAATCTTCATATTTCCTCCTCCCATAACAAGTAATACTACTTTATTACCTATCCTGGTATTTAGTGTTTTAAAAGTTCAGTTACGTGCATTTTAGAACGTCATTTGTTTTGAACCCATTTTTAGAACATGAAACTGTTTTGGACCCATGATATTATTATATTACAAGTTGATTGTTCCAGTTTTCAAGATGAAAAAAGCTTCTTTTTTTTGTTATTTTTGCAAATATGTGGAAATTTCTTTCGGGTTTCATCTCTACCCTACCCCAACTTGCTTGGGAAAAAAGGCTATGTTGTTGTTGTTGTTGCAAATATGTGGAAATTTAACGTTTCAACGCGTGGCATGTTGTTAATGATTCGTTTTGTACAGTCGAATATAATGAGATCTGGCGACAAACCAGCACGCTAATTAATTAATTTATCCGACAACTAGAGTAATGAGCACACACCTCCAGGATGACCCACGCAAAAGAAAAAGTACCAGTGCTAAATGATATGTAAAGGCGGCCGGGTCGGTGTCAGTGCGTCACCGTTTCATGTTACTTCTCTCAACAAGCATGTTTGTAGTCACTGTTCCGGATACGATATTTCACTAGAATATTACTAAATATGCCGCTGGCCCACAAATGAAAAAAAATGATATCCTGCCACGTCTCCCAGTCCTGTCCTACGTGTGCCAACATGATTTTGGCGTCTCCTGGTTGCTTGGCCATGATTACACCACGTCACTTGTTTTGCCTCGCATACACTCCGCTCCGTAAAATGCGAATAAGTCCGTGTTTGGATTAGGGGGCGTGTAAACATAAAAAAAATTTGCGTGGGAATCTTCTTAATTTGAAGTAATAAATGAAATCTATTTACAAAACTTTTTGCACAGATGGGTTGTAAATCGCGAGACGAATCTAATGATGCTAATTAATTTATGATTAATCAATAATTAGTGGATAGTTACTGTAGCATCACTGTTACAAATCATGAATTAAGTAGGCTCATTAGATGCGTCTCGCGATTTACAGCCCAACCATGCAAAAAGTTTTGTAAATAGACTTCATTTAGTACTTCAAATTAGAAAGATTCTTTTTCACTTTAATGTGTTTATGGCTTTTTTGCGTTTACGGTGTGGGATCTAAACACACCCTAAATCTCGGCCTCACCACTTTTCATTCACCTTTACTGTTTGGCGCTGTTTCCTTTTCATCTTTGCTATTCAGGGGGGAAATGCGGCATGCCGCAGCTGCCTGTTCGCACTAGTATCATAGTAACAAAACGATTTCTGATTATATATATAACACTGGCGGTCAGAATTTGCACCCGCTAGTGCACCGAACGGAAAACAGATTTTCAAAGGTGGGCGACACAACAATACTGCCACCAGAAATATCCCTGCTCCCAGTAGCGATCAACATAAGCAACCACCGCAAAAAAATGGGCATTTCCGTTGGGGTCACTTAGGACTAGCGCGGTTGAAAATACAGACATCTATATACTATCTACTAAAATGCCAAGAATTGACGCGAGCCTTAGCCCCACGTGGGCCCGTGAACTGTTCATGCAGGACCCACATGGGAGATACATACTCTTCAGGTGGGCCCACGTGGGACCCACATACATTTTAGGTGGGACCCACGTATTATTTAGGTGGGGTCCGCGTGGGACCCACATACTATTTAATTGGGTCCCGCACACATTATTTTGTGGGACCCACAGTTCTATTGAGTGGGTCTCTTTACCTTTAAAAAAGTATTCTTTCCAATACTTCAAAATATAAAATATATTTAATTATTTTTTATATATATAAATAATTTATATACTACGTTCACATATGGTAGTCCTACTACTTTTTGGACTTTTCACTTTCACTTCGTAAACTCGCAAAATATAATTGATTCATTCATTCATCGCTAATCTTATCTTTTTTCTTAAAAAACCAATAATCAATGTAAACCAATCCATTAAATATACCTACTAACACAAAAAAAATTCTAAAAAATATCTATACCTCCATACTAGAAGGTTTCGGATTGGTACGCTCTCGGACTGTAATTTTTAGATTTGATTTAATACATCGATATGATGTTGCTTTGAGTATAGTAACGGATAATATTTTTCCACTATTATTTGATCAACATTTTGGTATAGACGCGCATAGCGCGCCAACTACTCTTCAGGTGGGACCCATATGGGACCACATACTTTTTAGGTGGGACCCACGTACTATTTAGGTGGGGTCCATGTGGGACCCACATACTATTCAATTGGGTCCCGCGCACATTATTTGGTGGGACCCACAGTTCTATTGAGTGGATCTCTTACCTTTAAGAAAATATTCCTTCCATTACTTGAAAATATAAAATATATTTAACTATTTTTTATAGATAAAAAATAATTTATATACTACGTTCACATGTGGTAGCCCTACTATTTTTTGGACTTCGCTTTCACTTCATAAACTCGCAAAATATAATTGAATCATTCATTCATTGCTAATCTTACCTTTTATTTCTTACCAAAACCCATAATAAATGTAAACCAATCCATTAAATATACCTACTAAAATAAAAAAAAATCCTAAAAAATATCTATACCTCCATACTAGAAGGTTTGGGATTGGTACACTCTCAGACTCTAAACTACTATGCTTATTTACTGTAATTTTTAGATTTGATTCATTACATCGATATGATGTTCCTTTGAGTATAGTAATAGATAATATTTTTCGACTATTATTTGATCAACATTTTCGTATAGGCGCGCATGGCGCGCCAACCTAACTAGTTTGCACTAGTGCTTGCTTTCTAACGGCTGCTTGCCACACTCGGTTTCAAAAACAGAATCAGATTTATATCTTATGTTTGCTCAGGCTCAACTTCCACACGATGCCACGAGTGAATAACAGATACAATGTTATTAAATAAACAGATACTATTCTTACAAATGGACACAAATAAAGGTCTTAGAAGAAAGCACAAGCAGAACACAAATTCTCGCAGCGGATTTCCATTCTCCACAGGAAGATTGATTGTGGTCACATTCGGGCGCAGTTGGGGCAGCCACGATTCTAAGGAAACCAGAGCAAGCAGCCTTTTAACTCACAAAACAATAATAAAGCGCTCCATATATACATATATTTAACATACTATACAAGCGTATATTGCATAAACATGCATAGAGTACACGTACGTTAACAAGGGGCTC
Organism: Panicum virgatum; assembly: GCF_016808335.1. Taxonomy (NCBI): domain Eukaryota; kingdom Viridiplantae; phylum Streptophyta; class Magnoliopsida; order Poales; family Poaceae; genus Panicum; species Panicum virgatum. Next base: position 11,129,892 of record NC_053152.1, read on the forward strand.
TTAATAAACATGTGCCGGTGCACCAGCTGGCCAAACCCCCGTGCCTTTCCACGCTGCGCATACGTTTTGCCTTGCTGAACATCCATCTTGCCGGTACCGCCCGCCTGCATCTTCCTAACCGTACGCTATACGCACGCACCTTGGAACGCCACCAGGCCGGCAGTACCCTGGCACGGCTGCTGCAGTGTCGTCGGCGATCGGGCAGCGGCAGATGGTGGAGCTGCGCCCTAGCACTTACGACGAGGAGTACCGAGTACAAGAGAAATCGGTCCTGGCGGGCCCCTCTGCACAGTGCCGAACGGAACGGAGCTCTGGTTGGTGGCTGTAAAACTTGCAGGGTTGGTAAGCAAGGCGCGCAGTTCCGCGACCTCTCCTTGGAGCCTTCGGTTCTCCTGTGTTAGCGCCGCGCAGCCACGTTTCAGGTTCTCGCACTCCTCCTTGGTTTGCAGCAGCTTTGTCCTGAGATATTATTGAATTCACGGTATTATTATATTATGTAAAAGAATTTTTTGGTACGAGAAAAACAAGTCAACGACATATATATATACATGCATGTATACATATACATATATACACACACACACATACTCTCCTCACATCCCAAAATAAATGTCATTCTCGCTTCTGGGAGAGTCAACCACTTTTAACTTTGACAAAATATATACAAGAAAATATTAATATTTATAGTACATAATTAGTATCATTAGATAGACCGTTGAATATATTTTCATAATAAGCTTATTTGGAGATACAAATGTTGCTAATATTTTCTATGAACCTAGACAAACTTAAAAAGGTTTGACCGACACGAATACCATAGCGACACTTATTCTAGGATGGAGGTAGTACCCTAACTTTTACTAGACACCAAGATATGCATTATCAATGAGAAAAAGGGTCTATGATATGCACTACCGAGCTCTTCTGTTTTGAAACCAGATGGCCACTTGCCGCGGTCCAAGGTTGAGCTGGCTCGCTATGTCACTATTCTGTCTCTGTAGTATTCCAAAACAAAACAAAACAAAATTAATTTAATTCAATGAGACATGCATATTCTAACTTCTTACGTATTTTGTTTGTAAATAAGAAGAAAAATAAAATTCCTGTCAATGATCGATAGGGCTTGCATTCTACAATGACTGTCTGATATAAGCTGTATATACTCAAAATTTCTTTTGATAGTTGAGTTGTTTTCATTTTTTTTTAAATGCGGTATTTAAATCTTAACATATCAGGACTCTTTTCCAAAAATACAACAGGACATGTAATTTCTTTTTGACAGAAATGGGGCCATATAGTAATCAGAACACCTACTGGCGTCACAGTGCTGTGCTCCTTGAAGCTGTCCTCCAGGAACCCTGTCCTCCAGGAACCCATACTGCTCCTTGCTCAGCCTCAGCTTTTTCTCGGTTCTACCACCAAACCCACCCTTGTCTTTAGCTGCCTGGCGCACAGGAACTTCCACCCGCAAGGATGAGCTCACACTCCCTGTACAGACAAGGACTTATCACCGTACGTCCAGAAGAAGAACAAGAACTTTGGCTCTTAGGGCTTCTCCAGTGCGAAAGTAAAAACGACTCATCGGCCAACGTGGCATGCAGATGAACCAAGTCAACCATCCGAGAGAACAACTCATGGAGGAGAGGGAAGAACCGCTGCAAGGTTTGGAGTCTGACTCGTGGTGAATAAAAAAACAAATTTCTCTCACCTATCTGACCGAATCCAAAGCTTGAGCGAGCGGCTGTGTACGCCCGAAGAAAGCAGAGAAGATTACATAAAGAATTTGTGTGCAATTTTCTATTATATTATGTGGGACCCATGGCACTTTTTTTTTCAAGAAATCGATTCCTCTTTGCTACTCATAGAGGTCCCTAACCTCGCCGATTCGGACACGTAAAGAAATTCTTTCGTACCTGTTTCTGCAGAGGCAGTTGGTTGAGGGCAGCCTTGGTAAAGATCCTCTTCCTGCACGTCTTCTGGTTGCATGGATGTCTTCAGATTGTCTAGTTCGTCTCCTTTGGCTGTCCGTGCTCCTAGTTCTAGCACAAGCTCATCATGGCCTTCTCTATCGCCTGCGCTTGTACATGTCAGAATATGCATGGCAGTGCCCTTGGCTAGAGCTGGAGAAACCCCTAGACTAAGCTCAAGCTCCATGTCGGAGAATAGGGAGGGGGCTGGAAATGATTCGTAGAGAAAGCAGTAAGCAAGCACCATATTTATAGTACTGATGGGCGAATAGCAAGACTTTACAAAAGAAAATAATTTCATAGCGTGCCTAACAATTTCACGTATCCGGTAATAGGTTAGATTACAATAATGCCCGGTAATGTAGGCAACCTAACACTAGTAGAGAACAGACCTTCAATTTTTTGTTTTAGTCTCGGCCAGAGTTAGGCTAGGGACTAATGGGAGCATTATTCCTGATTGGAGCCACCAACTAGGACTAAAATGCCCTGCCCAACGGATAGGGCCACAGGCTTTTGTTGGCGGGGACTTTCAGTCATGGTTGGTGGCTAACTTTTAGTCCCGATTGGAGCCAACAACCGACCTTTAGTCCCGGTTGTTGACTCCAACCGGGACTAAGCGAGGTTAACCTTTAGTCCCAGATGACGTCACCAACCGGGACTAAATGTCAACGCTATATATCCAGCATTTTAACCCCAGCCCGAGCCATCCAGTACAATTGTTGCTCTCCGCTGTGTGTGTTCTTGCTTCGGGTGAGCAAGTTCTTGCTCTCGGCTATTGAGAAGATCTTCATTCCTCTATCCATTATACTTTCTGAAGGTTAACAACTTCATCCTCTCATCTTTTGTTGCTAATGTAGCTCATTTCATGGTTCAAAAATAAATAGAGAAATTTGTGATTTCACGGCTAGAGAACTGACCTCTAGTACTGGTCAGTGTTGACACTGTTTTTGGACACGTATCAAGGAAGGTGATTTTTATGAAGGGAAGGTGGCTGATTTGAAAGAAACCAAAAGATGTACAGGGTTGGAATCGGCCGATAGGAGTCCGTCCGATGAACCAGTGGAATATGCTGTGAAGATGCTGATTTGTCTGTTCTGGTGCTCGGCCGATGGAGAGTTGCCGATGAAGTCAAGGAGAAGAGGATCCGGACTCTATGAAAATCTTGATGATTCGGTTGTAGTATTTAAAGTAGTTTATCTTTAATTAGTCTTTTCTTTAGACTCAAGTAATGTTTGCTGTGATCGGCTAGGACTTGATAGTGCTAGGCTATAAATATGAGTTGTAAGGGACCGGAAAAACTTGATACACATCCAATACAACAAACTTTACAATTACTTTACACTTTTCGGCGACTTCGCCTTTTCTTCTTTTTTTTCGACGAGTTCTTTCAAGTTGATCAAGGACGCTTCACATTCGAGCGACTTGGTTTGCTGGTGAGTTTTCGTTTTACCGAGTATATTTGAGCTTTAGCTACCGGGTGCATCGCTGTGCCTTCGTTCAAATCAATTCAAAAGTTATCGAATTTATCTAGGCTTGGACTTCCGGGCGCATCGCTGTTGTCTCGTCTGGATTTATTCACAGTTTATCGATATCGGCTAGATTTGTAGGTTTTCCTACGCTTTTTGGCCATTATCAGATCAATCTGCTAAAAACATACTAGATCGGCTTTAGGTTTTGCAGTAACACTTTTGTCATCTCAAGAGCTGGTTTAGATTTGTTTTTAGTTTACATCATCTAAGTTGTACATTCGCAGCTTAGATCTTGTTATACATGTGAAATCGGCTACCCTAAGCCGGTTTCGTCGTTTAGTGCATCGGCTGATCCTGCCGACGCGCTCCTTTACTACGCGCTTGCATTTAATATTCTTTTGTCACTTTCTGTATCGACAGAGCTTGCCGATACACTTATCTGAGAGATATTCGGAATCCCAGCCGATACGCTCTCGAATTTGACTTTGTTTTCTGCCTTGTCAATTTCAGGTCAAATTGACTGGCACGCTTGGTTGACTTTTCCGTGCTTGGCGAACACTTGCCCTCGGATTCCAGTGTGTTAATTTTTGCGTCAACACATCTTTTGGCACGCCCAGTGGGACAGAAAGCTTCAACATGGTGGACATTACTGATAAATCTGCGGTCAGTGAAGAGAACCAGATTCCTGTTCCTGAGGACAAGCTCAAAGAAGAACAAAAGAAGGAATATGAAGAGCTGGTGGAGAAATTCAAACGTGAATGCCTCAAGTCGTACAGCATCAACAGATCTGGCGAAGTGATCAAGAAGTTTAATCTTCCAACATTCCAGCCATTGACAGAGGCTCAACATGAGAACAAGATGATGGATACAGTTGGCCAAGCTGTAGCACAAGCTTTCATCAAGAGTGCAACAGTCATGGGCAACACAGTTCACAATGCGGTGGTCAAGACTTTTGCTGAAGACACGTTTCCAGGTTGCATGGGTCCTTGCTACATAATCAGATGCAATATATTCCCTTGGAGGTGTCTATGGCAGCAGCTCTGTCGGCTCCAAATAGCCAGGCAGGGACAAGCAACAGTCAAACCCCACCACAGGTTGCTACTGCAGCGTCAGCAGTTACAACAGATCCTATCTACTCGACTACACCACCTATTGCTACATCTATGCAAGATGGGTCTGCGTCCGTTTTTCCTAAGGGATGGAATCCTACTACTGGGTTTGGCATGCATCCAGATTTCTTTTCTACGCTACCCAAGATGCAGTTTAAAACACCGGTTTCTCAGCCGATGACCTCTCAACCTGATCCATCAGCTACCCAGCCGATGAGTGCACAACAGGATGCATCGATAATGCAGCTGAATGCGCAAGGCACATGGAGTACACAGATGGCTGCGCAAGCTAATGCATCGGCACCACCGCCGATGACCCCACAGCAGCGTCTCGCGATTATGCTCCAACCCCAATCTCCTACTGAAATCCTTCTGTTGCAGTCCCCTCACCAGAAAGGAGTCAACTGGGTTTTTCATGATCAGGCTACTGGACAGTTACGGTATGTCAACATGCCGTACATGGATATTACTGGTCAACAGTCGGTTAACCCATCGGCTCCACAGCCGACGATGGCTCAGCAGATACCCAATCAGATGTCCCAGCAAGCACAACAGATGCGATCGGCTCAACAGCCGATGAATCATGTAGCTCAGCAACTTGCAATGATGACCAACGCAGCGAGCGTGGCTTCTCCCCAACAGACGCCAAATGTTGAAACACAAGTTGATTGGAGCACGAAGATAGCTGAAGTGATGAGGGAGCAGTTTGGCTTAAGGCCGAAGCAACAATCTGTTATGTACATGACTCCCAATGCTCCGGCTTACAATCAGATTCCTCTCCCACACAAGTACAAGATGCCTGACTTCACAAAGTTCTCAGGGCAGGGAGAAGTATCTATGATGGAACACATTAATAGGTTTCTTCTACAGTTGGGAGAAGCGAGCAACTATGATGCACTCAGAGTCCGTTTGTTCTCTTTGTCTTTGTTTGGATCGGCCTTTGCTTGGTTCACTACTTTTCCAGCAAATTCCATATTATATTGGGCTGATCTGGAGAGACAATTTCATCAATTTTTCTACTCTGGGATTACTGAATTGAAGTTGACCGATTTGACTAGTTTAAGGCAAAGAAATGATGAATCGGTCGTTGCTTTCATTCAGAGGTTCAGATATGTCAAGAACCGTTGCTATAGTCTGGTTTTGTCCAATCAGCACTTGGCGGAAGTGGCATTTAATGGGCTCTTGCCGCACATTAAAGATAAATATGCATCGCAAGAGTTTGAGAGCATTAGCCTGATCGCGAGTCGGATGACAGGAGAGACTCGATTCTATGAGTCTAAGAAGCCTTTTCAGAAAAAGATAAATTATGTGGAGTATTCTGCTAATGATGAATCTGAAGAGGAGCAAGAAATGGTCGCATCGGTTGAGTGGATACAGAACAGCAAGAAGCCGGTGACGTATCCATTTGGGAAGAAAGAACCTGAGTCATATGGGTTTGACATTACCAAAGCCAACAAAATCTTTGACTTGTTATTGTCGGAAGGGTTGATCAAGTTGAAGCCATATCACAAGATTCCATCGGAAGACGAGCTCAAGAATATGAAGTATTGCAAGTGGCACAATGCCACGTCGCATGATACAAATGAATGCAAGGTTTTCCGATAGCAGATTCATATGGCTTTTGAAAAAGGGAGATTGAAATTTGAGGTTCCCAAAAAGACGATGAAGATCGACGGACATCCTTTCGCCACGAACATGGTCGACGTGGCCAGGGACAAATGTTCTTCGCAATCCAAGATTCTGACGTCATCATCGGCCAAGAAATCTGGAGCTATTGATCCTAAAGCACAGATAGTGGCCGATGAGGTCAAAAAAAAGGGTCCGATGGAGGATGCTGGACGTTCATCGGCACCGCGTAGGCGTGTCGCGTCTCAAATTCTGTTGAACAAGTTTCAGAGTGATCGTGAAAGGCGGCAGCGTAGAGAAAAAGAGGAGCAATGCGAGCAAGATCATTGGAGGTGTCCTTTCTTTGTCTACTGCTAGGAAGAAGGGTTGACATTGCCATCGGCATATGATTGTCCCGAGTGCAATGGTCAAGGTAGCTGATCATATGAAAGGCCACGTCATGAACCCTATCGGCGTGAGCGCACTCCTGTGCATGATCGGCTAGGAAAAAAGGTATCGGTGCATGATCGACTGGGGGGCAGAACCATGCTACGTGATCTTGCTGGAAGAATAGTACCCGCACATGATCAGCTGGAACAGATGGCCGATGACAGAGTGCAAGATGATCAGCCGATGCGAAGAGATCCAGAGCGTGAGCCTGATCGCATGAATCAATCTCAATGGTGTCCAGGAGGTTTGACCAGGTCTCAGAAGCGACGTGTTCAGAGGTTACGCCAGCTGGAGATCATAGAGGAAGAGCAAGAACAAACTGTGAACAGGAAAGGAGTCAAATCACAAGTTTGGCATGCTAAGCCTAGAGCCGATGATGATCAAGATTCTGAATCATCGGTTGCGCCAATTAACATGGTTTTCATAATGCCAAATAAGTTTATGGCGCCAAGTGGTTAAGATCATGTACCAGAATTAGACGAAGCCATGGCACAGTTGAACTTGGAACTGTTGCCTGCAACGTTTGAGAAGCCAGAAGACGGCAAGAGGCAACATCTTAAGGCACTGTTCTTAAAAGGATTTGTCGATGGCAAGCCTGTTACAAAGATGTTGGTTGATGGAGGTGCAGCTATGAATATAATGCCTTATGTTATGCTACGCAAGCTTGAGAAGAATCAGTATGATCTGACAAAGACTGATATGATGCTCAAAGATTTCGAAGGGGTCGTGTCTCCTGCTTTGGGGGCATTATGCGTCGATCTCACAATTGGCAGTAAGACCCTTCCTACTACTTTCTTCGTTATTAATGGCAAAGGTTCATACAGTTTGCTACTGGGTCGGGATTGGATACATGCCAACTGTTGCATTCCATCTACTATGCATCAATGTTTGATTCAGTGGGTTGACAATACTGTTGAAGTAGTATCGGCCGATTCGTCATTATGCGTGGCATCGGCTGAAGCCCATATAGTGAGTTATGATCGGATGAATTGTCTTTCTGGTCAAGCATGGGAGAAGGATTTCTTTCAGATGGCTGATTATGAAGTCACATCGGTAAAGTCGGGAGATTCTTCGGATGAGTCTTGATCGATGAAGGGTGTGGCCGATTGTAGTATCGGTCGGATTTATAAGTTATAGCCAATACTAGGAAGTATTGGTTTTAGTGCAAAAAATATGTAAAAGACGATTTGTAAGTTGGATGCATCGGTTGTAATATGGCCGACACGATATGAGTCGACCTTAGAGCAATAAATCACAAAGACAGAGTTTCTGGAATTGGATCATGTTTGCAATTCCTAGAGATTACAATACAAAGAGTGCCTTTACAGTAATCCTGGAGCTTCCCGGATTACTTTTATCGCACGCAGGCGAATTTGATCAATGTTTGCAATCACTTGATTATTATTCACCGAAGAGCTACAAATCGGCTGGAGTCTCTTATGGAGTTGATATGCTTGATGAGCATATTTCTGCTTATCTTCTTGGAGTTTGGTGATAGCCGGTGGAATCTGAGAAAGATTGTGATCTGCGATGTCTATTGCTTGGTTTACCCGATTAAGTTCTTGCAGAAGAAGATCACATTCAGCTTCCAATTTAGCTTTGTTCCTTAAGATGCTAGCCTGGGTGTCATTCAGGGATTTGATTTCACCAACAGCCAATTCTGCTAAAGCTTTGAAGTCGTCCCTTTCTTTGATGACTTTTTCCTGCTGAAGACGATCAACAAGTTGTTTCCGGGCCTTGTTGAATTGTGCACGATGACTCTCGATGAAGGCTGCAGGAGTTAGTGCTTCTTCAATTGATTCTGGAAGCTTGCCCTCCAGTTCTTCTAAAATGGTGCGGATCGGCTGTGCATTCTTGATCAGTTGGCCGATGTCTTAATTTAGGAATTGGAGAGATTCTTGGAGTTTGGCCTTGATTTCATCCGACAATACAACTGGATCGGCCGATATTGCTTCTTCTCCTTCTTCTTGGGAAATAGCTCCGATTTGAAAAGAAAACAGGCTATTGTCTGGAGATCCTTGTACCTAACAGGGAGATGTGATTAGGATGGCCGATGGATGCAAAGGGATGATGAAATCGGCCAAGGGGAAGAATGCTTACTTGCTTCAGGCATATTTCCTCTATGTTGGAGCCAGCAGGGACGGGGAGCTGCGATGAATAGCTCGGGATTATAATGTCCGGTTGGCCCGATAGCGCATGGTCGGCAAGCTGAAGGATGATTGTCAAAATATACATAATGTATTTATGAGCAAGCTTTGGAATCATACCTGTATCAATGGAGAATTTGCTTTGGATTTCCTGGGAGCCGAAGGTGAATGCTGTGCCTGATGAAAATCAAAGGAAAATAATGCCAAATTCAGGATCATTGGAGAATTTAAATACTTGCTGAGTAAGCATAATAATACCTGAACATTTGATGATGTATGAGGAGGTGTGCTATGAAGATCTTCTTCTCCTCCAAATTGGTGTTCAGGGGGCATCTTAATTATAAAGCAAGGATGTTATCAGCATTCAGATAAAATGAAGACATGGGGGTTCAGGCTTTTACCTTCTAAAGAAGAGGAGGGAAGGTCGATCAAAGTGTCTGTTTGGAGTACTGCTACTGCTGAAGATTTGCCTGAAGATTTCTTTTTCTTATGAGTTGTCACCTTGGTATTAGATACCTTGCGTTTTCTCCTAGTGGCCACATCTATTAGAGTTGGAGCGCCATAGCCGATATTTGACTTATCAGCTGGCAAGGCATAATTGATCGACTGACCGCTTCTGCTTATCGTTGGAGGATCATTACTGTTATCCTATTCAGGTGGACGTTAGATACAAGTAAAGAATATTACGGTACAGCATGGGGAACAGGGTTGATTTTGTACCTCATTATCGGTTGTCCGATAATTTTCATTCAAGGCCATTTAATATAGATTGGCCGATTTGCAGAAGATATGCTCTTGCTATTCAGACCACCATTGGATGAAAGAGGTAGCAGCAAAAGGTGCAATCTGCCAATCGGCTAAGAGTCTCATGTCTACATCAGGCTCCAGATCTTTCAGCCGACTATAAGAGAGAGCGCTATTGAGAGTTCCTCTGAATTGGACTTTACCGACAAAGAAGAGAGAGGGGGGCACTTGACCAAATCCCAATTGTCTGGCTGCCACTGATGGATTATAGAATTCATAACTGTGGATATTTTACCAGCTGTGAAATTAATTGGCAGAATCCTTGCAGAGATTATTTCCTTCATGATCTTGGTGGCTTCTTCATCAGTTTTCCATGAGTCAAACTGGAACTTGAAGGGATTTTCATACATGGCTTTTTTATCCTGATATGCAAACCAGATAGTGGAGATGTCTGGGAACCCATTGTAGAAGGACTTGAAAAAGTCAGTAATGCCAAGGGTCTTGGGATCATTGGCAATCATGATAACTACTTCACCAAATGATGTGCATCGGCGAGTGATGGTTTCTTCTTCTTCAGAGAAGTTTTCTGATGGGAATTCTATCTCTGATAATTCAACTGTCATAGTTTTGTGCATGTACATATGCAGCCACAACTGGATGAACCACCAGGGGCCTCCCAAGTTGGTGATCGGCTGGTTCTTTCTGAGTCTGGATGATACTTGATGAAGCAGGTGGTAAACTGACCCCAGAAGATGTTTGCCGAGAGGAACAAGATTGCCAGTAGCCAGAGTTTCTGCCAGCTTGAGATTATTATTTGTTGGGCCAACTGCTTTGCCACAGAAGATGAATTTCTCAAGCCACATGTTGAGAAAGGCAGTATGCTCTCTGTCAGATACTGATCCGGTCTTCATATTCTTGCCGATATATCCTTTCCATCCGCCGATGCTTTTTGTTTCAATCTTGAAAGATGTTTTTTTTCTAGCAAACGGAAAGGTCTATCAGGAGCGTTGATATTCAGGCCAGTGAGCATCACAACATCCATCAGGGTAGGTGTCATTGGCCCATGGTTAAACATGAATGCGTTAACAGCGTCAGACCAAAAATAAGAGGCCGATATGAGCATCGGCTCATTTCTAATCATTTCCGATAAAGATAAGTTCAGACATTGGCTGATATCATATTGTTCTCAATTGGTTCTCTGAGAGAGGGCCATCCTACGGAACCAATTTCTCCACTCAGGAGTGACGCTCAGCCAAGATCTAAAGGCCTGAGACCAATCTAGATTCATATCGGAGGACTTCAGGGGGATCCTATTGGTTTCTCGATTGATTATGCTGGTCAGATCTGGGTTTCCCATAGGGCCTAAACAGATCATGCTGGCTTGGTTCTCTAGCGGAATAATCATATTGCCCCTAAGATTCTGGAAGAAAAGGGCGGAAATAAGAGACGCGACTGAAGAAATTAGAAGGGGAATAGAAAGTAGAGATACAGGTGGGGAAAGAGAAATGTACCTCTGGGATCTTGGAGATAGACGCCATCGCTGGAAAAGTGGTTCTTGAGCTTGAAACCCTAGGAGGATGTTCTGGTTGCAATGGCGGTGGCGGAGCAGGTGAGTTCTTGAGCAAGAGAGAAGGCGGGGCAATTCTACAGTAGAAGTCCCAGCGAGAAAGGAGACGCGGATATTTATAACCTTTACCCAAGGGCAAAATGGGAATTCGGTGCACTGTTTGTTTCGGAGACAGTGATCCGTTTAAACGTTGGCAAGCATGATTAGAATTAATTTCGGAGCAAAATAAATTACTCCGAAACTGGCGGGCATGTGTTAACACCGTTTTTTGACACATGTCAAGGAAGGTGATTTTTATAAAGGGAAGGTGGCCGATTTGAAAGAAACCAAAAGATGTACAGGGTTGGAATCGGCCGATAGGAGTCCGTCCGATGAACTAGAGGAATATGTTGTTGTTGTCGGTCGAAACCCACCGGCGAGCAGCGACAGGCAACACGAAGAGCCGGGAGGTTGCCGGGGCGCTGGCAGGCACTGCTCCCTCGTCGACGGCCCGCAATTCCAGCACACGCCGCGGCTTGTGAAGACGCAGGGCGTGCCACCTGACCTATACCCGATCAGGAAGGTGGGGACGTGCTTGCGATGATTTGCCTGCATACACAAACACGTGGAAACATAAATCTGAGCCGTGGTCGGCTCCCCGGGATGACTCTTGCATCGGCTTTAAAGAGCCGATCGAGTCCCGGTGTTAGATTGGATCTGCATCTATCCGGATATCGATAAATAAAGCGAATGAGTGTAAAGCTGCTTCGATTAAATCTAATTGATCTAATCCATGACGGTAAAAGCTTCACTGCTAGATCGGAATATTCTACACGTGATTGGGCCTAATAAACGTAACAGATAACTAAACCATAACCAAAACAGAGGCCTAAGAACTAGCAAAAGCTGATTCCCGGATCAATTCCCTGTTAAGACTAGAGCAGAGGATCTAACACGCCACCGGATCATCCAACCCGTTTGCAAGGCCTAACCTAGCAGATATTACGCCAACTCTTAAAAAAGAGCAAACCATAACAGATTAGATCTACCAGAGGTAAAAGAAGCAGGGTGTTGCCTTTACGCAGCTAACTCTATGCAACAAGAGCTAGAATAAGATGATGACATAATCGCATAAAGGCAACATGATGTTCGTAGATGATAAGAAACAAAGCACGATAGATCTATTAAAAGCCATGCTACAAACATCAAGATAACTAGCATTACTCGCCATAAAAAACGCTTCAGTACGAGTAATATCAAGGTAAAAGCAAGAACAACGCTGCCCTGATCGCGAGAAGCGATCAGGGCAGCATGGCGCTTACTTGGATGAAACCCTAGGATTAGGGGTGGCGATGCGCCGAGATTGTTGTTTGCGAGACGTGATGACGTTCCCTCTTTCATGAATAACATAGGGTACATATTTATTGTCCGGAGACTTGGGAAACAATCTAAACTAATCTTGTCCCGATCGGACTCTATCTCTAATCTTGAACTAAATCTAAAGATACATAGCCCATGTGGCCCAAACGCTCACGCAGGAGCCGATTTACAAGCCTTCTTTAATCTCCTGCTTCAAGCCCATCTTACTTTCGGCCCATAAATTAACCCTGTTAATTTATGGCAATAACAGCTGTGAAGATGCTGATTTGTCTGTTCTGGTGCTCGGCCGATGGAGAGTTGCCGATGAAGTCAAGGAATGAGAAGAGGATCCGGACTCTACGAAAATCTTGATGATTCGGTTGTAATATTTAAAGTAATTTATCTTTAATTAGTCTTTTCTTTAGACTCAAGTAATGTTTGCCGTGATCGGCTAGGACTTGAAAGTGCTAGGCTATAAATATGAGTTGTAAGGGACCGGAAAAACTTGATACACATCCAATACAAAAAAAAAACTTTACAATTACTTTGCACTTTTCGGCGACTTCGCCTTTTCTTCTTCTTTTTTTTCGACGAGTTTTTCAAGTTGATCAAGGATGCTTCACATTCGAGCGACTTGGTTTGCTGGTGAGTTTTCGTTTTACCGAGTATATTTGAGCTTTAGCTACCGGGCGCATCGCTGTGGCTTCGTTCAAATCTATTCAAAAGTTATCGAGTTTATCTAGACTTTGACTTCCGGGCGCATCGCTGTTGTCTCATCTGGATTTATTCACAGTTTATCGATATCGGATAGATTTGTTGGTTTTCCTATGCTTTTTGGCCCTCATCAGATCTATCTGCTAAAAACAAACTAGATCGGCTTTAGGTTTTGCAGTAACACTTTTGTCATCTCATGAGCCGGTTTAGATTTATTTTTAGTTTATATCATCTAAGTTGTACATTCGCAGCTTGGATCTTGTTATACACGTGAAATCGGCTGCCCAAAGCCGGTTTCATCGTTTAGTGCATCGGCTGATCCTGCCGACGCGCTCCTTTACTACGCGCTTGCATTTAATATCCTTTTGTCGCTTTCTGTATCGGCAGAGCTTGCCGATACACTTATCTGAGAGACATTCGGAATCCCAGCCAATACGCTCACGAATTTGACTTTGTTTTCTTCCTTGTCAATTTCAGGTCAAATTGACTAGCACGCTTGGTTGATTTTTCCGTGCTTGGCGAACACTTGCCCTCGGATTCTAGTGTGTTGATTTTTGCGTCAACAGTCAGCAACCCCCTATAGTACCGGACAGCTAACCGGTACCGATTGGTCGGTACTAAATGCCACGCCATTTAGTACCGGCCAAAACGCCAGTACTAAAGGGGTTATTTAGTACGGGTCGGTAACACGGACCAGTACTAAATGGCTTTGCGCCTAAAAAATTAAAAAAAAAATTGAGGAACGGCCGGGAGGCCCCCGCACATGCGCGCGTCCGACGCGCCCAAGTCACAAGTGATGCGAATTTCACGGATAATATGCGCATGCGCGATCCGTGGGATTCGAACTCACGACCTCAAGCCTCGCGCGAACCTTCTTTACCATCTCATCTATGCATCGCATATGACTGGGTAGGAGATACTTTCCTTTTGAAGTAACCCGTGGGGAACTATTTAGTATAGAGCCAAGACACCGACCGGTACTAAATGGCCGCGCTATTTTAGTACCGGGCCAAAACACCAACCGGTACTTGGCCCGGTACTAAAATGGCTTTGTACCAACTTTAGTACCGGATCAAAAGTTAACCGGTACTAACGTGCGCAACAAAAGCTCATTTTTCTAATAGTGTTTTTAGATTAGGAATAATAATAGTGGAATTTATTTATATTTATATATTATTTCTACGTGACCCTAAACATTTGTAAATAATCGATTAAAATAAATTATGTGCCAACAACTAATTTGTATGTATATATATATATATATATATATATATATATATATATATATATATATATATATATATATATATACTGCCTTGTATTTATCTTGGCACATTTTATATATGTTTCTTTATATATATCGGCACTATATATACACACACGGAGAGTATATTCCGTGGCCGGCTACAGAATACCTTATTCTATGGCCAGGCAATCCAACGACCCGCATTGGTCTGATCTGCTATCCCCGCAAGCTGAGCCAGGGCGAGAGGGTTACGAGCAAGCCGTGCTTTCCGAGCCGAGCGGTTGAGTAATACGCCAAAAATTTCCAATCCATCATTAGCGTCATTAATTGTACGGCTTTATGACCGGGCGAGAGGGAGTAGGGCGTCCAGGTGCATAGCTTCCGCAGACATCGCCTCCATGGGCGCGGGGCAATGATTCCTACCTTCCATGGGGACGCTTGCGTCTTTCATATATTGCCGTAATTTCTACGAACAAAAAAAAATGAGGCCCTAGAGTCTGGAGAGCAGCTATAATCGATGCTCGACAATGGACAGCTGCAGTTCAATCTGCATCTGCAAGCCCTGCAACATCATCATCAGGTATCGTAATTTGATTGTGCTTGAAACTGCGTTGACAATCCATGTCGCCGTTGTCTCAGGTGCGGCGTTCGTAACTCCGGCAGCTTACATGGATGTCGTAACTCCGGCGGCCTTCCGTGTTGCCCCGTCGACCACACGCGTCTGATCATCAACACTGATGGTGACGCGATGACGCTGAAGGCCGTGGGGAACAACTTGACATCTCTGCCGGGGACGATGGTGGCAATCATGCATTATTGTTTCTTGCAACATGTAAATCTCAACGTTTAGCATGTAGGGCTTTATTTCCAAGCTTTTTGACAAAGCGTGCATGCTAAATTGCTAATGCGATACTGGACTCTTTGTCTATCTTGTTCGGACAGGTCATTTGCATTAGCATTTACTAAAAAATTATGATTTGATAGTCCTACTCCTATTATGTACGAGAAGCTAAATAGATATGCTGTATGAATGTGCAACATGATGAATAGTAATTTCTTCGATGTTGTTGTACGAGACAGACTCTTCATGATTGATCATATTCCCAAAGGGCGCGTTACCATAATGACAGCTAATTATCGTTAATTGAGTACAATGATTCGGGACGGCAAGTTACCACATTGTGGATTTTCGATGTTCGGATGAAACCACTTAACTGATGAGATAGGTAACCTTATTAATCAAATTATGATGATTCAAATGGTTCGAGATGATATTTAGAACGGAAGTTTACCACAATTTGGCTGCTTTATTTTCTATAGGACCAAATTACTATAATGATGAGAGCCATTTACCACAATCTATTTACAATAGTTAAATTTGTTTGAGATGATAAATAGGATGTAGGGTTACAATAATTATGATGGAGGGGCACTACATCTGTGCGTACTGAGGACGTCATAAGATTAGCCTATTTTACATACTGTTCCTCATTTGCACAAACTAGAGTATTTGAGAAAAAAGAATTTGTATTTCAACTGGCGACAATACTCTGCATAAAGAATTAATAATGTTGTCTACAGCTTACTCTGTGCTTTTCATGTCACCAAATTAAAGCAGGGGATTCCTAGATGTTGCAAACTATTTTGTGCCTATGAATTTAACAATATTTGTATCTTGCTGAGATAAGGAATTGGAGGCCGTGAGTTGCACGAATTTGTAGATGCAAAGAATTATTTACGATAATGTTGTAAAGAGTGGTAAGCATTAACATCATCACTTTATTACCACAATGGCTTTATCTCTATACCAATTAAAAGTATTTCACACAGGCGTGCTGAGGTTAACAAAAAAGGGTTCCTAATCCAATATTACCACAATTACGGCAATGCCTTCAGATATGTACCAGATCTTTGTACAGTGGGTTATCACAATGGAAGAAAAAAGAGAGTAGGACATAACAAATTCACAAAATGAGGTTTAGCATGGCATCCTAATCTGAGTTTTTTTTTCTCATAGAACACGCTGTCGAAACCAAACAAAACAAAACAACTACAAATAAGATAGTAGCTGGGTATTTGTATTTATGTTGACACCAAACATCAGGATGAAAGACCACCAAAGCCATTGTACTTCATTGATGTGTTAAGAACAAATCGGATGACGTAAACTGAGGCATGTTTCGCTGCATGTGTTTAGTCATCTTTCTCATTTTAGTTGGGCTTCTCAGATGGCCGTGCAAACAGCATCACCGGTGCAGCCTCATCATGTCTGGAGCATTTCTACTAGTCTTCTGGACCTGATGCCAATTGTGCTGTGGCATCAGAATCTCCAGATTACTGGAAGCTGGTCATCAAATTGAAGTCGATGCAGACGCGTATTTGTTGTTCCCAAATGAATCTAAGCAGACCTGGCCTACTATTTGCCCAGATGTCCTTATCACCTGAAATCATCATAATGAGAATGGTAGTAAACAATTGGAATTATCCCTGAGCCAAAAACAGGACGTATAAACAAATTATGCATTGACATACTCACCATACTCCTATCTCTCGTAACTATTTCCTTTAGAATATCTCTCGTAACTATTTCCTTTACAATTATATGTAACAAAAATTTAAGTATAGGCAAGTAGAGTATATGAGAAATTAGAGCATAATGCCACGTCGAAATGTTAAATTATATGTAACAGGAAAGCAAGGTTCATGAAAATATATTGGTGGTCACCCATACAGCTCAGTGAAATGTTAAATTTACTAAATGGGAAGCAAAGAATAGAAGAGAGTAGAGAAGCAAATTTACAATGTATACCATGACCATGGTAGAACAATGTTCAGAGAAAGAGAGGCCTAACTTGCAAAAATAATATGGTGACCAATGCTCATTTAGTACTTCGGCTACATGAATCTAAAACTGAGAAGTGTAATAGCAGTAAATTATCTGGTGAATTTACCGATGTGAAGAGACAATGAAGGCCTAGTAAAATTACGAGAACTATATATTTACAATGGTGTCTTGTACCTGAAATTGGTAGAATCAAAACAAAGCTGCTCACCCGAGAGCAACGGAAAAGAACCAAAACACATATGTGGAGCACACCGGACCTCTCACGGCCTCCACCTTGCTCAGTGACGGCCATCTACAAGACTAGAATGGCCCTGTCATCACGATAGAGCACCAGCTATCTCCAAATCTAACAAAAAGAGTAAAATAGATAAAAAAAAGCATCAAAATTTGGGCATGACGAGAAAAAAAGTGCCGCTGCTGCTGCCACAGGCGCATATCGTCGAACGCTTTACCTGCAGGGGGACAACCGGATGGGCGGATGAACAATTGGTGATTTTGCGAAGAGCCCTTACCAGAGCAGCTTGACAACTGATCTCCCGTGCGCAGACCAGTTTGGGGTGTCTCTGCTGCCAGGAAATGATGCATTGCCGGCCAGTCGCAGGGCCGCTCCAGATGAGGTCGCCGATTTGGGGGATGCTAGTATGGTACCGTCGGGACAGGAAAAATGGCTTCCGCTGCGACGCCGCAGACTGTCCGGAGCCGTCGATGGGCCGTCGTGGCACCCGCCCATGGAAACCATGATGAAGGCAGGAGGGTTGAGAAGGGGTAGTAGAGGTCGCCGAGCAACCATGCTGCGCCGCCGGTTGTCACTTGTCAGAAGGGGAAAGAGAGGAATTAGAAAGAGGAGAAATTTTAGGATGCCTTGATTAAGAGCAACCATGCTGGGTCAGAGCCGAGCCGGCTCAGCTCGTAGCCGTGCTGGGATGGGCTGGTAGCCGCGCAGGATGTTCGCGCCGGAGCGGGTGTTCAATCGCAATTACGAAGGATTGAATCCGGCCACAAAATTACTTATTCTGTGGCCAGCTACAGAAAATGAGTTATATATATATATATATATATATAGTTTTTTTATATGTTTTTACACGAGCGTATAGCTACTCTCATGTATGTATCTCATAATGTAGTATGTAT
Organism: Panicum virgatum; assembly: GCF_016808335.1. Taxonomy (NCBI): domain Eukaryota; kingdom Viridiplantae; phylum Streptophyta; class Magnoliopsida; order Poales; family Poaceae; genus Panicum; species Panicum virgatum. Next base: position 11,148,224 of record NC_053152.1, read on the forward strand.
CTGACCCAATGAAGAGCATGTATGTGAAGTATGTGATCAGACCTGATCATTTATGATCGTATATATTTTGGGTATGTGACTATACATAGAGTACGTGGACATACTAATTTTTATATACTAGTACTAAGGTCTAATTATAATATATTTAAAAATAGGGTTGCTTCTGAAATTTTTTGTGTATATCACTTTGAAGTATCTTATAATTAGTATATGAACATTCTCAAAGTGATAAATGAGTATGTTGACATATGCACAATGGTATACTGATGGTGAGAGTAGCCAGAGTGTAGATAAAACTTGTCACATATATATATATAGTATTTATATGGGTTCTATATTTATTTGGATATTTTTTCAGCTATGCCAGGTATGATTGTTACAGGGTCCTATATTTATTTGGGGTTCTATTTTTTTTACAGGGTCCTATAAAAACTGTCCCCGGCCGGGAGCCGCTCCACGGCCAAGGGCTCGTGCTGTTTGCCCACTTCGAATGCAAGAGGTAGCTGATTGTTTGGCCACTTGTTGTATCCATATATATGGACTCTCCGAGAGAAAGCCATCTACATACAAATTTTATTATGTGTACTCAAGATGATGCACACAAGAGGTACTAGAAGAATGTTTCTGAAGGTAGAGCCACGCCGCTGCTTGCGGAAGCTGGGTGTCATGCGATTTTTTTTGGTTTTAACCCTTTTTTATTATTAGTTTAAAAATAACTCATACCAAATTTTATTTGCACGGCGTGACCCTTTTGATCATGCCAGCCCAAGTGACGTGGTAGGACAACTTTACCGCGTTACCGCATGTGGCATGACAAGTCTGTCATGCCACGCGGGGTGGCGCGACAAGCCTGTTATGCAGGCAGTGCCCAGGATCCTCTCCGTCCCCCTCCCTCACTTCTCCTCCAACCCCCATGCCCAACACCACCGTCTCCCTCGCCGCCGGCCACCGCCGCCCTCAGATCCACCCCCAAATCGGTCGATTTTGTCACGCCCCCAATTAGGACCGGACAGCCGACGCACACTTATAAGAATTAACTTATAACCGTGCAAGGCGAGTTTTAAACACGAGCATGAGTGGATCAAAAACCATTCTTCTTTATTAATTCATATTTTGAGTACATCTTACAATATTTAAGAGATATTTTACAGGGTGAAAAATAAACATTCAAAACTACAACTATAGCTACGTTTAGTCATTTCCCTTCCCTCTTAGCTCAATCCATGTTCACAAGCTGCAAAAAGACAATTAAAGCAAGGGCGAGTATGATAGATCATACCCAACAAACAGGTATATGATATTAACAAAATCAAGAAAATGAGAGGAAGCTGAAATATTAAACATATATTATCTACACAATCATTTTAGAAACAAACAATAGTTGAGCTGATGTCACACATGACCGCAAGCTTCCCAACCCGGGAGTCACAGGGGTGAAATTTCACACTTTAATACTCTATAGAGGGGTACTCCGACATCGACAGTCTCTACTAAAATAACATGCATCCATGTATATTCTAGAAGAGCAGAGCTCTTTGATCCTCCGGAAATCACATCTCTTAACTTACTAGTGCATGGATCCATCACCATGCACCCTATTCGGAACAAGAGCCATCTCCATTGGAGAACTCAGACAGACCCATTTCTGAACCGTGACCGGTACAATACGATTGCCGTCGCAACACCAACTTTACAGGTCGACATACGCACAGCATAACAGCATAAAATAGAAATACACTCAAATCGCAAGCATCACACAACTCAAAATCACTGTATAGGGAATATAAATCACATGCCAAACCACAACTGAAAGGGTAAAACTCATACGAAGAGTAAGGGCAACACCTCAACTTGAAATGTAACACACATGAAAAGTAAAGGCAACACCTCAATTGAAAATATAAAACTCACACGAAAAGTAAGAGCGCAACGGAAAATGTAAATGCGTGAATATAAAAGTTAGTGCAATGTCAGTAGTTAGTAGTACTGTGAAATATAATAACTGAAATATTAAAGTTAGCATAATCTCAGTATGTTAATAATATAAAAACTGCTTGCACAAGAAATAGAATACAGATAGAATAGAAGCGTTGCTAATAGTCATATAAGCTGCTTGCCTTATTTGTACAACCGAATATATTAGTAATATTTTGACAGCACTTCGACTATCCTCCAATTTTCTCTTTTAATTAATAGCATCTTCTCTTTAGCAGTACGAGCTACTTGCCCGACAGCACGACCACTTGCCGTCACTACCTACTCTAACTATAGCTAGTCTCACTAGCTGATACTTGCTTCACCACGCTCACGCTCACGCTCACGCTCGGCAGCACTACCTGATTTTAAGCTCACTCTTTGCTGGCGTGGGGAAGAGCAGCTGCACTGGCCGCTATTTATAGGATGACCAAGGCGGTTCGTTGCAGGTCAGCGAAACGGGCGCTCGAATAGTGTAGAATGACGTGGAGCCTGCGAGAGCCAACCGGGTCTAGGCAGCAAATGGATGAGATCAAGGAGTTAAAAACAATTTTACTACAGCCTCTTCGTCACACATGACGTCACGTTGGAGAGTTCTGGTGCCAACCGGAGGCAACTCGAGTAAACTAGAGAAATGGTGAAACATCCTGCAAGCGCTGGAGCAACCTAAAGTCCCCTTATTGTTGATTAAAATATGCATGTTGTGGGTCCCACATCTAATTTATCTAAGCTACATAATTCAGCTTGAGATATTCCTGCTATCATTTTTTTTAAAGCACCCAAGAGCACTGGGGAGTCATGTAAAATTTTGGACGTCCACGCTGACCGAATTCAACGTAGACGAGACTGGCCGAGTAGTCTCGGAACGCGCCATACTGAGACACACGCACACCTCCACACACACGCACACACACAAACCTCAGCACCCGGTGCGACACCAGCGTTGCGATCACGGGGGATCGAACGCTGGTGGGCAGCCTCGCAACCGCGAGCGCTACCACCGAGGAATTTTTTTTAATTTTAATCCTTTTTAATCTAAAATTTTAATAATAACCTACGTGGATCTAAATTGATCTAAATTTTCAAGAACTAGCCCTTTTGGTCATGCCAAAACTCGTGGCGCGACTCACTGAAGGGTCGCGCCATATGCTTTGGCGCGACCAACTTGCCACGCTGGCAACTCAGCTGACCTGGTAAGGCTGAGTCGCGCCACATGCTTTGGCGTGACTCTTCAGCAAGTCGTGCCCTGCGGCGTGGCACGACTCAACTTAATAAACGATCACATCTTCTTCCTCCTCCGTTTCTTCCCCGGCCCTCCCACCCAACTTCTCCATGGCACCGCCCCTCCCCCCTCTAAATCCACTGTATCCTCCACCTCCATGGAACGAACATTGGCATCATAAATTTTTCAACATAAAGAAGAATTATGTGCCATGTTTGGTTTGGGGTGAAAAAAATTTCGCGAAAACTTTTTGCACCTTTGACCACCAATTTAGAGTATTAAATAAAGTCTAATTACAAAACCACCTTCAGGACTCCTGGTAAATTCGCGAGATCAATCTAATAAGACCTTTGACCGCACGATTAGAGTATGGTTACTATAGTAGTACTGTAGCAAATCATGAATTAATTACCATCATTAAATTCATCGCGAATAGTTACACCCTGTCAGACCCAGGACAGCGGGACTACCCACGGGCATAGAATATTCTAGAGTAGGGAGTAGCACATGGATATGCCCTACCTTTTTTGTATCTACCCGAATACAAACACTTAAGGAAATACAAACCATCACACATGACATAGGGTATTACGCTCCGGCGGCCTGAACCTGTTTAATTTTTTGTGTTCCTTGCACCATCGCGTTCTGATCTCGGCGAGTCCCTACTCATAATCACTCTCCTCGGGATACCCCTCGGAGAACCCGACGGTAAAACACCGACAGCTGGGCACCAAGACAGTGTTCGTTGCTGCCAAATGATCAAAGATATTGGAGAATTAGAGACTCAAACTTGGAGCCGCAGCAATCACAGGATCTAAGAACTACTGACATATAACAAGCAAGCTCATGATAACCTGATGCGATGCGCAGTGGAGGTCCTGGTCAGGCTTACGTTGAAATTGCATGTGTAGCGGCGCGTAGACCATAGGTCGTGACCTCTTTTTCTTTCCCTTTCTGCAAACTTCATGTTCATTATCAAATCATAAATTTCTCTGGTAACCAATAGAATCGCCAAAACAAAATTTTATGACCAAAACACACTTGACATGTTAAAGATAATCCTGATACCCAAATTCATTTGGCTAATCACATTGAAGAAAAACTGCTAGTGGCTCTTAGCCTACATGCTGGAAGGGGAAACTAAGAAAAATGATAACTGGCTCTAGTTTTCTATCTATAGCGGACATTTTTGCAAGGATATTAAATCATCACTTAACATAATTTATGGTGAAAAATCTGATTCAGCCTGCTCATGAACACCACTTTTTAGAAGAGAAATTTTCTAAGAAAAAAATCATTCAATTATGTCAAAGTACTACCTGAATTTCTGCATTTCTTAAGAACAATTACCTTCATTGTTCAGATGGCAAAATATCTTGAAAAATATTGAATGCGTAATATGTTTTTCGCTTATTGGAGATGTCGTAATGTTACATTACCGACTGAGTTAGCATGCCATCGTGGTCATTTGAACCTTCGCCTCCATTGGTAATTGAGACATGGAGAAAGCGTTTGTTGTTAGACGGATTTAAAGATAATTAAAATTTTAAGTCCACATATTTTGCCCACTCGTACTGGCTTCTGTAGAGCAGTTTGCTAACCTTCTTACCACTAAATCTATACATGTAATCTGTGCAGATCAAACCATGGACAAAAATTGAATGTACAAAGCAGTTCTCGATGTCAAGGAAATCTACCTTGCGTATGAGACATGAACTAAAATGCACACTAAGCAGTACACAGAAATGAAAACGAAGTTTGAGAAATATTGAAAAATCTCATACTCAAATTGTATACTAGTTATACTTGATCCTCGATTCAAATTTGGATTTGTTGAGTTTTGATTAAACAAGGCTTTTGGAGACATAGCTAGTTTTCATATTGATTAAGTAGGTACAACTATAAAAAGTTTGTACAACGGGTACTCATCTCATTTGAAATGGGAGAGTCTTTTAATTCTTCTGCTCAAGAAGGTGAGATTGCAAATTGAGGAAAAGTTCACTCGTATGGCAATTTATTCAGGTGATAATGATAGCTTTGATATGTTACACTGGTAGAAGATGCATGCACCAAAATATCCAATTCTAGCTGGTATGGCCCGTGATGTATTGCCTGTAACAACATCTACTGTTGCAGCCGAGTCTGCATTCAGTACGGGTGGACGAATCGTCACTTACCATTAGTTGAGTCGCGCCACGCCGCACGGCGTGACTCCCTGAAGAGTCGCACCACGCCAGACGGCACGACTCCTTCAAGAGTCGCGCCACGCCGCATGGCACGACTCGCTGAAGAGTCGCGCCAAAGTATGTGGCACGACTCAGACTTGCCAGGTCAGCTGAGCTGCCAGCGTGGCAGGTTGGTCGCGCCAAAGCATGTGGCACGACCCTTCAGTGAGTCGCGCCACGAGTTTTGGTGTAACCAAAAGGGCTAGTTTTTGAAATTTTAGATCCAGACAGGTTATTATTAAAATTTTAGATTAAAAAGTGTTAAAATTAAAAAAAAATTCCAGCACCGAACCACTGGCTCGTTCGCATATTCCTGCTATCATACCGATCAAATTAAATGGCATGCACCCCTTACAGCTGGGTCCACGAACACTCTAATTAGGCCTTCAGGTTACATATATGCACACACTTCTGAAGTAGTAACCTATCACCACATGACATGTTGGCCGCATGGTTGCTTTAAATAATCAAATAATGCTACGAATTGCAATTTCATTCATAAACACTCCCGTAATGCAAACTGCAACTATTCGCATATGCACACCTATCTTTAGGACTTAAACTTTCTTAACGGTGGCCTGACATGGTATCTATTTACAATAAGATAATTAGAAACTCAAAATGGAAAGCTTTGCTCCAAACTCATGTTCATCTGAAAATAACATTTGTTGGACTGGATACATAATTTTGGCGTAAGGAAAAGGTGCCAAAATACATCTTTAACTAATCAAAACTATGACAGCTCAGTCTTATTGTAACAGCCCAAAATCTCACACAAATAAAAATTGTATAAATTCAAAATTCATTTTCAAAAATCTAATTTCAAGACTGTTGAGCTCATCTTTCTTTGCATGAAAAATCCTTTCTAAGCTTAAGTATCTAATTTCTTTCTAACAACCATCACTACTAGAAAACACGCCATGGGAACCGGTTGAAAACACCCTTAGGCACCGGTTTTCCAACCGGTTCCCACAAACCGAGACCAATGGCCTCGCCTTTAGACACCGGGTTTTTCAACCGGTGCCTTAGGCTTCCATTGGTACCGGTTGGAAAGACCAACCGGTACCAAAGAGTCTGCCACGCTGACGCAAGATGGCAGCCTCTTTGGTACCGGTTGGTCTTTCCAACCGGTACCAATGACTTTTTTCTTTTTTTTCCCAAATCCAGTTTTGTTTGTTATATTTAATACTATTTATTCTTTTATAATTGCTAAACGCACTCAAGCTCTACAATACTATACGTTCATTGGTCGTTCGTGTTCGTTTTCAGAGAATATTTGAAACTAACTAAAAGTGAAATGCGAGCATATAATTAAGCTAATTAGATGAACTAATATATTTACAAATTTACAAACATCAAGGCATAACGTTTAAAATTATTTACAAATGTACAAGTCATGTTTGTAGTCCAACTACTGGTCCCCTCAGGAGCTTGATGGAAGTCCTCTATGGATGTAAACGTCGTGGTAGAACTCGCCTCTACGATCCAAGATCTCGTTCAAAATGAATCCGGCGAGCTGCTCGGACACGGCGTTGATCCGATCAGTAGAGTAACATTCATCCCCCATTTGAGAAATCTATCATTTAGGAAAAAAGGATTAACATCATGTGCGTTAGTACAATTATGAAAATATACTAGTGAACGGTTTGGACGTACTCTCGTGTCTTCATCAGTTCCCGCATAGAGTCATAATGTGCAAGTAGTCGCATACGTAGTACCCGCACCAATCAGTTCCTTGTTGTTGTCTCGCACACTTAAGGAGAAACAAATAAATTACTCAATTTGGAACAATTTGGGATTATATACTTAACTAGACAAATCTTTATGAATCAACATACCGGATAATCCATGTTAACGTTCAGTTCGGGCCTCCATTGACCACGTCCTTTGTTATTTTTCACAAATTTTTTCCAAACCCTGTGCTCAAAGTTAAGTTTGATATTCAGAAATTATTATTAACAGAAAAAGGATTTGATTGTGCAAACTGAACAACTTACCTGTTCAAGGGGTCTAGGATATGTTGGATTGCGGACTTTGGATTTCTTATTGAGTCAAAGACTATAAGATTACCGGTCTCTACGGAAAGTATGAGTAAAATCCAATGATAACTGCAGATATAGGTACGATATATACATACATGCATTAGACGACTTAGTATTTATTTAGTAATATAACAGAGGATTGAGTCGACCAAGACTTACCCAAAGTTGTATGGTATGAATATATAGGATTTGTAATTTTGCCTAGTCAATGAATCGTACATGTTTTGGCACGTTTCCTTGTAATTTTCGTTGAGCACTTTGTGGTTGACTAGCAAAGGAGACATGAAGCCGATCTGATGGTGCCATCCATGTTTTCGGCTTCTTTGGGTCTCCTGTCTAAATGATACAATAGAAATTTTATAATGCACACATATAATTATGTTATTGTTAACAAAAAGTATTAATGTAGAGGTAAGTGATACTTACAAAACCCAAATGGTGATGATAGAGGCGTCGAGGGCTTGTCGATGGCAAATGTGATATAAATTTTCGAAGTACACCTAGAAGTCGTCCTCCCCGCAGAAGAAATCATGGTCACGATACTTGACTCCAAACATTTTCCCTTCGCCATTCGACATTCGCAGGTACCATCTATGCAAATTGAACATCTGCGTGCCTAGACTTTTCTCCTCTTCCTCAGTGACAAAAGGTTTTCCATACTGGAATGGAGTAAGAACGGGAGCGACAGGGATTTCCGCCTCCACTTTCCCCGTTGCCTCCTCTAGCGTTAATCCAGTTTCAGAAAGAAATATCGCGGCCTGTAGGTCCGCCTGGAGTTGTACGTCTGTCGGGTGTAGGAGTGGCAACCTTGGCACCCGGAGGGGCTCGAGTTCTTTTTGTTGTGTGCCAAGCTGAGGAATGGTCTTGCCACATTTTTTCTTCAAATTTCTGACCTTGTGTGCCTTTGTCAGAGTACGATTATAGTCCGAGGGTAAGCTTTTCAGTTTTGGTGGGTTGTCTAGGTTTGCGAGAAGCTTTTTCCCTAGTTCTAGAGGTACCTTTTCCGTTGGCGGGGGGACTTTAGGCTTCAATTGTTCTTTTATATATCGAGCAGTCTCCTCTTGCAACTCCTCAGCGGTTTTCTCGTAGGTTAATTTTCTTTCGACCGTTTTCTGCTTCTTCTTTGAGGGTCCAGCCGCTGGGAGGGATGCTGTCTTTTTCTTTTCTTTTTCTGGTGTAGGAGGAGTTGGAGTACTCGTGGCCCTTTGCGCCGGCGGAGACGGTGGTGAAGGAGGTGGTTGTGGGGACGGCGGTGAGGGAGGCCGCGGAGACGGGCGATCGGTCTGCACGGGAGCCGTTGTGCTTGCAGTAAGTTTGATGTCGGCCTTGCGCCATAGAACGACCCCGTGCAGTGCATCTCCCAATGTCTTCTCTCCATCCCCTCCAACGAAGTCGAGCTCAAGATCCTCATTGTTTCCAACTATCTGCTCGGCTGTGACGGAGGTGTAGCCAGGGGGTATTGGCCTTCCATGAATTGTAGTAGAAGGATTCAGGGGCAGGGCTGACCCGTATGCGACATGAATGGATATATTTCTTGCTTGCACATGAAGCTCACACGGTGTCGGTATGGTGACATCATCCACAGGATACCTTTGGTCATCTACCGCGTTGGCTCAATCTGGGGTTGCTGTTCCGCTTGTAAGTCGGGCGCCGCCGTGGATGCACAGCTGCTGCGTCACTGAGAGGCCGAGCTTATCACAACATCCGTGTGCGACCCAGCAGTGGCCCTTTGGCTCAGAGCTAGCTGCACTGCCTCATTGACCCTGGTGTCCATCTGAGATTCCAAGGACGCATACTTCCTGTTCATCTCTTATTGTATGGCACGAAATTTCTCTTCCGGTTCAGCTTTGCTCTTTTGGTGAGTCTTGTAAGAGGAATCTCCGGCCCAAGCAACTTTCCATGGGACCACGCTGATTCCACGGGTTCGTCCAAGGTGTTCTGGATTCTTTAATGCCCTTGTCAGCTCATCATTCTCCCTTTGAGGCTGGAATGTTCCTTGTTGGGTCTCATCTATTGCAGTGACTAGATCGCGGGACACTTCTTGCATATGCTCGGGCAAGACCAAACTTCCATCCAACTGGTTTAGTGTCACGCCATTAGCAAATAACCACCACTTGGATCTATCAGGCCAATCCAAAGTCGTCGGCCTGATGCCTCTATCCATAAGGTCCTGCTCCATCTTCTGCCATTTTGTAACTGACATCTTGTACCCGGCAGCCCCAAGGTGGTGGCTGTACTTCTTATTTGCTGCATTCACCTTGGCCTGTTCGGATTTTTCTCGGGCTTCCTCTGATAGTTTGTATTGTTTGAACTCCTTCCAGTATGGTTTAACCTAAGGAAGATCATCCCAGTTCGGCTGCATATCCTTCTTGATGTAATTGATGTACAACTTCTTCTTGAAAGTTGCAAAGGCAAGGGCCATCTTTTTCAAGGCACATTTCTTCACAAGTTCTTGGTCAACTCCTTCAGGAAGAGTGAACATATCCTTGAGTTCTGCCAATAGCATTTCCTTCTGATGTGCAGGCACGGCGTGTTGCTGTTCTTCGGGTTTGCTCATTTTCCATAGTCTTGTGGTGATCGGAATTCTTGCCCGAACAATAACCCCACATTGGTTGACAAATTTTGTGCTAGCAGCTTCTGGAGCACTTTGGACAGCCCTCTGCGTCAACTTCTGTGACGACCTGTCTTCCCTCCATTTTCTTGGTTGGCCGGCGTCTCCCTTTTGACTGGCTCAACGAAGTCGATGCGGAGGTCGACTAAATTACAGAAAAGATATGTTAATCGCAAAACTAATCTACCGAAGTCACCATGCATATAGTTTTAAGATTCGTATTGGAATATGCTGCTGTTGATTGGGCGGCGGCGCAAAGTCATCATCTTCTTCATTGGCATCTCCAGACATATTTAGGAACAAATCCGCTGTCCGAGCATCTTCTTCAGCGATTGGTTGGGTGGTGTTGGCTCTCGTATCTTCGTTTATTGCATCCAACATGTATTGCTTGGCGACTTCGTCATTACCGAAGGGGTCCATCCTTAACTGAAACCGTAAAAATGTGTTAGAGTATGTGTCCATCGTTAAATGAAGTAGGAGAATTCAATTCTTTGAACGAATATGCATGTTTGAGAGAGTGTGTGTGTATGTTAGAGGGACAGAGAAAGAGAGAGAGAGTTAGTGAGTGTGTGTGTGAGTCCGTGTGTGTGTCTGTGTGTGTGTTAGTGGGAGTGTGTGTGTGTGTGTCGTGGAACGGGGTCGAGGAACTGGGTCGAGGATCGGGGTTGAGGGTCGAGGTCTAGGGTTGAGGGTCGAGGTCGAGAGTCGAGGGACGGGGTTGAGAGTCGGGGTCGAGGGTCGAGGTCGAGAGTCGAGGGACGGCGAATGCGTGAGTTAGAGAGCGAATACGAACGCGTTCGAGCTCGAGAATTAATTTAAATCAATCTAAATTACAAATGCAATACATGTAATCAAGAATTGTACATAAAATTATTACTCGTCGTCGTTACTCGTCATTACTCGTCGTTGTCATTACTCATTGTCGTCGTCATTACTCGTCGTTGTCATTACATTATACAGTGAAATACATGTCGTCGTCGTCTAACCATTAAATACATGATTAAATAAAATCTTTGAATGACACAATTATACACTACATAAGACATAATAATTGAAATTCTCTCTAAATTCTCTCTCTAAATTCTCTTCATTTCCTTCTATATATGAAATAACTAAATTCTAGATAATATCAAATCATGGCAAAAAAAATAATGACTACATTCTCTCTAACTAAATTCTCTCTATTTCCTTCTCTAACTAAATTCTCTAACTAATGTATATAAATAAATTAACATGCGATACAAGTACATCTAAATTACACATGTAAAGAAAAAGTAATAAATTATACATATATACATATATAAGACAAACTAATTATACAGAAATTATTTAAATTCTATCTAATTATACATTATATACTATATACATATACATAACAAACTAATTATACTAATTATACATGAAACTAATATAGATAAATTATATACTATCTAGTTATCACTAAACAATTAAATTTTAAACTAAATAAAACTATACTATCTAGTTATCACTAAAACAAATAAATTTTAAACTAAACTATACTATGCATAGGAGGGTGCCGGCGTCGCAGTGGGGTGGCCGGCGCGCTGCAGGGTGAAGGGGCGGCGCGGTGGAGGACATTGAATAAGGACATCAAATTCTTAAAATACTACATCTATAATTAAATTCTAAAAATATCTCTATATAATAATGGTAACACTATATCTATAATTAAATTCTAGTTAATATCTAATAATAAAAATACTATATCTATAATTAAATTATAAAAATATCTCTATAATTAAATTCTAGTCAATATATAATAATGGCAACACTATATCTACAACTAAATTAACACAGATGACACTGACATCTAACATGCACGAGTATTTTTCCTTCGAAGATCTAGATGCAACTAAACTAACAAAGTTGATTTTGTATTTTTACCATTTTTCTGTGATTTGTTATGCATTTTACAAAATCTCAGCCGAATTAAACAAATTTGGAAAACCCTAAACAGGGGCTGACAGCTGGGCCCCACTGGTCAGTGAGAGGCCCAGCCCAGCCCCAGCTCGCACACGCCATGGCACGGCGGCTGCGGCGTTCCGGCCGGCGGGAGTGTGGCGCGCTCCCGCGGCCAGGGAGGCAAGGTGGCTTCGGGGTGCGCGGCGGCGGGATGCCAACCGCAGCGGTGCAGCTGCGCCCCGGCAATGCGGCGCTGGAAAGAGAGGGGAAAGGGGTCGGAGAGGATGAGGAGGGTGTGGGGAAGCTCACCACGAGCTCTATTCGGGTGGAGGTGGACCGGAGCGGCGTCGAGACCGGTGGGCGGCAGCGCCTCTCGTACGCGGCGGTCGAGGGGGCGTCGAGGCGTCGAGGGCACGTGCGGAGGTTGAGGTGGCGGGTCGAGGAGATGCCGTGGCGGCCGGAGCAGAGGGCGCGAGTGTCGCCGAGGGCGGCGGCGCAGTGAGGTGGCGAGGTGGACGATCGGAGGCCGGCGACAATCGCGAGAGGAAGAGGGCGGAATGGAGGAAGAAGGGCCGAGGCTTAAATACCCTAAGCCTTTGGCACCGGGTGATAATTTCAACCGGTACCGAAGAGCTCCTTAAGTACCGGTTGCAGCTCCACCCGGTGCCTTAGTGAAGCCATAGGCACCGGTTGCATTTCCACCCGGTGCCTTAGGGGCCCAACGGGCGGGAATGAAATTTCCCTTTGGCACCAGGTGGAGAAGCAAAACCGGTGCCTTAGAGTCTTTGAAATTTGATTTTGTAGATTGCTGGCGGGATGATATCTGAAATCCCTCGATAGCTCAATGGTAACTCTGTGTAATTTGTGCGCCGCCGCCACGGTTTGAACCCGCGGCCAACCCTTTTTTTTTCCGAATTGTCTGCCTTAGGTACCGGTTGATAATTCTAACCGGTACCTAAGGCTTTCTTTGCTTTTCACCTTTCTCGTTTTCTAATAAATCTGTTAATTCACTAATAAATCTTTTAATTGCCTAATAAATCTATTAATTCCCTAATAATAATAAATCAAATAATTGCTACATAATAAATCATTTAGGTGCATAACTAATTATTTTAATTGCATAATAAATCATAATAAATCAAATAATTGCATAATAAATCATTTAAATGCACAATAATTTTAATTGCTACATAATAAATCATTTAGATGCATAACTAATTGTTTTAATTGCATAATAAATCATTTAAATGCACAATAATTTTAATTACTACATAATAAATTATTTAGGTGCATAACTAATTATTTTAATTGCATAATAAATTAAATAATTGCATAATAAATCATTTAAATGCACAATAATTTGAATTACTACATAATAAATCATTTAGGTGCATAACTAATTATTTTAATTGCATAATAAATTAAATAATTGCATAATAAATCATTTAAATGCACAATAATTCTAATTACTACATGATAAATCATTTAGGTGCATAACTAATCATTTTAATTGCATAATAAATCTTAATAAATCAAATAATTGCATAATAAATCATTTAATTGCCAAATAAATCAATTCATTGCATAAGAAATCTGATAATGTTCACAGAAAATATTACAAGACATAATCATTCAACTAAGGGAATATTAACGATGGTTCGCTTTACAATCGTCCCTTCATTATGACCATGACATGCGTACGGAGCCTCCTCTTCGGCTAAAAGAATACTTGTGTCAATCTCCCACAATTTTCTTCATCTGTGACATCGTCGACTCCCACAATTTTCTTTTTTCCTGCCAGAACAATATGGCGCTTTGGCTCATCTCCGGCACCTACAAAACTTGATTTATTCCTAGACTTGTCCTTTCTTGGTTTGCTAGACATGTCCTGTACATAGAAAACTTGAGTGACATCTTTAGCTAGGACGAATGGTTCGTCTCAATAGCCAAGCTCTTTGAGGTCTACCGTTGTCATTCCGTACTCATCGATATCGACACCTGTTCCTGTGAGTTTAACCCATTGACAATGAAATAGAGGTATCTTCAACGGCCCATAGTCGAGTTCCCAGATCTCTTCAATGTAACCAAAATATGAGTTCGTTTGGCCACTAGAGTCGGTGGCATCTATACGGACACCACTATTTTGATTGGTGCTCTTGTTATCTTGGGCTCTTGTATAAACTGTGTAACCATTAATTTCATATCCTTGGTACATCAGGATTGAATTTGCCGGACCCCTAGCCAGCCAAGCTAGCTGCTCATGAATTTGATCGTTGGCCATGACTTCCTTCTGCAACCAGTTGGTGAATGTATCGTTATGATGTTTTGTAATCCATGTCTCAGACTTCAAAGGGTATATGCTTCGCACAATTTGCATGTGCTCCTCCATGTATGGAGCCACCAAGGCTGATTGTTGCAAAACTGTGAGATGTGCTTTGCTCAACGTGGCATGATCTGTGGCATTTACTGATTTTCTTCCAAGTGTGCCCTTTCCAATCAGCCGCCCCTCATGACGTGATACTGGAATCCCAATTGGGCAGAGTTCTTCCACATAGTCAACACAAAACTCAATGACCTCCTCTGTGACGTAACCCTATGCAATGCTTCCTTCTGGACGAGCCCGATTACGAACGTATTTCTTTAGGACTGCAAAGTATCGTTCAAAAGGGAACATATTATGCAGGAAAACAGGATCGAGAATACCAATCTCTTTGACCAGGTGAACTAGAAGATGCGTCATAATATTGAAGAATGATGGAGGAAATATCATTTCAAGACTGACTAAACTTTGGACAACATCCTCTTGTAGCCTTCTTAAACTCAATAGATCGATTGCCTTCTGAGAAATTATGATGAGAAAGGCGCATAGCTTTATAATTGTTGCTCGAACATTAGCTGGTAGAATACCTGTAAGTGCAACTGGAATCAATTGCGTCATCAACACATGACAGTCATGGGACTTTACGTGTGCGAATTTCTTTTCTTTCAAGTTAAGTAGCCTCTTTATATTCGAAGAGTAGCCTGATGGGACCTTGATACTGTTCAAATAGTCGAACATACTTTGCTTCTCTTCCTTACTAAGAGTGTAGCACGCAGGACCTAGATAATGACGTCCTTTATCCCTTTTTCTGGATGTAGGGCGGCCCGTTGTTTCATACGTTGAAGATCTTGCCGCGCTTCCAATGTATCCTTTGGCTTACCGTAGACACCAAGGAAGCCTAGAAGGTTCACACAAAGATTTTTTGTTAGGTGCATCACATCAATTGCGTGGCGGACATCTAAGACTTTCCAATAAGGTAACTCCTAAAAAATACTCTTCTTCTTCCACATAGGTGCACGTCTGTCATCACTCTGCACTGATCTGCTTCCTGGTCCTTTTCCAAATACTACTTTTATATCTTAGACCATTTCAAACACCATTTTCCCACAACAGTGCCTAGGCTTGGTACGATGATCTGCCTTTCCATCGTAGTGAGCATGCCTCCTCCTTAATGGGTGCTTGATTGGAAGAAATCGACGATGACCCATATACACGATCTTCCTACAGTGCTTGAGGTACGTGCTGTCGGTTTCTAATAAACAATTGGTGCATGCCCTATAACCCTTATTGGATTGTCCGGAGAGGTTACTTAGTGCTGGCCAATCATTGGTGGTTACGAAATGCAATGCACGAAGGTTAAAATGATCCTCTGCGTGCGCATCCCACATACGAACACCCTCCTCTTTCCACAACAATAGAAGATCCTCAATCAGTGGTTTCAGATACACATCTATATCATTACCGGGTTGCTTCGGGCCGGGGATAAGGACCGGCATCATAATGAATTTCCACTTCATACATAACCAGGGAGGAAGGTTGTATATACAGAGTGTCACAGGCCAGGTACTATGGCCACTGCTCTGCTCACCGAAAGGATTCATGCCATCCGTACTTAAGCTGAACCTTATATTCCTCGCATCATTTGCAAATGTTGGGAATGTTCTGTCCACTTTTCTCCACTGCGACCCATCAGCGGGGTGTCTCAACATATTGTCTTGTTTACGTTCT
This sequence comes from Panicum virgatum, assembly GCF_016808335.1. Classification (NCBI taxonomy): domain Eukaryota; kingdom Viridiplantae; phylum Streptophyta; class Magnoliopsida; order Poales; family Poaceae; genus Panicum; species Panicum virgatum. Next base: position 11,164,269 of record NC_053152.1, read on the forward strand.
TCTTTGTGCCATCGCATCAATTTAGCATTCTTTTTGTTCATGAACAAATGTTTCAGACGTGGTATTAGAGGGAAATACCACATCACCTTGGCAGGCACCCTCTTCTTGACACGCATCCCCTCAACGTCGCCTGGATCATCTCGAGGGATCTTATACCGGCATGCGTTGCATACAGGGCATGAATCCAAATTTTCATACTCACCTCGATATAGGATGCAGTTAATAGGACAAGCATATATCTTCTGTGCCTCTAATCCTAAAGGACAAATAACTTTTTTGCCTCGTATGTTGTCGCCGGCAAGGTGTTACTCTCAGGGAGTAAGTTTTTTATAAGTTTCAGCAACTCCTCGAATCCCTTGTCAGACAAACTATTTGATGCCTTCCATTGCAACAATTCCAATGTCGTACCCAACTTATTTTGGTCTTGTTTGCAATTAGGGTACAACAATGTTCTGTAGTCCTCCAACATACGCTTCAGATCTCTCGATTCCTTTTCTGTTTCGCAACCTTCCTCAATTTCGCGCAGCATCTGACCAAGATCATCTTCTACAAAGTATCATTCAGTATCTTCTTCAGGCTCACCCATTGCAGTGTCATTGAAAAAGACATTATAATTGGCTGCAAAGTCAGGAATCCTGTCCTCTTCTTCTACATTATTATCCAGCATAATTCCTCTTTCGCCATACTTGGTCCAAACATAGTAGTTCGGCATGAAACCACTATTGAACAAGTGACTGTGGATGGTTCTTGATGATGAGTAATCCTTGTCATTCTTACAGAATTTGCATGGAAAATGAACGAAACCGCCATACTTGTGTTTCTCGGCCGCTTCAATGAATTCATGCACGCCATCAATGCACTCCTTTGAACGCCGGTCGGCCATGTACATCCATTGCCGACTCATCTGGGTCCACAATACATTTATATACATCATTGTAGTGTATAAATAGTTCATTTATACTACCAATTTATAACTAATATTGAATACGCTATTAATAAAACTGAACTACAAAATTATAACGATGCATATGGCCTTCTGACTGTATGACTGTGTAAAAACTTTGTTTCTCTATATGGAACTTTATATTTTTGTACAAGAAACGACGCATGTGGCCTTCTGGCCTAGCTGAGTTGCGGGTCTCCAATTGGCGCAGCATGCATCTCGAATGTGGAATCTTGTAAAGTTTTGGAATTTTGAAGGGAACTAAATAAAGCACCCTAGCATATGTAACAAAATTTGAATTCAAATATATAATTGATAATGCATATAACTATAATAAATAGATACTATTCACTTATCAAATAAATTGATAAAACATATAAATATAATAATTTGATAGTATTCACATATCAAATAAATTGATAACGCATATAACTACAATAAAATGCTACAACTAAAAATAATTATCACATGTATAAACTAAATTAAGTGATAACTACTTCTAAAAACCAATTGCTAAGTTATGGAAAAAATAACTAACCTTTTTTGAAAAAAAAAAATTCGCCTTCCCTCCCCTCACTCAGCTGCCATAAACAGTGAGTTCACGGCAGCTTGGAGGGGGGGGAGGGGTTGGGGTATTTATAGGCGTGGCTCAAAGGCACCGGTTGGTGCTCAACAACCGGTGCCAAACAATAGGCATAGGCACCGGTTGAAGTTACCAACCGGTGCCTTTGTTGTGGGCATGTGGAGGCACCGGATCATGGCAAAACCCGGTGCCATTGTCCGCCCTTTAGGCACCGGTTGGTGCCACCAACCGGTACCTATTCCTCCTTGTTCTTTTGGTACCGGTTGGTGGCACTAACCGGTGCCTATACTGGGGTTTTGGTACCAGGTAATGCTTAAACCCGGTACCAAACCCCTTACCTTTGATCGCCGCTGGCCAAAGGTACCAGCTGTTTTTGCAACCGGTACTGATGCCACGCATCAGTACCGGTTGCAAAAGTAGCTGGTACCTTTGGCCTATTTTGTAGTAGTGCATCATCAAATCATTTTTCTTCTCTCCCTGACCACCGGGCTCCGACTGTCATCCTCCTCCTCACTGTCCCCCTCCACAAACCTTCTCGTACCTGGCTAGCTCGTCCCCTCACTCGAAGCATCGCCACGCTGCTGATCGCTCTACCGTGCTCATCCCGGTGCCTCGCTCCCTTCCGCACGGCCTAATCCTCTACTGAGGCGCCAGCAACAGCAATAAACTTCTCACTCTCCCTCTCTCACACGTCTCTATCTCTCACTCTCTCTCCGTGGGTGCACAAATGCACAGCCTAGGCAGCAGTAGCAGCACAGCATGCACACATGCATGCAATTAACTCCCTCCGTCGGTGGCAGCAGGTAGCGCAGCACACACATGCAGCTCTCTCTCTCACTCTCTCTCATATGTCTCTTTCATTCACTGCATATTCATGCACACGCAGCAGATGCTCCCCTTCCCCTGCTCCTTGTTCTCCACTGAGATGCAAACCAGTAGTTCCTATTCCCTCTCCCATGCCAAGTGTTGGCACCCAAAATTAGCAATGCTGAAAGCCGACTGGTCAGACTGGTCGGGCCGACCAGTCAGACCGGTCGAGTCCTGTGTAATCCAAATTAGGTTAGATCTAAGTTGTAGAGTCCGTTTGTAACCCGATTTAGAAGGGGTACGTCCTCCCCAGCCTATAAATATAGAAGCCACGGCCGATTGAGGTCCTTCTACCCAATCGAATCAATCAATTTACAATTTTCCTATTTTTCTCCAAACCCTAGCTTTTCCAATCTCGTGTTGTTCTTTGCTCGTCTCTACAGCGTTCAAGGGCGTCTTGGGTGGCCTGCCGACCTCAAGACAACCCTAGATCTTCGAGCTCCGATGGGGTTCCTCCCGAGCTTGAGGTTTTAGGTCTTCGCGAAGCTCTCTGCGCCCAACTGATCTGACTGGTTGGCGCGACCGGTCTGACCGGTCACTGGGGGACCTTGTCTGGTTGCGATCGTTAGGATCCTGCGTGTTCTAGCGCTTGTGTGTTGGCCAATTCTGCGTCAACATACTTTTTGGCGATTCCGCTGGGGAAAGATCTGAGTTCATCGGGCGCAATGGCTGGTGATAATGTTTTTTTGAACGAACACACTCGACAAGCGTGTTTCTATTGATATAGCAGAAAAATACAAGGATATAGCCCTGGGTGACCATAACCAGGAAAAGAAAGAAAAAAACACAATCACAATGCCGGCGGGTTGGATTGGGTCATCAACACGCACCGAACACAACTCCACTAAAAAAACTCTAGCTTGTCGGATTGGGACATCGACACAAGCCACACAACACGTCTCCAAGAGACGCATGCCCGGTCGGATTGGGACATCGACACGGACGAGATCACACCTCTGGGGCCGCGGCTGACAACCTTCTCCACCTCTAGTAGCCACCGAAAAGTACAGCCCCGTACTGAAAGGGAATCAATAAAAACAGACCACACCGCACCAAAGAAGGCCACCGCTATGCCGGACCCACCGCCGTAGTGCCGCTGCAACACCACACACCAACCAACAAGGTGAAACCACCAGATTAGGACCATACACAGGCTGTCTCGTAGTCGTCACCACGACACACAATGCGTGGGGGCCCCGCCACATCCACCGTTGGACTCCACCTCACTTGTCGCCTCACCTCACGCGGGGGCCTCGCCACGCCCGCCTCATCACTCCGAGTCACAAATCCGTCTACAAAGTCGCTGCCAGGATGAAGAATAGTGATGCCCTGTTCCCAAGAACCCCAACAGAAATAGACGACCCATGCCCTCCGGAGGACAGCATCACGTTGCACCACCTGCGCATACAACCGCCGCCATCATGCCAGCAAAACAAGTTGTCGTTCGCTCCGTCTTTCGACGATGTTCCGCACCGGAGTCGCTGAGCGATGCAGAGCAACCCACCGCAGTCCGCTGCAAACCAAGTCTTCCCATGGTGTCGATGCTGCGAGCGCCGTCCTCCGACGCAGTCCCACACCGCTCTGGCAATTGCCAAGCAACGCCAGCCGCCGTGGTCCACTGCAAGCAGCAAGAGCCGACACCTGTGCAAAGCCCCCTACCCGCCGGCGTAAATTTGGCCGCCGCCACGAAGGCACTGCAACCCCCTTCGAGCCAACCATCTGCATCCGCCGCCTTGCCGCGCCACCGGCAGAAGCCACCCATAGCCACGATGACCTGGCATTGCCACAGGCCGAGATGGGTCTCTGAAAACGACGCCTCCAAGGAGGTGACGACGCCAAAGGCACCGCTGTCGCTCGTCCTAGGTGGACAGGGCTTTCACCCAGAGAACCCGCACAACGGGGAAGAGGCTGCTAGATGACGCCCCCAACAGGGAGAACGACGCCCTCGGACACCGTCACCATCGCCGCCAGCAGGAATGCCGGCAAGGTTTTCGCCCGGAGAATCCTATCCACAGCACACACTCAGCCCGGTGTTCCAAAGCCGCAGCCAAGGAGGCCCTCCCGTGTGCAGCGCCACCGCAGTGACCAAGCCACAGCCACCAAACTACCGCACTTCCATGCGCGCAACCATGCCACCGAGCCCGCAGACCCGCCGACGCACAGCCGCTCCGACCTAAATCCGGTCGCCTCCTTGATGCCAGCACACAGCCCCCGCGGGTAGATCCGACGCACGGCGCACCGCAGCTCCACTTGTCCACGGGCGGCCCCGTGCACCGTAGCTCCTCCTGCGCGTAGTCGGCGCCGGTGTACAGCCACCTCCTGCCGCGCAGCACCCACCTCGCCACCCACCGCAGTAGATCCACCATCGAGGCCACCGGATCCAGCCTCGCCAGCGCCGGCGCCGCCGGTCCCGAGGCGAGACGTCTCCCTCCTCTCGCAGCGGCCGCGCCCGTCGGGAGAAGATGGAAGGAGAAGACAGCCCTGCCGCCGCCGTCCTCGCGAGCCGCGCGGGCTTCTGGCGGTCGGCTCCGGTGGCGGCACGGCGGTGGGGAGAGGGTGGAAGGGGCGGCGGTTTTGTGTTCCGCCTGTGTTGCCCACGCGGGAGCGATGCGGGTGGGGGAGGCGCGCTCTAGCCCATCTCTGGCTGGTGATAAGGTTGACCCCAAGGTAGATGTGACTTCCATTGACATCAAGTATGAAGACATACCTGAGGAGACACACAAGCAATTCGAGACTGTGTTCCAGAAGGAACAAGAGGATGCCAAGAGTAGATTGCTTGCATGCTTCGGGAAGACTCGGCAAGGCGTGTTCAAGAAGGAAGAGTTCAAGATGCCTATGTTTACACCGCCGCCGAACCCATCTACTACGGCTACAGCTGCTGCTTCATCTGCTTCTGCTCCAAGCGAGGTAAGTTTTACCTTCGATTCTATCAAGCAGTTTGTCGTTGCCTTTTTGAGTCGATTCGAGCAGTCACAAAAGTTTACACAAGATATGCTTATTGACTTAACTATGCAAAATAAGGGGAAGAAACCTGTCAATGAATATTCTAATTTTACTCCTAATCCTAGTCTTTCAGTCGCACCATCAGAGAATTATCAATATGGTATGCCGCTGAATTACTTCGCGGGATAGACACCCCCGCCGGGCATAGTTCGGCCGTCCAGGGCCGAACCGGTCAGATCGGTCGCACCGACAGGTCAGACCGGTGCCCCGGCGTGCGGACCGGTCAGACCGGTGCCATGGTACTCGGTTCTGCGTCACAGCCACAAATCACGCCTCCTCCCGCTTCAGCTGATTATAGCCTGGAGCGAGAATTGGCAGATTTTTTGCCGCCGTATACAACAAAGTCATACGGTGAACCACCTTTCCCTCCACTGTTGCCCAAGGATGTTTGGGATGATTGGCTTAGGGCCAATCCGCAGTACGCCGCCGCACAAACGATGTCCACTACTGATCACGCGACACATGATTTTGGCCAAACATCCACGGGTAATTACGAGGCCGATCTTGCTAGGATGAAAGAGGATCTGGCCGATATGTTTAAAGAAAAACTGGGCTTTGTTGCAGGTAGGAGTCGGCTATATCGTAGGCCGTATGTTGATGCTTTTGATTTGATTCCATACCCCACTTGTTGGCGTGTTCCCGATTTTGTCAAGTTTAGCGGTGATGATAACTGATCCACTTGGGAGCATATTAGCCAATATATTGCTCAACTTGGAGAAGTCAGTTCTAGCAAATCTTTGCATGTTCGCATGTTTTCTTTATCTTGGACTGGAACTGCTTTTTCTTGGTTTTCTTCATTAACTCCTAATTCGATTCATTCTTGGGACGAATTAGAACAGAAGTTTCATGATCATTTTTATAATGGAGATAACGAAACTAAGTTGACGGATTTAACATCAGTTAGACAGGGTAGAGACGAGTCTATCCAAGAATACTTTAAGAAGTTTAAAGATATTAAGAAACTAATTTGTCACTTTCTGAAAATGATTTGGTTGATTTGGCTCTTGCGGTTTAACGTTCTAGCTATAGAGAGAAGCTTGATGGTTCGAGTTTTTATTCTATAAATCAGCTTCAGGCTAAGGCTTTGAGTCAAGAAACTAAATTTAGAAAAGAAAATGATACCTACAAGTCTCATCGTTCAAACACTCATATTGTTGAATATGATTCCGATTCATCGGACGATGAGGACAAAGAGGTATATGCTGCTGAGTTTGTTTGGCCTGCCTCGGCCAAACCATCTACTTGTACATGTCTTAAGCCGACTCAAAAGAATCGGCAAGAGGAGATGAAGTTTACTTTTGATGTGTCCAAGTGCGATCGCATTTTTGATAAATTATTACGTCTTGGGCATTTGAAAATTACACATGTTATACTGCCGCTTGAGGAGCTAAAGCGGCGCGCTTATTGCAAATTTCATAATTCTTCATCTTATGCGACTAATGATTGTAATGTGTTTCGTTGACAGGTACAATCGGTCATAAATGAAGGACGATTGACCTTTTCGGAGATGAGGAAAGATAAAGCTCCGTTCCCAGTTTATACCATTGATCTTAACAATGCAAAGGTGCTGATTCGGCTGGATCAAGCTGAAGGAGCAGAAGGCAAAAATGTGATCATTGGTGATGATAGGTCGCTGACTGTTGATAACAAGATTCTGGCCAGGGAGGTGATTCAGGAGAAGACTCCTGATGGGAAGAAAAATCTAAGGATCATACTTAAGCCTCGCACGCTCGGGGGGCAAGAGGGTTCTTCTTCGGGCGACCGGTCTGCTGCTCAGCCGAGACTGGTCAGACCGGTTTCTCCGACCGGTCAGACCAGTCAGACCGGTCCTGATGGCCGGTCAGACCACCTTTGGACAGTTGCTAAACAAGTACTCAAAGGCTGTTCGAAATGATCGGCCCCTAAAAAAGAGATCGAGGTCACCTCCGTGTCAAGGCACGTCTTCATCTCCTAGGGGAGAATCAACGAAGCGCAGGGGTGATGTGGTTACCTTGTTCCCTCCTCAGCAAATGTAGCCGATGTATGCTACAATGCCATGGGCTCCACCGGCGTCGGATTCTCCGTTTCCTGCATGGGAGAACAGGGATGCAATGTTATCCGATGCCGTATCCACCACACTTCCAGGGGGAGGGAAGTTCTAGAGGACCTATATTTGACAGGTTGAAGTAGCCGGTTCACGATCGATTGGGTCAGCACCAATCTGGTCAGGGGCAGAACCCCGGACTGGTCAGACCGGTCTACCCCGACCGGTCAGACCGGTCTCAGCAGAGGCCGGCCCAATTTCGTCCTTTGCGCCAAGAATATCGTGTCAAAGAGAAGAAGGACGAACCAGTGCCAATGCAAGTCATTCTGAGAAGGTTCCAGCTGCGAAGGTTGTGCAAGTTGAAGGCGGGAAAGGAAAAGCTCAAGATGCACAAGAAGGACCAGTGATCGTTGAGAGACAGGTCAATGTTTCTCAGAAGCCTGTGTTGGCCAATGATCATGAGGCCAGCAGCAGTAACCTTAAGGACCAAGATAAGGAGAAGTACTTCCAGCCTAGGTGGTGCCCACCAGAGTTGACACATACTCAGAAGAGAAGGTTGCAGCGTCGTCGCCGCCAAGAACAGAAGGAAAAGGAGGCGGAGAAGTTGAGGGACGAACAATTCGATAAGTATAGACTAAGGATCCCTCAAGGCAAGGTGTGGCAGGTCAAGGCAGCTGACCAGCCCACAGGACCAGTCGGACCGCTCCAGCCGACTGGTCTGACCGGTGTCCAGGACCGGTTTGACCGCTCAGAGCAACCGGTCAAACCGGTCGTCCCGGAGCCTAAGCAGAACGCCAAAGAGATTGTTTCCACTTCGGCTCCTGGTGCATCAGAGGTTCCAGCAACTCCTTCCATAGCAGAGGACAAGGAGATCAATGTTGATGAGAGCACAACACCTTCGGATACGACCATTGATTATAAGGTGAGTTCGTTCCAAATAAATTTGTCATCTGGATTTAAGAATAAATTACTAACTAATGATTTAATTATTGTTAGAAACTATGGAGATGATGAAGAAGACATTGGGGAGGAGTTTGGAGGCGTGGTGGACCAGCAAGGGCAGCCAAGCCGAGTTGGAGGCCCAATCCAAGTCGAGTTCGAGTCTGCTTCGGAGTCCAGGAGCAGCCTGCACCAAAATCAATGCCCAGGCCGCATACGGAGTCCGTTTGGGATGCTCTTTATATGGATGGAAAAATAATTTCAAGGATCTTCCAATGGCACTAGTTTGAGGACCAAATTCATTTGGAGTCAATGGGAATCGTCAAAACAATTGAACGTCCAGAATCTGTCAAGTTGTTGCAACACCGTCTTTTGAGCTGTTGGCCCGTGTACCGTGTTGGCCCAAGTGGTGGACGCCCCCTTGGCCTCCACCAGCAACCCTAGGACGTCTCTTAGGATATAAACTCAGTAGCCGCCGTCTTTTAGACTAGGGTTTTGTTTAGATCAGATTTTCCATCGAGAAACTGCCTTCTTCATTGTAACTGTGATGACAAGTCCTTTTGCTATGAATCAGGGCCCCCGTTCTTGATCTCCTCCACTGTGTCGATTAGTTCTTTGGAATTGAGTTCTTGAACCCCACTTTTATTTTCGCTTCATACACATCTGGAATTTAAGATTGCGTGTTTATCCTTTCTTGCTTGTGTTCTTTGATTCGCTTGCAGGAAAAGCCTTCTCGGCGAGGTCAATCAAGTTGTGCTTGGTTGATAACCAGCGGAGCAGTGGTGTAACGGTTGCAGGCTTTGAATTTGTGTCTGATTAGAAGTCGGATCGCCAACGTCACGTACTCCATCAATCGAATTTACCCTACCTCTCAGAAGATCGGGCCACGTCTACATCAACTGGTATCAGAGCTTTTCTGATGACTATTGGTCGATTCCAGAGGAGGAGACGACACATCTGGACTTTGGACCCCGCGAAGCTATTTTTCAGAAGCCCAAAGATTTGGACAACCACTTGAAGGCTCTCTATGTGAGGGTGCACATCAACGGGAAGCCAGTTTCTCGTATGCTTGTGGATAGTGGGGCAATTGTGAACTTGATGCCTATTCACTCTTCAAGAAGCTTGGCGGGACGGATGAAGAGCTCATCAAGATGAACATGATAGTCAGCGGCGTTGGAGGAGGTGATCCCATTGGTACCAAGGGGGTTGCTTCGATGGAGTTGATGGTTGGGAGCAAGACGGTTGCGACGGAGTTCTTCGTCTCCGAGGTGCAAGGTAACTTCAACCTTATACTTGGACATGATTGGATTCATGCCAATCAATGTGTACCATCTTTCTTGCACCAGTTTCTTATTCAGTGGATCGGCGATGAGGTCGAGGTTGTGCATGGTGACACCTCTTCCTTCATTGGTACCGCCGAATCTGAGCTCATTGGTGCGCACGATCACATCAAGTGTTTATCGGGCCTGGACATGACCGATTTTGACTTGATCAGCTGTACCAAGGAGGGTTTTGTCTCTGCAGTCCTAAAGCCGATGGAGAATCGGCTACACTTACTTCTATGAAGCAGCAGGGCAATGACACAGAGCCGACCGATCAGACCGCTTCTTCTGACCGGTCAGACCGGCCGAAGTCGACCGGTCAGACCAGTGCACCAGATCGCTCAGACTGGTCCAGCGCAGACTGGCTACAGCAACACATCGAGCACTATCGGGACAACGCGAACGATATGTGTGAGGCTATTGAAGACTTGGATGACTTAGATAAGTTAGGCCAATGTTTTATGTCAGCTGATCCTTTAGAAAAGGTAGATATTGGAGATGGTTCTATTCCTAGGCCGACTTTTGTAAATGCAAACTTATCGGATGATTGTAAAGCCGATTTAATAAAGTTGTTGAAAGAATATGTCGATTGTTTTGCATGGGAATACTCTGAGATGCCTGGTTTGAGTCGTGATTTGGTTGAGCATCGGCTGCCGATTAAGGCCGGTTTTAAACCTTATAAACAACCTTTTAGCCATTTTAATCCTATTATGTATGACCGAATAAAAAAAGAAATTAATCGTTTATTAGATGCTGAATTTATTCGGTCTTGTCGTTATGCGGAGTGGATCTCTAATATTGTGCCCGTTGAAAAGAAAGATTCGGGCAAGATTAGAGTTTGCATTGATTTTAGAGATCTTAATAAAGCTACTCCTAAAGATGAATATCCTATGCCTATAGCCGATATGTTGATCAATGAAGCTTCTGGACATCGTGTTATCAGTTTTCTTGATGGTAATGCGGGTTACAATCAAATTTTCATGGCCGAAGAAGATACGACTAAAACAGCCTTTAGATGTCCCTGTTTCGTTGGTTTATTTGAGTGGGTTGTCATGACTTTTGGTTTGAAAAATGCTGGTGCTACTTATCAAAGGGCTATGAATTTGATCTTCCATGATTTAATTGGCATTATATTGGAAGTTTATATTGATGATATTGTGATCAAATCGGCTGGCTTGAGTCATCATTTGGCTGATTTGAGGCTTGCTTTTGAGAGGATGCGTCAGTATGGATTGAAGATGAACCCGCTCAAGTGTGCTTTTGGTGTATCGGCTGGGAAGTTCTTGGGCTTCATTATTCATGAGAAGGGCATATAGATTGATCCAAAGAGAATTGAAGCAATGAAGAAGGTAGAGGCTCCTACTTGCAAGAAAGATTTGCAAAAATTTCTGGGCAAGGTGAATTACTTGAGAAGGTTTATATCTAACTTGTCCGGAAAGATAGATGCTTTTACTCCTATTCTTCGGTTGAAGAACAAGGCTGAATTTACTTGGGGGGAAGAACAGCAAGAGGCTTTTGAGAAGATCAAGAAGTATTTGTCTTCACCACCGGTTCTCAAGGCGCCTAAGAGAGGTACTCCTTTTAGCCTTTATGTGGCTGCGGAAGACAAAGTTATTGGTGCTGTTTTGACTCAAGAAACCGAAGGAAAGGAGCATGTTATCACATATGTTGGCCGATGACTTATTGATGCGGAAACAAGGTATATATTTATTGAGAAATTGTGCTTATCATTATATTATGCTTGTACCAAGTTGAGGTATTATCTTTTATTATGTACTTGCATAGTTACTTGTCAAGCCGATGTTATTAAGCATATGCTACAAAAGCCGATTTTGAGTGGAAGAATCGGAAAGTGGGCTTATGCACTTGTTGAATATGATTTGGCCTATGAGTCTTTGAGAGCTATTAAAGGCCAAATTGTAATGCATTTCATTGTTGAACATCGGATTGATGATGAGCATGATTTAGAAGTCGGCTATATTACTTGCACACCATGGAAGTTGTTCTTTGATGGATCGGCTTGTGATGATGGACAAGGGATTGGTGCCGTTCTAATTTCTCCGAATGGTACTATTTTTGAGTTCTCGAATCGATTGGAAGAAGAGCGCACGAATAACCAAGTTGAATATGAAGCACTTCTATTTGGCTTGGAATTCTTGGAATCAATGGGCGTTAAACATGTAGAAGCTTATGGTGATTCACTTCTAGTGGTGCAGCAAGTATCCAAGGTATGCCAATGTTACAATGGTTCTTTAAATGCATATCTTGATAGATGCCTTGATATTATCTTTTGCTTTGATGAATTTGTAATCCGACATATTCCAAGAGATAGTAATCAGAAGGCGAATGCTCTGGCTCAGCAAGCATCTGGCTACAATGTTACTAAGAAATATTTTAACATGAGAAAGCCGATGCAAGCAACAGCCCGAGTTACTGGTTTTGGACGAACCGTTTATACCGGACGCTTCGACTGGTCTGACCGGTCAGACTGCTGAAAACAGCGAGTCCACTGCCACTTCCAATTCCAAAGGAAAGGCCGAGGTTGCTGATTGGAAGGTGCCCATTGTGACATATTTAATGGACCCTGGTCATCGTGCGGAGAGGAATATTCGGCGTTTGGCATTTAAATATATTTTGATCAATGATGAGCTTTATCGTCGGACTGCCGAAGATGTTCTTCTCAAGTGCTTAGATTCTGATCAGGCCTGTGTTGCTATGGGGGAGGTTCATGAAGGCATCTGTGGTACACATTGATCGGCTCCTAAATAAAGTGGTTACTTAGGAGAGCCGGTTTTTATTGGCCAACTATGATGGCGGATTGTTTTAGATATTATAAAGGGTGTGAAGAATGTCAGCGATTTGGTAATGTTCAGCTAGTGGCTGCTGCGTTATTACATCCTATTATCAAGCCATGGCCGTTTAGAGGTTGGGGGTTGGATTTCATTGGTCAAATTAATCCCCCTTCTTCAAAGGGACATCGCTTCATATTGGTTGCTACGGATTACTTTACTAAGTGGACCGAAGCGGTTCCTTTGAAGAATATGACACACCGTGAGATAATTGAGTTTATTACAGAGCATATTATTCATAGATTCGGTATTCGTCAAACTTTGACAATGGACCAAGGTTCATCTTTTATTTCAAAGGAGGTACGTGATTTTGCCGAATTATATGAGATTAAGATACTCAATTCATCTCCATATTATGCTCAGGCCAATGGTCAGGCTGAGTCTAGTAATAAAATCTTGATAAAGCTTACCAAGAAGAAGATAGAGGAGAATCCCAGGAGGTGGCATGAGGTTCTATCTGAGGCATTGTGGACTCATCGTATATCTAGACATGGTGCTACTAAAGTTACTCCTTTTGAGCTTGTTTATGGTCAAGAGGTCGTTTTGCCCGTTGAGATGAATCTGGACGCTTATAGATTGGCTAAACAAAATGATCTTTCTGCTGTTGATTATTATGACTTGATGATGGACAATATTGATGAAGTAAGTGACAAGCAGATGCAAGCTTTGAAGGAAATTGAGAAGGACAAGCTTCGGGTGGCTAAAGCTTACAACAAAAAGGTAAAAGAAAAATCTTTTCAGGTTGGTGAGCTGGTTTGGAAGACAATATTGCCTCTTGGGACAAAGAGCAACAAGTTCGGCAAGTGGTCGCCAAGTTGGGAAGGACCGTACAAGATTGTCAAGGTTATCTTTGGGAATTCTTATATGGTGGAGATCATGCAAGGAGAGCATCTTCCATGGGCGCTTAATGGAAGATACTTGAAGAAATACTACCCCAGCGTGTGGCAAGATGCTTAAAGACGAAGACGGCTGGTATAGATTATCACCCTTAGCATTTTTTTTCGCTTTATACTTTCTATGCAAATCTATGTAACTAGATTAGTTTCTGGTACTTGCTTTTTAGTTTGCATAACTCACTAAAAAGCAGGGGGCATATGTTGGCAGTCAAAATTGGCAATGCCGAAGGCCGACCGGTCAGACCGGTCGGGCCGACCGGTCAGACCAATCGAGTCCTGTGTAATCCGAATCAGGTTAGATCTGAGTTGTAGAGTCCGTTTGTAACCTGATTTGGAAGGGGTATGTCCTCCCCGGCCTATAAATATAAAGGCCACGGTTGATTGAGGTCCTTCTACCCAATCGAATCAATCAATTTACAATTTTCCTATTTTTCTCCAAACCCTAGCTTTTCCAATCTCGTGCTGTTCTTTGCTCGTCTCTACGGCGTTCAAGGGCGTCTTGGGTGGCCTGCCGACCTCAAGACAACCCTAGATCTTCGAGCTCCGATGGGGTCCCTCCCGAGCTTGAGGTTCTAGGTCTTCGCGAAGCTCTCTGCGCCCAACCGGTCTGACCGGTCGCCGGGGGACTTCGTCTGGTTGCGATCATTGCGATCCTGCGCGTTCTAGCGCTTGTGTGTTGGCCAATTCTGCGTCAACACCAAGCACAACAAGCAAGAGCTCCAATCCCAGCACCATGCGCCACTTCTCTATCTCCCTCTGTTCTTCTACTCCTACCGCAAGCCAGTGGCCCTCTCCCCTCTCTGATTTCTTCCACGAGAAAATAGGCAAGCAAACTGCAGCAGTGCAGTCCACCATCCGTTCCACCCCTGCTTCTCTCGCTCGAGCAGAGCAACGTGACGCCGGCGGCCACGGGCTGGACAAGTAGAAGCATGTCGACGATGCTGACGCCAAATCACCGACGGCCTCGATGAGCAGTGCCGCGAGCCATAGCTCCGACCTCGCCGACGACCAAGCCAAGCTGCCGTCGCCGAGCCGTTTGTCATCGTACCACAAGCCTCCATCACGCCGGCCACGCCTACACCATCGACCCATGGTGAGCATCGGCCATGTCTCATCCTTGCCCAGCCACCATGTGCTGCCAGCATGAGCTGCGACCGCCGATGACCCCTCCGTAGAGCTTAGGACTTCTGTCCGGTGTTCTTGTGCAGGAGCCAAACGCCGTCGCCATCCGTTTCCCCGTTGCCGCCAGACGCCATCGCGGCCCGGCTACGCTGGAGCATCGCGAGCGTTGCGGCGATGCTGCGGCCTTTATTCCTTCTTGGCCAACACTGAGCACATACGGCCGCTGTGACCTCGGGTTCTCGAGCGCCCGCGCGCGTACGCGCCGAACACCACCTGAGCCGAGGACCAAAAGGCCCTGCCTTTGCCTCGTCATCGCCCGTGTCCACCACCGCAGACAAAGGTTCATCACGACCGAGCACGGAACATGCCCTGACACGGACCAAACATGCACACCCGTTCCATCGTCGCCGACGGTGCGATGCGAGCTAGCTGTAGCTAGTCATCGCAAACGCAAACGCACAATTGACCTTGCCAAGCCTACCTGCAGTGCCACGTCCGCTCTGCCCCACGCCCTAGCTGCGGGCGGGCATGTCACGAACCGGCCATGCCGGGCACCGTGCGCATGCATGCTGCCGGAGGCCGTCGCGCTTGCCACCGTCCTCGCATGCCCCGGGCACGAGCCAAATCGCCGTGGACCAGTCGACGCTGGGCACCGCAAGCGCAAGCCTGCACAACCATTCTTTTTCCATAAATAATCTAAAGTTACAATCTATCCAACCTTACTCATGGCATGCTTTGTTGGGTAAAACGGACGTCGAGCCGTTCACTAGATGAAACATTGCCATCTCATCGCCACGCGCCAACATCCTGCTCAGAGTGCCCCTCGCGGTACCATCCCTTTTCGCTGAGCCCACGACACGCGCGAACCACCCTCATGCATGTCGCAACACTCTGGCCCCACGATGAGACCGCCCATCGCTGTCCGGCAGCTTTCGGCGCCGCTCCGCACTGTGGCACCATGATGCTTTGCCACCCACGCTGGCTTTGCCGTCTCGTCGCGCGTGTGATGACAACACCGCTACTTGCTACAGCATTGTCACTGTTCTCGCATCAGAATCCCGTCATGCCACTGTCGGCCACTGCCTCCTCTTGGTCTATAAAAGACGCATTCGCGTAGCTCCTCCATCACTCCCAACTCATTTCCGACCAACCCGCCTACCTTCCCAACCTGAGCTCACTCGCCCTATCTTTTCCGCTAGAGCAAGGATTTGCTTGTCGCTCTCTCATTCTGACGAGCTGTTCATCGTGCTCTTGGTAAGCACAACATGCTATCCGGCCTGATTCATCTTCGTAAATTTATCTAAAATCTAGCTCTAACTGTCTTTGTTAGTTTTATAATTTATAGAGTTCAGTTTACATTTATGTATGCTTTGTTTGTTTGATTTGTGCCGCGTAATAGTCGTCAAGAGTTCACGAACGACGACAAGAAGCCCGGAGTACGTACCGTGAGCATGAGGACTAGTACCGTGAGCCGAAAATCGAAATGCGTACCACGAGTTGAACTACCCGTTTGTTGAGTGAAGGCAAGTCCAACCTTTTCCCTTTTTGATCATACTTATCCCAGTTTTTAAACACAACCCGTAGAAGCCTATTTAAAAGTGCATTCAATTTGTATATGAAACCTTGAACTATTTTACTGCTTGATGTAGTTAAATACCCATTTGAAAGGCCATACCTTGCTATTGTTTATATCTTGATTATCCATTGACAACCTAAGATTTATCTCTAAACATGATTAGCTCTGTTTAGATGAATGCCTTGATAAATGATCCAAGCATGCTTAGGATTTATTTATGCAATATTACTCACAGTTATTTACCAAATGCAATCATTTACAAATGAGAAAAATGGGATGGTTGTTTTTAAAAGGTGTGAGTTAAATTTTTAAAAAGTATAATGAACATGAGGACGATGTTGGTGATTACCCAGAGATGGGGCGGAATAGGGTCCATGTGAGGGACCACTGGAGATTGGACTCGAGCTTGTGTGGTACGGTCTTGTAGTTATCCGCCTTGTCTCGATTAAAGACTGGTAATTGGCAGGATTCTAGTCAAGTATTACAGTGCAACCATACGGCTAAAAGGGCACTGGCCATAGCTTATTAATTCAGTCGGTCCAAGAGGATGCTACCGCCTGAGTGCTTGAGGAGATCGTCGGTGTCGGGGTAGCTAACCCGGTCAGATGTACGGAGCCGCGATACTCCGGCAGTCTGTCGTGTAGCATATTTTGGGTCCGGTTGATGTAACAGCTCTGTCATGTTAGCATGCCGACACATCTAAGGAATTGTGTATATGCGCGCTAGCTACGCGCTGGCGTCAAAGCGAAACATGTCGTATGGGTAAAGTGTACAACCTCTACAGAGTGTAAAACTATTCGAATAGCCGTGCTCACGGTCAAGAGCGCTTGAACTAGATAGCCGGTTTAAGAGCTTTTAAAACCATTTTGATAAAATGGGATTTGGGTCTGATTTTGGAAATGTCCGGCAAGAGTGCTGTGGGCTACTGCGGACGGAGTGTCTGGTAGCATTAAAAGTTGAACTCACTTCTTTTTAAAAATACTTATAAATACGACTATATTACTCTTTTGCTAAAATGCCTTTACAAAATTAACCTTGCATGGGTAAAACCTGCTTTTCATAAAATAAACCCCAGCCACTTCCTTGTACTCCATTATGCATGAATTTTTATCCCCCTCAGTAGGGCGGGGTTGGACTTGCTAAGTACTTTTGTACTCACCCTTGCCTGCGTTTACAGAGATTGGTTCAAAGCTGGAGAAGTCTACCTGTAGTCGTCACGTCCGCACCCGACTTGCCTGTGGCGTGGGCCCTCACGATGCTGAGTTGCGATGTTGACTGCTTCATCAATATTGTTTTAGCTTTAGCACTAGCTTACTTTCTTTTTGTTCTTCTTTTATTTTGGATTGAAATCCATAAACCGCTGTCATACAATCGGCAATGATCCTTTCTGCCGAAATATGTGTACCAGCCTCCTGGGACTGGAATTGTACCACATGTGACTCCTGTGTAAACGGGGGTCGCGACACTTATTACTACTCTAACTCCCAACCAGCTCGTTCATGTGTATATACTTATAATTGAAAATCAACGTATTTAGCTAATGCCTCCACGTCATATTTGGGCCATACTATGCTAGTCTAATTTGCATCAAGCTAAGAAGATCCTTATCTTGTTCTAACGAAATGCATTTAGCCAACAATAGCTTATATATATATATATATATATATATATATATATATATATATATATATATATATATATATATATATATATATATATATATGCACTTATACATTGAGAAGGGTACATCATCCTTGCTAACATTGCCTCATGACGTGTGCTCTTCAAGTACTTAAATTAAAATCAGCTAGGAAACTTCTCCTAGCATGTGCACACACCCATATACGTATTTTATTCTTTTCTTTCCAGAATATATATATGATGATCCAGATGAACTTATAACTACTACTACTAAGCTAGCATGGACATTACTATAACTTAATTAATAACTCCTATAATGCAGGGTATTACATCCTCTCCCCCTTAAAAAAAATTTCGTCCTCGAAATTTATTACTCATTATGTGTGATAGCAGTCAGAAACATGCATGACAATTCAAAGATCTCGCCAAGTCATACGAGTAATTGTATAAGCTTGATCAAGAGAACAACCTTCTCTAGCAGCTGACCAAATACACATGCTAGCCGAATTGATGGAATAATTCCACCCTGCCAACACACCAAGTCAGGGTGCAGGCTCATAATAATATCTAACAAGTATAATCAAGTGATCCTGATGGTCTCAACCACCATCCTAAGTCTAATACTAGAACACACTGCACTCTAGGTAACCATCACCGGCACCAGATAAAATATGTTATTAATCGAGTGCAATCAACCAAATAATTTAGAAAGTAGTAAGCTTATAATTACTGGTATGTCATATCCGATAATTTTCACATTAACTTAATTATATCCATGTGTTTCTCCGACAAATATGGGTCATGCCGTGCACTCACGCAAAACAAACAAGCCTGATGGGTTTTGATAAATGACACACTCTTGCAATGCCAAAATTCTCTCCCAATCTTTCACTGTACAAAACTGGGACAATATATTATCTTTTCCTCCAAATATTACGAAAAAGATACGTAGCAGTGTAGGTTCGAGGTCACGAGCTAATACATCCAAGATACGTAGCAGTGTAGGTTCGAGGTCACGAGCTAATACATCCAAGATAGCAGACATTCCTTATTGCTCATCATTATTATATATCGACCCTGATGAATCAGGGTCGCGTTCCACATAATAATTTATCGTTACATAGAGATATACCCACTTCGTACCACAATTTTATAAAATGGCGACCCTCGACCCCGTTCCTCGACCTGGTCGACCCAGGAACTTTGTGATTATGGTCACTACACTTTTGAATAGTATAAGTCAAATTAGGATAAATTTTGAATTATCAGATCTTTTTTCATTCAAAACTATTTGCATCCCTCTTAGGAGTATATTTTGATGCATGGTTAATTCTAACATATTCCATTTTTGTATTATTGTAGATGGAGAACCGAAAGTGGATGTATCTTGACAAATGAACTTGTGAAGAATACTTATCTGGTGTCAAGTCATTCATATCTGCAGCAGAGGCTGATATGTCCTCTATGTTCTGCCTGTGCCGTGATTGTAAGAACATCAAGGAGTATAGAAACTCGATGCATATTCATGCTCATCTCATCATTCGGGGATTCATAAAAGAATACAAGTACACATGTTGGAATAACATGGTGAGGTAGGAGTCAATGATGGAGAGATGGATGAAGACCTCCCAGACAAGCAGCCGGACCAAGATGATATGCTTGCATGTCAAGATCTCAGTGACGATGATGTTGTTGATATCGGTGGCAACTGTGCCCATGTGGTTGAAAATTTGGAGGAGATGGTCCGTGATACCATGGAGAATGATGATGATATTGATGGGGAGTTTGCTAAGGTGAAACAACTAGTGAGCGATTCGAAGATCCCATTGTATCCCGGTTGTATGGTCCGTGATACATGTCAATATCTCAGTGACATGATGATATTGATGGGGAGTTTGCTAAGGTGAAACAACTAATGATGAAAATTTGGAGGAGATGGTCCTTGCTATCATTGGTGACGGGTATAGTGTACAACCGTCACCTTTTATTGTTATTAGTGACAGTTGTTCGTCCGTCACCAATGTGGTTCTCATCAGTGACGAAAATTTAGTGACACGCAAAATAGACGTCACCAATTAAGTTTTACATCCATCACTAATATGTATTTCTGACATAGTGAGGACAAGTCATTCTAGAAATTCTAGGATAAACTAATAACAAGATAAAATGACCATGCTTATCCTTTTTATGAGCCATATTTAGCTCTGATTGGCTAATGCATGTCTCCATGTACAGATGCACATACCAAATGTGGGTAGAATGACTTATTTTTTTTGGACAACTTTTGAATCCTAGAATGACTTATTTTGTAGGATGGAGGGAGTATATACAATACTTTCATCATTTATGTAATATATATGGGTAGTTTCCCCCCTTTAAACCCACCTGGTTTCCTGTTCTCCAAGAACCATAGTGTTGATCATCCTGGAGATGTTCTTCCATTAAGAACTGAAGGAGACTCTGCATGATCTAGTTAACCATTGGTTTGGTCTTCACTTTTGAACACGGTGATCAAGCCTTGGAACTGATTATTTTAAGGCACTTAGCCTTAAAAGTGATTACGTATGGCACTTAACAAGCAGTACTACCTTTAGAAGTGATTATGTAAGGTACTAACAAGTAGTACATGCTGACACAGTGAAATGAACCAACATGAAAATAGATAAGGTAATGTAACTCATGATTACTCATAAAGAAAAAGAGTAATAGTTCTAATAATAAACAACTAGGTTACATTTATATGTAAAAATATGCTACAACAACCACGGCACGATCTATTATAGAAAGCCCTATGTTCATGTCGTATCAGCTTCAGCTTCATGAGGTTCAACAAGTTGGTTTGGTGCTGATTCCTCAAATCAATAACAGCAAGCAACAAAATAGATGAAACCTCCTATACCAAGCAGCGCAAGCAGAAAATAGTAGTAGTCATAATGTCCTTGGTTAAGGTTATCAGGAAGCCAACCTATTCTTCCACCTCTAGCCGTGATCACTTTGACAAGCTTGACAATTACCGTACCTGCAATGTTGGCTACAACTATTGCTAGGGGAAGGAGGGCCATTGCTAAGCTACTCATTGTCTTTGGTATAACTGCATAGTAGAATTCCATCTGTCCTATGGATCCAAATGCACTAGTGAGACCAGCAAAAACACACTGAGGTGCTAGCCACAACACTGACATATTCACAATTCCATTGGTGTTGCCTTGCAAACCCTGCTTTATTGCTTGCTTCCTCCGAATAGACTCTACTACTGATGCCGCAATAGCAGATGCAATAGAAAACAGCACACCAATGCCCATTCTCTGCTTATGACTGAGCACTAGCACTTTCCCTGTGAACTTTTGAAGTAATAGCATCATGAATCTGTCGAAGCACCCTGACCACAATGTAAAAGTAATTACTTCAAAGATTGGGATGGAACCAGCAGGCATTTGGAACTTTGTGGTACCAATATGACGGTCCATGGTGTCTGCCTGTAGCACCCTAAAGGAAGCCTGTTGGATCAACAAACTGGTAATCATGGCCGACCACATAGGGAAGACACTTAGAATACGCTTGAGGTCCTCGACTTGCTCAACTGTACATACATTCGATGAATTGGCACTGAGAACTTCGGTGTTAGAACTATCTGCATGCACCCTCAGCACACATGCTCTGTTGAGGAACCTATAAGTTTTGAACTAATGATTAATTCAAGAATAATAATTGTATGCTTACAAGATGAAATAGGTATTTATTAGTGATCAATACCTCATTTTGCTTGATGGAACTACATCTAGTTCTCCAGTGTTGTGGTTGTTGACAGCCAAATTTGGCAGGTCAAAGGCCAATCGGTCTGACTGGTCGGGCCGACCGGTCAGACCGGTCTGCCCGGTTCCAGTCCGATTAGGAGTTGTTTTATTTATGGAATCTTTATATAATCTGACTTGGAGAAGGGGTACGACTTCCCCGGCCTATAAATATAAAGGCTAAGGCCGATTGAGGTATTCCCAATCGAATCAAATCAAAATACATCTACTTTTTGTTCCTCTCAAACCCTAGCTTTTCCAAACCCTAGATTGCTTTCTTCCTTCGTCTCTACGGCATTTGAAGACGTTTTGAGTGGCCTGCCGACCTCAAAGCAACCCTACGTTCACGAGCTCCGACGGGGTCCCTCCCGAGCTCGCTGTTCTAAGTCTTCGCAAGTTCCCTGCCTGCACCGGTCAGACCGGTCGGCGAAACCAGTCAGACCGGTCCGCCCAGGGTTTTCGATGTGTTGATCGTTTTGACGATCGTCGCACGTTCTAGCGTATTCAGGTGTGTTTGGCGCGATTCTGTGTCAACAGTGGTATTGCATACCGTTACCTGCTTCAGGAAATTGAATGTGTCGATTCCTTATAGCAGCGAATATCACTTGCACTAAGCTAAGCCATGTGCTTTTCTGTGGATTCATTTTGACATAAATGGGAGACGTTACAATGTTTAAAAATGTAGCAAATGCCATTATAGCTACGGAAATGGAAAAACCAATCTTCCAGCCTAATTGATCTTGCAAGTATACAGAGTTATAGAAATAATTGCTGAGGCACCCATTTATACATAATACCAGCTAAATAAAACTTTGAGTGCACGATCTTTTCGAGTACCACTCCAGTGAGCAAACTGGTCCACACCAAAAGGAAGGCTGCAAGGGCGAACGCCACTTGCGCCAATTGATAAGAAAACTAAGGAAGTTAGCAAGACAAAAAGCTGTAATGTTGTCGGTGAGTGAGCACACTGGCTATTCTGATCTTTATTTCCACAATCTTCTGCAACCAATATTGGAACCATTGTTGTCAACCATAAAAGAACAGCTCCCTACATTGGAAACCAACACAAAATCAAATAATGTGTATTACACCTCTAACTACCTTAAATTAAAAAAATTTCTTGTAGATAGGTTAGTAACTAGATCTTACAATTGTGCATGCAATAAGTGTGAGTGAGATTGTGAGAAAGCGTCCCCACAGACAGAATAGCCCCAAAGATAGGTAAGAAATTTGTGGCTGCTTGGTAGGCAAATGCAATTATTGCACTAGGTGCAGCTCCCATATGGTACTCTTTGGTCAAATATATAATAATATTTGCGCTAACAGCTATGTTCACAATCCTATCACATCCTTCACTAACTGAAAATAAGGTAAACATAGAGTTCAACAGTACATTAATATCATTATAAATGAGTGGCGTCTATACAAATAATACTAACTCAACATCTGTGATAGAAATAACATGAGAAATTCACATGTAGCGGGTGTGTGCTTGGAACAAAACATGTAGCTGTCAAAGCACAAGATGAGTATCAACATGTTGTCAATACTCTGTATTGAAATCATTGGGAAATATGTAAGGAGCATATAGATCTAGGTTTCGTAATCCACTAGAGTGAAAAAGACATTACCAATAATGAATGGGATAGTTTGAAGACCGCCTCTTTCGGACCGATGAACTTGTTCTTCCCTATGAGCGTACTCCATCTTTCACAACAATGAGCTCTGTGGTGTTCACGAATGTTCAGAGTAGTTGTTATATATAGAATATCAAATAACTGGACTATATTAATTAAAATTTGAACCATGTGACAAATCCATAAAATCCGGAAGATAGAAAAAGAATCCAGAAGATTTATTGCATTAAATACCAAAAGATAACAAAATATCACTAAAGGTAATCATGCGAGCAGGATGCCATTTGTACATACTCCAATTAAATGATTTCTTTATTAACAATAATTTAAAGCAAAATCTTGCTGCAGGAAGATAAGCATGACATGATCTTTGATCTTGTAAGTTTTTCCCAACTAAGCCAATGAATTTTATTTGTGTTGTCTTGCTAACTCCACCAGTATCTCGCAATAATCATATTTAGCTTGTCATACAAGCCTTTTATAAGGTCAAAACACGACATAGCATAGGTGGGGATATATTGTGCTACAGCTTTGATAAGGATTTCCTTACCAGCTTTAGATAGAAGTTTCTTCCGCCAGCCCTGAATTCTGCTCCAAATTTTCTTTTTAATGTACTTAAATGTTCTTTTTTTATTATTTTCCAACTGAGATTGGTAACCCCAAATATCGCTCACTCCTTGCTTCAGATCCAATAGAAAGGTTGGAACCCATTAGACTCCTATCTCTTTTTTTTCGAAAACACAGGAGAACTGCGCCTCATTGTATTAGAGAGAAAAGAATAGTCCCCATACAAAGCTCATCTCTCATACGGGGACCAGATATGAGAGAAGAGTTCAAAAGCACAAGACTAGCCTATGCAATAACAAAAAAGAGAGACCTGACCATAACCAAGACCTAGACACCTAGAGAGCACCAGCCAAGCCCAGGCCTTGAAGCTTTTTAGCTCCGGCCAGGCACCACAGGTTATGCTCATCTTTAATTTCCCTCATGATGGAGGTGACCGAAGGGGCCATCCCCTCGAACACACATGCATTCCTGTGTTTCCATAACATCCATGCACCCAAAATTATTAGGGAATTTACTCCTTTCTTATATTCCTTCTTCACCTTTTTCATCACTTTGCGCCACCACTCAACGAAGCTGTGATCCCGCTGCATGGGAATGCAATCACCAAGATTCAGAGGTGCTAGAAGATTAAACCAAACCTGTCTAGCCACCACACATGAGGCCAACAAGTGCTGCACTGTCTCATTTTCTTGGTCACATAAAGGGCACTGATTGGGATGAGGCAGGCCCTCTTTTTTCGAGACGATCAGCTGTTCAACACCTATTGCGGATGGCCAACCAAAGAAAGACTTTACACTTATTTGGAGCCCAAGATTTCCAAAGTCTTTTCCATGGTTCAAAGGTTATGGAACCCTGAAAATAAGCCCGATATGCAGACTTAGAGGAGTAGCATCCCCCAGATTCCAATCTCCAAACATATCGATCCTCCATCTCATTTAACTCGAGGTCCGGGACACAATCCCATAGCTGCAGAAATTCCCTAATTACACTCCAAGTCAAACCGCCACGTACCTCTGAAACCCATTTGCTATTGGTCAAAGCATCTGCCACTAATTGTTTTTTACGAACTCTAGGAGGCACACATGCAAAGACAGCAGGTGCCAGGTTCTCCACTGAACAGCCATGCAGCCATTTATCTGACCGAAACAGCGTGTTATGTCCATTTCCTACCTCTGTGTTAACTGCAATGGCAAACAAAGCTAGAGAATTAGGGTGGGAGGGAAGCTCAAGATCCGTCCAAGGTCGATTAGTTCGGGTTTTCTTATGCCACTGCCATCTTGCTTGCAATGCCCATGCCATAATCTCTAAATTAGGAATTCCTAAACCACCTAGGTCGAGTGGTCTCATGACTTTCTCCCATGCAACTAAACAGCAACCGCCATTAGCTTGTTCCCTCCCCTTCCAAAGAAAACCTTTCCGTATTTTATCAACTGCTTTAACAAACCATTTTGGGACATTGATGGAGATCAGGAGATAAATAGGCATAGCTGAGAGGACAAACCGAACCATAGTGATGCGCCCAGCCCTATTCATCAAGGCAGCCTTCCATCCCGGCAGCTTGTCAGCTATTTTCTCAATCCAAGGCAGAAGATCAGATTTTCTCAGCTTTTTATTAGACAAAGGCAACCCCAAATAGGTGCAGGGAAACTCAGCTTCAGTACAAGGGAGGATGTCCCTGACAGGCATCAGAGAGCCCTCTTCACACTGAATGGGAATGATGCTACTCTTGCTCAGATTTGTCCGCAGTCCAGAGGCCATACCAAAGGCATTAAGAATTTCCTTGGTAACCTGTAGCTCCTCCTCCACCGGCCTTATAAAGAGAGCAACATCATCAGCAAACAAAGAGAGCCGCTGTCCAGAAATTCTTCGGGAGAGGGGCTGCAGAAGTCCATCCTCCTCGGCTTTCACAATAATACTATTAAGAACATCCATAACAAGAATAAATAGCATGGGGGATAAAGGATCGCCTTGCCGGAGGCCACGCTGGTGCTGAATTACCCCACCAGGTTCCCCATTAAGCATGATACGAGTGGTAGAAGTATAAAGTAGATTAGACACCATATTGCACCACGTCATACCGAAGCCCAAGTGAGACAAAACTTCCAGGAGGAAAGCCCAAGAAACTGAATCAAAGGCTTTAGATATATCCAATTTCAGAAATAAACTTGGCACGTTTTGACGATGGAGCACCTTCACGGTCTGCTGCACAAGGATGAAGTTATCATGAATACATCTCCCTCGAATAAAAGCACTCTGATTAGCAGCAACCATAGAGCTTAGATGAGGTGTCAATCGATTAGCAAGGATCTTGGTTACCAACTTTTCAAAGCTATGCACTAAGCTGATGGGGCGAAAATGCTTGGCCAACACTGCATCCGCCTTCTTAGGGATGAGTGTAATGTAAGCTGCATTAAGAAGGCCAAGCCCTCTAGCATTTCCTTGCTGCAAGGTGATAATAACAGCCATAACATCTGCTTTAATGATAGACCAGCATTCCTCGTAGAATCTGCCCGTGTATCCATCTGGACCCGGGGCCTTATCTTTCGGCAAGGTCTTAATACTTTCCCAAACTTCATCTTCCGAGATCGGGGCGTCAAGCATGGACAGGTCCAAACCAGCCCTATGGAAGCTGTGCAGGTCTAAGGAGAAAGTTCGGTCAGCAACTTTTCCAATCAGATTATCATAAAAATTATACATGACTTCCTGTTTATCCTCCTGTGAAGTAACCACTCTGTCACCATCCTTGAGTTTGGCTATATAATTTTTCCGCTTGCGAAAAGCAGCTTGCTTGTGAAAGAAGGAAGTGTTTGCATCTCCTTCTCTGAGATAGCTGACCCTTGACCGTAATTTTGCCATAGTCCTTTCGAATGAAGCAAGGCTCAAACAAAGTTTCTTCAGCTCCCTTCTTAACCACTCTTCCTGTGGAGAGAGCAGCCTCATATCTTGCGCTACTTCAAGTCTATGCAGCACCTCACGAGCGAGGGCCAATTGAGACTTAATGTGTCCGATCTTTTTGGCACTTCAAGACTGCAAAGCGCGTGTCTGCCACTTAAGTTTGATAGAAATACGCTCAAGAGGGCCAGCATTCCTCACTGGCACATCCCAAGAGTTTTTAACAGTGTCAAGAAACCCCGGCAGCTGAGTCCAATAGCTTTCAAAATGGAAGCGTCTTTTGCCTTTAATCCCATCATGCAGCCCAAGCACCAGGGGGCAATGATCAGACATTTCCGATGCAAGACTTTGCAAGACACAATCAGGAAAGATGTTTTCCCAATCACTAGTACATAGGACTCTATCCAACTTGACAAGAGTAGGAGAAGCCCTTTCATTAGACCATGTATACCTTCGACCTAGAAGTGGAATTTCCTTAAGTTCCAAATCATTCACAAAGCGCCGAAACCTCCCCATCAAAGCTCTGTTCACATTGTCATTATTCTTATCTTCAGCACAGTAGATCATGTTGAAATCCCCGGCTAGCATCCACGGCCCATTGCAATGACTTCTGACCTCACGCAATTCATCTAAAAAGGCTGGTTTATCAGCATCCAAGTGAGGCCCATAAATCCCAGAAAACCACCAAGTAATATCTCCATCAGTTCGGAACTTGACTGAAACAGAATGACGATGGACCCGATGGCATTCAGCTGAGAAAACATCACTTCTCCAAGGAACCAGTATACCACCCCTTGTTTCTCGGGCTGGGAGATAAACAAAAGAAAGAAAAGCTTGACCCAGAATGGTTAACACGTCATGTGTTGAGATGTGAGAAAGCTTTGTTTCTTGTAAGCAAACAATGGCCGGTTGACAAGACTGCACTGTTTGATGAACAACATCACGACGTGCCTTATCATTCAGACCTCTAACATTCCAAATTAACACATTGCAAGGAGCCATTGTTTTAAAAAAGGAGAAGACCACCAAATCAGGGAACCCCCTAAAAAATAGATACATCAGACATAGAACGCACCTCCTCACAAGAGGGTGCATTCCAGCCAAACAGCGCCGCAAGAGCTTTCACGTGGTCATGACTCAGGGTTTGCTCGAAATCCTAGTATATTCCCTCAGTGCTTCTTCAGAAATATTTTCCTCACAATTAGCCCCGCCATCATCTCCATTAGTGAACTGTAACTGACGGCAAACTGTGGCTGTAGACTTGTGATCAGAAACTAGTGGCAGCTTGGCTATTCTTCTGCTCCTTCTTGGGACGAAGTCCTTCGGGAGTGTTTTCTTCCTTGGCTTGGGAGGAGGGGGAGGACACGGCAGCACTACTCCCACCGGCTTGGTAATTTTATTTATGAATGTCGTTGCCGTTGCTGGTAAGATAGCAGAAGGAGTTTGATCAGCCAGGGCTCCTTGAGATGGAACAGAATCCCTTAAAGCATGAGGATCCAGCACTAAATCAGCGGGAACAGCAAGCGGAGCCTCGATCATGACTGCAGCACACACAGTGGGAGCCGGTGATGCAGCACGCACTGAATCATCAACGACGGCAGGATGTACCAAAGGGCAAGGTAGCTCAACTCCAGCCGGCATGGTAACCTTTGCTGTGCATGTCGATGACGGCGAGGTAGCAGAGGCAGCTTGGATTGCCGGAGCCGTGGAGGACGAGCCGTCTCCCATTCCCAACTGAGATACAGGCACACAGTCAATGACGAGCGGAGGCACGTTCGTGGCTGCAACACTCCCAGGCCGAGGAGGGGCCGGTAATGGAGCCAAGACGTCCTCTTCGACACTCGTCGGAGCGAAATCCTCAATGGTAGTCTGGCTCCCGGCGGCCGGAGGCACGTTAGAGCCTGCGATGCCCACCGGAACAAGATCCGATGGCGGAGGCAAGTCGGCCTCAACGGCAGCCGCAGGAACCACAGCGCACGCCCGGACCGTCCGCAGACTGCGTGGAGGCGGCCAGATTCTTGCGACGATGGAAGTAGGTCTTGCACGAGGAGGGAGCAGCACAGGAGTCGGACGCCAGGGTGTGGAGCTTAACGTGAGGAACATGGGTCGCAGGTGAAACTCCAATCGTGGAAAAAACGGGATCATCAAGAGGAATTTTTTTCTTTTTTATATTTTTTAAAAATAAAAATTTCAAAAATATATGTCCGTTTTGAAATATTTCAAAAATACCCCCGGTCGCCCCCCATAGGGCGACAGGCCCTAAGTGTAATTTTTTTTCTTCAAATTCGCAACGAGGTCCCTGGCAAAAAAAAGGGGGCATGTCGCCCCCCGAACGGGCGACAGGGGCCTGTCGCCCACCCTAGGGGCGACAGGGGCCTGTCGCCCACCCTAGGGGCGACAGGGGCCTGTCGCCCGTTGGGGGGGCGACAGGGTCCCTCCCCCTATATAAGCCCTGGCCGCCATATGCCGCCATTCCCTTTGTCATTTGAGCCTAAAATTTCATGAAAAAAGATAGGGGTGAAGAGAAGAAAAGCGGTAAAGCTCTGCCGAATTGCGTACTTGTGATCTACCGGTACCTTCCGTATGAATCCATTGATATTGTATAATAATTTAATTTAATTAGCAGATTAGCTGAATTAGATTTGGTGCTTTAGAACACTCGTTTAGTATTACAATTTCAGTACTATTACAGACTTGTTTTTAAATTAATTATGAATTAGAATAGAATTATGAAAGTACCTTATTGATATTGCAGCATAAGGCAATGGCTGCCTCCAATTGTGGAGGATTTTCATGGACCGAAGAAAAAATTAATATAATACTTGATATCATGACCCATCTTGTTATCAGTAAGAAGTTGGATCCGTTAGCGGATGGTACGATAGAGATAGTGTTGTCCAAAGTAGTAGAGTTTAAATATTTCACATTATTTCGAGGTATTACGACGCAAGATGTAAAGGCGCACCTGCTAGAACGTCGGAAGATATACATGAGAGTATGTGAACTAGCAAATCATCCTAATATCATTGGATTCTTACAAAGTTCTTGTAAGATATGGATGCGGCCAGAGGTGTATGAGATGCACATTAAGGTAACTCTCATTCAGTTGTAATCCCGTCCGTCATTTCGAATCCATATTTATGAAACAGTAACATAGTTTTTTAATTATATGCTAGGATTACCCCGAGAAAACGGAGTTGATTAACAAAACAATACCAAATTTCCGTAAATTGGTATGTATCTTCGGTGGGCTTATGCCGCAAACTAGACGAAGGAGGTGGATAAGATCTTCGGGTGATAGTACTTGGCCTGCGCAAGAACAGATGCCCGGAGGTTCGTCGAGTCATGCTTCAGCACCTCAACCACCAACTTGTGTTAACTGGGATGACGACATGGATGACTTCATGCCCCCCAAACCATGGCCTCCAACACATGATGTTCCTCCCCCTTTACATGAACCTAGAATCAGAAAATAGACAAAGGGAAAGGCAAGAGGTTCGTCAAGTCATGTTGCACCACCTGCAGCACAAACTTGTGTTAACTGGGATGACGACATGGATGACTTCATGCCCCCCAAACCATGGCCTCCAACACATGATGTTCCTCCCCCTGTACATGAACGTAGATCCAGAAAAGAGAGAAAGGGAAAGCCAAGAGGTTCGTCGAGCCATACTACACCACCTGCAGCACCACCATCTGTCAACTGGGATGACGACCTAGATGATTTCATGCCATGATCTATAACATATGATGTTCATCGGTTTAAGATGTATTCACATTTAGTATTGTTAATGTTGTATTATGCTTGTATGTATGTCTCATACCTAACTTGCATTCACTGGACATGTATATAATGTCGAGTTTGAATCGTATTTAGTCGTAATGGAGCATCGAAGTATAAACATACCATCTATTGTATGTAATGGAAAATACAAAAGTGATCAGAGGCGAATGTTGAAGTGTATAAATAAGCGGTCCACAGCTATCTCATTACAAATAAACATCAGAGATTCAAACATCAGATATATCTATCCACCCCTAGGGCGTCGGACCCTCTTAGCCCTCTGCTGGGCACGGACATGGCCCTCGGAGCTTTTCATGTCACTAGAATACTAAAAAGCACACATTTAATTAATATAACGATAAGAAATAAGAACTAAGAAATGCATTACATAATGTGAACCATCAAATTTTACATCATAATACAACGTTAATGAAACACACATCACACATGCAGTGGCATGGCAGAACCCATTGCAAACTACGGTAAACAGATTCCGGACTAACCTAACATGCCTTAGGTAATTTAAAAAAAACAGAACAAACATAACGATGCAGCATGTTACTAGCACTAGGGTAGTCCTAATAGCCGTACCCCCACGTAGCAAACTGTGTTGAACCTTCTCCGCAGTATCCACCCATTGCAGGTGGTGCAGGCGGTGGTGCCGGAGGCGCAGGGCCCTTCTTCTTGTGACAAGGGCAGTTGCAGTAAGGAATAGTGCATGGTTCATCCTGTGAACCGGCAGCATTGCTGGTATCATCAACTTCGTCGTCTTTGTTACCCTCGCTCACTTCCTCATAATGGTTCACCTTGCATTCCAGATCAAAGATCTTTATCTGGAGGTACTCGATGAACTCCTGAACAGAATCAATTGGTGCAGGATCAACCCACCTAGTAAAACCACAGTTTTCTGGAGCATCGGAAGACTGCAAAACAAATTTCATGTAAGGTGTCTCATTGAAGATAAAGAAATGAAATAACCGAGTATTACCCATGCATGTGGACATTTAAAGAAACGCCGACCGCCATCCATCCCGTCGGTGCACATCTGCACTAAGCAGTCCTCACCATATCTGCATTTTGGCCACGGTTCTCTACGGTTATCGTATTGTCGAAGAGGAGTTTCATTGGTAAATTCACTCTTGTGCTGTGGCGGAAACTCAAACACTGGTTCCGGAAAGGAATCAGGTCCAAGAGGCCCCTCCCATATTATGGGGTCTCCCTTTCTTCCCCCTTTTTCTTTTCCAAAACCGTAGTAATTCTTCCCGCTAGACCCACCCCCAGACATTGGGTATACAATGAGCTTTGGTGTTTAAGTGCTGCTGGGAGTTCACAAACTTCGGAGTATTTATAGGCGCACAAAGGTCTGATACCCAGAGTGTGGAGTGTAAATGCACCTAAAAAGCCTACATGACAACACAGTGAAGAGGCTAGCTGACCTAACACTGAAAAGGCTAGATTCGATTCTCGAAATGACTACTCGATGCATCTCTGTGCATGCAGACTCACAGCGCTGCATTGCTGCCGCTCGGTCGATCGCGCCTAGATGCCGCCTTCCCGACTACACGCCACAGACCTGCGCTGTAGAATGACAGGTCCGTCGTCCTCGCCAGAGAGACTGTTTTGAAGGTGAGCTGGAGCGGTTGCCGTGTTGTCACATCTTTTTGAAATAGTGGAAGGGCACTGCTATTGGGTCACGTATGTCTGGGCAAAAAATGCGACATTTGGGAAACCCGTGATCGCCGTGCTGAGCAGTGGCAACCTGTGATCTCGTACTCGCAGCTAGATACACTATGGTTCCTATTTTGAGCTATTCGAGCGTGTAGTCGTCATCATCGTCGGCAGGATCTAGGCCGCTAACTCCTACCGCACCTAACTTGTCCTTCATTAAATCACGGAAAAAATTCGCAAGAACTTCCCTTATTTCACGAGCATTATGGAACCCGCAAACATAACAAGTTCACATCAATAGTATCTATAGAAACAAATGACAAGTAAACTAGCACAATCATAAACATCGGATACAAATAAGCGGTCCACAGCTATCTCATTACAAATAAACATCAGATATATCTAACCACCCCTAGGGCGTCGGACCCTCTTAGCCCTCTGCTGGGCATGGACATGGCCCTCGGAGTAGGTGAGAACATCCGGAGACCTCACCTGTCGCTCAAGACGCGCAAGGGGCTGCGGTGTCTGCTGCTGAGAGATCCCAAGTGGTGCTCCTCCTAGCTGTGAATACCCCAAGACATCGGGGTCACCTTGCGTGGCAGGCTCTTCTAGAGTCAAGCTGTCGAGGTCGTCTAAGGTGAAGCCCTCGTTATTTGGTTGACAGGAGGAAGAAGAAGGTCCGGCGCCCGCATCGGGGTAGAATCCTACGCATAAAATGTGGATGTTAGTGTTCGCTCGTGTATTTCGTCATGACATGTAGAAACTAAAATACGAAACATAAACTAACCTGTGTATACCGGTATCTGTGGCCTCGGTACCATCC
Organism: Panicum virgatum; assembly: GCF_016808335.1. Lineage (NCBI taxonomy): Eukaryota > Viridiplantae > Streptophyta > Magnoliopsida > Poales > Poaceae > Panicum > Panicum virgatum. Next base: position 11,197,195 of record NC_053152.1, read on the forward strand.
CTGGATACGGTCCGCCAACTGGTGCTGTCCCTCTAAACATTCCAGTATGGCCGAACGTAGTAGCTGGATCGTATCCTGTATGTGATATTAGTAAATATGTACGAACACTTGATATAATTTTAAAGAGATATGTACGTTACCTGCACTTGGGAAGAACTGCGACGTCGGCCCGTGCACGGTCGACGGACACGGGAACGACGATGAGGCCTGGGACGAGCCGTGACTGTCTTCGTACTACACACGGCTTCCCAAGTTGTGCACTACCTGATGCAACTGATCACGCTGCCTCGACCATGCCTCTGTCTGCTCAAACTGGGTCATTGGGGATCTGGCACGTACCCTCGTCAGGTAAGTCGAGCAATCCATCTCCATCATGTTGCAAAGGCGAAACTGCATCCATTCAGTAAAGGTACAGTTAGAAACACATGAATTATCTTATGAATATGAATATATATATGCAAATATGATCAAGAGACTCACCGCGCCAGCTAGTGCCTCCACGTGGTGCCGGGCATAGCCATCCTGAGGCCTCGCCTGGTGTGGCTGCGGGTGAGTGTCAACATAAACCAGACGAGCCCGAGTCCAGGGTAAGTACCTGGTGAGGTAAGCCCTAAAGGAGCTGTCTGTGTGTGGTCCTGTTGGATGGACCAAGTGCTCGTCTGCCTGTTCCCATTGGTCCACCCACGGCTGCATCTTGGTGAGCCAATCATCAGAGCATGGCAAGCCACTCCTTGACAACCTACAAAAGTGGACCACGAAGAATCGTTAGATTCGACACGACTGTATGAGCCAAGTTCATTCATAATTACCTGTGGTCCTGGCGACTGACACGCTCCAACGCGGTGGGCACCGGAAACTCCTGGCGCTGCCAAAACTGTCTCCTGACTCTCCAGGGGCAATATGCCTCAACCGCGATGTCATAAACCAGGACGGCGGTAGTAAGCCACAGGCTCGCATTCGCGGAGCAGTGCGAAGACAGGCCTGCTGGTGCACGGGTAGCCACAACCTCTGGGCTGTAAGGCTCCCAGACAACGTCCTCGGGCATCAGCATGTCGAGCTCCGAAACAAACTCAGGATATGCGCGTCTAACCTGCGCATGCGCCCAGGACCTCTGCATTCCGAATAAGTAAAATTAAAAGTGCGCTAATGCATCATGTAACAATGAATAACAAAATTAGATTTGTTGCGAACGTACCTGACGCCAGATCTAGATAGTTCCCATAGTGGGCCTCTCGTCCTCCTCGTTGCCGTACATGCCCTCGTGGTAAGGCTCGTGGCTGACCATGGGCCGACCAACGGCTAGCCTCTCGTACGACCAAAGCTGTAGCAGTAGTGGGCACCCTGCCAGGATAGCGTTCCCATGTGTCTTCATGCAGCCATCGCAGGGTCCACGGTAAGTGGCTGCAAGTACCGCCTCACCCCAGCTGTAGGGCGGTATGTCCTCGTCCCCATCCGCAATCTCCCGTGCATACGGAAGGAGAATCCTATCGACCGAGTTGCCATGAGTGTTGTTGAACATGATGTAACCAAACAACCAAAGTAGGTACGCCTCCAGCGATCTGGTCACATTGTACTCGTCAGCATCCGCAGCCAACAGGGCAGGCTGCATAAACAATTAAGATTAATGGTTTCAACTGACAATGGAACATGTGAATTGTAACAATTAAATTTATATATGGAATGAATACGTACTGTAAACTGTAGGAACCAGGTCTTCGAAGGACCTGCTGCTCGCGGGTGCGGGTTGATCGGACCTGCTTCTTCCACGCGGTCAACCAGGGCAAAACGGGCTTCCAGGTCATCCTTCCACGAGGCCGCCACCACACGCGGACCTACAGCCTCCCCGATGATAGGGAGGCCGAGGAGGTAGGCCACGTGCTGCAGCGTAGGAGTCATCTCCCCACACGGGAGGTGGAACGTGTATGTCTCCGGCCTCCATCTATCAACGAGCGCCATCAGGAGGGATCGGTCGAGCTGAATAGGCCCAACCACGACAAGACGGCTCAGAGTCAGTAGACCAGCCTCATGTAACCTGCAATAAACAAAATTGTCGAAACAAAGGAATACCGACGAATACATAAGTGATAAACAATAATATTTCATTACATACCGGTCACACCAATCGTGGTGTATAGAGATCGCCTCCCCTGGTGGACGAGGACGTAGCACCTCTAGGGCTCGGTGCTCAACAGCTGCAAAGTAAGACCTGTGGCTCGAGTCGATAACTGGGTCTAGCAAGGAGTCCATCTCCATACCTGCATTCAAAAATATATGAGAACACATAGGTACATATATGTTTCATACAAACTGGACACATAGATACAATAATATTTCATTACATACCTGCAATATTTCATTACTACATATTACAAATAATGAAATACAATTGTGGATCATGACACCGAATGCCTTCCACGAGCTATTCTCGCCGATGCTCGTCTGAACGTAGGAGGTGCTCCATCTCTGGGATTTCCGGAAGGACCGACGTCAGCAGCATCGTGAAGTGCATTCTGAGGACACTTCTTGTAGTTGTGACCCAATGCTCCACATTGGCTGCAACGCTTTTGTGCCTTGCTTGCTTCGGACTCGTCCATACCATTCCGAATACGACATGTCTGACGGCGGCCTTTGCCTTTCTTAGTGGCTGGATCAGGAATAAACATCTTATTCTCATTATCTTGAATGAAAGGCCCCACTATTCCAATCCCGTATACCTCATGTCCCCAGGTGGATACAGCTGCTTCCTTGCTGAAGTAAGGTGAAACAAACAAATACTCCTGGCTGCAACCCAGACTCTGCATATGCCGTAATGAGATGGGAGCATGGCAAATGCAATAACTTAGGCTTCATGCAGGAGCAGAAGGCTTTGCCATCTACTGTAATCAAACTCTCCTGTACCACCCTATCTCTATGGATACCACGACCAGTTCTATCCTTGCATAGAACCTCAAATCTATGCTCCATTGTACTTGTCGATATGACGCGGTGCAGTTTGGCCTTTTCAATTTTCTCTCGCATATATTGTGTCACTCTTGTGCAAAACTGAATTTGGGGGTTGCTGATGTTTATGCTTGCAGCCATGTAACGCTCTCTGAAATACTTCATGCACCCATACATGATGAACTCAACAATTCCCACAAGAGGAAAGGCACGACAAGAACGCATAACCATATTGAAACACTCTTCATGGTTCGTTGTTTGAATACCATACCGTATTCCGTTGGTATTATAAAGGAATGACCATTTCTCCTTAGGTGCACCTCGAATCCAGTGTGAAAATGGCTTCTCAATTGAATCCCTAGCCTCTGTAGCCTGACTCGTGCCTGCTCCTGATGCCCTTACCTTCACTAGCTCTGCAGTCAACTGATCAAGCATCTGCCATAATGCATTGAATTTTCTCTGTTGATTTTGGGTGCACAACCTCTTAAACAAGTTCTTAAGATCCTTGTTCTTGAAGTAGTCATAGAAGTTTGCACCCATATGCCTAATGCACCACCTGTTTTGGACATCAGGCCACAATGGAGGCGTTGTCGCAGTTCCACGTTGCAATTTCAGTATTGATTGCAGAGACCTGCATGCCTATCACTAATAAGGCACACATATGGACGTGCAGCAACAACATGAACCTTCACTCGTTCAAGGAACCAATACCAACTGTCTAAGTTCTCATTCTCAACAAATGCAAATGCGAGCTGAACTATTTGGTTGTTGCAATCTACCCCGATTGCGGTGAGCATCTGACCTTTATACCTTCCAGTCAGAAATGTGTCATCAATGCAGATCACCGGAAGACAACACTGAAATGCTCTAACACAAGCACCTATGCAAAAGACGGCTCGTTGCATAATTCTTTGCCCCCTAGTCATGGCTGGTACGAGGTATGTGTCATAAAAGCTTCCAGGATTTCTAGCAGCAACCTGGGATAACATACGAGGTAGGTTATCATATGATGCCTCGTATGTGCCGAACCGCATCTCGAACACCCTTTGTTTAGCCCGCCATGCCTTCAAATAACTAATGGTGTACTGGTAAGTCTGCTCAATGTTTCGAACAATCATTTTTGGCTCATAATTTAGGTTGTCCATAATAAACCCATACATTTGCTTTGCAACAAAGTCGCATGATATATTGCGATGCGAGAGAAGAACTTCTGACAGCAAACAAGTGTGCTCTGTCACAATGGAACATTTCCAGTTCGACTTCCATTTTCCCTTGAATGCATGTACTCGTCATGGACATCCATCATTCACACACTTCACCTCATATTCTTTACTGCCAGACTTTACGACTCTGAATTCTCGTTTCAATGATATTGCCCATAGTCTCACAGCATCTTTTACGGCTTCAATGTTTGGATATGTTGCACCTTGTACTACCTCATTCCCTCTGTACTCCCACTCCTGATTTCGTGCGTCTTCTGCGACATGACTGTCAAAACCATGCTCCTTCCACTCTTTTGGCAATGAGTACTGCTCGTCATCAGATGAGCCCTCATATTCTTCCATCTCTATTGCGGTTTGGTCTTCTGCCTCCATCTCGTCCACAATGCTATGTATCCTCTCTCCTTCATCAGCAAGGCCCTGTGGTCCCATGTTTTGGTTCTCTGTCTCTTCTGACTCATCTTGCTCAATATAATTGGTCTCTCTTCGAATACTCGGAGTTCCTTGATCTGCGCAATGTTGGATTTCATTTTGTGTCTTCTCCCGGATTTGAACAAGAATGGCCAGAGGCCACCCACGCTCTAGAGTTGCTTGCATATACTTCTGCCAGTCATCAGTGCTGTGTATCATCATCAATTCCCATAAATCACTTTCTACCTCCCAATTAACAAGAGACTGGACTGTGATCACATGTGTCAACGGATCAACACGGAACCCACGCTGCAGCCACTTAGATATGGATCCAAAACTCTTTTCCAGAGGTATATCTATGGCGCTAGATGTGCACTTAAAGGCAGAAAGATCTACTCCATTTGGCCCATACAAAACATTGTAGTCAGCATAAAATACTTGAAACTGCATCTTGCTCGACATATCTGTATATCACATAATTCTTATCGAGTTATACTCTTTACTTCACTACCTTATTCAATAATCCGTAAAAACTAAGTATGTAATTCAACTACAACGTATAAGTATTCATAACTATGTGATGACACTCAAATTCTATACTGCATATGCCAAATTCTATTCTAAATCATAATTAATTTATAAACACGTCTCTAATAGTACTGCAATTGTAATAATAAATGCATAGTACTAATTTTCTAAACTAATTTACTACTACGTAACTACAAACTAAAGTATCATTAAACTCCTACTTAAATGGTTCTACTATAGCACTAATTAAATTAAATTACTGACCCCTACTTAAATTATTCCTACTTAAATGCGTAGTACTTAAATGGAAAAATATATAAACTAAATGTATTAACCTGCAGATCACAAGTGTTGAATCCGTCAGGGCTTCGCCGCTTTCCTTCTCCTCACCCCTATCTTTTTTTCTGGATTTTTGGTGAAATTTTCGGGCTCAAATGAGGAGGGAATGGGGGTCGGATCCTTATATAAGGGGGGTACCCCGGTCGCCCGAGGGGGGGCGACAGGCCCCCCTGCCTCGCCCATGGGCGGGGCCCAGTGGTCGCCCGAGGGGGGGCGACAGCCCCCCCTGTCGCCCGTTGGGGGGGCAACAGACCCCTTTTTTTTTCCAGGGACCTTGTTGCAAATTTGAAGAAAAAAAATTACACTTAGGACCTGTCGCACTATGGGGGGCAACCGGGGGTATTTTTGAAGTATTTCAAAACGGACATATATTTTTGAAATTTTTATTTTTTAAAAATATAATAAAGAAAAAAACGCCATCATGAGGGACATGATGCATTGGTGAAGTGGAAGTAGAGCCCAACAGAGAGGCCTTGCTAGCATCTTGGGCCGGCCCATAAGGCGCGGAAGACCCGCACCGAAATTGACTGGTATGGCCATCGGAGAACAAACGAGGCACCTCCACCTCCGGATTTCCTAGGACGAAGCCCCCCACGCCAGCGGACGGAATAATGACGGTGGCCGCCAGATCTTCAATGTCATCCTTGGAAAGAGGTGCGTCGCATGGGGAAGGAGGAGGATCCGCAGCCTCCTTGGATCCCGGGATCGCAACGCCGGCAAGCCCCACCTGGGCTCCCGTGCTGCAGCCCCCACGCTCCGCGACCGCGTGCCCCAGGAGACGAGGCGCGTCGCCTCGGGAAGGAGACCCGTCCCACGAGCTTCTAGGAGGGGAGCCCGGAGACCGAGACTCCCGTCGCCGGCGATGACCACCGCCATGGCCGGACGGGGGCGGGGCAGGAGGTGCACCCACGTCCGAAGGACGCCCAGCCACCAGCACCACGATGATATCGACATCGTAGGACAGTCCACGCTTCCGAGGAGGGTCATCAGCGACCGGACTACCGGAGCAGGGGGCTTGACTACGACCAGCTCCATGGCCGCCGGGATCTTCTCAGGTTGGGAGCACCAGGCCGACAGTCGAAACGTAGAATAGTCCCGACGATCCACCGTATCAGGATGTAAAGCGCGGATCCAACACCATTCATCCAGGAGATGTTCAGCCATGTCAAGCTCCCACACATGCGCCGGCACACCCTGTAACTCGACGTTGGCGAGATGCGGCAAGATGACAGCACAGGCAATCCTGAATCTGGACCAGCGCCGGCAATGCAGCGTCACCTGAGGAAGCTGGAAAGGCTTTCCCTCGTTGTAAACGCGGACAGCGTCATCCTCAGAAGCGAAAACCAGCAGGAGTTCATTAGGCCACAGGTGGTGAATCTCCATCGAGCCAGCCAGGAGATCATAGCGGCGAGCAAGCTCAGCCGCCAGACCATCGACTGGGACAACCGAGAGATCGCCAAGCACCAGCACCGAGAGGGCACAGCGAAGATCCTCCTCAGCTCGAGCAATTCTGTCTGAGCGATCGACGATTCTCCGGGGCCGGGAAGCGGCGCCGGCGCCGACTGCCCCCGGAGCAGCAACCGTAGGAATCGCCGCAGGAGACTGACCGAAGCCAGCCGGCAAATCACGACCATCATCGGGCCCCCCACAGCGCCGCCACCTGACCCACCGGTGACGCCGCCGGCCACCGGCACCATCGCCTCCAGCACTGCACGCAGCGGGTGCCGGAGGATCACTAGCCAGGCCTCACCACTGGCGGCAGGAGGCGGGTTGATGTCCCGACGACGCCAAATAGCAGTTCGCGGCTCGGATTGAGGGCCGGCGTGGGGCTGGTGGAGGTGGCTATGGCGTCGGGGTGGGTGGGAGGGAGGGGACGGGGTGGGGTAGAGGAGCGGTTCGCCATCTGCTGCGACTCCCAGTACACCATCGAGGAGATGATGTGCTCCCAGACTCCTATCTTGATGACTTGTGTTTGGGCTTCACATTATAGATGATTTATCTCTATTGATAACCTATCCATAAGCCCTTTCATATACCTCGAAAATGTGTCTGTTCTTGTGCATCACTTACTCTAGCCCTCATCAATATCAAAGAATCATCAGCAAAGAATAGTTGGTTTACTCTTGGTGCACCTCGGCAAATTTTGATGCCCTCAATTCTGCCATCATGCTCAGCTTTTTGCAACATTGCTGATAAGCCTTCTGCACATAAAATAAATAAATAAGGCGAAAGGGGATCACCCTGTCTTATGCCTCTTTAAGGAAACATTCGCTGAGTACATGATCCATTAACCTTAATTTTATAAGTAACCGAGGTAACACAGTTCATGACAATTTGCACCCACCTTTCATGAAAACCCATCTGTAACATTATTTTCTCTAAGAAAACCCATTTCACCCTACCGTAAGCTTTGCTCATGTCTAGTTTAATTGCAGCTTACCCTTTTATGCCTTTTCTTTTAGAATTTAAATAATGTGTTAACTCATAAGCCAAAAGGACATTATCTATAATTAATCTGCCTGGTACAAAAACATTTTGAGATGGGAAGATAATATCTGGTAAGATAGTCTTTAATCTATTAGCAAGCACTTTTGAAATGAGCTGACACAAAATATTATATAAACTAATTGGCCGCAAATCTTTCAACATTTGTGGAGAGCTTGTTTTCGGGATTAACATAATAATAGTGTCATTCCAGCCTACTTCTTATTTCCCTCCATTAAGGATAGCTAGCACTTCTTATTTTGCTAGATTACCAATCAAAGACCAAAACTTCTTATAAAATATAGAGGGCATACTATCAGCTCCAGGGGCCTTCAAGATACCTATGTTCTCAAGAGCCTTCCAGATCTCCTTCCCTGTAAATGGCTCCATAAAAGCCTCATTCATGTCCTGTGTAACTCTAGAGCCAACACAGTTCAGCACCTCATCAATTTGCCCTACACATGATGTAAACAGATATTGATATTGGTTAGCAATAAAATTCTTTAATTATTCTCCCGGTTTACTGATTCTTGAGAAATGCCTTGTTGTCTACAGTTCTCCAACTCCCTTTTGGTTCTTTTAATTCTCCTCTCCAATTCTCCTAAAACATTCCTATCCCACTCCCATAGATCGCACAACACATTCTTCTGCATCTCCACCATACTATCATACATTTCCTCTAATGCTCTCCCCATGCTTCCATTACTCGAGTCTCACACTCCTCTTCTTCCAGCCATCTAGCTTCAAATTTTGGTAACACCTGCACCGGGCCATTCGACTCGCTGTTTTCCTTATTCCCTAAATCAATTATAATTGGTCTATGGTCTGAATGTCTAGGGTCCCCATTAGCAACCCTCACCAGAGGGAAAATACACCTCCAAGCACTATTAGCTGCTGCTCTATCAAGTCTCTCCTTTGTAAAACTAGCAGCCACATGATGATTATTACGCCATGTGAAAGGGTCCCCCACAAACCCCAAATCATGTAGTCCACTGTCCTTCAAAGTCAATTGAACTTCTGCATATTCAATTCCGCCCTTGGGGGCCCACCCTCCTTCTCACAACCAAACAAAATCTCATTGAAATATCCGCTGCACAGCCAGGGCATCTCAAATTGTTCCTTTAAATAGCATAAGGTCTCCAACATATTATCCTTGTTCTCACTCCTTGACTCCCCATAAATACCGGCGAACCTCCACTCAAATCCCTCCTCCTCTTCCATCACACAATCAATGTGAGCTTTCGAGAAGTTTTTCACACCAACCTCAACTCCTCATCTCCAAAACAGAGCTAAACCGCCTCTATTTCCCTCACTGTTAACAACCACCATATTAGGCATTTCCAACTTCCACCTCAACCAATCCATCCACTTACCATCATGTTTAGTTACCGACAAGAAAAGGACATCTGGGGCCTCCCACTTCTGGACATCCAAAAGCCCTCGAATTGACGGGCCATTTCCGAATCCCTGGCAATTCCATGTTAATAACCTCATTTTTGCACGCGAGGTTGCTCCAGCAGCCCCATGATTTTCTTTTTCATCTTTTCAGAGCCATTAGATGCCTCGCTTTCCCCATCCTTTCTCAAGAATTATTGCGAATGGCACTAGGGCCATAGGTGATTCCTCATAAACTTCTATAGTATTATCCTAATTGTCATACAAATTTTTCATAAGCACCCTCTCATCATATTTACGCTTTTTAGAGTGTAACAGTGATTGTATATCTTCTGGAGGCATGTTAACAACTTTATGTCAGACCCATGGCCACAGGATACCTGATGTGGCACAGATCTATACGGAATAAATGATGGCGCATGTTCCATACCCTAACGTCATGTAATGTACTCGTGCATGAGTAGGACTAGTCGGTATAGAAGGAAACAACTCGAGTACTACTCAGGAAGGACTCTTAGGCTAATACCTATCTAGGGTTTCATGTAACCCTGTCCCTGCAGGCTATATAAGGGTGGGTAGGGACCCCCTCGAATGCATCTACAATCGTTAGGCAATACAAACCACCATACAGGACTTAGGTTATTACGCAACTCGCAGCCCAAACCAGACTAAACCCCGTGCTGCTTGCACCATCGTATTCTTGATCTCGGCGACTCCCTGCCTACAATCTACCACTTTAGGGTATCTTTAGGTGGGCTTGCCGGTAAAACACCATCAGCTGGCGCGCCAGGTAGGGGAGTTCACCGATGATCCCGTGATGAACTCGATGGCGAACTTCAACTCCACTACCATGCTCGATGAGGGCACCACCTTCATCTTAGGCTCTTGCGTCTGCGTCGTCGATGGCCTCGGGGGCTTTAACAGCCACCTCGCCTACCCTAGGGGACCGGAGGCACCAGCGTCAGTCTCCATCAACAATGTCAACGACCTCGCCAACAACTTCGGCGAGATTTGGCTTTCCGATCTAATTGGGAACTATTGACGCTCGATAAAGACCATTTTTAAGCGTCAATTTGATCAAAAAATCATAAGAGTTTGCATTTCTTACCTCCATACATATCCAAAATAGTGACAAAACCCACTATGCCTTTAGAAAATATGCAATGTTGGAATTCGAGCTAAAATGCAGGCCATAAGCACCTATTGATCCGAGGTAGAAACACATCGACCAATCAGAGCACGGAGTTCAGGCTGACACGGATCAAAGGGCCCACCTGTAGCAGAAAACCGACTTAGGACAGAAGCCACTAATGTGGATTAGGCATGAGGGCCCACAAAGCAGCCACCCAGACAAGATTGGGGGTGGTTGGAGCCAACATGGGCTGGGTTGACCAGCCCGGTCAGCCGATGGCCCATGGGCCCCACCGCCTTTCCCCTTCGACGTGGCAGTCTCTGATTGGTTCCTAATGGCGGTTCAGGGTGAGTGAGCTGCTGCAAGTCGCTGTGCACCCCCATGGCTCCCCATTATAAATATGAGAGGGGGGCGGGGCGTAAGAATGAAGACACACCTCAAGTTGAAGCTCAAGCTCACTCTCTCTTGTTTAGTCCATAGTTTAGTGGAGTTTAGGCTGAAATAGTAGTCTTCGAGTCCCCAAGGTTGCCTAGGAGTTTCGGTATGGGTTCATCTCCTACTCTCCTTTGTAATTCTCGGATATTTGTAATAGACATATCTTATAGTTATTTATATTGACATGACTTATATCCTGTGGTGTCAGACACATACTTTATGATTAGTTGGTATGCTGTTGACGGTCTAATTTGACCTTGTTTAACCATCAACTCCAGCATGAAAACCATACATTAAAGTGGAAATAATGGTAGTTTAGGACTATTTATTAACAAATTACACAAGTGTTGGTTTGAGAATGCAAGCATGTGAAATTGAGCTTAAATTGAAGCTAGATGGTAGGTCATGATCCGAGGCACAAAAGTTCGACGAATCAGAGCGCAACACGTGTCATCACATAGATCAAAGGGCCCACCACAGCAAGACAACCGGCATTCTAGAATCTCAGGCACGTGGCAAGACCAAAGGGACCCACCAGGAAGCTTCTTGGCCAAAGGCGGTGGCTAGTGGTGGGACCCACTGGTCGGACAACTGGTGGGCCCCACCATCGACCTTCAGCCTTTGCAAGCAGCTTCCTGGCAGCTTCCCTAAGTCGGTTCCAAGTGCTACACCTGCTGGTTTTGCCGTGAGAAGCCCCTTTGCCTCCTCCCTATAAATATGAGGGAGGGGGGGCTAGAATAGGACACACATCTCACACCCCTCCTCTCATCCTTCACTTGGAGCTTGGAGTGCTTCCTAAGAGCTTAGGCAGCCTAGGAGGTCAAGGAGAAATAGGGAGAGAGTGAGGAGAAGTCGGGGGAAGTGCCGGGCCTGTCGGCACTTTTCTCCGCTTGTACCTCGACGGATGCTTATAAATCTGTAAGTTCACAGTCTGTAAGTGTTCGTGACTATCTCAATTTCATAATTTACCTTACAGTTCATTTAGTAGTTTCATGTTGTTTACTGGATTGAGTGTCTACTAGTATATAGTAGTTATCTCTAGTCTAAGACTCCCGATAGAGACAGATGTTCTTGGCCGAGACTAGAGTTAGTAAACGATAGTGTAGGCGTGGTGCCTAGGCTAGACTTTACCACTTGATTGTTGTGCCTCCCATGGTTTGTAGAGGTAGCATGCAGGTGGTGACAGCCCTATTTAGTGCCATCGTAATCCTCCACGTTCGGTTGCATGATAGAAGCCTTATGATGGAACTTCTGGTCTGACCAGGCGAAGCCGTCACCCGACATTTACAGCTGATTTTTAGTTCGGCTTACCTTGATTCTGAGTAGTCCTCTCTACCCCTTTAATCATGCCGGTGCTGCGTCCTTGGTTGAGCCTGAACCTTAGATATCGTACTCACGTTTTCTTGAATTTGATAACCCTTGGAATACTCTTAGGTGAAAGCTACAGCGGTATCCATATGCTTGCGGATTCTTTCATGAGGTCCTGTTACCCAGGCCGCTTTCTGGCATCGTTGCTATTAAACTAGTAGCTATGTTAGGAAGCGCCAACAAGCTTTCTGGCACCGTTGCCGGGGAAGGATAGCTACTTTATCTTAGGACTCAGCTCATCCTTGTATCTTTTTCATTTTCCTTGATTCCTACCTCGACCCCCGCTACCCATGGAGAAGCTATCCTTTAACAGCCTCTCTATCCTAAGGGATGTACTCACCATCCTTTTTAATTTTCTTTCTGCTATCTTTACCCCTGCTACCATGGAGCAGCCTTCTATCCACAACCTTTCTGCTCCTAAGGGCGAGTTCTCTGAGCCATCATCACCTGTCTCATCTGGCTATGAACTCGACCCTGGCTTTATAGCCATGGTTCTGAAGCGACCCTTCTCTGGAAAAATTAATGAAGATCCCTATGACCATTTGCATGAATTTGAGGAACTGTGCTCGTGCCTGGTAGCCCTAGGCTTGACACAGGAAGCCTTGCAGTGGAAATTGTTTCCCTTCTCTCTTACAGAGAGGGCGGAGCAATGGTACACCCGAACGATAGGGAATATGACCAGTGATTGGGAAGAACTTTGAGATGACTTTTGTCTCACTCTCTCTCATAGAACGCCTAGACTCCCAACTAATTGACATCCTTGACTTCGAGCAATTGGAGAAGGAGTCCATAGGTGCAGCATGGGCCAGATTCTTACACCTTTTGGCATCTAGCCCGGACTTGTTTATACCCGACGATATATCATTGATTATCTTTTATTCGGGTTTAGGCTTAGAATCTGCCCTAGAGCTTGGCATTGGCGCTGGAGGATGGTTTGCATGTGTAGATCCAATGGAAGAAAGAGAGATCTTAGATAGCCTCTTAGAAAAGTCTTTCTTTCCTACCAACCATTGCGAACCCCTTTCTTTCCTACCAACCATTGCGAACCCCATAAGGAAGAATCCACGTCGAGCCATGAGAGTTTCTCAACACATGGATCTGAGCGTTTATCTTTCACATCCCCATATTCATCTGTTGACCCCTCTCCCGAACCACGAACACCGAAGGAAGAAGAAATTCAACCTTCGGAGTTCTCTTTCCAATTCGAGGATGATCATTCAAGAAACATCGAAAACACCTTGAATCATCTTAGGCACGAAGAGCCTACAGAATTGTTGCATCTTTTTGAGACCTTCGGTGGATTTTCCCACCATACACCCGCAATGGATTGGTTGAAGGAGGCAAGGCGAACTTCTGAAGCAATTCAGATTAGCCCAACCTCCGCAACCATCACTTGTTCTATGAGGGGAAATACCGTAGATACTCTTTATGATCCTGCTGCTGAGGTTTGCATCATATTCGAGTATCTCATGGATGCTCTTGTGGGCAACAAGCCTCTAACCTCAACCGACAAATACTTCAGAAGTCCCTCTGGATTCTTCTTTGAATGTTGGGGGATCGTAAGGGATGTGCCTATCACCATAGACAAAATCGAGGTGTGTTTAGATTTCCATGTCTACGACATCCTCGATTTTGATCTTCTCCTAGGCTACCCGATAGAAAAACTTTTGGCATCTCATAGGAGCCTAGATGAAATGGTAGGGGAAAATGCTTCTGCCATTGCTACTCCGTGCTTAGAAAATCCTTTGGCAAAGCTGCCTCCCGAGCAAAACCCGCTCGAGGAGATGATGCATACATCTCCATTCATATCATTCGAGCCTATTCTATTGGAAGTTGCAAAATCTTCTGAAGAGTGCAACTTGGAAGATACCCTTCAATTTTGTGAAAATGAACGATCATCATTATCCTCGACCGAGTTTGAACGTCCTTCCTCTGGCCCAAAGTATGTTGTTCTCAACCATGATCTAGACACAACTCCGATTTTCCATGATGCATCTCTTGATATGGAGAACCAACGGGCCATGGAGTATGAGGCGCCGACTCTGGAGTCCGAAGAGAAGGATTCCACACATGAGCATGGGAGCTTCAGTTTTGAAATACCACAAGAACCATGCTCATTCAATACTACTCCAGAGTCAGGCATGTTTAGTGCCCAGTAAACACACGAGGACTACAACAACCTTCAGGTCCTCTTCTGCAAAATCTTCAGAATGTTGGTTGTAGATGCATATGTTTATCATAAACATTGTAGATTTCATGTGGCACTATGACACTTACCTTGTAGCTAGCTTCAACGATTGGTGGTGAAACAATGACACATCACCAATAATAGCTGCAACAACCCCCATGGTCAAGCTTATGACCATAAACAAAGCACTACCGGGAGATAACCCGGATTATCATTTATTTACTTCCCTATTTAGTAAAAAGCAAGAGCATGTTCTAGGATATAGCTTTACTTTGGGTATTTTTGGTCGCTAACCATTTCAGGTGAAGATCAAAGAGAACGACGGATAGGTAAAACCTACGAACAACTTGGTACGTTTTGGTGAGGAAACAACTACGGAAGGAGACTTGAACTCAAAACACTTGAGTTTTGTTGCCCAGCAATACAAACTCCAAGTGTGGGGGGAGATATGTGAGTACCCCCAAGTAAGCTCCCTCGTTCCAATTCTTATCATCATGGTTTGGAAATGGTGTTAGCTATTACATCTTGCTCTATAAAAAAATGTCCTGCTTTCGACATTAAACAAAGCCATTCCGGGAGGTCACCCGAGTATCGCCAGGTACGTGCTCATGCTTATCTCTCTTTGCACAAAGCTTAATCATGCCTTATACATCCTTCTTCTTGCTTGTATGCTCTCGTTTGAATGTGCCTTGCAAAACACGTTCATAGGCCTTTTAAATTAAGCATGGTGCTTAGGGTAAAATGCCTTCTTCAATTAAACTAGACATGGAGTTAAGTTTGATTGATGAGCCTAGAGTTAATACTCTTATAGATATTGGTTGTATATGCATGGACTAACCCTTGCAGGAAGTTCACTTCCAAGATGGTGGGTCGATGAGCCGAATTCAAGGGGGAAGGTAAGTCAAGGCATCGGATTCATGTTGCAAAACATCGTCATGTTGATGCAACTTGAATTGAGCCTTCCTTGAGTAAGTATTATGGTGAGAGTAAATTTTAGCCGTAATAAACTGTTGGCTCACCGGTGTTAATGCCGGTAGAGTCCCTTCGATTTTACGTTTTGTTTTATTTTTGTGTAAGATTGGATAAGCATGTCGAAGACAAGTGTGGGGGAGATTCCCGCGACGTCCCGTTCCTACACAATGCACTCACTTCAGAATGACACGTGCACGCCGCCTGTGAGAGAAAGTGGAGGGAGGGAGAGAGTGAAGGGAGGGAGGTGCTGCGCGAGACGGAGAGGAAGAGAGGAGTGGAGGGAGGCTGCGAAACCCTAACTGTTTTTTATATCACTCCGTCTATCGGGCTTCCTTTGGGCCGAGAAATAGTAGCGGGCTGGGCATGGTTTTAGGAGGCGGGCCTTATGAAATATCCGCTTCGGTTAATTGATTTATCGAGGCGATGTCGTTACAATGACCACCTCAGTAAATAGGAATCAACCAAGGCAGTTATATTACATTGCCTGCCTTAGTTAATTTATTTTAGGATGTGCTTATTTTATCCGCCTCGATTAATAAAAAATGACTGCCTCGGTTAATCCGAGGCACTAATTGAGACGGTTCAAAATTGTGCTCGTCTCCGAGGAGTTTCGAAAAGGTCACGGTTAAGTTTTTTAGTAGTGTATAACCTAGAAGTATTAATAAGAACACAAACAAAGAACATAAGAAAAATGCAAAAAAAATCCCAAAAAAAAAGAAAATTTAAAAACAATCCCGCTGCTGCCCATGATAAAAGTACAAGAGAAAAGGCTTTAATTTGATGGTTGTAAGTTGAAACCATATGTACAGGCATGGATAGCACTATGTAAGAAACGGTCAAATGAGATCCTGGGACGTAAAATTAAGCCATGTCACCGATAACATATAGGTGATGCGGGTTAATAAACCACGTCTCCTATGAGTTTGCTCCCATCACCCTGAAAATCGATTTTGACCGTGTCTAAAATTTTTTTATGTGGTAGTGTGCATGACGCGGGCACTATACTATTCTATCTCTTGGGAGCGCTCATCTAATGCTTGCTTTTCCTTCGTACTAGCCGTTGCAACATGGGCCCAATCCACTATAGCATTGTCAGGCCAATACTGTGGTGCGCTCGTTTTAATTTCTCTTTACCGGATCACCCGGTGCTCGCACTATTTTTGCCACTTGTTAGGGCAGCTCCATCGCGCATCGTTTTACCGTTGATTTGCGGTTATTTTTGCAAAAACTCCTTCATTCCTGCAAGTCAACGGCGGCATCGTCTTCGCACGAGTCGACGGCCGGAGTTCTCCAAGACGCATCAGACATCAATGCTCGCGTTGGAGAGTCAGCGGCGATTCTAGTCGGATCCGCTGCTCCCGCACTTCTCCTGCTCGGTTTTGGCGCGCATTTGGCAGCAATTTCTTCCCCCGCGTGCATAGCAGCAGCAAGCCAGCGCATATATCTAGTCCCCAACACGGCGCAAGCAGCAGCAGGCCGCCATGCCGCGGAAAGAGGAAGTGACGCGCACGGCACGGAAGATGCTGGATGCGGCGGCGGCGCGGGAGAGGAGGGCAGGTATGGCGGCGCCAGGCCAGAAATTCGTCCCGGCGTCGCTGGGTCGCAGAGGCACATCGCCGGCGGATTCCATCCCTGTTGATGCGTCGCCGTCATTGTCAGACCCGGGGCAGCGGGACTGCTCATAGGCATAGAAGTTTCTAGAATAAGGGATAACGCATGGATGTATCTTACCTCTTTTGTAACTACCCGAATAAGCATAGGAATAATTATAGTATAAGGAAACTACCCGGACTGGTTGTAGTTGGACACCAACAGTACTCAGCTAGGACTTTCCTTGTAACCATGTCCCTCTAGAGTATATAAGGGCGGGCAGAGACCCCGTCAAAACATAACAACACCTAAGGCAATACAAGCAACCACACAGGACATAGGGTATTACGCACCTCGCGGCCAGAACCTATCTAAATCCTTGTGTCCCTTGCACCATCGAGTTCCAGAGCTAGTCGATCCCTTGCTTACAATCCTACTGCTAAGGGTATCCCTGAGCAGGCTTGGCGGCTAAACACCGACAGCTGGCGCGCCAGGTAGGGGAGTCGGTGAGTTCATCGGCGAATTCGATGGCCACCTTCGCTTTCGACACCATGATGATAGATCAATGCACCACCTTCGCTTTCGGCTCCCGGGTCTGCATCGCCAATGGTTCATGTGGTTTTGATAGCTACCTAAACAACCCCAGGGTGCCGGGAATGATTTCGACAGGAAGTAGCAACCTCACCGGCGAATCAAGCAATCTCAACGAGATATTACCTCCCGACCTTGCCAAGGAGATTGAGCGGAAACTCGACGATAATTCGAGTCCTGCCCTGTCTCAGATTGATCTCAGTTTGAATTCCACTCAGGCTCGGACTTTTTGCATTCAACCTATCTTTGGGTTGCGCAATTCATCATCTGCTTACAAATAGATGATTAAATCCATCTACTCCGCACAAGGAGCTAGCTTGGATCACACGACATACGTCAAAAACTTTCATGCCACCGCCACCCGGGAGGCACCCATTTTCGACGTATACTCATATTCAGATGAGTCTTCCTCGGACAACAATTTGGATCTAATCATCAATGCTTTCACACAGGTCCAAGTCAAGTCCTGCAGTGGTCAGAGACCCGCAGAACTACTCGTTGACTCGCGAGAAGTAGCAAGCATTGATGACCTACAGTACCAGCACGGTACTCCCCTCACTCGCATCCAGAGAACAGGATCTTGTAGAATGGAGCTAGTCGAATATGGCTCAGACCTCGATAGCTACACCCCAGAGCATCATATCTATGTGACTATTCTCAATGAGCACGATCAGGATGCCCTCAGTCCACATGATCCCAATAAAACTCCAGATCAGATTTCTGAGGATGAACTAACCATCAACGCTCTGCAAGATGGAGATGACGCTAGGAGGGCAGCACATAGAAGGAAGAATGCATAGAGGGCCCAACATAGACTCCGAGTAGAGGATCGTGCGCGCATCAATCCACGCGACCTCAACCGGGATTTCGACAACGTAGCAGACCCGATCTTCGATACTCCCATTGCTGCGCTGGCCAAAGCTACTATCCGCCTCATGCAGATGCCAAGGAACCCAGAGATGGAGCGCATAGTTCAGTTGACTGGTAACTCCGTTACACAACTCGAACGTCAAAATCCCCTGTCATCAATACGTGGCAACACAGCAAGCCAGCCACACTCTAGGGGGCCACCGCCGTCATCAAGTACAGCAAAGAGTGCAAGAGGAACAAGTAGTTGCCAGCTCCCAGCACCCTAGGGATGATCGACCAGCGGGCAACCAAGCTGCAAGAAACCAGCCAAACCGGGGTCAGAACAATGACCGCGGCCACAACCGTGAGGAGGTAGCAACCTCAGGTGTCGACGCTCGGGAGATCATCAATGCAAGGCGCCAAGCGTGCCCTTCTGACAACTCTGATCGTTTCCCAGTCTTCAGCAGCGTTTTCGACAATGTTTAGTACCCAAAGGACTTCAAACCAGCTAACCTCCAGAAGTATTATGGTAAGCAAGATCCTGTCCAATGGTTACGATTGTACTCGACGGCTATTGATGTTACAGGAGGAGATACTGCCACTAAGGTCCTCTACTTCCCCATGGTCCTGGAGCCTATGCCGCTTACCTGGCTGGAGAGCCTGAAATGTGAGTTCATCCACTCCTGGGAAGATCTCAAGAAGGTCTTCGTCGACAACTTTCAAGGGTCTCTGCATCGGGTGGCTACTCGCCATGCCCTTGCAATGTGCAAACAAGAGTCAGGCGAGTCCCTAAGGTCCTATGTCAAACGCTTCTTCGACACAAGGGCAACCATCGCCAATGTCTCCGACAAGGACGTCATCGACTACTTCCACGACGGCATCAGTACACAATCTCTCTACCGCGATTTCGAATGAAATCACCCTGATTTAGTGGTGAAACTATGCGACATGATGCAGCGTTGGGTAGACGAGGAAGAACAGGAATGCAGCCGCTTTCCTCGCTGCAACAATGATAACAATGGGAAGCGCAACAACGATCGTGACGGCAGCAGTAGCCAGCGGGACCCATGCGAAAGTGAAAGCCAGATGATGTCGTCGGGGCTACCGATCGTACCCCGCATGGCAAAAGGACGGGCAAGCCTTAGGATCAATTTGACAAGATTTTGCATAATAAGAAGTGCCCGATCCATCCAAAGTACAATCACTCGATGTTCGAGTGCACTATCATCCGCAAGTCCCTCACCTCTCCATTACCCAATGCGCCGAAGAAGAAGCAAAACAAAGAAGATGAAGACGATGACAAGAAAGATCCAGACGGGTTCCAGCAACCTGAGAACGTGGTCAATGTCATCTTCGAAGGAGACCCATGCTTCTCCAAGCGCGCCCAGAAATTAATCATACGGAAAATCCTCTCTGTGGAACCTGCAATTCAGAGACCATTAAAATACAGCGAGGTCCCAATCACCTTCTCTAGGGAGGATCACTGGACCTGCTTTTCTGAACTAGAAAAATTCCCGTTAGTACTCGACCCGGTCGTACAAGGATCAAAGCTTACTCGAGTACTTATTGATGGAGGAAGTGGCCTCAACTTAATCTTTGCAAGTACTCTAAGGAAGATGGGTCTCAACTACATGAGCCTGCTCACTCCTAGTAAGGCTCCCTTCTACGGCATCATCCCAGGAAATTCCTCTACACGAATTGGATTAGTTACCCTACCGGTCACCTTTGATATAGAGAAAAACTTCCGGATGGAGCACATCAAGTTTGAAGTAGCCGACTTCGAATCTTCTTACCATGCCATCATGGGAAGACCAGCACTGGCCAAATTCATGGCTGTACCCCACTATGTCTACTTACTTCTCAAGATGCCAGGCAACACAAGAGTTCTCTCCTTACGCGGCAACTTGCTCAAATCTTTTGAGCGTGACAAAGAGGCAATCATCCATGCCTCCAGCATCCGGGTGCCATGCTCTGTGAGTGAGATTCTGGCAGCTGCTAAGGTGCTATCCCTCGACATTAAGAATTTTGTCCCCTCTAAGAGGCCAAGCCAGTCCTGGATCAAGCCGACCAGCGACGTGGGCACAAAGACAATTCAATTGCAAGAAGGAGATGAGTCCAAGACTGCTATCATTGGCACTGGGCAGGGCAACAAATAGGAACTCAAGCTCATCAACTTCCTTAGGGCTAACCGAGAAGTATTTTCCTGGAAACCAGCAGATATGCAAGGGGTGCCCAAGGAGTTAATCGAGCACACATTAAAAGTCGACCCTAAAGCCACACCAAAGAAGCAACGCCTACGACGATTCTCCCCAGACAAGCGAGAAGCCATTAAGAAAGAGCTGGCAAAACTACTCACAGTAGGGTTTATCAAGGAGGTATGCCACCCCGAGTGGTTGGCCAGCCCTGTACTCGTCCAAAAGAAGAACTACAATGAGTGGAGAATGTGTGTCGACTACACAGATCTAAATAAGCATTGCCCAAAGGATTTTTTCTGGCTACCGAGCATCGATCAGGTAATCGACTCCATAGCAAGATGTGTTTTGCTATCCTTCCTCGACTACTATTCTGGTTATCACCAGATCGCCCTCAAGGAAGAAGACCAAATTAAGACGGCATTCATCGCCCCTTTTGGGGCATTCTCCTACAAGATCATGTCCTTCAGGTTGAAGAATGCAGGAGCCACCTACCAGCGAGCGATATAGCTGTGTTTCGCCAATCAGCTACATCACAGTGTTGAAGCTTATGTCGACGATGTCGTTGTCAAAACCAAGACCTAGGATCAATTCATTGCTGACCTAGAAGAAACCTTCAACAGCCTCCGCAAATTTCGCTCGAAACTCAACCCAACCAAGTGTCTTTGGCGTACCCTCTGGAAAACTACTCGGATTCATCGTCAGCCACCGAGGAATCAAAGCTAATCCAGAGAAGATCAATGCCATCATGGCCATGGATGCTCCAACAACAATCAAGGACATCCAGAAACTCACAGGCTATATGGCAGCCTTAAACAAGTTCCTGTCTAGACTTGGAGAATGAGGCTTACCCTTCTTCAAGCTTTTGAAATGGCAAGACAAATTACAATGGGTCCCAGAGGCGGCGGAAGCACTCGAGAACCTCAAACAGCACCTCCAGTCACCGCCAATTCTCACAGCTCCACTACCTGTTGAAGAACTACTCCTCTATGTTGCAGCAACTACCCACATAGTCAGAGCTGCAATCGTGGTTGAACGCCCGGAAGAAGGTCATGCTTATGGTGTCCAGAGGCCAGTTTACTTCACTAGCGAAGTACTTTCTTAATCAAAGGTTAGGTACCCTTCTATTTAGAAAATTCTCTACGAAATCCTTATTACTTCCAGGAAGCTTCGCCACTACTTCGACGAGTACAAGATCATGGTTGTTAAAGACTTCCCATTGGCGGACATACTCCACAATCGGGATGCTACTGGAAGAATCTCCAAGTGGGCAGTAGAACTGGGGGCTCTCCAGATCAAATTCAAGTCCAGAACAGCTTTCAAGTCACAAGCACTAGTCGACTTTCTAGCTGAATGGCGGGAAAATCAAGTTCTAGCACCTCCCAATGTTCCCAAGCACTGGGTAATGTACTTCGAAGGTTCACTCTAGCTTGAAGGGGGTGGTGCAGGAGTTTTATTCATCTCCCCTAAGGGTAGTACGTGCTCCAGATCCTATTTGAAGTCTCCAACAATGAAGCTGAATATGAGGCACCCTTGCATGGGCTACGCCTGGCGGTTTCCCTCGGTATCAAATGGCTACTCGTGTACGGCAATTCTCTACTCGTCGTCCAGCAAGTAAACAAAGAATGGGACATCAATAAGGAAACAATGGATGCATATGTGGCAGAAATTAGAAAACTCGAGAACAAGTTTTCAGGATTGGAGATCCACCATGTTGATCGCGATGATAATGTGGGAGCCGATGTCCTCTCCAAACTTGGATCTTCTCGGGCAAATGTTCCCCCAGGAGTTTTCATCCATGAGTTACATCATCCATCAGTCAAACTCCAAAATCACTCAACCACCGACATGGTGGTTTCGACCACGGTCTGGGAGGTTTTGATGATTGAGGAAGATTGGCAGACACCCTTCATCGACTTCATCAAGGAATTCAAACTTCCACCTGGTGTTGATGCAAAAAGCACCCAAGCTGCGCGGATCATCCAGTGAAGCAAAGGATTTGTCTTAGTCAGTGACAAATTCTATAAGCCCTCGGCTTCTGGAATTATCATGAAGTGCGTTACTTTGGAAGAAGGCAGGATATCCTAAGGGAGATCCATGAAGATGTATGTGGCAATCATGCTGCATCGCGAACACTGGTCGGAAAAACCTATAGATCAGGTTTCTTTTGGCCGGCTGCTGTCTCAGATGCTGAAGACCTCATCAGGAGATGCCCTGGATGCCAGTTCTTTGGCAAGCAAATTCATGTTCCAGCCCACGATTTGATCACAGTACATCCATCTTGGCCCTTTGCATGTTGGAGTCTGGATATGATTGGACCTCTAACTACAGCGCCAGGGGGATTTACTCATGTATTAGTGGCAGTAGACAGGTTTACCAAGTGGATCGAGTACAAAGCAATCGTCAAGATTGTTGGAAATATGCCCTAGAGACAATCATATTTCCTTGTATTCATGATTAATAAAGTGTTCCTTGAATATCTATGGATGACAACTTGTATTGATTAATGCTTATGTGAAGTATTTGTGAAACCCTTTACTTGGTGGGATATTCTAAAATGTTCCTAGTCGGAGTTCATGTGAGAACACAAATGAATATTAGACTAGCACATGTATTAGTTGATTGACTACGTTTCACAAGTCATGGACATGGGGATGTCAAACTAATAATGTGGGTTCATGTGAGACATGAGACATAACTGACCCAACATGAGATGATGACTTCTCATTACACAATATGTACGCTGTGTCCTAAGACCTGAGATCGTCGTATGTACTCAAGATGTGAACCGACTTACTTAGGAGCCATCAAATGCTACACCGTAACTGGGTAGTTATAAAGGTGGTTTTTGGGTCTGTCAAAAAGTATGCTGTGAGACATAGTCGGTCAAGATGGGATTTGCCCCTCTCTACAAGAGAGAGATATCTCTAGGCCCCTCGAGTGATTCGGATCAAGAAATGCATGGCCATGCTAGGGTTAAGAGTTAACCAAGGATTCCAAATCATACGATCGAGAAAGAGTGGTCGGCTTCAAACTAGACCAAATATCGTGAGGCAAAAGGAACAACATGTATAAAGATTGTGATGGCTCGACAGATATGATTTGCGCATGCTTAGGAGTTGACACGTCTTGCTAGAGACCGCTATCAACTATTGGCGAGTAGGAGTACTGGGCCATATCTATTCACGCGTGAGCCCGTAGGGTCACACACTTAAGGGCCAGAAGCCTAATGAGGATGAGATCCAAATTAAACTGGGCTTTAATGCACTAATGGGCCTTGAGAGGCCCATAAGGTTGGACCCTTGATAGGGCCCATAGCAACTCACCAAGGGGGGGGCGTCCAAGGTGGGGGCAAGGGCAGCCCACATAGGGTGCCCAAGGTGGGGCCCACTAGAGCCCATCTAGGGGGCGCCCATCAGGCCTATATAAGCAATGGGAAAGGGTGGGGGTGCACACCCCTAACCCTAGCCCCCTTTACTGGCCGCTGCCCTCTCTTTCGTGCATCAAGCCCTAGTTGTTCTCGTGGATCTAGCAATCCGGAGTGCGACGCTTCTTCCCATACGTGTGGACTTCGTGGAGGTGGTTCACGCAACTGCACTGTCGGCTTCTATCTACACTACACCGACGCGCTATAGAAGTTCTGCAACCGCGTGTCTAGTGGTAATCTCGTGATCTATAACTGCAGTAATCCTGGTTTACGCGGTAGAAAAATTTTGTTTTTGCTAACCCATATTCCTACAGAGGTATCAAGAGCCAGTGTTGTCTCGTTAGAGATTTGGATATGTGCATATGGAGATATGCGTAGTTTCAGATCGATCTATGACCTAGTTTCGTAAACTAGCTGCGAAGGTTGTGCAACGACATACTCCTACCGGTCGGTTTTCCACCATCGGAGTTAAGTGATGCACATAAACCCGGTCGCTGCAGTAGGAGATCAATGTGATTGGTCGAATCAAAATTTACGGCATAAGCCAGATGCATAGGGCAGTAGATTGGATCTACTGCGAGTTCTGTTTTGTTGCAAAAGCGTGTGTTACTGTAAAACAGTCATAACTTTTGCATACGAACTCGGAATGAGGCGAATTTTATATCGATTTGTATCTACATAAAAAGCTAGACTTGGTTCATAATAGTTTTGCTGTTTTTGTGAAATTTAGATTTGAGAAATTCAGCACAGAAGATAGGGTTTTCGGCGTTTTAAGTTCGGACATCAGAATCGCATAACTCTGTTTTGCAGGTTTTGTGATCGGTATGGCCCCTATGTGTATGTGATGCATGTGTGTAATTGTTTCATGACCTGTGTGTCGTGATTATGAAAATTCAGTTGGAGCCATATGAATTGTTGCATTTGATGTAATGGCCTGCGTTCCAACCTGTGATGATCCAAGTCGTGAATGTAATTTTATTTACTAGCTATTAGGTGTAATAGCAAGTTCTAGTTCTTGGAGTTTTCATCACATGAAGGATGGTGCACATGTACATGGAGATGGAGATCAACATGGTGAACAAGTTCCATGAAAATGGAGATCTACATGGCGAACAAGTTCTATGGAGATGGAGATCACCATGAGAACAAAGGCCATACTGATTCACAATTATGTGCTTGCCATTCTTAACGTTTTACTACTACGTGCGTCATAGTAGAAGTGGAACGATCCCTCATTAATTTTGAGCAATCATGCCCTACCAACTAAACCTTGCACTGTCACATGTCTTGTACGATTGGTGGTGGGTCTATGAAATTAGGGTGCCATTGGTTTTCCTTGACTAGATAAGCTGTATCGGATACATGCACGCACAAAGGGTTGGTTAGCTTGACAAGGTCATCTTAATGGTTAAGGACCTTGGGGCATAAATGTTGGGAGCAAGATATGGAGATGTCACCCAACAACAAGAGTCATATGAGATATGATTAGCAAGAATTGCTTACCGATCTACCTCGTCTTCTAGTGGTGATGCAAAAGCTCACTAGTGGACGTGTTAGTTGTGGGTCTTGAATCACTAAGAATCAACAGAGGGATATTGATATTAGTGGGAGTAATTTATGTTTCTTTTACTCCATCATGAATACTTTTGTCTTAGGATTTTGTATTTATTTTGTTGTAGATCAATGGATCAAAACCAACCTTTTGCTTTACGTTCCGTACTTGACAGCAACAAATTGAATGAGACAAACTATGCGGATTGGATCCGCAACCTGACAATTGTTCTCAGGGCAGCTAGCAAGGAAGATGTTCTTGATAACCCACTGCCAGAAGAGCCTGCTGCAGATGCCCCAGCTGCTGAGAGGAATGCTTATAGGAGAGCGGTTGTTAAAGACCGTGAAGTGAGATATCTCATGCTAGCTTGCATGGAACCTGAGCTGCAGATGCAGTTTGAGAATAACCATGCGGCGCACGATATGATCGTGGCGCTACGGGACATGTTCCAGACTCAGGCCAGGACTGAAAGGTTCAATGTGTCCAAGGCCTTTGCTGAAACTAAGCTAGCAGAAAGAGCATCAGTAGGGCCGCATGTAATCAAGATGGTTGGTTACACACAGAGATTGGAGAAGCTGGGCTTCCCACTTGGCCAAGAGTTGGCCACTGATTTCATTCTTGCCTCTTTACCTCTGAGCTATGGAAACTTCGTCTCGAACTACCACATGCACGGGGCTGAGAAGGGCTTGAATGAGCTGTGCGGCATGCTCAAGATGGTAGAGAGTGACATCAAGAAAAGCACAGGTGGCGGCCCTGTGATGGCTATCCAGAATAAGCCTACTTTCAAGAAGAAAGGTTAATCTTAAAAGAACAAGGGCAAGGCTAAGGTTGTGAACCCCAAGCCAAACCCTACACCCAAGGCCAAACCTGGACCAGCTGCAGACAAGGAGTGCTTTCATTGTCACCAGCCAAGACACTGGAAAAGGAACTGCAAGCTGTACCCAGCCACGCTGAAGAATCGTTCTTCCACCTCAGGTACGCTTGTTGTTCATATTATAGAAATATTTCTCGCTGACTCTTATGTTAATTGTTGGGTACTTGATACCGGATCGGTTGCTCATATATGCAATTCAATGCCGGGAATGATAAAGAGTAGAAGCGTTGAAAGAGGAGAATTTGACTTCCGCGTCGGCAATAATGCAAGAGTTGCTGCTTTGGCCGTCGGGATGATGCAACTACACCTACCATCAGGATTTGTCTTGGAGCTTAATAATTGTTATTTTGTTCCTAGTTTGAGTCAAAACATTGTGTCTCCTTCATGTTTGATGAAGGATGGTTATTCTTTTGCGAGTGAAAACAATGGTTGTGTGATCTCTAAGAATAATATGTTTGTGACTTTGGCGTCCATTACGAATGGGCTATTTATTTTAAATCTTGATGATTCTCCTATCTGTAATATAAGTGCTAAAAGGCCTCGGCTAAATGATTCGAATCCTACCTACATGTGGCATTGTCATCTCGGTCATATAGGTGAGAAAAGCATGAAGAAGCTCCATGAGGATGGACTTCTAAGTTCATTTGATTTTGAATCATACAAGACATGCGAAGCTTGTTTGCTGGGCAAGATGACCAAGACGCCGTGCATAGGTTTTCCAGAGAGAGAATCAGATTTGCTGGAACTCATACATACGGATGTGTGTGGACCAATGAGCTCGACTGCTAGAGGAGGATTTCAATACTTCATTACTTTTACTGATGACTTAAGTAGATATGGCTATGTCTACTTAATGAGGCATAAGTCTGAAACATTTGAAAAGTTCAAGGAATTTCATAATGAAGTTGAAAATCAGCGTGGCAAGAAAATTAAAGCCTTACGATCTGATCATGGGGGTGAATATCTGAGTCACGAATTTAGCGATCATTTGAAGAGTTGCGGAATTGTTCCACAACTTACGCCGCCTGGAACACCTCAAAGAAACGGGGTTTCCGAGCGACGTAGTCGAACTCTGTTGGACATGGTTCGATCAATGATGAGCCAATCAGACCTACCATTGTCATTTTGGGGTTACGCTCTAGAAACAGCGGCTTTCACACTGAACAGGGTGCTGTCAAAATCCGTAGACAAGACACCATATGAGATATGGACTGGCAAGACTCCCAGTTTGTCTTTTCTAAAAATTTGGGGATGTGAAGCATTTGTCAAACGACTCCAGTCTGACAAGCTTGCACCCAAATCGGATAAGTGCATATTTGTGGGATACCCAAAGGAGACCTTAGGGTATTACTTCTGCAATCGATCTGAGGGCAGAGTGTTTGTCGCTCGGAATAGAGTTTTCCTAGAGAAAGAGTTTCTCAAAGGAGAGAAAAGTGGAAGAACGGTGCAACTCGAAGAAGTTCGAGATGAGCCAATAGGTCAAGACTCTACAAGTGATGCTAATGTAGCTGAACAAGTTGAGATGCCTATGGCAACAGAAACACCTCCGCAACCACAGAGGTCAGCAAGGCTTTGCGCAGCGCGTGAATTATTATTGTTAGACAATGATGAGCCTATGACATATGCAGAGGTGATGGCAGACCCTGACTCCGAGAGATGGCAACATGCCATGAAATCCGAAATAGAATCCATGAAGGAAAATCAAGTTTGAAACTTGATAGACCAGCCTGATGGTGTGAGAACTATAGAGTGCAAATGGATCTATAAGAATAAGAAAGATATGGATGGAAATGTTCACATCTATAAAGCTCGACTTGTCGCAAAAGGTTTTTGACAAGTTCAAGGAGTTGACTACGATGAGACCTTTTCGCCCGTAGCGATGATTAAATCTATTCGGATTATTCTAGCTATTGCTGCATATTTTGATTATGAAATATGGCAGATGGATGTCAAAACAGCTTTCCTTAATGGAAATCTGAGGGTTTTGTATATGATGCAGCCCGAGGGTTTTGTCAATCCGACCAATGCTGGAAAGATATGCAAGCTTCAAAAATCCATTTATGGATTAAAGCAAGCATCTTGGAGTTGGAATATTCATTTTGATGAAGTAGTCAAAGTGTTTAGCTTCATTAAGAACGAAGAAGAAGCTTGTGTTTACAAGAAGGAAAGTGGGAGCTCTGTTGCATTTCTAATCTTGTATGTAGATGACATGCTGCTGATTCGAAATAATATTTCTATGCTTGAGTCTGTAAAGACTTCACTGAAAAATAGTTTTTTGATGAAGGATTTAGGAGAAGCAGCATACATACTAGGCATCAAGATCTATAGAGATAGATCAAAGAGGCTTATAGGATTAAGCCAAGATACTTACATTGACAAAGTGTTGAAGCAGTTCAACATGGAAGAGGCAAAGAAAGGATTCTTGCCTATGTCACATGGCATACATCTTAGCAAGACTCAGTGTTCTACAACGACTGATGAGTGAGAGCGCATGAGTAAAGTTCCATATGCCTCAGCAATTGGATCAATTATGTATGCAATGATAAGTACACGCACAGATGTTTCTTATGCTCTAAGTGTTACGAGCAGGTACCAGTCAGATCCAGGTGAGAGTCACTGGACAGCTGTGAAAAACATCCTCAAGTACTTGAGAAGAACTAAGGATGTGTTTCTAGTCTATGGAGGTGCGGAGGAGCTCGTTTTAACTAGTTACACTGATGCTAGCTTCCAAACCGACAAAGACGATTCAAAGTCTCAGTCCGGTTTCGTGTTCAAAGTAAATGGTGGTACGGTTAGCTGGAAGAGTTCCAAGCAGGAGACGGTGGCCGATTCTACAACAGAAGCCGAGTACATCGCAGCTTCGAAAGCTGCGAAGGAAGGTGTTTGGATAAGGAAGTTCCTTATTGAGCTTGGTGTGTTCCTTAATGCCTCTAGCCCACTGGATCTCTACTATGACAACAGTGGACCTATTGCACAAGCCAAGGAGCCAAGGAATCACCATAAGAGCAAACACGTTATGCGGCAATTTCATCTCATTCGAGAGTTCATCGATCGTGGTGAGATCAAGATATGCAAAATACACACGGACCTGAACATTTCAGATCCGTTGACAAAACCCCTTCCCCCGCCCAAGCATGAGAGGCACACAAGAGCAATGGGTATTAGACACATTCTAGATTGACTCTAGTGCAAGTGGGAGACTGTTGGAAATATGCCCTAAAGACAATCATATTTTTTTGTATTCATGATTAATAAAGTGTTCCTTGAATATCCATGGATGACAACTTGTATTGATTAATACTTATGTGAAGTATTTGTGAAACCCTTTACTTGTATGGATATTCTAAAATGTTCCTAGTCGGAGTTCATGTGAGGACACACATGAATATTAGACTAGCACATGTATTAGTTGATTGACTACGTTTAACAAGTCATGGATATGGGAATGACAAACTAATAATGTGGGTTTATGTGAGACATGAGACAGAACTGACCCAACACGAGATGATGATTTCTCATTACACAATATGTACGCTGTGTCCTAAGACTTGAGATCGTCGTATGTACTCAAGATGTGAACCGACTTACTTAGGAGCCATCAAACTCTACACCATAACTGGGTAGTTATAAAGGTGGTTTTCGGGTCTGTCAAAAAGCTTGCTGTGAGACATAGTCGGTCAAGATGGGATTTGCCCCTCTCTACAAGAGAGAGATATCTCTGGGCCTTCGAGTGATTCAAATCAAGAAATGCATGGCCATGCTAGGGTCAAGAGTTAACCAAGGATTCCGAATCACAGGATCGAGAAAGAGTGGTCGGCTTCAAACTAGACCAAATATCGTGAGGCAAAGGGAACGACAAGTATAAAAGATTGTGACGGCTCGACAGATATGATTCGCGCGTGCTTAGGAGTAGACACATCTTGCTAGAGACCGCTATCAACTATTGGCAAGTAGGAGTACTGGGCCATGCCTATTCACGCGTGAGGCCATAGGGTCACACACTTAAGGGCCAGAAGCCTAATGAGGATGAGATCCAAATTAGACTGGGCTTTGATGCACTAATGGGCCTTGAGAGGCCCATAAGGTTGGACCCTTGATAGGGCCCATAGCAACCCACCAAGGGGGGCGTCCAAGGTGGGGGCAAGGGCAGCCCACCTAGGGTGCCCAAGGTGGGGCCCACTAGAGCCCATCTAGGGGGCGCCCACCAGGCCTATATAAGCAAGGGGAGAGGGGGGTGTTAGACCCGGGATAGCAGGGACTGCTTATAGACATAGAATATTCTAGAGTAAGGGATAGCTCATGGACTGCCCGAATAGATGTAGAACTAGCTGCAGTACAAAGGAAACTACCTGATTGTGTTGTAGTAGGACTCCAACTGTACTCGGCTAGGACTTTCCATGTAACCTTGTCTCGAGACTCTGACAAAGTCTTGAGCTTCTCTATTTCATCTGCGTTTCGGTACATAATAATCTTTAAATCCAGTACCAAGCTTTCCTAAATCTCTAAAGATTTGGCACAAGCTATGCACTCAATTAAAAAGAAAATTTTATAAACACCAAGCGAATCTACTAGTCGAATGCATATTCAACGCTAAAGACTTAACATTTCTTTGATTGGGAGAGCTTCTTCAGCTTTCCCTCAAGAGTAGTCTTCTCAGTCGAGAGCGTCTTAACCATCTCTCTCAGAGCATTTAGCTCTGTCTCATATTGGGACTGGCCACGATCCCGTCCCAGTGCCTCCTGCAAAATAAAAGATTAGTACACTACTCGATCTACTACAAAAGGTACTCGAAGTATTCGACTACTTACCTCCAGCAGCTTGAAAGCATGCTCCACCTTCTCTCGTGGCAAGTCACTTCCCGATGTGACTTGGGAAGTACTCGCCACAACAATAGCCTTCTTGGGCACCTCCTCAATCCTCCCTACAGTATTCCCCGTGTTTTGGGAATCTAAAGGAAGAACATGATACTTAATCACACTAAGGGCAAATAAAAGGATATCTTTCCTACAAGGCACTACAAGCTTACCTGCAGGGGTCTCCGCAGGCTGTTTATCATCGCCTCCCTCAGGAAGCTTCTCGCCTTCTCCTCTTTCTGGAAGCTTGCTGCTTCTACCATCCTCCGGGATCTCCTCATTTACCCTCTCAGAATTGGGCAAAGGAGAATCCCGAAGCATGGAACTGACCATAGCCTCCGCATCCTAAGCACTCATATCTGGAGTACTCGGCAACTTCTCCACCCCGGATTGGGAAGCTGAATTGCCTTCAGCCTCCATGCTCTCATCCAGGATTGCATCCCTGTAAAGACAAAGTAGTTACAAACTACTAGATTCAAAACAGATCCTACACACACAAGTTCTAAAGAATTTACGCAGGAGCTCTTATTAGGGCAAACCCCTTGATGCCAAATTTGCGGGCAGGCTTTGCGATCACAGCCAGTTTACCCGCATCTACGGTCTTATTTACATCAGAACTACTGGCTGAATGAGTAGCCCCAATCCCACTCGACGGGTCCACTGTGGTGGAGGGGACTGTCTGTTCCACCGCAACATCATCCCCAGATGCCGAGGTCCGTGGCATCTTAGCCGCCGGACTTGGAAAAGCAAAAACACAAATCAAAACTTGCAAATCGACAACTAGAAAGTACTCGATTGCAAAATCACTAGCTACTTACTTATCACTAGTAGTGTGGGAGGAGCTGCTACGCTTCCTCGCCACTGACTGAGTACTCCTTAGGTACTCGGTCTGGACATCAGTACTTGGAGTGGGGCTGTGCTCCCCATCACTCCTTTCCCCAGACGCTGCCTCATCTGCACAACCAAGTCTAGATATCAGTACTGTTTATATGAAACCTCATATGAGCATACTAAGATTTGATTAACAGATCGAGGAAATTAGAAGAACAAAAGGGCGAACAAATGCCTATTAGTGAAGGACTACTCTTAAAGTGATCCACGTCCTCCTACACCAAGCAAATCCTATCAGATTTACACTATGGTAAAGTACTCAATTTCTACGTATCGACTACTCTTATCAAGTACCTGCTTCGGCGGATTTGCAGCAAAAAATGTACCAGGAACAACTGGGATTTTCTTTACATTCTTCAGAAGTCGTTGTACTCGACTAAAAACTACATCATCCGAGATCTCTTCTTTCAAGTATCTGGACGGATCAGTTGTTCCCTGATACTGGAACCCAAGCGATTCCCGAGCCTACAATGGCTGGATCCTTCTCTTCATCCAGTCAAATACGACCGCCTCTCCAGTTAACAAGTTTTGTCTCAAGATAGCAATCCGCTCGAGTAGTTCAGAGATCTGACTCTTGTCGACTGGTTTTTTATTCCATTCGAGCCATTGGATTGGAGGGCCGGGAGTAATGGATGGAAAACTTCTCGACTAGTTCTCAACATAGAACCACTTGGGTTTCCATTCGATTACTTTATTACTAAGGTTATACGGGATATACACTCTATCCTTTCTTTGCTTAAGTTGGAGACCCGCGCCCCCTACTACATCTAAGACGAATCTGTCGGGCTGTGGTTTCAAATGAAAAAGAAAGCGAAAGAGTTTGAAATGGGGCTCGATTCCCAGAAAAGCTTCGCATAAATGCACGAAGATGGAAATATGAACAAAGGAATTTGGGGTCAGATGATGCAATTGGATCCTGTAATAGCGCAGGAGTCCAGAAAAGAAAGAAGAGCAAGGAAACCCCAATCCTCGTTCCATGTATGAGGTAAAAGCAATGATTTCCCCCGTATTCTCATACGGATGATCTTTCCCCAAGGCAGGACACCATTGGATAAATAGATCTGG
Organism: Panicum virgatum; assembly: GCF_016808335.1. Classification (NCBI taxonomy): domain Eukaryota; kingdom Viridiplantae; phylum Streptophyta; class Magnoliopsida; order Poales; family Poaceae; genus Panicum; species Panicum virgatum. Next base: position 11,230,491 of record NC_053152.1, read on the forward strand.
GAACTAAAAGACCCTGCGACACCAGAGAATCTAAGTCAGATTGAGAACACTTACTTGTGTTCCAACCCTCATCACTGGTTGGCTCTGCAGCCACACCCTTTCCCTTGGTCGCTTTCTTGGGGGCCATCCGGAAATCTACGGATTGCTTCACGCGCATACACTGGAGGAAACCCTAGGGCGATAGCGGGGAGTAAAGGGAAACAAGAACTTTGGATCTGGGTGCTCGAGAGCGAAAAGACAGATCTAAAGCAGTAAAAATAAGTGGCGGCCGGTGGGGTAAAATCTAAGTTACCGCTTCATTTTATAATGGCAGTGGAACATGGTAAAAACACCCAACAGGCCAAAAGTCCGTTGCAAATCGCGGAAAAACAGGATTTTAAAGAGGCATTCCTTTTTCTGAGATTACATTCTGGAAAAGAAAACACTAAAATCCCTAGTCGACTACTCGACACCCTTTTCCTTATCTGGGATTACATTCCAAAACAAAGATAAGTACTCAACACAGTACAACTACTAGGCATTACAACTCGAGTACTTTTTATTACATAACTTTACAAACGACCCGGGCTTGCATGCATGCTGCCTGGATCTCCTAGAGCTTCTAGTCGGCACCTGCTGCAGCTAGATCGTCTCGAGGCCGTGACAAAGTACAAACTTGTTATTCCCATTTCAGGAATAAAGATATTTGTGTTCAGGGAGATAAGCTACAAGAGGTTTGGAGGTAGATTACAGTAATCACCTCGCAAGTCCTCTTGTAGCATCTTGCAGAGAAATTTCTTCTTCTCCTTGAACACTTTGTGGCAAGATTAAGTTTCCCCGCCAAAGATGTTAGTTCTTGGGCACACAGAAACAGGCAACCCCAAGGATGTGACACAACAAGACTCAACCCAGCGACCCCAAAACTGCCTCATTGGAAGATACAAGGACATGATGTCCAGCATGGATCCGATGAGAACATTGGGGAAGCAGGAGGAGGCAGCAAAGACTTCTCTTGTCACTCGCAAGCTCTCTTTTAGCATCTTTTGCTGGGAAGAACTACACAAATCTCAGGAGGGCAAGAGCAAGAACACCAAGGAAAAGCCATGGCTGCTACACTTTGGTGCTTTTGCTAAGGGCCTCTCCCCTGCCTTTTATAGCCACAAGGGGCTTACTGAGGAGAACCTGTGAATCGATAGTGCACGTTTCACGGACGCATTCATGCCTACATTCACGGACGCAGTCAAAGATGCAATAATACAGATTCTCCAAACAGTAATGTCCCACGTGAGCACTGAATAAAGAGCCATTCATCCCGGGTTTTATTCCTGAAATTATTTCGGGTGCAATCTGTGTGGCGGATCCAATTGTATCATTTTTCTGGGATTTTACCCAAAAAAGAGGTCTTTTCGGATTCCAGATCTGATGAATCCTGCAAATCATCTGAAGGAAAAAATATGATGCCACGACTTAAATCCTTAATTCCAAATCTATGCTCGGGGGCTACTCGCAGCAAAAGGGATTTTGATTTAAGGCTCGGGGGCTGCTGGATATAGGCATCAAAGATTTATTTTTCAATTTTTTTTGAAAAATAGACTGAAGTGACCCTCAGCCTGATACTGCGATTCAACCTAAGGCTCAGGGGCTACTCCATACGGAGCGCGAGTACTTCGCGCACCATATATGATCAAGATTTTGGGGCTTGAGCACCTCACAGCCTCGAAGCAAACGGAAGTACTTGAAGGACTACTCGATGTATCTGAAGGAAGGACCAGAAGCAACCAGAAGGATATTCTGACTACTTGAAGTACTCGAAGACGCCCAGCCAAGTACTCGACGCCTGCAGGACTCGGCTACGAAGAGCTCGTGGGCTTGTGAGACCCGGAACAGCGGGACTGTTTATAGACATAGAATGTTCTAGAGTAAGGGATAGCTCATGGATGTATCTTACCTCTTTTGTAACTACCCGAATAGATGTAGAACTAGCTGCAGTACAAAGGAAACTACCCGATTGTGTTGTAGTAGGACTCCAACTGTACTCGGCTAGGACTTTCCATGTAACCCTGTCCCCCCGGATATATAAGGGCGGGTAGGGACCCCCTCCAAACAATCATCAACACCTAAGGCAATACAAACCAAACAGGACGTAGGGTATTACGCAAACTCGCGGCCCGAACTTGTCTAAATCTTTGTGTTCGCCGATCCCTACCTACAAACCCTACTGCTAAGGGTATCCCTAAGCAGGCTTGGCGGTAAACACCGACAGGGTGCACACCCCTAACCCTAGCCCCCTTTGCTAGCCGCCGCCCTCTCTTCTGTGCATCAAGCCCTAGTTGTTCTTGCAGATCTAGCAATCCGGAGTGCGACGCTTCTTCCCGTATGTGTGGACTTCGTGGAGGTGTTGCGCTTGATGCCCAAGGACGAGCCATTCGTGAGGTGGTTCACGCAACTGCACTGTCGGCTTCTATCTACACTATACCGACGCGCTATAGAAGTTCCGCAACCGCGCATCTAGTGGTAATCCCGTGATCTATAACTGCAGTAATACTGGTTTATGCGGTTGAAAAATTTTGTTTTTGCTACCCCATATTCCTACAAAGATATGATCAGACAGAGCAGTGGATTTCTTCTCCGATATCATACATTGGTTTGGTTTCCCTCACACGATCATTACAGATTTGGGTTCCAATTTTACTTCACCATCTTTCTAGGATTTCTGTGACAATGCTTGCATCAAAGTCAATTACGCATCTGTAGCCCACCCTAGGGCCAATGGACAGGTGGAACAGATCAATGGATTGATACTCGATGGACTCAAAAAGAGGATCTATGATACCAACACCAAAAAGGGTGGCAAATGGATCCAGGAGCTACCTCATGAACTCAGCCTAGCAAAGCTACTCGACAATCTCCTTTCTTTATTACATATGGATCAGAAGCCATATTGCTCGCGGATATAATGTGGAAATCTCCAAGAGTTGAAGCCTATCAAGAAGGAGAAGAAGTTGAAGCTCGACAACTTGACTTAGACTCAGTCGAGGAAGCAAGGATTAATGCCTTAACCCAATCGGCTAGATATCTTCAAGGTGTCAGACACTATCAGGACAATAATATACAACGAAGATCCTTCAACATACGAGATATGGTACTACGCCGCATCCAGGATGAAACAGGACTGCACAAGCTCAATTCAAGATGGGAACACCCTTTCATTGTTTCTAAGGTGACAAGACTAGTATCATATAGAATTACTGATGCTAATGGCAATGAAGTTCCCAATTCTTGGAATATTGAGCACATGCGCAAGTTTTATCCTTGAGTCCAGATTGTACTAGAGATGTGTCAGTGGTTTTTAATAAAATCTTGGCTACCAGTATATATTAAGTACTTTGCAAGCATCAGATTTGAAAGAGTCAACTGGTACTATCAACCAAGATTCAATCTGGACACATCGACTACTAAATAGTTAAACCAACTAGGTTTTTCCAAACTCGATAATCCTAAGGGATTCACTCCAACCTAGATAACCTAATTTGGATAGTCCACACAATTCTTCCTATCGGGATAACCTCAAGAGGTTCATCCTAACTAGATAATTACACGGGCCACGTCCTTGTCCTTCAAATAGGACATTCTACTCGCTAGCTCAAGTAGCCCTTAGGCTACAGCCTACACTTGAGAAACTTTATGGAGTTTTTTTCCACTTGGGTAACCTCTTAAGGTTCACCCTAACCGGTCAACTCTATGAAGTCCTCTCTCGTCCTCGCATAGGACACCCTACTCGCCAGCTCGAGTAGGTTTTGGATATCTCCAAAGAGTTTTTCCCACGGGTAACCTGACGAGGTTCACCCCAACTGGCAGGCTCTTGGAGGTTACTCCAGTCCTTAAATAGGACATCCTACTCGCCAGCTCGTGTAGTTTTTGGATATCTCCAAAGAGTTTTTCCCACTCGGGTAACCTGACGAGGTTCACCCCAACTGGTCAACTCTTGGAGCTTACTCCAATCCCCAAAAGAGATAACCTACTCGCTAGCTCATTCCTCTAAGGAACTAGATGAGCCGAGTAGTTTCAGGCCACGGCCTAACCTGGAAAACTTCACATAGTTTTTCCTACTTGGGTAACCCCACTGGGTTCACCCTAACTGGATAACTTTAACGGAGTCCATTCAAGATAACAACTTGTTCTCCCTTTGCAAGGCGTAGATCAAGTATAGGTACATCAGTTTTATACTGATATGCCATGAAAACATCTGTGCTAAGGGATTCCGAGCACCCTATGTAGATACGACTACTAATTCATGAGTCCTACGATATCAGAATTGTTTTCTGTTAACACATCAACAGGACAAAAATGAACTTTTAGTTTATCAAACACAGGTTTTCATACATATTACAAGGGCATTACAAAGGATCTATTCTTCTAAGGTCTTGATGATCTCCTCAGCTAGTGGCTCCGCCTCCTCCCGGTATCGGATGAAATCCTCCTCCGAGCACTCGACGGCGATTCCAGAAGCTAAAGGAGCCAATTTAGCTTGAGGCCAATATGACTTCATCAGACCAAGCACATGAGCAATGTATGACTTCGTGCTGGAAGAAAGGTACTCGAGGATCTTCCTGATTGCTTCCTCCAAGCATTCCACCAAAGACTTGGTACTCGATGTCCCATCTTCTTGTGGATCTACCATGTCCACAACTCGCTGAGCAGCAGCGACGAGTCTCTCATGCTGCTCCTGGAGGTCCTTCTTGTCCTCCTCCAACCTCTTGATCTGTTGCTTCAGAGCATAAGTTTCTCGAATATGCTTTTGGTTTGCATCATAGAACTTGTTCCGCATATCGAGAAACTCATCCCATCGCTTGGCGATCAGATCATCCTTCTTCGCGAGAAGCTTTCGGTTGTCCAAATTCTTATACAAAGCAGTGGATTTCAAGAACGACCAGTTGGCAACATCCTGCAAGGAGAAGTATACATCTCAAGATTACGAACTATTTGATAGCAAAAAGTACTCAAGAAGATGTGGAACTTACTCGCATGAAGTTGAAGCTCCATTTTATATTATCTTGCAATTTCTGCATGTTCTCTGGAGACAATAAGGGGTCATCGAACAACTCCGCCCCTGACTTCTCCTGAACAAAGGTAGGAAGGGACTAGAAGAGTTTTATCAGGACACCGGCACTACCCGACCCTCCAGCCCTTCCATCAGCAGTCGAAGCAGGAGAAGCTCCTACATCAGTAGTTGAAGTCGGAGCGGATTTTTCTGCTTCCCTAGAAGTACCCGCTCCTTGTGTACCAGGACCAGCGGAACTTTCAACTACCCCCAAATATTGGTGAATCGGGAGTAGTTTGAGAAGACTCTTGGCTGCTTTCGCACCAGTTGCGGAAATCTTGGATTTGAGCCTTTTCATGCTCGGATAGATGTTGAATTCTGAAGAAGTAAAATCAGAACAAAAGAGCAAAGGTCAATTCAGAAGCTTCAGAAGAATGCAAGGCACTTACTCGATGCTATAGGGACGGATGGCTTTTTTCCTCAAAAGTTCAGGGACTGGACTCTCCTTCCGCTTCCTCCCGAGAACGATGGCTAGAGTCTGGCTATCATCATCAGACCCAGCATCGGCAGAGGCAACAGCTTCAGGAGGAGGTGGAGGCAGACAATGCCACGCCTTGTAATTTATCTGTAAAAGATTCATATCAAGAAATCTACAGAAGTCAAACATAGAAGTACTCAAACAAGATTATCGACTACTTACCCAAGTGTTTTCAGGCGGATTACTGGCACTGAACAAAGAAGGGAGGACTAGCACCTTCTCAAAATCGTCAAGCACTTTACAACACCTATTAAACAGTTCAGAAGCGTGTATTTTCTCAGGAGTAAACCTGGATGGATCTTCCAAGCCTTCATATCTGAATCCTGGGTGCACCCTTCTCTGCAGAGGCTGTACTCGATGACCAAGGAAAGAGTAAACTACTGTCCCTCCAGTCACCCCTTTCTTCTTCAACTTAGCAAGGGCGGCACAAAGCTTTTGCACTTGACTTCCACCGGGACTGGCACTCATCCAAGTCACTTGTGCTTTCGGAGCCCCGGGAGTGTGCTCTGGCAGAGGGGACTCGAAGTTTTCGACATAAAACCAGTAACTCTTCCAATTGACTCCCTTACCAGAGGGTTGGTAGAGAAGGTACTTGCTCTCATTTTCTGGGTGAAGCACCAGCTCAGCACCGCCCACTTCGGCAGGCTTGCTGGTGCTAGAGATTGGGTGAAGATAGAAGAAATGTTGAAAGAAATGAAAATGTGGCTCGACGCCAAGGAGAGCCTCGCACAAATGAGTGAAGATAGCAAGATGAAGAGTGGATTGAGGGGTCAGATGATGCAACTGGATACCCCAAAATCGAAGAAGAGAATGGAAGAAATCGGAAATGGGAATAGTTAGACCGCGCTCCACAAAATCACAAAAAAGAATGATTTCATGGGTACCTTCGTATGGGCGGTCTTCTCCCTCCCCAGGACACCACTGGAACAGAGTGCGGCTTTGCTGGATCTTCATGTTCTCCAATTCAAGAACATTAGATTATGTCATCTTGCATTTCTTCCAGCCCTTGGCAATATCGGAAACTTCTTCAACTTGTGCTTTCCCCTTGGACTTCTTGGGAGCCATCCTTGATGTCACGAGGTGATCCTCTAAATGATGCTCGGGGGCTGAAGGAGGGGCTCAGGGGAGTGGAAGATAGGGGAGTGAAAAATTGGGGAATTTGGATCGAAAAATGACGGCGGCCAGGAGTAAAAGGGGTAAAAATCATAAGATTCTGAGCAGGTGAATTTTGGTGAATTTGGATCTAAAAATGACGGCGGCCAGGAGTTAAATAACCTTACGGGTGGCATTTTGGTGAATTGGCGGAAGACCAAAAGACACCCTCTATTCAAACTAATTCTGAGCAGGTTTCCAAAAACCACCAGAATATGGTTTTTTGCCACGAGTTTTGGATTCTTAAATCTAAAAATTTGAGTTTACATTCAAGGCTCGGGGGCTGTGGAATACGTGGCATCAAGAGGCTTATTTTTCAAATTTTTTGGAAGATAAAGAAGAAAAAGACTGAAGTGACCCTCAGTCTGATTCTGTGATTCAACCTAAGGCTCGGGGCTACTCCATATGAAGCGCGAGTACTTCGCGCACCATATATGATCAAGATTTCGGTGCTTGAGCACCTCATAGCCTCGATGCAACCAAAAGTACTAGGAGAACTACTCGAAGTATTCAGGAAGGAATATCAGAAGCACCCGGTGGATGTTCAGACGGACTGAAGTACTCAAAGATGTCTTTACAAGCACTCGATGCCTGCAAGACTCGGCTACGAAGAGCTCGAGAGCTTGTTAGACCAGGGGCAGCGGGACTGCTCATAGGCATAGAAGTTTCTAGAGTAAGGGATAACGCACGGATGTACCTTACCTCTTTTGTAACTACCCGAATAGACGTAGGACTAGCTGTAGTATAAGGAAACTACCCGGACTGGTTGTAGTTGGACTCCAACAGTACTTGGCTAGGACTTTCCATGTAACCCTGTCCCCCCAGAGTATCTAAGGGCGGGCAGGGACCCCCTCAAAACTGTGACACCCTAGGTGTCTGCACATTAGTGTTGCATACCTTTTATACATCATGTGCTTGTTTTGCTTGAAAAAGGACCTTTTTGTAATTATAAAAGGTTATATGTGTAATATTGATTTTATGCAAGGTTCTTTCTATAGTTTAATTTGAATTAAATGTGTGATTATAGCTTTTGTGGAGGGTGTTTTTGCAAAATATGGTGTAATCATTACATGGCAGGAAACTTTTCAAATCAGCCCAAGTTTGAAGTGAAATTTCATTGAAAAAGACAAGTTTCCTTTGAATTCAAATCCCTCTTATGTTTTCAACTTTAGCTCTTGAATCTTTGATCAGATAAATTTTTGCACAACATCAAAGTTGTAGATATTGAAAAGTTGAACAACTTTCATGTTGGGTACTTTTTCATTTGAGCTTTAGTTTAAAAGTTATCCTTGCTTTACAGTTTGGTCCCTAAAATTTTCAGAAATTGCAAATCGATCCTTTCTTCCACCTCCAGCTCCTTTCCTCTATTTTTCTCTGCCACTGCTGCTGTGCAGTGTCGCCGGCGCCGTGGAGAGCCCGCCCGGCCGCGTTCTGCGTCGCGCTGGCTTCCACGCGTCGCCCTGATGCTCCCACCGCCCTCCTTTGCCTTGTGCTGCAGCCTCCCCGCTCTGCCACGCCGTGCGGCCGCCACCTCAACACCGCCGTGGAGAGCCCGCTGCAGAGGCCGTCGCTCTATCCTCTCACGCGCATGAGCACTACAAAAGCCCCTGTGTGCGGATCCTCTCATTCTTTTGCTGTTTCCCTGTCCCCAGAACCCAGAACGCCGCCGCCCGCCCGAGCTCCGGTGAGCGCGACCTCACCGTCGAACCCCTTCCTCCGCCCTTCCACGCCGTCAATCGACCCCACCATCCGCTCCGCCTCGTCCTAGCGCCGCTCCTCGACCGCTTCTCCTCACCCAAACCACACGGGAACCACCCCGCCACCGTGCTCCGAGCTCCACCGGCCGCCGCTCGCCGTGGACCAACCTCCTCCCGCCCTTATTTCGCGACCCAAGAGCATCCAGAGAAGCGCCTCGGCCTCTACTCCGTTTTCCCCAACCTACCCCTCGCCACCGGTGAGCCTAGACGCCGGAATCGTCCGGTCAAACCCCGCGCCCCCCCTCTGACCGGCCAGGGACCTCGGGTTTAGAATTCCAGAGACTCCAGGGTGTTATTTGAATAGGCCTAGACTCATGTGAATAGTGCTCTAAGCACTTCTTTGTAATTTCTAGCTGAGAACTTTGAAATTTAGTAGAAATTCGTAAAAAATTTGTAAAATAGCAAATCTTGATGTTCTGGAATCCTTGTGTAAAGCTCTTTGCAGTAGAAACATAATATGGTAGTTGTTTGTTGCAAGTTTTTGCTGTATAAATGGTTTTGTGTCACTAGGTAATTAAATACTAGATGATTTATCTTTTTCTTAACTGATGATTGAAGCCATGTCTTGTAGTGAAACTTTTATGGTAGTTTGTTATTGTAACACTAGTTTTGCTATAAAAATGTCGTGGTCAGTTCTCATGTATAGCTATTTATTTGATTTAATCCTTGTTTAGTATACTTTAATTATGATAAATAGTTTATGCTGATGATAAATCATGAAAATATTTCTGAGTGACCTTTTTGGATATTTTAAGTCTTACATGAAGTTTGAGCCCTAGTTCATGACTAGAACAGGAGCTAAAAATGAATCTTGCTAATCTGTTGTTCTGTTTTGTTTATTTTCTCAGAATTAATTCTGTGTAGATAAAATCATGAACAATTCACAGTAGCTAATTCATCCCTTTTTAGTTCTTCTGTTAAATTTTGAGCTTCTTCTTTGCTCTAATTTGACCTATATAATTCAAGCCTATTCTAGGTGTTGTCTGAATGAATGATTTGTTGTGAATAAATGGCTGCATGTTTTGGCATGATTTTTACAGGGTAGCTTAATCTGTTCATGTTCTGTTTAGGGTAAGTTTTGCTAAATTTATTTCTGTTTGTGCTTTGAGTTGTTTATTTATTAGCAAACCATGACTTACTTGTTATAGGAAATCACCCCCACTTGTTTATGAAGTTAGTAAACTTCATTTGTGCTGTTGATCATGATGCCTTGTGTAGTTAGATTTGTTATTTAACTACTCTATAAACGATTGCCCATGTGTGTTTATAATGTTGTTCTTGCATTACATATAGATACGACTACTTTGTCGGACGGGACGTACGAGCTGATCCCGGATTCCGAAGGAGGTGATCTCGAAGCTCAAGCGAACACCGCCGTACTAACTGAAGCCCCGGACCAAAGTTCGGAAGAGCCTAGAGCTGAAATAGTTAGCGACTACCGAGAAGGCAAGCCCCGGACATAACCTATATTTCAAATTATTATCATTTACTGTTATTACTTGCTTATGCATTTACAGTTCTTAGGATTTGAATTGAAACCCTAGATGCATGATCCTAGGAACCTATGTACTAAACACTAGACTTGAGTTCGACTACTTGCTAAGCTTATAGGACCGGTAAAAGTCGAGTGATTGCCTGTCACTCGTGAGCTTTATAGGAACTGCTTGTTTACTTTCTGTTATCAATATAAGGACGACGGACGGGATTGTGTTCGATATCATGACCTTATGGGAGACCCCGTCTGTGTTGATGAACTTGCTAAGGTCGTGGTGTGTGGTAGCGGTGGTTAAGTTTTTGAAAGTACTAGCCACATGCCGTAAATATGGTACGCGGCAAGCCTAGTAGCCGATTGGACCGGGGAGTGGATATACCTCCCACTCTCTCTTAGGGATAGGTTTTTTTTTATGTTGCGCAACACTACGACTTCAAGGGACAAGGTTCGGCCTTGGAGCCCTGTAGTCGGGGAGAGTGGCACTATCCACAAGCCGGAAAGAAAGGTCAATGGTTGTTTGGGAACGACCCGACGGTGTTCCAGACGTGTGTGTTAGGTTTGCCTGGCCAGGTTAAGAAATTCGATTCGAATCGTCTGCTTCTCACAGTTTGGGACTGCTTGATCCCTTTGCCACACAGAGTAATAAGAGCAACAATATTATTTATCAATCTGGATGTTTGCTTAGTTCTCTACTATGATTGGATAGTAGCTGCTTACATAGAATGGTTAATCAAATAGAATCTTGAAAGCTAAAACTTGAAAGTAAGGACCTACTCTTTATTGCTTTTCAGCAAAAAGGAAAACCAGAGCCTCACAAATCTTGTATAGTCTAGCTAAAGTGGGCTACTTATACCCGTTGACGGTTAAGTCTTGCTGAGTATTAGAATACTCAGTCTTGCTGTTGAAAACCTTTTCAGGTATGAGTTTCGAAGAGCAGATCGCTAGCTTGACCTACCCATGCTCTTTGCCTCCTGGCTGGTCCGTAGAGTGGGATACGTCTTCGACCGGCAATGACTATGACGAGTGATACCATGCTTGGGCTAGCCTGGTATCCTTTTGCGACGTGTTGTAGCCGTCGTGTTTTATCTTCCGCTGTCTAAACTCTGAACTTAAGTTATGGCTTGTATAACTGTTTTACTTAAGTTAGTTTTGTAATAATGGTTTGAACTGGTTTGTAATCATTATTATGCCTGTGTTGTAAAATTGTGGTTGTAATATCTCTAGACTCGCCTTCGTGCGGGGTATGCTTGTTCGATCCGAGAACCGGTGGTTGTATCGGGACGTTACCCGACAGACCAAGAGTTGTTCCGTTTGAAGTGCGTATGAGCTGGTGTTGCCTTTATGGTGATGGCCTGCGCACTTGAGCCGGGATAATTCAGGTGGTTCTGCCACAAAAACATAGCAACACCTAAGGCAATACAAGCAACCACACAGGACGTAGGATATTACGCACCTTGTGGCCCGAACCTGTCTAAATCTTTGTGTCCCTTGCACCATCGAGTTTGAGAGCTAGTCGATCCCTTGCTTGCAATCCTACTGCTAAGGGTATCCCTGAGCAGACTTGGCGGCTAAACACCGACGAGCCAATTCCCTCAATGCCATTAAAATTTTAGCCAATCCCTTGATTGCCATTGACCCCACATGTCATAGACACAAAAAAATCCCTTCAATGCCATTTAATGGCATTCAAGGGATTGGTGAAAATTTCAATGGCATTCAGGGAATTAACTCAAACACCGACAGGGAGTGCTATGAAAAAAAATAAATCACTTTATTTATGTATGTAATGGATGAATTATCTATGTATGGGTCCCTTTATCATTGTCCAGACGGTTGCAATATTTAATTCATTCGTATCGTGAATTATCTTATATACTAAGATGCAATATTTTTCAAAGTGGTCAAATATTAGGAGTTCAAATGCTTTCTTATTCATACGGTACATAGCCACACAATAGTCTACACAAACGGTACTCATGATTGATCATAACCTACATTCTAAGTATTAAACAGCCAAATAGACAGTAGCTGTCCGTTGGTTGGAAAAGCTGTCTGCTAGACTGTCTGTGTTGCTAATTTTTAAAACTTGCAGATAGCAGATGTCTGTGGGTGGGAGATGCCCTTATCTAGGCGTTAAGAATATTATCCAGTACACCCGTCCGTTGTCCGATGCCTTCGACCGATCATCGGGTCCATACAATATTTCTTGACTACAATGAATGCTCGAACCCAACAAATCACTGGATCATCCGGCCGGTCTTTGTCCTTTTCTACCATTCATCAACTATTGTGCATAAGTATTGTCGTATATATAGCCAATATTCATTGCTACTTTATATCTTGCATCATTATGACCTATAATCTCTGTAATTCACATTCTTTAACAAACTTGTTATTCCAAATGTCTATATTGTTATTCAATCACCAGATCCCCAAGGACATGGCGTTAGAGCCATGTTTGCTACAACCATCTGCACCGGGTGTAAAGGGGGGACTTCTTTTCCTTCAACATCCCATCTTAGTCTTTAGGGTTAGCCAATAGCTCCATATATTTAGAAGTGCTTTTGAGTATTAAAATCTTCATATTTCTTCCTCCCATTACCTATCCTGGTATTTAGTGTTTTAAAAGTTCAGTTACGTGCATTTTAGAACGTCATCTGTTTTGAACCCATTTTTAGAACATGAAACTGTTTTGGACCCATGATATTGTTATATTACAAGTTGATTATTCCAGCTTTCAAGATGAGAAAAGCTTCTTTTTTTTGTTATTTTTGCAAATATGTGGAAATTTAATGTTTCAACGCGTGGCATGTTGTTAATGATTCGTTTTGTACGGTCGAATATAATGAGATCTGGCGACAAACCAGCACGCTAATTAATTAATTTATCCGACAACTAGAGTAATGAGCATACACCTCCAGGATGACCCACGCAAAAGAAGAAGTACCAGTGCTAAATGATATGTAAAGGCGGCCGGGTCGGTGTCAGTGTGTCACCGTCTCAGGTTACTTCTCTCAACAAGTATCCCCCGTTCTGTTGGCTGAAAAGCCAGCGTTGGCTGGCTGGTTCAGAACGGGCGCAAGCAGAACGAGGCGCAAGCTGGACACCACCCACGGATACGATATTTCACTAGAATATTACTCCGTACTAAATATGCCGCTGGCGGCCACAAATGAAAAAAAGGATACCCTGCCACGTCTCCCAGTCCTGTCCTACGTGTGCCAACATGATTTTGGCGTCTCCTGATTACACCACGTCACGTGTTTTTGCCTCGCATACAGTACTCCGCTCGGTGAAATGCAAATAAATCTCGGCCTCTATCACTTTTCATTCACTTTACTGTTTGGCGCTGTTTCCTTTTCATCTTTGTTATTCAGGGGGGAAATCCGGCATGCCGCCGCTGTTTGCCACACCCGGTTTCAAAAATAGAACCAGATGTATATCATATGTTTGCTCAGGCTCAACTTCTCACGAGTGAATAACATATACAATGTTATTAAATAAACGGATACTATTCTTACAGATGGACACAAATAAAGGTCTTAGAAGAAAGCACAAGAGCACAAGCAGAACATAAATTCTCGCAGCCAGGGCCGGCTCACAGTTTTCAAAGGCCCCAGGCGAGCTAGATACTATGGGCTCTTCAGGTTTAGCTATTTTTCATTTGTGATGGCAGAAAGAAGGTATAAATTCTAATAATATATGTAATTCATGAAGAATAATGCCGATATTTCAAACGAAAATGATAGAAACATAAAACTAGAATTACCTGCAACCTGCTAGAGCCCTAATGCTAATGCCTAGGCAGCAGATGCTCGTGTGGGCCACGGCGCCGCCACGCCGGCCGGCCTGCGTTTCGTGAGTGCGTTGGGCTCTGATCTCCAGTATCGGTGTCGGGTCGTCTGGAGAAGGAGAACACCCGACGTTGGGTCCGGCGAAAGAAGATGAAAACGAAACACCAAACACCGAATCGCGATTGCGGCGTGGAAGGGCGGAAATCTGTAAGACCGGGCGCTACTCGGACCCCGAATGGATCCATCACAGAAGGCATTATGAGCTACTTTCTTCTTAGATGGGTCGAAAATAAGAAGTTAGATTGGCCCAATATATCAGTTCGTGGTAAATATAAAAAAAAATTGGAACACTTTTTTAACATGGAATAATTTTTCTAGAATAAAAAATTGTTCCGTCATATGTGATAGTTTGATTGCCAATCACACGTGAGACTCCTAATATTTGATGGAAGACCTGCGTGCCTGCCTGTCTGCTCGTATACTCTGAATTGAGCCAAGTACTACTACCTACAACATACTAGATGTTGGGCCCCCTTCCTCCATGGGCCCCGGGCCGTCGCCCCGGCTGCCCTCCCCCTAAGCCGGCCCTGCTCGCAGGGGATCTCCACTCTCCACAGAAAGATTGACTGTGGTCACATTCGGGCGCAGTTGGGGCAGCCACGATTCTAAGGAAACCGAAACAAGCAGCCTTTTAACTCACAAAACAATAATAAAGCGCTCGATATATATATATATATACATATATTTAACATACAATACAAGCGTATATTGCATAAACATGCATAGAGTACACGTACGGTAACAAGGAGCTCTTATACACATGTGCCGGTGCACCAGCTGGCCAAACCACCGTGCCTTTCCACGCTGCGCATACGTTTTGCCTTGCTGAGCATCCATCTTGCCGGTACCGCCCGCCTGCATCTTCCTAACCGTACGCTATACGCACGCACCTTGGAACGCCACCAGGCCAGCAGTACCATGGCACGGCTGCTGCAGTGTCGACGACGATCGGGCAGCGGCAGATGGTGGAGCTGCGCCCTAGCACTTACGACGAGGAGTACCGAGTACAAGAGAAATCGGTCCTGGCGGGCCCCTCTGCACAGTGCCGAACGGAACGGAGCTCTGGTGGGTGGCTGTAAAACTTGCAGGGTTGGTAAGCAAGGCGCGCAGTTCCGCGACCTCTCCTTGGAGCCTTCGGTTCTCCTGTGTTAGCGCCGCGCAGCCACGTTTCAGGTTCTCGCACTCCTCCTTGGTTTGCAGCAGCTTTGTCCTGAGATATTATTGAATTCACGGTATTATTATATTATGTAAAAGAATTTTTTGGTACGAGAAAAACAAGTCGACGACATATATATATACATGCATGTATACATATACATATATACACACACACATACTCTCCTCACATCCCAAAATAAATGTCATTCTCGCTTCTGGGAGAGTCAACCACTTTAACTTTGACAAAATATATACAAGAAAATATTAATATTTATAGTACATAATTAGTATCATTAGATAGACCGTTGAATATATTTTCATAATAAGCTTATTTGGAGATACAAATGTTGCTAATATTTTCTATGAACCTAGACAAACTTAAAAAGGTTTGACCGACACGAATACCATAGCGACACTTATTCTAGGATGGAGGTAGTACCCTAACTTTTACTAGACACCAAGATATGCATTATCAATGAGAAAAAGGGTCTATGATATGCACTACCGAGCTCTTCTGTTTTGAAACCAGATGGCCACTTGCCGCGGTCCAAGGTTGAGCCGGCTCGCTATGTCACTATTCTGTCTCTGTAGTATTCCAAAACAAAACAAAACAAAATTAATTTAATTCAATGAGACATGCATATTCTAACTTCTTACTTATTTTGTTTGCAAATAAGAAGAAAAATAAAATCCCTGTCAATGATCGATAGGGCTTGCATTCTACAATGACTGTCTGATATAAGCTGTATATACTCAAAATTTCTTTTGGTAGTTGAGTTGTATTCATTTTTTTAAAAAATGCGGTATTTAAATCTTAACATATCAGGATTTTTTTTCCAAAAATACGACAGGACATGTAATTTCTTTTTGACAGACATGGGACGATACAGTAATCAGAACACCTACTGGCGTCAGGGTGCTGTGCTCCTTGAAGCTGTCCTCCAGGAACCCATACTGCTCCTTGCTCAGCCTCGGCTTTTTCTTGGTTCTACCACCAAACCCACCCTTGTCTTCAGCTGCCTGGCGCACAGGAACTTCCACCCGCAAGGATGAGCTCACACTCCCTGTACAGACAAGGACCTATCACCGTACGTCCAAGAAGAACAAGAACTTTGGCTCTTAGGGCTTCTCCAGTGCGAAAGTAAAAACGACTCATCGTCCAACGTGGCATGCAGACTCAACCATCCGAGAGAACGACTCATGGAGGAGAGGGAAGAACCGATGCAAGGTTTGGAGTCTGACTCGTGGTGAATATAAAATCAAATTTCACTCACCTATCTGACGGAATCCAAAGCTTGAGCGAGCGGCTGTGTACGCCCGAAGAAAGCGGAGAAAATTACATAAAGAATTTATGTGCAATTTTCTATTATATTATGTGGGACCCATAATACTTTTTTTTCATGAAATAGATTCCTCATTGCTACTCATAGAGGTACATAACCTCGCCGATTCGGATACCTGTTTCTGCACAGGCAGTTCGTTGAGGGCAGCCTTGGTAAAGATCTTCTTCCTGCACGTCTTCTGGTTGCATGGATGTCTTCAGATTGTCTAGTTCGTCTCCTTTGGCTGTCCGTACTCCTAGTTCTAGCACAAGCTCATCGTGGCCTTCTCCATCGCCTGCGCGTGTACATGTCAGCATAGGCATGGCAGTGCCCTTTGCTAGAGCTGGAGAAACCCCTAGATTAAGCTCAAGCTCCATGTCGGAGAATAGGGGGCTGGAAATGATTCGAAGAGAAAGCAGTAAGCAAGCACCATATTTATAGTACTGATGGGCCAATGACAAGACTTTACCAAAGAAAATAATTCCATAGCGTTCCTAACAATTTCATGTATCCGGTAATAGGTTAGATTACAATAATGTCTGGTATTGTAGGCAATCTCTTACTACGATTCACGCACCAAAAGAGGGCCAGTGAACAGGCCACGTCACCTGCTTTTCCCGGGCATTGGATCAGCGGAGCGGACGATCTAGATCATGTGAATTCTGAGCTTTTATAAAAAGACCCTTCCATTTATTGAAAATTAACCTGCAGTCTAGGGAAGTCTGCATTTTTTTCACAGAACCCCTCGACCTTCACTTAAATCAACCCGTAGTCCTAGGGCCCTCATAGGGCTTTTGCAAAAACCCCCCATAGATTCTACTAAAATTAACCTGCAGTCCGTCTTTGATTATTTAACAAAATAGACCTCAGATTCTCACGAAATGAATCCACGGACTGTAAGGAACATAGCCCTATTAGGCCATAGTTCGTGATTTTGGTGGTTGTGTGACAATATGATTGTGGGACTAACAAGTGCGTCAAGTGAATGATATTAGGTCCCAAGGAGGAAGTACAAAGCCCTAGCAAAACAGGAAATGAAGAAAGAACTCAAAAAAATGTCGAATTGGATGAGTTCAGCATAAACTAGGGTACCGGTTGAACCGACGCTATCAAGAATCAACGGGTCAGTGCCTTGAATAATGCAAATGGAGTTCAAGTGGGAGAAAGCCCAATAGCACCTGTTGAACCGACGCTACTAAAAGAAGGGCGTCAGTGAAATGCTGAGTGGCCACAATGATCAAGTCAAGACATGCCTATGCGACCGGTGAAACCGATGGTGCAAACAAAGAGGCGTCGGTGCATTTGTGTTGGCATTGTCCAGAGAGCATGCCAAGTGGCCAGGAGCAAAGTCTTCAACACCGGTTGTACCGATGGTGCATCGATACATTGCTCGGTGCAATGACATCAGCAGAACAAAACGTTGGAGTTCAAACTAGGAGGCAGGATCAGTGTGACCGGTTAAACCAACGGTTGTGACCGGTTTAACCGATGCTTTATGCTTTTTGGTAGAAAAGCATGTAACGGCTAAGAGTGAATCTCTAGCCTATATAAGGCCTCACCCCGGGTCATTTGAGGTTGCTGGAGTCTAGAGAAACTACACACACAATGTAGAACGTCTCCAAGCCATCAAAGTGCCAAGTGATCACATCCTTAGACCTTAGCACATCCTTAAGAGTGTGAGTGCCAGGTTAGCTCATGAGACAGTGAAAGAGTGCAAGGTGTTGTGCCTTGTGTGATGTGCTTGAGTGAATCTCAAGCTTGTATCTTGGTGAGCCGGCCCTTTGGAGTCTTGGACTCACCGGCACGTCTTCGACCCTCCGGCTTGGTGTGGAGCAACGTCGACAACCTTGTGCAGGGGACGTGGATACTCCCTTACTTCGTGGAGAAGCTCCTTAGTGGAAAGCAGGATCAAGGTGACCGGAAACTTTGCGTGAGCCTTGGTGGCCTAGCCTTTGTGGCAAGTCGAGGGGTCCCCAAAAGAGACTTGGTGGCCGAGAAGTGATACTCTTGATCGAGTGCTTCAACAATGTGGACTAGGGGTAGCTTAGTGCCTACCAATATCACGGGATATATATTTGTGTTAAGAGTTCGCTTCCTCTCATTCCCTCTTAACGTTTCCGCATTTCATACTTGCAACTTGTGTGCCTTTACATTCTTAGAGTATATCAAGTTAGGATTGGCTATAGGTTGCAAAACTTGTTTTGGAATGGGGTTTCACACTAGATGAACCGTAGTTGCATATTAAGATAGCATGTTTTAGTTTATGTTTTGTGCAAACTAGTTGGAGCCATAGGTTAAGGTTTTTAGTTTGCCTACCCCCTCTCCCTCTTAGGCTACGAGCACCGATCCTTTTCACGGACCAACCCCTCTCTTCGTCAATTTACAAAATAGACCTTTTTTCCTCACAAAATTAATCCGCAGCCCCATTTTTTCCACTGTTTTATAAAAGAAGCCTGCTTTTCCCATAAAATCAATCCATGCTCCACCTCATGACACGTTATTTTTGAAAAAAAAAAACTTCATATCTTACACAACTAACCCGCCACAATCTGAGATCCTATTTTGTAACAAAACACCGTACGAACCCTATAGCAACACGTCATTTCTAATATTAACACTACTTTCATAAATAAAATAGCACAGCAATATAAGATCCTATTTTGCTAAAACATAATATCGTACCACCGTTCTTTTATGGCTCCTCATGCTACGTCCACAATAGCGCGCTACATTTTAAAACAACCCCCTACTTTCTTAAAGAAAATACATCACGTCATTCAATTGCCAAATCTCATGATAGAAAGTTGAACTTTCTTCATTTCGCAATTGCATTAAGGTTCCGGCTAATTATGCTCCGCCCTCCCCAATAAATAATTTTACCCTTCTCTCACCACAATAAATATAGAAAAAAATGTCATAGTTCCATTTCAATATCCAAAATAATACGATACTTAAATAATAGCATCATGAAAATAGAGTGTCCAAAATATATAGCAAGCGCAATAACGGGCCGTACACCATGACACCTATGCAAAAATAACGAAGCGAGAGATTTGTATTACCTACGTTGCTTAAAAAATTTGTACATTTGCCTACATACAATAATTACTACTCTATGCATCCACTAAAGTATGTGTCAGACCCGGGGCCATGGGATACCTGACGTGGCACGGTCCTGTACGAGGTATAGGGTAGGGAATGCCATGTAGGCATACGTCATGTAACTATTCGTATCTTATCTTGTTCTACTCGGATCAGATAGAAACCATCCGAGTAGTACTCGGGAGGGACTCTAGGCGCCGCACCGACTTACGGTTTTCATGTAACCCTGCTCCCCCGGCTAATATAAGGGCGGGCATGGACCCCTCCAAAGCATAGCCTAGATAGACTAACATCTACACACACCATAACCATCTGAGGCAATACAAACCACCCAACAGGACATAGGGTATTACACAACTCGCGGTCCGAACCTGTCTAAACCCTTGTATTGCTTGTACCATCGTGTTCTTGATCTCGGCGACTCCCCACGATCATCCCTCTAACTAAGGGTATCCCTAGGTAGCATGACGGTAAAACACCGACAGCAGGCGCCCACCGTGGGGCAGATCTCCAACGATCTTCCAGCGATGGCTCACTTTCGGGTCATAGACCTGCATTGCAGACGGCTCGGGTGGTTTTACTAATCACCTTGCCGATCAAGAGAGCGTGGAATCTAATTCCACCAACCAACTCCCTTCAAACAACTCAGCAGCCCAAGCGGCCATCACAAAAAACCCTCCCGAGGACCCTCTGGAGAAAGAAACTTTTGATCTAATCAAAAGATATTGGACTGATCCTGAAGCAGCATCTCATCCTCGAGTAGACAACTCCGATCTACTAGATGGAATCGACTACGTTTCTGAAAAAAATCGCCTAGTGCATCAATCTTGTGCAAGCTACTTTAGAACAAAATGGCGTTCCATTCGTCACTAGTTCTACGGCAGCAAGATCATTCCACCGTCAACCAAATGACATCTTTGCCCATCTGGATCGAGTGGACAACTCTCTGCTAGAGTGCATTAACCTGGCTGGAACACCCTCAACGCCAAGGAGCACGACATTCCTGAGGCAAAATTCAATGAAGACTTTGACAGTTTCATGAGTGGGCTCGATAACACTGACCCGCTCAATTCCGATTATATTCATATCAACCCAGAATTCCTCGATCCGACCGATGATCAAGAATTTATTGATTACATAAACAATCTGGATAATCCAGACAATTTCGACGATCTCGCCGACTGGTCTGATGATGTCGATCTGTTCATGGAAAGGTTATGCAATATGATCGACGAACTCTGGAAGAAATCAAAAGCCAAAAAGATGTGGGATAACTTCCAATCTGGCTCACAGAACCAGCAGGTACCAGAGGAGAATATCTCGCAACCTGTTACCCAGCGCGATCTTTCCGCAACTAATCAAACTCTGCACAAGTTGGATAACATGGCTCTCGGCGCCGAGATGGGACTCCCTCCCCCGGAACCATATTACTGTGCCCCAACCTTTCCTTTCGGACTACAAAACTTAGCCACCGCTTTCCGGAAGGCTACCGAATCAAAGATCCTAACAAACTCAAAAAGGGATCTAGACTCCTTAACACTGATCGGGCAAGGGAAGGCCCCCAGAGAACACACGACCCCCATAACCGATCAAATCAAAACCGAGTCAGAAGAGGAGGACCTGAACCTCATCAACTCTACCTTGACTATAAAAGCAACCCCTGAGGGTCAAACGGGGTATTGGTACAACCCTCACAATCAAACCCTTGAAGAACTTCCCTTCCAAGAGGGACCAGCTCTGCCAACTCCACACGAAGAAGAAGACACCGAGGACTTATCTCGAGAAGTCAATATGGTGCGCCTCATGGAGATCGATACGATGATGACTCGATAGAGCGAGTCAATCTGGACGACTACAACACCGACGACGACATGCAGGTAACCCAGACCACAATGGAGGAAAAAGCCAACCCCAATCATGAGTCCTCCCTTCCTCCTCCAACAGTCACGGTCTCCGTCAAGTTGGAGGATGAAGACAAGGAAATCGAGAAGCAGTGCCGTAAGATCCACAAGCAGAAGCGCGCCGAACGTTGCCAATGCCTACTCAATCACCATCAAGAAGATGCTAGATAGTCTCACAACTACTCCAACAATGATCTGCGCAACGTCATCAACATCGGGAATGATGTCCGCACCGTTATCATCTCCAAGAGGCAGGAACGTGAGGAAGCAGAGGCATGTTGCCCCTCCTCCAACTACCACATCCACGACAGCTACTCGAAGCCAGCACGTAAGAGGCCGAACGTCAGGGCCCACAACACGGAAGCTGGCCCATCCAGGCTAGCCCCTCTACTTCAACAAGGTAGACGAGCTGCAGTCATCCGGGATCGCTTCGAGCGAGCTCTCCACAAGCGCTGCCCATGGCACCCGAGCGGCAAGCACTCGGCCTTCGAATGCTGCAATCTTCGCAGTGCACTAGGAGAACTACAACTACCACCCAATCCTCCTCGCAAGCAAGATGACACTCACCAAGAATGTTCTGAAGAACATTATCCAATTTTACTATTATAATAAGTTCGGCAGGCACATCCGTGCACAGGAGGCTAGCAAAAGAAGTTTCGATATTAGAAGTCCTATACCAAGATCAGATTCTATATAATATAGCCATCGTTATATATACTGGCTTCTCCGAACTCTGGTACATACTTCGGGGCAATGCTCCCACCCTAGTAACTTCTCCGTGTGCCTGTTCCGGTAGGTACACGGGCAGTTTCTGTTACCCTCGAGCCTTCGAACTCGGTGGGAAGTATCTCCGACTACTCCCTATCAGGCTAGTACTCGGGCAATTTTGCTCTCCCTGGGACGGTGTTCCCACTCTGGTAACATCTCCATGCTCCTGTTCCGGCAGGTACACGGGCAGTTTCTTTGACCCTCGAGCCATTGAACTCGGCGGGAAGCATCTCCGACTACTCGCTTTGGCTAGTACTCGGGCAGTTTTGCTCTCCCTGGGACAGTATCCCCGCATAGGTAACATCTTCGTGCTCCTGTTCCAGCAGGTACTCGGGCGGTTTCTGTTACCTTCGAGCCTTTGAACTCAGCGGGAAGCATCTTCGACTACTCCCTATCAAGCTAATACTCGGGCAGCTTTGCTTTCCCGGGGCCGGTGTTACCACCCTGGTAACATTTCTGTGCTCGTGTTCTGGCAGGTACACGGGCAGTTTCTGTTACCCTTGAGCCTTTGAACTCGGCGGGGAGCATGTCCGACTACTCCCTATCAGGTTAGTACTCGGGCTATTTTGCTTTCCCTGAGACGGTGTTCCCACCCTAGTAACATCTTCGTACTCATGTTCTGATAGGTACACGGGCAGTTTCTGTTACCCTCGAGCCTTTGAACTCGGCGGGAAGCATCTTCGACTACTCGCTATCAGGCTAGTACTCGAGTAGCTTTGCTTTCCCTGGGACGGTGTTCCCACCCTGGTAACATCTCCGTGCTCTTGTTTCGGCAGGTACTCGGGCAATTTCTGTAACCTTCGAGCCTTTGAACTCAGTGGGAATCATCTCCGTCCACTCCCTATCAAGCTAGAACTCGGGCAGCTTTGCTTTCCCTGGGACGGTGTTCCCACCCTGGTAACATCTCCGTGCTTCTGTTCTGGCAGATACACGGGCAGTTTCTGTTACCCTCGAGCCTTTGAACTCGGCGGGAAGCATCTCTGACTACTCCCTATCAGGCTAGTACTCGGGCAGCTTTGCTTTACCTGGGACGATGTTCCCACCCTGGTAACATCTCCATGCTCCTGTTCTGGCAGGTACTCGGGCAGTTTCTGTTACCTTTGAGCCTTTGAACTTTTTGGGAAGCATCTCCGACTACTTCATTTAAGGCTAGTACTCAGGCAGCTTTGCTTTCCCTAGGACGGTGTTCTGGTCCCTACATCGCACGGCTCCCATAACCGATCAAATCAAAACTGAGTCAGAAGAGGAGGACCTGAACCTCATCAACTCTACCTTGACTATAAAAGCAACCCCTAGGGATCGAACGGGGTATTGGAACAACCCTCACAATCAAACCCTTGAAGAACTTCCCTTCCAAGAGGGACCAGCTCTGCCAACTCCACACGAGGAAGAAGACACCGAGGACTTATCTCGAGAAGTCAATATGGTGCGCCTCATGGAGATCGATACGATGATGACTCGATAGAGTGAGTCAATCTGGATGACTACAACACCGACGACGACATGCAGGCAACACAGACCACCACGGAGGAAAAAGCCAATCCCAATCATGAGTCCTCCCTTCCTCCTCCAACAGTCACGGTCACCGTCAAGTTGGAGGATGAAGACAAGGAAATTGAGAAGGAGTGCCACAGGATCCGCAAGCAGAAGCGCGCCGAATGTTGCCAACGCCTACTCAATAACCATCAAGAAGATGCTAGATAGTCTCACAACTACTCCAACAATGATCTGCGCAACGTCATCAACATCGGGAATGATGTCCGCACCGTTATCATCTCCAAGAGGCAGGAACGTGAGGAAGCAGAAGCATGTTGCCCCTCCTCCAACAACCACATCCACGACAACTACTCGAAGCCAGCACGTAAGAGGCCGAACCTCAGGGCCCACAACTCGGAAGCTGGCCCATCCAGGCCAGCCCCTCTACTTCAACAAGGTAGACGAGCTACAGTTATCCAGGATCGCTTCGAGCGAGCTCTCCACAAGCGCTGCCCATGGCACCTGAGCGGCAAGCACTCGGCCTTCGAATGCTGCAATCTTCGCAGTGCACTAGGAGAACTAGAACTACCACCCAACCCTCCTCGCAAGCAAGACGACACTCACCAAGAATGTTCTGAAGAACATTATCCTATTTTACTATTATAATAAGTTTGGCAGGCACATCCGTGCACAGGAGGCTAGCAAAAGAAGTTTCTGTATTAGAAGTCATGTACCAAGATCAGATTCTATATAATATAGCCATCGTTATCTATACTGGCTTCTCCGAACTCTGGTACATACTTAGGGGCAATGCTCCCACCCTAGTAACATCTCCGTGTGCCTGTTCCAGTAGGTACACGGCAGTTTCTGTTACCCTCGATCCTTCGAACTCGGCGGGAAGTATCTCCGACAACTCGCTTTGGCTAGTACTCGGGCAGTTTTGCTCTCCGTGGGTCAGTATCCCCGCACAGGTAACATCTTCGTGCTCCTGTTTCGGCAGGTACTCGGGCAGTTTCTATTACCTTCGAGCCTTTGAACTCAGCGGGAAGCATCTCCGACTACTCCCTATCAAGCTAATACTCGGGCAGCTTTGCTTTCCCGGGGCCGGTGTTACCACCCTGGTAACATTTCCGTGCTCCTGTTCTGGCTGGTACACGGGCAGTTTCTGTTACCCTTGAACCTTTGAACTCGGCGAGGAGCATCTCCGACTACTCCCTATCAGGCTAGTACTCGGGCTATTTTGCTTTCCCTGGGACGGTGTTCCCACCCTAGTAACATCTCCGTACTCCTGTTCCGATAGGTACACGGGCAGTTTCTGTTACCCTCGAGCCTTTGAACTCGGCAGGAAGCATCTTCGACTACTCACTATCAGGCTAGTACTCGAGTAGCTTTGCTTTCCCTGGGACGGTGTTCCCACACTGGTAACATCTCCGTGCTCTTGTTTCGGCAGGTACTCGGGCAATTTTTGTAACCTTCGAGCCTTTGAACTCAGCAGGAATCATCTCCGTCCACTCCCTATCAGGCTAGAACTCGGGTAGATTTGCTTTCCTTGGGATGGTGTTCCCACCCTGGTAACATCTCCGTGCTTCTGTTCTGGCAGATACACGGTGTAACACCCTAAATTAAATTTCAGCATTTAGTAATAAATTTAATTGGCTTTATTTAATTTTCTAGGATTTAATTTTCTTAGCCTTGCATTTATAATTTATTTTTGCTTCCTGAAGTAATTAAAATTTATTTTAGAGCTAAAATGTGTGTGCATTCAAGCTGGTGCATTGTTTTATTTGTTTGAGTGCATAGGGTTTGAATTTGAATTCAAATAGGTTGAGTGATGTTTGAAATAGGAAATAGAATAGGAAAAGAGGAAAGGAAACCAGAAACCAAACCAGCCCAGCTGACCCGTTTTGGCCCAACTCCATCCCGCTCTCTCTTCAGCCCATCAAACCGAAGCGGCCCAGCCCTTCCCCTCCTTCTCCCTCACCCCGCAGCCCGCTCCCCCAGCTCGGCCCAGCTTTCCCCAACGTGCCGAAGCCCAGCGCGCGCCCCCGCTCTCCCCGCTCACTCCCTCTCCCCGCTCAGCCCGTGTGACGCGCGCGCATCGTCCTCGCTGCTCTGGGCCCGCATGTCAGCGCCCGCTCCAGCATCAGCACGCTCGCCCGCTCGCGCGTCGCCTGCCTCTCCCCCTCGCCAGGCCCACGAGCAGTCCCTCGCAGACGCGCCTCGGCCCACCAGCCAGCAGACGCAGGCCGCGCACTCCTCGCCCACACGACCTCGGGCCCACCCGCCAGTGACCTTCGCTCGCGCCCAGGCCCACAAGTCGGCGCCGCTCACCCGCGTTTTCCTTTCCTCGCTCTGTCACTGACAGACCGGCCCACCCCGTCAGCTCCGTCCCCTTCCTTCCTTTCTCCCCCATGCTGAGTCCGGCCGGGATTCGCCGCCATGATTCCCGGTGATCACCTTCCATCGCCCGCACCGCGATCATAGGCACTGTTGCCTTTAAAAACCACCCCGGCCTCCCCTGCGCCGCACTTGCCCAGAGCCCCTACCCCACGCATCTCGTTGTGCTCCGCCGTGCCATGCCTCTGTGCTGACGCGGACACGCCGCCCCGCTGCAGCCCCACCCGTGCAGACTCCCGCAATAGCTTCGCCGTAGCCCCAGGACTCCTCCCGAGCTCTTGGCCCCGCCCCTAACCCCGAGCAGCGCAGGAATCATGCCGGACCGCCCGCAGGTGAGCTTTCTTGGCTCGCCGCGATTCAACGCCACCGGTGACGTTCAAGTCGCCCTGACCCCCGCAGCACTACCGCAGGCCCCTACTCAGTCGATCCAAGGAGTCCAGGAGCCCAGAGACGCCCCGCAGTGCCCCTGTCCGTGAGCTCCGCTGTGTCGCTTCTGCCGGATCTCGACGCCGGCGCTGCTGCACAATGACTCCGTCCAATCCCGAGCCCGGTGAGCACCGCCCCAGCCTCCAGATCCTTTTGCACTAGATTGGTCGGACCGTAGAACCCTAGAGCCCTTAGAACCGCGTACGCCGGCACTGCGCCGCCGCAGCTCGCAGCGATGAGCTTGCCACAGCACTGCACCGGCCCGCACGACTCCTACACAGACTTGCCTGTGCCTTGCGCAAGCTCCACAGCCCTTTTGCGCACACAACAGACCCCCAGAACGGTCTGCACGCCACACACCGGCGAGTGCCAACACCCAGAGCCACCCCTCGCCATGGCGAGCCTTTTTCCAAGCCCGGAAACCCCGTTCTAGGTGCACAGGTGGTTTAGCCATGCCGCGTAGTTCACCCCTGGCCCTAATCCCAGTCTTTTTGACCCTCGGAGCACCAAGGATGGTGAACTCCGGCGAGTTCCCGAGCCGCGCTGCCGCGGGAAATGCTTTCCCGGCGAGCTCCGCCGGCGCCGGCACCCGCGAGCCACGTGGACCGCACGATCGACTTTGGACGCCCAGGATTAGAAGCGCGTACCCCTTTGATCTGAACCGCGAGATCATGATCCAACAGCCGAGATCCGCCCATACCGGTTCGTCGTGGTGTTTTTGATAAAGAGACCCTGGGTTTCTTTTAAATCAACCCGCGATCCTTTTTAGTTCAAAAGAAATTCCAGTTAAGTCCAGATTTTAACGTTTAAGCCCCCGACCTTTCTAGAAATCGAACCCAACATCCAGCCCCTGCCTTTTGCGAGTTAGACCCTGTGTCTATCCTTTAATTACATTTTAGTCCCTGGTTTTTGCGCAGGAGCTCCTAGAACTTAGTTTTTCTTGCAGAAAAGCCCCTAGATCTTGTTTTTAGCCTAGTTTTCGCGTTCTAGCTCTGTTTTAGGCGTTCTTTATGTCCACACGATCGTAGTAATGTGTAGAACAGTTCTAGCTTAGTTTTTTTTGCTGTTTTATGTATTGTTGTACTGTTTCTTAGTGTATGCTATTGTTTGCATGTATGTTTATGTTGTGTATTGTTTTTGGCCATGTGTTCGCGAGTAGACATTGAGCTACCGGAGGAGCCTCAGTACCAGTACCCGGAGCATCCATCTTCAGATCAGTTTGAGCAGTAGCAGGAGTAGTTTGAGGAAGGCAAGTATAACATGAACAACACCTATCACTTTAAATACATTTTCATACTGCATTTTAATACTGTATGCCTATAAGGATTTTCCTAGCCACTTTATATCCTTTATATATCCCTTGGGTTGCATTTTGGTTAGTTGTGCTAGGTTGCTGCGCTCTCACACATAATGGTCCTTTTTAATTAATTTGATTAATGGTATATGTAACTTAATTCTGGGAGTGGCCCATTTGAGTGGCTCACGTCTCGTTAAAATATGTTTTCTAGAAACATGGTTTAGGGGGCCAGCACGATGCTTAGTGCTGGGTTGGCCACTCTCCATATGGACCGGTTCATAGAGCGACAACCTGGGACAACAGCGCTACCACAAGACTGGAATGGGACGGTCTTGGCTTACTAATTAGGTCATTTTGGTCCGGGAGTAACTTACCGACGGGGCATGAGGGGGGTTGAGCTTCAATGGTCCCTGCACTACGAGGCTTGGTCTGTGTTATCTTGTACCCCCTTGAGGTGGGCACCATCGTTGCATTGCCTGAATCCTTAGCGGTTACCCCTTACCAACGTGGTCCTTTGTAAAGGCCTCGTAGTGAGTTTGCTAGTCATCTCATCTAAGGGAGTGTGATGAACAACTAGCGTAGCTCACGACTTGTGGGTAAAGATGTGCAACCTCTGCAAAGTATAAAACTGGTATACTAGCCAGTGCTCACGGTCATGAGCGGCCCAGATCCTCCTTTTGATTAGTGGGGTTATCTTCCTTTGGTTAGGAGGGTTTCCCTGGGTGGCTTGGTTTAGTTTGGTTCTCAGTAGTATCATAATTAATTCTGATTAATTACTATGTAATTGGGTTATGGTAAGTCATCAACTTGTAGTAAATAGCTTTAATAAAATTTTGCTAAGACTTAAAAGCTAATGCAGTTGAGTCAGCCAACCTTAGAGCCTCATAGTTTGTGTTATACTTGTTGAGTACAAGTTGTGTACTCACTCTTGCCTACTCTACTCTTTTTCCTCTTGTCCTTTTTGGGGACACTCTACTGCTGCTCAGTTCCTGCCGACGCGAGGGAGTTCACCCGGAGCTACCAGGAGTACGAGGACTTCTAGGCGTTCGTCTCCCAGTCGAACATCCCTGTGGCGCCCAGCTTCCGAGAGACTTCGTATATGTATTCTACGCTTCCGCTGTATCAGACATTTTGTCATTAATATAATAAATAACATTCGTATTCGCTTTATTATAACTTTTTACGTGATATGTGCTGTGATATATTGTTCATTCTGTTGTATATACGTGTGACTTAATCCTGGCACGTATATGTTTGCTCGGTTTATGTCGTTTTATAAACCGGGTGTTACACATGGGCAGTTTCTGTTACCCTCGAGCCTTTGAACTCGGCGGGAATCATCTCTGACTACTCCTTATCAAGCTAGTACTCGGGCAGCTTTGCTTTACCTGGGATGATGTTCCCACCCTGGTAACATCTCCATGCTCCTGTTCTGGCAGGTACTCAGGCAGTTTCTGTTACCTTTGAGCCATTGAACTCGGCGGGAAGTATCTCCGACTACTTCGTATAAGGCTAGTACTCAAGCAGCTTTGCTTTCCCTAGGACTGTGTTCCCACCCTGGTAACATCTCTGTACTCCTGTTCCGTTAGGTACTCGGGTAGTTTCTGTTACCTTCGAGCCTTTGAACTTGGTGGGAAGCATCTCCAACTACTCCTTATCAATCTAGTACTCGGGCAGCTTTGCTTTCCCTGGGACGGTGTTCCCACCCTGGTGACATCTCCGTGCTCCTGTTCCAGCAGGTACTCAGGCAGTTTTTGTTACCTTCGAGCCTTTGAACTCGGTAGGAAGCATCTCCGACTACTCCCTATCATGCTAGTATGCGGGAAGCTTTGCTTTCCCTGGGACGGTGTTCCCACCCTAGTTACATCTCCGTGCTCCAATTTCGGCTGGTACACGGGCAGTTTTTGTTACCTTCGAGCCTTTGAACTCGGCGGGATGCATCTCCGACTACTCCCTATCAAGCTAGTACTCGGGCAGATTTGCTTTCCCTGGGACGGTGTTCCCACCTTGATAACATCTCTGTGCTCCTATTCTGGCAGGTACTCGGGCTGTTTCTGTTACCTTCGAGCCTTTGAACTCGGCGGGAAGCATCTTCGACGACTCCCTATCAGGCTAGTACTCGGGCAGCTTTGCTTTTCCTAGGACGGTGTTCCCACCCTGGTAACATCTCCGTGCTCCTGTTCCGACAGGTACTCAGGCAATTTCTATTACCTTTGAGCCTTTGAACTCGGCAAGAAGCATCCCTGACTACTCCCTACCAGGTTAGTACTCTAGCAGCTTAGTTCTTCTTGGGACATTACTCCCACATGGTAGGAGAAACCACAAATTGTCACCGGCACTCGATCAACTTATGATTGCGGATTACAAGTCCAAGCCATGAGCAACCGCACCTACATCCATGAGATACCCGCATTGCGGCATGCTATGTGCATATGATAATCTACACTGTTGAACTCGTATGACTATAGAACATTATGAGTATGCAAGGATTGAAGACCACATTCTGAAAGAATATTACACATATCAAAATGTGGCAAAAGTTTTATACAAAGCATGTTCCTACATCAAAGTACACAACTACTTCCTCGAGGGTTTCTTCTTTGAGACATCTTTTAACCATGTTGGAACTTGTTTCAATCGTTCCAACACAGACCTAGAGTCCACAACGCTAGGATGAGGGGGCTACACCATATCAATAACGACATGAGCCGCCTCCTCCTGGTCAAAGATCTCTAGATCCCTCCTCTCCTTATTGCAGTTTCAGGTTCTGGATGGTGTTCATGTTCTCGGCAAGCTTTTTGTCAGCACCATCCAGCTGTTGTTTGATGGTTTTCTTGTACTCTTCAAGATCTGCTTTGGATTGTCGTAGTTCTGCGCAATCTCGAAGAGCTTGATCTCTCTCTCTCTCTCTCTCTCTCCTGCAGAGCAAGATCACAAAGCATATAAAACAAAAGAGAAACAACAATAGTACAAGTACTATTTAGAATGCTCAGAACAGATACTCACTCTGGACTCGAGCCAGTTCCTTCTGGTACTGACTTGAAGTACTCGCGGCACCAAGGACCCCACCACTCTCACGAGCAGTAGCCAACTGCCTCCTGAGCTCAGCAATTACAACATCTTTTTCTTCAAGTTCCTTGCTTCAGCACACGAACTGGCTGGAGGCCTTCAGTACTTCACAGCCAAGATTGATGATTTGACTCGGAGCGCAGGGATTACTCATTGCACATGCCAAACATAAGAGTTATACAAAAATATAGCCACGAAGGCATCAAAGTGACTACATATAACAAAACAAGGCATTACCTTGTGGTGTTTGTACACTCATCGCAGCGAGTTCAACATATTGTGGCAAAGATCTTCATCAAGCAGATCATCCTCGATCAGCCCAACGGGGATCTCATTCACCGACTCGGGGTGAGACACCTTAGGGGCTGAAGTCCCCAGTGGACCTGACCTTGAGGGTGGCATGCCTTGGCAAGAAGACGGTTCTGCTGACCAAGCAGGACCGCTATCTCCCACCTCCTCCACATCCGCCGTTTCAGCAACAGCAGAGGGAGTTGAAGTCCTTGCAAGAGCAGGCATCCCTGCATCGGGTGCCGCCACCTCTGTGGCCTCATCCATTGTTGGTGCTCTTTAAGTATCCATTTTATCCCATGTTTAACTTTGATAATGGCATGAATTTAATATCAAAATCACTAACCATCCTAACCTCGGCCCGATTATTGGTCTATTTCGCATTTGCACATATATTTTGGAGGTACTTCATTTTTGCAGGTTTTTGACCAATTTTGGAGCATGAAATGATGAGGCCCATGATCACGCAATAACACGAAGAAAGACGAAGGCCATGACGACTAGAAGCCCGTTCATGCACATCCACCCTCTAATGAAGCCCAAAGGACAAAGCCCACAAGATGAGATCGAGATACTTCAGGGCTAAGCAAAGCAAAGAGAGATTTAAGGAAGGATTCTCCGTCCTATCCTTTCCCTCGAAGAAATCTCAAAGATAACGACATCCAACGGGGTGCAATCATGAAAGGTATAAACTCCAGAAGACTCCAGAAGACTTGGGGAGAAAATAGGACGCGAGGCGGCGAGAAAATGGGCCAGGCCGGCTGGCCTGGGCCCATTGAGCCGGCCGGCCCAGGCCCTTTCAGGGAGTCTCGGCCTCCCCTTCGACCTAGGGTTTCCTGAGGCTATTTAAAGACCCTGTTGACGCTCCTTAGCGTCCCGATTTGTATACCGCAAGCGCACGGTTCGTGCAGCTTTTCCCTTAGAGTATTCCCCTAAGGTTTATCAATCCACGAAACCAAAGATACAAGAAACAATCTACTAACATAGATATCCCTTTGTGTTGAGATGGTGAAAAACGAATCTAATCTACTAAAACAACAAACACCGAAGGTAGCAAGAGAAAGTTAGAGATAACCAATCTAGATCACCTAGATCATGCATATGTTGTAGTTCCAGCTAGATGTAGTTAAGCAAGATAGATGTGAATCTCAATGAAAAGCATATTTAAACCCAAAATCTCCAATCCGATCCTTCGATACCCCCCTCTACTAAAGAAACGCCCTGTCACGACGCCCCCCTTTGGATGAAAGCACCCAGAAGCAAGTCCAACCCCCTTTGGTAGTTCCGCCATGAACCTCTAGCCACCATGACTACAAGATCATGCTAAGCGATCCATCTCGATAATAGATCTAGGATGAAGTAAACCCAAAGAAAAGAACGAAATCGAAAGAGATAACATGGTCGCTAAACATTCGGAATCACAAATAACTTCACCATGAATTATTGTACATCACAAGATCACAACCGGGGCCCTACCTTGATCTTGATGATCCTAGCTTTAGAACTCTGACGTGGTCTTCCTTGCAAGGTTCCCACGTCGGCTAGGGAAGCCCCTAGACAACTAGCACGACCCTCGGCTCTCCGAGAGGTGTCCCTCTATCTTCTCTGCTCCTTGGCGTCGTCTCGCGAATTGATCTCTGCTTGAGCCTCAGGGAGGGGTCTTTAAATAGCCCCAAGAAACCCTAGGTCGAAGGGGAGGCCGAGAAACCTTGGAAAATGCCTAGGCCGGCCGGCTCAATGAGCCCAGGCCGGCCGGCCTGGCCCATTTCCTTGCCGTCTCGCATCCTCCTTTCTCCCCAAGTCTTCTGGAGTCTTCTGGAGTTTATGCCTTTCACGATTGCACCCTGTGGGACGTCGTTATCTTCGAGATATCTTCGAGGAAAAAGGATAGGATGGAAAATCCTTCCTTAAATCTCTCTTTGCTTTGCTTAGCCCCGAAGTATCTTGATCTTATCTTGTGGGCTTTGTCCTTTGGGCTTCATTGGAGGGTGGATGTGCATGAATGGGCCTCTAGTCTTCATGGCTTTGGTCCTTTGTTCGGGCTTTGGCCTTCGTCTTTATTCGTGTCATCGCGTGATCGTGGGCCTCGTCATTTCATGCTCCGAAATTGGTCAAAAACCTGCAAAAACGAAGTACCTCCAAAATATGTGTGCAAATGCGAAAACGACCAATAATCGGGCCGAGGTTAGGATGGTTAGTGATTTTGATTTTAAATTCATTCCATTATCAAAGTTAAACAGGGGATAAAATGGATACTTAAGGAACGCCAACTGACCCCTCCCCCAGGCTCACGCAGGAGATCAATTCGGGAGACGACGCCAAGGAGCAGAGAAGATGGAGGGACACCTCTCGGAGAGCCGAGGGTCGTGCTAGTTGTCTAGGGGCTTCCCTAGCCGACGTGGGAACATTGCAAGGAAGACCACATCGGAGTTCTGGAGCTAGGATCATCAAGATCAAGGTAGGGCCCCGGTTGTGATCTTGTGATGTACAATCATTCATGGTGAAGTTACTTGTGATTCTGAATTTTTAGCGACCATGTTCTCTCTTTCGATTTCGTTCTTTTCTTTGGGTTTGCTTCATCTTAGATCTATTATCGAGATAGATCGCTTAGCATGATCTTGTAGTCATGGTGGCTAGAGGTTCATGGCGGAACTACCAAAGGGGGTTCGACTTGCTTCAGGGTGCTTTCGTCCAAAGGGGGGCGTCGTGACAGGGCGTTGCTTTAAGTAGATGGGGTATCGAAGGATCAGATTGGAGATTTTGGTTTAAATATGCTTTTCATTGAGATTCACATTTGTCTTGCTTCACTACATCTAGCTTGAACTACAACATATGCATGATCTAGGTGATCTAGATTGGTTATCTCTAACTTTCTCTTTCTACCTTCGGTGTTTGCTGTTTTTAGTAGATTAGATTCGTTTTACACCACCTCAACACAAAGGATTCTCTATGTTAGTAGATTGTTTCTTGTATCTTTGGTTTTGTGGATTGATAAACCTTGGGGGAATACTTTAAGGGAAAAGCTACACGATCCCGTGCCCTTGCGGTATATAAATTGGGGCGCTAAGGAGCGTCAACAAGCTTTTCTGGCGCCGTTGCCGGGGAACCATCGATTTAAGATCCAATCTTACTTGCATTCGTAAATATTTCTTTTTCTTGATTTTTATTTTTGACCTTTTTAGATCTCTTATTTTTTGTGCTAACTAAAAAAAATGGATCTATTCCACAAAAATCAATCTAATCTAGAGTTTGCTTTATTTTTCGTTTATGTTTTAGATCTTGTATATTCATCTTTTAGATCTCGTATATATTTTTCTTTTCACTAACCCCTAACAGGAGATGGACGGGATCCTCTCCAACAATCCCGAAAATTTTGTGGATGATCCAGAAAAAAATTATTGGCAAAGGAGACGAGAAGCACGATCAAGGAAGCTGGAACTAGTAGATCCAAAAGAAGAAGTCGCCGGTTCATCGTCTTCAGCTCAAGCGACTCCACCAACAAGTCCAAAGGAGGCGCCACTTCACCGAGGGATGGCGCTACCGGAGCAGGAGTGTACGATCGGAGAGCTATGCACTCCAGACCTTCGGGACTTGCGGATCCAAAATCTTGACAACATCGGAGTTCCATTCAAGATCAAGACTTCAATCATAAGGATGGTGCAAAGCTCGCCCTTCACTGGAAAAGAAGACGCTAATCTACATCTTGAAGCATTCCTCCAACTATGCCGCACCTTCGACATGCAAGGGATGACTCAAGATCAAATGAGAGAGAGGCTCTTTCTGTTCTCTCTACTTGGGAGAGCGCTGCAATGGTTTCATTCTCTACCGGCACACACGGTGCAAAATTGGGAGTCCTTGATGAAGGAGTTCATGACGGAGTTCTACTCACCGGGCAAGACCCAAATTTTGCGCAACAAGATTGCTACATTTGCGCAAGCCCCGACAAAGACTATTGCCGAAGCCTATGAACGCTTCAACGACTACATCCGTGCTGTACCTCATCACAAGTTCTCAAGGGAAGATGTGGTCCAGAAGTTCTATCAAGGCCTCACTACTGCATCAAGGGGGATCATTGACGCATCGGCCGGAGGTTCGATCATTGAACTCACGCCGAATCAAGTTTTCAAGCTATTCAAGAAGGTGGTGGACAATGACGCATGGGCATCATCGGGGCGCCTACAACCACTCCAAGCCATGGGCGCCGCGAAGAGTGTATTGCAAGTGGAACGTGAAGAAGTGCTAGAAGGGAAGATCGACTCGCTCATGAGAAGGTTGGAGAAGATGGAAGTGGAAAAGAGAGAAGCCCAAGCTATTGATTTGAAGGCGACCGAAGCAAGGTCTACATGTGAAGAATGTGGAGAGTACGGCCATGTCCAAAAGAATTGCCCGGAGGAAGCCAAGATGCTCGACTACATGAAGAAGGGAGAAGGGATCCCGCAACCCAACTTCCGCTACGGGCAAGGTAGACCTCAATTTAATGCAAGCTCTTCCATTCAAAACTCGGTGCTTCTTCGTATACAATTGAAGGAGTTCATGGAGGAGCAAGGCAAGATCAACAAGGACACCGTCACCAAGTTCAAGGCTATGGACAAGATCTTGGAGAACATTGATGGCAAGGTGACGGAGGTTGGGAGTTCTAACCTTCAAGTACTCAACATGATGAAGACGCTAGAAACGCAAGTAGGCCAGCTCGCCGGACGCCTATCTAGCAACAAAGGAAAATTGCCCGGGCAACCTCAAGGTCCGGAGACGGCAAAGGCAATTCAAACTTGCTCGGGAAATGAGACCGAAGAACCCGAACATGCGGCGGGAGCAAGGAAGCCTAAGCCAAGAGTTGAAGTGGAGACCATCATCAAGGAGAAGGCGCTTACTCCTACGCCAGAGATAGTCACCGAAGATTCGGAGTTTGAAATAGATTATATGGACACCAAGATTCTACCGCCAAGGCCACAATACCGCAAAGGTAAACATGAAGATGAGCAATTCAACAAATTTGTTGATATGGTACGCAGGTTGAGCATCAACATGCCGCTCTTGGACGCTCTACAAGTTCCAACATATTCTCGCTACTTCAAAGACATCATGGGAAACAAGCGCGAGATACCGCCAAGCACCGTCAAGCTAACCGAGGAGTGTAGCGCGGCAATCGCTAATGAAGCTCCTGAGAAGTAGAGGGACCCCGGATGTCCTACCATCCCGTGTTCCATTGGATCTCTTATGTTTGAAAGAGCACTTTGTGATCTCGGCGCAAGTGTGAGCATCATGCCAAAGAACGTGTTCGAGAAGCTAAGCTTACTGGAGCCGGAACCCACCATCATGTGCCTAGACTTAGCGGACAATTCCGTTCGCTATCCTTTGGGAATCGCCGAAGACGTGCCCGTGAAGATTGGAGAACACTTAGTCCCCATTGACTTTATGATTATCGATATGGGAGAAGGGAGCAAGGCACCTCTCATACTTGGGAGGCCTTTCCTCAAGACCGCAAGGGCGAACATCGACATTGGCAAGGGGGAGATCAAGTTCAACATCAATGGCACCACAAGCGAGTTCAAGTTTCGTCCATGCCTCGAGGTATGCAACATGATCAATGTCAAATATGTTCCGCCTCACCGCCGTGTCACAGAGGAGAAGCTGAAGAAAGAAGAGGAGCCGAACAAGAAGGAAGCGAAGAAGGAGAAAGAAGTCGTCGCGTCCATCACGACAAAGAAGATCGTTTCACCCGTCAAGATAAAAGCTAGAAGCACGCCTGTGAAGACCAAAAAGATGACTAACCTAGAAGACAAACCCGCACCAAGGATTGTGCGGAAGTGGGTACCCAAGACTACAGCGCCATCACCGAGCGTTGGTCCGAAGTGAAGAAGAAGGAAGTCTAGCTATAGACTATAAACGAAGTGCTTTGCGGGAGGCAACCCGTTCGTCGAGTCAAGAATAAAGCTGCCGGGAGTTCAACCCATTCGTCG
This sequence comes from Panicum virgatum, assembly GCF_016808335.1. Classification (NCBI taxonomy): domain Eukaryota; kingdom Viridiplantae; phylum Streptophyta; class Magnoliopsida; order Poales; family Poaceae; genus Panicum; species Panicum virgatum. The sequence continues at coordinate 11,267,468 of NC_053152.1, forward strand.
AGTCAAGAATAAGCTGCCGGGAGGACAACCCGCGAGCGATTTGGGTAAGTGAGTCAAGAATTTTTCTACGCAAGAACATGATAAACTTTTGAACAATTGGTCGTTCGGTCGAACAATTCGATTTGGATTTTATTCGCTCCGTCATTTCGATGTTGTTTCTTATTTTAAACCAATGACATGAGCCATCCTATGATTTATTTGCCTCTTCTTGAGAAAGCCACATCCAAATTTCCATACCTATTTTTGGCGACCGTCCTCTCCATGACGGACGGACCAAGTTGAGATAAAAGACAAGAGTAGAGCCGCGCTATGTTTATATTATTTAAATTCTTGATGCGTAGGTTCGCTCAAACATAGAGAGAATTTTCAGTTTCATAGGACTAGAATTTTCCTAACTTTAATTGTTCCCTTTTTCAAAAAAAAATTCTCTCGTTTTGGCAAAAATTAGTACCTAAACCCAAGACCCACGGTCGAATTCGAGATTGTTCGCTATCAATTCATGAAAGTGAACGGTTCCGGTGCAACCAAAATTAATGTAGTCAGAAAATATTTTTTCGACTTACAAATGTAAAAATGTTTTGATTCCCCTCTGATTATTCCTTTAAGCTCATTGCATGCTTTGATTTAATTCTGAAATTTCGAAGTTAGAGGAGGATTCAACATCTAAGTATGATTTGAAGAGGGTTTATGTGCTTGATTAACATCTATTGATCAAAGTGAGTTCACAGGAAGGAATTGTGCTCCCTACCTACCACCACATGCAAATGATCCAAAGAAGGGAGCAGCCATGCATGGGAAGGACATGAAATTTTCAGCAAAGATGGCACCATGTGATGAATGATGAAGTATGGGACAAAGTGAATGACACAAAGTGAAGAAATAATGTTGCAAGTGGACAACAAGGACAAGGAAGGAGTGGTGCATGGGTTTTGGATGGTGCAAAGCATAAAAGATGTACTGGACAGAGGCAAGAAATTGCGCCAGGAAGTCACCAGAGAAAGATGAAGTGGAGGAGGGCCAGGAACACCCTAGGCCGGCCGGCCCCATGGCCCAAGGCCGGCCGGCCTGGCCTCTTTTTAAGTCCCCTGGTGCTCCCCTTTCACATGTATGCTCCTCACTCAATTCCTTGTTCGTGTTCTTCAAGTTCTTCACCTAGAAACATAAGCTAGAGCTCTGAAAAATTCGTCCACCAAAATCAACTCCAAAAATCTCAGAAAATTCACCACAAATCCTAGTTTGCTCCACTCTTCGATATATTGTTCTCCCACCGGCAAGAAACCCCTAGTGTGTTTATTTTTGAGTGTGTGCAGCAAAGAGTCACCATGAGTGGCTTCATGAAGTTCGTCACCGGGAGGAGAAGGACGCGTTCATCAACACCCGACGCATCGGCAAGTTCTTTGCGGAGGCACTCGGTCTCCGGGTCTCTGCGGAGTATGGAGGAAGACAACCCCACACCGAGGAGCGACATGTTGCTCCTTGGTGGGATGAGAGACCCAAGAAGCTCCTCTATGAGATTCACCGAAGGGATGCCACCTCCTCCACAGCGTTCAACAAATTCATCCGCACCACCGCCATACAAGCCCAAGCATTCCAAATATGGGTTTATCATCTTGTCAATGGAAGAAGAAGAAAGACTCAAGTTCATGAAGGGAAGGCTGCGAGCAAACTATGATTTTGATGATGAAGCATAGGAGAAGTTAGGATTCCATCATGACATCTACAAGCTCTTGGAGAACATCGGTTGGAAGTTATTTTCCGATGGTGTTACGGTAGACATGCAATAAGAAGTGGCTTTGGAGATGTTCGTGACACTAGAGAAAATAACAGAGGTGGTGGATGATGAAGAAGTGTCATGTCTGAAATTTCAGCTCAAGAATGAAGAAAAAGTCATCACCTATGGAGAAATAGGGAGTTTGCTCGGGTTCAAAAGCAATGCAAATGAAATGGTGGAAGTCGAAGATGGAGAGCTCGATGAGTTTTGGACGAAGATAGCAAAAGATGTCAATCGCCAAAGGAAGAATATAAGTAATGTGATCCTCCAAATATTCCACTCTTGGGTGAGCAAAAGAATTCTCCGGAGGATGAGAGAATCAAAGGTCACCGACCAAGAATTGAATTGGATGTATGTAGCATTGGTGAAGAAGCAAGTGATTGATCCCACCTACATCATGGTTGAAAGATGGATTTGTGAAGCATCATCCGGCATGGAAGAAGTTGGTTCGGAGTGTTATCTTACACTAATAGAACAAGCCATGAATCCGGGGCTAGCGGTGATCCAAAAATATTATGTTCCGGGAAGAGATATAGGGATTGAACATTTGAGGCAAGGCCATTATATCAGAGGGGATGAAAAGAAGGGATTCACTATTTCCGACATGGATATTTCCCTCCCCGATCAAAGGCTTAAATTATTCGCAAGAGGAAGGACCGATTGGTGAGTTGAAAACATTGGAGCAAAGGTGAAGAAAACAAAAAGAGGAAGGTTGATTGAAGGAACATCGGCGTCGGCACAACAAGAAAATTTGGAAGTAAAGCTTCCACCACCAAGTTCTGCTTATTGGAGGAATGAATTTCAAGGTGCATCAAGTGGACAAGGACACCCGCAAGGATGGACGAGTCAATGCGAAGGAAACCAAGATCAAGCATGGGGGCATGGTATGGCAGCGCCTCCACCGGTGTACCCGGCGCTCCCACCATTTAGCAATTATGTCTACCCACCCCCATCATACCAAGGAGAGATGCCTGACCCGTCATTTGGAGCACAATTTTTTGACCTCCCTCAACCGGAACAAGGAATGAGAATCATGGGTGCCTATGCAAGAAGAAACATGGAAGACATAGACGCCATCTGGAAGCACACAAGCCAACTAGAAGATGGAACCGCGGGAATTGCATATCAAATGGGACTTCTAGGCCTAGCGCCACTGGAACAATTTGATGGAGGAGCATTTCAACAATATTATGACCAAGGATACAACACAAGAGGCAATCAAGGAGAGTGATCGACGACAAGATCATGAATAAAATGCGCGCACGTGTGGTTTGGATTTTTCTATTTCTTTTCATTTATTTTCAGCATGTGTGCAAGCTTGTGTGTGCGTAGCAATTTTCTGTTTTATTTATTTTTCAGCATGTGTGCAATTTGCTTTCTTTTGCTTTCATCACCATGATAAATAAATGCATCACCCACGCTTTAATGTTATGGTTAGTAATGATGATAGAAAGTTTGTGCCATGTTAAAATATGATGATCGTTGCCGCCTTGTCTACTTTCTTGTGCTTGGTTTGTGCATGTTTAAACTAATGTTCTCCCTAACATGATTTGAAACATTAATTAAATGCCAGCTAATTCAATTGTGGAGGTTATGATAAATTAAGACTCACATCTTTCTATTCTTGCTCTCTTACTTAAGCTTGTCAAGGAAAATTTAATTCGGATTTAATTTTGAGCTAACCTTGTCAATGATACCTTTTGCAATTGCTCTACCCTTCTAAAAGCCTAAATGTTATATCAGGACAAACCATAGAGCAAGATTTATTTTCAGGTGAATTAATTCAAGAATTATCTTCTTTGGTACGTGACTAAGAAACTGACCATTCCATATTTTTGTGTACCTCTCTTTTGCTAACCATTCTATCCATGCATTGTGAGTTTCTACACCGGGAACATCGCAAACCTCGCTGGATATCCACCCTTAACCAAAAACATCTCTTTGTGAAACACCTCCTTGACCACAACCTATATATTGAGTATATATTATTATTTCGACGGCAAAACAATGGAATCAAGAGCAAAATTCAGTAAAACATAAGCTTGGGAAGCATCAAAGAGTTCGCAGCAGAAAAATCCGAAGAAGTGGCGGCCTACAGGCAGTAGGCCGGCCGGCCCAACACCACTAGGCCGGCCGGCCTGGGTCTTTTCCTCCTCTGTTGGCTTCAATCTTTTACGAGGAGATGCCCCATTGAATTCCAAAGTTTAGTCCAGAGAATTGACACGAGTTTTGTGCACTCACTCCATCAAATTATCATCACTTCATTGCTTGAGGACAAGCAAACGTTCAAGCATGGGGGGAGGTGGAGTAAGTGCATTGTGTTGCCAGTTCTGAGGAGCAAAAAGAAAGAAAAGAAAAGAAAAAAAAAGAAAAGAAAAAAAATGATGATGAAAAGCTCCTCTGTTCCGTTTGCTTCATTAAACTCCAAGTACTTTGAAGATTATTCTATACTCAATTATTCCAACCATGTGCAGTCCGATAACAAGGACTTCAGTTGTGCCTTGGGATCAACCATTGCCATTTGCACATGTCCCCCATCTAAAGTGTGTGTTCCATTCTCTCCCTCTCCACAAAAAAATTATTTTCCAATGGTCTTTTTGACGAGTCTCGGTAAATCCATAAGAAGTATTTCCTGTTTTGATAATATTTTGATTATAATATCTTTTGTTAGGACTAACCTTTCCAGAGCTCCAGATAAAGCCTCACACATATATATGAGAGAAAGAAAGGAGAAAATTCTAGCAAGTTTGAGAGACAAGATGAGCTGAGAGTTTCCATGAACAAATTGCAATGAGGTTTAAATTATTGATCTTGGTTTAGCATTATTTATGGAACTTACTTTCTTAATTCTGAGACTTGTTTAATTTTGAGAGCATGTGTTTAATAATTGTGGTGAAGCATTTAAATTGTATCTACCTTCCACATTGAAAAAACTGGTTACAACTTGAACTATTAACTGTAAAATATTTTTGGGAGCATTGTGTTTTCTCGTGTATGATCAAGTGCAGGGATTGGACACCGAAAGGCAATACTAATTTTTATCAAAGACTTACTCGAGGACAAGCAAGGTTTAAGCATGGGGGGAATGTTGGCGCTCCTTAAGTACCCATTTTATCCTCTGTTTAACTTTGATAATGGCATGAATTTAATATCAAAATCACTAACCATCCTAACCTCGCCCCGATTATTGGTCGTTTTCGCATTTGGACATATATTTTGGAGGTACTTCGTTTTTGCAGGTTTTTGACCAATTTTGGAGCATGAAATGACGAGGCCCATGATCACGCAATAACATGAAGAAAGACGAAGGCCATGACGACTAGAAGCCCGTTCATGCACATCCACCCTCCAGTGAAGCCCAAAGGACAAAGCTCACAAGATGAGATCGAGATACTTCGGGGCTAAGCAAAGCAAAGAGAGATTTAAGGAAGGATCCTCTGTCATATCCTTTCCCTCGAAGAAATCTCAAAGATAACGACGTCCAACGGGGTGCAATCGTGAAAGGTATAAACTCCAGAAGACTCCAGAAGACTTGGGGAGAAAGTAGGACGCGAGGCGGCGAGAAAATGGGCCAGGCCGGCCGGCTTGGGCCCATTGAGCTGGCCGGCCCAGGCCCTTTTCAGGGAGTCTCGGCCTCCCCTTCGACCTAGGGTTTCCTGAGGCTATTTAAAGACCCCTCCCCCAGGCTCACGCAGGAGATCAATTCGGGAGACGACGCCAAGGAGTAGATAAGATAGAGGGACACCTCTCGGAGAGCCGAGGGTCGTGCTAGTTGTCTAGGGGCTTCCCTAGCCGATGTGGGAACCTTGCAAGGAAGTCCACGTCGGAGTTCTGGAGCTAGGATCATCAAGATCAAGGTAGGGCCCCGGTTGTGATCTTGTGATGTACAATCATTCATGGTGAAGTTACTTGTGATTCCGAATTTTTAGCGACCATGTTCTCTCTTTCGATTTCGTTCTTTTCTTTGGGTTTGCTTCATCCTAGATCTATTATCGAGATAGATCGCTTAGCATGATCTTGTAGTCATGGTGGCTAGAGGTTCATGGCGGAACTACCAAAGGGGGTTCGTGTAACACCCTAACTTAATTTTCCTAGTTAATAATAAATTTATTTGGCTTGGCTTGCATTTAATCCAATTTTGTTCCCCAAGTAATTAAAATTTATCATAGGTTTATTTTTTGGTGTTGCATTCATGCTGGTGCATAGTTTTAATTATTTGAGTGTGGATTGAATTCAAATTTGTATTTGAATTCAAACTTTCTTTGTTTGTTTTAGAAATAGAATAGAAAAAGGAGAAGGAAAACCAGGAAATAGAAACCCAAAACCAGCCCAAACCCAGCTTGCGGCCTAGTAGCAGCCCAGTCCAACCCATGAAACCGGCTCAGCCCAACCCGTTCCCCTTTCTCCCCGTTCGGCCCAGTAAACAGCCAGCCCGCGAACCACCTTCCCTTTTCCTCTCAGCCCGGCATCCCGCTCGCCCCCCCACCCCGCGCCACTCGCGCAGCCTCCAGGCCCAACCCGCAGAGGCAGCGTCTCCTCTCTCTGACAACCGGCCCCCACACGTCAGCCGCGCCAGCACTCCACGCCCATCACACCACTCAGCCAGCGCTCCCGTAGCGCCCGCGCGTCGCACGGCCCGCCACTGATAAGGTCGGCCCACATGACAGCCTCCGCCCGCACGTCAGTCTCCTCCCGCAGACGCGCGCCCAACCCCCTCTGCAGCCCGACCCCACCTGCTGGTAGCAGCCCGCTCCAGCGCACGCCCCGCACCCCGCTCCCCGGGCCCGCCTGCCAGTGGCACAGTTTCTTTACCCGCGCGCCCCGTATGCTGACAGCCCGGCCCCACTGTCAGACTCGTCTTCCCCCTCCCGCAACCGAGCGCCGTGATCCTTGCCGAGGATCTCGTCGGCTTTCCAATCTCGGGCGCGCACGCCAAGGCACCCAGCCACCCTACAAATAGGAGCCCTATGCCTCCCCTCTGCTCCCCATCCCACGCGCTGCGCGACCCCAGAACCCTAGCCGCCGCCTCTCCTTGCTCCGCAGCGCAGAGAATCTGCACCGCTCCGGCCACGTCACCCCGCCGCTGTTCCGCCACACCACCACGCCCCGGTCACCGCAAGCCGTCGCAGAAGCTTCGCCCGAGTCCAAGACCATCCCCGGGCCAACCCTTCTCGATCTCGGCCCCGCTCGCGCCCGAATCGACCCGGAGCAGAGCTACAGGTAAGCGGCCGCCGTCCCAATTTCTCGCCGCCACTGGTGCTCCGGCCACCCTGAACCCCACTGCCCCTTTGCAGCGCCCGCGCAGACCTCATCGACGCACCTGCAGACCCGGAGGTGCCCTGCAGCGGTTCATCCTCGAGCTCCGTCCGCGACCGCAGCCGGATCTCGTCGCTGGCGCCACCTGCGTCACGCCCCGCCTGGACCAAGCCTCGGTAAGTACCTCTAGGCCTTCACGATTCTTTTGCGCTAGATCTTCGAAGCTGTAGGCCACCCCGGGACCGGAACATCGCACTCCGGCGAGTTCCCGGCGCCCAGAGCTGCCTTCGCCGTCGAGGGCCATGCTCCCAGCCCCGCACCGCCTCCCTAGGTACCCCAGTGGACCACAAACGGCGCACTCGTGCTGCACAGCCAAACCACGGCTTGATTAACCCCCTGGAACGCCGGATCTGCTTACGCCGGCGATCCCCCGCCACGGGAGCTCTGTCCCCGGCGAGTCCCGCCGCCGCCCGCGCCCCCAACTGCCTGTAGCCGCCCGATCTGTAGACAACGGCCTAGATTAGATCCCGATGCCATCAAATCTGTGCCGTCGGATCGAGATTCAGCGGCTCAGATCAAAATATACCGGTTTGGCCGCTCTTTTTGCATAAGAGTCCCCCACCTTCCTTGATATCAACCCGCAGTCCAGGACTGTGTAAAACTATTTCTAGTTTGGTCCAGATTTTTACGCGGACCCCCCTGAGTTTTCAAGATTTCGAACCCGCCATCCTGCTCTGGTAGATTTGCAAGTTAGACCTCGGATCTAACTGTTAATTACATTTTAGTCCCTGGTTTCTGCCAGAAACCCCCTGGAACTTAGTTTTTCTCGTAGATAAGCCACTAGAACTTGTTTTTAGCCTAGATTATGCGTTTTAGCTCCGTTTTAGGCGTTCTTTATGTCCACGCGATCGTTGTAACGCATAGAATAGTTTTAGACTAGGTTAGTGTGCTGTTTTTATGTATTAATGTACTGTTTCTTAGCTTTTGATAGTGTTTGCTTGTATGCTTATTGTTGTGCCTTGTTTTGGCCATGTGTTCGTGAGTAGACGCTGATCCATCTGAGGAGCCCCAGTACCAGTACCCGGAGCAGCATCCACCTTCAGATCAGTTTGAGCAGCAGCAGGAGCAGTACGAGGAAGGCAAGTATAACATGAACAACCTATCGCTTTTAAATACATTTTCATACTGCATTTTAATACTGTATGCCTATAAGGACTTTCCTAGCCACTTTATATCCTTTATATATATCCTTTGGGTTGCATTTTGGTTAGTTATGCTAGGTGCCGTGCTATAACACACTTGGTCCTTTTTAATTAATTTGATTAATGGTATCTGCAACTTAATTCTGAGAGTGGCCCTCTGTGTGGCTTGAGTGGCTCACGTCTCGTTAAAATTTGGTTTTTGTTAGAAACATGGTTTAGGGGGCCAGCATGGTGCTTACTGCCTGGTTGGCCACTCTCCATAAGGACCGGTTCATAGAGCGACAACCTGGGACAACAGCGCTACCACAAGACTGGAATGGGATGGTCTTGGCGTAATAATTAGGTCTTTTTGGTTTGGAGTAACTTACCTGCGGGGCAAGGGTGGTAAGCTTCTATGTCCCTCGTACTGAGTGGCCTCGTCTGTGGTATTCTTGACGCCCACTAGACCTGCTACATGGTCGCCGATCCAACCCTCGCGGTTATTCCTTACCAATGAGATTCTTTGTAAAGGCCTCGTAGTGAGTTTGCTAGTCATCTCACCTAAGGAAGTGTGATGAACAACTAGCGTAGCTCACGACTTGTGGGTAAAGATGTGCAACCTCTGCAGAGTGTAAAACTGGTATACTAGCCGTGCTCACGGTCATGAGCGGCCCAGATCCTCCTTTTGATTAGTGGGGTTATCTACTTCCGACGAGGGAGGTGCCTCTCGGGGTTACCTTGTTGGTTTCGGTTTGGTGCTCAGTAGTAACATGTTTAATCTTGATTAATTACTATGTAACTGGGTTTATGGTAATTCATCAACTTGTAGTAAATAGCTTTAATAAAATTTTACCAAGACTTAAAAGCTAATGCAGTCAGTTAGCCAACCTTAGAGCCTCATAGTTTGTGTTATACTTGTTGAGTACGGTTGTGTACTCACTCTTGCCTCTTCTATACTTTTTCCTCTTGGGATACTCTACTGCTGCTCAGTTCCTGCCGAGGCGAGAGAGTTCACTCAAAGCTACCAGGACTACGAGGACTTCTAGGCGTTCGTCTCCCAGTCGACGTCCCTGTGGCGCCCTGCTCAGCTTCGGAGAGTTTTTATCGTATTTGTACTTCGCTTCCGCTGTATCAGACATTTATGTCATTAATGTAATAAATAACTTTCGTACTCGCTTTATTATGTCTTTTTACGTGATATGTGCTGTGATATACTGTTCATTCTATCGTATATACGTGTGACTTGATCCTGGCACGTATATGATTGCTCGGTTTATGTCCTTTTATAAACCGGGTGTTACAGTTCGACTTGCTTCTGGGTGCTTTCGTCCAAAGGGGGGCGTCGTGACAGGGCGTTGCTTTAAGTAGATGGGGTATCGAAGGATCGGATTGGAGATTTTGGTTTAAAGATGATTTTCATTGAGATTCACATCTGTCTTACTTCACTACATCTGGCTTGAACTACAACATATGCATGATCTAGGTGATCTAGATTGGTTATCTCTAACTTTCTCTTACTACCTTCGGTGTTTGCTGTTTTTAGTAGGTTAGTTTTGTTTTACACCACCTCAACACAAAGGATTCTCTATGTTAGTAGATTGTTTCTTGTATCTTTGGTTCCGTGGATTGATAAACCTTGGGGGAATACTATAAGGGAAAAGCTACACGATCCCGTGCACTTGCGGTATATAAATTGGGGCGCTAAGGAGCGTCAACATCCATGGGGCCTTGAGCCGAAGCAGCCAACGGCACTCTAACTAGTTGCAGGTTCAATTCAGCCACGCTCCTGTATAACACAAAATTAAAAAGGAGTTCATCTAGAAAAGTATCGACTACTTTTCAGGTAAAAAACAAACGTCTTTGCCCTTTTGACGATAAGTTTCCTAGGTACCTGCAGCACCCTCCGCATCGGACCAGTGCTAGTCGCGGGGGGTGTAGGACTCGGAGCAGGAGTGGAGGTACTCGGTGTACCTGCAGTACCACTCGTGTCCTGGCCCACTATTGCGCCAGATGCACTCGAAGGGGCTGGAACCCTACAAAACAACACAAAGTCAGAAACTATTCGTCACAATACAATCACAGTTCATCATGAGGGACTAACCTTTCCTCGCGGCTTTCGCATGAAGGATTGTCTCTTCCGCGTGGCTGACGACCACCGTCCCCTAATGACTCGTCTGATGATGTCAATGGATCTTCAATTATTGGCGCATCTTCAAAGCTGATGGCCACAGGTTGGTGGAAAGTTCCGTGGCTCTTTGTGGTAACAGAGTCGGGGATGGGTGCATCACTCTTGAATACCCCCACATCCGCCTTCACAAGACAAGAAATTCATGATGAAACCACTCGAGAAACTCATATAGGCTACAAAAAGTAGTTGCAGAAGTCATATCTCACCTGAGATGGAGGATTTGTCACCCGAAAGACAGTGGGAACATAAGGAACATTGAGCTGATCTGGAAATATGCTTCGGATTATCCTTAGTCCTATAGTCCGCTCCATCGGCTCTGCAGACAACCAGTTACTATCCTCAGTTCATGTATACTAGAAGCCAAAATTCTAACGCCTCTGCAAAGGCTAGATTCCACGCTGAGTGTAATTGAAGACAACTGAGGCTGCTGCGACTCCCATCTATTGAAAGCAGACTGTGCGCTCCAACAATTCCTCTACCTGGTCTCTAAAGCCAGTATTATACTTCAAAATCCACTCACGAATATACACAGGTGGCCCAGCAGAAAACATAGGTACTGCAGGAGCAGGATTACTAGTGTAAAACTAACTGCCTTTCCACTTTGGATCTACATGGATTGCAAGCCATTCCAGGTATTTCTCAACCATTCCTGGGCGCAGTTCCAAATTTGCGCACCCTATGCTATCCATCGCCTCAACAAATGGCAACGGAGTCAAGGTGTATAAGCTCCGAAAGAACTCGAAATGGGGCTCAATCCCTAGAAAAGTTTTGCAGAAGTGTACAAACATAGCAATATGCAAAACCGATTGAGGGGTCAGGTGATGAATCTGAATCCCATAATAATACTGCAGGTCTTGCAGAAAATCGCTAGCCGGAAGCGAAAGGCCGTGCTCCAAAAAAGAGGTAAACAAAACAATTTCCGAATCCTCAGGAGATGGGGAAACATCCCCTAGGGCACTCCACCACCAGATTCCACCTTTCGATTGCAGAAAAAACCTCTGAACCATAATTTGCAAATCGTCTTCAATGCACTTTGCACCCACGATGGTTCTACCGCTGGTTTGTCCTCCTCGTGCTTCCATTTTTCCCCACGGCTGGAATCTGTAGGGCTTCTCCATCCTGAAACCCTAGAGTATCTTGAAGCTCGGGGGCTAGTGTTGTTGAGAATCTCGCAGTGTTTCCACCTAAGGATTAAGGAGGCAAAAGAGCAAGAGGCACAAGGCAATGGCGGTGGCAAAGGTAAATCTGCACAGTTACTAGATTGGGTTTTATAAACCTAATCAGTGGCAGTCCTATAAATAAAATGGGGTACCAAGCGGTATGTTTCCTATTTAAGTATATATCAGGTCACTTTTTCAGGGATAATATTCTGAAAAAAAGAAAGGATGATCTGGCACATATAAATGAAGTCACCCTAGATATGCCACGACGTCTTAGATCCTTTTTTCCAAATTCTGAGATTTGGATACAAGGCTCGGGGGCTACTGGGCACGTGGAAAAAGGAATTTGATTTTTAAAAATATATGAGAAACATTTGATTCATGATTCAAGATGGACCCTCAGCCTGAATTTTTCGATTCAACCTAAGGCTCGGGGGCTACTCCATATGGAGTACGATTGTTCATCGCACTCTACATATATGAAGATTTTTACCCGAGGGCGTCAAGACTACTCGAGCAGGAGCACCACGCAGCCTTAGTGCAACTCAAGAAGCATTGGGAAGGCTTATTCTGCGCGACATTCAGGAACTACTCCATGATGGCTTCAGAAGTACTCGAAGATTTACGACTGCTCGGCTACGTAGAGCTCGGGGGCTTGTCAGACCTGGGGCCACGGGATACCTGACGTGGCATGGTCCTGTACGAGGTATAGGGTTGGGCATGCCATGTAGGCATACGTCATGTAACTACTCGTATCATATCTTGTACTAGTCGGATCGGATAGAAACCACCTGATTAGTACTCGGGAGGGACTCTAGGCACCGCACCGACCTAGGGTTTCCATGTAACCCTGCTCCCCCGGCCTATATAAGGGCGGGCAGGGACCCCTCCAAAGCATAGCCTAGATAGCCTAATATCTACACACCATAACAATCTGAGGCAATACAAACCACCCAACAGGATGTAGGGTATTACGCAACTCGCGGCCCAAACCTATCTAAACCCTTGTGTTGCTTGTACCATCATGTTCTTGATCTCGGCGATCCCAACGATCATCCCTCTACATAAGGGTATCCCTAGGTAGACGTGATGGTAAAACACCATCAGTATATGTCAACTACAATCCTACGACACAACATACGGGCCCTGCATGGCAAAGCTGCGCACCTTTCTAGTCTAACACTAGTAGAGAACAGACCTTCAGTTTTTTTCTTTAGTCTCAGCCAAAGTTGGGCTGGGGACTAATAGGAGCATTATTTCCAGTTGGAGCCACCAACCGGGACTAAAGGTCCCATGCCCCTTTAATTTCGGTTGGTGACTCCTACAGGGACTAGAGGTTAACCTTTAGTCCCAGACGGCGCTAACAGCCAGGACGATAAATTGAATCCAACTTGCCAATGAATCTAATTATAAAAAAGCTTATTCTTAACTCATAACTGTGATCAGCTGAAATAGCTGATTAACAACTCAAGCCATTGTTGGCGCCTACCAACGTCACCTAGCGATGACGCCCGCAGACACCAATTTGGGACGACAGTATTTCATGAATCACGAATAGATCCACAAGCGCACGGAATACCGGTGTAGCATTTTACCCGGGAGTATACCGGGGTGTCATTTATATTTCTGCAGGGAAGGCGATGAGTGAGAGAATATATAAATCAGTTGGTGAGCTCTATCTAGATTGGATATTCTCATGCATAAACAGGGGTAAGATAATAACATGGTAGGAGGTAGTGTGACACACACACAAACTACTCTCTTGGATAAAAGAATAAAGGTTACTTTAGGCCGGGAGCAAGGTAAAAGTCAGAGCTCGAGTCAGCTGTGCTAGGCTAGTGAAAGCATATAGGCCCTCAAGGTATGTTTCAGTGATTAATGACAACCATTATTGTGACTAATGAGTTTGTGCAGTTTAATGAAATCTTATCGCTCATTGGATCATATGTTAAAGAGGCCCCTAAATTTCATTATTCAAAAAGGCGATCTCAATATTCAACTTAAGTATATAACAAGACTTAGGATCTTTCTAGTCCTAAGTGTCGCAAGGTTGAGAAGGACACTTAGGTTAGTATAGGTTTTATAGTTTTGTAGAGGTCGCACTATTAAGAGGGGTTAAGGCCAAGTAACTTGAGCATGCACATGGTCAATCAAAAAATGGATGCACACATTGGTCACTCAGGTTCTTGGGAGCTCAAACAAGTGCTACTCAACTCATATCTCAAGCAAAGATGGATTTCATTCAAGACTCAAATCAAAACAGACAAAATCAGGAAAAAGTCTTATCACCCGTTTAAACGACGCCTTCAAGTTTCTATACGTCGGTTAAACGCTGTCACTGAAGCATGGACACTGAGTACACCAGTTAAATCAACGATATTTGAAACTAACGTCGGTGCAGTTGTCCAGAATGTTGGTTTTCCAGGGGTTTCTGAGCTTATACTCACCGGTTAAACCGACGATGGATTTGAGCTAACGTCGGTGTAGTTGTCCAGAGAGTTGGTTTTTCAGTTAATCATGGGACAGCTACATTCACCGGTTAAACCGATGATACGTCGGTTAAATTGCTAGAGTAGTAAAGGCTAGTTTTTCAAAAGGGCAGTTTACATTCATTGGGTAAACCGACGATGACTTTTGGAGGGCCGTCGGATTAACCGACGTTGCGTACTTTTCTGGCAGCTTTTCTCCAACGGCTATATCCACATGAGCTGCCTATATATACCCCTCCAATGGGTCATTTTACTGACTCTTGACACCAGGCAACACTCATACACTCATTCTTTTGTTGAGAGCCACATTGAGCTTCACATTCCACTCGTTTGATCATTCAATCATCCAAGAAGCAAGGCTAAGGACTTGAGTAGGGAGAAACTTGTGTGCATCCGTTCTTGGTCGGTTCTTGCTCAAGTGAAGGCCCTAGCTTGTTACTCTTGGTGATTGGCATCACCTAGGCGATCTTGGTGATTGAGGTGTTTCCTGCGGAGCTTGCCAAGTTGATTGTGAGAGCACGAAGAAGATTGTACGTGGCTTGAGCTCCACCATGCCGGGATGGTGAACGGAGACTCTTAGTGAGCACCCTCGTCTTGGTGACTTGGGAGGTGACAAGACTCTTAGTGAGTGTCACAACGTGGATTAGGGGTGTGTGCCAACACATCGACACCACGGGAAAAAATCCGGTCGTCTCTTGCAAACTCTTTACATTCAAGCACTTACCTTCATGCAATTTATTCATGTGCTTGACCCTAGAGATCATAACTTAGCTCTACCTTGCTTAGATTTATATCTTGTTGTATCCTTTATAGCTTTTTTAGGTTGCTTAGTTAGCCGGTTGGTGAATTGAGCCTTACTAGTATTGCATAGGTTAAGGTTGCTTTATTTTGTTTTAGAAATTTGAAAAAGGCCCAATTCATTCCTCCTCTTCGTCCATCGATCCTTATAATTGGTATCAGAGCCTCGTTGCTCATTTGGATCATTAGGCTTCGCCGCCTAGAGCTATGGCCAAGATGGGTGGTTTGCCTCCTCACTTCGAGGGCAAGAACTTTGCTTATTGGAATGTTCACATGGCCGCATACCTTGATGCGATTGCCCCCGAAGTGTGGTTAGCAACAAAGACCGGGTTCACCGGAACTCGCACCTCGGAACAACTCAAGTGGAATGCCAAGGCTAGAAATGCAATTTTTGAAGCCATTAGTGAGGAAGTCTTTTCTAGAGTTAATGGCATGGACTTGGCAAGTGATATTTGGAAGGACCTCATTGAAATTCATGAAGGCTCCACCAAAGTTCGTGAGCAAAAATATCACTTTTTTAGAGCTAAGTGTGATTCTTTTAAAATGCTAGCTCATGAAAATTGCAATGATATGTATTCTCGCTTGAATGTCATTGTCAAGGACATTATTGCGCTTGAAATATCTAAAATTGACAGTGGCTCCATCAACTGCAAGATACTCATGCTCCTTCCGAAGCCCAAGTACAACATCATCAATGCTATGCTTCAAAAGGAGAATCTTGATACGATGGAAGTGGGAGAGCTTGTTGACGAAATTCGCGCTCATGAAATGGGTATTCTTGGTATGTCCGAAGAGCCAATTTCAAGCAAATCAATCGCTCTCAAGACCAAGGTCAACAAGCACCGCAAGCTCAAGATGATCAAGCAAGAATCAAGCCCAAGCGACGAAGAAGATCATCATCAAGAAAGCACATCCGATGATGAAGATGATGATGGAGAACATGCCCTCATGATGAGAAAGTTCACACACTTGAGTGACAAGATCAACAAGAGGGGCTACAATTTTGACCCTAAAAGAAAGATGTTCCGGCCAAGGGGAGATTCCAAGAGCAAAACTTGCTACAATTGTGGAGAAAAGGGTCACATCTCTCCAAATTGCCCCAAGCCGGACAAAAGAAAGAAAGAAAGCAAGAACAAGCATCGCCATGATTCGAGCGATGATGAAGAAGATGTGATGAAGATCAAGAACAAGAAATATGGGAAGAAGAAGAGCCATGAGAAGAAGACCAAGCTCTTCCCAAAGAAGAAAGGCAACACCAAGAGAAGCTTCTTGGTGGAAAAACAAGAATGGGTGACCGATGTCTCATCAAGTGAAGAATCAAGTGATGAAGAAGACATCATCACCATTGCTCTCACAAATGAAGAACCATTGCTACCTCCATCTCCTATGTGCCTCATGGAAAGAAATATGAGGAGGATAGTGATAGTGATAGTGATGATGAGCTTGATCAAAATGAATTTGCTAACCTCATCAATGAGTATACATCCGTTATCAAGAGGGAAAAGGGCAAGGTCAAGCACCTTGAGAGCACTCATGCCAAGGTAGAGTTAGCTCACTCCGATTTGTTTGGCAAGTACAATGACTTGCTTAAAGAGCACAATGAGTCACTTGCACTTGCTAAGCAAGTTGAAGAGAGCCACAAGAAACTCAAGCAAGAGCATAGAGAGTTGGCTCACAAATATCAAGAGCTTGAGTTTGCCTATGAAGCAATTGACCCGAGTCTTGAGAACTCTATCAATGAAAATGTTGAAAAGGTCAATGCTTCTACTTCATGTGATGACCTACTCATTGATGCAAATGCTACTAATGTTTTGCCCAAGCTTGCTCCCTCTAGGGAAAAGGAATTGATGGATCAAGTGGCAAGCCTCAAGAGTAGTGTGGAGAAGCTCTCACGAGGAGAATACATCCACAAGGAAATTCTCTTCAACAATGCTCGTGACTATGGCAAGAGAGGTCTTGGTTCATTTCCGGAGCCAAACCAAGGCACTACTCCTTCTCCGGAGATCAAGACTAGCTTCATTAAAGAAGTTGGATCATATTGTCAACATTGCCAAGTCACCGGGCACCACACTAGGGAGTGTCCCTTGCCATCACGTCCTCTCCCTACTTTACCTAAAAATTACACATCTATGCATCAAAATAACCATTTTCTTTTGAGTAAGGTAAAGGGCAAGGTGAAGGCCAAATTCATTGGCAAGGTCACAAAGGAAGCAAAGAAGAAGCTCCCCAAGCAACTTTGGGTCCCCAAAGCTCTTGTCACACATGTGCAAGGCCCAAAGCTCGTTTGGGTTCCAAAAACTAAAAAATGATTCTCATTTGTGTAGGTGAACTACAAAGCCGGTGGAAAATATTGGGTACTTGATAGCGGTTGCTCTCAACACATGACCGGCAATGATAGCATGTTCACCTCTCTTGAAGACCTCGGCGATCATGAACATGTCACCTATGGTGATAACTCAAGGGGGGAAGTTTTAGGTTTGGGTAGAATAGCAATTTCTAAAGATTTATCCATTTCTAATGTCTTATTTGTAGAATCACTTAGTTTTAATCTTATTTCAATTGCTCAATTATGTGATCTTGGACTAACGTGTACCTTTGACAAGAATGGTGTTGTAGTAACCTTTGAAGAAGATAAGTCTTTGGTATTCACGGGGTTTAGGCATGGCAACATTTACTTGGTGGATTTCTCTTCAAAGCAAACAAGCCCCATGACATGCCTCTTCACCAAGTCGTCTCATGGGTGGCTTTGGCATAGAAGAATTGCTCATATTGGCATGAGCAACCTCAAAAAAGCCCATAAGAGAGGGATGATCATCGGCTTGAAGGATGTCACCTTTGACAAGAACAAACTATGTAGTGCATGTCAAGCCGGAAAGCAAGTTGCAACACATCATCCCATCAAGACGATGTTGTCTACCTCCAAGCCGCTCGAGCTACTTCACATGGATCTCTTTGGTCCAACCACATACAAGAGCGTTGGTGGTAACCTCTATTGCTTAGTAATCATTGATGATTTTTCACGTTACACTTGCGTCATGTTTCTAGGCGATAAGAGTGAAACTCCGGAAGTCTTCAAGACATTTGCAAGAAGAGCTCAAAGGGAGTACAACTCCCCAATTGTGAAGATCCGGAGTGACAACGGCACCGAGTTCAAGAATATGAATATTGAAGAATGGTGCGATGAAGAGGGTATCAAGCATGAGTTTTCTGCCACCTACACGCCTCAACAAAATGGAATGGTGGAAAGCAAGAACAAAACACCGATCACTCTAGCAAGAGCAATGTTGGATGATTATGGCACGTCAGAGAGGTTTTGGGCGGAAGCAATCAATACAGCTTGCCATGCATCCAACCGGGTGTATCTCCACCGACTCCTCAAGAAAACGACATATTAACTCATCACCGGGAAGAAACCAAACATCTCATACTTTCGAGTCTTTGGTTGCAAATGCTTCATTTATAAGAAGAAAAGGCTCGGTAAGTTTGAGAGTAGATGTAATGAAGGATTCTTTCTTGGTTATACATCAAACTCCAAAGAATATAGAGTATTCAATCAAACCTCCGGGTTAGTTGAAGAAACATGTGATGTGGAGTTTGATGAATCTAATGGCTCCCAAGAGGAGGTTATTGGCTATGACAAAGCAGATGATGAGGAGATTGAAGAAGCTTTGAAGAAGATGTCCATTGGGGATATCAAGCCAGAAGAGGTGCATGAAGGCAATGATCAAGGGGAAGGACCTTCCTCGACTACACCAAGCACCTCCATGGCACCCCAAGTGGATGAAGATAAAGAAAAAGATGATCTACAATCTCAAGAAAGTGTTCCAACGCCAACACCCCAAGTGCAAGAACAAGAAGAGCAAAATGTTCCACCACAAGCACAAGTCATCCATGATCAACCTCAACAAACATCCACGCATGTACCGCTAGTGAAGCATGGTCGTATCTCCAAGGATCATCCAATTGATCAAATCATTGGTAGTCCTTCCAAGGGAGTAAGAACTCGTTCTAAGCATGCTTCATTTTGCAAACATTACTCGTTTGTTTCTTGTATTGAACCCACTAGCATAGAGGAAGCGGTTGAGGACTCGGATTGGGTGATGGCCATGCAAGAAGAATTGAACAACTTCACCCACAATGGAGTTTGGGTCCTCGAAGCTCCTCCAAAAAACAAGAACATCATCGGCACTAAGTGGGTCTTCCAAAACAAGCAAGATAAACATGGGGTGGTGGTACGCAATAAAGCAAAACTTGTGGCAAAAGGTTTTTCTCAAGTCGAAGGTTTGCATTTTGGTGAAACTTTTACTCCGGTTGCAAGACTTGAAGCTATCCGCATCCTTCTTGCTTACTCTTCTCATCATAATTTCAAATTATATCAAATGGATGTGAAAAGTGCATTCTTAAATGGCTTTATTAACGAACTTTTTTATTTTGAGCAACCTCCCGGGTTTGAAGATTCGAGAAATCCTAACCATATTTATATGTTGCACAAGGCACTCTATGGGCTCAAACAAGCTCCAAGGGCTTGGTATGAGAGGCTTCGTGATTTCCTAATCATGCAAGGCTTCAAGATCGGGAGGGTGGACACCACATTGTTCACAAAAGACGTCAACGGGGATCTTTTCATTTGTCAAATTTATGTTGACAATATCATCTTTGGCTCAACTAATGATTTACTAAGCCATGAGTTTGCTACCATGATGTCTAGGGAATTCGTGATGTCCATGATCGGTGAATTGACCTTCTTCCTCGGTTTTCAAGTCAAACAATTGAAGGAAGGGATATTCATCTATCAAGAAAAATATACTAAAGATATCTTGAAGAAGTTCAAGATGGATGAATGCAAGCCGATCAAGACACCCATGGCAACCAATGGGCATCACGACTTGGATGTGGACGGTAAATTGGTTGATCAATCTCTCTATCGTTCTATGATAGGGTCTTTGCTTTACCTTACCGCATCTAGGCCCGATATAATGTTTAGTGTGTGCTTGTGTGCCCGCTTTCAAGCAAACCCAAAGGAATCATATCTCTCGGCTGTGAATAGGATCCTTCGGTATCTCAAGCACACCCCAAGCATAGGCTTGTGGTACCCCAAGGGCGCTAGATTAGATCTCTTGGGATACTCGGACTCGGATTTTCCCGGAAGCCGTGTGGATCGCAAGAGTACCTCCGGGGGTTGCCACTTGCTTGGGCGTTCTCTAGTTTCTTGGTCAAGTAAGAAGCACAATTCTATGGCTTTGTCCACCGCGGAAGCAGAATATATAGCGGCCGGTGCATGTTGTGCCCAAATCCTATATATGAAGCAAACCCTTTTGGACTTTGGTGTGAAACTAGATAGGGTTCCACTCCTTTGTGACAATGAAAGTGCCGTAAAAATTGCCAAAAAAACCGGTTCAACACTCTCGCACAAAGCACATTGACATTCGCCATCACTTCTTGCGTGATAACGAAGCTAAAGGAGACATATCTCTTCAAGGTGTGAGATCCGAGGAGCAATTGGCGGGTATTTTCACAAAACCTTTAGACGAGAGTACCTTTGTTAGGCTAAGAAATGAGCTAAATGTTTTAGATGCGGCAAACGTCATGTAAAGTTGCTATGACATATAAAATGCTTACATATTTATAGGACACTTGTCTAACCATGGTAAGATAGTGATGAGCATGGGTTTAGCTAGAGGTGGTGGTTCACTTGTTTTCCTCTAGGCTTGTAGAAAGGCTCATCATGAAGAAGCTTCCCATGGGTTCAAACTTGACAAGTAGAACTTAAATTCTTGTTATGCATTTCTTGTCATATACATGTGCACTTCATGTTTACCCTTCTCTCGCATGTGGTTATAGCTTGCACCATCATTGCATGCGTAAGGGTCACAAAGGAGATCACTTGATGAAAATGAGACTTGTTTCATATGGAAGATCTCAATTCATGAGAAGTGAATAGAGCAAAGTGTTAGGTGCGTTATTGCCTAGTGAGTCATGTCATGATGAGTTTGAAGCTCTCTATCTTCAATATTCCTATGACATGGCTCATACATTTTATTTGGCGCTTTATCTCGCTTCGCGGCTTTTCCTTGTGTTTGAAAAGAAAAACTATTAGGCTTGTATGCTATCCTAAATATTTTGAGGGGTAAAGTCGCCTATGCAAGTCCATTAACTTGAGTTTGGTTGTTTTTTTTATAAGTTTATTGGACTTAGCATAGAAGAGTGAGCTGAGTGAAGGTTTTTCGGGTTCACCGGTTAAACCAACGTTTAATGGATCTTCACCATCGGTTTAACCGGCGTTACTAAGTTCTGTCTCAGCTCAGTCAAATCCAGGCGTTCAACTGGCGTATGCAAATGTCACAGCATCGGATCAACCGGTGAACATAACACAGTTCTGACCTAGCAATCAACCGATGATTTCAGTGTTCAACCGGCGCGTACTAAACCTAATCATCGGATCAACCGGCGTTAAGAAACAATCGCGGGGCCCACATGTCATATATCTCTCTTGCCCGCGCCGCCGGCTTCACTTCTGCCCGCTTCCTTCTCGTCTCCACGCACTCGAGCGCCGCCGCCGCTCCTCCAGCGCCGCCCGCATCCACGCTGCCAGCCCGCGCACCTCCACGTTCCACGCCGGGCCACCTCACCGCTAGCCCGTGCTGCCCGTGCGCCTGCGCAGCGCCCGCGCACGCACCGCCTGCGCCACCGCCAAGCGCCGCCGCCAAGCACCGCCGCCGCAAAACCGCGCCGCCACCACAGCTCCACGCAAGCAAGCCCAAGCCGCTCCATGTCGCACCACACAGTGCCCACACGCCGCACGCCAATCTCCATTGCTTTCCACACCACGCGCGCCAACTGCTTGACGAATTGTCCGAGCCATTTTTGCGTCGCCTCACGGTTACCTTAGCACACCGCAGCCCCGTTCTCACCACTACTCACCGAGATGGGCCGTGAGAAGAGGAAGGGCAAGGAGATCGTGGTCGAGAAGCCGGTCCACAAGCGGACCCGTGTAGAGAGGGAGGCTGAGAGGGCCGAGATGGTGGCCAAGGCCGCCGAGGAGCAGGCTTCGGGGCGTGCTCGTTCGTTCCGGATCAGGGAGCAGCCCAGCAGGGGCAGAGGCAGAGGCAGAGTAGGCAGGGCCACTAAGGCCACGGCACAGCAGACAGAGAGAGATTCGTCTGAGGGGGAGCCGTCAGCTGAGTCAGAGGGGCAGAGTTCTCCTACTCCACGACGTTCTGGCCGCACTCGACAGATGTCAGCAGCGGCAGAAGAGTCGCCAGCGACCGAGCGTCGCACCGGACCTAGGACACGAGGTGGACACCAGCCTCAGCCACCTCGGAGGTCCGCCACAGCAGCAGCAGCACGCAGAGCCGAGGCCCTAGAGGCCGAGCGCGCAGTGTTTCGTATGGACAAGGTCGTGCATCTAGAGCCAGGGGTCCTGCTCCAGAACTTTACTAGAGCCAATGCGGCTAAGGTCAAGAGGCTCAGGTGGAGCGTTAAGGAGGAGGATTGGTTCCCAGTTGGCCGTGACAGCCGCGTTGATAGGAGGTTCTGGACCTTGTTGCAGGCCAGTTTTTACGAGACCTATCAGAGAAGGGGCCACCGGATCTTCCCTCACCGTGTGCTTGACTGGGTCTCTCTGAGGACAGCAGCAGGAGGGGCAGATGTCAGAGAGCACTTTTCTCACTTCAGAGGGCCGCCTAGACTGCTTGAGATGGGACAGAACAGGTACATTGAGGACTGGGTTCGAGTGTTCTATGCCACAACCTGGATTGCTTCCGAGCACAGAGCTGTGCATTTCATGTCTGGAGGCCAGGTCTTTGGTTTGACGAGGGCGACGATTGCAGGAATCCTTGGAGTCGACTTGGTCGATGTCTCCCTGCACGAGAGAGTCTACGGGGATGCAGATCCACCTCATAGGGCATTGATTGGCGGGATAGCACCTTCTCACGAGGCGATCTCTCGGTGTTTCTGTCAGCCGTTCCCTGCTTCCTATGCTAGGGTCCCCAAACTGCTGACAGCCAAGGCTTACACAGTACACATGGCCCTCCGGAGGACCTTGTTACCGAGGAGTGGCTACCCAGAGGGGTTCACAGGTTTGTAGCAGTTACTTCTTCTACACATCCTCACTCATGAGCCATTTGACATAGTAGATTTTATTCTGGCTGAGATAGAGGATGTGATCACTGACGGGATGGGTGTTGT
This sequence comes from Panicum virgatum, assembly GCF_016808335.1. NCBI lineage: Eukaryota > Viridiplantae > Streptophyta > Magnoliopsida > Poales > Poaceae > Panicum > Panicum virgatum. Next base: position 11,290,498 of record NC_053152.1, read on the forward strand.
GCGCCAGTTTCCATATGCCCACTGGATCAGTTTCATCTGCTCCATGATTGTGCCAGCTGAGTCACCCATCAGCGATGTCTACCGTCAGGATGAGGCCACCCGGTTCCCAGTTTACCGTCCGACTGCTCCCCAGGGCAGTAGGAGGGGCAGATAGGCTGAGAGAGCTGCCATGGCATAGCTACCGGCAGATATTCAGGCCCGAGTGGCCGAGGAGGATGAGGCACTACTTGAGGCAGAGGCACAGCTTCCCGGAGGAGACGATGAGATCCACTGGTCAGACATCGAGACCGACTCCTCTGAGGACGACGAGTACTTCCCTCCTGCACCAGCTACTCACGATCACAAGGCAGGAGGATCCAGAGAGCCAGCTGAGCCAGCAGTCACTACTGTCTCCGAGTCTCAGGTGACTCAGCCGTCCGAGCTCACCTCTCTACTCCAGTAGCTAGTCAGTCAGCAGAGAGAGGATCGACTTGCGACAGAAGGCCTGGCTCACTGCCATCCAGAGGGAGGCTGCCCTAGAGTGCGCTGCATGTGAGGAGCATTTTGTCGGCCTACTTGACAGAGTTACTCAGAGGACAAATGCTCAGTTTCAACATATGCAGCAGGGCATGATGGCTATGTTCGGCATGATCACATAGCTATACTCTCACTCCGGACTAGCCCCGCAGCAGCCAGGTCTTCAAGGTATGGGAGCACCTACACATACAGTCACTCCAGCTCCAGCCTCTACTGCAGCTCCAGCTTCTTCGACGACATCGGAGACCACATTCTCGATGTCCGCACTTCTTGGGTCTGCCGGTCGTCAGATCTTCTCGCCACTGCCAGTGACTACGTTTTTTCAGGACTCACCGTCAGCGGTTCAGTCAGTCACCCTCCCCATCGTACCATAGGCACTACCTTCAGGGGGAGGAGGAGAGGAGTCCCTACTTCCACAGTTGACGCAGCCAGCAGCCTCAGCAGTCACGTCTTCAGATGCTAACACCTCTTCTGCTGACCCGATTACAACTTCTACGGATCCTCTCCCAGGCAGTGCCAGAACGAGAGCCTCCACAACAGCTACACCTCCAGTCAGCTCGGACCCGCAGCTCCTGTCCGTCACCGAGGGTTCTCCGTCCGACGACGACGACGACAACGACCTGGACCGCTTCCTCGCTGTGCCGCGACAGCAGGACCCATAGTTCGCCTTTTTGGTGCTTTGATGCCAAAGGGGGAGAGAATTAGGGTGAGTCATATAGGAGTTGGAGTCAGGGGGGAGGGTAGAGCTAGCAGAGTGCTCGTAGATGCCAGGACTTGATTGGTGTATCTTCATTGGCTTTTGGTTCTTGGACATGTATATTAGACTCTTGTGTGTGTTGTTCTTTATGACATGTCTATGGATTCTGTGCTTTTCTTTTCGCACGTTAACCTTTCTTGCTTTACTCATTTAAGTTATTATTTGTGTTGTCATCAATCACCAAAAAGGGGGAGATTGAAAGCATCTAGGCCCTCAAGGTATGTTTCGGTGATTAATGACAACCATTATTGTGACTAATGAGTTTGTGCAGCTTAATGAAATCTTATCGCTCATTGGATCATATGTTAAAGAGGCCCCTAAATTTCATTATTCAAAAAGGCGATCTTGGTATTCAACTCAAGTATATAACAAGACTAAGGATCTTTCTAGTCCTAAGTGTCGCAAGGTTGAGAAGGACACTTAGGTTAGTATAGGTTTTATAGTTTTGTAGAGGTCTGTAAGGATCACCGGGGTGTCCGACCCTAGAGGGGGAGGGGGTGAATAGGGTCGCTAATCGCTTTTTAACCTAGGGCTCAAACTACTTGCATAAGATAAACCTAACACGTCCTATATATGCTAGTTATGACTAAGGTTTATCTATGCTACTCTCTACTTACCCCTAAAAGACTTGCAACCTAGTCAATCCTAATCAAACCAACTAGGAAAGTAAAGGTACGCAAGATAGAGTAAATGCGGAAACGTAAGACAGTAAGTAAAGAGGTAAGTGCAAGAGGGATGCAAACTCCTGAGTAGACACAGTCATGTAACGTGGTTCGGCACAAATGCCTACGTCCACGGGACACCGAGGCTCTTCCGATCACCGTCTTGCACTACGCCACCAAGGCGATGCCGGCAAGCAAAGGCAAGTGCCCACAAGACACCTTGTCTCGTGCACCGCCACCGTCTCTCTCGGTCACCCAGCCGAAATCCACTACGGAGCTTCTCCACCAAGGAGGGGGTCTCCTCTTCCCCCGCACAAAGTGTCGTTGCCACTCCACACCAAGTCGGAGGGTCACACGACGGATCACAAGGATTGCTTGCCGCAGCAAGACTTCTCTCAAGGGAGCTCTCGCAAGAACTAAACCCTATTACAAGCACTAAGCACTCTCACAAGTGTGCTTAAGCCTATATGTTGTACAATGAAGCTCTATGGTGGTTGGAGATGATCTTTGGCTCTTGTATACTTCCTTGGTCTCCAGCAACCTCAAATGAGACGTGGGGTGGCATATATATAGCCCAACCCTCCAAACTAGCCGTTGGGAAAAAGGCTGACGAAATCCCTTAACGCCGATTAAACCGACGCTCCAGTTTTTGTCATCACCAGTTTAACCGGTGAGTGTATTTTCCCAGCAACTAGCCGTTACAATCTTCCAACGGCTATTTGATCAATCGACCGACGCTCTCAAAATTAACGTCGGTTTAACCGGTGAGTGCAAGCACAGAAACCCCCCGAAAAATGGAGTCTCCGGACAACTGTACCGACGCTCACTTTTTCTTTATCGTCGGTTTAACCGGTGCCTCTGGGTCAGTCTTCACTTCAAGTTATTGCACCGATGAGTTGTCTTCAGGCATCGTCGGTTCAACCGGCGCAAAACCCTAGTCTCAGCTTTCTGGGTCCATTGCACCGATGAGTACAATTTGCCTAACGTCAGTTTAACTGGTGCCTAACATCAATTTAACCGGTGATAGCAAATTGTCTCTGTCTTGTTCGTCTTGACTTGAATTTCTTCACGGTCTCTTCAATTCTTGTCCCTTGGACCGAAGAGGTTTCAGGGCGCTGCCCTGAGACTCGCGAGGGGCGGCTCCCCCTCGACCCCCGTCCGCTAACCGCGTAGCGGAACCCCCATAGGGGCGGCCCTTCGGGCCTAGCTATGCCTATCTTCTCTTTGTCATCACTTGAACCTAAAAGCCTGAGAATGGTCATCTTAACAATCATATTAGTCCAAGTGTTGTGTTGTCTATATCAATCACCAAAACATTATATTGAAATATGGCATGAGAGGCCATTTTCGCTACAATCTCGCACTATTAAGAGGGGTTAAGGCCAAGTAACTTGAGCATGCACATGGTCAATCAAAAAATGGATACACACATTGGTTACTCAGGTTCTTGGGAGCTCAAACAAGTGCTACTCAACTCATATCTCAAGCAAAGATGGATTTCATTCAAGACTCAAATCAAAACAGACAAAATCAGGAAAAAGTCTTATCACCGGTTTAACCGACGCCTTCAAGTTTCTATATGTCGGTTAAACGCTGTCACTGAAGCATGGACACTAAGTAAACCAGTTAAACTTACAATATTTGAAACTAACGTCGGTGCAGTTGTCCAGAACGTTGGTTTTCCAGGGGTTTCTGAGCTTAAACTCACCAGTCAAACCGACGATGGATTTGAGCTAACGTCGGTGTAGTTGTCTAGAGAGTTGGTTTTTTAGTTAATCATGGGACAGCTACATTCACCGGTTAAACCGATGATACGTCGGTTAAATTGCCAGAGCAGTAACGGCTAGTTTTTCAAAAGGGCAGTTTACATTCATCGGTTAAACCGACGATGACTTTTGGAGGGCCATCGGATTAACTGGCGTTGCGTACTTTTCTGGCAGCTTTTCTCCAACGGCTATATCCACGTGAGCTACCTATATATACCCCTCCAATGGGCCATTTTATTGACTCTTGACACCAGGCAACACTCATACACTCATTCTTTTGTTGAGAGCCACCTTGAGCTTCACATTCCACTCATTTGTTCATTCAATCATCCAAGAAGCAAGGCTAAGGACTTGAGTAGGGAGAAGCTTGTGTGCATCCGTTCTTGGTGATCGGTTCTTGCTCAAGTGAAGGCCCTAGCTTGTTACTCTTGGTGATTGGCATCACCTAGGCGATCTTGGTGATTGAGGTGCTTCTTGCGGAGCTTGCTAAGTTGATTGTGAGAGCCCGAAGAAGATTGTACGTGGCTTGAGCTCCACCACGCCGGGATGGTGAACGGAGACTCTTAGTGAGCACCATCATCTTGGTGACTTGGGAAGTGACAAGACTCTTAGTGAGTGTCACAACGTGGATTAGGGGTGTGTGCCAACACATCGACACCACAGGAAAAAATCCGGTCGTCTCTTACAAACTCTTTACATTCAAGCACTTACCTTCATGCAATTTATTCATGTGCTTGACTCTAGAGATCATAACTTAGCTCTACCTTGCTTAGCTTTATATCTTGTTGCATCCTTTATAGCTTAGTTAGCTGGTTGGTGAATTGAGCCTTACTAGTATTGCATAGGTTAAGGTTGCTTTATTTTGTTTTAGAAATTTGAAAAAGGCCCAATTCACCCCCCTCTTGGTCCATCGATCCTTACAGCCAGCTATATCTACACTTTCTCATTAGTTAGCTCATTAGAGATTAAACTACACAACAGGGAGATCGCTATCGAAGCAACGGGAGGAGCCCGTACACCCCGGTGACTTTATATACCTCCTACCCCCATACCGAACGTGGAGGAGTACTAAAAGGCACGGACAGGGCTGTCACCACCTACCGGCTACCTCTACAAACCGTGGGTATAGTTGACATCCAGCAACTCTTAGCTAATCTAGACACCATGTCTACACTAGTAAGGGATACTCTAGTGTCCCGCGCGGAGCCCCTACCCCCCGGATGGACAGACATCACACTAGAGCAATCATACAAATACTGGAGCAGTTGATAGAGTTCTAAGAACAAAAAACTAACCATCTCCAGCACAGGGCGATCATGCAATGCAAGCATTCAATAATAACGCAACCATGACAAGAAGCATATACTCGATAACACAGAATATACTTCAAGTAGACATCGGTAACCATAGTCTATTTCTATTACAAATGACCAAATATTACAAGAGAGAGCTAGAGATGAACCCATACCAGACTCTCGAGCAACTCTGGCGACTCGATGATTCCTAGACTTCTCCTAAACTCCACTAAGCATAAAGACTATGCAAGGAATGCAAGAGAGGAGAGGAGAGGTGTGTGGTGTGTGTGTTCTATTCTCTACCCCCCTTCAATTTATAGCAGGGAGCCACCAGCCGCAGCACCCGAAATCGACATTGTGAGCCAACAGGGAAGCGCCACGTGCCTTGGTTGAGGCGGTGGGGCCCACGGGCCTGGCCGGCCGACCAAGTAGGTCGGTCCGCCTGCCCGGGCCGCCAACCGTCCCCAACTTCTTGGAGTGGGCTTGTCTTGGTCACCCCTTGTCCTAATGTTGAGGCACGGCCTGCTCCAGCTGGGTTTGCTTCAGTTCTTGGGCTTCACTTGGTCCCTTTGAGCCTGAATCGGTACTCTGATATTTTCTATGATTTTGTGTCGGGCCAAAGCGTGCTTGTAACCTGCATATTAGCTTGAAAACACAACTTGCATATTCTAAAAGGTAAAGTGTGATTTAGGAACTTTATTGGGTAAGGATGCGTGTAAGAAATGCAAACTCTCATAATTTTCTGATCAAGTTGACGCCTGGAAATGATCGTTAGTGAGCGTCAACAAGATCCCCCAAGCTGTCCTTTGCTCGTCTCTAGCAAAAGTAGGACAAATCAGGTTGTTGATCAGAAAATCACTTTGACTCGTACCTTACTTGTCATGTCATAGTCTGAAGCAAAGAGATTCATCTATAAGCTTAAATAAGTTGGTTAGCATACCTTTGCTCAATTACCTTACTCCCTCATGGGGCTTTTTAGCTGTCTCCTTGTATTGGGCTGTTGAGAGTTAGAATGGTGCATAAAGTAGTACTTACTTGTTCATAGATCCTCAATCCATCTGGAGACACTTTTTTTTGAAAGATTTTTTGAAAACATGGCAATGCTCCAGGATAACTCTCTCGAGGCACTCATCTTGTATTTCCTTACCAGGGCAGTGTTTGCCTGTGATCTTCCCTACTACTACAAGCCTTTGTGGAGCTCATGGTAGGATAAGGACAGAGCACACTTGTATTCTATTTATTGTAAAGTCAAAGAGAGGATCCATAGGGAAACAAGTCATGCAATCTCGATCAAAAGGTGCAAGTGTATTAGTGGATGGATAGATGGATGAATATGGCTTACTCCTTGAGGTAATGGCTTTTCTCTCTCGAATCATCCCTGTCTCTCCCTCTTTTTCTTTTTCTTTTTTTGAGACATGGTTACCCCCTTTTTCTCTCCTTTTTTTTGGGTCATGCTTCTTTGGTAGGCCATCTTTTCCCTTCTTTTTAGGGCAACCATAATCTGACGTTATTTTATTTCAGGAATGTTCTACGAGAGAGATCACCAAGACATGGAGCATTTATAGATATGAAGTGGATGGTGGAGCTAATTCCCATTGTAGGAATATAACAAATGGATGGGATGTGTACGTGCTTATGTTCGAGAAAGCATGAAGAGCATCTTACTAGGGTCACCCAATTTGACAAAACTCAACAGAATATCAAGCAGCATATGTATAAGGGTTTTTCATGGAATATGACATATGGCTCTGGTAGGACATTGCATATCGCTGGGAAACTTGCCTTTTAATTTTTCTCTCTTTTTTTTAATTTTTTTATTGAAAACAACTCCAGACTTCAAGCATCACTAGAACAAGCTTGCATAACCTTATTTACCATATCTAAACTCACAACAACTTAGACTCAGATCAAGCATATGCAACCCACGAAACTTTCAGGTTTATTGGCAACATATTTGTATAACCAACGAATATTAACTCAAGAGAACTCTTATTTTCAAACTAGGCACAACAAACATGATAGAGCAAAGCAAAACTCATCCTTTCAACTTATCAAAAAGGAGTTAAAACATTCTTACCGCACATCATGGAAAAGGGAAATAAAGCAATAAATTTTTATTTTGTTTTTGGAAGTTTTTATCAATTTTTATTGAAAGCAAATAAAGGGATATAGTTGACTTAGGGGAGGGAATCTCCCCCAAGCTAGCTCTTAGTTTAGGGTCAGAAAGCAGGACCTTTCTCCATACCTGATCAGGTTGAGGTTGTTTCGTCCGTACCTAGAGAAGTAGTAGCAGTCGATGATGTCTTGTTCTTCTTGCGCCACACCTTCTTGGTCTTCTTTGGTGGCGTAGGCGGCGCAGGAATAGGAGCCTCAGATACTGGATAGACGATTTCCAGATCTTCCCATACAGTATTGGTGATGAAGTCAGGGATCTTTTGATCATCTTCCACTGGCTCGGTTGGTGGAGTATGAGTTTCCCAATCCTCCCAAGCTGGCTTGGAAGAGGGGTGATAGTCTTAATCATCCCAACTGGTATCTGCCCATAGCCCTTGTTTCTCACTATCCTCATGAATCAGGAATACCTCTCTCTTGTTTTGGAACTTAAATTTCATGGTCTTTCCCATGATACGGAGGCTGATTCTTCCTCTCCCCACATCAATTATGGCATTTGTATCCTTGAGGAATGGTCGCCCAAGTATGAGCGGAATTCCAAGATCTCCTTCCATATTAAGGACTACGAAGTCCACCAATATGTAGGTATTCTTGACTTTTACCATTAACCTTTCCACAACTCCTTCTGGATATCTTATCGTGGAATCTGCCAGCTGAACACACATAGTGGTAGGGGAAATTGATGGATAGCCTAGCTTCTCGAAAGTCACCTTGGGCATGATGTTAACGTTGGCTCCAAGGTCACAAAGGGCGTGATCAAATTCATAATCAAAGATTGAGCAGTTGATCACTAGGGTTCCGGGATCTTCTCTTATTGTGGCTGCCAACTCGCCCCACGCACCTCTTCTTGGGCGTGTGAGCTTCTCTGCATAGCTGAGGGATGTCCTGCTAAGGGGCTCTTTACACATAGCATTGATGACATTCACGCTTTATAGAGTTGATTTGGGTTGCCCTGAAATCTTCCCTAGTTCAGCAGCAGGTATAGCAGCAGCTAGTTCAGCCAATTGAGTTTCTAGCGCCTTATTGAAACTCAGCTGGTTCTTCATAGCAGTGGAGAATCCGTCCATCTTGGCATGGATGGTCTCCATAGATTTGTTTGTAGCGGCCAACTTCTTTTGAAGGGACTCATTGATCTTCGCTTGGCCGTAGACAAGATCTCTCAAGGTAGGCTGGTTAGGATCAAAAGAATTCAAACTCCCATTACCTCCTTGGTAATATGGGCGTGGTTGATTCCACCCCTGACCTCCTTGTGGACGAAACCCATTGCTGCCATTGAGAAATAGAGCTTCTTCTTGGGTTTATGGGCAATTGTCACCCGAATGTCCAACATTCCCGCATACCTCGCACGTCATGCGAGTTTCTAAGGCTTGAAGTGTTTGCATCTGAGCCTTACCTTGGGAATAATCCTCAAATTTCGTGAGGAGGAGATCAATCTTCATAGCGAGCATGTCGGCCTCCTTGACAGAGTGCATACCTCGCTGGCGCGGTTGGAGGCGATCATCGCTCCAACCTTGGTTGGAAACTATCTTCTCGATCAATGATGTAGCTCTTTCAATGGTCAGCGAGAAGAAAGCTCCACCCACAGCGGCATCCACATGATCACGGGATGACTGTGTCAACCCATTGTAGAAGTTCTGTAGAATGAGCCAATTATCCATTCCATGGTGCAGACACACTAGAATATACTCCTGAAGCCTCTCCCAAGCTTCCGGAATTGACTCATTTGATGCCTGCTGGAAGTTCGAAATCCAACCACGAAGAGCATTGGTTTTACCCGTCGGGAAGAACTTCGAGAGGAACGCCTTGGCACATTTGTCCCAAGTATCCACAACAGCCTTGTTAGCATAAAACCATTGCTTCGCTCTCCCCAAGAGAGAAAATGGAAACAGACGGAGCCAGATTGCATCTTGCGATACACCCTTGATAACAAAAGTACTGCAGAGCTCCAAGAACTACTCGAGATGAGCGCTGGCATCCTCATTGGCCCGGCCACAAAATGGCTGGCCTGCACCATCATAATGAGACCCGTCTTGATCTCGAAATTTTCTCCTCCGGTGTTAACCCCGGGTCCGGTCGGGACCTGGCTAGCAGACGGAGCAGAGTAATCACGGAGTGTCTTTTGGGCCATAGCTCTAGGAGCTGACGATGATGCGATGACTGGAGCAACTGCCGAGAGTGATCTTCGAGGTGATACGAGACGAGCTCGCATCCTCCTCAAAAGTGACTCTGGATCGGAATGAAAGTTTTGCGACAAGTCGAAATCGGTCATACACTACCCTGTTTTCATATCAACGAAGACAAGAAAACAAAGCCAAGTTAACTTGTTTAGCAAGCGAATACCAATTTCGATTTTGTTCACAACTCTGTCTATATATTTCACTCTGTGCCTTCCCCGGCAACAGCGCCAAAAATGCTTGTTGGCGCCTACCAACGTCACCTAGCGATGATGCCTGTAGACGCCAATTTGGGATGACAGTATTTCATGAACCACGAATAGATCCGCAAGAGCACGGAATACTGCTGTAGCATTTTACCCGGAAGTATACCGGGGTGTCATTTATATTTCCGTAGGGAAGGCGATGTGTGAGAGAATATATAGATCAGTTGGTGAGCTCTATCTAGATTGGATATTCTCATGCATAAACAGGGGTAAGATAATAACATGGTAGGAGGTATGTGACACACACACAAACTACTCTCTTGGATAAAAGAATAAATGTTACTTTTGGCCGGGAGCAAGGTAAAAGTCAGAGCTCGAGTCAGCTGTGCTAGGCTAGCTATATCTACAATTTCTCATTAGTTAGCTCGTCAGAGATTAAACTACACATCAGGGAGATCACTATCGAAGTAACGGAAGGAGCACGTACACCCCGGCGACTTTATGTACCTCCTACCCCCCATACCGAACGTGGAGGATTACTAAAAGGCACGGACAGGGCTGTCACCACCTGCCGGCTACCTCTACAAACCGTGGGTATAGTTGACATCCAGCAACTCTTAGCTAATCTAGACACCATGTCTACACTAGTAAGGGATACTCTAGTGTCCCGCATGGAGCCCCCACCCTCCGGATGGACAGACATCACACTAGAGCAATCATACGAATACTAGAGCAGTTGATAGAGTTCTAAGAACAAAATACTAACCATCTCCAGCATAGGGCGATCATGCAATGCAAGCATTGAATAATAACGCAACCTTGACAAGAAGTATATACTCGATAACTCAGAATATAATTCAATCAGATATCCATAACCATAGTCTAATTCTATTACAAACGACCAAATATTACAAGAGAGAGCTAGAGATGAACCCATACCAGACTTTTGTGCAACTCCGGCGACTCGATGACTCCTAGACTTCTCCTAAACTCCACTAAACCTAAAGACTATGCAAGGAATGCAAGAGAGGAGATGAGAGGTGTGTGTTCTATTCTCTACCCCCTTCTATTTATAGCAGGGAGCCACCAGCCGCAAACACCCCAAACCGATGTTGTGAGCCAACAAGGAAGCGCCACATGCCTTGGTTGAGGCGGTGGGGCCCACGGGCCGGGCCGGCCGACCAGGTAGGTCGGTTGGCCTGCCCGTGCCGCCAACCACCCCCAACTTCTAGGAGTAGGCTTGTCTTCGTCTCCTCTTGTCCTAAAGTTGAGGCACAGCCTGCCCCAGCTGGGTTTGCTTCAGTTCTTGGGCTTCACTTGGTCCATTTGAGCCTGAATCGGTACTCTGATATTTTCTGTAATTTTGTGTCGGGCCAAAGTGTGCTTGTAACCTGCATATTAGCTTGAAAACATAACTTGCATATTCTAAAAGGTAAAGTGTGATTTAGGAACTTTATTGGGTAAGGATGCGTGTAAGAAATGTAAACTCTCATGATTTTCTGATCAAGTTGACACCTGGAAATGGTCGTTAGTGAGCGTCAACAGCCATAACAGATTGAATCGAACTGACAAGCCTAGCTTAATCATGCCACTCAAAGATCGGACCTAACCGAGACAGTCTGATATAACAAGACCAAGCTAAACGAATCGGCAGATAAGATTGGCTATGACAAGGTATAAGATTTGATTAATTTTAATTGTAAAACGAAGACCTCCAAACCAATCGGCTATTAAGATCCCGCAGAAAAAGTATTAGATAGCAGCCGATAGATCTCTAGTCAATGTTGGATAAATTATGAAATCTAATAAAAACACATAAAAGATTGGACCTAACCAAGACAGTCCTATGCGTAATTAAAAGAAATCGATAACCGGTGAACTCAAATAAATTAAACAACAGATTGAAGCAATGGCAGCCTTGCTCAACATATAAGAGATTGGATAACTGGTAGATAAACTAAACAAAATTATAGAGATGTGCTCGTAATTAAAGCTTAGCAAATCTGATAAAGATGATACTTACAAGTCAACCATAGGTCAGACCTAACCGATGCAGCTCTGCTCACCGAAGAATGCGCCGAGTTCTACACTACTCCTACTCCTAGGATTTGGAGTGAAGCCGAAAAAGAAGTTATATTGATTGATGTGCTATCTTTTACAAAACCCTCAGGTCTGCTATTTATAACCTTACAGTAAGACTCCTAACCTATCACGCCTTTAACAAACTTGACCGAAAAAATGACTAAATCTACTATATTTACAAAAACCTTCCAAAAGGATCGGACTCATAGATCTTCTGATGACGTCATCCTCTTGTCTCAATTGTGGCCTTTCACTGGGCCGTCTCTGAGTAACTAATCTCTGATCGCGCCTTGACCATACTATCACCAGCTTTGACCTGACCTTCCATCATCCTGGGCCGAACGGGCCATCTGCCTTCCTCAAGATTCCTCATCAGCTTCAATTTTTCTTACCAAAATTATCTTTGCAAAATTTTGTCGTCAACAGAACCACGAACCAATTAATTGCCTCTTGAGTTGTATCTATGAAATGGGCCCAAATCACCTACATGATTTTGTAGTCTTGGATATCGAGCCCAAGTTGTATCTTCATGGGGGCAGTCTCTGAGTCTCATTGTGTTGGAGGAGAGTAGTGTCTATATGGGAAATAATAAAGACGATTGGTCGATAAGAATGAGATAATTAAGTGATTAATTAATTGCTTGGGCTACGGATTGATATGGAGCATTGAGAAGAATAGTTTCTAGAGTGGTGTGAATATATATGATATGGCACAATATGAAAACTACTTCATAGTTTCAGGGTTGGAATTGCCTAACTATATACCATGTCACCAAAAAAACAAAATCATATACGGCAATCATTTAATGCTCATGATAAACTTGGATTAGCCTAAGCTCTTGTAGATGCCATGGCAACGTATTTTACTTTGAACACTCAAATCAAACTTAAAACAAACTTTGAATCAATATTAATAGCTGTCATCACTTCCATGTTTAAGCTCTAGTATTATGGAAAATATATTCTCAATTTAACATGATAGATCTTAAATGTGGTACATATTTTGTGTACAATAAGAAGAGCCAGCTCTCACTAATCAACCAAGTTGAAAGTTTCTTCATTAAAAACCATCAAAATAAGGATTAATAATTTTGACATCACCATCAGGTTCAATAGCATATTTTCATTTACCATTGATTTTGCAATAGGAATTCTAACTTGAAAAGAAGTTAGTATCACTACTACAAAAATCTTAACCAAGGCGGGCAAAAACAATTAACCGAGGCATTTTTCGCAACTGCCTCAGATGCAAGGTCATCGTAAATGATCTATTTTCCAAGGAAGTTTGTTGCCCGTCTTGGTTAATCAAATAATAGAATTTTTTAGAAAAAAGAAAAAGCCCACTGATCCAATCACAGGCCCGGCAAGCCCATCCACGCGGCCCCGCCGCCACCACCACCGCCAGCCACACCTGCGCCTGCCGCCGGATCCGCTGGCCTCGCCTCGCCCGCGCCCACACTGCCTCCAGAATCCGCCATCTTTGGGGAAGAAGGGGAAGGGACACGCCACTGCCGGATCCACCTGCGTCGGCCACGCCCGCGCCGCCGCCCGTGAGAGAAAGTGGAGGGAGGGAGATAGTGAAGGGAGGGAGGTGCTGCGCGTGAGGGAGAGGAAGAGAGGAGTGGAGGGAGGCTGAGAAACCCTAACTATTTTTTATATCACTCCGGCTATCGGGCTTCCTTTGGGCTGAGAAATAGTAGCGGGCTAGGCATGGTTTTAGGTGGCAGGCCTTATGAAATAACCGCCTCGGTTAATTGATTTACCGAGGCGATGTCATTACAATGACCGCCTCGGTAAATAGGAATCAACCAAGGCGGTTATATTACATTGCCTACCTCATTTAATTTATTTTAGGAGGTGCTAATTTTTATCCACCTCGATTAATAAAAAAATGACTGCTTCGGTTAATCCAAGGCATTAATCGAGACGGTTCAAAATTGTGCTCGTCTCCGAGGAGTTTCGAAAAGGTCACGATTAAGTTTTTTTAGTAGTGTATAACCTAGAAGTATTAATAAGAACACAAACAAAGAACATAAGAAAAATACAATAAAAATCCCAAAAAAAAAGAAAATGCAAAAACAATCCCGCTGCTGCCCATGATAAAAGTACAAGAGAATAGGCTTTAATTTGATGGTTGTAAGTTGAAACCATATGTTGGGGCACGGATAGCACTATGTAAGAAACTGTCAAATGAGATACCATTTTAGGAGATGTGAAATTAAGCCACGTCTCCGATAACATATAAGTGATGCGGGTTAATAAACTACGTCTCCTATGAGTTTGCTCTCATCACCCAGAAAATCGATTTTGACCGCGTCTAAAAAAATTTTATGTGGTAGTGTCCATGACGCGCGCACTATGCGGTTCTGTCTCTTGGGAGCGCTTATCTAGTGCTTGCATTTCCTCCGTACTAGCCATTGCAATGTGGGCCCAATCCACTAGAGCATTGTCAGGCCAATACCGTGGTGCGCTCATTTTAATTTCTCATTACCGGATCACCCGGTGCTCGCACTATTTTTGCCACTTGTTAGGGCAGCTCCATCGCGCATCGTTTTACCGTTGATTTGTGGTCATTTTTGCAAAAACTCCCTCGTTCCTGCGAGTCAACGGCGGCATCGTCTTCGCACGAGTCGACGGCTGGAGTTCTTGTTGTCGGTCAAAATCCACCGGTGAGTAGCGACAGGCAACACGAAGAGCCGAGAGGTCACCGGGGCGCTGGCAGGCACTGCTTCCTCGGACAACGGCCCGCAATCCGGCACACGCCGAAGATTCCAGAGAATGTAAGGCGTGCCATTTGACCTATACCCGATCAGGAAGGTGCGAACGTGCTTTAAACGATTTGCTTGTATGCACAAACACGTGTAAACATTAGTCCGAGCCGTGGTCGGCTCCCCGGGACGACTCTTGCATCGGCTTTAAAGAGCCGATCGAGTCCCGGTGTCAGATTGGATCTGCATCTATCCGGATATTGATGAATAAAGTAAATAATTATGAAAACTTGCTTCAATTAAACCTAGCTAATCCGATCCACGACAGTAAAAACTTCACCGCTAGATCGGAACATCCTACACGTAACTAGGCCTAGCAAACACAACAGATAACTAAACCATAACAAAAAACAGAGGACTAAGAACTAGCAAAAGCCGATTCCTGGAACAATCCCTATCAAGGCTAAGGTAAAGCATCTATTACATCACCGGAACATCCAATCCGTTTGCAGAGCCTAACGTAGCAGATATTGAGCTAATTCTTATAAAATAAGAACAAACCGTAACAGATTGGATCTACTAGATAGAAAAGAAGCAAGGTGTTAACTCTATGCAACTAATCCTCTACGATGAGAACTAGCTTAAGATCAAGCATGAACACATAGAGAAAATATAATATTCGTAGATGGTAAACAATAAGAGCATGATAGATCTACTAATAGACATGCTACGAACATCAAGATAACTAGCACTACCCGCCATCAAAAACGCTTCAGTACGAGTAATACCAAGGCAAAGACAAGAACAATGCTGCCCTGATCGCAAGAAGACGATCAGGGCAGCATGTCGCTTACTTGGATGAAATCCTAGAATTAGGGGCGGCGTTGCGCCAAGGTGTTGTTGCAAAACGTGATGACGTTCTCTCTTTTACGAATATCATAGGGTACATATTTATAGTCCGGAGACTTGGGAAACAATCTAAACTAATATGTCCATATCAGACTCTATCTCTAACTCAATCTAAACTAAATCTAAAGATACATGACCCATAGGGCCCAAATGCTCACGCAGGAGCCGATTCGTAAGCCTTCTTTAATTTCTTCATTAAGGCCAACTCACTCGCGGCCCATTAATTAACCATGTTAATTTATGGCGATAACACATGACCCCCTGG
Source organism: Panicum virgatum (assembly GCF_016808335.1). Lineage (NCBI taxonomy): Eukaryota > Viridiplantae > Streptophyta > Magnoliopsida > Poales > Poaceae > Panicum > Panicum virgatum. The sequence goes on from NC_053152.1 coordinate 11,306,009, forward strand.
TTTTTGCAACGATAATTCCAAAACCACTCTGTCGCTTCATCTTCTCGTTAATGCTCATTAAAACACACTGCAACCACCAAGGAAGACGCAACATCTCTGCAACTGGCTCCTCGTAGAATGTGAAACTGCCGATCCGTCTTCCATCCTTTTACTATTTAATCCCATCCCAAAATTGGCTTTCCTCACGGCAAACTCATATTCCTCCCAATGCCAAGTAGCACAGAAAAATCCCCAACCTTCATCAGCCAGTAGCCATGGCGATTTCCTCCTCCTCCGGCTCCAACTCCATCGGCCGCTCTTCTTCTTCCCCTCCTCCTTCCCCTTCTTCCTCAGAGCTTTCTGCCTCCTCTCTCCACTGCATTCCGGAGAGTCGGGAGCCGACGCCGGAGCACAACCCGGCGGCGGCGCACGAGGCGCTCGCTCCTCTGCATTGGGATGCAGAGGAGTTCGACTTCGAGATCGCCTTCGAAGACGATGAGCCCAAGACCGAAGGCGAAGACCTCCAACTCCTGCTCCAGGAGGAGTTGGAGAGCAGCAGCAAAGAAGACTCCACCTCGGATGGAGCCGATTCCTCCTCGGAAGAGGAAATCGGCTCCTCCTCCAGCGACGAACCGATGGGAGGAAAGTCCTTCCGATTCCTCGGGTCCTCCGAGGAGGACAGCGAGGAAGAGAGCGGCGGCGGTGGCGGCTGGAGCGACGACGTCGAGACCGACGGCGGCAGCAGCGCTTTTGACAGCGCCAGCGGCGACGATGACGACGATGACAGTGACGACGGGGATGCGCCGGTCCGAAGCCCCAAGCGACGTAGGTACTAGGTACCTACGAGTAGTAGGTGTAGGTAGTATAGTAGAAGTAGGACTGTAAAGCCGAAGGAATTATCCTTTGTCAAATCGGCTTCTCGCTTGTAAAAATCCAATTTTTAATGAAGTCCTTTCTTTTCATCTCGTCTGTTTGGATTATTCCTAAAAAAGAAAGCCGATGGCATTGCATCAGGCTTTACTAATGTCCAAAAGCCGACAGAATTCAAAATTGGAAGCAACTCGTATAAGGACAGAACACCACCTCCACTTCTGAATCCAATTCGAACTAAACACTCCAAACCCGAGCGTAATTCGAGAATCCCGCTCCATAAATTCGAGCAAAGACTTGCAAGCATCCAGAGTTCGAACAAGAATCCGCAAAATCAACCAAACCCTAAGTCAGCAGATCTGAACAATGGCGGACTCTGCAGCTCAGACAACAAATTCTACAATCGATGATGCGGCAATCTGCGGCCTGAAGGTAATATCCAGCCCAATCCTTTTAACTTTCTTCAGCTCATCAAGCCTCTAAACAAATTAAACTCTGAAACATAACACCATATGTAAATTTCTGAATCTCTGAACTTCAGGTGTCAGACATCCTTCTGCCGCATCCTTCCAATCCAAAATCTTTCTGTCTTGGCCCATGAGCTTACGAAAATCCCATAGATTTGATCTCTTGTGAAGCAGATAGGATCCCTTTCATAAGTCAAAACATTGATTTGAACCTCTGGACCGATTGCTTAAGAGCCTGGCCTAACCTCCCTGAGAGCTGGATTACATGGTACAGCAGAGTAGCAAAAGCTTATATGCCCTTGTGGCAGGAATTGAACATAGCCGATGCACTTAGCTTATCATTATCTCCTCTTGACAAAGATGAAAATCTTCTGAAAACCATCGACTATTTTTGGTCTGATGCCCTGAACTGTTTCTTCTTTGGCCACAGTCCCATGACCCCTACTCTGCTAGATGTCACCATGATCACTGGCCTAGACATTGGATCTCCTAATCCAGCTGCCCACAAAATGGCAGAAGTCCCCTTTAAACTTTCATCCAAGGCAAATTGCACAAACTGGGGCACTTACATGAACCAGCACATGAAAACAAAAGGTCCAGTGACTGAAAAGGAACACACAGTCTTCTTAAATCTTTGGTTAGAACATTTCATCTTCTGTGGTCCTTTTTTAGCTCCAACTAAGAATTACCTCCCTTTAGCCTATCACCTGGCCCATGGCAACCGCACCGGCCTAGGCAAACTTTTTCTTGGAGAAACATACAAATGTCTCCACTTGATGACAACCAATTTACTCAACCAAAGGAAACTCAGAACTAGAGGCCCTTGGTGGTTCATTCAGTTATGGGCACAACATTACTTTCAGCATCAGATCCCGAACCTTCAAAGCCTAACCAAGAACTCCTTTCCCGACGAAAACGGCAAGCCAATTAGATGCACTAGCTATGGCCAAGCCTTATTCAGTCTTTCTGGCAGCAAACTGAATCCAACAGATGCAGCAAACTGGTTTAGAGTTTTCTATAAAGGCTTAGAAAATCCCCTTTATTTCCCATTCACTAAATCTGAAGCTTTTGAGAACCCATCTGCCTTCAGACTGGATAGTTTTGCTGATGACAACAACACTCGGCATCTATACTCCCTGATGATTCGACCTGGCTTCCTTTCTGTTGGCATGAGTACTTCCAATAGAATTATCAAACCAGGCTATGAAACCTATCAACCAGTCGTAGCAGCTCGGCAATTTGGCTTAGGACAAGTCCCTCCCCACTTCCATATTCACTACTTGGTGGAGAGTAGAGCCGATCTGCCTGATGGTCTCACCAGCTCAAGATGCTACAGCATGCTTGACAACCTTCACATTCCAATACCAGCCGATCTGTCCTTCACTTCCTCATCAATTGACTTCTGCACATGGTGGGGAATGTGGAAAACTCATGTTTTCAGAAAAACTCTAGGTCCTCGACTGCAGCAAATTGATCCTGAGTATGTAGTCCCCAAGGAAGAGGTACTGAATCTATGCACTTTATCCCTTCTGAGTCCTCTATCCTTTTACTTGTCTAATCCTTGCTCACCTCTCTTACAGCAACAAGATGGTCCAGCACCTGTGACCAGTAACGGGGAACCATTCCATTTTCTTCCAACTGCTCCTGATGTCCTCTTTTGCAAGGGATCACCATCAATGAAGAAAGTAATAATGGCTGTTCAGCCAGACTTACTCCAGTCGGCTTCTAAATGAAGACAAACTTCTGCAAGTGCTCCCCCACCGAGTGCCAACTAAGAAAAGGAAGATGATCACGAGGCGAGTCATCAAGAAATCAGCATAAGCTTCCCCGAGTCCATCAGAGTCTAACACCAACCAGGTAATCCATCTTACCAAAACCTCTCCCTTATTGCATACATATATACTCTAGTTGATTGTAATTTTATTTCCAGAACGCAACTGAGGACAACCTTAACACTAGTAGCTCAGTACAACACGAAGCCATCATTCACGAAGCTGATACTGGAGCAACTGAAACTCCCAATGCTCTGACGGATGTGCATGATGAACAGGCTGACATAATCGAAGCCCCTGTTGTCACCTCCAATCCAACTGGATCGGCCACACTTGAACCGATCATCACTCCTTGTTCAGAATAGGTAACTCTACGAGCCGATTTAAATCAGCTGATCACTCCATTAATGTAATTTGCTCAAATAATCTTTATCATATCGGCAGGGCTTTAATATATCAGACCTGCTCTCCTTTGACCCAGCATCAATGGGACTGAATGCACCGAATGCAGAGGTGCAGTCACCACAGCAGCCGATTACAGTTACAAATCAGCTTCCAAATATCAAGCGTTTGCTCTCTGCTCCAATTACTGCTCTAGTTGGTGATTCCAGCGAAATAAAGAACATCTTCGAGCAAATAGAATCCCAACTCCCGGAGCCATTGCTAATCAAGCTCTGGCCAGCCAGCAATCTTCCATTCTTCTGGGTAGAAGTGAATAGAGCACAACAAAGAATAGAAGCACGTCGTTCTCAAACTTCTTTGAAAGTTGACATTGCCCAAAAGTGCAAGGCCCTCAACTAGAAGAAGGCAACTCTAGATATCAAAGCTGACGTGTCTGCCAACATGAACCGACTCAACCTCCTGAAGAAAGAATTTGCGGAACTCGAAGAAAAGGTCCGCACCACCAAGAAACTCATCCAGGCCGAGGAAGCTTCTATTGCAAACTCCAAGAAAGAAACCCAGGAAATAGCCGAGCAGATACAAGCAGAGTTTGCAGAGATAAGCACCTTGAGTCCGCAGATAGTAACAGGCGATGACAAGGATGACGAAGCAATCATAGCACGAGCAGACGCCGTCCGCACAAAAGCCATCCATGCCATAGAAGAATTCCTGAACTAAAAGATAGGCTCAAGAAACATTTAGTATTGCCTGTTAACCTGAAACTTGTAACTGTTTAAAACATCTTAAGTCGATGGTCGCACATCGGCTGTCTCGCTTCTCATATATTATCTCTCTTTTTTTTTACTGGCCAACTCAACGTGTTGGCCTCTCATGATTTTTTTTACTGGCCAACTAAACGTGTTGGCCTCTCATGATTTTTTTTTGTACTGTCCAACTCAACGTGTTGGCCTCTCATGATTCAGCCAGATGGATTTCATCGGCTTTTGTCATTCACCCTCCCACACACTCGGGAAATATTTCTTGAGGTGCTGGCCATTGACAGCCACAAGAAACTTGACACCATCCAACTCCTCAAGCATGTAGGCATTTCCAGGCAAAACCTGATCAACCTTGTATGGCCTGTGCCAAGTTGGAGACCACTTGCCATATTTTCTATCTTTAGTTCCCAATGGTAAAACTATCTCCCAAACTAGATCTCCAACCTGGAATTCTTTCGGCTTGACCCTTTTATTGTATGCACGAGCAACTTTAGCCTTTTTTTCCTTAATTTTCTCAAGCGACCAAAGTCTTAACTCTATAAGATCCTCCACATTATCGTTCATCAAGGTTGCATACTGTTCAGCCGATAGATCATTCTGAAACTCAACACGTCTCGATCCGGCCGTAATCTCCCATGGTAACACAGCATCTTGGCCGTAGACCAAATGGTATGGTGACGTCTTGATGGATCCGTGACACGAAATTCGATATGCCCACAAAGCTTCTGACAACACCTCGTGCCAGCGCCTAGGATATTCATCGATCTTTCTTTTGATCAGCTTGATCAGGCTCTAGTTGGATGCTTCAGCTTGTTCATTAGCTTGGGCATAATATGGGGATGATCTGATTAGCTTGAACCCCGTGTCATTGGCAAACTTTCTAAATTCCTCCGATATCAAGACCGATCCTCCATCGGTCGTAATAGTCCGAGGGATCCCAAACCAATGAATGATGTGCTCTTTAACAAAATTAATCACATCTTTTGATGCCACCAACCTCATGGGTACCGCCTCTACCCATTTTGTAAAATAATCTGTAACAGCTAACACCCATTGGTGACCTTTACTAGACGGCGGGTTAATTTGGCCGATCATGTCCATGGCCCAACCCCTGAACGGCCACGGCTTAATAATAGGACTCATTACTGATACCGGCACCATCTGAATCTTGCCGAATCTCTGACATGCCTGACATCCCTTGTAATATTTGAAGCAATCTTCAAGAATGGTAGGCCAGTAATATCCCGATCGCCTAATTAGCCATTTCATCTTATGAGCCGATTGATGAGTGCTGCAGGGTCCTTCATGAATCTCATGCAAAAGCCGATTCGACTCTGCAGGTCCCAGACATTTGAGCAGCAGCCCTTCCAAAGTCCTGTAGAACATGTCGTCCCCAATCAGAACATATTTCATGGCTTTGAGTCTTATCCTTCTGGGTGCCCCCGAACCGAATCCTTCAAATAATTGAAGATATCGGCTCTCCAGTCTCCGGGTTCTAGAAATTGAAACTCTACATCGACTCCATCGGTTGTTTCCTTGTATCCAGAAGCCATCTATGCCAAATCATTGGCTTCATTGTTTAGAGTTCTGCGTATCCAGTGGAAATTAATGTACGTGAACTGTGACATCAACTCACGGCATTCCATCCATATTGGGAAAAGAGCCTCGCTCTCACATTTATATTCTTCCGTGAGCTGAGAAATCACCAATTTCGAATCCCCAAATATTTCCACTGCCTCTGCACCAGCTTCCAAGAGTAATTCCATCCCTCTGCGCACAGCTTCATATTCTACTAAATTATTGGTGCATGGAGCAGTCATTCTGATGGAAAAAGAATAAGTCACCCCTTGCGGTGATACCAACAGAATTCCCACGCCGCATCCATCATCACATGTCGATCCGTCAAAAAACATGGCCCAGGCACGTATAAACAGTGCAGCTATATTGGTGCTGACCCTATCTGCCACGAGATCCACCAGTGCCTGTCCTTTGACTGCCTTCGTAGGCTGATATCGGATATCGAACTCCGATAATGCAAACATCCATTTTCCGAGTCGGCCTTTCAGAACTGGAGCCGACAACATATACTTAATGACATCCGATTTGCATATGACAATCGTTTCCGCCGAGAGCAAAATATGACGAAGCTTTGTGCATGTAAAGAATAAACAGAGGCAAAGCTTCTCGATCTCAAGGTACCTGGTCTCAGCGTCTAACATGTGCCTGCTAAGGTAGAAAACTACCCTCTCCTGGCCATCGTGATTCTGAACCAATACTGAAGCAATGGAAGTGTCACCCACGGACAGGTACACGTAGAAAGGCCTATCTTGCTGGGGTGGAACCAACACTGGAGGCTTCGATAGATACTCCTTGATTTCATCAAAAGCCTTCTGTTGTTCTGCCCCCCAGCGAAACTCAGCATCGGACTTGATTTTCACCAGACCCATGAACGGCTCGATGCGCCCAGACAGATTGGAGATAAATCGTTTGACAATGTTGATTTTTCCGATGAGCTTTTGTAACTCCTTCTTCGTAGCAGGCGGTCTCATCGTCCTTACGGCTTCTTGACTTTTCAAGCCGATCTCGATTCCCCTCTCGTGCACCAGGAATCCTAAGAACTGACCAGCTGATACACCAAAGGCACATTTCTTTGGGTTCATTTTGAGCCCAAACTTCCGAGTCCGGTCTAGGACGTGACGCAAATCTTCCAGGTGTCCCCCAGCCGATGTGGATTTGATCACGACATCATCAATGTAGATCTCTACCAACTTGCCGATGAGATCATGAAAAATGTAATTCATGGCACGTTGATACGTTGCACCGGCATTTTTCAATCCAAAGGTCATGACCAAGTACTCGAACAACCCGACCGCACCTGGTACTCTGAACGCGGTTTTGTGTACATCTTCTGGGGCTATAAAAATCTAGTTGTAGCCGGCGTTACCATCCATGAAACTCATCATCTTATGACCAGCCGCTGCGTTGATCAATGTTTCCGCAACAGGCATCAGATATTCATCTTTTGGCGTTGCTCTGTTGAGGTCTCTGAAATCCACGCAGACTCGCCATCGGCCATCTTTCTTTTGTACAGGGACCACGCTGGAGATCCATTCCGCATACCGACATGGCCTGATGAACCCTGCATCCAGCATCTTTTGCACCTCTTTCTTAACCTCCTCCAGGACTTCGGCCTTCATTTGCCGTGCTGGTTGCTGAAACGGCCGATACCCTTTCTTAAGCAGGAGCCGATGCTCAACGATGTTTCTATCCAGACTGGGCATCTCAGTATAATCCCATGCAAAACAGTCCCGGTACTCCTTCAACAGTGCTATCATTTGTTCACACAAGATCGGGTCTAACTTTTTGCTGATAAATGTCGGTCGCGGCTTATCCCCGGGACCGATATCGACTTCCTCCAATTCGTCAGCAGACGTAAACCCATAACCTAACTTACCGCCGTCTGAAAGATCGACATCGACAGCAAACACAGGGAGATAACAAGAAAAATTTTCCGGCCAACCGCATGGGCTGGCCGTTCCCATATTCCCATTATTATTCAAAACTGAATGCTCAGCAAAGGCCATTGTTTGTACACGATGTGACAAATGTAACCCCAAATATATATTACTCATTTTTTGGGGCCGGTCGCTGGGACCGGCCTCTTTAACCTTGCTGGATTCTGTAGCTAACCAGGATGTGTCTACTCTGTGAGGCCAGTGGATAAGACCAGCCTCAGTCCGTTTTTTGTCGCTTCAATCCGATCACAGTCCTCCAGCGCGATCCCTGAGATCGGCTCTTGCCCTTCCGCATCCCAGGCATTCATGTCTGCAAGCGAAACCTCGCTGGAATCATCTGCACGAACAACCTCCACTTCATCGCCGTCCCACTGGACCAAACACTGGTGCATCGTGGAAGGAACACAACAATTCACGTGAATCCAATCCCTCCCAAGCAGCACTGTGTACGTACTCTTGCTGTTGACGATGAAGAACGAGGTTGGGATGGTCTTGCGGCCAACTGTCAACTCTACATTGAGGACGCCCTGCGCCTCTAACGGTTGACCGTTGAAATCATTGAGCATAACGTTGGTCTTGATGAGCTCAGCAGTAGAACGACCCAATCGGCACAGCACTGAGTACGGCATCAGATTGACTGCGGCGCCAGTGTCGACCAACATTCTGTTCACAGGTTTGCCATCTATGAAGCCCTTGAGATACAATCCCTTCAGGTGCTTGTAGCTTTGCTCCTTGGGCTTTTCGAAGATGATCGGCTGTGGGCCAAGATCCAGCTGCGCGATGGCCAATTCTCCTGGTTGGGGTGCCCGAAACTCCAACGGGAGCATGAACACCATGTTTACATCAGCCGATGGCTTCTCATCGGCTCTTGGCTGCTTGGGGCACCACACCCTCCTTGGAGGATGCCTCTCCTCCCTTCACGGTCGCCTGACTTGCTCCGCGAGATCCGGACGCGCTTTCCTCAGCACGTCGAGGTACTTTGCTTCCGCCTCTTCGAGATTGCGCAGGCGTTGCACTCTGCGCTTCTGTGATTGGCTGAGCCCGTCAGGACACCATCGTGGACGATGATACCTATCTTCTTCTGGCTCGAGATCATCCCTGGATGGCCGCCTCACACGGTCATCACGACATGTTCTGGGCCCCAAGTGCTGGAACACCGATGTCTCGCCTTGCTGGCGTTCCCGAGTCCTGCACTCCAAGCAATCATCTATAGTAGGCAATCGGCTCATGCCGGAGTTCCAATTGTACCTGAAGAACGGGCAATGCCAGTGATCGCGTATAGCCTGGCACCTCCCCAGTGTCCTCCCTGTGCGGTGCTCGTACTCCTCCTCCTCCGATTCATATCGGCGGCGCAACTTGTACTGGTACTGGTATTTTTCCAGAAGCCGATTGGAAGCTGGGAGCTGGTTGCGGATGTGACGCACTTGTTCTTCAGTGACATGTTGCTGCTCTGGCTTGTCTTCATCCTGGGGCTGTTTGCCAGAAGCGGCCTCTCTCCTTTGCTCGTCACGGCGGCGCATGGGTCCTGCCATGTTGATCTGAAATGCCAAATTCTGGCCCTCAGGTCCAAGATCCGACAGCTCTAGCACGTTAGCTTGTGGGAATGGTTGACTGTCCACTTTCATCGTGTGTTGGGCCAGAATTAATTGGCCATGCTCGATAGCCGATTGGATTTGCCGATGCAGCTCCTTGCAGTCATTCGTGGCACGGGTGAACGAGTGGTGCCACTTGCAGTACAGCCTTCCCTGCAGCTCTTGTGCCGTCGGTAGTTTGTGACTCTCTGGGAGCTTCCACTGCTTTTCTTTGAGCAGTAGATCGAATATCTGCTCTGCCTTGGCCACATCAAAGTCAAAGCCCTTCACAAGCCCCTTCTATTTGACCCATTTGCACGGGACGGGGTTTGCCCTCCGGGTCCATTCTGCAACGGCCACTTCCTGTTCCTCGCCAGAATCATCGGAATCACCTGCTTGGGCCACATTGACATGCCGCTTGAATTTTTTTGGTACAGTTCGGGGTGGTAGTGTTCATACGCCGTAAGCTTCTGCACCATATGTGCCAGAGAGGTAAATTCCAACTGAAAAGCCAGATCCTTGATCGGTTTAGCGAGTCCCAGAACTGCCAAATCAACCGCTTCCTTTTTTGTTATGCGCGACGTGTAGCATCGGTTTTTGACCTCTCGGAAGTGCTGCACGTACTCTGAAACACTTTCCCCTCACTTCTGCCTGACTTGAGCGAGGTCGGCAATCCCAGCTTCAGCAGCCTCTGAGTGATACTGGGTGTGAAACTGATCTTCCAGCTGCCTCCAAGTCCGGATCGAATCTGGAGGCAGTGATGTGTACCATCCAAAAGCTGAACCCGTGAGAGACTGGGAGAAGAAACAGACCCTCAGAGGATCCGATACTGAGATCATCCCAAGCTGCATTAGGTATCGGCTCACGTGCTCAATAGAGCTGGCCCCCTCTGATCCGCTGAACTTGGTGAACTCTGGGAGCCGATACTTGGGTGGCAACGGGATCAAGTCATAATCACTTGGATATGGCTTGGAATAGCCGATCGCCTTTCTCTTGGGCAGGATGCCAAACTGGTCCCTTAGTATTGCACTGACCTGCTCCACACTAAGAACTCCTGGGGCCGAGGTCTCAGCACTCGGCCCGGTAGCGTACTTTGCCAGCCATGCCTGTCTCTCTGCATCTGCTCCTGAGGCTCCAGTACTCACCAGCTGTCCCGCGCGCGTTGCACTGTGTTGGCGCTCCTTAAGTACCCATTTTATCCCTTGTTTATCCTTGATAATGGCATGAATTCAATATCAAAATCACTAACTGTCCTATCCCCGGCCTAATTATTGGTCATTTTCACGTTTGCACATATATTTTGGAGGAACTTCGTTTTTGCAGGTTTTTGGCCTATTTTAGAGAATGAAATGACGAGGCCCGTGATCGAGCTCTAACACGGAGAAAGACGAAGGCCAAAGCCCAAAGGAAGGACCAAAGCCCATGTTGATTCGAAGCCCATTCATGCACATCCATCCTCAAAGAGAGCCCAAAGGACCGAGCCCACGAAGATGAGATCAAGATACTTCGGGATTAAGCAAAGCAAATGAAGATTTAAGGAAGGATTCCCTATCCTATCCTTTCCTCGAAGATATCTCCAAGATAAGACTGTCCAAAGGGGTGCAATCGTGAAGGACAGAAACTCTAGAAGATGCGAGGAGTCTACACGCCAAAGATGAGACCGAGGCGAGCCCGAAAAGGGGTAGGCCGGCCGGCTTAGGCCCATGGGGCCGGCCAGCCCAGCCCTTTTCTGAGGCGGTTTGGCCTCCCCTTCGACCGGTGGCTTCCTCGGCTTATAAATAGCTCGCACCTTATTCAACTCGAAGCATCCATCCAACTAGAACTCGACGAAAACCTAGGGCCAAGACCGGAGGGAGACGATGGCCGCCGCAAGTCTTCAAAGTTGTTTAAGAGATGGCTTAGGCCATCCCTAGCTGCCATGGCCTCCCTGCGTGGTTGTGTCATGGTGGAGTTCATGAGCTAGTTGGAGTCGTCAATGGTGTATACGCGGTGGTGGCGATCCAAACAAATCTATTATGTGAGTAATGTCTTCATGTCATCCGATCTATTTAGCGATCATGTCTCTCCTCTTTCGATTTCGTTCTTGCTTTGGGTGCGCTTATTCCTAGATCTATTCTCGAGATAGATTGCATGGGGTGTTCTTGTAGCTATGGTGGCTAGGAGTTCATACCGGATCTACCCAAAGGGGGTTTGACTTGCTTCAGGGTACCCCGTTGAAAAGGGGGGCGTCGTGACAGGCCGTCTCCACAGAGTAGGTTGGGTATCGAGGGATCGGATTGGAGGTTTTGATTTAAAGAGGCTTTGGATGAGATGCATGTTGAGCTTACTCGTTTAGCTAGAACTACAACTAGAATGCGTGTGATAGGTTTAGTCATGCCTTCGGTCATGCTTTATCCTTACCGATGTTCATGGATGAGATCAACCTTCGTACGTCACTCATATCTATCAAAGGTTCACCTTTTATATGCAATTAATGCTTCATGTTAGGATAGATCCGTTAGATTAGATAGAAAACCCTAGTAAGTTCATTGTCGATCCACGGATTGATAAACCTTGGGGGAATACTCTAAGGGAAAAGCTACCACGAACCGTGCGCTTGCGGTATACAAATCGGGGGCGTTAGTGAACGCCAACAAGTTTTTCTGGCACCGTTGCCGGGGATCGGCAACTCGAACCCTAGGGTGATCTATCTAATTTTTTGGGCTAACCCTAAATTTTATTATTGCATATACCCTTGTTTTCTTGTTTGTGTCCTTGAAAGCAGGTGGAAAAAGGTAGACACCAAACTTGGGCTTCGAGAAGTCCACAACCCGCTCCAACAAACTTCGACAATTGACGACAAGACGATCGAGGAGTTCTCGACATCAACATCGAAAACCCTAGATCCACTTCGACATGATGGCAACAACATCAAGATTCACTCTTTAGTGGTAGGTGCTAACTTTTGTTAGTGGCCCAGCATCCGCTATCGAGTCCCCACTCCCTAAAGAAAAATATGATAAATAAGGTATGCCGCCATGTAAATTAATTTTAAAGACTGATGTTTTTGGGAAGAATTGTTTGTTCAAGCAATAGGTATGAAGCATGCCCGCGAAGAAAATCGTGCGATCATCATCATCTATGAAGTGTTACTGATGTGATGAGTTTTTCGTCCAAGATCAGAGAAGTACCATGAGCAAATAATAGATTATTTTGAAGCTCCATCAAGTCTTCTTTCCAACGGATCAAGAACCATCAGCTTTGGAGATCGGTGTGAAGAGTTATGGTAAAATATTTCAACGCTGCGCGTTCTGAAATCCCTCTGGACAGATTGCAGCGCCGTAATAAAACGAGCATAACTTCTTTATCTGGAGTCTAATTGGGGTGAATAACCACTTGTTGGAAAGATAATTTGATGCACCTTGCAATGGAGCAGAATTTTGGTACATGTTCTGTGCAGGATGATCAAGGAATTCAATGAACAAGAGGCAGCAACAAACAATGGAGAAAGTGATGACGATGTCGCAAGATGTTTGGAGAACCTTGTGCACAAAAGTTGATGATTTGAAGTTGACCAATGCTAGAGGCAACAAGATTAGAGGAACCATGATGCCACCCATCTTCTCCATGGGATGCTCAAGAAGCTTCTAGTCGAGTGCAATCAAAGAAAGAGAACGCTCTGATCATCGACACAAAGCATGGGAGCCTCCTTCAATCCCGACACCTTAGGCAAAGCAAGAACCATGGAGACAGACCATTGGAGCCATGCTACTCGCTGGTGAATCAATGGTGATGACCTTGAAGCCAAGGACGCACGACAAGACACTCCAAAGACCACATGATTGAGATCATTGACATCTTCTGATGAATTCACAAGAAGATATTGTTATCATCAATATTCTGCTCAACCTCAGAAGCAAATAGCAGCATATTTTTGGATATTCAAAAGCTCCACGAAGTTCCCGTCCCAACGAATCATGAACCAAGTCAATCGGAGATTCCTACAAGCGGGTATGGCCAAAATATTGAAGGTTGTGCACTCTGAAAATTTCTGGACAGCACGCAGCGCCAAAAGTAAAACGGTCATAACTCTCTCATTTGGACTCCGTTTAAAGCGAATGACCACTCGTTGGAAAGGTAATTTCATAAACTTTTCAATAGAGCTATATTTTGGTATATGTTCTGTTGAGTATACAGGAGAGATTCCACGAAGAAGAGGCAGGAGCAACGTGATGAGAACAAGATAGAGAAGATGACGATGACAACAATGAAGAGGATCTTGGGCAATGTTTTCATCAAGCGTACATGATAAAATTCAGAGGCTTGGAGCAGAGGAAGAACCCCAATGACATTGGCAAATGAAGGCACAAGCGGTCGACCTTCGACAAACAAGGATGTTGCAAACAAACCATGACGGATTACAAGAGCGCAACATTCAACACATGGAGACGTGAGAAGCAAATTACGACGGACCACGAAGAGTGCATCAAGATGACATCTCGCACAAAGCACCACGACTCCAATGAGTACGAAAAAGCTCCGAGGCTAAGGTATACAGTGAATTCTCAAGCTTCTATAGGTTTTGTTGATAATCCTTAAAAATCTCATGCTCGAACCAATTGTCGGAATGAAAGTTTAAATTCTATGCCTTGTTCTTTTCATGATGATAGGCTAGAGTTTCTTGAGAAGGTTGATTTCATGCTTAAAGAACCTTTGCCTAATAATGAGCTCCGCGCTATGCAAGAAACACATGCTGCATTTAATTACACCATGTCTTGTTGATGAAATTTAATTGACGATGTGATTATGCTGCATATGTTTACAAATAATTGCAAATCTCGATCTTCCTTTGCGCTTGGTCAAGCTCATGACCCTAAAAGAGTACATGTCGGGAGAAGCCCCGAATTTCACTAACCATGCAGGACTTGAAACTCAAATGATGAGGAGGGAAACTGTGCCCAAAATTTTGAACACCATCATCAACATCTTCAAGTTTCAAGAACGGACGTCGCTAAGCCTCATCAATTTTGTGTGCAAGTCCAGAGATTTACAATGCAAGAAAGTTGAATATTCAGGATCTCCATCAAGTCCTCGGTTCAACGCATCCATGATCGATACAATTGAAGACCTACAGGAGGAGCTATGTCTAAAACATCAGCGATGCACGTGGTGAAATCAGCACGGGGCAGATTGCAGTGACGGGGAAAAAGGGGCATAACTCCCTCAATTGGAATGTGTTTTGGGCAAATGAAGACTTGTTGGAAAGAAGATTTTGTGCACCTTGCATTGGACCAATTGGTTGGCGCAACTCCCTATCTGGAAAGAGAGGAAAATTCATGAAAAGAAAGGTAGCGACGAAGGACAACAAAGAAGGAGGTGACGATGATGTGAGAGACGATTGGGCAAGTTTTCCATTAAGCGTGATTGATCATGTCCAACATGGGAAGTGGAATAAGAGCTGCATGGAACACTTTCACCTCTTGCATGAAGGACCATGGCTTCGCATCAATGAGAAGGTATGTAAGAAAGTCGAGCTCTATGACTCTAAATGAAGCGCTTTGCGGGAGGCAGCCCGATCTTTTATTTTATATATATTAATATGACCGTCTACATTGCACTCTTTAATCGGAATATCAAGTAACATTGTACCATTGCTCTAATAAAAACCACAACTTCATGTTGTTCATTCTAAATGTTATTGAGGGAGCACTTTGTTATTTGATCTTGGGAAACTTGTAGACCTTTTTGTGTGCCTATTAGTGTTTAGAGTCTTTTTCTTTGTGTCCCTTTTAGAGAGAAATATGAAGTGTTGCACCACCCTTTGATTCTAAACTTGTGGCTAGTTAACTTAGGCTAACTTTTTGTTTTGTTTTAGACCACCTCATCATGTCATATCATTTTGTTCGTCTCACCCTTGCATTACATTGCATGTTGCATAAAAAAAACTTTGTCTAAAAAAAAACATTGACTAGCCTCGCTTTTGAGATCCTAAAACCCTTAGGAAAACCACTCATAGAGCAATCCCAAAACCATAGGGTATGTTTTTCATTCAAAAAAAAATCTAACTTTTGTTTCTCTCTAGTTTTTTTGAAACCACCTTAGATAGAATTTCTATACCCAACACCCTCTCTTCAAAATTTTTGTTTTAACCCAAAATAAATATAGGAAACCCATGAACCTACTTCTAAAAACCTTGTTAGCTCGGTTGCTTGGTCCTTTTTTCGATAAATAACCTTTTCATCGACAAAAGCTTCACTTCTTATGAAGTGCCGCGAAGGCTTTTTGTCACTCTTAGCAATTGTTTTTAAATAAGCTAGTTGCGGAACAACATTGAAAGGTCCTTTCAACCTTGCTAACACTTGTTTTTGCTAACTTTGCATTTGCACTTTGCGTCCATTCCATTGTTCATGCACTCATTTTACTAGCATGGTCTCAACTTTATTGATGAAAGCTTTCATATCCATGTTAATGCTTCACATGAGCATTTTCCTTTTTGCAATCTTGTGTAAACATGGTGTTTAGACATTATTGAAGACCATCATCATTTAGTTACCAAGCTATGAGGTTGCATTTGGTTGGTTTATAAGCTTTGCAATGCGCTTTATTTTTTCTTGTGCTATGAAGGCCTATTGATCTTGGGATAGACATGGTGTTTTGACCTTTGTTAAATAAGTCTTTGTGGCTATGGAGAAGTTCGGCAATCTAGTTGTAAACATAGTGTTTAGAACTAGGTGTAAACATTGTCTTTGTGTATATACCTTCCTCTCATTTGCATTTACACTATCGCACACGTACACTCACTAGTTTCGCTAAGCTAACTTTGCCACAAATTGAGATCTTAGGAATGGTAGGTTTGTTGGCATTTGTTTCTACTCCCGACCGTCACCCCGGGGGTAGTGTGTGTTTAAAATATTTTGCAGGCATGAAGAAGCGCTCCCATGAGTTCAAGACCAAAAGAATTTCAATCAAGATCGTCAACATCGTCGAAACCCGAGAAGGACGCAGCTGTTTTCATCAATTTGAGAACATGTTCAGAGCTGTACAAGAAGCAAAAAGTTGATATTCAGAAAATCCATCAAATTCTCATTCCAACGCATTCAAGATCAATGAATTTGAAGACCCGTACAAGGAGATATGGCAAGAACATTGGACGTTGCATGTTCTGAAATTCATCGAGACAGATTGCAGCGCTGGGATAAAATAGACATAACTCTCTTGTTCGGAATCAATTTTGGGCAAATAAGGATTCGTTGGAAAGAAAAATTCGTGTACTTCGCAATGGAGCAATGTTTTAGTATATGTTCTGTTCTGGAAATTGAAATAAAAAAATTCGTGAAGATGCGGCAGCAATGAGACAACAAGGAATTGAAGGTGGCGACGACGACGTGAAGCAATGATTGGGACCATGACTTAGTACAAGAAGAAGTTGAAGGAAATTGAGGCAACAAAGGTGAAGACACATTGAAGATGATATTCATACACATGAGGGAAGGACTTCAAGAATTTCAAGATGGTCCATCTTCTCCTTCCACGCCTAGCATCATGCTAAGCATGGGGGAGGATTTCGTGGACAAGGAAGAAAGATCTCATGGAGTAAGATAATCACGGTTGCCACAAGATGCTCATGATTCTTCTTCCATGCTTAGCACAATGCTTAAGTATGGGGGAGGCTGCGCTACACTTCATTATGAGCATCGAGAAGGACGGTAATTCTTCCTCAACTCTCTCTTTTTCTAAATGCTTGTACATATATGCCTTCAACCATAGATGCAACCTTTGTATATCTCTCTCTATAATAACATGGCTACTAGGAGTACAACCTAGATTTGTTTTTGTTTTCAATGAATGATAACCACCATCACCTTGAGCTCACCACGATGATATTCTTATATGCTCTTGCTTATGGAAAAGTGATGAAAGTTGCTGCTTTGTTTTACCTACGCTATGTTGTATATGACTTGACCATTTGCTCTCAATTAAATGGAATTAAAATGATTAAATACCGGCTCTTTTATTTGTGGAGGTTAAATGACTAAATTCTAAACCCACATACTCTATGTTGCTCTTTGATTTAAGTCTACCGATGACCTTACACCTTGTGATTGTTTAATTTGAAAATTTAATTCCTATGCTATCTACATTTGTGAATCTCTTGCAAAGTTCTACCTACCAAAGCCTATACACACATATTCTTTCATGATGAAACCTTTAGATTGCAAACTTATATTTTGATGAGTTGGATTAAGATTGATTTCTTTGGTATGAGACTAAGAAGCTGGTCATTCCGTTTTTTTGTGTAACCTCCTTTTTGCTAGCCTATTTATCCATGCATTGTGAGTTTCCACTTCGGGAATTTTGCAAACCTCGCTAGATATCCACTCTAAACCAAAAATATCTTTTTGTGATTACCCCCTCGACCACAACCCAATTTGAGTATGGATTATCATTTCGACGGAATCAAAAGAATCAAGGGCACCATATAAATAAAAGTTTTGGGAGACAAGGCTCCCCGGAGATACTTTGATGCCTAATAGAATCGCGACTTGGCTTTGGGTTTGCTTTGCTCTTGCATGGTTTACCTAGAGTACATCAACTATCGTGTTCTTGTTGTTCGTTACCGATTATCCTCGTGTAGTGACAATATGCGGGAGGGAAAGGTTTTGATCCTGGAACACACCTTCAAGCGGTTTTACGAAGAAGAAGGTGAATTTGAGATACTTACCCTAGCTAGTTGGTTCTCCCACTATTCGTACTCGAGGACGAGCATTCGTTCAAGCATGGGGGGATGGCTGGGTAAGTATTCTATGTTATCAAAAGTTCTAAGATGCAAAAAGAAAGAAAAAAAAGAAAAATGAAAAAAACGTGAGAAAAGAAAAAAAAGAGAAGAATAAAATGCTCCTTAGTTCTTTTTGGTTTCATTAATTTTCCAAGTTACTTTGAAGAATTATTCCATACTCAAATCTTCCAACCATGTGCAATCCGATAACGAGAACTTCATTTGTGTCTCGGGATCATCCATTTGCCACTTGCACATGTCCACCTATCTAAATGTGTGTGTTTCATCTTTCTTCCTCTTCAACATTACTTTCCAATGGCCTTTTTGACTAGTCTCGGTAATTCCATTAGATCTCTCTCTAAGTTTGATAATATTTCAAGTATAATGTTTTGCTAGGATTGTTTTTACCTACCAAGCTCCACATAAGCATTCCACTTTTATATATGAGTAGAATAGGTTGAAAACAATCTAATGTAGGCTTGAGCGACTTGATGATATGAGTATTTCCATGATCTTTTGCAAGAGAACCTCACCTATGTTTGATATGCTTTCTTTTGAAAATTCTTCACGATGAAACAAGGTAAAGGTTTGAAGTTCGCTTAAGTTTGAGAACATTGCATTTATTTATTATTGTGGCTTGTTCTTTAATTGCTAGTCTATCTTCCATAATGAAAAAGTAGCTGGTCACAACATGAACTTAAATGCTAAATACTTGAGGGAGCAATATGTCTTGTTATGTATGACTAAGTGCAGAGAGGACATTGAGGGGCAATGTTGATTTCTTTATAAGCAAAGCTCCTGGACTTACTCAAGGACGAGCAAGGTTGAAGCATGGGGGGAGTGTTGGCGCTCCTTAAGTACCCATTTTATCCCTTGTTTATCCTTGATAAGGCATGAATTCAATATCAAAATCACTAACCGTCCTAACCCCGGCCTAATTATTGGTCATTTTCACACTTGCACATATATTTTGGAGGAACTTCGTTTTTGCAGGTTTTTGGCCTATTTTGAAGCGTGAAATGACGAGGCCCGTGATCGAGCGCTAACACTAAGAAAGACGAAGGCCAAATCCCAAAGGGAGGACCAAAGCCTATGTTGATTCGAAGCCCATTCATGCACATCCATCCTCCAAAAGAGCCCAAAGGACCAAGCCCATGAAGATGAGATCAAGATACTTCGGGATTAAGCAAAGCAAATGAAGATTTAAGGAAGGATTCCTTATCCTATCCTTTCCTCGAAGATATCTCCAAGATAACAACGTCCAAAGGGGTGCAATCGTGAAGGACAGAAACTCTAGAAGATGCGAGGAGTCTGCACGCCAAAAATGAGACCGAGGCGAGCCCGAAAAGGGGTAGGCCGGCCGGCCTAGGCCCATGGGGCCGGCCGGCCCAGCCCTTTTCTGAGGCGGTTTGCCGTCCCCTTCGACCGGTGGCTTCCTCGGCTTATAAATAGCTCCCACCTTATTCAACTCGAGGCATCCATCCAACCAGAACTCGACGAAAACCTAGGGCCAAGACCGGAGGGAGACGATGGCCGCCGCAAGTCTTCAAAGTTGTTTAGGAGATGGCTTAGGCCATCTCTAGCCGCCATGGCCTCCCTGCGTGGTTGTGTCATGGTGGAGTTCATGAGCTAGTTGGAGTCGTCAATGGTGTATACGCGGTGGTGGCGATCCAAACGAATCTATTATGTGAGTAATGTCTTCATGTCATCCGATCTATTTAGCAATCATGTCTCTCCTCTTTCGATTTCGTTCTTGCTTTGGGTGCGCTTATTCCTAGATCTATTCTCGAGATAGATTGCATGGGGTGTTCTTGTAGCTATGGTGGCTAGGAGTTCATACCGGATCTACCCAAAGGGGGTTCGACTTGCTTCAGGGTATCCCGTTGAAACGGGTGGCGTCGTGACAGGCCGTTGCCACTTAGTAGGTTGGGTATCGAGGGATCGGATTGGAGGTTTTGATTTAAAGAGGCTTTGGATGAGATGCATGTTGAGCTTACTCGTTTAGCTAGAACTACAACTAGAATGCGTGTGATAGGTTTAGTCATGCCTTCGGTCATGCTTTATCCTTACCAATGTTCATGGATGAGATCAACCTTCGTACATCACTCATATCTATCAAAGGTTCACCTTTTATATGCAATTAATGCTTCATGTTAGGATAGATCCGTTAGATTAGATGGAAAACCCTAGTAAGTTCATTGTCGATCCACGGATTGATAAACCTTGGGGGAATACTCTAAGGGAAAAGCTACCACAAACTGTGCGCTTGCGGTATACAAATCGGGGGCGTTAGTGAACGTCAACAGCTTCACCGGAGGATCCTGCCTCATCGTCATGAGCACCTCGAGGAACAGTAACAGTGGGAATGAAATCCTCGTCATCCTCCGAGTCCTCTGAGTCTGTGATCAGGTAGTGTGGGAGCTGGGCCTCTGCTGCTGCTAGTGAAGCATCCTCGGCTGCTGTCGGATCGTCTGCAACTCTGCCCTCAGCCAAGGAATGCTCATCCAGAACCCGCTGTGCTCGGCGCTGGCCTCTCGAGCCACGACGACCGTCTCGAGGAGTAGCAGGTGAGTAAAAACTGAAGTGTGTCCTCGACTGCTCCAGCTCATCCATATGCTCATTCTGACTGAGCTGAGCAAGTATCCAGCAGATGCAATGAGCGAAGGGGTGACGACAGTGAACTGTCATCCCATCCAGAATCACATCCTCTAGCTCGCAGATAAAAAAGCCAACGAGGTCAAAATCTTGTCCTGTCATGATATAAAGTAGAAGCCACTGCTGCAGAGCTGTGATCCCCTCATTGTATCCAATCCTAAACAACAGACTCTTCCTCAAAGCTAGATGTACTGAGTGAGCTACGTGAGTGAGTCTGTCCGGGGTCCTCGGTGTGCTAGGCAGGAAAGGCTGCTCAAAGAGAACGCTGATCTCCTCGTCAGAAGGGACGTGAGACTCATGAGGACGACGAGGAGGCACCGTGCTGCCATAAGCCTGATAGTGCACGAAGTGTGGTTCCTCGGCAATCTGAACTCCAAGCAGTGTAGCTAAACGTGGTCGAGTCAATCTGTAATGCCTCAGCTGGAACATGAAATCTATGAACTGTCGGTCCTCCTCAACAAATAGGGTGGCGTAGAAGACGCGAACCCACTCTTTGATGTACCGAGACCTCTCATTCAGTAGAGCTGGTAAACCCTCATATCTCTCAAATAAGGGGAGGATAGGAATGCCTCCTGCTGCCACGTGCATAGCCACCCAGTGGAGCATTTTGTGCTCACTTATCTTGATATCCATCTGGGTATAAGCGTGGTAGAAAGACTCCTGGAGCAGAGTGTGAAAGCGACGGTCAACTCCAATATCCCTCTGCTCGGGAAACCACTGCTCCGGGGTCACATATCTCAGTCTCTTGACCCTAGGTACTGGAATACCCCTGAGATCAAATAGCTCAACCTCGGGCAGCTCCTCACCACTGTCCTGACCTCCTATCTGAGTGTCACTGCCAGTGTGCTGCTGCTGCTGTGCATGACCTGCTTCCCTCTAAGTACCACCACCTCGAGTCCGTGGACGAGAGCGGGACTCAGGTGTGGTCTGTGCCATCTCTGGCTGACGAGTACGTCCTGAACGACGTAACTGCTGCTGTGGCTCCCCCTGAGGCTGAGGATCCCTGATCCGAAGTGATCCCTGCCTATCTGCAGCATCTGCAACTGCCTCAGCCTGCTCACGCTCACGATCCTCATGGGTGCGCTTCTTCTTCTTCTGCACAACCATCTTGCCCTTGCCCTTCTTGTCACCAGCCATCTATCATAGAAACAAAACATGGATTTGAATTGAGCCTATGACGTGAATTCTAGTGGATAACCTCTGAAAGAACACACTAAAAATAGATCTCATCAAGTTAAGAGCCTATGTGTGTGTGGGTGAGAGGCAAAGGTCATATGTGGTCATGTGTGAAAGATATGAAAAAAAAGGAAACATGACCCATGCCAAGGAAGTGTGAAGATCATACCCTGGAGGATCAGAGAAGAGAACTTGACAAAAATCGAAGAAAGACCCTTTGGAGCAAATTCTCGAACACCTTGAGCGCGCTCGAACCAAAGGCGCAAGGAACTCAAAACAGGGCTCGAAACTCGGTGGAACCTCCAAAGGAGGGGAGCAGGAGGGGCTACGGGCGTAGAGAGTCCATTGGCGATGGTAGTGAGAGGCGGCGCGGTGAGGAATAGTCGGAGCGCGGGTGTCACAGGCACGGAGAGAGCGTGGCGCAGGAGGCGTAGGCGCGGAGCGAGCAAGGCGCAGGCGCGGTGGAGCTATGCGCGAGCGGCAATGGTGCGGCGGCGCAGGGGCGGAGCGTGTGGAGCAGCGGCGGCGTGTGGGCGCGCGGCGGCGGAGCGAGGGCGCGGGCGGCGGTTCGCGAGGAAGAAGGAAGTGAGAGAGAGACTGACGCGCGGGGCCCGCGGAGGTTTTAAGAGAAACAGGACGTGCGGGCCCGCCAACCCTAAAGCACCGGAAGTTCCGATGGTGCAGAGACATAGGCATCGGAGTATCCATCGGTGTAACTTTGACCAGATCTGAGAGAGTTGAAAATGTGGTCAACAGAGGCACCGGAAGAACCGCCACTGAGGCATCGGAACATCCGATGGGTGTCGGTGCAATGGCAGGAGTAAGGTCCAGAGACACTGCAAGGGCCATTACTCCATGCAATAGCACCGGTTGAACCGATGCTGAGGTGTCGGTTCATCCGCCAACCATCGGATGCACCGGTGGCCATCGGTGTAATGGTTGGAGTTTGTTCCAAAGGCGATGCAGAAACCGAGCCACGAACACTTAAGCACCGGATGAACCGATGAGGGTAAAAACAGGGCGTCGGTTTAATCGGTGATTAAGGAAAATTTCTGCTGAACTACAAACTCTACTTCTGATCCAAATTCACAAAAACCAAAGCCATAAACACTCAATTTGGACCATTTTCGAGAGACAACCTCACCCCTCAAACACTCATACTAAGTGCTCGCAAGCTTTTACATAAACATAGGCAAATTAAGATCCAAGCGAGGTTTAAACACAAAAACCAAATGTATGAGCCACTTTGCCTATGAACTTAGAGATTGAAACTTTAAGTTCGATAGGACGTGTCTCAATAGGCATGAAAGCGCAACATTGATCTTATCACCCTTGTAGAGATGATATATCATATTTAGCATGAATATCTTTCTCAAAGTGTGATTTGCTCCCTTGTGATGCTACTACCGTGATGCAATGCCAATGCAAAGCTAGAATTTAAACATGGATGCATTCTACATGACAAGCACATGCATTGCACAAATTTAAATCTATCTTGTCAAGTTTGAACCCTCGGCAAGTTTCTTCATGATGAACCATTCTTCATGCCATGAGCGAAACGAAGACCACCGGCTCATGCAAGACCCATGTTCATCACTATCTTGACAAGGTTAGACAAGTGTCCTATATGTATGCATTTTTCTATATGACAAGGCATTTTACATGATGTTTGCCACATCTAATACATTAAGCTCATTCCTTAGCCTAACAAAAGTACTCTTGTCTAAAGGTTTTGTGAAAATATCCGCCAATTGCTCCTCGGATCTCACACCTTGAAGAGATATGTCTCCTTTAGCTTCGTGATCATGCAAGAAGTGATGGCGAATATCAATGTGCTTTGTGCGAGAGTGTTGAACCGGATTTTTGGCAATTTTTACGGCACTTTCATTGTCACAAAGGAGTGGGATCCTATCTAGTTTCACACCAAAGTCCAAAAGGGTTTGCTTCATATATAGGATTTGGGCACAACATGCACCGGCCGCTATATATTCCGCTTCCGCGGTGGACAAAGCCACGGAATTTTGCTTCTTACTCGACCAAGAAACTAGAGATCGCCCAAGCAAGTGGCAACCCCCGGAGGTACTCTTGCGATCCACACGGCTTCCGGCAAAATCCGAATCCGAGTATCCCAAGAGATCTAAGCTAGCGCCTTTGGGGTACCACAAGCCTATGCTAGGGGTGTGCTTGAGATACCGAAGGATCCTATTCACAGCCGAGAGGTGTGATTCCTTTGGGTTAGCTTGAAAGCGGGCACACAAGCACACACTAAACATTATATCGGGCCTAGATGCGGTAAGGTAAAGTAAAGACCCTATCATAGAACGATAAAGGGATTGATCAACCGGTTTACCGTCCACATCCAAGTCGAGATGCCCATTGGTTGCCATGGGTGTCTTGATTGGCTTGCACTCATCCATCTTGAACTTCTTCAAAATATCTTTAGTATACTTTTCTTGATGGATGAATGTCCCTTCCTTCAATTGTTTGACTTGAAATCCAAGGAAGAAGGTCAATTCGCCAATCATGGACATCTCGAATTCCCTAGACATCATGGTAGCAAACTCATGGCTTAGTGAATCGTTAGTTGAGCCAAAGATAATATCGTCAACATAAATTTGACAAATGAAAAGATCCCCGTTGACGTCTTTTGTGAACAATGTGGTGTCCACCCTCCCGATCTTGAAGCCTTGCATGATTAGGAAGTCACGAAGCCTCTCATACCAAGCCCATGGAGCTTGTTTGAGCCCATAGAGTGCCTTGTGCAACCTATAAACATGGTTAGGATTCCTCGGATCTTCAAACTCGGGAGGTTGCTTAACATAAACAAGTTCGTTAATTACACCATTTAAGAAAGCACTTTTCACATCCATTTGATACAACTTAATGTTATGATGTGAAGAGTAAGCAAGAAGGATGCGGATAGCTTCAAGTCTTGCGACCGGAGCAAAAGTTTCACCAAAATCCAAACCTTCGACTTGTGAAAACCCTTTTGCCACAAGTCTTGCTTTGTTGCGTATCACCACCCCATGTTCATCTTGCTCGTTTCGAAAGACCCACTTGGTGCCGATGATGTTTTTGTCTTTCGGAGGAGCTTCGAGGACCCAAACTTCATTGCGGGTGAAGTTGTTCAATTCTTCTTGCATGGCCATCACCCAATCCTAGTCCACAAGAGCTTCCTCTATGCTAGTGGGTTCAATACAAGAAACAAACAAGTAATATTCGCAAAAAGAAGCATGCTTGGAGCGAGTTCTTACTCCCTTGGAAGGACTACCAATGATTTGACCAATTGGATGATCCTTGGAGATGCGACCATGCTTCACTAGCGGTGCTTGCATGGATGCTTGTTGGGGTGGATCATGGGTGACTTGTGCTTGTGGTGGAACACTTTGCTCTTCTTGTTCTTGGACTTGGGGTGTTGGCATTGGCATATTTTCTTGAGGTTGTGGATCATCTTTGTCTTGATCTCCATCCACTTGAGGTGCCATAGAGATGTTTGGTGTAGATGAGGAAGGTCCTCCCCCTTGATCATTGCCTTCATGCACCTCTTCCGGCTTTATATCCCCAATGGACATCTTCTTCAAAGCTTCATCAATCTCCTCATCACCTACATTTTCATAGCCAACAACCTCCTCTTGGGAGCCATTAGATTCATCAAACTCCACATCACATGTTTCTTCAACTAACCCGGAGGTTTGATTGAATACTCTATATGCTTTGGAGTTTGATGCATAACCAAGAAAGAAACCCTCATCACATCTACTTTCAAACTTACCGAGCCTTTTCTTCTTATAGATGAAGCATTTGCAACCAAAGACTCGAAAGTAGGATATATTTGGTTTCTTCCCGGTGATGAGCTCATATGGAGTTTTCTTGAGGAGTCGGTGGGGATACACTCGGTTGGATGCATGGCACGCCGTGTTGATTGCTTCCGCCCAAAACTTCTCGGACGTGCCATAATCATCCAACATTGCTTTTGCTAGGGTGATGAGTGTCTTGTTCTTTCTTTCCACCACTCCATTTTGTTGAGGCGTGTAGGTGGCGGAGAACTCATGCTTGATGCCCTCTTCATCGCACCATTCTTCAATCTTCATATTCTTGAACTCGGTGCCGTTGTCACTCCGGATCTTCACAATTGGGGAGTTGTACTCCCTTTGAGCTCTTCTTGCAAATGTCTTGAATATTTCCGGAGTTTCACCCTTATCGCCTAGAACACATGACCCAAGTGTAACGTGAAAAATCATCAACGATTACTAGGCAATAGAGGTTACCACCAATGCTCTTGTATGTAGTTGGACCAAAGAGATCCATGTGTAGTAGCTCGAGCGGCTTGGAGGTAGACAACATCGTCTTGATGGGATGATGTGTTGCAACTTGCTTCCCGGCTTGGCATGCTTTGCATAACTTGATCTTGTCAAAAGTGACATCCTTCAAGCCGGTGATCATCCCTCTCTTGTGGGCTTTCTTGAGGTTGCTCATGCCGATGTGAGCAATTCTTCTATACCAAAGCCACCCAAGAGACGACTTTGTGAAGAGGCATGTCATGGAGCTTGTTTGCTTTGAAGAGAAATCCACCAAGTAAATGTTGCCATGCCTAAACCCCGTGAATACCAATGACTTGTCTCCTTCAAGAGTTACTACAACACCATTCTTGTCAAAGGTACACGTTAGTCCAAGATCACATAATTGAGCAATAGAAATGAGATTAAAACTAAGTGCTTCAACAAACAAGACATTAGAAATAGATAAATCTTTAGAGATTGCTATTCTACCCAAACCTAAAACTTTTCCCCTTGAATTATCACCATAGGTGATATGTTCATGATCTCCGGGGTCTTCAAGAGTGGTGAACATGATATCATTGCCGGTCATGTGTTGAGAGCAACCGCTATCAAGTACCCAATGTTTTCCACCGGCTTTGTAGTTCACCTACACACATGAGAATTCACTTTTGAGTTTTAGGAACCAAAACAAGCTTTGGGCCTTGCACATGTGTGACAAGAGCTTTTGGGACCCAAAGTTGCTTGGGGAGCTTCTTCTTTGACTCCTTAGCAATTTTGCCAATGAATTTGGCCTTCACCTTGCCCTTCACTTTACTCAAGAGAAAATGGTTATTTTGGAACATTGATGAGTAATTCTTTGGTAAAGTGGGAAGAGGACGTGATGGTAAGGTGCACTCCCTAGTGTGGTGCCCGGTGACTTGGCAATGTTGGCAATATGAACCAACTTCCTTGATGAAGCTAGTCTAGATCTCCAGAGAAGGAGTGGTGCCTTGATTTGGCTCCGGAAATGAACGAAGACCTCTCTTGTCATAGTCACGTGCATTGTTGAAGAGAATCTCCTTGTGGATATATTCTCCTCTTGAGAGCTTCTCCACACTAATCTTGAGGCTTGCTACTTGATCCATCAATTCCTTTTCCCTAGAAGGAGCAAGCTCGGGCATAATATTAGTGGCATTTGCATTAATGAGTAGGTCATCACATGAAGTAGAAGCATTGACCTTTTCAATAGTTTCATGAGCAAAGTTCTCAAGACTTGGGTCAATTGCTTCATAGGCAAATTCAAGTTCTTGATATTTGTGAGCCAACTCCCTATGCTCTTGTTTAAGCTTTTTGTGGCTCTCTTCAACTTGCTTAGCAAGTACAAGTGACTCATTGTGCTTTTTGAGCAAGTCATTGTACTTGCCAAGCAAGTCGGAGTGGGCAAGCTCTAACTTGGCATGAGTGCTCTCAAGAATCTTGACTTTGCCCTTTTCCCTCTTGATGATGGATGTATACTCATTAATGAGGTTAGTGAATTCATAAGGGTCAAGCTCTTCATCACTATCATCTTCACTATCTACCTCACATACATTTGTGTTACCTTTTGCCATGAGGCACATGGGAGGCGGAGGTAGTGGTGATTCTTCATTTGTGAGGGCGATGGTGACGATATCTTCTTCATCACTTGAATCTTCGCTTGATGAGACATCGGTCACCCACTCTTGTTTTTCTACCAAGAAGCTTCTCTTGGTGTGCCCTTTCTTCTTTGGGAAGAGCTTGGTCTTCTTGTCATGGCTCTTCTTCTTCCCAACCTTCTTGTTCTTGTTCTTCTTTTCATCTTCTTCATCATCGCTTGAGTCATGGCGATGTTTGCTTTTGTTGTCCTTCTTTCTCTTGTCTGGCTTAGGGCAATCGGGAGAGATGTGGCCTTTTTCTCCACAATTGTAGCAAGTTTTGTTCTTGACATCTCCCCATGTCCGGAACATTCTTCTTTTAGGGTTAAAATTGTAACCCTTCTTGTTTATCTTGTCGCTCAAGCGTGTGAACTTTCTCATCATGAGAGCAAGTTCTCCATCTTCTTCCTCATTGGATGAGCTTTCATGATGATCTTCTTCTTCATTGCTTGAGCTTGATTCTTGCTTGACCATCTTGAGCTTGCGGGATTTGTTGGCCTTGGTTTTGAGAACAATTGACTTGCTTGTTGTTGGCTCTTCGGACATACCAAGAATACCCATTTCATGGGCGCGAATTTCGCCCACAAGGTCTCCCACTTCCATTGTATCAAGATTCTCCTTTTGAAGCATAGCATTGATAATGTTGTACTTGGGCTTCGGGAGGAGCATGAGAATCTTGCGGTTGATGGAGCCACTGTCAATTTTAGAAACTTCAAGAGCATTAATGTCCTTGACAATGACATTCAAGCGAGAATACATATCATTGCAATTTTCATGGGCAAGCATCTTAAAAGAATCATACTTTGCTCTAAACAAGTGATATTTTTGTTCACGGACTTTTGTGGAGCCTTCATGAATTTCAATTAGCTCTTTCCATATATCACTTGCTAAGTCCATGCCATTTACTCTAGCAAAGACTTCCACACTAATGCCTTCGAAAATTGTATTTCTAGCCTTAGCATTCCACTTTAGTTGTTCCATGGTGGGAGTTCCGGTGAACCCGGTCTTTGTTGCCGACCACACTTCGGGGGCAATCGCATCAAGGTATGCGGCCATGCGAACTTTCCAATAGGCAAAGTTCTTGTCCTTGAAGTGAGGCGGCAAACCACCCATCTTGGCCATAGCTCTAGGCGGTGAAGCCTAATGATCCAACTGAGCAACGAGGCTCTGATACCAATTGTAAGGATCGATGGACCAAGAGGGGGGTGAATTGGGCCTTTTTCAAAATTCTAAATCAATTAAAACAACCTTAACCTATGCAATGCTAGTAAGGCTCAATTCACCAACCGGCTAACTAAGCAAACTACACAAGCTACTAAAGAACAGAAACTAATCAAGGTAGAGCTAAGTTATGATCTCTAAGGTCAAGCACATGAAAAGTTGCATGAAAGTAAATGCTTGAAATGAAAGAGTGGGCAAGAGACAACCGGATTTTTTCCCGTGGTGTCGATGTGTTGGCACACACCCCTAATCCACGTTGTGACACTCACTAAGAGTATTGTCACCTCCCATGTCACCGAGACTTGGGTGCTCACTAAGAGTCTCCGTTCACCATCCCAGCGTGGTGGAGCTCAAGCCACGTACACACTTCTTCGGGCTCCCACAATCCTTGGCAAGCTCCAGAAGAAACACCTTCAATCACCAAGATCGTCTAGGTGCTGCCAAACACCAAGAGTAACAAGCTCCTAAGCCTTCACTTGACGTACACTCAGTTGGCCCTAGCTCAAGCACACTTGCTACACTTGCAAATGATGAATTCTTCAAGGTTGAAGCACAAACAAAGCACTAGATCTTCTCTCTTTTACTCAAAGCTCTTTCTCTTCTTCTCAAGGGTGGCCTCAGGTTTTCAAGGTGTCAAAGGCAACTGAAATGAGCCAGGGGGTACCCTTATATAGAGTGGAGGAGATCACATAGCCGTTGGAAGTTTTCTGCATAAAAACCGTGACCACCAGAAGAACCGACGGGTTAGAAAGTATAGGCATCGATTCAACCGGTCTCTCTGTGTCCAATTAGTAGCCGTTGGAGTTCTGACACAGTATCCACGCTTACGTCATTGCACCGGTGCATGCTCCGTAGGGGCATCGGTTCAACCGGTGCTGAAGAGGTTCACTGATCAACTCAATCAAGCGTTCTGGAACAAAGTACATCCAATGCACTGGTGCTTTGATTCTGAAGCGTCGGTTCAACCGGTGCTGAAGAGAAGTTGAAGTCCATCAAAACATGCTCTCTGGAACAAAGTACATCTAATGCACTGGTGCTTATCTTTTGACCATCGGTTCAACCGGTGCTATATATTCATTTGACTTGATTCCTGCCTGCATCCAGAGAAGATAGACCGACAGGGCATCGGTCCTTCCACCAAGCATCGGATGCTCCAACGCTAGGGCACCGGTTCAACCGGTGCTGCTGTTTTTCTCTGTTTTCAGCTGAATTGACTTGGATTTGAATGTAACTTCAATTGCTTCTTCTTCCAAGTGTTGTGTTAACTTCTATTGACCATCTTGAGCTGATTTTGAGCGAGTGTGCAAGATTTCTAAGGCCAACTCAATTTTGATCAAGCTACTAACTCATGAACCCCTCTTAATAGTACGATCAAGAACTAGAAACTATAAAACCTAACTAAAACAAGTGTCCTTCATCTCCTTGTGACACTTGAGACTAGAAAGGTCCTTATGCTTTCAAATTGAGTCCTTGGTTCGCAAGATTGTTTCGAATTGAGGGGTCTCCTTTCATATTTCATATGAGATTGATCCAGTTATTGAGTTTTCCTTCAAAACACACGTTAGTCACATATGGTTGTCATGAATCACCGAAACTTACCAATAGCATCTATCGGCCTAGATGCGCTACACCGGCGGAACAGGAACTTGGTCTTGAGGTCCAGTCATCTCTGCGACGGGTGTTGTTGTTGATGAAGGTCCCACCGGGCGTGCCAGAATGTGTTGTCGGTCAAAACCCACCGGCGAGTAGCGACAGGCAACACGAAGAGCCGGGAGATCGCCGGGGCACTGGCAGGCACTGCTTCCTCGGACAACGGCCCGCAATCCGGCACACGTCGAAGATTCCAGAGAATGTAAGGCGTGCCACCTGACCTATACCCGATCAGGAAGGTGCGAACGTGCTTTAAACGATTTGCCTGTATGCACAAACACATGTAAATATTAGTCCGAGCCGTGGTCGGCTCCCCGGGACGACTCTTGCATCGGCTTTAAAGAGCCGATCGAGTCCCGGTGTCAGATTGGATCTGCATCTATCTGGATATTGATGAATAAAGCAAATAATTATGAAAACCTGCTTCAATTAAACCTAGCTAATCCGATCCACGACAGTAAAAGCTTCACCACTAGATCGGAACTTCCTACACGTAACTAGGCCTAGCAAACACAACAGATAACTAAACCATAACAAAAAACAGAGGCCTAAGAACTAGCAAAAGCCGATTCCCGGAACAATCCCTATCAAGGCTAAGGTAAAGCATCTATTACATCACCGGAACATCCAATCCGTTTGCAGGGCCTAACCTAGCAGATATTGAGCTAATTCTTATAAAATAAGGACAAACCGTAACAGATTGGATCTACTAGATAGAAAAGAAGCAAGGTGTTAACTCTATGCAACTAATCCTCTACGATGAGAACTAGCTTAAGATCAAGCATGAACACATAGAGAAAATATGATATTCGTAGATGGTAAACAATAAGAGCGTGATAGATCTACTAATAGACATGCTACGAAGATCAAGATAACTAGCACTACTCGCCATCAAAAATGCTTCAGTACGAGTAATACCAAGGCAAGGGCAAGAACAATGCTACCCTGATCGCAAGAAGATCAGGGCAGTATGGCGCTTACTTGGATGAAACCCAAGAATTAGGGGCGGCGTTGCGCCAAGGTGTTGTTGCAAAACGTGATGACTTTCTATCTTTTATGAATATCATAGGGTACATATTTATAGTCCGGAGACTTGGGAAACAATCTAAACTAATATGTCCATATCGGACTCTATCTCTAACTCAATCTAAACTAAATCTAAAGATACATGACCCATAAGGCCCAAATGCTCACGCAGGAGCCGATTCGTAAGCCTTCTTTAATTTCTTCATTAAGCCCAACTCACTCACGGCCTATTAATTAACCCTATTAATTTATGGCGATAACAGTTCTCCATGACACAACAGACAGCAATCGCTCGTGTTGGAGAGTCGCCGACGATTCCAGTCGGATTCGCTGCTCCCGCACTTCTCCTGCTCGGTTTTCGCGTGCATTTGGCAGCAATTTTTGCCCCGCATGCGCAGCAGCAGCAAGCCAGCACATATATCTATTCCCCAACACAGCGCAAGTAGTAGCACGCCGACGCAAGCAGCAGCGAGCTGCTATGCCACGGAAAAGAGGAAGTGACAGGTGCAGGACGGAAGATGCTGGATGCGGCGGCGGTGCGGGAGCGGAGGGCAGGTACGGCCGCCGGAAATTCATCCCGGCGGCGCTGGGTCGCAGAGGCGCATCGCCGGCGGATTCCATCCCCATTGATGCGTCGCCGCCGTTGTCGGACCTGGGCCAGCGGGACTGCTCATAGGCATAGATGTTTCTAGAGTAAGGGATAACGCATTAATATACCTTACCTCTTTTGTAACTACCCGAAGAGGCGTAGGACTAGATGTAGTATAAGGAAACTACCCGGACTAGTTGTAGTTGGACTCCAACAGTACTCGGCTAGGACTTTCTATGTAACCCCGTCTCCCCAGAGTATATAAGAGCGGGCAGGGACCCCTCAAAACATAACAACACCTAAGGCAATACAAGCAACCACACAGGACGTAGGGTATTACGCACCTCGCAGCCCGAACCTGTCTAAATCCTTGTGTCCCTTGCACCATTGAGTTCTAGAGCTAGTAGATCCCTTGCCTACAATCCTACTACTAAGGGTATCCCTGAGCAAGCTTGGCGGCTAATCACTGTAGGCTAGCGCGCTAGGTAGGGGAGTCGGCGAGTTCACTGGTGAATTCGATGGCCACCTTTGCTTTCGACACCATGATGATCGATCAAGGCACCACCTTCGTTTTCGGCTCCTGGGTCTGCATCGCCAATGGTTCAGGTGGTCTCGATAGCCACCGGAACAACCCTAGGGAGCCGAGAACGATTTTGACAGGAAGTAGCAACCTCGCCGGCAAATCAAGCAATCACGACGAGATATTACTTCCCGACCTTGCCAAGGAGATTGAGCGGAAACTCGACGATAATTCGAGTCCTGCCATGTCTCAGATTGATCTCAGCCCGAATTCTACTCAGGCTCGGACTTTTTGCCCCCCTCCCTGTTCCTCTTCCTCGTGCATCTAGCCCTAGTTCGTTCTCGCGGATCTAGCAATCCGGAGTGCGACGCTTCTTCCTGTACGTGTGGACTTCGTGGAGGTGTTGTGTTTGCTACACAAGGACGAGCCGCTCGTGAGGTGGTTCATGCAACTGCACTGCCGGCTTCCATCTACACTACACCGATGCGCTACAGAAGTTCTGCAACCGCGCGTCTAGTGGTAATCCCGTGATCTATAACTGCAGTAATCCTGGTTTATGTGGTACAAAATTTTTGTTTTTGCTACCCCATATTCCTACAATGGTATCAGAGCCAGTGCTGTCTCGTTATAGATTCGAATATATGCATATGGAGATATGCGTAGTTTCAGATCGATCTATGACCCAGTTTCGTAAACTAGCTGCGAAGGTTGTGCAACGACATACTCCTACCGATCGTTTTTCCGCCATCGGAGTTAAGTGATGCACATAAACCCGGTCGCTGCGGTTGAAGATCAATGTGATTGGTCGAATCGAAACTTTGAGCATAAGCCAGATGCATGAGATGCATAGGGCAGTAGATTGGATCTACTGCG
The DNA here is from genome assembly GCF_016808335.1 of Panicum virgatum. NCBI lineage: Eukaryota > Viridiplantae > Streptophyta > Magnoliopsida > Poales > Poaceae > Panicum > Panicum virgatum. The sequence goes on from NC_053152.1 coordinate 11,339,740, forward strand.
AATTCCGTTTTGTTGCAAAAGCGTGTTTTACAGTAAAACAGTCATAACTTTTGCATACGAACTCGGATTTAGGCGAACTTTATATCGATTTGTATCTACAGAAAAAGTTAGACTTGGTTCAGAACATCTTTCTTGTTTACGCGAAATTTAGATTTGCGAAATTCGTCCCTGAAGATTGAGTTTTTGGTGTTTTAAGTTCGGATGTCGGAATCGTACAACTCTGTTTTGCAGGTTTTGTGATCGGTATGGCCTCTATGTGTAAGTGATGCATGTGTGTAATTATTTCATGACCTGCGTGTTGTGATTATAACAATTCAGCCGGAGCCATATGAATTGTTGTATTTGATGTAATGGCCTGCGTGCCAACCTGTGATGATCCAACTCGTGAATGTAATTTTATTTACTAGCTATTAGGTGTAATAGCAAGTTCTAGTTCTTGGAGTTTTCATCACATGGAGGATGGTGCACATGTACATGGAGATGGAGATCAACATGGTGAACAAGTTCCATGAAGATGGAGATCTACATGGCGAATAAGTTCTATGGAGATGGAGATCACCAGAAGAACAAGGGCTATACTGATTCACAATTATGTGCTTGCCGTTCTTGACGTTTTACTACTACGTGCATCAGAGTAGAAGTAGAACGATCCCTCACAAATTTTAAGCTATCATGCCCTACTAATTAAACCTTGCACTGTCACATGTCTTGTACGATTGGTGGTGGGTCTATGAAATTAGGGAGCCATTGGTTTTCCTTGATTAGACAGGCTGTATCGGATACATGCACGCATAAAGGGTTGGTTAGCTTGACAAGGTCATCTTAACGGTTAAGAACCTAGGGGCATAAAGGTTGGGAGCGAGACATGGAGATGTCACCCAACAACAAGAGTCATATGTGATATGATTAGCAAAGAGTTGCTTACCGATCTATCTAGTCTTCTAGCGGTGATGCTAAAGCTCACTAGTCGACTTGATAGTTGTGGGTCTTGAATCGCTAAGAATCAATAGAGGGATATTGATTTTAGTGGGAGTAAATTCTGTTAATTGCTTAATATCATTTACTCCATCATGAATACGTTTGTCTTAGTATCTTGCATTATTATTTTGTTGTAGATCATGGTCAGCAATAACACCCAATCCTTTTCATTGCGTTCGGTCCTTGAGAAGGACAAACTGAATGGGACTAACTATGCGGATTGGATCCGCAACCTGAGAATTGTTCTCAGGGCAGAGAAAAAGGAAGATGTTCTAGATACCCCATTACCAGAAGAGCCTGCTGATGATGCACCTGCTGAGGAAAAGACTGCTTACAGAAAGGCTTGTGACAACAAACTTGAAGTAAGCTGCCTTATGCTCGCTTGCATGGAACCTGACATATAGATACAGTTCGAGACAAACCATGAGGCACACGATTTTCCTCTCTGTCCAGATTGGGAATTGCGCCAAATAATTGATCCAATGCAAGGTGCACAAAATCTTCTTTCCAACAAGTTTTCATTTGCCCAAAATGCATTCCAATTGAGGGAGTTATGCCCCTTTTTCCCCGTCACTGCAATCTGCCCCGTGCTGATTTCAGCACGTGTATCTCTGATGTTTGAGACATAGCTCCTCCCGTGGGTCTTCAATTGTATTGATCATGGATGCGTTGAACCGAGGACTTGATGGAGATCCTGAATATTCAACTTTCTTGCATTGTAAATCTCTGGACTTGTGCACAAAATTGATGAGGCTTAGCGACATCCGTTCTTGAAACTTGAAGATGTTGATGATGGTGTTCAAAATTTTGGGCACAGTTTCCCTCCTCATCATTTGAGTTTCATGTCCTGCATGGTTAGTGAAATTCGGGGCTTCTCCCGACATGTGCTCTTTTAGGGTCATGAGCTTGACCAAGCGCAAAGCAAGATCGAGATTTGCAATTATTTGTAAACATATGCAACATAATCACATCCTCAATTAAATTTCATCAATAAGGCATGGTGTAATTAAATGCAGCATGTGTTTCTTGCATAGCGCGGAGCTCATTATTAGGCAGAGGTTTTTTAAGCATGAAATCAACCTTCTCAAGAAACTCTAGCCTATCATCATGAAAAGAACAAGGCATAGAATTTAAACTTTCATTCCGACTATTGGTTCGAGCATGAGATTTTTAACGATTATCAACAAAACCAATAGAAGCTTGAGAATTCACTGTATACCTTAGCCTCGGAGCTTTTTCATACTCATTGGAGTCGTGGTGCTTTGTGCGAGATGTCATCTTGATGCACTCCTCGTGGTCCATCGTGATTTGCTTCTCACGTCTCCATGTGTTGAATGTTGCGCTCTTGTAATCTGTCGTGGTTTGTTTGCAACATCTTCATTTGTCGAAAGTCGACCGCTTGTGCTTTCATTTGCCAATGTCATTGGGGTTCTTCCTCTACTCCAAGGCTCTGAATTTTATCATGTATGCTTGATGAAAACATCACCCAAGCTCCCCTTCATTGTTGTCATCGTCATCTTTTCTATCTTGTTCTCATCGCGTTGCTCCTGCCTCTTCTTCGTGGAATCTCTCCTGTATATTCAACAGAACATATACCAAAATATAGCTCTATTGAAAATTTTATGACATTACCTTTCCAACGAGTGGTCATTCGCTTTAAACGGAGTCCAAACGAGGGAGTTATGCCCGTTTCACTTTTGGCGCTGCGTGTTGTCCAGAAATTTTCAGAGTGCACAACCTTCAATGTTTTGGCCATACCCGCTTGTAGGAATCTCCGATTGACTTGGTTCTTGATTCGTTGGGATGGGAACTTCGTGGAGCTTTTGAATATCCAAAAATATGCTGCTATTTGCTTCTGAGGTTGAGCAGAATATTGATGATAACAATGACTTCTTACGAATCAATCCGAAGATGTCGATGATCTTGATCTTGTGGTCTTCGGAGCGTCTTGTTGTGCATCCTTGGCTTCAAGGTCATCACCATTGATTCACCAGCGAGTAGCATGGCTCCAATGGTCTGTCTCCATGGTTCTTGCTTTGCCTAAGGTGTTGGGATCGAAGGAGGCTCCCGTGCTTTGTGTCGATGATCAGAGCGGTCTCTTTCTTTGATTGCACTCGACTAGAAGCTTGTTGAGCATCCCATGGAGAAGATGGGTGGCATCATGGTTCCTCTAATCTTGTTGCCTCTAGCGTTAATCAAATTCAAATCATCAACTTTTGTGCACAAGGTTCTCCAAACATCTTGCGACATCGTCATCACTTTCTCCATTGTTTGTTGCTGCCTCTTCTTCGTTGAATTCCTTGATCATCCTGCACAGAACATGTACCAAAATTCAACTCCATGGAAAGATGTATGAAATTACCTTTTCAACGAGTGGTCATTGATCCCAAACGGACTCCGGATGAAGAAGTTATGGTCGTTTTACTCCGGCACTACGCTCTGTCCCGAGACATTTCAGAACGCGCAGCGTTGAAAGATTTTACCATAACTCTTCACACCGATCTCCAAAATTCACAATTCTTGATGCGTTGGAAAGTATACTTGATGGAGCTTCACACCGATCTTCAAAATTCACAATTCACAATTCTTGATGGTACTTCTCTGATCTTGGACGAAAAACTCATTACAACAGCAACACTTTGGAGATGATGATGATCCGATCGCACGATTTTCTTCGCGTGCATGCTTCATACCTATTGCTTTAACAAACAATTTTTCCCAAAAACATTAGTCTTTAAAATCAATTGACATGGTGGCGTACCTTATTTATCATCTTTTGCTTTGGGGAGTGGGGACTCGATAGCGGATGCTGGGCCACTAGTAAAAGTTAGCACCTACCACTAAAGAGCAGGTCTTCACGTAGCCATCAACTTGCTTGAGTGAGATTGGACTTGTCAAAGTACGGACGTTGAGAACTTCTCAATCGCTTTGTGTCTAGGGTTTTTCCTGCATTCAAGGACACAAACAAGAAACACAGGATATATGCAACAATAAAATTAGGGTTAGTCCAAAAACTAGATAGATCGCCCTAGGGTTCATGTTGCCGATCCCCGGCAACGGCGCCAGAAAGGCTTGTTGACGCTCCTTAGCGCCCCGATTTGTATACTGCAAGCTCATAGTTCGTGTAGCTTTTCCCAAAGAGTATTCCCCCAAGGTTTATCAATCCATTGATCGACAAAGAACTACCCAAGGTTTTCCATCTAATCTAACGGATCTATCCTAACATGAAGCATGAATTGCACATATAGAGTAACCTTTAATAGATATGAGTGTTGTGTAAAGGTTGATCTCATCCATGAACATAGGCTTAATCATAGCAAAACCAAAGACATGACTAGGCCTATCGTCATCTAGTTGTAGTTCAAGCTAACGAGCAAATAAATCATGCATCTAAATCAAAAGCATCTTTAAATCAAAATCTCCAATCCGATCCCTCGATACTCCGCCTACTCAGTGGGAACGGCATGTCACGATGCCCCCCCTTTGAACGAAATACCCTAAAGCAAGTCGAACCCCCTTTGGTAGTTCCGCCATGAACCTCTAGCCACCATGACTACAAGATCATGCTAAGAGATCTATCTCGATAATAGATCTAAGATGAAGCAAACCCAAAGAAAAGAACGAAATCGAAAGAGAGAACATGATCGCTAATAGATTCGGAAGACATGATTATCATTACTCACATAATAGATTCATTTGGATCGTCACCACCGAGTACATACCATTGACGACTCCAACTAGCTCATGAACTCCACCATGGCACAACCACGCAGGGAGACCACGGCAGCTAGGGATGGCCTAAGCCATCTCCTAGACAACTTCGAAGACTTGCGGCAGCCGTCGTCTCCCTCCGGTCTTGGCCCTAGGTTTTCGTCGAGTTCTGGGTGGATGGATGCTCTGAGTTGAATAAGGTGCGAGCTATTTATAAGCCAAGGAAGCCACCGGTCGAAGGGGAGGCCGAACCGCCTCAGAAATGGGCTAGGCCGGCCGGCCTACCCTGTTTCGGGCTCGCCTCGGTCTCATCTTTTGCGTGCAGACTCCTCGCATCTTCTAGAGTTTATGTCCTTCACGATTGCACCCCTTTGGACGTCGTTATCTTGGAGATATCTTCGAGGAAAGGATAGGATAGGGAATCCTTCATTAAATCTTCGTTTGCTTTGCTTAATCCCAAAGTATCTTGATCTCATCTTCGTGGGCTCGGTCCTTTGGGCTTTCTTGGAGGATGGATGTGCGTGAATGGGCTTCGAATCAACATGGGCTTTGGTCCTCTCTTTGGGCTTTGGCCTTCGTCTTTCTCCGTGTTAGCGCTCGATCACGGGCCTCGTCATTTCTTGCTCCAAAATAGGCCAAAAACTTGCAAAAACAAAGTTCCTCCAAAATATATGTTCAAGTGTGAAAATGACCAATAATTAGGCTGGGGTTAAGACGGTTAGTGATTTTGATATTAAATTCATGCCATTATCAAGGATAAACAAGGGATAAAGTGGGTACTTAAGGAGCGCCAATAGTAATCAAGATGGTTGGTTACACACAGAGGTTGGAGAAGCTGGGCTTCGCACTTGGCCAAGAGTTGGCCACTGATTTCATTCTCGCCTCTTTACCGCCAAGCTATGGGAACTTCATCTCAAACTACCATATGCATGGGGCTAAAAAGGGCCTGACTGAACTGTGTGGAATGCTCAAGACAGCAGAGAGTGACATCAAGAAGAGCACAAGCGGCGGCCATGTGATGGCTGTCTAGAACAAGCCTGCTTTCAAGAAGAAAGGTTCTTCATGGAAGAAGAAGGGCAAGGCTAAGGTTGCGAACCCTAAGCCAAACCCTGCACCCAAGGCTAAACCTGGATCAGCTGCAGATAATGAGTGCTTTCATTGTCACGAGAAGGGACACTGGAAGAGGAATTACAAGCTATACCTCGCCTCATTGAAGAACCATTCTTCCACCTTGGGTACGTTTGTTGTTCATATTACAGAAATATTTCTCGCTGACTCTTATGTTAATTCCTGGGTATTTGATACAGGATCGGTTGCTCATATATGCAATTCGATGCAGGGAATGACAAAGAGTAGAAGCGTTGAAAGAGGAGAAGTTGACTTCCGCGTCGGCAATAATGCAAGAGTTGCTGCTGTGGCCGTCGGGACGATGCAACTTCACCTACCGTCAGGATTTGTCTTGGAGCTTAGTAATTGTTATTTTGTTCCTAGTTTGAGTCGAAACATTCTGTCTCCTTCATGTTTGATGAAGGATGGTTATTCTCTTGCGAGTGAAAACAATGGTTGTGCTATCTCTAAGAATAATATGTTTGTGGCTTTTGCGTCCATTGTGAATGGGCTATTTGTTTTAAATCTTGATGATTCACCTATCTATAATATTAATGCTAAAAGGCCTCGGTTTGCTGATTTGAATCCTAGCTACATGTGGCATTGTCGTCTCGGTCATATAAGCGAGAAACGCATGAAGAAGCTCCATTCGGATGGACTTCTAACTTTGTTTGATTTTGAGTCATACCAGACATGCGAAGCTTGTTTGCTAAGCAAGATGACCAAGATGCCATTCACAGGTTTTCCAGAGAGAGCATCGGACTTACTGGAACTCATACATACTGATGTATGTGGACCAATGAGCTCGATTGCTAGAGGTGGATTCCAATACTTCATAACTTTTACTAATGACTTGAGTAGATATGGCTATGTCTACTTGATGAAGCATAAGTCTGAAACTTTTGAAAAATTCAAAGAATTTCAGAGTGAAGTTGAAAATCAGTGTGGCAAGAAAATTAAAGCTTTACGATCTGATCGTGGAGGTGAATATCTGAGCCATGAGTTTAGCAATCATCTAAAGAGTTGCGGAATTGTTCGACAACTTACACCGCCTGGAACACCTCACAGAAATGGTGTGTTTGAGCAATGTAATCAAACTTTGTTGGACATGGTTCAATCAATGATGAGCCAGTCGGACCAACCGTTATCGTTTTGGGGTTACGCTCTAGAAACAGCAACTTTCACATTAAATAGGGTGCCATCAAAATCCGTAGATAAGACACCATATGAGATATGGACTGGCAAGACTCCTAGTTTGTCTTTTCTAAAGATTTGGGGTTGTGAAGCATTTGTCAAACGACTCCAGTCTGACAAGCTTGCACCCAAATCGGATAAGTGCATATTCGTGGGATACCCAAAGGAACCCTTAGGGTATTTCTTCTACAATCGATCTGAGGGCAAAGTGTTTGTCGCTTGGAATGGAGTTTTCCTAGAGAAAGAGTTGCTCAAAGGAGAGAAAAGTGGAAGAACGGTGCAACTCGAAGAAGTTCGAGATGAGCCAATAGGACAAGACTCTACAAGTGACGCTAATGTAGCTGAACAAGTTGAGATACCTATGGCAACAGAAGCACCTCCACAACCACGAAGGTCAGCAAGGCTCCATGCAGCGCGGGAATTATTATTGTTAGACAATGATGAGCCTGCAACATATGCAGAGGCGATGGCAGACCCTGACTCTGAGAAATGGCAAGATGCCATGAAATCCGAAATAGAATCCATGAAGGAAAATCAAGTTTGGAACTTGATAGACCCGCCTGATGGTGTGAGAACCATCGAGTGCAAATGGATCTATAAGAAGAAGAAAGATATAGATGGAAATGTTCACATCTATAAAGCTCGACTTGTCGTAAAAGGTTTTTGACAAGTTCAAGGAGTTGACTACGACGAGACTTTTTCGCCCGTGGCGATGCTTAAATCTGTTCGGATTATTCTAGCTATTGCTGCATATTTCGATTATGAAATATGGCAGATGGATGTCAAAACAGCTTTCCTTAATGGAAATCTGACTGAGGACGTGTATATGATGCAACCTGAGGGTTTTGTCGATCCGACCAATGTTGGAAAGATATGCACGCTTCAAAAATTCATTTATGGATTAAAGCAAGCATCTTGGAGTTGGAATATTCATTTTGATGAAGTAGTCAAAGGGTTTGGCTTCATTAAAAATGAAGAAGAAGCTTGTGTTCATAAGAAGGAAAGTGGGAGCTACGTTGCATTTCTAATCTTGTATGTAGATGACATACTGCTGATTGGAAATAATATTCTCATGCTTGAGTCCGTAAAGACTTTATTGAAAAATAGTTTTTCGATGAAGGATTTAGGAGAAGCAGCATACATACTGGGCATCAAGATCTATAGAGATAGATCAAAGAGGCTTATAGGATTAAGCCAAGATACTTACATTGACAAAGTGTTGAAGTGGTTCAACATGGGAGAGGCAAAGAAAGGGTTCTTGCCTATGTCACATGGCATACATCTTAGCAAGACTCAGTGTCCTACGACGACTGATGAGCGAGAGTGCATGAGCAAAGTTCCACATGCCTCAGCAATTAGATCTATCATGTATGCAATGATAAGTACACGCCCAGATGTTTCTTATGCTCTAAGTGTTACGAGCAGATACCAGTCTGATCCGGGTGAGAGTCACTGGACAGCTGTGAAGAACATTCTTAAGTACTTAAGAAGAACTAAGAATGCGTTTTTGGTCTATGGAGGTGAGGAAGAGCTCGTTGTAATGGGTTACACCGACGCTAGCTTCCAAACTGACAAAGATGATTCAAAGTCCCAATCAGGTTACGTGTTCACAATAAATGGTGGTGTTGCTAGCTGGAAGAGTTCCAAGCAGGAGACAATGGCCGATTCTACAACAGAGGCCAAGTATATCACAGCTTCGGAAGCTGCGAAGGAAGGTGTTTGGGTAAGGAAGTTCCTTATTAAGCTTGGTGTGTTTCCTAATGCCTCTAGCCCGCTGGGTCTCTACTGTGACAACTGTGGAGCCATTGCACAAGCCAAGGAGCCAAGGAATCACTAGAAGAGCAAACACGTTATGCGGCGATTTCATCTCATTCGAGAGTTCATCGATCGGGGTGAGATCAAGATATGCAAAATACACATGGACCTGAACATTTCAGATCCGTTGACAAAACCCCTTCCACAGCCCAAGCATGAGAGGCACACAAGAGCAATGGGTATTAGATACATTCTGGATTGACTCTAGTGCAAGTGGGAGACTGTTGGAAATATGCCCTAGAGGCAATCATATTTCCTTGTATTCATGGTTAATAAAGTGTACCTTGAATATTCACGGATGACAACTTGTATTGATTAACGCTTATGTGAAGTATTTGTGAAACTCTATACTTGTATGAATATTCTATAATGTTCCTAGTCGGAGTTCATGTGAGGACACACGTGAATATTAGACTAGCACATGTATTAGTTGATTGACTACGTTTCACAAGTCGTGGAGGTGCTGTGTTTGCTGCACAAGGACGAGCCGTTCGTGAGGTGGTTCACGCAACTGCACTGCCGGCTTCCATCTACACTACACCGACGCGCTACAGAAGTTCCGCAACTGCGCGTCTAGTGGTAATCCCGTGATCTATAACTGCAGTAATCCTGGTTTATGTGGTACAAAAGTTTTGTTTTTGCTACCCCATATTCCTACAGCAGTAGCCAGTGGAACCCCATGCGAAAGCGAAAGCCAGACGATGTCGTCGGGGCTATCAATCGTACCCCACGTGGCAAAAGGACGGGTAAGCCTCAGGATCAATTTGACAACATTTTGCATAACAAGAAGTGCTCGATCCATCCAAAGAGCAATCACTCGATGTTCGAGCGCACTATCATCCGCAAGTCTCTCATCGCTCCATTCCTGAAGTGCCAAAGAAGATGCAAAACAAGGAAGATGAAGACGATGACAAGAAAGATCCAGACGGGTTCCAGCAACTTGAGAATGTGGTCAATGTCATCTTTGGATGAGACCCAAGCTTCTCCAAGCGTGCCCAGAAATTAATCCTACGGAAAATCCTCTCCGTGGAACCTGCAATTCAGAGACCATTAAAATACAGCGAGGTCCCAATCACCTTCTCTAGGGAAGAGCAATGGACCAGCTTCTGTGAACCAAGAAAATTCCCGTTAGTACTCGACCCGGTCTTACAAGGATCAAAGCTCACTCGAGTATTTATTGATGGAGGAAGTGGCCTCAACTTAATCTTTGCAAGTACTCTGAGGAAGATGGGTCTCAACTACATGAGCCTGCTCACTCCCAGCAAGGCTCCCTTTTACGGCATCGTCCCAGGAAATTCCTCTACACCAATTGGATCAGTTACCTTACCGGTCACCTTTGGTACAGAGAAAAACTTTCGGACGGAGCACATCAAGTTCGAAGTAGCCGACTTCCAATCTTCTTACCATGCCATCTTGGGAAGGCCAGCACTGGCCAAATTCATGGCCGTACTCCACTATGTCTACTTACTCCTCAAGATGTCAGGCAACACAGGGGATCTCTCCTTACGTGGAAACTTGCTCAAATCTTTTGAGTGTGACAAAGAGGCAATCATCCAAGCCTTCAGCATCCGGATGCCGAGCTCTGTGAGTGAGATTCTAGTAGCTGCTAAGGAGCTATCCCTCGACAACAAGGATTTTGTCCCCTCTAAGAGGCCAAGCCAGTCCTCGGTCAAGCCGACCAGCGACGTGGGCACAAAGACAATTCAATTGCAAGAAGGAGATGAGTCCAAGACTGCTATCATTTGCACTGGGCTAGGCGATAAATAGGATCTCGAGCTCATCAACTTTCTTAGGGGTAACCGAGATGTATTTGCATGGAAACCAGCAGATATGCCAGGGTGTACAAGGAGTTGATCGAGCATGCATTAAACGTCGACCCTAAAGCCACGCCAAAGAAGCAACGCCTACGACGTTTCTCCCCGGACAAGCAAGAAGCCATCAAGAAAGAGCTGGCAAAACTACTCGCAGCAGGGTTTATCAAGGAGGTATACCACCCCGAGTGGTTGGCCAACCCTGTACTCATCCAAAAGAAGAACAACAATGAGTGGAGAATGTGTGTCGACTATACAGATCTAAATAAGCATTGCCCAAAGGATCCATTCGGGCTACCGCACATCAATCAGGTAATCGACTCCACAGTAGGATGTGTTTTGCTATCCTTCATCGACTGCTATTTTGGTTATCACCAGATCGCCCTCAAGGAAGAAGACCAAATTATGACGGCATTCATCACCCATTTCGGGGCATTCGCCTACAAGACCATGTCCTTCGGGTTGAAGAATGCGAGAGCCACCTACCAGCGAGCGATACAGCTGTGTTTCGCCAATCAGCTACATCGTAATGTTGAAGCTTATGTCGACGACGTCATTGTCAAAACTAAGACCCAGGATCAATTCATTGCTGACCTAGAAGAAACCTTCAACAGCCTCCGCAAATATCACTGGAAACTCAACCCAACCAAGTGTGTCTTCGGCGTACCCTCTGGAAAACTACTCGGATTCATCATCAGCCACCGAGGAAACGAAGCTAATCTAGAGAAGATCAATGCCATCATGGCCATGGATGCTCCAACAACAATCAAGGACATCCAGAAACTCACAGGCTGTATGGCAGCCTTAAATAGGTTCCTGTCCAGACTTGGAGAACGTCGCTTACCCTTATTCAAGCTTTTGAAATGGCAAGACAAATTCCAGTGGACCCTAGAGGTGGCGGAAGCACTCGAGAACCTCAAACAGCACCTCCAGTCACCACCAATTCTCACAGCTCCACTACTCGGAGAAGAACTACTCCTTTATATTGTAGCAACTACCCACGTAGTCAGCGCTGCAATGAACGCCCGGAAGAAGGTCATGCTTATGGTGTCCAGAGGCCAGTTTACTTTATTAGCATAGTACTTTCTGAATCAAAGGTTAGGTACTCTTCTGTTCAAAAAATTCTCTACAAAATCCTTATTACTTCCAGGAAGCTTCGCCACTATTTCGATGAGTACAAGATCATGGTCGTTGCTGACTTCCCATTGGGGGACATACTCCACAATCGGGATGCTACTGGAAGAATCTCCAAGTGGGCAGTAGAACTAGGGGCTCTCGAGATCAAATTCAAGCCCACAACAGCTATCAAGTCGCAAGCACTAGTCGACTTTCTAGCTGAATGGCGGGAAAACCAAGTTCCAGCACCTCCCAATGTTCCTGAGCACTGGGTAATGTACTTTGACGGTTCACTCAAGCTCGAAGGGGGTGGCATAGGAGTTTTATTCATATCCCCTAAGGGAGAACAACTCAAGTACGTGCTCCAGATCCTATTTGAAGTCTCCAAAAATGAAGCTGAATATGAGGCACTCTTGCATGGGCTACGCCTGGCGGTTTCCCTCGGTATCAAACAGCTACTCGTGTGCGGCGATTCTCTACTCATCGTCCAGCAAGTAAATAAAGAGTGGGACATCAATAAGGAAACAATGGATGCGTATGTGTGGCAGAAATTAGAAAACTCGAGAACAAGTTTTCAGGATTGGAGATCCCCCATGTTGATCACGATGATAATGTGGGAGCCGATGTCCTCTCCAAACTTGGATCTTCTCGGGCAAATGTTCCACCGGGAGATTTCGTCCATGAGTTACATCATCCATCAGTCAAACTCCAAAATCACTCAACCATCGACATGGAGGTTTCGACCACGGTCAGGGAGGTTTTGATGATTGAGGAAGATTGGCGGACACCCTTCATTGACTTCATCAAGGAATTCAAACTTCCACCTGGTGTTGAAGCAAAAAATGCCCAAGCTGCGCGCTTCATCCGGCGAAGCAAAGGATTTATCTTAGTCGGTGACAAATGATATAAGCACTCGGCTTCTGGAATTATCATGAAGTGCTTTACTTTGGAAGAAGGCAGGGATATCCTAAGGGAGATCCATGAAGGTGTATGTGGCAATCATGCTGCATCGCGAACACTTGTCGGAAAAGCCTACAGATCAGGTTTCTTTTGGCCGACTGCTTTCTCAGATGCTGAAGACCTCGTCAAGAGATGCTCTGGATGCTAGTTCTTTGGCAAGCAAACTCAGGTTCCAGCCCACAATTTGATCACAATGCCTCCATCTTGGCCCTTTGCATGTTGGAGTCTGGATATGATTGGATCTCTAACTACAACGCCAGGGGGATTTACTCATGTATTAGTGGCAGTCGACAAGTTTACCAAGCGGATCGAGTACAAACCAATCGTCAAGATATCATTAGACAGAGCAGTGGATTTCGTCTCCGATATCATACATCGGTTTGGTTTCCCTCACACGATCATTACAGATTTGGGTTCCAATTTTACTTCACCATCTTTCTAGGATTTCTGTGACAATGCTTGCATCAAAGTCAAGTACGCATCTGTAGCCCACCCTAGGGCCAATGGACAGGTGGAACGGATCAATGGATTGATACTCGATGGACTCAAAAAGAGGATCTATAATGCCAACACCAAAAGGGTGGAAAATGGATCCAGGAGCTACCTCATGTGGTCTGGGGGCTGTGAACTCAGCCTAGCAAAGCTACTGGACAATCTCCTTTCTTCCTTACCTATGGATAAGAAGCCATATTGCCCGCATATATAATGTAAAAATCTCGAACGGTTGAAGCCTATCAAGAAGGAGAAGCAGATGAAGCTCAACAAGTTGAGTTAGACTCAGTCGAGGAAGCGAGGATTAATGCCTTAATCCAATCAGCTAGATATCTTTAAGGTGTCAAATGCTATCATGACCATAATATACAGCGAAGATGTGGCAGAACCACCCAAAATAAACTGGGTTGAGTGCGGTAATCATCGTTGCTAGGCAACTTTGACCAAAAGACCGCACTACACGGCAGTTCCTCGAGTAAAGTCTCGATTAAAGCCACGCTAACCAGGATCAAACAGACAACACCCACACGAAGGTGAGCCCAGAGATTACAACACAGATTATTTCATACATCACAGAGTTTGCAGCAGAATTTTAAAATTATTACAAACCGGTACTAAATAAGACAAGTACTACAGAAATCTTATCTACAACAGGTCAATAGAGTTCATTATTGCAGCAGAAGGATGAAAATACGATAGCTAATGATATAATGATGTCACAATGAAGCCCGTACGAGACATCAATCTGTAGAGTTAGCGTTGGCCGAGGTAACAACCCACTACACAAACCAACCCGAAGGTAGAGCAGTTAAACTAGCAAACATAGCTTTAAAAGCATTACCTGAAAACAAAGCCACAAGCAAGGCTGAGTATACTAATACTCAGCAAGGCTTACCCATCAACGGATATAACTTAGTCGACTTAACTAGATATGCAAGGCTTTTTGACTGGAGGGGTTTGTTTTGCCGAAAAAGCGACTAAGAATAGGTCCTTAATTTCAGTTTTTTAGCTTTTCCATATTCTAGTTCAATTAACCATTCTAGATAAGCATCTATCTCTAAACAAGCATGGTAGTGAAAAACATTAATCATACAACAGTATTATCATCATCATCATATTCTACTTGTTACTCTATGTGGCAAAAGTGTCAAGCAGTCTCATTATCCGTGAGCAGCGGAACGATTCGAATCGAGTTTATTAACCTTGCAAGGCAAACCTAACACACACGCATGGGGGGCGAAGTCACCCACGCAACATTTTCCCTTTCTTCTCATTTCGCGGGAGAGGCCCACCGCCCTCGACTACAAGTACGACGACTCTGCACCCGCTGACGGTGGGGTGGTATGTCCCACACCCCGGTCCAATCAGGAACTTAAGCTTACCAATTACCATATTTCTCGGCATGTGGTTAGTATGTTCAAACGCTTAACAAAGCTACTACACACTGCAGCCTTATTACATTACCACTAAACCGACGGGGTCCCATGATCCCGCCTTAAGCCTTATGATTGCAGTATGTGATAAAACAGTCAGAACCTATAATCTCGTGAGTACCAGAAACTACTCGACTTTTACCGGTCCTAGTTAGCAGAGCATCTAGACGAGCTGATCTAAGAGTAAGCATCACATAGGAACCTAGGATCATGCATCTAAGGTTACAACCAATGCCTAAGAACTTAAATACGCAAATAAATAAATTATTACAACACATATATATACATGAATGAATAGGCGAAAATAATAGGATTTAAATGCACCGGGGCTTGCCTTCCTGAGCAAAGTTAGCCTTGGGCTCTTTCGAACATTGGTCCGAGCCTTGATTCAATTTAATTAATTTCAAATCAGTTAGATTCAACCGCGGCTCCGTGGGCTCATTCTCGTTCGTAGACACCAACTCATAAATACCGTCGGGTAGATGAACAGAATCTATATGAATGCAAAAGTGCTCTTTGTTACAATAGGATACAATTTACGTTTATTTCCTTCACGATAAATTTGCGGTCCAAAATGTAAAGACTTTTTAGTGAAAAATGAATTAACTTATTTTCCTGGGCAGTCATTTATAGAGTAGTTATTACATTTACTTCACTTCATAATATGAACTGTGTGGGGTTGTTAAAGTTCTACTCATTATGCATAAGGATATTTGACATTTTCATTTCATAAGTTAAGAACAGTTTCTGGTACTCCAAATTTTACACAGTATCATAAACTGAAGTATGAACTTGTACCAAAATTTGCAGCTAAAAACAGTAAAGCATTTGGGCATGAAAAATATATCAAGCAGATTACTCTAATGTCAAGATTAAATTATTCCGGGCAATATACAAAGATAATGATGTTCAAATATTTACTGAGAGATCCTAAGATGATATCCAACCTACTGTAAAAATTTCAGACAGTTTCATTAAGCAGGTTTAACATGAAAAATAAAATACACACCTTCTGCTATAAACAAGATTCATTTCTACAGAATAAAATATGAAAGTACTGGTTCTAAAAATTTAATACAGTGTTCCAGATATGTTAGTGAGCATACTGTAAATTTTTCATAATTTTCCTATGCAAAATCCAGAATAAACAATTTATCCAAACTAAATCTACATTTATAAAGATCTAAATCTACAGAGAGTTGCATAGTGTTTCTGGGTCTCAAATATTTATCAGAGCCTACTATTAGCATGAATAATCTACAGTAAAACTCTCAGCATTTAAAACCATCTACAACTTCAGTAATGCATTTACTCATTTAAAAATATGCATAAATATTACAGGTAGTTTCTGTTAAGTAAATATGCCCAAACTTTTGGTACAGCATCCACACATCTAGAATGTCATTCTGTGCAAATTTCATATATAAACATGCAGTATAAAAACAGAGCAAAAATAACAAAATAAGCAAGGTGATATCATGAGCAAACAATATCTCTTGTTCTACAAAGTTTTTGGCTTTCAAAGTTTGCATGTGAGCTTATATAGACTAAGCAATGGTAAAACTTTCAGATTTTTCCAGATGCAACAACTATTTATCATGATATAGTGATATTGTTAAGGATTAAATCATAACTTTAGCTATACAGATCTAAAAATAACCAAACTTGGACAGTGGTGTTCATCTAGTATTCTATGCACATAGAAAAAGTTTCATGCACAGAGCTATAGTAGAACATCCATAAATAAAAAGCAAAGTATTCTACTAGATCTAGCCAAGACTAGTGTTTCATCTAGTTGCAAGTGCTAACTGGTGCTCAAAATTTTACACAAGGCTAGGCATAGCACAAAGTATCTACCAGCCAAAAATCACATAAAGTTACTGAGTGGAACTCCGAGAACATTTAACCTATTTAATCTAATCTTTTTCCTAGATTAAAATACAGACCGAAAATGAAGATGTGCATTTAATGAAACTTGTAGATCTTGTTGTAAGGATTCCAGAACAATTTAGTTTGCATTTTTCTAATTTTTCTACGATTTTATATGCATTTTACAAGTTCACTGCTAGGATTCAAATCTTGGGTTTCAAGATTTCCATCTGGGTCCCTGGTTTCTTTTGTTCAGGGCCCTGGAAGATTCTGTTTGCTTGCAAAAATACCCTTGGCCGGACTTTGGAAAACAGGGGAAGGTCGGCCGGCCGAAATCCAGTGAACAGGGTCGCTGGCGGCGAGGGGCCCAGGGTGGACGAGTAAGAGGAGGCCTGGACGCACCTTTTGGTCGTCGTGGGGTGCGAGATGGTGGCCGGAGGCGGCACCTCCATGGGAGCAGGCAGCCCGTGGCGGGGGAGATGGTGGCCGGCGGTGTTCCGGTGAGCTGGAGCGGCCGGGATCTCATCGTGGAGCTATAGGAGGATGATGTGGTTTAGTTTCATGGGTTAGCTCGTGCGGAGGAAGGCAGGGGAGGGAAGTTCAACATTGGGCGGATCTCGCCGGCGCTAATGGTGTTGACGGCGAGGTTCTGGACGGCCTGGGCGGCAATGTAGGAGTTTAGGAGCGGCAGGAGGTTGAGTGGGTGGTGGCAGTGGGCTTAGCTCGGGTAGAGGGGGTCGGGGAGGGGTGGAGAGGGGAGCTCTGCAGTGGGGTCGAGTTCGCCGGCAATGGAGGTCCGGCGGGTGGTTCTGGGCACAGGGACTCGCGCGCGCAGGGGGCCTCTCCCCTTTTGTAGGCATAGCGAGGGAGGAAGGGTGAGCTGAGGGCGCTGCTGCCTGGAAGAGGGTCTCCCGGGGGTGGACGGCTTGGCCGGAAGCTGGCTGTCGACCGCCGGTGCTGTGGTGGCGAGCGGGGGCATGTGGCAAGCTTGGACGTCGCCAGGGAGGAGCGGGTTCATGCAATCCAGTGGGCGCAGGAGCGGTTTCGGCCTGGGCGGTGGCCACGCGGCCAACCAGGTGGCGCCGGCGACGTACGGACCAGCCATAGGCAGGGAGTAGGGAGAGGGAGGTGGGAGATGAAGTGGAGGACATTTTTGTGAATAGGCAAAGTTCCAGGGGCTCCACTATAATTCATCATTATCTACTTCTTAATGGCCTCAAATGAAAAAGTGTTGAATACCAATTGTGTTCAACATTTCGAGATCTACAACTTTCATTTCAGGCAATTTTTCATTTGAGCAATGGTTTTTGAACTATTTCAGAATTTCAAACATTGCAATAAAGAACTTCATATTTTATATATATTCAAATTGAATTTGGGCTCACCTCATATTGGGCACATGCTACTAAAGGTACTAGATTTCAGTTTTCAATATTTTGGTGATTTGTTTGGGACATGAAATAGAGTTACAATTATTTTTCCTTCCCATTACAATGTAAGTCCATGATTTTGAGTTCAAGTTTAATTGATATTTCGGGGTCCTTTTTAATTGCTTGCCCAATTTGATTTGGAATTCAAATTTTTCTTAACTCTTTGTGTGATGATTCTAAAACCTTGAATATGAAAGTTGTTCACATTCAAAACTATACATCTTTCATAGTGGGAACAAATTAATCTGAGCTTTGGTTTGAGAGATATTTTAACTTCTCGCCAACCGGAATTTGAATGGCTTGTCATTTCATGTGCAAGTTTTCATTTTCTCCCTTAGGCTCCAACTAGACATTTGTTCATTAGGACAAGACTGAAGTGCCTATAAATTTTCAAGGGTATTAGTGGATCCATTTGAAAGTTATTTCAAATCTAAGACCATATGATTTGAATTCATTGTCATTTTATGTGATGGTTTTCCAGTTTGAATTTGATTTGTATAGAAAGTTTATAGATCATTATGAAAGGTGTATTTTAGTGCCTTATTACCACTCATGTTAAGTCAAGTTTAAAAGTATATAAAATATTGTTCTTCAAGCAATTGCACTTAAACACATAAACACATACACTTATACACATATTTGCAAAAACAAAATATAGGGTTCTTATTTAAGTTTTCTTGACTCATTTCTGTATGATGTTATGCTAATTACCTTGCTTTGGCTAATTTGACACCTGAGGTGTCACATAAGATCCTTCAATGTAGGAGATATGGTACTACGCCACATCTAGGATGAAACAGGGCTGCACAAGCTCAATTCAAGATGGGAAGGCCCTTTCATTGTTTCAAAGGTGACAGGACCAGGATCATACAGAATTACTAATGCTGATGGCAATGGAGTTCCCAATTCTTGGAATATCGAGCACTTGCGCAAGTTTTATCCTTGAGTCTAGATTGTACTAGAGATGTGTCAGTGGTTTTTTTATAAAATCTTGGCTACCAGTATATATTAAGTACTTTGCAAGCGTCAGATTTGAAAGAGTCAACTGGTACTATCAACCAAGATTCAACCTGGACACATCGACTACTAAATAGTCAAACCAACTAGGTTTTTCCAAACTGGGTAATCCTAAGGGATTCACTCCAACCTGGATAACCTAATTCGGATAGTCCACACAATTCTTCCTACTTGGATAACCGCAAGAGGTTCATCCTAACCGGATAATTATACGGGCCACATCCTTGTCCTTCAAATAGGATATTCTACTCGCTAGCTCGAGTAGCCCTTAGGCTACAGCCTACACTTGAGAAACTTTACAGAGTTTTTTCCCACTTGGGTTACCTCTTAAGGTTCACCCTAACCAGTCAACTCTATGAAGTCCTCTCTCGTCCTCGCATAGGACACCCTACTCGCCAGCTCGAGTAGTTTTTGGATATCTCCAAAGAGTTTTTCCCACTCGGATAACCTAACGAGGTTCACCCCAACCGGCAGGCTCTTGGAGGTTACTCCAGTCCTTAAACATGACACCCTACTCGCCAGATCGAGTAGTTTTTGTATATCTCCAAAGATATTTTCCCACTCAGGTAACCTGACGAGGTTCACCCCAACTGGTCAACTCTTGGAGGTTACTCCAGTCCCCAAAAGAGATAACCTACTCGCTAGCTCATTCCTCTAAGGAACTAGATGAGCCGAGTAGTTTCAGGCCACGGCCTAACCCGAAAAATTTCGCATAGTTTTTTTCTACTTGGGTAACCCCACTGGGTTCACCCTAACTGGATAACTTTAACGGAGTCCATTCAAGATAACAACTTGTTCTCCCTTTACAAGGTGTAGATCAATTATAGATACATCAGTTTTATACTGATACGCCTTGAAGACATCTATGCTAAGGGATTCCGAGCACCCTACGCATATTTGACTACTAATTCATGAGTCCTACGATATCAGAATTGTTTTCTGTTAACACATCAACAGGACAAAAATGAGCTTTTATATTATCAAACACAGGTTTTCATACATATTACAAGGGCATTACAAAGAATCTATTCTTCTAAGCTCTTGATGATCTCCTCAGCTAGTGGCTTCGCCTCCTCCCGGTATCGGATGAAATCCTCCTCCGAGCACTCGACGGCGATTCCAGAAGCTAAAGGAGCCAATTTAGCTTGAGGCCAATATGACTTGATCGGACCAAGCACATGAGCAATGTATGACTTCGTGCTGGAAGAAAGGTAGTCGAGGATCTTCTTGGGGGCTTCCTCCAAGCGTTCCACCAAAGATCTGGTACTTGATGTCCCCTCTTCTTGTGGATCTACCATGTCCACAACTCGCTGAGCAGCAGCGACGAGTCTCTCATGCTGCTCCTAGAGGTCCTTCTTGTCTTCCTCCAAGCTCTTGATCTGTTGCTTCAGAGCATAAGTTTCTCAAATATGCTTTCGGTTTGCATCATAGAACTTGTTCCGCATATCGAGAAACTCATCCCATCGCTTGGCGATCAGAGCATCCTTCTCTGTGAGAAGATTTCGGTTGTCCAAAGTCTTATACAAAGCAGTGGATTTCAAGAACGACCGATTGGCAACATCCTGCAATGAGAAGTATACATCTCAAGATTACGGAACTATTTGATACCAAAAAGTACTCGAGAAGATGTGGAACTTACTCGCATGAAGTTGAAGCTCCATTTCATATTATCCTGCAATTTCTGCATGTTCTCTGGAGACAATAAGGGGTCATCGAACAACTCTGCCCCTAACTTCTCCTGAACAGAGGCAGGAAGGGACTAGAAGGGTTTTATCCGGACACCGACACTACCCGACCCTCCAGCCCTTCCATCAGCAGTCGAACCCGGAGAAGCTCCTTTATCAGTAGCTGAAGTCAGAGCGGATTTTTCTGCTTCCCCAGAAGTACCCATTCCTTGTGTACCAGCACCTGCAGAACTTTCAACTACCCCCAATATTGGTGAATCGGGAGTAGCTTGAGAAGACTCTGGGTTGCTTTTGCACCAGTTGCGGAAATCTTGGGTTTGAGCCTTTTCATGCTCTGATAGATGTTGAATTATGAATAAGTAAAATCAGAACAAAAGAGCAAAGGTCGATTCAGAAGCTTCAGAAGAATGCAAGGCACTTACTCAATGTTGTAGGGACGGATGGCTTTTTTCCTCAAAAGATCGGGGCCTGGACTCTCCTTCCACTTCTTCCCGATAATGACGGCTAGAGTCTGGCTATCATCATCATATCCAGCATCGGCAGAGATAGCAGCTTCAGAAGGAGGTGGAGGCAGACAATGCCACACCTTGTAATTTATCTGCAAAAGATTCATATCAAGAAATCTACAAAAGTCAAACATAGAAGTACGTGAACAAGATTATCGAATACTTACCCAGGTGTTCTCAGGAGGATTACCAGCACTGAACAAAGAAGGGAGGACTAGCACCTTCTCAAAATGGTCGAGCACTTTTCAGCACCTATTAAACAGATCAGAAGTGTGTATTTTCTCAGGAGTAAACCTGGATGGATCTTCCAGGCCTTCATATCTGAATCCTGGGTGCACCCTTCTCTGTAGAGGTTGTACTCAACGACCAAGTAAAGAGTAAACTACTTGTAACATCCCGAAAAATTTACCAAGATAAATCACGTGCTAAAAATAATTTTCAAAATTCCCTTTTATTGTTGAGCTCAAGTCATTCCTAAACCCCTTTTCCAACTGAGCCCCTAATCCTTCGAATTCCTTCCAGAAATTTTTGCCGTCCCGACACCCTAATTCAATCGTCGTCCCATCCCTTCTTTCCCTCGTTCCACGCAATGCGCGGCGCGTCGCCGACCGGCGCGCGTGCTCGTCCGACTATGGTCGCCGCCGTGAATCCCGCCACAACTCTCTCTCTCCCTTTCTTTTCTTTTCCCCTTTTCTTTTTCTTTTTCCCTCCTTCTCTCTCTCCTTCCTCCCTCTCCTCTCTGCCGTGCCCTCCCACGTGCTATCCAGCTCGGCGCCGCGCCCCACCCCACGCGCATCACGCCGCCGCGCCGCTCGCCGCTGCCATCCCATCGCCTGTGTCACCTTGGCGCCCGAGCTCGCGTGAGCAGAGCTGCGCACAGCGCCCCGCCATCGCCGCCGGCCGACGCCCTGCTCCCTTTCACGCGCACGCACTGCTCCCAAGTGAACCACGCACCCAGATGCTCGCCGTGCTGCCCGCCGTCAAGCACAGCGCTGTCTGCCTTGCTCACGCCTGCCCGAGCCGTCGCGTCGCCACTGCGAATCGCACCGCCGCTCCGCGACACCAAGCGCCATTAAGGCCACCCGGGATACACGCCGGTCTCCACCGCACCGCACCCGCTCCACCGCCTTACCTCGCCTATAAAGAGGCCCTTCGCTGCGCCCTCGAGCTCCACAACCCGCCTGCCACCTCCTGCCCTTCCCTCCAGCTCCCCAGCACTGCCGCCACCGCCATTGCCACCCGCCTCCACCGGCCACCACGGAGCCGCCTCCTCGCGCCGCCCCCGCCCGAGGTAAGGAGGGAAAAGAACCTCCTCTCCTCCCTTTCCCTTTCCCCCTAGCCCTGGCCGCCGCCGAACCTTGCAGCGCCGCCACCACAGCCGCTACCACCCGCTGCAGCCCGCCACAGTGGCCACGCCTCCACATGCCACCTCCGCCCAAATTAGATGGGGGAAATGAACCACCGCGACCTCCTCTCCCTTTCCCCTCCCCACGGCCGCCGCCGAGCCCCCAGGGCCGCCGGCCCAGGGCCGTCGCCGTGGGCCGCCCCCTCCCCTGTTTTTTGGTCGTGAGTAGGAAGGGGAAGGGCAAAATTGCCCTTAGGCCTCTCCTTTCCTTTCTTTTTAATTAAAAGTCCTCCCTCTCTTTATGTCCTTTTTCCAAATGAGCCCTCCATGTTTTCCAAATTTAAGAAATAAACCATCCACTATACAAAAACAATTACACATAGACCCCTACACCTTTCTAGTATGCCCCCAGATATTTCCAAAAATTACAACTAAGTCCTTTCTCTTACGAAAATAATTACAAAGGGGCCCCTCAACCCCGGTTTAGCCCTAACCACTCCTTTAACCTATCATTTCATGCGCCAAAAATTCTCTGATTGACCTAAAACTTTACCACGCCATTTCTAACATAATTTCGGCCATGCCATTACAAAACCGCCAAAAAATATTACTCCTGTCTCTATATCTTAATTGTTCCCGATTCGAGCTCAACGATAAAACCTTTATTTCTTTTTCCTTATTGTGTGATTATTTGTGTGCGTCGTAGATCACGGTGTGAACGAGGGAGAACCCGTCGACAAGTAGTACCGCGAGCAAGTGTGCGACCCCGAACCCGAAGGACAATACCTTGATCAGGACTTCCCGGAAGGCTTTGAGAACGGCAAGTTCAATCCCATCCTTTGATGCATATTTTGCCCCGGTTTTATAAACACAACCTATTGGCCTGTTTTCAAAATTGCATGTTGTTTTGCAGCTAAAACCCGGTTGGATAGCCACCCCTTGATTTGTTATAACCATTTCTTGACCACCTAGATTAATGTCTAAATGTGATCTGTTCTATTTGGACGTTAATTGCTGCTAGAACGCTTAGGACCTTAAACACGGTACAACTTGTTTTACAAAAGGAAAATGTGTGAGTGTGTGGGAAGGGAGAATGTGGAATTTTTGGAAACAAAAGAAAGATGAGATGGATGGCACTTCTTTGTGAATTGCCGAAAGGTGTGCTCGTACCCGTGTGGTTGAGCAAGGTTGGGAGATATCCATCTTGTCACAATTAAGGACCGAGTTGATGTGTCATCTTGCCTAACTCAACTATCGTGCAAACCACTCGACCGTTGTATGTGGCAATGGCTTAGCATAAACCCCACTAGTTAGTCTGATAGACATCAGGAGAGCTGAGAGCAACGGGTGACCAAGGAGAAGGGATAACCTCTGTGTGACTTATGCCTTGGTTAAACCTTGGTGATAGGTCAATGGCCCCTTGGTGGATCTCGTGGTGGCTAGTCAGGTCTAGCTAAGGTGGGTAATGTCTTTGTTGGGATCTGAACCGATACTAAGGTGATCGTGCTATGGTACCCCGCTTGTGGATAAATTTGCAGACCTCTGCAGAGTATAAAATCTATTCGAATAGCCGTGCCCATGGTACTGTGCGAGTTATGGTTTGGTCACACAACTAGTGTTTCTTCTGGGATTGGATGGGTTGGTGTCAGTTGTTTTGGAAAGTGTCCGGTAGCTGTGCCGTGTTTTACGGCGGACGGGGAGTTCGGTAGCAACTTAAAACTTGGATCCTGTGTGGAGCAACCCTACGTGTTACTCGGTACAAGAAAATTTCTTTGAAAATCCTTTTCTTTCAAATGAACCCGTGCATAAAAATTAGCTTTTCACAAATAAAACCCTAGCCTTATCCTTAATTTAACCTGTGCATTATATTCTATTTGTACCCCCTCCGTGGGTGCGGTTGGACTTGCTTAGTACGTTTGTACTCACCCCTTACTTAATTTTTATAGAGGAAGATCCGGACTTTGTTCCCGAGGATGTTGTGTAAGGGTTCCGTTTGCACCCAACCTTGCCTGTGGATAGGGTCACCAAGCTTCGTATGGCGCAAGACTCTGATGACCACTTCGTAGTTAATATCGTTGTGTGGGTTTTAGTTGTTATCCTCGCGATAGTGGTGCTTCACTTCCCATTAACGCGTAAAGTTGTACAGTGATGAACCATCTGATATAATAAATGTGTTATCAGCCTCCTGGGACTGATATTTGTATCACATTTAAGTCTTCTCTTATGAGGGGACGCTTCAGGTGGTATCAGAGCTGTAGGTTGACCGTAGGACGTGACCCCTAGGATCGAGACCCTTTTTCGAGCCTTTCCACATTAGGACCATCTATCCCCTTTGTACCCAAGTATTTGTGCAAAGCTTGTTCACCCTATCTTTATTTTTCAGATGGCTGAGGAAGGATGGACATAGGGCATTTTCCAAGCTGCACCTTTCTTTCCTAGCCTTTTGATCAATGCCCTGGAGAGCCTTGGTGTTTTGGAATGCCCAAGGTACTACAGCAGGGAGTACGAGCACCATGGTACCCTTCGCTGCAGGGTGATCTTGGTCATCGCCAGAAGTGACCGCTACCCCGACATCCAGCCATGGCGAGTGATCGCCACGGGGTTTAGGCACCAAGACACCTATCCCTTGGCCGTCAGGAAAGCACTCCGTTATCTATGCCGGATTTTTGAAGGACACCTAGCCCCCACTCCAATGAGGTTCTTCCCTCCAGCCATCAGAACCCCAGTTTGGGAAGCCCGCATGAGAAGCCTGGAATGGCGCCGCCATGAAGAGGACCCCCCTGTACCAAGTGGCTACTTACCTAGCCTCCTTGGATCAGCTCTTTGACGAGCAAGCCAACATCCTGAGGGGGCAAGTCCACCGGGCCGAGCAAGCAGAGCTCGCGGTAAGACTGCAACAGATCCGGGCAGCCCAAGCCGAGGCGAGAGCCGCAGCTGCAATCAGTAGCGAAGCGGTTGCCCAGGAGAGCCTCAGGTAGGCACGGGACCGGCGTATGCAAGAATGGACCAGAAGTGGAACGCCAGTCCCGGCAATTGGGGAAGACCATGTCCTACTTGGGACGCCCGTCATAGGATGGCGACCACTCTTGAGAACCCCACAAGCCCCACCCGAGAACCCTGAAGGGTCTACTGCCGCTGTTGAAGGAGAAGATGCTGGACAACCCTTGGAAAACAGGAACCTAGAGGACGGCGAGCAAGGACTACTCGTTCCCCTAGAAGCACACTCCGAAGAAGGCTCGCCCCGCGAGTGGCATGCTCCGAAGCCACCCCAGCCCCTTTGGCTTAAGTTGTACCCTTATCTGTAACCTGACATGTAGTACGCGTTTGGCCTTGTCCCAGTGTTGTACCCCCCCTTGCAGTAATAAAGTTGTTTGTGCCTGTTGTGTGCTTATTGTTTGCTAGTCTGTGTGCTTATCGGTAGGAGGAAGATTCTGCCTTTTCAAAAATATGAATTAAATAACTTAAACATCACTTAAATTTAATCCCAGTCTCACAAAGACTCTACCCAATCTACAGATGGCTTCCCGAAGCGGTTCGAGAGCCTCCCACAAC
The DNA here is from genome assembly GCF_016808335.1 of Panicum virgatum. Classification (NCBI taxonomy): domain Eukaryota; kingdom Viridiplantae; phylum Streptophyta; class Magnoliopsida; order Poales; family Poaceae; genus Panicum; species Panicum virgatum. The sequence continues at coordinate 11,365,761 of NC_053152.1, forward strand.
CGGACCCCTGGAGCCCTTGGCGCGAGAGGACAGCCCAATGGACAGGACAATCTTCCGAACGAACAGGAAGTGAGCCAGAATGGAGGAGGAAACCAAGGAGAAGTACCACTACCACCACCTCCACCTTTCGGGGACCTGGCACAGGCAATAAGCAATCAGACCCTCATACTAGAAGCTCTGGCCAATGCCCTCATCAACAAGCAGCCCCGAGAGCAGACCATGAATGACAAGCTGACAGCTTTCCTGAGAACCAAGCCACACACCTTCGCCGGATCCAGCAACCCCTTGGAGGCAGATGACTGGCTACGTGTGATCCAAAGGAAGCTCAAGCCATTCGAATGCCAAGACCGAGACAAGGTTCTTCTGGCAGCTCACCAACTCACTGGAACTGCTTTAGCTTGGTTGGAGAATTATTGTACTGCTGCCGAAGATGCCTCCACCATCACTTGGGAGGAATTTATGAAAGAGTTCCATCACTACCATATCCCCGCAGCCACCATGAAGCGCAAGGCGGATGAGTTCCGTGCACTGCAGCAAGGGAGCATGTCTGTGGAAGAATACACCTACCAGTTCATGGAGCTTGCCTGCTATGCACCAGAGGAAGTAGATAAGGATGAAAAGAAGCAGGACATGTTCAAGAAGGGATTGAGCCCAAAACTCCGGATCCTGCTTACCCCTCAGATATACCCAGACTTCAATACTCTGATGAACATGGCCATCCTCACAGAAAGGCCCAAAGCTGAAGAAAGGAGGGAAAATAAGTGCAAGTTCCTGGAAAGTAAGGCCCGCCAGAAGGACCGCTTCCAGAGACCAAGGAGCTCCAGCTATACTGCACCAAGATCTCAAGCCCCAATGCAGTATAAGACCCAGTCACAAGTGACAGGCTCCCAGGCCCCTAACACACAGTTCAGGAGCCAGAATACCATGAAGGCCCTGCAGAGCAATGCAAGCTAAGTCACTGCCAGCAACAATAATGCTAGGGCCTGTTTCAACTGCCGTGAGATAGGGCATTACATTGCCAACTGCCCATATGCCGAAAACAAGCCTGCTGCATCAGCTTTCTCCAACTCGATGAATGGGCCTAGGCCACTGGTGTCCGGAGCTAACCGTGTTCCCATCGGTAGCAACAACAAGGGCAACAACAACAGCCAACAGCCGTATGGACGAGCCCGCATCAATCACATCAACGCGCAAGAGGCTCAAGGTGCACAAGGAGTGGTACTTGGTGAGTTCCTAGTCAGCTCAACTCTGGCAATAGTATTATTTGATTCTGGAGCATCACATTCATTCATATCGTCAAGCTTCGTGGATAAGCATAAAATACCTACGGTACTACTAAAAACACCCCTATTAACCCAGACGCCTGGAGGTGACATCAAGTGTCAACTAGGTTGTTTACGGGTAAGGATCAATTTAAGTGGGGTAGAATTCCTAGTAGACCTAGTAGTACTTAAGTCTAAGAGAATAGACGTGATCCTTGGAATGAACTGGTTAAGCCTACACAATGGTCTCATAGGTTGTACTGACAAGGTGGTACACCTAATGAACCCAGAAGGAGTACGAGTGACCTGCCATACCCGGGGAAGTGGACCAGACCCAATGGTTTTTAGCATGGAAGCTAAGTCCTTGGAAGAAGTCTCAATAGTAAATGAGTACCCAGATGTTTTCCCTGAAGAACTTCCCGGAATGCCACCGAATAGGGATATAGAGTTTGTCATCAACCTTGTCCCTGGAACCTCTCCTATAGCTAAGAGACCCTATCGAATGGCAGCCTCAGAATTGGCGGAACTGAAGAAGCAACTAGAAGAATTACAATGAAGTGGCTTCATTAGACCAAGCTCATCGCCTTGGGGAGCCCCAGTCCTATTTGTCAAGAAGAAGGATGGGAGTATGAGGTTGTGTGTAGATTATCGTGCACTGAATGAGGTTACCATCAAGAATAAGTACCCTCTCCCCAAAATTGATGAGCTTTTTGATCAGCTAAAAGGAGCCAAGTACTTCTCCAAGATTGATCTGAGATCAGGATATTATCAGCTCAAGATTAGAGCAAGTGACATCCCAAAGACAGCTTTTGTCACCCGTTATGGGCAGTTTGTGTTTACAGTGATGTCTTTTGGACTCACTAATGCACCTGCTTATTTCATGAATCTCATGAACAAGGTGTTTATGGACGAGTTAGATAACTTTGTCGTAGTCTTTATCGACGACATACTTATTTACTCCAAGAGTGTCCAGGAACACGAGCAACATCTGCAGGTAGTGTTGGGAAAGCTAAGAGCACATAGGCTATATGCCAAGTTTAGCAAGTGTGAATTCTGGCTTGAGAAGGTAGCTTTTCTTGGTCATATTTTGACTGCGGAAGGGGTTGCAGTTGACCCCGAGAAAGTTGGGGCAGTTTCCAACTGGCAGCAACTATAGGTGGACATATTACTCGAAACCCGAACCCCGAACCCAAAAAATCTGAGCCCGAATCCGAAAAACCCGAGCCCGAAAAACCCGAACACAACTTCGGATTGTAAGTCACGGTACCTGAAATTATAACTGGTAATTCGAGTATCAAGTCAAGGTACCCGAACTACCCGATAAACCCGAACAGCGGCCCAGCCCAAGTTTTTTTTTGAAAGAAACTACTCAGCCCAAGTTTCTCCCGTCAGCCCAGCCCACCAACCTTGCCTCTTTACATTCCCAGCCAGTAACCCTAGCAACACACGGACGCAGCCCAGCCCCTGGCCCCCCACTCTCCCGTGAGTCCTGCACCCCTGCCCGTGATGGCGGCGCATCTCATCCTCGCGACGGCCACCGCGGCACCGCCCCACTGGCCACCACGGCACCGCCCACTGGCTGCGCGGCGCAAGTGTGCAGCTACGGCGTCGCTCTCCTCTCCTTGGCCCCAGCGGCGCCGGCCTCGTCGACTGCAGACAAGTAGCTAGATAAGAATCCTAGCGGCCAGCGACCAGGCTGTTTGCATCCTGATCTATTGCTTCTTGTGCTCGCTTGTTGCATCTTACGCTTGCTTGTTGCATCGGTTATATGCTATTGAATCTGTTGCTTCCTGCTTTGCATCTGTGTTGCTACTTTCTCATTGCCTTCTTAGCTGCATCTCGGGTTGTTCAGGTAAACCCAAACCCGAACCCGAAATGTCGGGTACCCGAAATGTCGGGTACCCGAAATATCGAGTTTTATTTATTTTGAGCAAATTTCGGGCTGGAGTTTTCAAAACCGGAAATTTAAAGAATCCAAAAAACCCGACCTGAAAATTTCGGGTAGCCCGAACGCCCAGGCCTAGCAGCAACCGACCAATGTTAGTGAAATCAAAAGTTTTCTTGGATTTGCTGGGTATTATCGGAGATTTATTGAGGGATTCTCCAAGGTAGCCCGACCCATGACAGAGTTGCTTAAGAAGGAAAAGAAGTTTGTCTAGACAGAATCCTACGAAAGGAATTTCCAGGAATTAAAGAGAAGATTGACAACCGCCCCGGTACTCACCCTATCGGACATTCATCAGAATTTTATCATTTATTGTGATGCATCCCGACAAGGATTAGGGTGTGTACTGATGCAAGATGGGAAAGTTGTTGCATATGCTTCCCGACAGCTAAGGTCTCATGAGCAGAATTACCCAACGCATGATCTGGAGTTTACAGCCATAGTGCATGCCCTCAAGATTTGGAGACATTATCTAATTGGAAATAAATGTGAGATCTACACCGACCATAAGAGTTTAAAGTATATTTTCACCCAGCCAGACTTGAACATAAGGCAAAGAAGGTGGTTAGAACTGGTTAAGGATTATAATGTGGAAATTCATTACCACCCTGGTAAAGCTAATGTAGTAGCAGATGCCCTAAGCCGGAAATCTTATGGACCTAAGGATGCCCATCTACAAGAAGAATTAGCACGATTAAATGTGCACATCGTCCCCTAGGGTTCCATTCGCAAGATGAGCAATCAACCCACTCTGGAGGATGAAATCAGAAAGGCCCAAAGTTCGGACAAGGACTTGATGAAAATCCGATTGCATACCGGAGAAAATAAGGCACCGGACTTTAGAGTGGATGATAAGGGAACCTTATGGTATAAAAATAGGATTTGTGTGCCCAAGGAAGGAGACTTCCAGCAGATAATTATGGATGAAGCCCATAACTCGGCCTACTCCATCCACCAAGATGTATATGGATTTAAATCAAAAATATTGGTGGGAGGGAATGAATGCGGAGATTGCACGGTTTGTCACCTATTGTGATACTTTTCAAAGGATCAAGGCCGAACATCAGAAGCTAGCATGATTGTTGCAACCCCTACCCATCCCGGTTTGGAAATGGGATGAGATAGGAATGGACTTTGTAGTGGGTTTGCCCAGAACACAGAAAGGACATGACTCCATATGGGTAATAGTGGACCGACTCACTAAAGCGGCTCATTTCATACCCGTGCGGACCAATTACGGTGGTGAAAAGCTAGCTAAGCTTTATGTGGAAAACATAGTAAAGTTGCATGGGGTGCCTAGCAGAATTGTTTCAGATAGAGGGACCCAATTCACGTCTAGGTTTTGGAAAAGTTTGCATAAAGTCATGGGCACCAAATTGGATTTCAGCTCCGCCTATCACCCGCAAATGGATGGCCAAATAGAAAGGGTAAATCAGATTATGGAGGATATGCTGAGGGCATGTGTCCTTACCTATGGCAAGGATTGGGAGCAGAGTTTGCCCTATGCGGAATTTTTATACAACAACGGTTATCAAGCAAGCATGGGCATGTCACCATTCGAAGATCTTTATGGGAGAAAATGTAGAACTCCCCTGATGTGGTCAGAAGTTGGAGAACGTGCCCTAGTTGGACCCGCACTCATAAAGGAAGTGGAAGAAAGAGTGGCCGAGATTAGAGAAAAGCTGAAGGCCGCCCAGTCTCGATAGAAGAGCTACGCAGACAAGAAGAGACGAGAAATAATCTTCAACCCGGGAGAGTTCATCTACCTTAAGGTTTCACCTATTCGAGGAACACGAAGATTTCAGGTACAAGGAAAGTTGGCCCCTCGGTACATTGGACCGTACCAAGTTCTGAAGAAAGTCGGAGCTGTAGCATACCGTCTGGAGGTACCAGAAGGAATGTCAGATATACACCCGGTGTTCCATGTATCCCAGCTAAGGAGATGTTTGAGGGTACCCGAGACAGAACATGTGCCAGTGGAGGCGATAGATTTTGCAGCCAGACCTGCGATACCAGGAAGTACCGGTCAAAATTCTGGACACTGTCACAAAAAGAACAAGGAACACGGAAGTACGGATTTGCAGGGTGCAATGGAGCAGACATGGAGTAGAAGAAGCTACTTGGGAACGCGAAGATGCTTTGAAGGAGTTTCCCCACCTCTTTAGAAGCCAGCCGAATCTCGAGGACGAGATTCATTTTAAGTGGGGTAGGTTTGTAACATCCCGAAAAATTTACCAAGATAAATCACGCGCTAAAAATAATTTTCAAAATTCCCATTCATTGTTGAGCTCAAGTCATTCCTAAACCCCTTTTCCAACCGAGCCCCTAATCCTTCGAATTCCTTCCCGGAAATTTTTGCCGTCCCGACACCCAAATTCAATCGCCGTCCCATTCCTTCTTTCCCTCGTTCCGTGCAACACGCTGCGCGTCGCCGACCGGCGCGCGTGCTCGTCCAGCCGCAGTCGCCGCCGTGAATCCCGCCGCGACTCTCTCTCTTTCTTTTCTTTTCCCCTTTTCTTTTTCTTTTTCTTTTTCTTTTTCCCTCCTTCTCTCTCTCCTTCCTCCCTCTCCTCTCGCGCGCGCCCTCCTGTGTGCTGCCCAGCTCGGTGCCGCACCCCACCCCACGCGCTGCACGCGCGCACCGTGCACTCACACGCACCACGCCGCCGCGCCGCTCGCCGCTGCCATCCCGTCACCTATGCCGCCTTGGCGCCCGAGCTTGCATGAGCAGAGCCGCGGACAGCGCCCTACCATCGCCGCGTGGCTGGCGCCCTGCTCCCGTCCACGTGCACGCACTGCTCCCACATGAACCACGCGCCCGGATGCTCGCCGCGCCGCCCGCCATCAAGGACAGCGCCGTCTGCCTCGCTCACACCTGCCCGAGCCGTCGCGTCGCCGCCGTGAATCGCACCGCCACTCTGCTACGCCATGACACCAAGCACCATTAAGGCCACCCGGGATGCTCGCCGGCCTCCACCACGCCCCGCCTGCTCCACCGCCATACCTCGCCTATAAAGGGGCCCTTCGCCGCACCCTCGAGCTCCACAATCTGCCTGCCACCTCCAGCCCTTCCCTCCAGCTCCCCAGCGCCGCAGGCACGGCCATTGCCACCCGCCTCCGCCGGCCACCGCAGAGCCGCCTCCTCACGCAGCCACCACCCGAGGTAAGGAGGGGAAAAGATCCTCCTCTCCTCCCTCTCGCTTTCCCCCCTAGCCCCGGCCGCCGCCGAACCTTGCAGCGCCTCCACCACGGCCACTACCACCCACCGCAGCCCGCCACCATGGCCACGCCTCCACAGGCTGCCTCCGCCCAAATTAGATGGGGGAAACGAACCACCGCGGCTTCCTCTCCCTTTTCCCCTCCCCACGGCCGCCGCTGAGCCCCCAGGGCCGCCGGCCCAGGGCCGCCGCCGTGCGCCGCCCCCCTCCCCTGTTTTTCGGTCGGCAGGAGGAAGGAGAAGGGCAAAATTGCCCTTAGGTACCTCCTTTCCTTCCTTTTTAATTAAAAGTCCTCCCTCTCTTTATGTCCTTTTTCCAAATGAGCCCTCCATGTTTTCCAAATTGAAGAAATAAACCATCCACTATACAAAAACAATTACACATAGACCCCTACACCTTTCTAGTATGCCCCCAGATATTTCTAGAAATTACAACCAAGTCCTTTCTCTCCCTTGAATAATTACAAAGAGGCCCCTAAGCCCCGGTTTAGCCCTAACCACTCCTTTAACCAGTTTTATAAACACAACCTATTGGCCTGTTTCCAAAATTGCATGTTGTTTTGTTGCTAAAACCCGGTTGGATAGCCACCCCTTGATTTGTTATAACCATTCCTTGACCACCTAGATTAATGTCTAAATGTGATCTGTTCTATTTGGATGTTAATTGCTGCTAGAACGCTTAGGACCTTAAACACGGTACAACTTGTTTTACAAAAGGAAAATGTGTGAGTGTGTGGGAAGGGAGAATGTGGAATTTTTAGAAATAAAAGAAAGATGAGATGGATGGCACTTCTGTGTGAATTGCCGAAAGGTGTGCTCGTACCTGTGTGGTTGAGCAAGGTTGGGAGATATCCATCTTGTCACAATTAAGGACCGAGTTGATGTGTCATCTTGCCTAACTCAACTATCGTGCAAACCACTCGACCGTTGTATGTGGCAATGGCTTAGCATAAACCCCACTAGTTAGTCTGATAGCCATCAGGAGAGCTGAGAGCAACGGGTGACCAAGGAGAAGGGATAAGCTCTGTGTGACTTATGCCCCAGTTAAACCTCGATGATAGGTCAATGGCCCCTTGGTGGATCCCGTGATGGCTAGTCAGGTCTAGCTAAGGTGGGTAATGGCTTTGTTGGGATCTGCACCGACACTAAGGTGATCGTGCTGTGGTACCCCGCTTGTGGGTAAAGTTGCACACCTTTGTAGAGTATAAAATCTATTCGAACAGCTGTGCCCACAGTACTGGGCGAGTTATGGTTTGGTCGCACAACTAGTGTTTCTTCTGGGATTGGATGGGTTGGCGTGAGTTGTTTTGGAAAGTGTCCGGTAGCTGTGCCGTGTGCTACGGCGAACGGGGAGTCCGGTAGCAACTTAAAACTTGGATCTTGTGTGGATCAACCCTACGTGTTACTCGGTACAAGATAATTTCTTTGAAAATCCTTTTGTTTCAAATGAACCCATGCATAGAAATTAGCTTTCCGCAAATAATACCCTAGCCTTATCCTTGATTTACCCTGTGCATTATATTCTGTTTATACCTCCTCCATGGGTGCGGTTGGACTTGCTGAGTACATTTGTACTCACCCCTTACTTAATTTTTACTGAGGAAGATCCAGACTTTGTTCCCGAGGATCTTGAGTAGGGGTTCCGTTCTACACCCAATCTTGCCTGTGGATAGGGTCACCAAGCTTCGTATGGCGCAAGACTTTAATGACCTCTTCGTAGTTAATATCATTGTGTGGGTTTTAGTTGTTATCCTCGCGATAGTGGAACTTCACTGCCCATTGCCGCGTAGAGTTGTACGGTGATGAACCATCTGATGTAATAAATGTTTTATCAGCCTTTTGGGACTGATATTTGTATCACATTTAAGTCTTCTCTTATGAGGGGACGCTTCACTACTGTCCCTCCAGTCACCCCTTTCTTCTTCAACTTAGCAAGGGCGGCACGATGCTTTTGCACTTGACTTCCACTGGGACTGGCACTCATCCAAGTCGCTTGTGCTTTCGGAGCCCCGGGAGTGCGCTCTGGCAGAGGGGACTCGAAGTTTCAGACATAAAACCTGTAAATCTTCCACTCGACTCTACCAGAGGGTTGGTAGAGAAGGTACTCGCTCTCATTTTCTGGGCGAAGCACCAGCTCAGCACTACCCACTTTAGTAGGCTTGCTGGTGCTAGGGATTGGGCGAAGATAGAAGAAATGTTGAAAGAAATGGAAATGTGGCTCGACGCCAAGGAAAGCCTCGCAGAAATGAGTGAAGATAGCAAGATGAAAAATGGATTGAGGGGTCAGATGATGCAACTAGATCCCCAAAAATCAAAGAAGAGAATGGAAGAAATTGGAAATGGGAACAGCTAGACCGCGCTCCACAAAATCGCGAAAAAGAATGATTTCATGGGTACCTTCGTATGGGCGGTCTTCTCCCTCCACAGGACACCACTAGATCAGAGTGCGGCTTTGTAGGATTTTCATGTTCTCCAATTCAAGAACATCAGATTCTGTCATCTTGCATTTCTTCTAGCCCTTGGCAAGATTGGGAACTTCTTCAACTTGTGCTTTCCCCTTGGACTTCCTGGGAGCCATCCTTGATGTCACTAGCTGATCCTCTAAATGACGCTCGGGGGCTGAAAGAGGGGCTCAGGGGAGCGAAAGACAGGGGAGCAAAAGATTAGGGAATTTGGATCTGAAAATGATGGCAGCCAAGAGTAAAAGTGGTAAAAACCCTAAGAAGTCACCGTGCGGTTAAATAACCCTACGGGTGGCATTTTGGTGAATTGGCGGAAAACTGAAAGACACCTTCTATTTAAACCAATTCTGAGCAGGTTTCCAAAAACCACCAGAATATGATTTCTTTCCACGAGTTTTGGATCCTTAAATCTAAAAAATTTGAGTTTACATTCAAGGCTCGGGGGCTGCGGAATACGTGGCATCAAGGGGCTTATTTTTCAATTTTTTGGAAGATAAAGAAGAAAAAGACTGAAGTGACACTCAGCTTGATTCTGCGATTCAACCTAAGGCTTGGGGGCTACTCCATATGGAGCACGAGTACTTCGCGCACCATATATGATCAAGATTTTGGGGCTTGAGCACCTCACAGCCTCGATGCAACCAGAAGTACTTGGAGAACTACTCGAAGTATTCAGGAAGGAAGATCAGAAGCACCTGGTGGATGTTCAGACGGACTGAAGTACTCGAAGATATCTTTACAAGTACTCGATGTCTGCAGGACTCGGCTACGAAGAGCTCAGGGGCTTGTCAGACCCGGGGCAGCGGGACTGCTCATAGGCATAGAAGTTTCTAGAGTAAGGGATAACGCATGGATGTACCTTACATCTTTTGTAACTACCTGAATAGGCGTAGGACTAGCTATAGTATAAGGAAACCACCCGGACTGGTTGTAGTTGGACTCCAACAGTACTCAGCTAGGACTTTCCATGTAACCCTGTTCCCCCATAGTATATAAGGGCTGGCAGGGACCCCCTCAAAACATAACAACACCTAAGGCAATACAAGCAACCACACAGGACGTAGGGTATTACGCACCTCGCGGCCCGAACCTATCTAAATCCTTGTGTCCCTTGCACTATCGAGTTCGAGAGCTAGTGGATCCCTTGCCGACAATTCTACTGCTAAGGGTATCCCTGAGCAGGCTTGGCAGCTAAACACCGACAGGGAGCGCTATGGAAAGAAAAAAAATAGATCACTTTATTCATGTATGTAATGGATGAATTATCTATATATGTGATGGTGTAAGATTACCGCTAGCAGGGATTACTTGTAACCCCCGTTTAGAGATTCGGCCAGGGGTATTGTTGACGCTCCTTAGCGCCCCAATTTATGTACCGCAAGCGCACGGATCGTGGTAGCATTTCCCTCAGAGTACTCCCCCAAGGTTTATCAATCCGTGGATCGACAAAGAACTACCTAAGGTTTTCCATCTAATCTAATGGATCTATCCTAACATGAAGCATGAATTGCACATATAGAGTAAACCTTTAATAGATATGAGTGTTGTGTAAAGGTTGATCTCATCCATGAACATAGGCGTAACCATAGCAAAACCAAAGACATGACTAGGCCTATCGTCATCTAGTTGTAGTTCAAGCTAACGATCAAATAAATCATGCATCTCAATCCAGTGCAGAACATGCACCAAACTTCTGCTCCATTGCAAGGTGCATCAAATTATCTTTCCAACAAGTGGTCATTGGCCCCAATTGGACTCTGGATAAAGAAGTTATGCTTTTTTATTACGGCGCTGCAATCTGTCCAAAGGGATTTCAGAACGCACAACGTTGAAAGATTTTACCATAACTCTTCACACCGATCTCCAAAGTTGACGGTTCTTGATCTGTTGGAAAGAAGACTTGATGGAGCTTCAAAATAATCTATTATTTTCTCATGGTACTTCTCTGATCTTGGATGAAAAACTCATCACAACAATGACACTTCATTGATGATGATGATCGCATGATTTTCTTCGCGGGCATGCTTCATACCTATTGCTTGAACAAACAATTCTTCCCAAAAACATTAGTCTTTAAAATTAATTGACACAGCGGCGTACCTTATTTATCATCTTTTGCTTTGGGGAGTGGGGACTCGATAGCGGACGCTGGGCCACTAACAAAAGTTAGCACCTACTACTAAAGAGCGAATCTTGATTTTGTTGCCATCATGTTGATGTGGACGTTGTCAATGTTCCATGTCGAGGCTCCTCGATCATCTTATTGCCGATTGTTGAAATTTGTTGAAGTGGATTATGGACTTCTCGAAGTCCTAGTATGGTGTCTAGCTTTTTCCACCTGCTTTCAAGGACACAAACAAGAAAACAAGGGTATATGCAATAATAAAAATTAGGGTTAGTCCAAAAAACTAGATAGATCGCCCTAGGGTTCGAGTTGCTGATTCCCCGGCAACGGCGCCAGAAAAGCTTGTTGACGATCCTTAGCGCCCCAATTTATGTACCACAAGCGCACGGATCGTGGTAGCTTTTCCCTTAGAGTACTCCCCCAAGGTTTATCAATCCGTGGATCGACAAAGAACTACCTAAGGTTTTCCATCTAATCTAACGGATCTATCCTAACATGAAGCATGAATTGCACATATAGAGTAAACCTTTAATAGATATGAGTATTGTGTAAAGGTTGATCTCATCCATGAACATAGGCGTAACCATAGCAAAACCAAAGACATGACTAGGCCTATCGTAATCTAGTTGTAGTTCAAGCTAACGAGCAAATAAATCATGCATCTCAATCAATAGCATCCTTAAATCAAAACCTCCAATCCAACCCCTCGAGAACCCCCCTACTCAGGCCATGCCCTATCACGACACTCCCTTTGGACAAAAGCACCCCGAAGCACGCTAGACATGTCAAACCCCCTTGGGTAGATCCGGTATGAACTCCTAGCCACCAAAGCTACAAGAACACCCCATGCAATCTATCTCGAGAATAGATCTAGGAATAAGCGCACCCAAGGCAAGAATGAAATAAAAAAGGAGAGACATGATCACTAATAGATTTGGAAGACATGATTATCATTACTCACATAATAGATGTGTTTGGATCATCACCGCCATGTGCACACCATCGATGAATCCAACTAGCTCATGAACTCCGCCATGGCACAACCACGCAGGGAGGCCATGGCATCTAGGGGCGGCCTAAGCCATCTCCTAGACAACTTCGAAGACTTGCGGCGGCCATCGTCTCCCTCCGGTCTTGGCCCTAGGTTTTCGTCGAGTTCTGGGTGCATGGATGCCGCCAGTTGAATAAGGTGCGAGCTATTTATGAGCCGAGGAAGCCACCGATCGAAGGGGAGGCCGAACCGCCTCGGAAACGGGCTAGGCCAGCCGGCTCATGGGCCTAGGCTGGCCGGCCTACCCTCTTTCGGGCCCGCCTCACTCTCATCTTTCGCGTGTAGACTCCTCGCATCTTCTAGAGTTTATGTCCTTCACGATTGCACCCCTTTGGACGTCGTTATCTTGGAGATATCTTTGAGGAAAAGATAGGATAGGGAATCCTTCCTTAAATCTTCATTTGCTTTGCTTAATCCCGAAGTATCTTGATCTCATCTTCGTGGGCTTGGTCCTTTGGGATCTCTTGGAGGATGGATGTGCATGAATGGGCTTCGAATCAACATGGGCTTTGATCCTTCCATTGGGCTTTGGCCTTCGTCTTTCTCCGTGTTAGCGCTCGATCACGGGCCTCGTCATTTCATGCTCCAAAATAGGCCAAAAACCTGAAAAATGAAGTTCCTCCAAAATATATGTGCAAATGTGAAAATGACCAATAATTAGGCCGGGGTTAGGACGGTTAGTGATTTTGATATTAAATTCATGCCATTATCAAGGATAAACAAGGAATAAAATGGGTACTTAAGGAGCGCCAACATTACCCCCATGCTTAAACCTTGCTCGTTCTCGAGTAAGTCCAGGAGCTTTGCTTATAAAGAAATCAGTGTTGCCCCTCAATGTCCTCTCTGCACTTAGTCATACATAACAAGACATATTGCTCTCTCAAGTATTTAGCATTTAAGTTCAAGTTGTGACTGGCTACTTTTTCATTATAGAAGATAGACTAGCAATTAAAGAACAATCCACAATAATAAATAAATGCAATGCTCTCAAACTTAAGCGAACTTCAAACCTTTACCTTGTTTCATCGTGAAGAGTTTTCAAAACAATGCATATCAAACATAAGTGAGGTTCTCTTGCAAAAGATCATGGAAACACTCATCTCATCAAGTCGCTCAAGCCTACATTAGATTGTCTTCAACCTATTCTACTCATATATAAAATTGGAAGGCTTATGTGGAGCTTGGTAGGTAAAAACAATCCTAGCAAAACATTATACTTGAAATATTATCAAACTAAGAGAGAGATCTAATGGAATTACCGAGACTAGTCAAAAAGGCCATTGGAAAATAATGTTGGAGAGGGAGAAAGATGAAACACACACATTTAGATAGGTGGACATGTGCAAGTGGCAAATGGATGATCCCGAGACACAAATGAAAATCTCGTTATCAGATTGCACATGGTTGGAAGGTTTGAGTATGGAATAATTCTTCAAAATAACTTGGAAAATTAATGAAGCCAAAAAGAGCTAAGGACCATTTTATTCTTCTCTTTTTTTCTTTTATTTTTCTTTCCTTTTCTCATTTTTTTTCATTTTTCTGTTTTTCTCTTTCTTTCTTTTTTCTTTCTTTTTGCTCCTTAGAACTTTTGATAACATAGAATACTTACCCAGCCATCCCCCCATGCTTGAACGAATGCTCGTCCTCGAGTATGAATAGTGGGAGAACCAACTAGCTAGGGTAAGTATCTCAAATTCACCTTTTTCTTCGTAGAACCGCTCGAATCTCCAGGGAGCCTTGTCTCCCAAAAATTTTCTTTATATGGTTCCCTTGATTCTTTTGATTCCGTCAAAATGATAATCCATACTCAAATTGGGTTATGGTCAAGGAGGTAATCACAAAAAGATATTTTTGGTTTAGGGTGGATATCCAGCGAGGTTTGCAAAATTCCCGAAGTAGAAACTCACAATGCATGGATAAATAGGCTAGCAAAAAGGTTACACAAAAAAATGGAATGACCAGCTTCTTAGTCTCATACCAAAGAAATCAATCTTAATCCAACTCATCAAAATATAAGTTTGCAATCTAAAGGTTTCGTCATGAAAGAATATGTATGTATAGGCTTTGGTTGGTAGAACTTTGCAAGAGATTCACAAATGTAGATAGCATAGGAATTAAGTTTTCAAATTAAACAACACAAGGTGTAAGGTCATCGGTAGACTTAAATCAAAGAGCAACATAGAATATGTGGGTCTAGAATTTTGTCATTTAACCTCCACAAATAAAAGAGCCAGTATTTAATCATTTTAATTCCATTTAATTGAGAGCAAATGGTCAAGTCATATACAACATAGCGTAGGTAAAACAAAGCAGCAACTTTCATCATTTTTCCATAAGCAAAAGGCATTGCCAAAATGTATCAATGTGGTGAGCACAAATTATGGTGATCCTACACTTATTGAAAACAAAAACAAAACTAGGTTTTCCTCCTAGAAGCCATGTGATAGGTTGAGAGATGTATACAAAGGTTGCATCTATGGTTGAAGGCATATATGTACAAGCATTTAGAAAAAGAGAGAGTTGAGGAAGAATTACCGTCCTTCTCGATGCTCGTAATGAAGTGTAGCGCGGCCTCCCCCATACTTAAGCATTGTGCTAAGCATGGAAGAAGAATCATGAGCATCTTGTGGCAACCGTGATTATCTTACTCCATGAGATCTTTCTTTCTTGTCCACGAAATCCTCCCCCATGCTTAGCATGATGCTAGGCGTGGAAGGAGAAGATGGACCATCTTGCAATTCTTGAAGTCCTTCCCTCATGTGTATGAATATCATCTTCAATGTGTCTTCACCTTTGTTGCCTCAATTTCCTTCAACTTCTTCTTGTACTAAGTCATGGTCCCAATCATTGCTTCACATCGTCGTCGCCTCCTTCAATCACTCGTTGTCCCATTGCTGCCTGACTTCACAAATTTTTCTTTCAATTTCCAGAACAGAACATGTACTGAAACATTACTCCATTGCGAAGTGCACGAATTTTCCTTTCCAACGAGTCCTCATTCGCCCAAAATTGATTCCAAACAAGAGAGTTATGTCCATTTCATCCCAGCGCTGCAATCTGTCCCGACGAATTTCAGAACGCACAACGTCCAATATTCTTGCCATATCTCCTTGTACAGGTCTTCAAATTCATTGATCTTGGATGCGTTGGAACGGGAATTTCATAGAGCTTCTGAATATCAACTTTTTCTTCCTTGTACATCTCTGTCCATGTGAAAAATTTGATGAAAACAGCGGGGCTTGCTCTCGAACTTTGGAGATGTTGACGAATTCGATTTCTTCTTTGATCACGAATTCATGGGAACGCTTTGTCATGCCTGTAAGACAATCAAGTGCACACACTACCCCTAGGGTGACAGTCGGGAGTAGAGACAAATGCCAACAAACCAACCATCCCTAGAATCTCAACTTGTGGTATAGCTAGCCTAGCGAAATCTGATGAGTGTACATGTGTGCAAGTGTAAATGCAGATGAAAGGAACATATATAAACAATGACAATGTTTGCACAAAGTTCTAAACACCATGTTTACAACTAGGTTGCTTAATTTTCTATATAGCCATAAAGATATAACCGAGGTCAAAACACCATGTTCATTTCAAGGTTAAAAATTCTTCACGACGCAAGAAAGGTAAAGCGCATTGCAAAGCTTATAAATCAACCTAAAACAACATGAGAACAAAATGGATTGCTATCTTGGTCAAAAGAGCTTAAAGATGGAGGTCTACAAACAAGTTTAAACACCACGTTTACACAAGATTGCAAAAGGTGGCACAACCATCGATGAATCCAACTAGCTCATGAACTCCGCCATGGCACAACCACGCAGGGAGGCCATGGTGGCAAGGAGCGGCCTAAGCCATCTCCTAGACAACTTCGAAGACTTGCGGCGGCCGTCGTCTCCCTCCGGTCTTGGCCCTAGGTTTTCGGTTTTCGTCGAGTTCTGGGTGGATGGATGCCGCGAGTTGAATAAGGTGCGAGCTATTTATGAGCCGAGGAAGCCACCGATCGAAGGGGAGGCCGAACCGCCTCGGAAACGGGCTAGGCTGGCTGGCTCATGGGCCTAGGCCGGCCGGCCTACCCTCTTTCGGGCCTGCCTCGGTCTCATCTTTCGCGTGTAGACTCCTCACATCTTATAGAGTTTATGTCCTTCACGATTGCACCCCTTTGGACGTCGTTATCTTGGAGATATCTTCGAGGAAAGGATAGAATAGGGAATCCTTCCTTAAATCTTCATTTGCTTTGCTTAATCCCGAAGTATCTTGATCTCATCTTCGTGGGCTTGGTCCTTTGGGCTCTCTTGGAGGATGGATGTGCATGAATGGGCTTCGAATCAACATGGGCTTTGGTCCTTCCTTTGGGCTTTGGCCTTCGTCTTTCTCCGTGTTAGCGCTCGATCACGGGCCTTGTCATTTCATGCTCCAAAATATGCCAAAAACCTGGAAAAACAAAGTTCCTCCAAAATATATGTGCAAATGTGAAAATGACCAATAATTAGGCCGGGGTTAGGACGGTTAGTGATTTTGATATTAAATTCATGCCATTATCAAGGATAAACAAGGGATAAAATGGGTACTTAAGGAGCGCCAACAGGTATAAACCGCGCGAGAATGTCCCCTAAGGAAGCGAGTTTGAGACATTGGATTTAGACAGGTTCAGGCCGCCCGGAGGCATAATACCCTACGTCCTGTGTGTGTGGTGATTGGTTCTTTGATCATCCCGAGTTGGGAAGCCCAAGCCCGGAACCTGTGTACTTGTTACATCTTGAAAAGATCGGTCCCTTTACATGTCCTGGGATATTTCTATTTATAGGCTACCTCTGTCTTTTCTGTTGCTCTCTAACTAGTGTGAACACGCCCTTTGCATGGCGGGCGCCGTCCTTCGGCCTGCCCGGCTCCTGTTAGGCAGGCAGGCGTCTTGTCGGGCCCGCCGCGGCATCCGCCTGGGGTTCCACCATCGTCAGAGTCGTCCGGGGCTACCCCAAGTGACCCCGGGGTGGCCGCAGACACTGGTCGGTGGGTCCTCTCATCCCGGAGTGTTCCGAGGCCTTCTGCACGATTCGAGCGCCCCGAGGCGCCCTCAGGGGTGCCCGGGATGGTGCGATCATGGCTATGCGTCGGTTCACGGGGTCGCCCGGTGGACCCTCCTGGTCCGGGGCGACCCCGGTCAATCCCGGGACTCCGCCCGAGGTGACCCTTGTCTTTACTGCGGCGGGGCCATGGTAAATAGAGGCGGGTCCCAGCCACCGCCCACCTTCAAGTCGATGGGACAGGCATCTCAGAGATAATCTATCCGCCGCCTATCGCCTTATCTTCTGAGCGCGCGGCATCCCTATAATTATGATGTTCTTACAGGGAGCCATGCACCCCGTCGGGCTCGGTATAGAGCCCGGCGGTGAGGCACCGTAACCGCCGGGTAAAAAATCTTTTTACCAGGCGGGTGTCTTCGGGAGGAAGGAAGCGTCCCTCCGGTTTTTGTGTGCCGGGCCAGGCCCAGCCCGCGCTTGGTGGGCGCCTGTTGACAGTCACTAACGACCTATTTTGACCGTCAACTATTGTGCAAAAGTCGAGCAGCAGAAGGAATAAATGTTAGCATAGGATGATTATTTGACGAATCCCACAGATGCTGGTCTGAGAATGTGTGCAGGTGAATTTGAGCCAAAACTGCAGGTAACGAGCATATTATCCAAGGCATAAATTCTTGGACCAAGTACAAGCAACCCCAAAGGCCAAAAGGGCCCACTTGGCAGCTGCACATGAGAGGGCAACTCAGCCCACACGCGTGACATGTCATGGATCTGAGGCGACAACTTGTCGACGAATCAGACGCGTTCATGAGGATCTACGGGCCGACCAGAGCACTAAAACTGACTCAAGGCAGGCCCTTAGCCATATACATGACATGGGGGCCCACCTAACAGTCTTCTGACCAAAGACCGGGGCAAACGGAGCTAGCCCACGGTCGGCCGACCAGCCAGGTCGGCCGGCCCAGTGGCGACGGCCCACGGGCCCCACCGCCTCTAAGATGACATGTGGCGAGGTGTGGTTGATCCCCAATGGCGGTTTGGCTCATTTCTCGGGCAAGAGGCTGGTGGCTCCCTCCTATAAATACAAGGGGAGGGGGTGAGAATAGGAACACACACACCACACACCACACCATCTCTTCTCTTGTGTTCTCACTTGAGTGAGAGTAGTCTTAGGGAGTTTAGGAGTAGAGGTACTCAGGAGGGGCGCCGACAATGGTGCTCTTCTCCAAATTGTACCTCTACGAGTGAGGGAGATAGTCGGGGGATGTGCCGGGCTTGTCGGCGCTCTTCTCCGCTTGTACCTCAACGGATGCTCATTCGGGTGTAAGTGTTCGAGACTTTCTTTGCTTATTTAGAATTAGAGTTTAGATCACAAGTTATCATCTTTGCCTTATATTAGTTGATGCGTATGCTAGCGAGTAGCATTTGACTCTAGAGTTGGGCTCCGGATAGAAAAGGATAACCCTGTACGCCTCTAGAGTTAGTAGGGAAAGGCGTAGACGTGGTGTCTAGGCTGGGCTATACCACTCAGTTGTCTGATAGTCCCACGGTTTGTAGAGGTAGCCGGCAGGTGGTGACAGCCCTGTTCGAGCCTTTTAGTAATCCTCCACGTTCGGATATCAGATAGAGCACATATTGGAACTATCGGCTTGTATAAGCCGATCGATACCTTTAGCTCGAAGTATAATGGCGACGTGATCTCTTCTTCTAAACATAGATTCTAGATCTTAGAAAGTCCTCTCTTTCCTATCCTCCTACACCAGTGTGTGTCCTTGGACAGCCTGAACCCGTAGGTAGTGTACTCACGTTCCCTAGTGGATACGATACCCTGGAATACTCTTGGGTGAAAGCTACAGTGGTATCCGTGCTCTTGCGTATTTTATTCGTGACGTTACAAAATACCAACAAGCTTTCTGGCACCATTGCCGGGGAACGACAGCTACATTATCTTCGAACTCAGTCGTCCTCGTATCTTTTTCCTTTTCTTTCCTTCTACCTTTACCCCAGCTACTCTTGGAGTAGCTATCCTTTCCCGAGCTCTCTACCCCAAGGGGCGAGTTCTCTGAGCCATCACCATCTTCCTCATCTAACCATGAACTCGACCCTGGCTTTAAAGCCGTGGTTCGGAAGCGGCTGTGACACCTCTGGTGTCAGTTTAACCAAAGCTAGTCAATTAACATAACATCACACACAAATGAACTAAGAAAACTTAGATAAGAACCCTATGTCTAGTTCTTGCAAACTTGTGTGTAAATGTATGTGTGCATGTGTTTGAGTGCAATGTGTTTGAAAAACAAAAATTGGTACCCTTTTAAACTTGACTTGACATGTGTGGTAAATAAGGCAATAAAATACACTTTTCATAATGAGCTATAAACTTGCTATGCAAATCAAACCCAAACTGGAAAGCCCTCAAATGCAAAGATCAATGGAACCATTATTTGATTTATGAAGAGCTACTAGTTTAAACAAAATAAAAATTCGAACCAAAGGGTTAAACATTCCATTGGCTCATGATAACAAAGTTTTATACAAAACAATAATGCATCCTTGTATATGAGTATGTGTGGATATAAAACTTGTTCCTTTAATATTCTTGAACTTTCATGCTCTTTTTGTCACAAAAATTTAGTATAAAGACACACTCATATTTTTGTGACACATAGTTTAATTTAAAAGACTTTTTGGCAAATTCAAGATTTAAACAAATCAAATAGGAGTTCAATTTCTAGTAATAAGGAAGTTAAAAATAACTTCAAACCAATGCAAAGAAGCCTATGAAAATGAATAGACATATTCACCATGTCATGTTAAACAAAAACCTAGTTGAAGCCTAGGAGTAAAAGTGCCAAAATTCACATGAAATGATAAGTACTTTAAATGGCAGTTTTTGAAATAATTAAATAACTCTCAAACCATTGCTCGAATGAAAAAGTTCATAACACGAAAGTTGTAGATCTCAAAAAACTGAGCAAAAATAGTATTCAACACTTTTTCATTTGAGGCCAATATGGAGGAGAAAATTAGAGTTTACATAACTGGATTTTTGAACTTCGAGAAAATTACAGAACTGCCACTGGCCGGTTCTTCAACCTCTCGCCTTCCTGCGCTCGGCCTACGGGCGGCGTCCGTACGCCGGCGCGGCCACCTGGCCGCCCACGCATCGCGCCTTCGCCCAAAACCAGCCCCGCGCCCC
The DNA here is from genome assembly GCF_016808335.1 of Panicum virgatum. Taxonomy (NCBI): domain Eukaryota; kingdom Viridiplantae; phylum Streptophyta; class Magnoliopsida; order Poales; family Poaceae; genus Panicum; species Panicum virgatum. The sequence continues at coordinate 11,386,043 of NC_053152.1, forward strand.
TACTTTTCCCAAACCCGCTACCTTCTGGCGCTACCTGAGCTCGACACGCGCCCCGCCGCATCCTCTGCTCGCCACGACGACTGCCATGGCCGGCCGCTGCCGTGCCCCTGACCGAGCTCCCCCGGACGACCCTTCCCCAGATAGCTCGCCCCTAGCACGACCTCCCCCTCCTTCCGGGCCTATAAAGGGCAGAGCCCAGCCCCTCGCGCGTGCCCAGCAAGGCCGCCGGCCATCTCTTGCGCCGCCGCTCGCCGGCCACTAGGGAAACCACCAATTCGGCCCCCTTTTCCCCAAAACTGAACTCCCAGCAACCTTCCTTGCCTCCGCACGAGCCTCCCAGACCCAGCCTTTGGCCCCTCCCCTCGCCGGACCACTGCCGGCGCGGCCAACCTCGCCGCCGAGCACCGCTACTCCGTGGAACTCCACCCTCCGCTTCCAAATTGCCAAAATCAAGTGCACCACGACCTTCCTCACATCCTACCGGAGCTTCCCAGCCAGACCGCCCCACCCCAACACCGCCGGAGGGCCGCCACCGGCGATCAGACCCACCGCCGGCCGCCCCTCACCGCGGACCCGCCTCCTCAGACCCTCTCCCGACGAGCCACGGCCACCCAAAGGTAGCTCTCGAGCCCCTCTCCATTTTCCCCCACTTTCCCCTCGCCTCCGGTAACTCTCCTCGCCGGGAAACGCCGCGCCCGTTCCCTGCTCTGTTCTGAACTTCCGCCAGGGACTTCCCCTGAGAAGAAACAGAAACCCAGGGGCCTAAGTGAAAAACTTACATGAACACTAGAATCAAAAGCTGCAAACTTGTAAATTCCATATAAAATCGTATAAAAATCATAAAAATATAAACTCAAATGTTCTGGAATCCTTAGAACAAGAAGTTTCTTTTAGGCACTGTGTTCTTAGGCTCAGAAAAATCTATATTTATTTATGAAGTCTCTTTTTAGCACTGTGTTCCTGTCTAAAAAGTTTGAGCTGCAGTTACTGAGTTTTACTTAGGTGAATAATCATGCTTAGCATCTTAGGGCTAGATTTACTATTTTTGTTCTGAGTAATCTACACCATAACTGATCTTGATTTTTGGACATGACCTTGCTTAGAGTATGTTATATCTGTAATAAAAATTTCATATGCATTACTTGTTAAATACACCTTGAGAAATTTATACTAAATCATGTTAAGTTAAATGCATAACTAATTTATCTCGTGGTTATAAAGCTCGATAATTTTTCTGGAGTATGTTTAGCTCATGAATAGGCTCTGGTAACAATTTGAGAATCATATCCCTAGTACAACTCTCTGGAGAATTAATCTTAGTTAATGGCTTGTTGTTTTTGTTCTTTTTATTACCTCAGCTGTATAAGTGAATAAAATCTGGAAAAATTACAGTACTGAGTAGATGCTTGGTAGATGCTTCCATAAAATTTTTAGCACCAGAACCCATGTCAAACTTTCTGTACAAAAAGGTGAAGCAACTAGAGTAATCTACTTACATGCTTTGTTATGGTTAATTGCTTTATGATTAGATGCTGAAAACTATACCATAGATGCTAGAGTATATGATTTGAGTTACTTTAGTTTTTCATCACTAGCTCATGAGTAAATTGGTTGCTATGAAATAGTGAAAGCATGCTATGTTTTAATGATAAAAATGAAAACCAAACCACACACATCTTTTATGAAGTAAAGTGAAATTAAGAACTACTCTATAAACGATTGCCCAGAAAATAAAGTTAACTAAGACCACCACAATAAACACATGCTATACTGGACTACAACTTTATAGTGAAGGAAAGAAATATATTTATATCATGTTGTAACAATATCATTTCTGCATGCATATAGAAACGGTAAATCTACTCGACGGTGATTACGAGTTGGTGCCCGCGAATACTACCACTCCGGAGAGTGTCTCTCTTAATTATACTGACTTGAATCAAGACCCGAACCAATGTTCGGAAGAGCCCAAGGCTATTTTTGAATAGTGCCCAAGAAGGCAAGCCCCGGTGTATAATCCCATTATTTTACGCCTTATATTCGTCTTACTATTTTGTATATGTTGTAATATTTTTATTGCGCATTTACGTTTTCTAGGAGTTGATCGAAAACCTTAGGTGCATGATCCCTAGGTACCTATGTTTGATACCCGGATCTTTTTATCGACTAGTTGCCCCGCTAACTAGGTACGGTAAAAGTCGAGAGGTTTCCTGCCTTTCACGAGATTATATGAGTTGACTGACTTTAATTCCTGCTGAAATATAAGGACAACGGGCGGGGTTGTGTAGTTGTGATACCCCGCTGGTGTAGTCGAAAATGGTTAAGGTCGCGGTGTGTGGCTCATTTCATTAAGCGTTTGAAAGTACTAGCCACATGCCGAGAAATATGGTAATCGGTAAGCTGAAGTACCTGATTGGACTGGCGAGTGGAACGACCTTGCACCCTCTTGGTAGAAGTAGGTTTATTTTTGTCCGGACGTACGGGTGCAGAGACATCGGGCTCTGTAGTCGGGGAGGGTGCCCCGGATCCACGGACTGGAAAGAAAGGGGAAATGTTGTGTGGGTGACTTGGTTCCCATACGTGTGGTCTAGGTTCCCCTGGCCAGGTTGAAATTCGATTCAGAATCGTCCGCCTCTCACGGCATGAGACTGCTTAATGTTTTCGGTCACACAGAGTAACAAGTGGAACATGATGATGATAATACTGCTGGTTGATTAAATGGTTGCTCTACCATGTTTGTGTAGAGTTAGATGCAAACTTAGAACGGTTAACCCAACTAGAAGATGGCTAGATAAAATCTGAAAATAAGGACCAACTCTTAGTGGCATTTTTGGCAAAACAAACCCCACCAACTAAAAAGCCTTGCATGTCTAGTTATCGGACTATGTTATATCCGGTGACGGGTCAGTCTTGCTGAGTATTAGTATACTCAGCCTTGCTTGTGGCACTATTTTTCAGGTACTAACTTCGAAGATCTGTTTGCAAGTCTTACTTGGCCGTGTACCTTGCCTCCGGGCGGGTCTGTTGAGTGGGATGGTCCTTCAGCTGGTGCTGACCACCCTCCCACTGAGTGACGTGTTTCGTATGGGTTTTATCGATACGTCACTTCCTTTCGTTAGATGTTTTATTGCTTCCGCTGAGACTATAACACTTGAATAATTTGTGTAGTTCGGACTTCTGTAGTACTTTGCTACTCTGAACATGGTTTGTAATAAATTTTCTTTTCCGCTGCAAACTCTGAGATGTATGAAATGTCCTGTGTTGTAATCTCTGGGCTCACTTTCGTGTGAGTGTTGTCTGCTGATCCTGGAATAGCGTGGCTTTTATTGAGGCTTCACTCGAGGAACTACCGGTGAGTGCCAATTTGGGTCAGAGTTGCTTAGCAACAAAGATCAGTGCACCCGGGCCCAGTTAGTTTGGGTGGTTCCACCACAGCTGGCATCAGAGCTCGCAGACAGCCTACCAGAGATGACAGCCTCGGTTTTCAAAACAACAGATTAAAACTTGACTTCAAAACTACTAAAGTTTTGAAAAAGTCTAGGATCTCCAAGGACAAGTCTAGAACGTAAAGCCCTAGGGGATCTTATGGGTATAATGAGGTGGCTTATTTTATATGGCTAACTTCCAGCACATTACTTTTCAGTATTTAAATTCTGTAATTTAAATTATGTAACTACATCGTCGCCGCGGAGGTATGCTTACTCAGTCAGCTGAGGGAGTCTGACCTTCCCGTCGGTGATGCGAGCCGAACGCTGGAGCTCAAGCAGTGGCCTACTTGAGCTGCTGCCCATATACCAACTTCGGTTGATTATATGGGGAGTAATGGTTCGAAATTGGAATTCAATTCCCCGTCAAAGACGGTACTCAGTCAATACGTTGTTTCGATAACGTATGCTTAATGTTGTCCATACGGCGGTAATTGTATGGATGCCGGTTCTATAGTGATCGGTAATGTATGGGAACGCTTTCGTGAGTGCGGGCACGGAAGGTTCAATTTATATATTGTCAATTTTCTGCAGGTACGCTAACTCGAAATCGAATCTTAGGCTATTTAGCTATATCGAGTAACTACATAGCGAGAGACGTATTATGTATGCCACCGAAGCTAACCACGTAAGACCAAGGTTACTTGGCAATTCTTTTCCTTGGTGAGGACGGACAGGTTCTGCATTCATCCCTAAACCATTAGCAAAGAAATGTTTAAAAGAAATCCCGATCAAAAAGGTTACAAATCCATCATTAAGGATCATCTAGGTAATCTGTGAAAATCTGGAATTCTGGTTTCCTCGAATTTTGAAAACATGAAGATTATCTCAAAATGAGTTTGGTCTGTAAGGTGAAATGTAGCTACACAAAATTCCAAGCTGCTGTAAAAATATGAGAATTTTTGAAGCTTCTCACCTTAGTGTTTTTAAATTTATAATAGCCTTCTGCAAATCTGTCCACTCGGAGCAGTCTACCTAAATTGAATTTTTCGACCACCTTAAGTTGCTTATCTGAAAAATCGTTCAACACGAAAGTCGTAGGGAACTTGATGAAGAACTCACTTTAAAATTTTGAATTATCTTTGTTCAGTTGTTTGGTAGATATGGTCAAATTACTCTTTCTCTGGACAATCTGTTTTCTGGTTTGACATCACTTCAAAACCTTGAGCATATCACCTTGTTAGGATCTGAACTGGCCCTAGTGTTGACTAGATGAAATGTTCCTCACTACCTTGGGCATCTTCTGTAATATTTTGAAAATTTTGGAATCACTATACAATAGAGAACACTAGAGAATTTGTTTCCTCTGTTTTTTCTGTCTAGCAGTAGCAGTTCTGCCATTTGAATATCTATATCAACTTAAAAACCTCTAATACAGAAAAGTTCAACATGAAACTTGTATAAAACTTAACGATGAAGCTTCTGTAAAAATTTGAGAATTTTATGCCAAGTGGATTGTCCCTGGTGGACAAAACACTATCACCCGGCCTGCTGAAAAACAGCCAGAATAGAGAAGCAAAGACTGAATATTTCAACCATCTTAACCATTGTTTTAGCCTTGAGGTTGAATACCAAAGTTGTTCCAAATTTCCTAAGCTACATTCCTACAAAATTTCAACTTCATTAGATGTATATAGGCGGAGTTATGCCCTAAATACCAAGACTTTGTCTAGAAAACCAGAGGTGTAGTAATGGGATTTTTCGACCATCTTACTCTTAGAATTAGCCTCTGAGTTGACTATCAAAGAGGTAGCACGTGAAATTATCTAGTTGCTGTCAAAATTTCAGAAAGTTTCGATGAACCAAAAGAAAGTTACAAATTTCTTTGTAACGACTAACGCTGCACAAACTGGTTACACAACATTTGTTGTGTTCTATTGTGTTGCACACTTGTTCATTGCATCATGGAAGCTATACGAATCATATCGCTAATGCTTGAACTCATATATTTCAGATGGTGAGAGCAACCCATAGTACTCTAGATAATTTCGGTGCCAGTGGTAGCGGATCGCAGCCACCACCACCCGGCCTTGAGGAATTACTTGCCACCCAAAATGAGTTGCTTTGACAACTTGTTCAGGGACACCAAACGATTTCTCATTTTCTACAGCAACAACACTTTCAACTAGATGGGCACAAGGTCCACCAATCTCCAGTTGCAGACTATCAAGAGCTCCAGGAAGAGACACAAGAAATAAATGATGTTCACTCGGACTCCCTAATGCCGCCATCACAACTTCCGATGAAACTTAAGGATGACCAAGTAAAGTGTCTGACCCCCAAGCATGGCTCAAGCAATATGGACTTGACTGGATGGGAAATTACATGCACAAAATTCATTCCCCGTGGTAAAAGACAAACCCGCAATGTTATTGCTGCCAACACAGTCCTAAGAGCAAGAACTCGCTCGCCTGTCCGTGAAACCATGGACCCAGCTAGGTGCACTATACCCGAGAATGGTTCAGTAGATATGCCAGTAATGACATCCTTACGATGCAAACAGCACAGTGGTCTGAGTGAGACGAACCGTTGTTTCATCTGTAGAAGTCCTACCCACTTCGCTCGAAGATGCCCTCAAGCCACACAGCAAAATTAGGACCAAGGTTCTAGCCAAACAAATAAAAGCATGCGCAAAAGATTGCGGGATGAGCGCAAGAAACAGGCTGATCAGGTCGAGCAAGGAAGGATCAATTTCACCACTCTTGAAGACATTCATGATGGTACCCGTCATACCTTCCCTATTTCCAACTCACCTGGCTCTCTAGTTAGCGTATCAAGGATGAGTAATGTGTTGATTTGATTTCTAAATTCAGGTCAACAGAAATATAAAGAACTTGCATAACTTTCTTGGTCAGTATACTGCATTGCAACATGAGCAACGCATGCCCACGCACATACTCAGCACACTTGTGTGTACCACATTATGTGCATAAACCATGTGTACCATCACACCATGAACCGCACATCCACTAGCTTACCTCAGGACAAATGCACCAATCCGTGTGCATATTTCTTTATGGGTCATTGTATCCGTATATTACATCGACACAAACTTATCTCCCATGGGTGCTTTAAATCATTTAACCACATATCTGCATTGCCACATTGCAATTTCCATACTAGAAAGCTGTCAGATATAAGTGGACCGGCAGGTACAGAAGAGAAACCCAAATCTTAGACCTGGCCAACTACCTCAAAATAAGTTGAGCCTGTGGAATAAGATGTAGTAAAACAAATATCCTTACTGCTGTAAATTTTTTGAAATTTTTTGGAGAATTGTAACCCACAAAATTCAGTCTTTTGGTAAACCCCTATAATCCTATCAACTTGTAGCAGTCTGGCCACATGAATTTTTCCACCCACTTAAAAGCTTTTACTGAGAAAATGTTAAACATGAAGGTTGTAGATAACTGAGTATATAAGATACTGTAAAATTTTGAGAATTTTTAGTCATTATATTTGGTACTTACAGCCAAAATACTAGCCCTCTGTTCAGTCTGAAATCTGGGTCAACCTTCCTGCAAACACTGAATGATTTGACTATCTTAAGCTCTGTTTCTGAGTTGGAGTTGACTAGAGGAAATGATCACAATTATCTTAGGCACCCCCAGTAAAAATTTAAGAATTTTTCGACCATGGATTCCTCAGTTATGATCAATTCTATCAACTACCCAGAATCTGTCCTGCGAAAATCGTCAAGCACAAGCTCTTCTAAATAATGGAGAAGCCTAAATGTTTTACTACGAGAAGGATATAATTTTATCGTTCGAATCTCCATAGTGGATAAAATGAATCATGATCTCTGAAAACCAATTCTTGATAGGTCATCTCTCTCCAAAGCTTTTCAATCACTTGGGTATTAACGAAATATATCAAGACCCTAGGCAAAATTTCTCGCTAAATATATCCCATAATGCTATACTGAGACCACTTATAAATACCCGTTACACTCCAATTTTTGCCGATTATGGATTTCATGATTGGTTTGCCAAGCATCTCTCCAAGGCCTGATTCCATTTGGATCATATTGTGGTCTACATATCATACCACATACAATTAAATTCAATAGTGGTGCTCAACTCCTAGCACACTTTTTGGGTAATTCCTTGCAATCTTCTCATGTCGCCAAACTGATCCGAAGTTCAGCTTATCATCCTCGAACTGACGGCCAAACTGAAAAGTGGACCGAATCTTAAAAGACATGTTAAGATCTTACATCATTCATTATGACAACCATGAAGACAAATGCCCGTTTTTAGCAGAGTTCTGGCCCAGCTATCAAGCAAGCTTGAAAATGGCACTATATAAAGCGTCATATGATCAAAGGTGTCGAACTCCTCTGAGTTTGTCACAAACCGAAGACCAATAAATAATTGGACCAGACTTGATCATTAGGCAGAATAACAACCAAAGCTAATACAAGAAAATCTTAGAGCTGACCACTCTAGCCAAATGAATTATTTGGATAAAAAGAAGAAAATCTTTGCAACTTGAAGTCGGTAACAATGTCTACCTTCTGGTTTCACCACCCCAAAGATACACCGACTTGCCACACTTAGCTTATTCACCTGAATCTCGGGACGAGATTCTTTTTAAGGGGGTAGGCTGTGACACCTCTGGTGTCAGTTTAACCAAAGCTAGTCAATTAACATAACTTCACACACAAATGAGCTAAGAAAACTTAGATAATAACCCTATGTCTAGTTCTTGCAAACTTGTGTGTAAATGTATGTGTGCATGTGTTTGAAAAACAAAAATTGGTACCCTTTTAAACTTGACTTGACATGTGTGGTAAATAAGGCAATAAAATACACTTTTCATAATGAGCTATAAACTTGCTATGCAAATCAAACACAAACTGTAAAGCCCTCAAATGCAAAGATCAATGGAACCATTATTTGATTTATGAAGAGCTACTAGTTTAAACAAAATAAAAATTCGAACCAAAGGGTTAAACATTCCATTGGCTCATGATAACAAAGTTTTATACAAAACAATAATGCATCCTTGTATATGAGTATGTGTGGATATAAAACTTGTTCCTTTAATATTCTTGAACTTTCATGCTCTTTTTGTCACAAAAATTTAGTATAAAGACACACTCATATTTTTGTGACACATAGTTTAATTTAAAAGACTTTTTGGCAAATTCAAGATTTAAACAAATCAAATAGGAGTTCAATTTCTAGTAATAAGGAAGTTAAACATAACTTCAAACCAATGCAAAGAAGCCTATGAAAATGAATAGACATATTCACCATGTCATGTTAAACAAAAACCTAGTTGAAGCCTAGGAGTAAAAGTGCCAAAATTCACATGAAATGATAAGTACTTTAAATGGCAGTTTTTGAAATAATTAAATAACTCTCAAACCATTGCTCGAATGAAAAAGTGCATACCACGAAAGTTGTAGATCTCGAAAAACTAAGCAAAAATAGTATTCAACACTTTTTCATTTGAGGCCAATATGGAGGAGAAAATTAGAGTTTACATAACTGGATTTTTCAACTTCGAGAAAATTACAGAACTGCCACTGGCCGGTTCTTCAACCTCTCGCCTTCCTGCGCTCGGCCTACGGGCGGCGTTCCGTACGCCGGCGCGGCCACCTGGCTGCCCACGCGTTGCGCCAACGCCCAAAACCAGCCCCGCGCCCCTACTTTTCCCAAACCCGCTACCTTCTGGCGCTACCTGAGCTCGACACGTGCCCCGCCGCATCCTCTGCTCGCCACGACGACTGCCATGGCCGGCCGCTGCCGTGCCCCTGACCGAGCTCCCACGGACGACCCTTCCCCAGACAGCTCGCCCCTAGCACGACCTCCCCCTCCTTCCGGGCCTATAAAGGGCAGAGCCCAGCCCCTCGCGCGTGCCCAGCAAGGCCGCCGGCCATCTCTTGCGCCGCCGCTCGCCGGCCACTAGGGAAACCACCAATTCGGCCCCCTTTTCCCCAAAACTGAACTCCCAGCAACCTTCCTTGCCTCCGCACGAGCCTCCCAGACCCAGCCTTTGGCCCCTCCCCTCGCCGGACCACCGCCGGCGCGGCCAACCTCACCGCCGAGCACCGCTGCTCCGTGGAACTCCACCCTCCGCTTCCACATTGCCAAAATCAAGTGCACCACGACCTTCCTCACATCCTACCGGAGCTTCCCAGCCAGACCGCCCCACCCCAACACCGCCGGAGGGCCGCCACCGGCGATCAGACCCACCGCCGGCCGCCCCTCACCGCGGACCCGCCTCCTCAGACCCTCTCCCGACGAGCCACGGCCACCCAAAGGTAGCTCTCGAGCCCCTCTCCATTTTCCCCCACTTTCCCCTCGCCTCCGGTAACTCTCCTCGCCGGGAAACGCCGCGCCCGTTCCCTGCTCTGTTCTGAACTTCCGCCAGGGACTTCCCCTGAGAAGAAACAGAAACCCAGGGGCCTAAGTGAAAAGCTTACATGAACACTAGAATCAAAAGCTGCAAACTTGTAAATTCCATATAAAATCGTAGAAAATCAGAAAAATATAAACTCAAATGTTCTGGAATCCTTAGAACAAGAAATACAACTTTTGTTACATTCACATGTTCATATTTTGCTTTTATTTTAATCTGAGAAAAAGAATAAGAAAATCACCCTATGCTTGTTCAGGAAGTTCTACTCAACAAATGACCTTGATTTTTGAATATTTCATCACTAATGGAATATTAAGATCACATTAAAAAGATAACACCCAACCAAAACAGTTATCATTTTGGAACAATCAAGATTCTCTAATATGTTGTTGACTTTCTCGAATTAATGCTGGAAAATGTGCACATGAACTTGCCCTGGAATTTTTACTGCATGCATGTGAAACTGAATCCCTGTTAATCCCTAAATTTCAGATTTATTAGAGTTCATTTTCTATAGACCATGATTTATGCTTGTTTAATCAACTTAATTCTTCATATATAGTTCTTATGCTCAGAAAAATCTATATTTATTAACGAAGTCTCTTTTTAGCTCTGTGTTCCTGTCTAAATATTTTTAGCTACAGTTACTGAGTTTTACTTGGGTGAATAATCATGCTTAGCATCTTAGGGCTAGATTTACTATTTTTGTTCTGAGTAATCTACACCATAACTGATCTTGATTTTTGGACATGACCTGTTTTAGAGTATGTTATATCTGTAATAAAAATTTCATATGCATTACTTGTTAAATACACCTTGAGAAATTTATGCTAAATCATGTTAAGTTAAATGCATAACTAATTTATCTCATGGTTATAAAGCTCGATAATTTTTCTGGAGTATGTTTAGCTCATGAATAGGCTCTGGTAAAAATTTGAGAATCATATCCCTAGTACAACTCTCTGGAGAATTAATCTTAGTTAATGGCTTGTTGTTTTTGTTCTTTTTATTACCTCAGCTGTATAAGTGAATAAAATCTGGAAAAATTACAGTAATGAGTAGATGCTTGGTAGATGCTCCCATAAAATTTTTAGCACCAGAACCCATGTCAAACTTTCTGTACAAAAAGGTGAAGCAACTAGAGTAATCTACTTACATGCTTTGTTATGGTTAATTGCTTTATGATTAGATGCTGAAAACTATACCATAGATGCTAGAGTATATGATTTGAGTTACTTTAGTTTTTCATCACTAGCTCATGAGTAAATTGGTTGCTATGAAATAGTGAAAGCATGCTATATTTTAATGATAAAAATGAAAACCAAACCACACACATCTTTTATGAAGTAAAGTGAAATTAAGAACTACTCTATAAACGATTGCCCAGAAAATAAAGTTAACTAAGACCACCACAACAAACACATGCTATACTGGACTACAACTTTATAGTGAAGGAAAGAGATATATTTATATCATGTTGTAACAATATCATTTCTGCATGCATATAGAAACGGTAAATCTACTCGACGGTGATTACGAGTTGGTGCCCGCGAATACTACCACTCCGGAGAGTGTCTCTCTTAATTATACTGACTTGAATCAAGACCCGAACCAATGTTCGGAAGAGCCCAAGGCTATTTTTGAACAGTGCCCAAGAAGGCAAGCCCCGGTGCATAATCCCATTATTTTACGCCTTATATTCGTCTTACTATTTTGTATATGTTGTAATATTTTTATTGCGCATTTACGTTTTCTAGGAGTTGATCGAAAACCTTGGGTGCATGATCCCTAGGTACCTATGTTTGATACCCGGATCTTTTTATCGACTAGTTGCCCCGCTAACTAGGTACGATAAAAGTCAAGAGGTTTCCTGCCTTTCACGAGATTATAGGAGTTGACTGACTTTAATTCCTGCTGAAATATAAGGACAACGGGCGGGGTTGTGTAGTTGTGATACCCCGCTGGTGTAGTCGAAAATGGTTAAGGTCGCGGTGTGTGGCTCATTTCGTTAAGCGTTTGAAAGTACTAGCCACATGCCGAGAAATATGGTAATCGGTAAGCTGAAGTACCTGATTGGACCGGCGAGTGGAACGACCTTGCACCCTCTTGGTAGAAGTAGGTTTATTTTTGTCCGGACGTACGGGTGCAGAGACGTCGGGCTCTGTAGTCGGGGAGGGTGCCCCGGATCCACGGACTGGAAAGAAAGGGGAAATGTTGTGTGGGTGACTTGGTTCCCATACGTGTGGTCTAGGTTCCCCTGGCCAGGTTGAAATTCGATTCAGAATCGTCCGCCTCTCACGGCATGAGACTGCTTAATGTTTTCGGTCACACAGAGTAACAAGTGGAACATGATGATGATAATACTGCTGGTTGATTAAATGGTTGCTCTACCATGTTTGTGTAGAGTTAGATGCAAACTTAGAACGGTTAACCCAACTAGAAGATGGCTAGATAAAATCTGAAAATAAGGACCAACTCTTAGTGTCATTTTTGGCAAAACAAACCCCACCAACCAAAAAGCCTTGCATGTCTAGTTATCGGACTATGTTATATCCGGTGATGGGTCAGTCTTGCTGAGTATTAGTATACTCAGCCTTGCTTGTGGCACTGTTTTTCAGGTACTAACTAAGAAGATCTGTTTGCAAGTCTTACTTGGCCGTGTACCTTGCCTCCGGGCGGGTCTGTTGAGTGGGATGGTCCTTCAGCTGGTGCTGACAACCCTCCCGCTGAGTGACGCGTTTCATATGGGTTTTATCGATATGTCACTTCCTTTCGTTAGATGTTTTATTGCTTCCGCTGAGACTATAACACTTGAATAATTTGTGTAGTTCGGACTTCTGTAGTACTTTGCTACTCTGAACATGTTTTGTAATAAATTTTCTTTTCCGCTGCAAACTCTGAGATGTATGAAATGTCCTGTGTTGTAATCTCTGGGCTCACCTTCGTGTGAGTGTTGTCTGCTGATCCTGGAATAGCGTGGCTTTTATTGAGGCTTCACTCGAGGAACTACCGGTGAGTGTCAATTTGGGTCAGAGTTGCTTAGCAACAAAGATCAGTGCACCCAGGCCCAGTTAGTTTGGGTGGTTCCGCCACAGCGGCCCTTCTCGGAGAAATTCATGAAGATCCCTATGAGCATTTCCAAGAATTCGAGGAACTGTGTTCAGGTCTAGTAATCCTAGGCATGACACAAGAAGCCTTGCGGTGGAAATTGTTTCCTTTCTCTCTTATAGAGAGGGCGGAGCAATGGTACACCCGCACGATAGGAAATATGAGTGGTGATTGGGAGGAGCTTCGAGATGACTTTTGTTACTCGTTCTCCCTCACCGAACGCATAGACTCCCTACCGATCGACATCCTCCATTTTTAGCAACTAGAGAAGGAGTCCATAGGTGCAGCATGGGCTAGATTCTCACGCCTTTTGGCATCTATCCCAGACATATCTATACCCGATGAAGTATCGTTTGAAGTTTTCTACTCGGGTTTAGACATGGAAACTGCCCTAGAGCTTGACGACGCCAGCGGAGGATGGTTCATGCACACAACTCCGGAAGAAGGAAGAGATATCCTAGATAGTTTCTTAGAAGACTCTTTCTTCTCTACCGACCATAGTGAACCCCACCGGTAGGAATCCGCGTCGAGCCATGAGAGTCTCTCAACACCCGAATATGAGCCTTCATCTTCCACATCCCAATATTCATTTGTTGAGCCCTCTCCCGAACCATGAACACCGAAGGAAGAAGAAATTCAACCTTCGGAGTTCTCTTCCCGATTCGAGAATGACCCTTCAGGGAACATCAAAAACACCTCGAATTCTAGGCACGAGAAGCCTACGGAATCGTTGTGTCCTTATGAGACACTCGATAAAGTTTTCCGCCATACACCCGCAATTGATTGGTCAAAGGAGGCAAAGCGTGCTTCTGAAGCGATTCGAATTAGCCCAACCTCTGCAACCATCACTTGTTGTATGAAGGGAAAAATCGTAGAAGCTCTTCATGACCCTGCTGCTGAGGTTTGCATCTTACCCGAGGGCCTTTTGGACACTCTCGTGGGTAACAAGCCTCTAACCCCAACCGACAAGTACTTTAAAAGTCCATCCTAACTGTACTTTGAATGTCGGGGGATTGAAAGGGACGTGCCTATCACCATAGACAAACTCAAGGTGCATTTAGATTTTTATTTCTACGATATCCTCGATTTTGATCTTCTCCTAGGCCTCCCCCTAGAAAAAACTTCTCATGGGAGCCTAGATGAAAAGCTTTGGGAAACCGGCTCGGCCACTGCTACTCCTCATCTAGAAAATCTTTTGGCCAAGCCACTTCCCGAGCAGAACCCGCTCAAGGAGATGATGCATACATCTCTGTTCATATCATCCGAGCCCGTTCCCTTGGGAGTTCTAGAATCCTCTGAAGAATACGACTCGGAAGATAGCCTTCACTTTTGTGAAGAAGAACGCCCATCATCACCCTTGATCGAGTTTGAGCCTCTTCCCGATGGCCTAGAATCTGTTGTTCTCGACCTTGATCGAGATACAACTATGATCTTTCACGATGAACCTCTTGAGATGGAGAATCAATGGGCCATGGAATTTTGTGAGGCGCTGACTCTGGAGTCTGAAGAAAAGGATTCCTCAAATGAGCATGTGAATTTTACTTTTGACAGACCACATAAACCATGCTCATTCAATGCAACTCTAGAGTCAGGCACGCTTAGTGCACCATGCACACATGAGGACTACAACCAACTCAAGGTCCTCTTTTGCAAAATTTTCAGAAGGTTGGTTGTAGATGTATATGTTTATCGTTGTAACACTCCAATTTAAATTTCAGTATTTAATAATAAATTTAATTGACTTTATTTAATTTTCTAAGGTTTTATATGCTTAATCTTGCACTTAAATTAATTTTCTTTCATAAGGAATTAAAATTTTTCTAGGTTTAAACATGTTTGTGCATTCATGCTGGTGCATGGTTTTATTTTGGATGAGTGCATAGGGTTTGAATTCAAATTTAAATTTGAATTCAAATTAGTTGAGTGTTGTTTGGAAAAGAAAAGTGGAAGAAAAAAACCAGAAAAGGAGAAAACCAACCCAGCCCAACCCGCGCTCCAGCCCAGTTGGCCCACTTTCCCTTTTCCCCCGCACGCGGCCCAGCTCCCTTCCGCTTCGGCCCAGCTCGCGCACACGGCCCGCTCCACCCGCTCGCCCCACAGCTCGCGCTGCGTGTCGCCCTCTCCTCACTAACCAGCCTGGCCCACTTGTCGGCTCCATCGTCTCCCTCAAGCCGCGCACGCGCAACGAAACCCTGTGATCCCCGGCCGTGATCTCGCCGACCTTCCTTATCGGGCGCGCACGCTGAGATCCCCGGCGCCCCCTTTAAACACCCCCCCTGCGACCCCCCTTTCCCCTATCCTCGCCCCCGCAGCCGCCAACGCAACCCTGGCGCCGCCTCCACCCCGCTCCGCCCTGTCCCGCCGCGCAGGGCTCTGCGCCGCCGTGAACCCACCACCACGCTGCACCGCAGCCCCTGAAAACCACCGCCAGAGCTCGGCATCGAGCCCAGGAAGCTCCCCGAGGCCTCTTTCCTCGACCCCGGTCCTCGCCTGCGCCGGAATTTCACCGGAGCACCATCATAGGTAACATGGCCCGCCGCCGGAATTGCTCGCCGCCGTGGAATCATGGACCTCTCTGACCTCTTGTGCTTCTCCCCAGCAATGCCCAGAGTCGATCCGTGCAGCCCAGAAGCCTTGAGCAGCGCTGGATCGACCTACTCCGCGAGCTCCACTCCACCTCCGCCGCCAGTCAACGTCGTCGACACCCCTGCACGGCCTCCCAGCGCAATTCAAACCCTCGGTGAGCATCAGCACGTTCCCCTGCTCCTTTGGCACCAGGCGTCGTAGGCCGTAGCGCACACTAGGTGCCCGTGCACCTCACGCCGGCGCTTCCGCCGCAGCGCACGCCATGCTCTGCCATGGCGAGTCCCCTGTAGCGCACGCCAGCCACCACGCGACCCTGGTTCGGGTTTCGCGCTCACTCAACACACGCACACGCACCCTTTGGCAGCCGTTTCCTTCCCATTTCGGACTACACGCTCGCACGCCGGTGAACCCTCACCGCCCAGGGCCATCCTGCCGTTGCGCACCCTGCAAGAGCCACCGTAGACCCGCGCAGACACCCTAGTGGGTTACGCATGTCGAGCACTTTCTTTTGCACCAGATAACGGCCCGAATAGACCCCTGTGGCGCCGGATTGCTCAATTCCGGCGAAACCCCGCTGCGGGAACGCGTCGCCGGCGAGCGGCGCCGCCGCCCGCACGCCCAATTGTCCTGAGCCACTCGATCCAGATCCAAGAGCCCAGAATAGATCATACCGCTTCAGCCTGGACTTTTTGCTAAAGAGTCCCTGAGTTTTCCCTAAATCAACCCGCCGTCTTGGTTAGTTCAAAAGATATTCCAACCAGGCCCAGTTTTTAGCACTTAGACCCCTGAGCTTTTTAGATTTCGAACCCGTAGTCCAGACCCTGCATTTTTACGCGCTAGCCCTTAGAACTAAGGTTTAATTACATTTAGGTCCTCGGTTTTTGCACAGAACCCCTAGAACTTCCAGTTTTCTCACAGTTTAGCCCCTAGACCTTGTTTTAGCTCTAGATTTCACGTTCTAGCTCCGTTTTAGGTGTTCTTTATGTCCACGCGATCGTTGTAATGTGTAGAATAGTTCCATCTTAGTTTTGTTCGCTGTTTTTATGTATTGTTGTACTGTTTCTTAGTGATAGCCTTTGTTTGCATGTATGTTTATGTTGTTGCCTTGTTTTTGGCCATGTGTTCGTGAGTAGACGTTGAGCTACCGGAGGAGCATCAGTACCAGTACCTGGAGCAGCCATCATCTTCTGAGCAGTTTGAGCAGCAGGAACAGTTTGAAGAAGCAAGTATAACATGAACAACACCTATCACTTTTAAATACAATTTCATACTGCATTTTAATATTGTATGCCTATAAGGACTTTACTAGCCACTTTGTATCCTTTATATATCCCTTGGGTTGCATTTTGGTTAGTTGTG
Organism: Panicum virgatum; assembly: GCF_016808335.1. Lineage (NCBI taxonomy): Eukaryota > Viridiplantae > Streptophyta > Magnoliopsida > Poales > Poaceae > Panicum > Panicum virgatum. Next base: position 11,402,950 of record NC_053152.1, read on the forward strand.
CTAGGTGTCGTGCTATAACACACTTGGTCCTTTTTAATTAATTTGATTAATGGTATATGCAACTTAATTCTAGGAGTGGCCCTCTGTGATTTGTGCTTGAGTGGCTCACGTCTCGTTAAAAAGTGGTTTTTCTAGAAACATGGTTTAGGGGGCTAGCACGGTGCTTAGTGCTTGGTTAGCCACTCTCCATAAGCACTGGTTCATAGAGCGACAACCTGGGACAACAGCGCTACCACGAGACTGGAATGGGACGGTCTTGGCTTACTAATTAGGTCTTTTTGGTTTGGAGTAACTTAATTGCGGGGCAAGGGTGGTAAGCTTCAATGGTCCCTACTCCTCCGGCTTGGTCTGTGCTCTGTGTCTTGTACCCCCGTGAGGTGGGCCCCATCGTTGCTAATCCAACTCTTCGCGGTTACGCCTTACCAACGGGATTCTTTGTAACGGCCTCGTAGTGAGTTTGCTAGCCATCTCACCTACAGAAGTGTGATGAACAACTAGCGTAGCTCACGACTTGTGGGTAAAGATGTGCAACCTCTGCAGAGTGTAAAACTGGTATACTAGCCGTGCTCACGGTCATGAGCGGCCCAGATCCTCCTTTTGATTAGTGGGGTTATCTTCCTTTGATTAGTGGGGTTTCCCGGGTGGCTTGGTTTGGTTGGGTTTGGTTCTCAGTAGTTCATAATTAATTTGATTAATTACTATGTAACTGGGTTTATGGTAAATCATCAACTTGTAGTAATTAGTTTTAATAAAATTTTGCCAAGATTAAAAGCTATTGCAGTTGAGTCAGCCAACCTTAGAGCCTCATAGTTTGTGTTATACTTGTTGAGTACCAGTTGTGTACTCACACTTGCCTTCTCTACTCTTTTTCCTCTTGCTCTTTTGGGGATACTCTACTGCTGCTCAGTTCCTGCCGACGCGGAGGAGTTCACCCGAAGCTCCTAGGAGTACGAGGACTTCTAGGCGTTCGTCTCCCAGTCGACGTCCTTGTGGTGCCCAGCTTCCGAGAGTTTTCGTATATGTATTTACGCTTCCGCTGTATCAGACATTTTATCATTTATGTAATAAATCACATTCGTACTCGCTTTATTATATCTTTTTATGTGATATGTCCTGTGATATACTGTTCATTCTGTTGTATATACGTGTGACTTGATCCTGGCACGTATATGTTTGCTCGGTTTATGTCCTTTTGTAAACCGGGTGTTACAGAGTGGTATCAGAGCTATATCAACTATAGGAGGAAAGCCTAGATAGGACTGGTCGAGTTATAGGTCTTCTTCTCTCTAGCCTTGTCTGCTGAAACTACTTTGCTATTATATTCCTTGAATTCTGAGATTTTTACTCGTCTTGCCTTGATTTTTCTCTATGGAATAGTTTCCGTAGATTCTGGCCTGATGTAAGTCGACTGACCATCATAGGTGTAAGCTAAATGACCCTTTATAATAGCACGATAGAACGTTCTATGACACGTTGAGTTAGTCGAGTCGCGTGCTAAACTCGACTAAAGTGTGAACTTTTGAATGCTTGTTATTATGCAAATGTTTGATTTGGATTTTTGGTTGATTGCATAGCTTAGTAGTTAAATTTGTTTAATGAAAATTAGTCTTAAGTTAAAGTTTAATCAATTAATAAATTTGAGTTAGATCGTTGGGGGTAAAACCGTCCACTCTATCATGTCTACTTTATCATGCCTAAGTCTTCCTTGCAGAAAGATATCATTTCCGTCAGAAATTATTTCTGCAATATCTTTACTCATACATCTTTTGTTCAAATCAGATGGTGAACACTAGGAGCACCAGTTCCGGTTCTGGCCAGCAGGGGCAGAACAACCAGGGTACCGGAATGCCGATGCCTCCACCCTTGACTCCGGAGCAGTTCTTCCAGCTCCAGATGCAGATGATGGCCACCCTGAACAACACCGTTCAGGCACTGCAGCAGGTCCACGCTCAGCTGCCGCCTCCGCCTCCACCACAGCAGCCCCGCGACAGGTGCGCGAAGTTTCTGAGGGGTCACCCGCCGACGTTCTCCCACACGTCTGATCCACTCTAGGCGGACGACTGGCTCCGTGCAGTGGATCGTCAGTTGGACATCCCCAGTTCGATGATCGGGAGCGTGTCTTGTACGCAGTAGGACAGCTGCGAGGGGCAGCTTTGGATTGGTGGGAGTCCCACCGGGTTTAGGACCACGAGGCTTTCGCCTGGATCCAGTTCCGGGAGCAGTTCTGCAGCTACAACGTCCCCGCAGGCGTGATGAAGACGAAGAAGGAGTTCCTTGCGCTTAAGCAGGTAAAACTCAGATATAATCATTTAGCGTTTCCTTTTGAGCTAATATCCCTTTGTTCTATCTTTTAGAAGCATGAGCTAATCATTCGTCATACATCTGCCTTTTTCACTTCAGGGAACTATGACGGTCATGGAGTATCGTGATAGTTTCCTTCAGCTCGCTCGCTACGCCCCTACCGAGGTCGCGGATGATCGCGACAAGTAGGAGCACTTCATGGAGGGTCTCGAGGACTACATCCAGTACACGCTGCTCAACCTCCACTTCGACGACTTCAACCATCTGGTTGACAGCGCGCTCAACACAGAGCGCAAGCACCGGGAGATGGAGGATAAGAAGAGGAAGATCACTCCAGTTGCTTCCGGCAGCAACACCCGTCCCCGCCTCCAGCCGCCACAGCAGCAGCAGCAGTATTGGCCAACCCAGCAGTACCAGCAGCGTCCGCAATAGTACCCACCTCGACAGCAGCAACAGGCGGGCCGGGGCCCGAGGTTTCCAGCACCTCCGGCTCGTGCCGCACCACCAGCTCCGCCAGCACCTCAGGCTCCACGGCAGGCAACTCCTCCTGCCAGACAGCAGGCTCCAGGACTCCCTCGCACCTGCTATCACTGCGGCCAGCCAGGGCACTACGCCAACTCTTGCCCCCGGAAGGCGCAAGTGGGACAGCAGGGGCGCCCAGCTCAGTCCAGGGCGCCACTTCAGGGGAGGGTGAACCACGTTACGACCGAGTCAGCGGCCGAGGCTCCCAATGTGGTTATTGGTACGTTCATGGTTAATTCATATCCAGCTACAGTGCTTTTCGATACTGGTGCTACACATTCCTTCATTACACAGTCTTTTGTCGAGCAACATGGTATTCGTACTAGCACAATAAAGAGGTGCCTGTTAGTATCTTCACCGGGAGGATAATTGAGGTCTCATACTTTCTGCCCCAGAGTCAGTGTATCCATAAGGGGGGTAGGTTTCAGCACAGATCTGATGGTGCTAGACACCAAGGTCATCGATGTCATTCTGGGGATGGAGACACTTGCTAAGTGGGGAGTCCGGATAGATTGTGCTCAGAGAACAGTCTTGTTATCGGCTCCCAATAGTCAGGAGGTTACTATCAGTTCAGTGGAACCTTCTGGATTTCTTCATCAGATGGAGGCTAGACCTACGGATGGTATTCGCGTGGTGTCTGAATTCCCGGATGTCTTTCCGGATGATTTGCCAGGTATGCCGCCTGAACGCGACATTGAGTTTTCTATTGATCTCCTGCCTGGCACAGCTCCTATTGCGAAGCGGCCCTACCGTATGGCACCAATCGAGCATGAGGTAGTTAAGAAGACTATAGATGAGTTGCTAGCCAAGGGCTATATCCGTCGCAGCTTTTCTCCTTGGGCTTTTCCGTTGTTGCTAGTAGATAAGAAGGATGGTTCGAAGAGAATGTGCGTCGATTATCAGGATCTGAACGCAGTTACCATCCAGAACAAGCATCCGCTGCCCCGTATTGAGGATGTTTTTGATCTGCTTCAAGGTGCTTGTGTATTCTCGAAGATTGATCTGCGTTCGGGTTATTTACAGCTGAGGATCCGTCCCGAGGATATTCCAAAGACGGCATTCACCTACAAGTATGGGCTGTATGAGTACACGGTCATGTCTTTCGGCTTCACTAATGCCCCGTCTTTCTTCATGCACCTGATGAATATGGTTTTCATGGATTATCTGGATGTTTTCGTGGTGATCTTCATTGATGATATTATGATCTTTTCCAAGTCAGAGGCAGAGCATGAAGTTCATCTGAGGCTCGTGTTGCAGAGATTGAGGGAGCATCAGCTGTATGCCAATTTCAGCAAGTGCGAGTTCTAGATTGACGAGGTTCCATTCCTCGGTCATATCATCTCCAAGGGAGGCATTGCAGTTGATCCGAGCAAGGTGAAGGATGTGCTCGAGTAGGAGACACCGCAGACGGTGAAGGAAGTCTGGTCATTCTTGGGCTTAGCAGGATATTATCGGAGGTTCATTGAGAATTTCTCCAAGATCGCGAAGCCCTTGACTTCTTTGCTAGAGAAGAATGCGGATTTCATATGGACTGATGAGCGTCAGATGGCATTTGATGAGCTGAAGAAGAGGTTGACTACGGCGCCAGTCCTTCCTCTACCAGACCAGAGCAAGAGGTTCACGGTGTATTGTGATGCTTCGAAGGATGGTCTTGGTTGTGTCCTGATGCAGGAGGGCAGAGTGATTGCTTATGCTTCACGGCAGTTACGTCGGCATGAGCTGAACTATCCCACTCATTATCTTGAGTTAGCCGTAGTTGTGCATGCTCTGAAGATTTGGAGGCAATACTTGTACGGGCAGCAGTGTGATATCTACACTGATCACAAGAGCCTCAAGTATATTTTCACGCAGAATGAGCTGAACATGTGGCAGAGGAGATGGTTAGAGTTGGTCAAAGATTATGACCTGGAGATTCACTATCATCCGGGTAAGGCCAATGTTGTGGCAGATGCTCTGAGCAGAAGAAGCTATGTCAACATGGTCGTGGCTTTCTAGATGCCTCCAGAGTTATGCGAGGAGTTTGAGCAGTTGAGTCTAGGTTTCTTGCATCATACTTCGAGTGCAGCATTCGACGCAGTACCCACTCTAGAGGCAGAGATCCGGCAGCATCAGAAGGAAGATGAGAAGCTACAAGAGATTCGTAAGTTGCTCAAGAAAGGCAAGGCCCCTCATTTTAGAGAGGATGATCAGGGAACCTTATGGTACAAGAACCGGATCTGTGTGCCAGATGTGAAGGATCTCAGAAAGTTGATCCTGAGTGAGGCTCATGATACAGCTTACTCTATTCATCTGGGCAGTACCAAGATGTACTACGATCTCAAGGAACGCTTCTGGTGGTATGGGATGAAGCGTTCAGTGGCAGAGTATGTGGCTATTTGTGACACCTGTCAGCATGTCAAGGCTGAGGATCAGAGGCCAGCAAGTCTGCTACAGCCATTGAAGATTTCAGAGTGGAAATGGGAGGAGATCACTATGGACTTCATTGTTGGGTTACCTCGTACTCAGAAAGGGTACAACTCTATATGGGTAGTAGTGGATCGTTTGACGAAGGTTGCTCACTTCATTCCAGTGAACACTACTTACTCCGGTGCTAGACTTGCAGAGTTGTATATCTCCCAGATTGTCTGTTTGCATGGTGTGCCCAAGAAGATCATATCTGATAGAGGATCACAGTTCACTTCATGGTTCTGGGAGTAGCTCCATGATTCGTTGGATACAAAGCTGCGCTTCAGTACCGCCTATCATCCTCAGACAGATGGGTAGACAGAGAGAACCAACCAAGTGTTGGAGGATATGCTGAGAGCTTGTGCTATTCAGTATGGTACTAGTTGGGATAAGTGCCTGTCGTATGCTGAGTTTTCCTACAACAACAGCTACCAGGCCAGTCTGAAGAAGTCCCCCTTTGAGGCATTGTATGGCAAAAAGTGCAGGACTCCCCTCTATTGGGATCAGATTGGTGAGAAGCAGCTCTTTTGCCCTGACATTATAGAAGATGCAGAGCAGATGGTACAGACTGTGCGGGAGAATCTGAAGATTGAACAGGCTAGGCAGAAGAGCTATGCAGATGGCAAACGGAGGGACCTGACCTTCAGCGTTGATGATTATGTATATCTGAAGGTGTCTCCGATGCGAGGAATCCACAGATTCAACGTCAAGGGGAAGCTAGCACCTCGGTATATTGGTCCATTCAAGGTGCTAGAGAGGAAAAGCGAAGTTGCTTATCGCCTGGAGTTGGCTACCAGTCTCTCTAGAGTGCATGATGTCTTCCATATTTCTCAGTTGAAGAAGTGTCTACGAGTACCTGAGGAGCAGGCACCACTGGATGGGTTGGATGTGCAGGAAGATCTGACCTATACTGAGCATCCGGTGAAGATTCTAGAGACATTAGAGAGGGTTACACGGAACAAGCACATCAAGATGTGCAGAGTTCAGTGGAGTCATCACAGTGAAGCTGAGGCTACATGGGAGCGAGAAGATGAGCTGAGTAAGACATATCCAGATCTCTTTGCTAGCCAGTCCAGCTGAATCTCGGGGACGAGATTCCTATAAGGGGGTAGGGTTTGTAACACTCCAATTTAAATTTCAATATTTAATAATAAATTTAATTGGCTTTATTTAATTTTCTAAGGTTTTATATGCTTAATCTTGCACTTAAATTAATTTTCTTTCATAAGGAATTAAAATTTTCTAGGTTTAAACATGTTTGTGCATTCATGCCGGTGCATGATTTTATTTTGGATGACTGCATATGGTTTGAATTCAAATTTGAATTTGAATTCAAATTAGTTGAGTGTTGTTTGGAAAAGAAAAGGGGAAGAAAAAAACCAGAAAAGGAGAAAACCAACCCAGCCCAACCCGTGCTCCAGCCCAGTTGGCCCACTTTCCCTTTTCCCCTGCACGCGGCCCAGCTCCCTTCCGTTTCGGCCCAGCTCGAGCGCACGGCCCGCTCCACCCGCTCACCGCGCAGCCCGCGCTGCGCGTCGCCCTCCCCTCATTGACCAGCCTGGCCCACTTGTCGGCTCCATCGTCTCCCTCCCGCCGCGCACGCGCAACGGAACCCCGTGATCCCCGGCCTTCCTTATCGGGCGCGCACGCCGAGATCCCCGGCGCCCCCTTTAAACACCCCCTACGACCCCCCTTTCCCCTATCCTAGCCCCCGCAGCCACCACCGTAACTCTAGCGCCGCCTCCACCTGCTCCGCCCTGTCCCGCCGCGCAGGGCTCTACGCCTCCGTGAACCCCCACCATACTGCACCCCAGCCCCTGAAAACCACCACCAGAGCTCCGCATCGAGCCCAGGAAGCTCCCCGAGGCCTCTTACCCTGACCCCGGTCCTCGCCTGCGCCGAAATTTCACCGGAGCACCATCACAGGTAACACGGCCCACCGCCGGAATTGCTCGCCGCCGTGGAATCATGGACCTCTCTGACCCCTTGTGCTTCTCCCCAGCGACGCCCCGAGTCGATCCGTGCAGCCCAGAAGCCTGGAGCAGCGCTGCATCGACCTCCTCCGCGAGCTCCACTCCACCTCCGCTGCCAGTCAACGTCGTCGACACCCCTGCATGGCCTCCCAGCGCAATTCAAACCCTCGGTGAGCATCAGCACGTTCCCCTGCTCCTTTGGCACCAGCCGTCGTAGGCCGTAGCGCACACTAGGTCCCGTGCACCGCACGCCGGTGCTTCCGCCGCTGCGCACGCCATGCTCGGCTGTAGCGAGTCCCCTGCAGCGCACGCCAGCCACCACGCGACCCTGGTTCGGGTTCGCGCTCACTCAACACACGCACGCGCACCATTTGGCACCCGTTTCCATCCCATTTCGGACTACACGCTCGCACGCCGGTGAACCCTCACCGCCCAGGGCCGTCCCACCATTGCGCACCCTACTAGAGCCACCGCAGACCTGCGCAGGCACCCCAGTGGGTTACGCATGTCGAGCACTTTCTTTTGCACCAGATAGCGGCCCGAATAGACCCCTGTGGCGCCGGATTGCTCAACTCCGGCGAAACCCCGCCGCGGGAACGCGTCGCCGGCGAGCCGCGCCGCCGCCTGCACGCCCAATCATCCTGAGCCGCTCGATCTAGATCCAAGAGCCCAGAATAGATCATACCGCTTCAGCCTGGACTTTTTGCTAAAGAGTCCCTGAGTTTTCTCTAAATCAACCCGGAGTCCTGGTTAGTTCAAAAGATATTCCAACCAAGCCCAGTTTTGAGCACTTAGACCCCCTGAGCTTTTTAGATTTCGAACCCGCAGTCCAGACCCTGCGTTTTTATGTGCTAGCCCTTAGAACTAAAGTTTAATTATGTTTAGGTCCTCGGTTTTTGCAAAGAACCCCTAGAACTTTCAGTTTTCTCACAGTTTAGCCCCTAGACCTTGTTTTAGCTCTAGATTTCACGCTCTAGCTCCGTTTTAGGTGTTCTTTATGTCCACGCGATCGTTGTAACACGTAGTATAGTTCGAGCTTAGTTTTGTTCACTATTTTTATGTATTATTGTACTATTTGTTAGTGTTAGCCTTTGCTTGCATGTATGTTTATGTTGTTGCCTTGTTTTTGGCCATGTGTTCGTGAGTAGACGTTGAGCTACCGAAGGAGCATCAGAACCAATTGATTAGCCCATAGGACAAAAAGCTTCCGGCTTGATAGCAATTGTGAAACAATGGTTTGTGGCCAATGTAAGACAATTGTGTGGTTTGAACCATATGAGCAATGAAAAAAAATTTGTACCTTAGTCCATGGGATCATCAAATTGCACTTCTCCCCCACATTGACTAAGTACCTCCCCCTATCACCATGCATCCTTTTGCATTGCATTTTTCATTCCTCCCCCTTGCTAATGGCATCATTTACTCTAAAATTTGCTTGCTTTTAGGGTACATTTCTCCCCCTTTGTCATCAAACACCTAAAAGCTTCATAACCACTAGCAACAAAGAGCATTAGTAGCAAAAGAAATTTACTAGTGATAGAGTGTTATACCCACTAACTTTGGCATATCTCCCTTTGTTTGAACAAGCTCCCCCTTTTTCAAAGCTTGTGGCACCTCCTATCTTGACACCAGTTGTGATGCCAATTGTGACTTGTAGAGATAGTGTTCAAAAGAAATTTGAACTCATGGAGATAGCTCTAGGTGACTACAATAAATAGCACTTGCAAAGCATATTAGTCACACAAATATAAGTTATAGAGTTAGCTCCCCCTAAAAGTGTGCATTAGTGCTTGAATTACTTTAAACAAATGTATGCACTTGTAATTCACATAATGAGGATTTAACTTTATAACTTGCTAATCATGGCACCATAAGCAAGCAATTGATATCAAAAGCATTTTTACCACGAGTATGAGAGATATCAAAATTGCAAGATATGCTATGGACGACATATGCCATGAGAGGGAAACAATTAAGCTCATGTAGGTTGCAACAAGATATGGTAAATCATAGACAACCTACCATATGAAATTTCTAGGAAAGCATATCAAATGAAAGATACCAATTGTAAAGATAAGATCATGCAATCCTAGAGAGGCATTGAGCTACAATGATGCATGAAGGATATCAAATGAATTGAGATCATCCTTTTACCTTGCTCATTACCTCATATGTAGGGGAGGGGAATTTGGGTCACTAATCTTTAATCCACAACTTGGCTTTAATTCAACTTTGCATGATGCATCCCTACTCATGCATCCCAAACCTTGTCAAGCCTCCAAATTCCCCGTCGCACTTGTTTGGTGCCTAAGTCTAAGGGACCCAAACCTTTTGAGAGCCATCCATGGTATGAATAATATCCTTGGGCACCCAAATAGGCCGGTTCCATCCATATGTTCTCCACCCCATGACATGAGCTACCACCTTGCCATTTTTCTTCTTTTCAAGTATGTAGTGGTTGCTCTTTTGCTTGTTCTTGTGGGTGGGCTTGGTGTACATGTATGACGACTTCAAGTATGGAGATGTGTTTTTCTTGATCTCCTTAGCCTTCTTGTGTCCCTTCTTGCTCTTGTTCAAGTTCTTGGGCTTGCTATTTTCTTTGCCCTTTGCTTTGCACTCTTTCTCCTTGCATTGGTAGGACTTGTGGCCTTCTTTGCAACACTTGAAGCAGTCACGGTTTCTCCCTTCTCAAGCTTCTTCACGCCCGCGGAGGTGTTATCTTGAGAAGGTTGGACTTGCTCTTGAGTGTACGTTCCTTTGAGCCGCCTCAAGTCCGCCATTAGTCTTTCTACCTCTTGTTTGAGCTCATCATTTTCCTTAGCAATTAGATCATCACATGTTTCTACAATCACATCCTCATTGCAAGGGGTTAGATCACAAGAGGTAGACGCATCTACCTTGACAATGGGAATAGCACAAAGAATATTGCAAGGAAAAGATTTATCCGATGATGATTCACTTTTAGATTCAAGACTCTCATATTTCATTTTAATCTCTTCATGCTCATTGTCTAACAAATTGTATTTGTTTAGCAAGTTCTCATATCTTGAGACAAATAAAGCATGAAGTTTTTCTTTAGCCTTGAGAGCTTTGATTTCTTCATTTTGTTTAGTGAGATATTCTTGTTGATTATGGAGGAGTGTCATCATCTCACTAATTTCATCGGTTTCAACATCGAATTCATCATTGGAGGAGGAGTCATCACTTACATCGTTATTACCTAGTGCCATAAGACACATGGGTGGTGGTGATGTCCTCCGAGGGCGATGGGTGGTGGAGCTCGTGGAATTTTTCTTGATACTTGAGTTTTCACCACTTTTCTTGGGCTTGTAGATGGCGGAGAGAGCTTGGGATCTTGACTTGTTCTTTTTCTTCGCCATCTTCTCCATCCCAACCGCACTCCCTCTAATGAGTGTTTTGTACCCAAGCTCATAGAGCTCATGTACATGCTCGGTAATCTTGCGGTGGCGGTATAGCACGGCCCTTGGATATTCTTCATCACTTGAAACTTGATTCAACATCACTATCTTCCTCATCCTCTACTTCTTGTTCAATTGAGCTTGATGAGTCTTGTCGCCTTGGTTGGTTCTTGCATGAGTGCTTGGCGGCGAGACTCTTTTTTCTTTAAGAAGAGGTGGACTCTTGCTCTTTCTTCTTTGTCATCCCCATACTATATTCATGGGCGATGATTTGATTGATGACTTGGTTGGGAGTGATCTTGACCAAGTCTTGTTTTTGCAAGAGAGCGTTGATGATGTCATAATCGGGCTTGCGAAGGCTTCGGAGGATCTTGCAGTTAATTTCTTCATCTTTAACTTGATTGAGACCTAAGGCATTGATTTCATTTACAAGAGTATTTAATCGTGAGTACATGTCATGAGCATTTTCATTTGGATGTTGCTTAAAGCTAATTAGCTCCTCGCCGAGAATATGATATTTTTGATTGGCAACATCCTTTGTGCCCTCATGATTCTCGACAATTTGCTTCCATAGCTTATGAGCATTTTCATTTGCAAATACACGATTAAACACACTATCACATAGAGAAGACAATAGAATTGATTTTGCAATGGCATCATATTGTCTCTTGGCCTTAGTCTCATTTTTCTTGCCTAATTCGGTTACACGCCAAACATCAAGCCCACGGGCTTGGAGATGTGCTTGCATAAGCACTTTCCATCGTGGAAAACCCGTGCCATCGAAAAATGGAGCCCTATCGGTACTCATCCCTTCCCCGGACATGATACTCACTCGACGGTGAAGTCGACGGGTCTCCTATGAGCTTTCTCACAAGTTTACCAATAGAATTGGCTAATCCTCGTAAGAGGTGTGAGACCAAGCCTCAGCTTCTATTTTGTTTGTTCATTGCACCGGTGAGTACAATTTGCTCATCCTTGGTTTAACCGGTGATAGCAAAATGTCTCTGTCTTGTTTGTTTTGACTTGATTTCTTCACGGTCCCTTCAATTCTTTGTCCTTTGGACCGAAGCGGAACCACCATAGGAGCGGCCCTTCGGGCCTAGCTACGCCTATCTTCTCTTTGTCATCGCTTGAACCTAAAAGCCTGAGAATGGTCATCTTAACAATCATATTAGTCCAAGTGTTGTGTGTGTCATCAATCGCCAAAACATTATATTGAAATATGGCATGAGAGGTCATTTTCGCTACAACCACTCAGTTGTCTAATAGTCCCACAGTTTGTAGAGGTAGCCGGCAGGTGGTGACAGCCCTGTTCGAGCCTTTTAGTAATCCTCCACGTTCGGATATCAGATAGAGCACATATTGGAACTATCGGCTTGTATAAGCCGGTCGATACCTTTAGCTCGAAGTATAATGGCGACGTGATCTCTTCTTCTAAACATAGATTATAGATCTTAGAAAGTCCTCTCTTTCCTATCCTCCTACACCAGTGTGTGTGTCCTTGGACAACCTGAACCCATAGGTAGTGTACTCACGGTCCCTAGTGGATATGATACCCTGGACTACTCTTGAGTGAAAGTTACAGCAGTATCCGTGCACTTACGGATTTTATTCATGACGTTACAAAATACAAACAGCGCCCATGCCCCCTGGGCGTGGACGTCGTGGTGGGTCCCACGGTCGTGCTCGGCTGACGTCGTCAGCTGACGCGGCCAGCGAGCCCTATTCTTCTTAATCACGCATGAGTCCGAGGTTATGGGAACCCACATCCCCATTACACTGACAGTAGCCCCGGGCCCACCAGTAACCCACGGAGTGGGTTGGTGGTGGGGCCTAGAGGCCTATCAATGTTGCTGTCGATCCGGCTCCCATGTCGTCGTCGTGGGGGTCGCGCCGAATGTGTCGGGAGAGTCGAGGCGCCGCGGCAGCGGATCCTTCTGCTGATTCGCCTCCCCCCCGCCCATAGGTATATAAGAGGATGGGAGAGCATAGCTGGCCGTTTTCGCCTTCTTCCTGCTCGCGCCCTTCTTCTTCTCCCCCGCCCCCACCCCCCGGCTTCCACAGCTTCTGCCATGGCTCGCTTGGGCACGCAGGCTAGCAGTCTGCGAATCCTAAACTTCGTCCCCTCGGCGGTGGACGATGAGGCCGGCAGGCACCGCGCTGCATCGGGGCAGAGCATTTCCAGTACTCCGCAACACTCGGGAGGTGGTAACCTTTCTCCCCTTCCTCTTGGTGGGGTTGGTCCCTCTGTACTCGCCGTTCCTCATGGAGGTGCTGGAGGAGTTCGGCCTCCATCTCGTGCACCTCACCCCCAATGCCGTCCTTACTCTTGCGCTTTTCGTGCATGTGTGCGAGGCGTTCGTGGGGGTGAGCCCATCCGCCAGTTCTTTAGCTTGGTGAGGACCCCTTCTATCTCCCCCGGCCCCGGCACCGCCCTCCAGAACCGTACAGTTGGCGGTGTGGTCTTCATGCGGCGCAGCAATGACTTCCTCCCCCTCGCCCGGAAGGGCAAGTGGGAGAATTGGGAGAGGCGGTGGCTTTACATGTAGGTGGATGATCCCTCCGCGCGCCTTCGCCTCCCTCGGGGACCGCTGGCGAGCAACCCCCTGTGGTCCGAGTTGCCAGCGCTGGAGCCCGCGTGGAGGCCAGTGCTGGACCTGATCGATGCGCTCCGGGCGGTGGGTCTTACCGCGACCATGGTGGCCACAGACTTCTTCCGTCGCTGTATCGCCCTGCTCCAAGCCCGCCCGCACCTAGCGTGGCATTACACTGATGATGTTGACGCCGGACGTGTGGCACGCGGCTCGGAGTCCAATCCTGGCACCGATACGGTGGCGGCGTGGTTGGACATGACCTTGGACGAGTGGGACCCAGCGGTGGCCTTCTTCCCCGAAGGGGTGGTACCCCTATGGGAGGATCCGGCAGTGGAGATTGTGCTCAACGGCCTACCGGTGACTGACCGTCGGGCGGTGATTCCCCAGTCATGGCATCTTCTTCTGCAGGTGGGCGGATGCCGGTGTCGAAACGGCCGATGCTGCTTTCCCCGACGTGGCGGTAAATGCGCCCAGCGGGTACCTGGTGCGCCTTGGTCTTTTGTAATTTTCTTGTTTTGCTTTTAGGACGGCACCTTGATGCATCTCCTTTTATCTGGACAGGAGCGATGCTGGTGGTCCTGCGGCAGGTACCGCGGTTGTTGTGCCATAAACAGGCTTTCCAATGGGGGCACCGTCTGCGCCCATCGCAACGTTCGCCGTGCCGCTGTCCGTGGTTGATGCGGCAGCCGCGGACATGGGGGCGTCGTTATCCTTGGTTCAGGAGGGGGCGCTTGGCGTTGGCAGTGGGAGTCACCCCCTGGCCATGGCGGTGTCAGAACAGGAGGGTGCAGTGGCTGTGCCGTCTCCGGAGGGGGCGCCGCTCGCCGTTTTGTCGGTGGCGCAGATCACCGCCGCGATGGGGGTGGCTCTTCAGGGCCTACGCGGGCTCCAAGTGCGTGGAGCCACGTTCGACCCCACTGACCTGGAGGCCCGAGAGAATGACCTCCAGGGCCGCGAAGCGGATCTCTAGCATCGCGGGGAGCAGCTCCAGGCAGCCCTGGACAATGCCTACCGCCAGGAGGAGGCCGCGGCGTCGGAGGGGCGGCGCTATGCAGCAGAGGCGGACACCCTCGCCTCCAAGGAGACCGAGCTCGCACGGAGGGAGGTGGAGGTTGCCTCCCGTGCGGCGGCCTTGGACGCGCGTGCGTGATCTTTGACCGACCGAGAAGGGGCCATCCACCGAGAGGTGACTCTCGCGACCGCAGCCAAGAATCGAGCAGCGGAAGTCGAGCGTGAGGCCCATGATCGTGTCTCGGCAGCGGTGGCATATGCGACCACTAGGGTGGAGGGCGCTTGCTTCCTCCTCGAGACTGAGTGCCAGGAGGACGCCCGCCGCATTTCAGTTGAGGAGGTGGTGGTCGCCGAGGCCACGACGCGCACCACCGCTACTGAGGAGAAAGCCGCTCACCTGGAGGTGGCGATGCAGACGGTCATCCATGGTGCTCCCTTGGCCGACCTGCCCCAGGCCATAGGCTAGCTTCGCCAGCTTCTTGACAAGGTGCGCGTCCTGACGTGCCGTTTTAATGAGGTCTAGGAGCAGACCGGCCTGGGCGAGGTGGAGTTTGCACCCCGGAGCGATTCTACCACGGACGGGCTCTACCTACTCCCGAGGATGGAGCTCCTGGGCTCTCTGCTGGGGGAGTTTGACGGTGCGCTCCGGCGAGCTGTAGAAGACAGCTCCTGGTCGCTAGTCACCAGTTCAGTGCAGTTTGCTCTGTCCAGCTTATGGTCCCACATCCCCGACTTCCCTGTGGAGGAGGCCATGGGAGGTATTGACCAGAGGTTCGAGGAGGAGGCGCGGGCCCGTACTGAGGTCGCGGCGAGGGAGGTGGTGAACACCATTGCCCCGATGCCCGCGGGCGACCCTCCTGCCGGACCCGGAGGCCTAGCTTGCAGCTGCAGCGGAGGCGGCCGCCGGCCGATAGGGCCTTCTCTTATTTTTCCTTAGTTTATGTAGGCATTCGGCATCTCCGTGAGCCTATAATGAATTCCCTTGACGGAAATTACCTTTGCTTGTGATGAGCGGCTGGGCCGCAACACTTTATCTTTTGCTGTTGTCGTCGTCTTTTCTCATCGCCGTGCCTGTCGGAAGAAGCCGGCGTGCTGCGCGTTCGCTCGCCGCGCTAGAGTCACCCTGGGGTGCTCAGCAGCAGCAAGGTCTGCCACGTGTCCCTTGACGTGACAAGATAGCCGCGTTAGGGGGGGAGTGGTCGTTGTGGCGCGCATGCCCAGGGCCTGACCAGGTGCCTGGACCCCCATGGTGCCCATGCCCCGCTGCCAGTTCTGTTGACCAGGGCGCGTGGCGGGGCCGGAGAAGTCATTGTGCTCACTTCACCCGTCCATCGCCCGGCCCGAGGAACTGGGCGAGCCGGAGGGCGTGCCATAGTGGGGGTGCTCCTTGGAGACCGGTGGATCCTTGCAGGGCCCTGCTGGGGGACTCTGCTTGGACCGCCCGTGACCCTTGCCGGGCTATAAATGGCCAGGCGGGGGGGGGGGGTCTTCTTTCGAGCTCAAGTCCTTCCAGTCCTAGCCAAGAAATGGCCAAGCCCCCAGACCTGAGTCCCATGGCGAGCCTCCGGGGCTCATCCCCGGGATCGCCTTTACAGTCGTGACCCCCGCCGCCGGCAGAGAGCATGGGGGAGATGTCGTCCCCTACCCTTCCAGTGTAGTGGAGTCGGGTCGAAACGGTGCCACGGGCCTGGGCACTGTAACACCCTAATTTAAATTTCAGCATTTATTAATAAATTTAATTGGCTCTATTTAATTTTCTAAGGTTTATTGTGTTTAGACTTGCATTTAATCTAATTTTGTTCCTCAAACAATTAAAATTCATCATAGGTTTTATTTGTTGTTGTTGCATCATGCTGGAGCATTTCTTCTGTTTGTTTGAATGCTTGTGTTGGATTCAAATCTAAATTTGAATTCAACATTGTTTGAGTTAGAATTGGAAACAGGAAAGAAATAGGAGAAGCATTAGAAAGGAAAAGGAAAACACCAAAGCCAATCCAACCCAGGAAGCCCAAACCGGCCCAGAAACCCGGTCCAACCAAACCCAGAACCAACCCAACTCTTCCTCTCAACCCTTCTCCCCGCGCGGCCCGAACTTCACCACCTCGGCCCATTCTCACCACGCACCGGCCCGGCCTGCTCTCTCTCTCCCTTGGCCCAGCCAACCGTACTTCAGCCCGCAGGCCAGCCCCCCGTAGGCCAACCTCCCCGCGCCCGTTCCCCCCCCCCCCCCCCCGCGCCAGCACGGCCCAAGCGCGTGGCCCACTCCTCTCCTCCGCGTGACGCGCCCCGCCGCTCGCGCGCGTCGCCCCACTGACAGGCCGACCCCACGCGTCAGGGCCGTCCTCCTCCTCCTGCAACGCCCGCCTGCGATCCCCAGCGCGATCTCGCCGGCCTCCCATCCCGGCGCGCACGCCTAGGTTGGCCGCCGCCCTATAAGTAGGCCCCGGCCTCCCCCGTACTCCATCATCCACGCCCTAGCCTCCCAAACCCTAGCAAGCCGAGCGCCCCCGCTCTGCTCCGCCGCCAGGGGATCTCTGCGCCACTGCAGGTAACCGCTGCCGCCCTAATTCTTCACCGCCGGTGACCCAGAGCCCCCCTTACCCCCGTATCCTTTGCACAGGACCGCATGGAGCTTCCCCGGGCCTGTTGCGATCCACTCCGACCCCGGCTCGACCTTCCTCCGCGAGCTTCACCGGTGCGCCGCCGCCGGACTCAGACGCCGTCGCCCTGCAACATTTCTTCGGTCGACTCAAGCCCCCGGTGAGCACCTGCAGCCTTCCCCGGTCCTGTTGGCGCTAGACGTTGTAGTCCGTAGTCCCTGGAAGCATCGGAACACCGCTCGCCGGCGAAGTCCGCCCACCACCGAGCCGCCCCACCGCCGAACGCCCCTCTCCGCCCCCTGCAGCCCCGTGTTATCCACTCCAGTGGATTACCCATGCGACAAGGATGTTCCACGGTCAAACCCCATCCCTAGAAGCCCCCTGGAACGCCGGGTTCGCCTACTCCGGCGATCCCCCGCCGCGGAACAGAGGCACTGGCGAACCCCGCCGCCGCCGTTGGCCGCGATGATCCTGGGCCGCCCGATCTTGATTGAACGCACTAGATTAGATCCAGATCCCATTAGTTCCAAACCGCCAGATCTGAATCCTACGATCGAGATCAAAACGTAACGGTTCGCCCTGGTTCTTTTGTTAAAGAGCCCCTCGGTTTACTAGAAATCAACCCGCAGTCCATCTCTGGTGAAAAGTATTTCCAAGTATGCCCTTCCTTTTACGCTTTAGCCCCTGACTCTTCCAGTTTTCAAACCCGCAGTCCAGCCCCTGAGTTTTTATGCGCTAGCCCCTGGGTTTAACCTTTTGTTTACATTTAGGCCCTCGGTTTTAGCAGAAAAGTCCCTGGAACCCTGTTTTGTTACAAATAAGCCCCTAGAACTTGTTTTTAGCATAGAATATGCGTTTTAGCTCCGTTTTTAGCGTTCTTTATATCCACGCGATCGTTGTAACGCGTAGAATAGTTTTAGATTAGTTTAGTGTGCTGTTTTTATGTATTGATGTATTGTTTCTTAGTTTTTGTTAGTGTTTGCTTGTATGCTTATTATTGTGCATTGTTTTGGCCATGTGTTCGTGAGTAGATATTGATCCATCTGAGGAGCCCCAGTACCAGTACCCGGAGAAGCCGTCTTCGGAGCAGTTTGAGCAGCAGCCAGAGCAGTACGAGGAAGGCAAGTGTAACATGAACAACCCATCACTTTTAAATACAATTTCATACTGCATTTTAATACTGTATGCCTATAAGGATTTCCTAGCCACTTTATATCCTTTATATATACCTTTGGGTTGCATTTTGGTTAGTTGTGCTAGGTTGCTGCGCTATAACACACTCCGGTCCTTTTTAATTAATTTGATTAATGGTTTACTTGAACTTAATTCTGAGAGTGGCCCTCTGTGTGGATGAGTGGCTCACGTCTCGTTAAAAGATGGTTTTTGTAGAAACATGGTTTAGGGGGCCAGCACGGTGCTTAGTGCTTGGTTGGCCACTCTCCATAAGGACCGGTTCATAGAGCGACAACCTGGGACAACAACGCTACCACAAGGCTAGAATGGGATAGACTTGGCTTATTAATTAGGTCTTTTTGGTTTGGAGTAACTTACCTATGGGGCAAGAGTAGTAAGCTTCAATGGTCCCTGCTCCTCCGGCTTGGTCTGTGCTTGGATTGCGCTCCTGTGCTTGTACCCCTGGAGGTGGGCCCCATCGTCGCTGACCTATCTCTCGCGGTTACGCCCTACCAACGAGATTCTTTGTAACGGCCTCGTAGTGAGTCGCTAGTCATCTCACCTAAGGAAGTGTGATGAACAACTGGCGTAGCTCATGACTTGTGGGTAAAGATGTGCAACCTCTGCAGAGTGTAAAACTGGTATACTAGCCGTGCTCACGGTTATGAGCGGCCCAGATCCTCCTTTTGATTAGTGGGGTCGTCTCCTTCCGACGAGGGAGGTGCCTCTCGGGGTTACCTTGGTGGCTTGGTTTCGGTTTGGTTCTCAGTAGTAACATGTTTAATCTTGATTAATTACTATGTAACTGGGTTAATGGTAATTCATCAACTCATAGTAAATAGATTTAATAAAATCTTGCCAACACTTAAAAGCTAATGCAGTTGAGTCAGCCAACCTTAGAGCCTCATGGTTTGTGTTATACTTGTTGAGTACAAGTTGTGTACTCGCTCTTGCCTCTTCTCCACTTTTTCCTCTTGGCTACGCTACTGCTGCTCAGTTCCTGCCGACATGAGGGAGTTCGCTCAGCGCTACTAGGACTAAGAGGACTTCTAAGTGTTCGTCTCCCAGTCGACGTCCGTGTGGCGCCCTGCTCAGCTTCGGAGAGTTTTTATCGTACTTGTACTTCGCTTCCGCTGTATCAGACATTTATGTCATTAATGTAATAAATAACATTCGTATTTCAATTTATTATGTCTTATTCGTGATATGTGCTGTGATATACTGTTCATTCTGTTGTATATACGTGTGACTTGATCCTGGCACGTATATGATTGCTCGGTTTACGTTCTTTTATAAACCGGGTGTTACAGGCACCCGCGGCGCACCTGAAGCGTGGAGGAGGTGAGGGGCTCCGAGCCTTTTTCATCTTCTCTAGTGCCGCTCCTTCCTCCAACGGTGCCCTGTGGGAGGGCGTCGCCTACTTCATCTGCCACCAGGAGGCTACCAGGTGCCTCCGGCAGCGTTGTTGGCGGGGGCCACTGTTTTGCATATAGTGGCCTGCCAGTTTCGCCCGTTCGGGGTGTGGGGAGCGGATAAGCAGTTGAGCTTATCTTCGTCCATGCCCCGGAGCTGAAAGCTGGGCCCGCCGCTCTTTGCACTCGTGGTTGTTGCAGCTGAGGCCTTTTTTGCCTCACTGTAGCCCCGCTCCGACCGCGGCATGGTACTCCTGGAGAGTCAGGAAGTTCTTCGGGGTAGCTTTGTCGGATTGTTATTCCGGCTGGTCCATTAGGGGTGTACCCGGCGGTAGAGTTTCAGGATGGGGTTCTCAGGGCCAAGAGCTCGATGGTAACACGAAGACATAGGGACTTAGACAGGTTCGGGCCGCAATGAGCGTAATACCAATGTCCTGTGTTCAGGGTTGTATTAGGGTTTGTGGAATGCTGTGAAAGAAGGAGTCTCTGTATGGGTCGGCCTACGTCTCCTTTATATAGACCAGGAGCCGTAGGGGTACAAAGAATGATATACTCGGGTTGTTTTACAAGGAAGGAGGTCGGTTAAGATCCCTAGATATCCGGCCTTCTAGCTAGAGCCTCTCATCCTAATCCACCGGGGATCCCATCTGCGCACAGCCGAGTCTTGCACGCCGATTAGTTGTAGCCGAGTCACCGAGCAGGGTAGTTTCCTAGATTCGGGGACCCCACTCGGCAGGGAGGTATATAGATCTACCTCCGTCAAGCCCCCGAGCGCCGGAGGGCCGAGTTGAACCTTGTCGTACTTGAACGAAGTCCTTCGGTGCTCATGAAGAATATCCGTCATTGTTATAGATCCAGAACGGGATGCGCCCCTGGGCGCACCCATTGGGTGTAGCCCCCGAGCCTCGGAAGGTTTCGGAGAAGCATTTTGAGGGTCAAAGAAATTATCTTTAACTCTTGTCTAGCCGAATGCTTGAGCGTCCAGCCAATGTTCTTGTTACTCTGATCCCCCTAGGGTATCAGCCTTAGCCACCTTGAGGTTGCCATGATGGACGAACCCGACTCGGTCACCCCAACCCTAAAGCCTTGGGTTAAGTCACTGAGACTTTCCGAGTAGTCCAAACATCTGGGCCTTGAGGCCTTAGCTTAGTCACGTAGACTAACCGAGTAGTCACGACGTCCAGCCCTGAGGCCATGGCTGAGTCACAAAGACACACCGAGTCGTAGGTGGTGCCCAGCCCCCAGCAGGGTCACTAGCGGAGTCACGGAGACGCGCTGAGTCGTCACGGCGTCCGGGCCCTGAGGCCCTGGCTGGGTCACGGAGACACGCCGGGTTGTAGATGGTGCCCGGCTCCTGAGCAGGGTCGCTTGTGAAGTCACGGAGACATGCCGAGTCATCACGGCGTCCGGGGCATGAGGCCCTGGATGGGTCACGGAGACATGCTGGATCGTAGATGGTGCCCAGCCCCCGAGCAGGGTTGTTGGCGGAGTCGCAGAGACGCGCCGAGTCATCACGGCGTCCGGGCGCTGAGGCCCTGGCTGGGTCACAGAGACACGCCGAGTCGTAGATGCGCCCAGCCCACGAGCAGGGTCGCTGGTGGAGTCACGGATTCGTGCCGAGTCATCACGGCGTCTGGGCCCTGAGGCCCTAGTTGGGTCACGGAGACACGCTGGGTCATAGATGGCGCCCAGCCTCCGAGCAGGGTCGCTGCTGGAGTCGCGGAGATGTGCCGAGTCATCTCAATGTCCGAGCCCTGAGGCCCTGGCTTGGTCACGGAGACACACCGAGTCGTCACGGTGTCTGGGTCCTGAGGCCCTGGCTGGGTCACGGAGACATGCCAGGTCGTTTCCAGGAATATTCGGAGCATATTCACATTAAGGTGAAAATCCAACCGTTTCTTCTCGGGGCGAATCTGTCGCGCCTGACAGAGGAGTGGGGTTGTCAGAGGCAATGGTAAAAAGAAAATTACCGTTTATCCCGCTTCATCCGCCGTGAGATCATTGGCCTGATCTGATCCGGCCGTTGATTTCAGATCTGCCCGTTGTGGGGCCTCCAATATTTAAACAGGGGAGGAGGCGCAGAGCAGGCACCCTATTCCTGAGCGCTCCAGAGCTTTCCGCCGCCTTGCTAACTCGGCGAGTTTCCAGAGCTCTCGGCTTTGTTCTTCCTCGCGATTTCCTCCCCTCACCTGAGCCTCGCCGCCATTGCCATGGCCGCCACACCCGCCGCGTCGGCGTCTTTGACTTCGGGGAGCTCCGGAGAGGCCCCGCCGCCGTCATCATCCTGGCAGAGGTGCTCGCTCAAAGAGAGCAACATCCAGGACATGGTGGAGCGCGGCATCCTCCTAGAGAAGCAGATCTCTGGGTGGCGGTGCTACTACGGGGAGGAGTTCCCATCGGAGGACACGAACCACGCGGTCGTGTTCAAGTCCTTCTACGAGAAGGGCTTTGCGCTGCACGCGGGAGCCTTTTTCTGCAGGCTCCTTTACTTCTACGGGCTCGAGGTAACTCATCTCAAGCCCAACTCTATTGCTCAGATCACCGTCTTCATCCACCTCTGCGAGGGGTATTTGGGGATCGCCCCCCATTTCAATTTGTAGCGGGCTCTGTACCGCCTCAAGGGGCATCCGTCCAACATTTGCTAGAATGTCGTGGGTGGGGCCGTCTTCTCGCTGTGCCAGGGGAGCATCTACCCCAACTTCGAGCTCCGCGACACCAACAAGGGGTGGGCGCGGGAATGGTTCGTGGTGGCGAACCCGGCGCCCAGCCTCCCGGCGCGCACCAGCCATGTGCCGGAGTACAAGGCGTGCTGGGAGGAACCGCCGACCACCGAGCAGATGGCGCAGGTGGAGCGCCTTCTCAAGGAGATCGCTGACTTGTTGGCGCAAGGTCTGACGAGGGCCGCGGTGGCCATCTCCTTCTGCAGATGGCTCACGCAGCTGATCCAGGAGAGGGTCCACCCGGCCTTCGAGTACTGGGGTCATCAGGACCCAACCCAAGGGCAGGATCTCAAGGTCCCCCTGGAAGAGATCACAAACCGGGTCGCCCGCATCATGACGCGGCAGATCCGGGACAAGGGCTGCCCAAAAGCCCACTGCCTGAAGCGGCCGACCGATGCCGTAAGTTTTCTTGAATCTTCCGTGTTGTTTTGTGCATTCCGAGTTGTTTCCTCTGTTTTTGCTCTGCGTTTCTGAGCGCACCCGTTGGGTTGTAACACAACTCGGATCCTTTGCAGGCCAAGGTCTTGGAGTATTGGTCCCCTGCTCCTCTGCCTGAGGGGGATCCTGGGAAGGATGCCATCGCCCCCGCCGAGTTACCCCAGTCGGCGGAAGAGGAGGCCGAGTTCTCCTATGACTCCTCCGTGGGGAGTGAGCTAGAGGTGGAGATCACCGCAGCCTCGGGGCCGCCACCGTCGGCCGCCCTGAGGAGGAAGACGCGTCACGCCGTCAAGAAGATGCAGCTGTCGAAGGCTGGGTTGGCGGTGGCGCAGCAGATGCTGAGGAGCTCGACCCGGAAGGGGACAAGCAAAGTCCGGGGGGCATCAGCGTCGTTGAAGCTGAAGTTCTCGCTACGTCGGAGCAGCGGGTAAGTTTCCCAACCTTGATCCTGTTCTTTCTTGATTTTTGTTCCCTGGAGCTGTTCTTAGCGCCCTTGTCGTTGGAGTAGGAGGGCGTCGCTTAGCGGCGCCAAGAGGAAGGCGGAGGAGTCGTCCAACGAGGGCGGCTCCAGTGATGCCGTGAAGCTGGCCTCACCGCGGGCGAGTCCGGCAAAGAGCCGCGCCCTGTAACACCCTAATTTAAATTTCAGCATTTAGTAATAAATTTAATTGGCTTTATTTAAATTTCTAAGGTTTGTTGTGTTAGACTTGCATTTAATCTAAATTTTGTTCTATAAGTAATTAAAATTTTATCATAGTTTTAAACTTCTAATGTTGCATTCATGCTGGTGCATACTTTTAATTGATTGTGGTTTGAATTCAAACTCATATTTGAATTCAACCTTTGTTTGACTTAGATTTGAAATGAGAGAGTAAATGGAAATAGAAAGGAAAATAGAAAACAAACCCAAACCCACAACCAAAACCCAACCCAACAGCAACCCAACCCGGCCCTTTCCTACTCCCGCATGGGCCCAGCACGCTGGCCCAGCCGGCCTCCCCGCGGGCCCAACTCGCGTGCCTTCTGCCCAGCCCGTTTCCCCGGCGTGCCCCGCGCTCGCTCCGGCCCAAACGCGCGCGCCGGAGTCCACCTCACCCCGCACGTCAGCCGATCTCCCTGCCCGCGCGCGCGTCGTCTCGCTGCGCTCCCGGGCCCACGCGTCGGGGTCATCCCCTTCCTCGCGCCACGGCCGCGCTTGTCACGCCGTTTTTCCCGGCGAGGCCCCCCACGCCAGGCGCGCACGCCAAGGCCGCCGCCGCCCTATAAGTAGCCCCCGGACCCCCCCCTGCCTCCTCACTCCACCCCGCCGCCACCCCAAAACCCTAGCCGCGCCGCCCGTGTTCCCGGAGTCGAAGCAGAACACCCCCGCCGCCGCCGGTGAGTTTTCCCTCTCACGATCTCTTGCCGCCGGCCTTGCTCTGGCCACGCTGACCCCCCCACCGCCACCGCAGGAGCACCCCGCGTCGATCCGAGGCGTTCAGGAGCCCGGCGCACCCCTCCCTCGACCCGGACGCGAGCTCTGTTCTCCCTCTGCCGCCGGACTTCGCGCCGACCCACCAGCGCCGCAACTCCGACCTTGCCAAGTCGCGGTGAGCACTCTAGAGCCCCACACCTCCTTTTGCGTTAGTCCAATTAGATCGTAGCCCCGGAGCCCCGCAGAATGCCGCTCGCCAGTGCGTTTAGCTGCGCTGACCCGCCGCCGCAGAGCCAGCCCCGCCACGGACCTCCTTTAGCCCCGCCAAGGCCACCAGTGCGTCACCCATGTCGCGCACGTGCTCCACGGCCAAGCCACGGTCCAAACCGAGCCTGGGAACACCGGTTCGACCTTCTCCGGCGGGTTCCCCTGTGCGCCGCTGCGGGATTCCTCGCCGGCGGTATCGCGCCGCCGCCCCCGCGCCCCTTTCGCCCTGACCCGTTCGATCCGAGGTGAACGGCCTAGATTAGATCTAGGACCGAGCCACCATGAGCCGTCGGATCTAGATCCAAGCGCCCTGAAACAAAGATAACGGTTCGCCCTGGCACTTTTGTTAAAGAGACCCCCGGTTCTGTTGAAATCAACCCACAGTCCGAACTTGTTCAAAAATATTTACGTACAGGTCCTGTTTTTAATGTTTAGGCCCCTGCCCTTTCCGGAAATAGTGCCCGCCGTCCCTGTCCTTGTGTTTTTGCACGTTAGCCCCTATAGCTATGCTTTAATTACGTTTTAGCCCTCGGTTTTAGCAGAAAAGCCCCTGAAACTTCAGTTTTCTTACAAATAAGCCCCTAGGACTTGTTTTTGGCCTAGAAAATGCGTTTTAGCTCCGTTTTTAGCGTTCTTTATATCCCCGCGATCGTTGTAACGCGTAGAATAGTTTTAGACTAGTTTAGTGTGCAGTTTTTATGTATTGATGTACTGTTTCTTAGTTTTTGTTAATGTTTGTTTGTATGCTTATTTTCGTGCATTGTTTTGGCCATGTGTTCGTGAGTAGACGTTGATCCATCTGAGGAGCCCCAGTACCATTACCCGGAGCAACCGTCTTCCGAGCACTTTGAGCAGCAGCCAGAGCAGTACGAGGAAGGCAAGTATAACATGAACAACCTATCATCTTTAAATACAATTTCATACTGCATTTTAATACTGTATGCCTATAAGGATTTCCTAGCCACTTTATATCCTTTATATATACCTTTGGGTTGCATTTTGGTTAGTTGTGCTAGGTTGCTGCGCTATAACACACTTTGGTCCTTTTTAATTAATTTGATTAATGGTTTACTTGAATTTAATTCTGAGAGTGGCACTCTGTGTGGCTTGAGTGGCTCACGTCTCGTTAAAATTGGCTTTTGTTAGAAACATGGTTTAGGGGGCCAGCACGGTGCTTAGTGCTTGGTTGGCCACTCTCCATAAGGACCGGTTCATAGAGCGACAACCTGGGACAACAGCGCTACCACAAGGCTAGAATGGGATAGACTTGGCGTAATAATTAGATCTTTTTGGTTTGGAGTAACTTACCTGCGGGGCAAGAGTAGTAAGCTTCAATGGTCCCTGCTCCTCCGGCTTGGTCTGTGCTTGGATTGCGCTCCTGTGCTTGTACCCCCGGAGGTGGGCCCCATCGTCGCCGACCTAACTCTCGCGGTTACGCCTTACCAACGAGATTCTTTGTAAAGGCCTCGTAGTGGGTCGCTAGTCATCTCACCTAAGGAAGTGTGATGAACCTCTAGCGTAGCTCACGGCTTGTGGGTAAAGATGTGCAACCTCTGCAGAGTGTAAAACTGGTATACTAGCCGTGCTCACGGTTATGAGCGGCCCAGATCCTCCTTTTGATTAGTGAAGTTATCTCCTTCCGACGAGGGAGGTGCTTCTCGGGGTTACCTTGGTGGCTTGGTTTTGGTATGGTCTTCAGTAGTAGTATAATTAATTCTGATTAATTACTATGTAACTGGGTCAATGGTAATTCATCAACTCGTAGTAAATAGCTTTAATAAAATTTTGCCAACACTTAAAAGCTAATGCAGTTGAGTCAGCCAGCCTAGAGCCTCATAGTTTGTGTTATACTTGTTGAGTACAAGTTGTGTACTCACCCTTGCCTCTTCTCTACTTTTTCCTCTTGGCTACGCTACTGCTGCTCAGTTCCTGCCGACACGAGGGAGTTCGTCCAGCGCTACCAGGACTACGAGGACTTCTAGGTGCTTCGTCTCCCAGTCGACGTCCCTGTGGCGCCCTGCTTCAGCTTCGGAGAGCTTTTTCGTATTTTGTACTTCGCTTCCGCTGTATCAGACATTTTGTCATTAATGTAATAAATAACATTCGTATACGCTTTATTATGTCTTTTTACGTGATATGTGCTATGATATACTGTTCATTCTGTTGTATATACGTGTGACTTGATCCTGGCACGTATATGATTGCTCGGTTTATGTTCTTTTATAAACCGGGTGTTACAGAGTGGTATCAGAGCCGTATCGACTGTAGGACGAAGCCTAGATAGAACTGGTCGAGTTTTAGGACTTCTTCTCTCCAATCCTTGCCTGCTGAAACTATTTTACTATTATACCCCTTGACTTCTATGACTTTTACCTTTCTTGCCTTGATTTCTCTCTCTGAAGAATAGTTTCGTAGATTTTGGCCTGAATCAGTCATCTGACCACCATGAGCATAGCTAGGTGACCTTTTTATAATAATACGATAGCACGTTCTGCGACGCGTTGTGTTAGTCGAGTCTTTTGCTAAACTCGGCTAAGTCGTGAAAATTGTCTGCTTGTTATTATGCTACATGTTTGATTTGGATTTTTGACTGATTGCATAGCTTAGCAGTTTAAATTTGTTTAAAGAAAATCACTCAGATGTTAAAGTTAACTAATTAACAAAATGAGTTAGAACGTTGGGGGTAAAACAGTCAACTCTATCCTGTCTACTTTATCATGGCTGAGTCTTTTTCCGCAAAGAGTTATCATATCCATCTGAATTTATTCCTGCAATATCCTTACTCGTGAAATCTTTTATTCAAATCAGATGGTGAACACCAGGAGCACCGGTTCCGGTTCTGGCCAGCAGCAGGGTCAGAACAATCAGGGTACCGGGATCCCGATGCCTCCGCCTTTGACTCCGGAGCAGTACTTCCAGCTCCAGATGCAGATGATGGCTACCCTGAACAACACCGTTCAGGCTCTTCAGCACGCTCACACTCAGCCTCCGCCTCCTCCACCGCCGCAGCCTCGCGACAGGCGTGCTGAGTTCCTGAGGGGTCACCCGCCGACGTTCTCTCACACGACCGACCCTCTTCAGGCTGACGACTGGCTCCGTGCAGTGGAGCGTCAGCTGGACATCGCCCAGTGCGATGATCGTGAGCGCGTCTTGTACGCAGCAGGACAGCTGCGAGGGGCAGCTTTGGACTGGTGGGAGTCCCACCCAGTTCACGACCGCGAGGCTCTCACTTGGCTCCAGTTCAGGGAGCGTTTCCGTAGCCACAACGTCCCCGCGGGCGTTATGAAGATGAAGCAGAAGGAGTTCCTTGCACTGAAGCAGGTAATCTTAAATATAATCACTCAGCGGTTTCTTTTGAGCTAATGCCCCTTGTTCTATCCTTATGAATCTTGAGTTAATCTTCCGATATCTATCTGTCTTTGTGAATTCAGGGGACTATGTCGGTCACGGAGTATCGTGATCGCTTTCTTCAGCTGGCTCGCTACGCCCCTGCCGAGGTTGCGGATGACCGCAAGAAGCAGGAGCACTTCATGGAGGGTCTTGAGGACTACCTCCAGTACGCGCTGCTCAACCTCCGCTTCGACGACTTCAACCATCTGGTTGACAGCGCGCTCAACACTGAGCGCAAGCACTTGGAGATGGAGGACAAGAAGAGGAAGGTTGTCCCCGTTGCTTCCGGCAGCAACACTCGTCCTCGACTCCAGCAGCCCCAGCAGTACCAGCAGCAGTACCGGCCTCCTCAGCAGTACCAGCAGAGGCCACCGCAGCAGTACCCGCCTCGACAGCAGCAGGCAGGTCAGGGCCCGAGGTTACCGGCACCTCCGGCTCGTGCTCCACCGGCTCCACCGGCACCACAGGCTCCACGTCCGGCAGCTCCTACCGGACAGCAGGCTCAGGGACCTCCTCGCACCTGCTTTCACTGCGGCCAGCCGGGGCACTACGCCAACGCTTGCCCCCGGAAGGCGCAGGCGGGACAGCAGGGGCGCCCAGCTCAGCCCAGGGCGCCAGCACAGGGCAGGGTGAACCACGTGACGGCCGAGTCAGCGGCCGAGGCTCCCAACGTGGTTATTGGTACGTTCATGGTTAATTCATATCCAGCTACAGTGATTTTTGATACTGGTGCTACGCATTCCTTCATTACTCAGTCTTTTGTTGAGCATCATGGTATTCATACTAGCACATTAAAGAGGTGCCTGTTAGTATCTTCACCGGGAGGACAGTTGAGGTCTCACACTTACTGCCCGAGAGTCAGTGTTTCTTTGAGGGGAGTAGAGTTCTGTACTGATCTGATGGTGCTAGACACCAAGGGCATTGATGTCATTCTGGGAATGGAGACTCTGGCCAAGTGGGGAGTTCGGATAGATTGTGCTCAGAGGACAGTCTTGCTATCAGCTTCCAGTGGCCAAGAGGTTGTTATCAGTGCAGTAGAGCCTTCGGGATTTCTTCATCAGATGGAGGCTAGACCCACGGACGGTATTCGCGTGGTGTCTGAATTCCCGGATGTCTTTCCGGATGATTTGCCAGGTATGCCGCCTGAACGCGCCATTGAGTTTTGTATTGATCTCTTGCCTGGCACAGCTCCTATTGCAAAGCGGCCCTACCGTATGGCACCTATAGAGCATGAAGAAGTCAAGAAGACTATTGATGAGTTGCTAGCCAAGGGCTATATCCGTCGCAGCTTCTCTCCTTGGGCTTTTCCATTGCTGCTAGTAGATAAGAAGGATGGCTCGAAGAGGATGTGTGTGGATTATCGGGAGCTGAATGCAGTCACTATCAAGAACAAGCATCCACTGCCCCGTATTGAGGATCTCTTCGATCTGCTTCGAGGTGCTCGTATATTCTCGAAGATTGATCTTCGTTCGGGTTATTTTCAGCTGAGGATCCGTCCTGGGGATATTCCGAAGACGGCATTCACCTGCAAGTACGGGCTATATGAGTATACAGTCATGTCCTTCGGCTTGACTAATGCCCCGGCTTTCTTCATGCATCTGATGAACATGGTTTTCATGGACTATCTGGATGTCTTCGTGGTGATTTTCATTGATGATATTCTGATCTTCTCCAAGACAGAGGAAGAGCATGAGGAGCATCTGAGACTCGTATCGCAGCGATTGAGAGAGCATCAGTTGTATGCCAAGTTCAGCAAGTGCGAGTTCTGGATTGACGAGGTTCCATTCCTCGGACATGTTATCTCTCAGGGAGGCATTGCTGTTGATTCGAGCAAGGTGAAGGATGTGCTCGAGTGGGAGACGCCGCAGACAGTGAAGGAAGTCAGGTCTTTCTTGGGCTTAGCAGGATATTATCGGAGGTTCATTGAGAATTTCTCCAAGATCGCGAAGCCTTTGACTTCTTTGCTAGAGAAGAATGTGGCATTCATATGGACTGATGAGCGTCAGAGGGCCTTTGATGAGCTGAAGAAGAGGTTGACTACGGCGCCAGTCCTGACTCTGCCAGACCAGACCAAGAGGTTCACGGTATATTGTGATGCTTCGAAGGATGGTCTTGGGTGTGTCCTGATGCAGGAGGGCAGAGTGATTGCTTATGCTTCACGGCAGCTACGTCGGCATGAGCTGAACTATCCTACTCATGATCTTGAGTTAGCCGCAGTTGTGCATGCTCTGAAGATTTGGAGGCATTACTTGTATGGGCAGCGGTGTGATATCTACACTGATCACAAGAGCCTCAAGTACATTTTCACGCAGAATGAGCTGAATATGCGGCAGAGAAGATGGCTAGAGTTGGTCAAGGATTATGACCTGGAGATTCACTATCATCCGGGCAAGGCCAATGTTGTAGCAGATGCTTTGAGCAGAAGAAGTTATGTCAACATGGCCGTGGCTTTCCAGATGCCTCCAGAGTTATGCAAGGAGTTCGAGCAGTTGAGTCTGGGCTTCTTGCATCATACTTCGAGTGCAGCGTTTGAGGCAGTACCGACTCTAGAGGCAGAGATCAGGCAGCATCAGAAAGATGATGAGAAGCTGCAGGAGATTCGTGAGTTGCTCAAGAAGGGCAAGGCCCCACATTTCAGAGAGGATGATCATGGTACCTTGTGGTACAAGAACCGGATCTGTGTTACAGATGTGAAGGATCTTCGGAAGTTGATTCTGAGTGAGGCCCATGATACAGCTTACTCTATTCATCCGGGCAGCACGAAGATGTATTATGATCTGAAGGAACATTTCTGGTGGTATGGGATGAAGCGTTCAGTGGCAGAGTATGTGGCTATTTGTGACACCTGTCAGCATGTCAAGGCTGAGGATCAGAGGCCAGCAAGTCTGCTACAGCCATTGAAGATTTCAGAGTGGAAATGGGAGGAGATCACTATGGACTTCATTGTTGGGTTACCTCGTACTCAGAAAGGGTACAACTCCATATGGGTAGTAGTGGATCGTCTGACGAAAGTTGCTCACTTCATTCCAGTGAACACTACTTACTCCGGTGCCAGACTTGCGGAGTTGTACATCTCTCGGATTGTCTGCTTGCATGGTGTGCCCAAGAAGATCATATCTGAAAGAGGGTCTCAGTTCACTTCTCGGTTCTGGGAGCAGCTCCATGATTCGTTGGATACGAAGCTGCGTTTCAGTACGGCTTATCATCCTCAGACAGATGGACAGACAGAGAGAACCAACCAAGTGTTGGAGGATATGCTGAGAGCTTGTGCTATTCAGTACGGTACTAGTTGGGATAAGTGCCTGTCATATGCTGAGTTCTCATATAACAACAGCTATCAGGCCAGTCTGAAGAAGTCTCCCTTTGAGGCATTGTATGGCAGAAAGTGCAGGACTCCTCTCTATTGGGATCAGATTGGTGAAAAGCAGCTCTTTGGCCCTGAGATCATAGATGATGCAGAGCAGATGGTTCAGGCTGTGCAAGAAAATCTGAGGATTGCACAGAGCAGACAGAAGAGCTATGCTGATGGCAAACGGAGAGATTTGACTTTCAGTGTCGGTGACTATGTGTATCTGAAGGTGTCTCCGATGAAAGGAATCCGCAGATTTAATGTCAAAGGGAAGTTAGCACCTCGGTATGTGGGGCCATTCAGGGTGCTAGAGCGGAAAGGCGAAGTTGCTTATCGCCTGGAGTTACCTCTCAGCCTCTCAGGAGTTCATGATGTCTTCCATATATCTCAGCTGAAGAGGTGTTTGCGAGTACCCGAGGAGCAGGCACCCCTGGATGGAGTCGATGTCCAGGAAGATCTGACTTATACTGAGCATCCGGTGAAGATTCTGGAGACGTCAGAGAGGGTTACTCGGAACAAGCGCATCAAGATGTGCAGAGTTCAGTGGAGCCACCACAGTGAAGCTGAGGCTACTTGGGAGCGAGAGGATGAGCTAAAGAAGACATATCCAGATCTCTTTGCTAGCCAGCCCAGCTAAATCTCGGGGACGAGATTTCTTTAAGGGGGTAGGGTCTATAACACCCTAATTTAAATTTCAGCATTTAGTAATAAATTTAATTGGCTTTATTTAAATTTCTAAGGTTTGTTGTGTTAGACTTGCATTTAATCTAAATTTTGTTCTATAAGTAATTAAAATTTTATCATAGTTTTAAACTTCTAATGTTGCATTCATGCTGGTGCATACTTTTAATTGATTGTGGTTTGAATTCAAACTCATATTTGAATTCAACCTTTGTTTGACTTAGATTTGAAATGAGAGAGTAAATGGAAATAGAAAGGAAAATAGAAAACAAACCCAAACCCACAACCAAAACCCAACCCAACAGCAACCCAACCCGGCCCTTTCCTACTCCCGCATGGGCCCAGCACGCTGGCCCAGCCGGCCTCCCCGCGGGCCCAACTCGCGCGCCTTCTGCCCAGCCCGTTTCCCCGGCGTGCCCCGCGCTCGCTCCGGCCCAAACGCGCGCGCCGGAGTCCACCTCACCCCGCACGTCAGCCGATCTCCCCGCCCGCGCGCGCGTCGTCTCGCTGCGCTCCCGGGCCCACGCGTCGGGGTCATCCCCTTCCTCGCGCCACGGCCGCGCTTGTCACGCCGTTTTTCCCGGCGAGGCCCCCCACGCCAGGCGCGCACGCCAAGGCCGCCGCCGCCCTATAAGTAGCCCCCGGACCCCCCCCCCCTGCCTCCTCACTCCACCCCGCCGCCACCCCAAAACCCTAGCCGCGCCGCCCGTGTTCCCGGAGTCGAAGCAGAACACCCCCGCCGCCGCCGGTGAGTTTTCCCTCTCACGATCTCTTGCCGCCGGCCTTGCTCTGGCCATGCTGACCCCCCCACCGCCACCGCAGGAGCACCCCACGTCGATCCGAGGCGTCCAGGAGCCCGGCGCACCCCTCCCTCGACCCGGACGCGAGCTCTGTTCTCCCTCCGCCGCCGGACTTCGCGCCGACCCACCAGCGCCGCAACTCCGACCTTGCCAAGTCGCGGTGAGCACTCTAGAGCCCCACACCTCCTTTTGCGTTAGTCCAATTAGATCGTAGCCCCGGAGCCCCGCAGAATGCCGCTCGCCGGTGCGTTTAGCCGCGCTGACCCGCCGCCGCAGAGCCAGCCCCGCCACGGACCTCCTTTAGCCCCGCCAAGGCCACCAGTGCGTCACCCATGTCGCGCACGTGCTCCACGGCCAAGCCACGGTCCAAACCGAGCCTGGGAACACCGGTTCGACCTTCTCCGGTGGGTTCCCCTGCGCGCCGCCGCGGGATTCCTCGCCGGCGGTATCGCGCCGCCGCCCCCGCGCCCCTTTCGCCCTGACCCGTTCGATCCGAGGTGAACGGCCTAGATTAGATCTAGGACCGAGCCACCCTGAGCCGTCGGATCTAGATCCAAGCGCCCTGAAACAAAGATAACGGTTCGCCCTGGCGCTTTTGTTAAAGAGACCCCCGGTTCTGTTGAAATCAAACCGCAGTCCGAACTTGTTCAAAAATATTTACGTACAGGTCCTGTTTTTAATGTTTAGGCCCCTGCCCTTTTCGGAAATAGTGCCCGCCGTCCCTGTCCTTGTGTTTTTGCACGTTAGCCCCTATAGCTATGCTTTAATTATGTTTTAGCCCTCGATTTTAGCAGAAAAGCCCCTGAAACTTCAGTTTTCTTACAAATAAGCCCCTAGGACTTGTTTTTGGCCTAGAAAATGCGTTTTAGCTCCGTTTTTAGCGTTCTTTATATCCCCGCGATCGTTGTAACGCGTAGAATAGTTTTAGACTAGTTTATTATGCAGTTTTTATGTATTGATGTACTGTTTCTTAGTTTTTATTAATGTTTGTTTGTATGCTTATTTTCGTGCATTGTTTTGGCCATGTGTTCGTGAGTAGACGTTGATCCATCTGAGGAGCCCCAGTACCATTACCCGGAGCAGCCGTCTTCCGAGCACTTTGAGCAGCAGCCAGAGCAGTACGAGGAAGGCAAGTATAACATGAACAACCTATCATCTTTAAATACAATTTCATACTGCATTTTAATACTGTATGCCTATAAGGATTTCCTAGCCACTTTATATCCTTTATATATACCTTTGGGTTGCATTTTGGTTAGTTGTGCTAGGTTGCTGCGCTATAACACACTTTGGTCCTTTTTAATTAATTTGATTAATGGTTTACTTGAATTTAATTCTGAGAGTGGCACTCTGTGTGGCTTGAGTGGCTCACGTCTCGTTAAAATTGGCTTTTGTTAGAAACATGGTTTAGGGGGCCAGCACGGTGCTTAGTGCTTGGTTGGCCACTCTCCATAAGGACCGGTTCATAGAGCGACAACCTGGGACAACAGCGCTACCACAAGGCTAGAATGGGATAGACTTGACGTAATAATTAGATCTTTTTGGTTTGGAGTAACTTACCTGCGGGGCAAGAGTAGTAAGCTTCAATGGTCCCTGCTCCTCCGGCTTGGTCTGTGCTTGGATTGCGCTCCTGTGCTTGTACCCCCGGAGGTGGGCCCCATCGTCGCCGACCTAACTCTCGCGGTTACGCCTTACCAACGAGATTCTTTGTAAAGGCCTCGTAGTGGGTCGCTAGTCATCTCACCTAAGGAAGTGTAATGAACCTCTAGCGTAGCTCACGGCTTGTGGGTAAAGATGTGCAACCTCTGCAGAGTGTAAAACTGGTATACTAGCCGTGCTCACGGTTATGAGCGGCCCAGATCCTCCTTTTG
Source organism: Panicum virgatum (assembly GCF_016808335.1). Lineage (NCBI taxonomy): Eukaryota > Viridiplantae > Streptophyta > Magnoliopsida > Poales > Poaceae > Panicum > Panicum virgatum. Next base: position 11,437,330 of record NC_053152.1, read on the forward strand.
ATTAGTGAAGTTATCTCCTTCCGATGAGGGAGGTGCTTCTCGGGGTTACCTTGGTGGCTTGGTTTTGGTATGGTTCTCAGTAGTAGTATAATTAATTCTGATTAATTACTATGTAACTGGGTCAATGGTAATTCATCAACTCGTAGTAAATAGCTTTAATAAAATTTTGCCAACACTTAAAAGCTAATGCAGTTGAGTCAGCCAGCCTAGAGCCTCATAGTTTGTGTTATACTTGTTGAGTACAAGTTGTGTACTCACCCTTGCCTCTTCTCTACTTTTTCCTCTTGGCTACGCTACTGCTGCTCAGTTCCTGCTGACACGAGGGAGTTCGTCCAGCGCTACCAGGACTACGAGGACTTCTAGGTGCTTCGTCTCCCAGTCGACGTCCCTGTGGCGCCCTGCTTCAGCTTCGGAGAGCTTTTTCGTATTTTGTACTTCGCTTCCGCTGTATCAGACATTTTGTCATTAATGTAATAAATAACATTCGTATACGCTTTATTATGTCTTTTTACGTGATATGTGCTATGATATATTGTTCATTCTGTTGTATATACGTGTGACTTGATCCTGGCACGTATATGATTGCTCGGTTTATGTTCTTTTATAAACCGGGTGTTACACGCCCGCCGCGAGGAGAAGGAGAAGAAGGTGGAGGAAGAGGCCAACAACAGGGTCTCCCCCCTCCCCATGACGTGGAGATGTAGGATCCGCCCCATGACGAAGGGGCGGCAGACGTTGAGGTCAGGGCCCTGGAGGTCCCGGCCATCGAGGAGGTCAGGACCACGGAGGTCCCGGCTATTGAGGAAGGGAGGACCCAGACCGAGCCCACCGAGGGGGTCAAGCCCCCGCCAGCCAAGGAGGAGGCCGAGGAGGGTTAGGACGAGGAGGGGGACGGCACGGTCTCCGACAAACTCGTGGCGTCCGCCAAGCTCGCCCAGGGACTGGTTGGGGTGAGTCTCCTGCCTCGCTCCGTTTGTGAAGCCGACTTATTCTTGCACGTGTTGTCTTGTATCGCGTAGTTGTTCTTTAGGCTCTGGTGGAGTTATCAGAGTAGACCGCCCAGGAGCTGGCCGAAGGGAATGTTGACACTCAAAATTGGCACGATGAAGGTTTTCTGGACAATCTGGGCAGGACCGGGCAGACCTCTCCCTTGAACCGGTCAGACCGGTCTAGACAAGTTTGTCAAATTGCAAATTGGACTGCACCATTGCGTAGATCTCGTCGAGACGATCGAAATGCATATATAGAACGTCTAATTCGGAGTCCGGATGAGGGAGTTATGCCTCCCGACCTACACCCCGGTCAGACCGGTCCAGAGTGGTCAGACCGGTCCAGAGACCGGTCAGACCGAGTTAGGAGTTGTATTTTGACACGGGATTTGATAGGGTTCCAACTCCTAACGGGTACAGACCTCCCCACCCTATATATATGAAGGGCCACGGCCGATTGAGGGTAATCCCAATCGATTTACATATTTATCCTTTACTTTTTCCTCCAAACCCTAACTTTTCCAATCTCATCTATTGTTCTTCGCTCGTCTCCATGGCATTCGATGGAGTTCTGAGTGGCATTCTAACCTCATAGCAACCCTAGATCCATGAGCTCCGACGGGGTCCCTCCCGAGCTCGAGGTTTTAGGTCTAAGCACCCAGAACTTTCAAGTCTAAGCACCCGGAAAAAGGTACTAGGAAGGTTAATGAGTCAAAGGTGCATGGGAGTTTTACAAAGCAAAATCTCACCTTTGCTCAGCTACTGAACAAGTACACAAAGACCGTTCCAAAAGATCGGCCACTAGAAAAACAACCAAGTTCAGCTCGCATCAAGGCAAGCATTCTTATCCTAGGGGAGAATCCAACAAGCGTAGGGGTGATAGCACTACATTGTTGCCTCCTCAGAAGGTGTATGCTACTACGTCATGGGCGTCACCGGCATCGGGTTTTTCTTATCCTACATGGGGGCATGAAGGAATTTGGATGTATTGTTATCCGATGCTATACCCACCATCTCACCACAGGGAGGAGGATCACAGAAGGCTTGTGTTCAGCAAGGTTTCACGACCAGTGCATGACCGATTGAGACCCCACCAATCAGGTCAGAGGCGGCAGCCTGCACCGGTCAGACTGGTCGCCACTGACCGGTCAGACCGGTCTCATCAGAGACAGGACAAAACTCATTCTCCAAGACAGGTTTACCATGTCAAGGGAAAGAAAGAAGAGGTACAATCCACTATTGATCCAGAGAAAGCTAAAGCCGATGATGTTGTGCAAATCGGCAATATCAAAGTGGTTGTCAATGATGCGGGTACAAGACCGATGGTTTTTGGTAAATCGGTCAATCCTTCTATCCAAAGGCCGATCATGGCTAATGGTCATGAGGCTAGCAGTAGTAACTCGACATCAAAGAAGGAAGCTGCAGCGTCTACGTGCTCAGGAGAAGAAGGAAAAAGAGTTCAAGAGGCTGAGGGACAAACAATCCAACCACTACAGACCAATGTCCCTCAAGGCAAGGTGTGGAGGGTCAACGCAGTTGACCAGCCAGCATGACCGGTTGAACCGCCTTAGACGACCAGTCTGACTTGTTCAAACAAACGGTCTGACCGCCCAGAGCAACCGGTCAGACCAGTTGAGGTTGCATCAAAGTAGAAAGCCGAATTGGCAACGCCCGTTTCGGTTCCTTGCGATGGAGAAACATCGCTAGCATTCTTGGTACTAGGCAATGAGAAGCTAGTGGGTCATGAGGCTACATCAAAAGCACAGCAATATGGAGCTCGACGACATTTAAGTGCTCGGGGGGCAAAATATTGGCAACTGATGATTTACCTCATGAAGTTTCTGTACAACGGATCAGTTTGCAAGGGGCGCTCAAGACTTTGATAATGTTCTTGAAGTGTTGAGTCGGTTGAAATTGTAATATCAACAAATAAAAGCCGAATTAGAAGTTTTTCAATTCGAGCTAAAAAATTGGCAAACTATTTCTAATGAGGTGTATCGATGCTCTTACTTCTATTCTTCGGTTAAAGAATGAAACCGAATTTACTTGGGGGGCAGAACAATACGAGGTCTTTGGTTTATTTGTCTTCACCATCTGTGCTCATGGCGTCTAGGAGAGGGGTTCCTTTCAGGCTTTATGTGGCTATTGAAGACACGTTTATTGGGGCTGTTTTGACTCAAGAAACCGAAGACAAGGAGTATGTCATCACGTATATAAGCCAACGACTTATTAATGCGGAGACAAGGTATACTCTTACTGTGAAGTTATGTTTGTCTCTCTATTATGCTTGTACAAATTTGAAGCATTATCTACTATCTAGTACTTGCATAGTAGTATGTCAAACCGATGTGCTCAAGCACATATTACAAAAGCCAATTTTAAGTGATAGAATCGGTTTGTGGGCTTATGCTTTAGTTGAATATGATTTGGCTTGTGAATCCTTGGAATCTATGAGAGGCCAAATCATAGCGGATTTCATTATTGAGCATCGGATTAATGATAATCATGCTTTGGAAATCGACTATGTTACTTGCTCACCGCGGAATTATATTTCGATGGATCGATTTGTGATGATGGTTAAGGAATTGGTGCTGCTTTTATTTCTCTGAATGGTGCTATTTTTGAGTTCTCAAACCTATCAAAAGAGGATTGCACAAATAATCAAGTTGAGTATGAAGCGCTTTTATTTGGCTTGGAATTTCTACAATCTATGGGCGTGAAATATGTTGAAGCCTTTGGTGATTTACTTCTGACAGTGTAGAAAGTATTCAAGGTATGCTAATGATGCAATGGATATTTAAATGCGTATCTTGACAAGTGCCTCGATATTATTTCTTCCTTTGATGAATTTGTTATAAGATATATACCATGGGAATAGAATGGACAGGCTATTGCTCTGGCTAAGCAAGCATCTGGCTAAGCGATTGTGAAGAAATATTTTCATATTTGAAAGCCGATGCAAGCAAAAGTCGAGTTGCAGGTTCTGGACGAACCGGTTCGACCGGTCGATGCAACCGGTCTGACCGCCTAGACTGGTCAGACCGGTCATGTGACCGGTCTGACTGCCCATACTACTGGAAACACCAATTCGGCTATGAAAGGTGACTCATCACTAAAGCCGAAGATCAGGACTAGAGGGTTCATATAATCTCCTATCTACAGATCTTGGTCGTGGTACAGAATGAGATATTCAGCGGATAACGCTTAAAAACATTTTAGTCGACGATAAGCTCTATCGTTGAACAGCCGAAGATTTATTTCTTAAATTTTTGAGCTCGGATCAGGCCAGGGTTGCCGTGAGCAAAGTTCATGAAGACATTTGTGGTATACATCAATCGGCTCCCAAGGCGAAGTGGTTGTTTAAAAGAGCCGGTTTGTGTTAGTTTACCATGATGTCTGATTATTTCAAGCAATATAAAGGGGTGTGAAGAATGTCAGCGGTTTGGTGATTTACTGTTGGTGCCCGCTGTGTTGATACATCCTATTATCAAATCATGATCGTTCCGAGGTTGAGGATAGGATTTTATTGTTAAAATTAATCCTCTATCTTCAAAAAGACATTGCTTCGTGTTAGTTGCTATAGATTACTCTACTAAATGGACCGAAGTGATTCTTTTGAAGAACATGATTCATAGCCAAGATAATTTATACTCAGGCTTATTCTACTTGCACCAGATGACATGGCCATATACATTATCGTCATTGAAAGCAAGACATGATTGGTGCGTAGGTGCTTCTCGTTGTTCAAGTGCATTTTTGGGCTTGGAGATATGTTTCTTGGTACGCAAGCTTTACCAAGAAATAGGGGGGCATATGTTGACACTCAAAATTGGCACGATGAAGGTTTTCTGGACAATCTGGGCAAGACCGGTCAGACCCCTCCCTTGAACCGGTCAGACCGGTCTAGACAAGTTTGTCAAATTGCAAATTGGACTGCACCATTGCGTAGATCTCGTCAAGACGATCAAATGCATATATAGAACGTCTAATTCAGAGTCTGGATGAGGGAGTTATGCCTCCCGGAAGACCTGCACCCCGGTCAAACCGGTCAGACCAGTCAAGAGCGGTCAGACCGGTCCAGAGACCGGTCAGACCGGTCCGAAACGCCCAGTCCGAGTTAGGAGTCGTATTTTGACACGGGATTTGATAGGGTTCCGACTCCTAACGGGTACAGACCTCCCCACCCTATATATATGAAGGGCCACGGCCGATTGAGGGTAATCCCAATCGATTCACACATTTATCCTTTACTTTTTCCTCCAAACCCTAACTTTTCCAATCTCATCTGCTGTTCTTCACTCGTCTCCACGGTGTTCGATGGCGTTCTGAGTGGCCTGCCGACCTCAGAGCAACCCTAGATCCACGAGCTCCGACGGGGTCCCTCCCGAACTCGAGGTTTTGGGTCTTCACGGCTTTCTCTGTAGAACAGGTCTGACCGGTCGCAATAACCGGTCTGACCGGTCGCAATAACCGGTCTGACCGGTCTGTGCGTAGGGAGCCCATTGGTGAAGATCGTGTCGACGATCAACGCACGTTCTAGCGCATTCGAGTGTGTTGGCGCAAATTAGTGTCAACAGGGAGCACCGCCATCAGTCGGGTGTCGGGGCTCGAAGCCAGGGTGGCCGAGCTGGAGGCACGAGACCGCCAGTTGGAGGCCGACAAGGTGAAGGCCGAGGATGCTCTGTGCAAGGAGAAGCGCGGTAAGGAGCCGGATTGATGTCTACTGAGTCCTTGTCGCACATGACTTGTCTCTGACTTGCTGTTGTTTAGAGCTAGAGGCCTGCACCAAGGCAAATGAGGAGCTGCAGAAGCTCCGGCAGGTGGCTGAGGCGAGGGAGGCCACCACCGAGGAGAAGCTTCGCCTGGAGCAGCACGCTCGGCGAGGTACGATCCGGAAATCATACTTTTATGTGTTTTCTGTCATTTTCTTTGGCTTGGGCTGACCCAGCCGAGTGCTTTTGCAAAAGCGGAGGAACAGGCGTCACAGGACCGGGCGACACTAGATCGGCTAAGCAGGCCGCTGGAGGCACTGCTTGGGGCGTTCGAGCCTGAGGGTGTGGCGGCTGCTGAGGGCCTGTCTGAGAGGCTGGAGGTGTCCCGCGGCTGACTGGAGGCCTTCATCAGGGGAGCTGCCAAGGATGCTATGCAGCATACGTTTGGGTTGATGAAGACCCATCTCCCGGAGGCAGACCTGGATCCAGTGGGAGACGGCGTACCCGACGACTGCTCTGACGCAGAGTGGGAGGCCAACCACGCCGCCGTCCTGGAGATCGCCGAGCGCATCATGGCCGAGCTGTAGGCTTCCAGTCTCCAGGAGTTTGTTTTGTTTATTTTGCTACAAGGAAAGTTGGTCAGAGTGGACCAGCTAAAAATAATATTTATGTAAATAATGTTTTAATTTTATTTGATGTTAAGTTATGCCCGCGGTCCGAGTTCTTTTCTGAATTTGCCGAGTAGGTGGAAAGCGATCTCTGAGCCCTTTTGATAGCGCTTGAGAGCGGATCATCAATGTGCGCGGTTAATTAGGGTGACATGGAGTGGTTCCTGGACGTACTCGGCTGTGTTCAGTAAAGGCGAACTGGGTTGTTCTTGTCCGACTGGTTGGACTCCGAGTGGGGGCCGGCTGGGTGGCCAAGACGCAGCCCCCGAGCGTGTTGAAAACGACTCGGTGAAGAACGAAAATAAGTAGTATGCAATATGTAAAATGTAGCAAATTTTATTGAATGAGTGGATGGGTACATAGCTTTGCTTCTTCTACGCTTCTACGGATAGAAGCGGTGCAGGTGCTCGATATTCCATGGGTTGCCCACGTCTGTACCATCTGGCCTCTGTAGGTGGTAGGTTCTGGGAACCACTATGCCACTGAATACAAAGGGGCCTTCCCAAGGGGAAGACAACTTGTGAGCACCGGTGGTCGACTGGATTCGTCGCAGAACCAGGTCGCCGATGTTGAAGTCGCGCTCATGGACGTTGCGATCATGATAGTGCCGGAGCTGCTGCTCATATCTCGCATGTTGTATGGAGGCTATCAGGAGGTGCTCCTCTGCTGAGTTGATGTCAGTGCATCGAGTCGCTTCAGCTTCATTTTCGTCATAGTTCTGGATGCTCGGAGCACCAAAAGCTATGTCCGATGGCAAGACAGCTTCAGAACCGTACACCATGAAGAATGGCGAGTAACCGGTAGCCCGGCTTCTCTGTGTGCGGAGTCCCTATACTACTCTGGGTAGTTCTTGGAGCCACTTTGCACTGGCCTTGAGCCCTTGAAGGATCAAGCCGTTGGCCCTTTCGACTTGGCCATTGCATCTAGGGTGCGCTACGGAGGCGTAGTAGATGTCGATGCAGCTCTCTTGGCAGTAATCCCAGAACTCGGAGCCCGTAAACGAAGTATCCAGATCGGTGATGATCCGATTAGGGACCCTGAATCGGTGTGATATCTCCTCAATGAACTCGGCTGCCTTGGCTGCTGTAGTGGCTGTCACTGGCTTGACTTCGATCCATTTCGTGAACTTGTCAATCGCCACGAATATGTGATTGTATCCACCGATGGCTGTCTTTAGGGGTCCCACCAAGTCGAGTCCCCAGCAGGCGAATGGCCAGGAAGGCGGTATAGTCCGTAAGGCCTGAGCCGGGACGTGCTGCTGCTTGGAAAAGAACTGGCACCTGGGACATCGTCTGACGATGTTTCGGGCATCGACCAGGGCCGTGGGCCAGTAGAAGCCTGATCAAAAGGCTTTCCCCACGAGGGTAGAGGCGCCTGCGTGGTTGCCACAGATACCCGAATGGATATCTCTAAGGAGTCGGACTCCTTCATCCTGTGTAATGCATTTGCACAGGGTTCTTGAGGAAGCCGAGTTCCTGAACAACTCGGTTCCTATGATGACGTTGTTGCTTGACCGGCGAGCAAGCTTCTCGTGTTCCTTTCCCTTTGGGTAGCTTTTATTGTTCTTGATGAAGTCGATGATTGGGGAGTGCCAGTCGGTGTCGAGGGTTAGGACCTGCTGCCCGATGGCCGGGACCAAGTCGGGCTTTGTAGGAGGCTCCTCTTCCATCTTGACCGTGGGACTGTTGAGTGCTTGAACGAACACGCTAGGTGGTACAATGGACCGCTTGGATCCAAGCTTGGACAGAACATTAGCCGCCATGTTGTCGTCCCTAGGGACGTGGTGAAACTCTAGACCAGAACACTTGGCTTCGAGCTTCCTTATCTCCCTACAGTAGGCATCCATCTTCTCCTTGGTGCACTCCCAGTCCTTGTTGACTTGGTGTATGACGACTTTGGAGTCACCATAGGCCAACAGACGCTTGACGCCGAGTGTGACAGCGATCCGGAGACCGAGGATGAGAGCTTCGTACTCAGTAGCGTTGTTGGTGGCCTTGAAAAGTAACTGGAGGACGTACTTGAGTTGTTCACCTTTCGGGGAGATGAAGAGGACTCCAGCGCCGGTTCCATCGCGGTTGAGGGCACCGTCGAAGTACATAATCCAGTGCTCGGATCTGGTGTCAGGTGGAGGATCTTGGATCTCGGTCCACTCAGCAACGAAGTCGGCCAATGCTTGAGACTTGATGGAGGACCACGGCGTAAATTCGATCGTGAATGCGCCGAGTTCTACTGACCATTTGACGACTCGGCTGTTGGTGTCCTTGTTGTGCAGGATGTCGCCGAGTGGATAGGATGAGGCCACCTTGATCTTGTGAGCCTAGAAGTAGTGCCGGAGCTTTCTTGATGTGATGAGGATAGCGTACAACAGCTTCTGCACTTGTGGGTAGCGTGCCATGGATTCGCAGAGTACTTCACTGATGAAGTAGACAGGTCGCTGTACCTTGTAGATGTGACCCAGCTCGTCGCGCTCGACGACCAGGATAGTACTCACCATGCTGGTAGTGGCGGCAATGTACAGGAGGAGGACTTCCCTGTCTTCTGGTGCCATTAGGACGGGCGGCGAGGTGAGGAAATCCTTGAGCTCCTTGAATGCTTTGGAAGCATCGTCGTTCCACTCGAACTTGTCGGACTTCCGGAGAAGTTTGAATAAGGGTAGGCCTCTGTCGCCGAGTCGGCTTATGAACCTACTCAAGGCAGCCATGCACCCTGTGAGCTTCATCAGGTCCTTTTTGCTCCTGGGAGGCTTCATGAACCTGATGGTGTTTACCTTGGTGGGGTTGGCTTCAATGCCCCGGCTACTGACTATGAAGCCGAGTAGTTTTCCGGACGGGACACCGAACACACACTTGGTCGGGTTGAGCTTCCATTTGAATTTCCTGAGATTTTCAAATGTCTCGGAGAGGTCCGTAATGAACTGATCATTACATTTTGTCTTGACGACGATGTTATCGACATAGGCCTCGGCGTTGCGCCCGATCTGCCCCTGGAGGCATCTCTGGATGGCCTTCTGGTAGGTGGCGCCGGCATTCTTGAGGCCGAACATCATGGTGTTGTAGCAGTAGGCCCCGAAGGGGGTGATGAAGGATGTCTTCTCATGATCTGACTCCTTGAGGGCTATCTGGTGGTACCCAGAGTAACAGTCAAGAAAAGAAAAGAGAACGCACCCGGCCATCGAGTCGAGGACCTGATTGATGCGTGGTAGAGGAAAGGAGTCCTTAGGGCAGTGTTTGTTGAGGTCAGTATAGTCAACACACATTCTCAATTGACCGTTCTTTTTTTTTACAAGGACTGGGTTTGCCAGCAGTTGACGGTGCTTAAGTGCCATTTTTACCCATCAACTATACTCAATAATAAAGGAAAACTACATGCCATACTCGCATATTTGTATTACTAACCTTGCTCCACAGTTGTTTTCGAGTTTTGTACATTTCAGATGAGCAGGAGTGAAATAAGACGAAAACACGCAGCAGACGCCATATAACTACGCAGAATATTGTGTCCGGCGTCACCCACTTACAAGGAGGGCCCATCTGGCAGAGCAAATGGGCGCGCCACACATAATGCATACAAGGAAAGATATTAGGGCCCACATGTTAGCCTGCGAGAGAAGGATAAGGACGAGAGGCGACCAGGTGGGGCCGGCCGACCCCCTAGGTCGGCTGAACCTGGCCGGCCACCTGTCCAGGTACATTTCGAGGAGGAGTCGGCCCCAAGTCTCCTGATTACCTTCCATACATGCATTTGGCAGGAACCGACCTCCACTAGTATATATAGGGCCCCCTCTCACCCCTCACACACACACACACTTCATTCCATTCTCTCCAAGAAGGCTCTCCTCTCTCTTGCTCTCTTAGCTAGGTAGTGGAGCTAGGCTAGTTCTCTTTAGCGAGCAAGTCATCCTCGGGGTCGTTGAGGAATCCTCGGCTCCTGGTATGGCTTTGTATCCGGCTTGTCAGACTTCTATTCATAATATAGAGTTTTACCATGGTTGCTTTACTATCTTGATAGTTTATCAATCCATGCTTAGTTCATTCATAAGTTATGCTACAGTTTTGGTTAGGCCAGATGATCCGGGAACGGATAGAGGTTCGTTGTGCTTTCGGCCTTGCTCTAGTGTTTTACTCGTCCATCCGAAGGGTGGGAGACCTGGGGGCACTAGAGTACTGACTTCATACACGAGCGTGGTGCTCGGGTATGCGGGATCCTTCGGATATGACCGTGCTCCACGGTGTGACTGGGGTAGATGGCAGGTGCTGATAGCCCTGTCCGTCCGGCGTAACAGCGGTGTTGCGTTTAGCGTACTCCCCGACGTTCGGGTTCGGTGTAGGAGTTCATGCAAAGAGGTAACTGAACTGGATGTACTCCGGTGCGGGACCTTCTCCCCGCTATCCCATTTTCCTGGCACCTGCAGTCCTAACCATGATCTAACATAACCCCAGCTTTGGATAGAAGCACTAGGACACCTAACCTAGCCAAAGCTCCATCTGACTTGACGTAGGATAGAGTAGTTTTTTGTTTTATAGTTTCTCTCCTTTATTCCTTCCTCTTGGAGTGTGGATGTGTGCTGTGTCGCATTACCCTTGCTTATTTTTTATCTGTACTTACCCCTGTTAGAGTATTGTCTATTGCTTGAGGCACAATGTCATGGTTAATGTTGAGTACAATACCTTTGCCGCTGCCGTCCTTTGGGACACAAATAAATGACGATACCCTTACTCTCTGGGTGAAATGCTACAACGATATATCCGTGCGCTTGCGGATCCATCTGTAATCGTATTGATTATACCACGAGAGTGGCACCCCTTGGATACAGTCGCTAGGATGGGTTCGGCGCCCTCATTTCTAGTGATTGCACTAAGGACTGCCAACAGGCATTTCTGGTGCTGTTGCTAAGGATTAACCAATCCTTGTGATTGCGCTAAGAAATGTCAACAAGCATTTCTGGCGCCGTTGCCGGGGAAGGCATATGAACAAAGATATTGTGCTGATATTAACTTAGACCTTGTACTCAGGATATAGTCTTTACTCTTTCAGGCTAATGTCACTTTATGTCTTCTTTTATTTTTGATTTGAAAGAAGATAGGGATAGTGTATGACCGGTTTCTCCCTGCCGGAAAACTACACAGACAATCCAGAGAGGCTCGTGAGAAGGGCATGACCTCGCGTCGTTCCTCCTCTTGCTATCCTCCCGGCACAGGAACCCATTTCGGAAGCACCACTCGTTCTTGAGGCTATGGCTGAAAAGACTCTCCGCGAGTTCTCCGTCCCCTCCACCGACAATGTGGCCACTGGCCCCAACATCAATGTCGGGGACGTGAACTTCGAGCTCAAATCAAGCCTCATCAACATGGTGCAGGCTAGCCCATTCTGTGGCAAGCCGAACGAGGACGCAAATGCACATTTGCAGAATTTTCTGGAGCTCTGCGACACCATTGTTATATGGGGTGTCGCTGCTGATGTTGTCAAGCTTCGTCTGTTTCCCTTTTCCCTCCTAGGGAAGGTGAAACAGTGGTTTTATAAAGAAAAGGACATCGACACCTGGGCCAAATGCTCCAAGGCGTTCCTCGCAAAATTCTTCCCACTGGGCAAAACAAATGCCCTGCGCAGGAGAATTTCAAGTTTCCAGCAGACAGGGATGGAATCCATCCCAGAAGCTTGGGAGAGGCTGCAAGAATACATCCTGGCTTGTCTTCATCATGGCATGGACGAGTGTCTCATCCTGCAAAGCTTCTACAACGGACTCACAACAACATATCGAGCCAATATTGATGCCGCTGCTGGAGGAGCCTTCCTCGACCTGACCATAGCCAAATCCAAAGAATTGGTCGAGAAGATGGTCTCCAATCAGAGGTGGAGTGATGAACGACTCCAACCCCGTACCAAAGGCATGCATGCCGTCAAATAAACGGATATGATTGTCGCGAAGCTGGACCTCCTAATCAAGAAGATGGAGGAAGGGAGCAAACAATCAATCCATGCTCCCGTTTACGCCATGGGTTCGCACTTCACGTGCGAAGTCTGTGGTAATGATGGACAGTCGGGGAACGATTGCCCCGAAACCCGTGAAAATTGCGCCTACCTCAACAACAACAACAACGGGTACCGTCCACAACAAGGAGGCCAGGGGTGGAAACATCCACGTCCACCTTTTCAGGGAGATAATAATTACAATCCTTCTTATAATTCGAATTTCAATTCAAACCAACCTCCCTTGAGAGAACTTATTCTTGGCCAAGTTAAAATCAATGAAAATATAAATACAAAGCTTTTGGCCAATGACAAATCTCTGGAAAGTTTAAATGTCAAGCTTGAAACTTTGTCTTCAACTCTTAAAAACTAGTTAAGTTTCAACAAAATGATCGAAACCCAGCGTGCACAAATTGCTGCTTTGTTACCTGCTGTTGAGAGCGGGAAGATCCCGGGGCAACCCGAGTCTCCCGTTGAAAATGTCAGCATGGTGTCTACCTGACGGGATAACTCGTCCCAGAGGCCACCACACAATAACCATGCAGGTAGGTACTATCCCCCAAGGAACGACATTTGGGATGGCATGGTAGCAGCGGTGCAAGAGGATCCAGGGGTCTCCATGATCAGCTACTCGATCTACATCAAACACTTCGAGCGATGCCTATGCGATCTGGGGGCAAGCGTGAATATAAAGCCCAAGGTGATACATGAAGCACTTGAATATCCTACTCTTTCTCCAACAACTATGCTCGTACAACTTGCAGATTCAACCATTTGGTATCCCGAAGGGATAGCCGAACACATTTTCGTACGAGTACGAGACTCCTTCATCCTTGCCGACTTTGTGGTAATGGATATGGAGGGCGACCTCGAAGTCGACCTCGTACTTGGGCGACCTTTTCTAAGGTCTGCCAAGGCAAGGATCGATGTCGGGAAGGGAGAAATCCGTTTCTGTGTCAGAAAGGAGGATATGTTTTTCAGGTTCAAGAAGAAGGAAGAGCAGCGCTTCATGATCCAACAAGACAGTGAAGGGCAAGTGTAACACCCGGTTTACAAAAGGACATAAACCGAGCAATCATATACGTGCCAGGATCAAGTCACGCATATATACAATATAATGAATAGTATATCATAGCATATATCATGTAAAAATATATAATAAAATGAGTACGAATGTGGTTTATTACATGAATGACAAAAATGTCTGATACAGCGGAAGCGTAAAAAAACATATACGTAAACTCTCGTCGAAGCTGGGCACCACAGGGACGTCGACTAGGAGACAAATGCCTAGAAGTCCTCGTACTCCTAGTAGCTCTGGGTGAACTCCCTCGTGTCGGTAGGAACTGAGCAGCAGTAGAGTATCCCCAAAAAGAACAAGGGAAAAAGAGTAGAGTAGGCAAGAGTGAAATCACAACTTGTACTCAACAAGTATAACACAAACTATGAGGCTCTAAGGTTGGCTGACTCAACTGCATTAGCTTTTAATCTTGGCAAAATTTTATTAAAGCTATTTACTACAAGTTGATGAAATTACCATAAACCCAGTTACATAGTAATTAATCAAAATTAATCATGAACTACTGAGAACCAAACCGAAACCACCAAGGTAACCCCACTAATCAAAAGGAGGATTCAGGCTGCTCATGACCGTGAGCACGGCTAGTATACCAGTTTTACACTCTGCAGAAGTTGCACATCTTTACCCACAAGTCGTGAGCTACGCTAGTTGTTCATCACACTTCCTTAGGTGAGATGGCTAGCAAGCACACTACGAGGCCGTTACAAAGAATCTCGTTGGTAAGGAGTAACCGCGACGGTTGGATCGGTGACTATGGAGCAGGTCTAGTGGGCGTCAAGACACAGAGCACAGACGAGGCCGCTCAGTACGAGGGCCATAGAAGCTTACCACCCTTGCCCCACAGGTAAATTACTCCAAACCAAAAAGACCTAATTAGTAAGCCAACACCGTCCCATTCCAGTCTTGTGGTTGTGCGGTTGATCCAGGTTGTCACTCTAATGACGTACGGTCCTTATGGAGAGTAGCTAGCACAAAACACAGTGTGAGCCCCCTAAACCAAGTTTCTAGAAAGACCACTTTTTAACGAGACGTGAGCCACTCAAGTACACCGCACAGAGGGCCACTCTCAGAATTAAGTTGCATATACCATTAATCAAATTAATTAAAAAGGACCAAGTGTGTTATAGCACGGAACCTAGCACAACTAACCAAGATGCAACCCAAGGGATATATATAAAGGATATAAAGTGGCTAGGAAAGTCCTTATAGGCATACAGTATTAAAATGCAGTATGAAATTGTATTTAAAAGTGATAGGTGGTGTTCATGTTATACTTGCCTTCCTCAAAGTTCTCCTACTGCTCAAACTGCTGTGAAGACGGTGGCTGCTCCAGGTACTGGTACTCCTCCGAAGGATCAACGTCTACTCACGATCGAAATCCCAAAACAAGTCCAGCACATACACATACATGCAAACAAGAACAAACACTAAGAAACAGAACAACAATACATAAAGACAGCAAACAAAACTAAGCTAGAACTATTCTACGCATTACAACAATCGCGTGGACATAAAGAACGCCTAAAACGGAGCTAGAACGCGAAAACTAGGCCCAAAACAATGTTCAGGGACTAAACTGCAAGAAAACAGGGTTTCTAGGGGCTTCTGCGCAAAAACTAGGGACTTAAACCTAATTAACGCTTTGCTGCAGGGGCTAGCGTGCGGACACTATTTTTCGAAAGGTCAGGGGTCCAAACGCTAAAACCTGGGCTTAACTGGAATTATTTTTGAACTAAGAAGGACCGCGGGTTGATTTCAAGGAAGCTGGGGGGCTCTTTAGCAAAAAGGCCAGGCCGGACCGGTATGTTTAGATCTGAGCCGTTGGATCTTGACCCGGTGGCTCAGATCGGATCGGCTTTAGATCTAATCGTGACCATTGGGCTCAGATCGGATGGCTCAGGGCCATCGCGGGCAACGACGGCGGCGGAGCTCGCCGGGGAACCAATTCCCGCCGCGGCGCGGCACTGGGCTCACCGGAGTTGGCGGTCTAGGGGCACAAGCGCGGGATGGGTAATCCACTGGTGTCCCTAGCGAGTCATGGGGAAGCCTAGAGCAGCGGGTTCGATGGCGATGGCAGCTCTACGCGACGGCGCTGGGTGGCTCTGGGGCTCGGATTAGGGTGCTGTGGCTTCTGTGTGCATGCGCAGAACTAGTACAAGCCAAGGCAAAGCATGTGCGGGGCTAGGCTATGCTGCAGCGAGCTCGCTGCAGGCGGGCGGTGACGGAACACCGGCAAGCCGGCGTTCCAGCCTTGGTTACGTGCTACGGGCTAAGACAACCGGTGCAAAAGATAGTGGGGATCAAGGTGGTGCTCACCTAGGGCTTGGGTCGGGGTGATTCGGCGTGCAGGGTCGACAGCGTCGATGGCGAGCGGTGGCACACGGATGGAGCTCAGTGAAGGGGCCGCTGCTGGGTGTCTCCGGGCTCCTAGATCCGTCGAGGAGATCCGCAGCGGTGCTGGGATCAAGGAATGAGGGTCAGAGGAGTCATGGGATCGCCGGAGGTGAGCAATTGCTCGGGGTTGGACTCACCGGCTGTGTCGGATTTCGAACTTCCAGCAGGCATCAAATGAGTCAATTCCGGAAGCTTGGGAGAGGCTTCAGGAGTATATTCTGGTGTGTCCACACCATGGAATGGATAATTGGCTTATTCTACAGAACTTCTACAACGGGTTGACACAGTCATCCCGTAATCATGTGGATGCCGCTGTGGGTGGAGCTTTCTTCTCGCTGACCATTGAAAGAGCTACATCATTGATCGAGAAGATGGTTTCCAACCAAGGTTGGAGCGATGATCGCCTCCAACCGCGCCAGCGAGGTATGCACTCCGTCAAGGAGGCCGACATGCTCGCTATGAAGATTGATCTCCTCCTCAAGAAATTTGAGGATTATTCCCAAGATAAGGCTCAGATGCAAACACTTCAAGCCTTGGAAACTCGCATGACGTGCGAGGTCTGCGGGAATGTTGGACATTCGGGCAACAATTGCCCAGAAACCCAAGAAGAAGCTCTATTTCTCAATGGCAGCAATGGGTTTCGTCCATAAGTAGGTCTGGGGTGGAATCAGCCACGCCCATATTACCAAGGAGGTAATGGGAATTCGAATTCTTTCGGTCCTAACCAGCCTACCTTGAGAGATCTTGTCTACGGCCAAGCGAAGATCAATGAGTCCCTTCAGAAGAAGTTGGCCGCTACAGACAAATCTATGGAGACCATCCATGCCAAGATGGACAGATTCTCCACTGCTATGAAGAACCAGCTGAGTTTCAATAAGGCGCTAGAAACTCAATTGGCTCAACTAGCTGCTGCTACACCTGCTCCTGAACTAGGGAAGATTTCGGGGCAACCCGAATCAACTCTAGAAAGCGTGAATGTCATCAATGCTATGTGGAAAGAGGCCCTTAGCAGGACATCCCTCAGCTATGCAGAGAAGCTCACACGCCCAAGAAGAGGTGCATGGGGCGAGTTGGCAGCAACAATAAGAGAAGATCCCGGAATCCCAGTGATCAGCTGCTCAATCTTTGATTATAAATTTGATCACACCCTTTGTGACCTTAGAGCCAGCATTAACATCATGCCCAAAGTGACTATCGAGAAGCTAGGCTATCCATCAATTTCCCCTACCACTATGTGTGTTCAGCTGGCAGATTCCACGATAAGATATTCAGAAGGAGTTGTGGAAAGGTTAATGGTAAAAGTCAAGAATACCTACATATTGGTGGACTTCATAGTCCTTGATATGAAAGGAGATCTTGGAATTCCGCTCATACTTGGGCGACCATTCTTCAAGGATGCACATGCCAGAATTGATGTAGGGAGAGGAAGAATCAGCCTCTGTGTCAGGGGAAGGACCATGAAATTTAAATTCCAAAACAAGAAACAGGTATTCTTGATTCATGAGGATAGTGAGAAACAAGGGCTATGAGCAGAGCTCGGTTGGGATGATCCAGACTATCACCCCTCTTCCAAGCCAGCTTGGGAGGATTGGGAAATTCATACTCCACCAACCGAGCCATTGAAAGAAGATCAGAAGATCCCTGATTTCATCACCAATATAGTATGGGAAGATCTGGAAATCATCTATACAACATCCGAGGATCCTGTTCCTGCACCGCCTACACCACCAAGGAAGACCAAGAAGGTGTGGCGCAAGAAGAACAAGACATCATCGACCACTACTACTTCTCCAGGTACGGACGAAACGATCTCAACCTGATCAGGTATGGAGAAAGGTCCTGCTTTTTTACCCTAAACTAAGAGCTAGCTTGGGGGAGGTTCCCTCCCCTAAGTTAAATATATCCCTTTATTTTCTTTCAATAAAAAATTGATAAAAACTTCCAAAAAAAAATTTACTGCTTTATTTCCCTTTTCCATGATGCGCGGTAAGAATGTTTTAACTCCCTTTTGATAAGTTGAAAGGATGAGTTTTGCTTTGCTCTATCATGTTTGTTGTGCCTAGTTTGAAAATAAGAGTTCTCTTGAGTTTATATTCGTTGGTTATACAAATATGTTGCCAATAAACCTGAAAGTTTCGTGTGTTGCATATGCTTGATCCGAGTCTAAGTTGTTGTGAGTTTAGATATGGTAAATAAGGTTATGCAAGCTTGTTCTAGTGATGCTTGAATTCTGGAGTTATTTTTGAAAAAAGAAAATAAAAAAAAATAAAAGGCAAGTTTCCCAGCGATATGCAATGTACTACCAGAGCCATATGTCATATTCCATGAAAAACCCTTATACATATACTGCTTGATATTCTGTTGAGTTTTGTCAAATTGGGTGACCCTAGTAAGATGCTCTTCATGCTTTCTCAATCATAAGCACGTACACGTCCCATCCATTTGTTATATTCCTACACTGGGAATTAGCTCCACCATCCACTTCACATCTATAAATGCTCCATGTCTTGGTGATCTCTCTCATAGAACATTCCTGAAATAAAATAAAGTGAGATTATGGTTGCCCTAAAAGAAGACAAAAGATGGCATGCCAAAGAAGCATGACCCAAAAAAAAGGAGAGCAAAAGGGGGTAACCATGTCTCAAAAAAAGAGAGAGAGAGACAGGGATGATTCGAGATAGAAAAGCCATTACCTCAAGGAGTAAGCCATATTCATCCATCTATCCATCCATTCATACACTTGCACCTTTTGATCGAGATTGCATGACTTGTTTCTCTATGGATCCTCTCTTTGACTTTACAATAAATAGAATACAAGTGTGCTCTGTTCTTATCCTACCTTGAGCTCCACAAAGGCTTGTAGTAGTAGGGAAGATCAAAGGCAAACACTGCCCTGGTAAGGAAATACAAGATGAGTGCCTCGAGAGAGTTATCCTGGAGCTTTGCCATGCTTTCAAAAATCTTTCAAAAAAGTTTCTCTAGATGGATTGAGGATCTATAAACAAGTAAGTACTACTTTATGCACCATTCTAACTCTCAACAGCCCAAGACAAGGAGACAGCTAAAAAGCCCCATGAGGGAATAAGGTAATTGAGCAAAGGTATGCTAACCAAATTATTTAAGCTTATAGATGAATCTCTTTGCTTCAGACTATGACATGACAGGTAAGGTACGAGTCAAAGTGATTTTCTGATCAACAACCTGATTTGTCCTATTTTGCTCGGGACGAGCAAAGGACAGCTTGGGGGATCTTGTTGACGCTCACTAACGACCATTTCCAGGCGTCAACTTGATCCGAAAATCATGAGAGTTTGCATTTCTTACACGCATCCTTATCCAATAAAGTTCCAAAATCACACTTTACCTTTTAGAATATGTAAGTTGTGTTTTCAAGCTAATATGCAGGTTACAAGCACACTTTGGCCCGACACAAAATCACAGAAAATATCAGAGTACCGATTAAGGCTCAAATGGACCAAGTGAAGCCCAAGAACTGAAGCAAACCTAGCTGGGGCAGGCCGTGCCACAGCTTTAGGACAAGGGGAGACCAAGACAAGCCCACTCCAGGAAGTTGGGGGCGGTTGGCGGCCCGGGCAGGCCGACCGACCTACCTGGTCGGCCGGCCAGGCCCGTGGGCCCCACTGCCTCAACCAAGGCACGTGGCGCTTCCCTGTTGGCTCACAACATCGGTTTGGGGTGCTGCGGCTGGTGGCTCCATGCTATAAATAGAAGGGGGGTAGACAATAGAACACACACACACACACACCACACACCTCTTCCTCTCTTGCATTCCTTGCATAGTCTTTAGGCTTAGTGGAGTTTAGGAGAAGTCTAGGAGTCATCGAGTCACCGGAGTTGCTCGAGAGTCTGGTATGGGTTCATCTCTAGCTCTCTCTTGTAATATTCAGTCATTTGTAATAGAATTAGACTATGGTTACCGATATCTGCCTGAAGTATATTCTGAGTTATCGAGTATATGCTTCTTGTCATGGTTGCGTTATTATTCAATGCTTGCATTGCATGATCGCCCTATGCTGGAGATGGTTAGTCTTTTGTTCTTAGAACTCTATCAACTGCTCCAGTATTCGTATGATTGCTCTAGTGTGATGTCTGTCCATCCGGAGGGTGGGTGCTCCGCGCGGGACACTAGAGTATCCCTTACTAGTGTAGACATGGTGTCTAGATTAGCTAAGAGTTGCTGGATGTCAACTATACCCACAGTTTGTAGAGGTAGCTGGTAGGTGCTGACAGCCCTGTCCGTGCCTTTTAGTAATCCTCCACGTTCGGTATGGGGGTAGGAGGTACATAAAGTCGCCGGGGTGTACGGGCTCCTCCCGTTACTTCGATAGCGATCTCACTGTTGTGTAGTTTAATCTCTAACGAGCTAACTAATGAGAAAGTGTAGATATAGCTAGCCTAGCATAGCTGACTTGAGCTCTGACTTTTACCTTGCTCCGGCCTAAAGTAACCTTTATTTATTTTATCCAAGAGAGTAGTTTGTGTGTTTGTCACACTACCTCCTACCATTTTATTACCTTACCCCTGTTTATGCATGAGAATATCCAATCTAGATAGAGCTCACCAACTGATCTATATATTCTCTCACTCTTCGCCTTCCCTGCGGAAATATAAATGACACCCCGGTATACTCCCGGGTAAAATGCTACAGCGGTATTCCGTGCGCTTGCGGATCTATTCATGGTTCATGAAATACTGCCGTCCCAAATTTGTGTCTGCGGGCGTCATCGCTAGGTGACGTTGGTAGGCGCCAACAGTCTTCCCTCTCCGGGGCTTGGTGTCGGATTTTTTGTTGTACAGGCCGTGCATCGGGGTGCACGGCAAGGTGGTGCTCGATCACCTCCCTAGGGACCCCGGGCATGTCGGATGGTTTCCTGGCGAACACATCGACATTGGCCCGGAGTAAGGCGATTAGTGCGTCTCTCTACTTTTCCCCCAATTCAACTCCAATGGTGACAATTTTCTCGCGGTCATCCCCGAGACATACCATCTCGGTGGGGGTGGAGCTGTCGGGCGAAAGGTGTTGCTTGGTCGACGGATGGGCAGACGACTCGGGGCACTCCATGTCATCGGATGACGTGGTCGCTATTGCCTCATAGAGCCGCTCGTCGCAGTGCACCGATTCCTTTATGTCGGCTTTGATGGAGATGACCCCAGCGGGGCCGGGGAGCTTGAGGGTGTTGTAGGCATAGTGGACCGCGGCCATGAACTTGGCGAGCGCCGGGCGCCCAAGTATGGCATTGTAGGGGAGATCGAAATGCGCCACATCGATCGTGATGTTCTCCGTGCGGAAGTTGTCCCTCCCGCTGAATGTGATAGGCAGTTCGATCTGGCCCAACGGGACGGTTTTCCCGTTGGTCACACCATAGAAAGGCGTAGAGGGGGTGAGCTTGCGCTCCCCGATCTGCATCCTGCGGAACACTTCCGGTGACTGCAGGTTGAGGCCTGCTCCGCCATCCACTAGGGTCCTCCCGACCCCGATGTTACAGATGGTGGGCGTCACGACGACCGGGAGGAGGCCCACGCCCGCCGTGTTGGAGGGGTGGTCACTCCGGTCGAAGGTGACGGGAGTGTTTGACCACTTGAGAGGTTGGGAGCCCCCGGGTGCCGGGGACGCCGTGCAAACCTCCCTCCAGAGGACCTTGGCCCTCCTTCGGGACAGTGGCGCACTTGCTCCACCGAAGATGGTGGCGACCGCGTGCTGCGGCTCCTGGAAGCCCAAGCCAGCACCGCATGTGCCCGCCTGGCCGCGGTCGTTTTGATCGTCGCGATCATCGGGTCGACGATTGTCGCGGCCCCGCTAGCGCTGGGCTACGAGGTCCTTAACAAGCCGGCATTTGGAGAGGTCGTGCCGGTCGGTGGAGTGTAGCTCGCACCATTTGTCGTCGTCCCGGCGGGGAGGGGCAGGCTTCCTGTCGCCACCCGCGAGGTTTCCCCTGGGCGGCTGCCTTGGGCACCCCTCCGCAGCTAGAATGGTGGCTGCCTTTCGCTTGTTCGCCTTGGCACCGGGCTTGGGGCCGTCACGCGCTGGAGATTCCTCGGGGGCGCCATGGCGCTCAACCCTGGCATGCGCCTCGGCCTCCCAAGCATACTTGTCTGCCAGAGCGAATAGCTAGGAGATAGTTTCTACGTTGTGAGTCTCCAGCTTGCCCACCAACCGCTTGTTGGTGACTCCCTCGCGGAACGCCATGATGATGGCGGTCGGCGAGATGCGAGGGATGGTGTTGTGTACCTGGCTGAAACGCTAGATGTACTATCGTAACGTCTCGCACTTGCATTGTCGGACGGCGAGAAGATCACCGCGCGTCCCGGGCCGTGTGAATGATCCGGAGAAGTTGGTGATGAACCGTTCGCACAGCTCCCCCCAGGATCCGACGGACACTAGTGGGAGGTTCATCAGCCACGAGCGGTCCATGCCTCGGAAGGCGATGTGGAAGTAGTTCGCCATGACCTGGGGGCCTCCCCCAGCCGCCTGGATGGCGGTGGTGTAGATCTGGAGGAATTCCTCCGGGTCGATGGTGCCATCGTACTTCTCGGGCAGATCCGGCCGGAACTTGGTGGGCCAGTTGACCCGCCTTACGTTCTCCTTGAATGCCTTGCAGTCGGCCCCGTACGGGCCGGTGTCGTTGTCGGAGGTGGCGCCATTGCCCGTGGGCACGCCAGATGATGCGTGCTCGTCAGTGGCGTGGCGCCTCCTCTCCCGTGCTCTCTCCAGAGCGGTACGGGCGTCTTCAATGACCCTCACCATGTTAAGGTGAGAGCGGAGATCGGGGGTTCCCCCGGCACAGGTAATTGATCGCTGAGGCTGTGCTATGGGTACCCCACATAAGGCGCTGGAGTTCTGCGCCTTGGGTCCCGGTGCGGCCTTCCGCACCAGGCTGGCCAGCTCGTCCAGCCATTCCCCCTCAGGAGTGCCTGCTCCCTCCTTCAACGGAGGGTGGCGGACCAAAGTGCGCGCCGCAGCGAGCGCCTCCCCATGAGGAATGCTTCCGCGGCGAGGCGGCTGCGAGCCAAGGATCGCCCACGCCGCGCCGCTCGGCCTCGTGCCTCTGCACGGAAACTGGCGACGCGGTCGTTGGCTATCATCGTCCCGCTGGACTCGGTCCCAGGGGCGTCGAGTCACGGCGGCGCAGTGACACGCGACACCGCACGGCGAACAGGCATGATCGTGGTCGATGAGCCCCCAGCCCCCAGACGAAGGGGAGCGCTGGAGAGCCCGTGGCGCGGATGCGCTCGTTCGTTGCCGCTCTCGCCGTCGAAATGGTCGGAGCGGTTTGTCATGGCTTTCTACGGGATCAAGCTTCACAGAAAGGAAATCTCATGCGCTATACCCCCTACCTAGAACGCTAGCTGATGGTGTAAGATGTAACACCCGGTTTATAAAAGAACATAAACCGAGCAATCATATACGTGCCAGGATCAAGTCACACGTATATACAACAGAATGAACAGTATATCACAGCACATATCACGAATAAAACATAATAAATCGAAATACGAATGTTATTTATTATATTAATGACAAAAATGTCTGATACAGCGGAAGCGAAGTACAAAATACGATAAAAGCTCTCTGAAGCTGAGCAGGGCGCCACAGGGACGTCGACTGGGAGACGAACACCTAGAAGTCCTCGTAGTCCTGGTAGCGCTGGACGAACTCCCTCGTGTCGGCAGGAACTGAGCAGCAGTAGCGTAGCCAAGAGGAAAAAGTAGAGAAGAGGCAAGAGTGAGTACACAACTTGTACTCAACAAGTATAACACAAACTATGAGGCTCTAAGGTTGGCTGACTCAACTGCATTAGCTTTTAAGTCTTGGCAAAATTTTATTAAATCTAATTACTACAAGTTGATGAATTACCATTAACCCAGTTACATAGTAATTAATCAGAATTAATCATGTTACTACTGAGAACCACACCAAAACCAAGCCACCAAGGTAACCCCGAGAGGCACCCCCTCGTCGGAAGGAGCTAACCCACTAATCAAAAGGAGGATCTGGGCCGCTCATAATCGTGAGCACGGCTAGTATACCAGTTTTACACTCTGCAGAAGTTGCACATCTTTACCCACAAGTCGTGAGCTACGCTAGAGGTTCATCACACTTCCTTAGGTGAGATGACTAGCGACTCACTACGAGGCCGTTACAAAGAATCTCGTTGGTAAGGCGTAACCGCGAGAGTTAGGTCAGCGACGATGGGGCCCACCTCACAGGGGTACAAGCACAGGTATGCAAACCAAGCACAGACCAGCCGGAGGAGCAGGGACCATTGAAGCTTACTACTCTTGCCCCGCAGGTAAGTTACTCCAAACTAAAAAGACCTAATTAGTAAGCCAAGTCTATCCCATTCTAGCCTTGTGGTAGCGCTGTTGTCCCAGGTTGTCGCTCTATGAACCGGTCCTTATGGAGAGTGGCCAACCAAGCACTAAGCACCGTGCTGGCCGCCTAAACCATGTTTCTACAAAAACCATCTTTTAACGAGACGTGAGCCACTCATCCACATAGAGGGCCACTCTCAGAATTAAGTTCAAGTAAACCATTAATCAAATTAATTAAAAAGGACCAGAGTATGTTATAGCGCAGCAACCTAGCACAACTAAACAAAATGCAACCCAAAGGTATATATAAAGGATATAAAGTGGCTAGGAAATCCTTATAGGCATACAGTATTAAAATGCAGTATGAAATTGTAATTGAAAGTGATAGGTTGTTCATGTTATACTTGCCTTCCTCGTACTGCTCCTACTGCTGCTCAAACTGGTCAGAAGACGGCTGCTCCGGGTACTGGTACTGGGGCTCCTCCGGTAGCTCAACGTCTACTCACGAATACATGGCCAAAAACAAGGCAACAACAATAAGCATACAAGCAAACACTAACAAAAGCTAAGAAACAGTACATCAATGCATAAAAACAGCACACTAAACTAGTCTAAAACTATTCTACGCGTTACAACGATCGCGTGGACATAAAGAACGCCTAAAACGGAGCTAAAACACATTTTCTAGGCTAAAAACAAGTTCTAGGGGCTTATCTGCGATAAAAACTAAGTTCCAGGGGGTTTTCTGCAAAAATCGAGGGCCTACACATAATTAACCATTAAATCTAAGGGCTAGCGTGCAAAACTGATGGCTCAGGACTGCGGGTTCAAATCTGAGAAAAACCAGGGGTCTAAGTGAATAAAACAGGACCGGTTTGTAAATACTTTTGAACAGGCTGGGACGGCGGGTTAATTCAAGGAAAACATAGGGTCTCTTTAGCAAAAGGAGCAGTGCGAAGGGGTAAGTTTGGATCTGATCCGTTGGATCGAGATCTGAGGGCTCAAGGTTGTCTGGATCAGGATCTAATCTCGAGCGTCGGTCTCAGATCAAACGGTTCGGACCTAACTGGGCGCAGGGGCGGCGGCGATTTGTCGCCGGCGAGTTATTTCGCGGCGGCGTGCGGTGGGGAGTCGCCGGAGCACGCCATTTCCGGCCCTCCGGGGGTCGTTTCGACCCGTGCTTGGTTCGGGCGTGGTCAGCGCGTTACGCGTGACCCACCTGGGGCCTGGGTTGGGCTCGAGAAGGTCTGTGGCGGAGTGTGCACCGGCGACGGCGGGTCAGCGCGGCGGCGCTCGCCGGAGCGTGAGTGTTCCGGCCACTGGAACAGCCTACGTGACCAGATTCTAGCGCAAAACGTAGAGGAGACCAGGGTTGTGCTCACCTAGCACCGAATCGGGCAGGCAGGTGGCGTAGAAGGGTTGACGGCGTCGGTCCGGCGGCGGCGCACGGGCGGAGCTCGGGGACCGGGCGGTGCTGGGCTCCTCCGGGCTCCTGGACGGCGCAGATCGACCCAAGGCGGTCCTGCAGAGGTCCCACGGGGATTAGGGAGGCTCGGGGGTCACCGGCGGTAAGAAATCGCAGCGGCGGAACCGCTTACCGGCGATGTGTCCCTGGCAAAATTCCCGGTGCAGGCGTGACTCGGTCCGGGGCCAAGGAGCTCGAAGATGCTCCAGGGGTCGAGGCGGAGCCAGCGCGCTCCTTGGACGGAGCTCAGGTGCGGCGGGGCGGCGGGAACCCGGCGGCTCAGAGGCTCCGCGCGGCGGGGCTGTACTGGTGCGGCGGCTAGGGTTTGTGGCGGCCTTTTGGCTTGGGGGTGAGGGTGCTGGGGGGTCCGCTGGGGCCAATTATAGGCCGGGCGGTGATCCTGGGCCTCCGTGCTGTTGGGCACGGGCGAGATCTCCGGCGGGGAGATCGGGCTCTGCTGGCGCGCTAGAGAAGGAAGGGAGCGGGGAAGGGGATGACAGGCGGGCCCGAGTAGTCAGCGGGAGAGGAGAGGGGCGACGCGCGGCTGAGAGCGGGCGGGGTGCGCTGGCAGGTGGGGCCGGATTGCAGCGGCTCACCGAGGGACGCGGGGTGTGGGGCGTCGCGCGCGGGTTGAGGCAGGAGGGAGCTGGGCCGGGCGACCGCGAGAGTGTGGGCCGCGTGGGGTGGGTGAGTGGGCCGGTGCGGGGGAAGAAACAGAACGGGCCGACTGGGTTCTTGGGCTGGTTTTAGTTTCTTTCACTTTTTTTTAATTCTATTTCCTCTCTCCTTCCTAATTCTAAAACAATCAAACACATTTGAATTCAAACAAAATTTGAATTCAAACCACACTCAAATGAGTAAAATAAATGCACCAGCATGAATGCAACACCAAAATTTAAACCTATGATAAAATTTTAATTACTTAAGGAACAAAATTGAATTAAATGCCATACTAAACACAATAAACCTTAGAAACTTAAATAAATCCAATTAAATTTATTAATAAATGCTGAAATTTAAATTAGGGTGTTACAGACCCTACCCCCTTAAAGAAATCTCATCCCTGAGATTTAGCTGGGCTGGCTAGCAAAGAGATCTGGATATGTCTTCCTCAGCTCATCTTCTCGCTCCCATGTAGCCTCAACTTCACTGTGATGACTCCACTGAACTCTGCACATCTTGATGCTCAGTATAAGTCAGATCTTCCTGCACATCTACTCTATCCAGTGGTGCCTACTCCTCGGGTACTCGCAGACACCTCTTCAGCTGAGATATATGGAAGACATCATGAACTCCTGAGAGGCTGAGAGGTAACTCCAGGTGATAAGCAACTTCGCCTTTCCGCTCTAGCACCTTGAATGGCCCCACATACCGAGGTGCTAACTTCCCCTTGACATTGAATCTGCGGATTCCTCTCATCGGAGACACCTTCTGGTACACATAATCACCAACACTGAAAGTCAGGTCTCTCCGTTTGCCATCTGCATAGCTCTTTTGTCTGCTCTGTGCAATCCTCAGATTCTCTCGCACAGCCTGAACCATCTGCTCTGCATCATCTATGATCTTAGGGCCAAAGAGCTGCTTCTCACCGATCTGATCCCAATAGAGAGGAGTCCTGCATTTTCTGCCATACAATGCCTCGAAGGGGGACTTCTTCAAACTGGCCTGATAGCTGTTGTTATATGAGAACTCAGCATATGACAGGCACTTATCCCAACTAGTACCGTACTGAATAGCACAAGCTCTCAGCATATCCTCCAACACTTGGTTGGTTCTCTCTGTCTGCCCATCTGTCTGAGGGTGATAAGCCGTACTGAAACGCAGCTTCGTATCCAGTGAATCATGAAGCTGCTCCCAGAACCGAGAAGTAAATTGAGACCCTCTGTCAGATATGATCTTCTTGGACACACCATGCAAGCAGACAATCCGAGAGATGTACAACTCTGCCAGTCTAGCTCTGGAGTAAGTAGTGTTCACTGGAATGAAGTGAGCAACCTTCGTCAACCGATCCACTACTAACCATATAGAGTTGTACCCTTTCTGAGTACGAGGCAACCCAACAATGAAGTCCATGGTGATCTCCTCCCATTTCCACTCTGGAATCTTCAAAGGCTGTAACAGACCTGCTGGCCTCTGATGCTCAGCCTTGACACGCTGACAGGTGTCACAGATGGCCACGTACTCTGCCACTGAACGCTTCATCCCATACCACCAGAAACGTTCCTTCAGATCATAATACATCTTCGTGCTGCCCGGATGAATAGAATAAGCGGTATCATGGGCCTCACTCAGAATCAACTTCCGGAGATCCTTCACGTCTGGCACACAGATCTGGTTCTTGTACCACAAGGTACCCTGATCATCCTCTCTGAAATGAGGAGCCTTGCCCATCTTGAGCAACTCACGGATCTCCTGCAGCTTCTCATCATCTTTCTGATGCTGCCTGATCTCTGACTCTAGAGTCGGTACTGCCTCAAATGCTGCACTGGAGGTATGATGCAAGAAGCCCAGACTCAACTGCTCGAACTCCTCGCATAACTCTGGAGGCATCTGGAAAGCCACGGTCATGTTGACATAACTTCTCCTGCTCAAAGCATCTGCTACAACATTGGCCTTGCCCGGATGATAGTGAATCTCCAGGTCATAATCCTTGACTAACTCTAGCCATCTTCTCTGCCACATGTTCAGCTCATTCTGCGTGAAAATGTACTTGAGGCTCTTGTGATCAGTGTAGATATCACAACGCTATCCATACAAGTAATGCCTCCAAATCTTCAGAGCATGCACAACTGCGGCTAACTCAAGATCATGGGTGGGATAATTCAGCTCATGCCGACGTAACTGCCGTGAAGCATAAGCAATCACTCTGCCCTCCTGCATCAGAACACACCCTAGACCATCCTTCGAAGCATCACAATATACCGTGAACCTCTTCGTCTGGTCAGGCAGAGTCAGGACTGGCGCCGTAGTCAACCTTTTCTTCAGCTCATCAAAGGCCATCTGACGCTCATCAATCCATATGAATGCCACATTCTTCTCTAGCAAGGAAGTCAAAGGCTTCGCGATCTTGGAGAAATTCTCGATGAACCTCCGATAATATCCAGCTAAGCCCAAGAATGGCCTAACTTCCTTTACTGTTTGCGGTGTCTCCCACTCTAGCACATCCTTCGCCTTGCTCGGATCAATAGCAATGCCTCCCTGAGAGATAACATGACCGAGGAATGGGACCTCGTCAATCCAGAACTCGCACTTGCTGAACTTAGCATACAGCTGATGCTCTCTCAATCTCTGCAATACGAGTCTCAGATGCTCCTCATGTTCTTCTTCTGTCTTGGAGAAGATCAGAATATCATCAATGAAGATCACCACGAAGACATCCAGATAATCCATGAAGACCATGTTCATCAGATGCATGAAGAAAGCCGGGGCATTAGTCAAGCCGAAGGACATGACTGTGTACTCATATAGCCCATACTTGCATGTGAATGCCGTCTTCGGAATATCCCCAGGACAGATCCTCAGCTGAAAATAACCCGAACGAAGATCAATCTTCGAGAATATACGAGCACCTCGTAGCAAATCGAAGAGATCCTCAATACGGGGCAGTGGATGCTTGTTCTTGATAGTGACTGCATTCAGCTCCCGATAATCAACACACATTCTCTTCGAGCCATCCTTCTTATCGACCAGCAACAATGGAAAAGCCCAAGGAGAGAAGCTGCGACGGATATAGCCCTTGGCTAGCAACTCATCAATAGTCTTCTTGACTTCTTCATGCTCTATAGGTGCCATACGATAGGGCCGCTTTGCAATAGGAGCTGTGCCAGGCAAGAGATCAATACAAAACTCAATGGCGCGTTCAGGCGGCATACCTGGCAGATCATCCGGAAAGACATCCGGGAATTCAGACACCACGCGAATACCGTCCGTGGGTCTAGCCTCCATCTGATGAAGAAATCCAGAAGGCTCTACTGCACTGATAACAACCTCTTGGCCACTGGAAGCTGATAGCAAGACTGTTCTCTGAGCACAAGCTATCCGGACTCCCCACTTGGCCAGAGTCTCTATTCCCAGAATAACATCAATGCCCTTGGTGTCTAGCACCATCAGATCAGTACAGAACTCTACTCCCCTCAAGGAAACACTGACTCTCGGGTAGTAAGTGTGAGACCTCAACTGTCCTCCCGGTGAAGATACTAACAGGCACCTCTTTAATGTGCTAGTATGAATACCATGATGCTCGACAAAAGACTGAGTAATGAAGGAATGCGTAGCACCAGTATCGAAAAGCACTGTAGCTGGATATGAATTAACCATGAACGTACCAATAACCACGTTGGGAACCTCGGCCGCTGACTCGGCCGTCACGTGGTTCACCCTGCCCTGAAGTGGCGCCCTAGGCTGAGCTGGGCGCCCCTGCTGTCCTGCCTGCGCCTTCTGGGGGCAAGCGTTGGCATAGTGAAAGCAGGTGCGAGGGGGTCCCTGAGCCTGCTGTCCGGTAGGAGCTGCCGGACGTGGAGCCTGCGGTGCCGGTGGAGCAGCACGAGCCGGAGGTGCCGGTAACCTCTGGCCCTGCCCCGCCTGCTGCTGCTGTCGAGGCGGGTACTGCTGCGGTGGCCTCTGCTGGTACTGCTGAGGAGGCCGGTACTGAGGCTGCTGGTACTGCTGGGGCTGCTGGAGGCGTGGACGAGTGTTGCTACCGGAAGCAACGGGGACAATCTTCCTCTTCTTGTCCTCCATCTCCAAGTGCTTGCGCTCAGTGTTGAGTGCGCTGTCAACCAGGTGGTTGAAGTCGTCGAAGCGGAGGTTGAGCAGCGCGTACTGGAGGTAGTCCTCAAGGCCCTCCATGAAGTGCTCCTGCTTCTTGCGGTCATCCGCAACATCGGGTGGGGCGTAGCGAGCCAGCTGAAGAAAGTGATCACGATACTCCGTGACCGACATAGTCCCCTGAATTGACAAAGACAGATAGATATCAAAAGAGTAACTCAAGTTCATAAGGATGGAACAAGGGGCATTAGCTCAAAAGAAACCGCTGAATGATTATATTTAAGATTACCTGCTTCAGTGCAAGGAACTCCTTCTGCTTCATCTTCATAACGCCCGCGGGGATGTTGTGGCTGCGGAACCACTCTCGGAACTGGAGCCAAGTGAGAGCCTCGCGGTCCTGAACTGGGTGGGACTCCCACCAGTCCAAAGCTGCCCCTTGCAGCTATCCTGCTGCGTACAAGACGCGCTCACGATCATCGCACTGGGCGATGTCCAGCTGGCGCTCCACTGCACGGAGCCAGTCGTCAGCCTGAAGAGGGTCAGACGTGTGAGAAAACGTCGGCGGGTGACCCCTCAGGAACTTAGCACACCTGTCGCGAGGCTGCGGCGGTGGAGGAGGCGGAGGCTGAGTGTGAGCCTGCTGAAGAGCCTGAACAGTGTTGTTCAGGGTGGCCATCATCTGCATCTGGAGCTGGAAGTACTGCTCCAGAGTCAAAGGCGGCGGCATCGGGATCCCGGTCCCCTGGGTGTTCTGACCCTGGTTGTTCTGCCCCTGCTGGTCAGAACCACGCCTGGTGTTCACCATCTGATTTTAGACAAAAGATTTCACGAGTAAGGATATTGCAGGAATAAATTCAGATGGATATGATAACTCTTTGCGGAAAAAGACTCAGCCATGATAAAGTAGACAGGATAGAGTGGACTGTTTTACCCCCAATGATCTAACTCATTTTATTAATTAATTAACTTTAGCATGAGAGTAATTTTCTTTAAACAAATTTAAATTACTAAGCTATGCAATCATTCAAAAATCCAAATCAAACATGTAGCATAATAACAAGTAGACAATTTCACGACTTAGCCGAGTTTAACATACGACTCGACCAACACAACGCGTCGTAGAACGTGCTATCGTATTATTATAAAAGGGTCACCTAGCTAATACTCATGGTGGTCAGATGACTGATTCAGGCCAAAATCTACGAAAACTATTCTTCAGAGAGAGAAAACAAGGCAAGACGGGTAAAAGTCATAGAAGTCAAGGGGTATAATAGTAAAATAGTTTCAGTAGACAAGGATTGGAGAGAAGAAGTCCTAAAACACGACCAGTTCTATCTAGGCTTCGTCCTACAGTCGATACGGCTTTGATACCACTCTGTAACACCCGGTTTATAAAAGAACATAAACCGAGCAATCATATACGTGCCAGGATCAAGTCACACGTATATACAACAGAATGAACAGTATATCACAGCACATATCACGAATAAGACATAATAAATTGAAATACGAATGTTATTTATTATATTAATGACAAAAATGTCTGATACAGCGGAAGCGAAGTACAAAATACGATAAAAGCTCTCCGAAGCTGAGCAGGGCACCACAGGGACGTCGACTGGGAGATGAACACCTAGAAGTCCTCGTAGTCCTGGTAGCGCTGGACGAACTCCCTCGTGTCGGCAGGAACTGAGCAGCAGTAGCGTAGCCAAGAGGAAAAAGTAGAGAAGAGGCAAGAGTGAGTACACAACTTGTACTCAACAAGTATAACACAAACTATGAGGCTCTAAGGTTGGCTGACTCAACTGCATTAGCTTTTAAGTCTTGGCAAAATTTTATTAAATCTAATTACTACAAGTTGATGAATTACCATTAACCCAGTTACATAGTAATTAATCAGAATTAATCATGTTACTACTGAGAACCACACCAAAACCAAGCCACCAAGGTAACCCCGAGAGGCACCCCCTCGTCGGAAGGAGCTAACCCCACTAATCAAAAGGAGGATCTGGGCCGCTCATAACCGTGAGCACGACTAGTATACCAGTTTTACACTCTGCAGAGGTTGCACATCTTTACCCACAAGTCGTGAGCTACGCTAGAGGTCCATCACACTTCCTTAGGTGAGATGACTAGCGACTCACTACGAGGCCGTTACAAAGAATCTCGTTGGTAAGGCGTAACCGCGAGAGTTAGGTCAGCGACGATGGGGCCCACCTCACGGGGGTACAAGCACAGGTACGCAAACCAAGCACAGACCAGCCGGAGGAGCAGGGACCATTGAAGCTTACTACTCTTGCCCCGCAGGTAAGTTACTCCAAACCAAAAAGACCTAATTAGTAAGACAAGTCTATCCCATTCTAGCCTTGTGGTAGCGCTGTTGTCCCAGGTTGTCGCTCTATGAACCGGTCCTTATGGAGAGTGGCCAACCAAGCACTAAGCACCGTGCTGGCCCCCTAAACCATGTTTCTACAAAAACCATCTTTTAACGAGACGTGAGCCACTCATCCACACAGAGGGCCACTCTCAGAATTAAGTTCAAGTAAACCATTAATCAAATTAATTAAAAAGGACCAGAGTATGTTATAGTGCAGCAACCTAGCACAACTAAACAAAATGCAACCCAAAGGTATATATAAAGGATATAAAGTGGCTAGGAAATCCTTATAGGCATACAGTATTAAAATGCAGTATGAAATTGTAATTGAAAGTGATAGGCTGTTCATGTTATACTTGCCTTCCTCATACTGCTCCTGCTGCTGCTCAAACTGGTCAGAAGATGACTGCTCCGTGTACTGGTACTGGGGCTCCTCCGGTAGCTCAACGTCTACTCACGAACACATGGCCAAAAACAAGGCAACAACAATAAGCATACAAGCAAACACTAACAAAAGCTAAGAAATAGTACATCAATGCATAAAAACAGCACACTAAACTAGTCTAAAACTATTCTACGCGTTACAACGATCGCGTGGACATAAAGAACGCCTAAAACGGAGCTAAAACGCATTTTCTAGGCTAAAAACAAGTTCTAGGGGCTTATCTGCGATAAAAACTAAGTTCCAGGGGGTTTTCTGCAAAAACCGAGGGCCTAAATGTAATTAACCATTAATTCTAAGGGCTAGCGTGCAAAACTGACGGCTCAGGACTGCGGGTTCAAATCTGAGAAAAACCAGGGGTCTAAGTGAATAAAACAGGACCGGTTTGTAAATACTTTTGAACAGGCTGGGACGGCGGGTTAATTCAAGGAAAACATAGGGTCTCTTTAGGAAAAGGAGCAGCGCGAAGGGGTAAGTTTGGATCTGATCCGTTGGATCGAGATCTGAGGGCTCAAGGTTGTCTGGATCAGGATCTAATCTCGAGCGTCGATCTCAGATCAAACGGTTCGGACCTAACTGGGCGCAGGGGCGGCGGCGATTTGTCGCCGGCGAGTTATTTCGCGGCGGCGTGCGGTGGGGAGTCGCCGGAGCACGCCATTTCCGGCCCTCCGGGGGTCGTTTCGACCCGTGCTTGGTTCGGGCGTGGTCAGCGCGTTACGCGTGACCCACCTGGGGCCTGGGTTGGGCTCGAGAAGGTCCGTGGCGGAGTGTGCACCGGCGACGGCGGGTCAGCGCGGCGGCGCTCGCCGGAGCGCGAGTGTTCCGGCCACTGGAACAGCCTACGTGACCAGATTCTAGCGCAAAACGTAGAGGAGACCAGGGTTGTGCTCACCTAGCACCGAATCGGGCAGGCAGGTGGCGTAGAAGGGTTGACGGCGTCGGTCCGGCAGCGGCGCACGGGCGGAGCTCGGGGACCGGGCGGTGCTGGGCTCCTCCGGGCTCCTGGACGGCGCAGATCGACCCAAGGCGGTCCTGCAGAGGTCCCACGGGGATTAGGGAGGCTCGGGGGTCGCCGGCGGTAAGAAATCGCAGCGGCGGAACCGCTTACCGGCGATGTGTCCCTGGCAAAATTCCCGGTGCAGGCGTGACTCGGTCCGGGGCCAAGGAGCTCGAAGATGCTCCAGGGGTCGAGGCGGAGCCGGCGCGCTCCTTGGACGGAGCTCAGGTGCGGCGGGGCGGCGGGAACCCGGCGGCTCAGAGGCTCCGCGCGGCGGGGCTGTACTGGTGCGGCGGCTAGGGTTTGTGGCGGCCTTTTGGCTTGGGGGTGAGGGTGCTGGGGGGTCCGCTGGGGCCAATTATAGGCCGGGCGGTGATCCTGGGCCTCCGTGCTGTTGGGCACGGGCGAGATCTCCGGCGGGGAGATCGGGCTCTGCTGGCGCGCTAGAGAAGGAAGGGAGCGGGGAAGGGGATGACAGGCGGGCCCGAGCAGTCAGCGGGGGAGGAGAGGGGCGACGCGTGGCTGAGAGCGAGCGGGGTGCGCTGGCAGGTGGGGCCGGATTGCAGCGGCTCACCGAGGGATGCGGGGTGTGGGGCGTCGCGCGCGGGTTGAGGCAGGAGGGAGCTGGGTCGGGCGAGCGCAAGAGTGTGGGCCGCGTGGGGTGGGTGAGTGGGCCGGTGCGGGGGAAGAAACAGAACGGGCCGACTGGGTTCTTGGGCTGGTTTTAGTTTCTTTCCCTTTTTTTTAATTCTATTTCCTCTCTCCTTCCTAATTCTAAAACAATCAAACACATTTGAATTCAAACAAAATTTGAATTCAAACCACACTCAAATGAGTAAAATAAATGCACCAGCATGAATGCAACACCAAAATTTAAACCTATGATAAAATTTTAATTACTTAAGGAACAAAATTGAATTAAATGTCATACTAAACACAATAAACCTTAGAAACTTAAATAAATCCAATTAAATTTATTAATAAATGCTGAAATTTAAATTAGGGTGTTACATAAGATTACCGCTAGCAGGGATTACTGGCCAGGGGTATAAACCGCGCAAGAATCTCCCCTAAGGAAGCAAGTTTGAGATGGTGGATTTAGATAGGTTCAGTCCGCCCGAAGGCGTAATACCCTACGTCCTGTGTGTGGTGATTGGTTCTTTGATGATCCCGAGTTTGGAAGCCCAAGCTCGGAACCTGTGTACTTGTTAGGTCCCGAAAAGATCGGTCCCTTTACATGTCCTGTGATCATTCTATTTATAGGCTACCTCTGCCTTTTCTGTTGCTCTCTAACTAGTGAGAACACACCCTTTGCATGGCGGGTGCCATCCTTCCGCCTACCCGGCTCCTGTCAGGCAGGCAGGCGTCTTGTCAGGCCCGCCGCGGCATCCGCCTGGGGTCCCACCATTGTCAGAGCCGTCTGGGGCTACCCCGGGAGACCTCGGGGTGGCCGCAGACACTGGTCGGTGGGCTCTCTCATCCCGGAGTGTTCTGGGGCCTTCTGCACGATCCGAGCGCCCTGAGGCGCCCTCAGGGATGCCCGGGGTGGCGCGATCATGGCCACGCGCTGGTTCTCGGGGTCGCCCGGTGGACCCTCCTGGTCCGGGGCGACCCCGGTCAATCCCAGGACTCCGCCCGAGGTGACCCCGATCTTTACTGCAGCGGAGCCATGGTAAATGGCGGCGGGTCCCAGCCACCGCCCACCTTCAAGTCGATGGGACGGGCAGCTCAGAGATAAGCTGTCCGCCGCCTATCGCCTTATCATCTGAGCGCACGCAACCCCGTAATTATGATGTTCTTGTGGGGACGCCGCGCACCCCTACGGGCTCTGTATAGAGCCCGGTGGTGAGGCACCGTAACCGCCTAGTAAAAGATCTTTTTACCAGACGGGTGTCTTCGGGAGGAAGAAAGCATCCCTCCGGTTTTCGCGCATCGGGCCAGGCCCAGCCCGCTCTTGGTGGGCGCCCACGCCCCTTGGGCGTGGATGTCGTGGTGGGTCCCACGGTCGTGCTCGGCTGACGTCATCGGCTGACGCGACCAGCGGGCCCGTCCTTCTTAATCACGCATGAGCCTGGAGTTATGGGGACTCCGTTCCCATTAC
This sequence comes from Panicum virgatum, assembly GCF_016808335.1. NCBI lineage: Eukaryota > Viridiplantae > Streptophyta > Magnoliopsida > Poales > Poaceae > Panicum > Panicum virgatum. The sequence goes on from NC_053152.1 coordinate 11,473,624, forward strand.
GCTGACAATATGGGTCCCTTTATCATTGTACAGACGGTTGCAATATTTAAATCATTCGTATCGTGAATTATCTTATATACTAAGATGCAATATTTTTCAAAGTGGTCAAATATTAAGAGTTCAAATGCTTTCTTATTGATGTGGTACATAGCCACACAATAGTCTACACAAATGGTATTCATGGTTGATCATAGGCTATGTTCCAAGCATTAAATAGCCAAATAGACAGCAGCTGTCTGTGGGTTAGAGAAGCTATTTGCTAAGCTGTCTGTGTTGCTAATTTTCAAAACTTGCTGATGGTAGATGTCTATGGGTTGGAGATGCCCTTATCTAGCCGTTAAGAATATTATCCAGTACACCCGTCCGTTGTCCGATGCCTTCGACGGATCGGGTCCATACAATATTTCTTGACTACAATGAATGCTCGAACCCAACCAATCACTGGATCATCCGGCCGGTCTTTGTCCTTTTCTAGCATTCATCAACTAGTATTGTGCATAAGTATTGTCGTATAGTCAATATTCATTGCTACTTTATATCTTGCATCATTATGACCTATAATCTCTGTAATTCACATTCTTTAACAAACTCGTTATTCAAAATGTCTATATTGTTATTCAATCACCAGATCCCCAAGGACATGGCGTTAGAGCCATGTTTGCTACAACCATCTGCACCGGGTGTAAAGGGGGGGACTTCTTTTCCTTCAACATCCCATCTAAGTCTTCAGGGTTAGCCAATAGCTCCATATTTTAGAAATGCTTTTGAGTATTAAAATCTTCATATTTCCTCCTCCTACAACAAGTAAGACTACTTTATTACGTATTCTGGTATTTAGTGTTTTAAAAGTTCATCAGTTACGTGCATTTTAGAACGTCATCTGTTTTGAACCCATTTTTAGAACATGAAACTGTTTTGGACCCATGATATTATTATATTACAAGTTGATTGTTCCAGTTTTCAAGATGAGAAAAGCTTCTTTTTTTTGTTATTTTTGCAAATATGTGGAAATTTAACGTTTCAACGCGTGGCATGTTGTTAATGATTCGTTTTGTACAGTCGAATCTAAAGAGATCTGGCGACAAACCTGCACGCTAATTAATTAATTTATCCGACAACTAGAGTAATGAGCACACACCTCCAGAATGCCTCACGCAAAAGAAGTACCAGTGCTAAATGATATGTAAAGGCGGCCGGGTCGGTGTCATTGCGTCCCCGTTTCATGTTACTTCTCTCAACAAGCATGTTTGTAGTCACTGTCCCGGATACGATACTTCACTAGAATATTACTCCCTCCATACCCATAATTCTTGACGTTCTAGCCTACATGCGCGTTTTCTTAAAAGTTGACGTTCTGGCCGCGTGGGAGACTGGTTTGACGCGATTGCCCCTGTCCATTCGGTTCCACTCCCGCATGCATGCCGTCGCATTGATATCGCGTGTGGGGTGGCTCTCCTCGTTTCTCTCCCGCGCGCATTGATCGTGAGCCTCCCTCGCGCTCCGTCTCCACGCGCAGCCAGGACTCCCTCGCTCCATCTCACTTGGCCAAGTGCCGCCATGGATTCCAGCCGGAAGCTCGATCACGGCTCGGCGTCGGTGTTCGCAGACTCGGATGAGACGTTCGCCGAGGACGTGTTCGTCGCCGAGGAGATCCTGCCGGTCTCCGTGGACGTCGAGGTCGCCGCGGACTCCGTCCTGGAGGTCGCGGACTCTGTCGAGTTGGTGCCGGCCACCGTCGAGCTCGTCGCGGACTCCGTTTTGGAGGTCGCCGACTCCGTCGAGTCACCGCCGTCGTCCGTCGAGTCACCGCTGTCGTCGTCAACTTCATCGATGCCACCGCCGTCGTCTTCCAGCGCCGGCAAGGGTGCGGTGTCGTGGTCATCTACAACATGTTCTACTTACCGATCGAAAAGCAAGGAAGCAAGGAAACAAGAAAGCAAAGAAGCAAGAAAAGAAGCAAACTTACCGATGTCCTCCAGTAGAGGCTCGTTGAGGTCCAGTACAGGCACGTTTAGATCGAAGGCCATTTGTGCGGGTGTTTTGTTTGTGTTGCAATCCGGCCGGGCGTATAAATATACGGACCCAATCATCGTCCAAGCCGAAAACAAGGAGCCGCGCCAAAAACTTTCCAGCGAAAACACGAGCGTGAAAACATCCAGCGAGCAAAAATCGCGAAAACAAGGGGCGGCGAAAACGTCCAGCGAGCGCCATGCCGAAAACGCGAGCGCGAACGGCAGGCGAAAACGTCCAGCGAGCGCCACGCCGAAAACGCGAGCGCGAACGGCAAAAATCGAATGTCCAACGACAGCCCCGCACAGTACCATGCAGTCCCAAGAAAAACCCAAGCAGCAAAAATTTTGAGGCCGCAGGGAATCGAACCTGTCCACGCCGGTCACAGCGCCCATCACGCTGGGCTAGCCAGTCCACCCTTGGTTTATTTCTCAGGTTAAGCATAACGCAACTATATTTAATAGGGGTAGATAGGGAAAAATTACCCCTAATTAATGGCTCCTTGGTTAGCACAATCATGTCCTAAACGTGAAGGGTATGGAGGGAGTACTAAATATGCCGCTGGCCCACAAATGAAAAAAAAGGATATCCCGCCACGTCTCCCAGTCCTGTCCTACGTGGCTACGTGTGCCAACATGATTTGGGCGTCTCCTGGTTGCTTGGCCATGATTACACCACGTCACTTGTTTTGCCTCGCATACACTCCCCTCGGTGAAATGCGAATAAATCTCGGCCTCATCACTTTTCATTCACCTTTACTGTTTGGCGCTGTTTCCTTTTCATTCAGGGGGGAAATCCGGCATGCCGCAGCTGCCTGTTCGCGCTAGTATATCATAGTAACAAAACGATTTCTGATTATATATATAACACTAGCACTACTAAGTGCTACAGAACGGGCCTTTTATTCAGTTCATTTGTCCCGGCTGCCTTTGGACCCGGGACCAAAGGTGACTTTTGTCCCGGGTCCAACGGCTATCCGAGCCAGGAGGGAGAGAGTGGGGGCCTTTTGTCACGGTTGGAGCCACCAACCGGGACAAAAAGCCACCATTTGGTCCCGGTTGGTGGCTCCAACTGAGACAAAAGGCCGGTTGGAGCCACCAACAGAGACAAAAAACTACCATTTGGTCCCGGTTGGTGGCTCCAACCGGGACAAAACTCCTTGGCCCCCTTAAACCCTTCCCTCTCCCCCCGCCCGAGCCATTCAGTTCACTTGTTCTTGCTGTTCTTGGCTCGGGAGAGGGGAGTTCTTGTTCATTTCTTCACCACATTTGTGAAGATCTTTGATTCCCCTGTCCATCCATCGGCGCTAAAGGTTTGGTGCTTGTTTCTCTCTTCTTCCATTGCTTGTGTAGCTCATTTCATACTTTAGAAATAGAGAAAATGTGTAGCTCATTTCTTGAACATTTAGATTGCATATGTAGTTGTGATTTACTAGTTTTAATTGATTCAACTGAGTGTAGTATTCTTATTTTAGTTGATAATAGAATTTTTTTGTATTATGAATGGATTATTTTGACACTCTAGTGATGTATTCGTTCATGCTCACACTGAAACCATCTAGAAGCTTAAAAAATTTTTATTTCGAAACAAGTATACGTCGTTAATCTCCATTCAACGGTGATGGCACTACATTTCAGGGATACACGATGCGCTATAAGGACGTCGCCAATGGGCTGGTCGCAACACCAACACTTGTGGTTAATACGAACACAGCATTTGGCGTAGTCAGCGTGCACTAGTAGGGATGTGATCATTTGTGTTTTCTAGTGATGCTGGTTTCTGTCGTCACAGAATAGATGTTTTCTGTGACGAAATTTTCGTATTCGTCACAATTTGCAAGTGACGAAGAATTGGCATGAAAATTAGTGACGAAAAAGAAAATAACGTCATAGAACAACACAATCAAATCGTCATTGATCGTGTTGATCATGAGTTGCATTGTAGTGATGAATCATATTCGTCACAGATTAGATTTAATACCATCATAGCTAGTTTGACTCGTTTCGCCCACGTAATGACTAAACATATTCGTCACATATTAGTATTAGTAGTCGTGGTCCCGCTCCACACAGCTTGGCATTTGACGACATCGGCCTTTTTTTTGAGCAACAGTTGACGAACGTTTGCTGCACACAAAGCAGGCCGGGGTGATAGCTGGGCCAATCAGTGGGAAGCGGCCCGTACCAGATCAGAGCAGCGCGCATCCACGCTAGATGGCCGGGCCCATCAATGAACCTTCGGTTTGGCTCCACGAAGGCACCGCCGCGTCCGCGCTAGATGGCCAGGCCCATCAACGAAGAGGCTCAATATTGTCTTAAAACGAGCTGGTCGACCCCAGATTAGAGCAGCAGCGGCGCGCTGGTTTATTTGTGCAGGCAAAAAATTGGTCCATCGCGAGTTCGAACCCGCGACGAGACGGTGCACAGGTGGGAGCAGCGGCTTTGTTGGTAAGGTTATGTATTTTTTTATTTGTAAGTTTGCAACATGATATTTGTTAGCAGGGCCCTTAATTGAATGGTGTGGTCCCGTGCGGTGCGCGGCGTAGCACACGAAGGCAGCAGCGGTGAGGCAAGCGCAGTGCTTGGGGCGGCAACGAGCAGGTGGCGCGTCGACGCAAGGCCAGGCAGCCAGAGGCGTTGCTGCCTCCGCGGCGCGCAGGGCACGCGCAAGGCTCGCGGTGCAGCATTTGGGCCGGCGGCCCAAGGTGTGCGCCAGCCTGCAGGGGCAGCAGCCCAGGCGAGGCGAGCCGGTACGCAGGCCTGTGCTAGCAGCAGCTTCAGGTTGATTAACAGTTATAATGTCAGGTGATGGACCCCTAAACACTTGGTCGCATGACGCATCGTCCACCTAAACCTAAATACTGATCGCGACGATGACGCGGCGGCACAGGCGTCCCACTACGTAATCGGCACCTGCGTCACGTCTGCACCGAGTGTGGCGAGGGCAGAGCAGTGCCTGGGGAGATCAGCGCCTGGGGAGAGCAGCGCCTAGGATGCCTGGCGTGGGGAGAGCAGCGCCTGGGACGCGTATCGACGGCACAGCAGCGTCGATCGCAGAAAAGCAGCGCCGGCGCGGGCAGACTGCAAGGTTTGATTTAATTTTGTTTTGAATTTTTGTACAATTTTGCATTATTTCAATTTGCTTATGGAACAGACGGCACAACAGTGTTAATTTTAATTTTTTGTGAAAACAGATGGACAGAAGTTGGATTTTTGGGAAACAATTCTCAACTGCATATGTGAAAGGAGTTGAAGAGTTCATGAAATTTGTCAGCGATAGATACCCCGAAGACGCACCCATTCGTTGTCCGTGCGTCCATTGTCTTAATCATGTTATACGACCTCAGACTGAAGTAGAAACCCATGTACACATTTATGGAATGTCAGCTACATACACCAGGTGGACTCATCATGGGGAGACGGCAGATGCTGTAGTTGATGAGGGAATATATCAGGAGGTCGAAGGACATGATCATGACTTTGGCATACATGTGGATGTGGACGATGATGTTAACGATGATGATCATGGAGTACTAGAGATGATAGGTAAACTGTATGCAGCGACAGAGGCTGATGGAGAAAAGCCAAGTTTTGGACGTGTTCTTGAAGATGCGAAGAAGTTGCTTAACCCGGGTTCTAGGCATTCAAAATTTTCTTTTATGGTCAGGATGTTGTATATGAAGTCTCGTTATCGAATCAGCAATACAGGATTTACCGCAATGATGAAGCTGATGTCAGATGGATACCCTAGTAGTGAGTTGCCAAAATCATATGATGAGGCCAAGAAATATCTTAAAGAATTGGGTCTTGCATACGAGAACATCCATGTGTGCAAGAACAATTGTATGTTGTTCCGGAAGAAAAATGCTGAATTGAATGTGTGCCCAGTATGCAAGGAGTCTAGATGGAAAGATGAATCTGGGACGAAGCGGGTTCCACATAAGGTTTTGAGGCATTTCCCACTCTTGCCTAGGTTGAAAAGAATTTATGCTTCAAAACGCACTTCTGAGGAAACTCAATGGCTCAAGAAAGTGAGGAAGCCAGTTGAAAATGTGATGAGCCATCTAGCTGATGGGGAAGCATGGAAGGCATTCGACAGGAGGGAACCGTCTTTTGCAGAAGTTCCGAGGAACCTGAGGCTTGCCTTAGCTACCGATGGATTCAATCCATTTGGCAACATGAGTACCCAGTACAGTATGTGGCCAGTGCTTCTAACACCGCTGAATCTCCCACCATGGGAATATGTAAATCCTGCAAACTGCTTTATGTGTTTACTGATCCCAGGTCCAAAATCTCCAGGAAAGGATTTTGATTTGTTCCTTGAGCCCCTAATCGAAGAACTACTCGATTTATGGAAGGGTGTCAAGACCTACGATGCATGTACTGGGAAGAAGTTCGACCTTCGTGCCGCTGTGCTGTGGTGTATACATGATTATCCAGCACTAGGCACGTTATCTGGGCGAACAACAAAAGGGTATTATGCATGTATTCATTGCGACAAGGATCCGTTGTCTTGGCGTATAAGGAGCAAGATATACTACATTGGACATCGTCGTTACCTTCCAATGTCACATCAATGGCGGAACAGCTTGGCTTTCGATGGTAAGCGTGAAAAGAAAGGTGCGCCTGGCAAGTTTACTGTGGATGAGGTCGAACAGGAGCTAGAGAAGGTGAAAGATGTCAGGCCAGGGAAGTAGCCTGACATTACTGGAAATAAAAGGAAGCGCAGTGACGATCCAAAGATATATAGCCGCAAAGCTGGGTTGTGGAGATTGCCATATTGGAAACATTTGAAGCTTCCACATAATCTCGATGTGATGCACATAGAGAAGAATATATGTGAAAATATTCTTGGCACATTACTCAATATACTAGGCAAAACCAAGGACACACAGAATGCAAGGCTAGATTTGTATGATATGGGCATAAGACATGAATTGCACTTACAAGAGGATGGCAACTCAGTCTGCAGGGCTCCGCCTGCTCCATATGTGTTGGGGAAGGATCAGAAAGTCGAGTTTTGCAATTTTCTGAAAGGTATCAAGTTTCATGGATATGCGACTAACCTAGCAAGATACATAAGTGATGATGGCTCAAGGGTGGTTGGAAAGTTAAAAACTCATTCTTGCCACATACTCCTACAGAGAATCATACCTGCTGGCCTTAGAGGATTGGTGAGGAAGGATGTATATGAAGCAATCGCAGAGCTGGGGACCATCTTCAGGGAATTATGCAGTAGAAATCTAAGGATAGATGTTGTCAAATGACTAAAAGGAGAAATTCCATTGATCCTTTGCAAGCTTGAGAAAATCTTTCCTCCTGCCTTCTTTGATGTAATGGTGCACTTGTGTGTCCATCTTCCCGATGAGGCACTTCTTAGAGGACCAGTTCAGTATGGATGGATGTACCCAATAGAAAGGCGACTTGGCACTTTGAAGAATTTTGTGAGGAACAGGGCTAACCCGGAAGGATCAATTGTTGAGGCATATATGGCAAGTGACACCTTGACCTTTTGTTCTAGGTACATGGAGGATGTTGATACTAGATTTAACCAGGATGATGATACTGGTACAAAGATGCCATTGGATAATGACATATCTGTTTTTAAGCATGGTGCTACGCTTGTTGGAGCTAGTAGGACCCAGTACATTGATGATTCTATCATGAATAAGCTAGTTTGGTATGTGCTACATAATGTTGATGAATCAGAGGAATATTTGGAGTAAGTATTGTTTACATACATGTTTTATTTGTGAATTTTGAATTTATTCTTATGATAAAGTTTGCCTTGCAGCCTGTACAGAGACGAACTACTGCAGCAAGGTGCACGTCCAAATGATGTTGATCGAATGGTTGAACAAGGATTTACAAAGTGGTTTAGGTCCCATGTAAGTCAATTATATGCTAATTTTTTATATGTTTTGTAAATGAATTGGTGACCTGAGTAATTTTGTTGCAACAGATTGAGAACAAACGCAGCGACAATCCAGGATCGGTTAGTGAAGGATTGTGGGTACTAGCATGTGGCCCAGTGAAGTGAGTTAAGATTAGTGCAGGTTGCAAGATTAATGGAGTGCGGTATAGCACTGTGGATCGTGAGAAGTTCCTGCATACACAAAATAGTGGCGTAATGACTGAAGGTACACATAATGGGAAAAAATAGACTTTTATGGTGTGCTTAAAGAGGTTATTGAGTTGCAATATCCCTCGAATTATCAAGTTCGTCGGACGGTGGTTCTATTTCGATGTGATTGGTACAACCAAGTAGGCAAGACTGTGGGCCTTCGAGATGACAAACATTTCAAATCCATCAATGTGCAGTCATTTTTGTACAAGACTGATCCTTTCATCTTGGCAGATCAAGCCAAACAAATATTTTACCTACGAGACACAACACCACAATGCAAAGATTGGCGAGTTGTGCAAAAATTTGAACATAGGAATATTTATGATGTGGCCAAAACAGAAGAGGGCAGCCATGATGTGCATCAGGATGATTATTGTTCTGATACTGAGCATGTAGTGCAAGAAGGTGATGATAATGAGGTTTTGCACAATGTTGAAGGGGAAGCCACTATAATTGAAGGCAATTTACAGGAACTTATAAGAAACAAGAAGGAAGCTGATATTAATGTTGAAGATAGTGATGATGAGGAGGAAGATACTACAGTGCTGCAATACTGTAGTGAGGGTGGCGATGAGAACAATGATGACATGTACACAGACGATGAAGATGACGATTTTTAGTATGCATAGTTGAGTTTAGTTTTGTTACATAGTTGAGTGGAGTTTATTTTCACAGATTTTTAGTTCAGTTCAGATGATATTATATGCCATCACAGAATTACAGTTGCTTTGATATCATTAGCCATCACAGAATTATAGTTGTTTTGCTATTATTAGGCATCACAGAATTATATTTGATTTGCTAAGCATATTTGCCATCATTCCATATATAAGATCAGTGGCAACAAACGACAACACCAGGCTGCTATGACACAATGCATACCAGATATATAAGTATTACTGCATTTAGGTTCTTACATCCATCAGCAAGTAGTACTTGCAGTCATACATGCATCTCAGATTCTAAAAAAAACTAAAAAAAACAGCACCACTTTGTCAGCTACTAGTACGAGGTCCATGCAAAACACTTCCAGGTTTCCAAATGACTGCCAGCTCCATCCAAAATGCATCTAGGTGATTTGACTACATATATATATATATATATATATATATATAGGCCTGGACGTGCTTCTTGAACAGACTTGATCATCTTCTTCAACAGACTTGAACAGACTTCGAACAGCCTACTTCTTTGTCAGTTCGTTCACCTGCAGCTGCAGCTTCTTGATCATCTTGTCTTTCTTTTTTAGCTCCGCATTAAGACAGACAATGCAAGTCTGCAAACCAAAGGCAGCAAGTGTGTTAGTTAGAGACACTTCACAACTAACAGAGCAATCAAACTTTATTCAGCACATGAACAGAGCCACAATTACATGGACAGCTGGGAAATCTCACCTCCGCGTCGTGCTGTTCCTCCCCCATGGTCGATCCGGAGACGTCGGAGGAAGACGAGGATCCGGAGTTGTCGGAGGAGTCGATGACGACTACTGGTAGTCCACGCCATTCGGAGGGTCCTGAGACGTCCATGCCCCCGCCTCGACGCTCGTTCGACAAGGACGGGTTCCCCACCTGGACCGCGCCCCGGGGAGTACGCTGCACAGCCGAGGGAGGAACATAACATAACACCCAGAAGGCATATATCATACAAATATCTGCTGGCATAAAACATAACATATCATACAGACAATTTCATAAGAAAGGAACCATATATATTTCTTAAAAAGGCATATAAAGCATGAACTGATAATGAAAAGCATGAACTGCTACTGAAGAAGATGCATTGGTGATGAAGTGACCATGATATTTCAGCTAAATATGCAAGCTTTGAGGGCTGAACCTGTTGCTGAAGGTGAGACGCCACCATCCAGTGTGCAGGTTGTGTCCAAGGTGCTCTCCCAGAACAGCTCACACAATTTCCTGAAGAGTGTTGGCATCAAAACACCGACATCCTCCAAGTCATCTTCATCAAAGGAAAGCGAGCTTCGCAAAGAACTGGCAGCTGAAGCGGTGGCTGCTGTTCAAGTTGAACTCGACGAGCTCAAGAAGAAAAATAAAGAAGCTGAGGAAAAGTAGGTGAGGACACAAATGGAGTTGGAGGAGTACAAGAAGCAAACAGAGAAGGACACCAAAGAGTTGGAGGAGAACAATGCTCTTCTGAAGAAGCTCTTGACCTTCCATGCTAACGCTGCTTCTTCAACATGAGGGCTGCTGGTCAGTGCTGCTGTGATTGGCCTGCTCATTTTGGGTACTCAATAACTAAAGTTGCTCCTGGCTGGCAACTTTAGTTTATATGCTGTTATGTTTCTACAAACCAAACTGTAGTGTGATGTGATGCTGTGAACTCAGTTCTGTGTTGTCCACTTAGTGGCGAATTTTGCTTTTATTAATCTATGGAATTGCGTGGTCATTCTAGTATTTTTTGCAAATTCGAATTCAAATATTATCTGCACTTCTGTGACAAAAGTGATGGTAAATCTGTGACAATTGAAAGCGTGTTTTGTGTCGAATTCAAAGCCTGATCTGTGTCGATTTCTAAATGTAATTTGTGACGATTTGAAAGAATGATGTCATCCACCACGTCACCCGCTGCGTCAGCTGCCACGTCATCGATGACGTCAGATGCCACGTCATTGATGACGTCAAATGCCACGCAATCAAAGACGTTACCAGCCATGTCAGCATCCACGTCATCGCTGACGTCATCTGCCAGCGTGGCACACGCCGTCAGGACGCTGGCAAATGGCCGGTTATGACGAGAAAACGGGTCTATCTGTGACGAAATCGATTCATCACCAAACATAGACGCCGTTAACGACACCATCAGAGGAGACTGGCAGACGACGGATTATGACGAAAACGGTGGTTCATCAATGACCAACACCAACCGTCATAGATTGAATTAGCTTCTGTGACCACAGACATTTCGTCACAGAATAGAGACACATCTGTGACGAAAATGTCACTATCGTCACAGTAAATCAAATGTGACGCATCTTCTGTGACGAAGTGATTTTCGTCACAAAATCGTCACAAATGGAACTCTGTGACGATCTAGGCGTCTTCAGTGACGAAAAGTTAACGTCACTGATGATCACATCCCTACTAGTGGTGGCCGTTGTTGCACTGAGAGCATATCAACGAGCATGCTGCCTGTGCCAAGTGCTGTGTTCCTATCAACCGTAAATATTGGTGTTGCGACTGGCCTGTTGGTGACGTACTTGTACCGCACCGTGTCCCCCCGAAAGGCAGTGTCATCACCGCAGGGTCGAGGTTACCGACATATACATTTTCCGAAATAAAGTTTTTTTTCTTCTAAATGGTTTCTAGATATTGAAAAGAGTGTTCTCCTGGAACTGAAGGGTGTCAAAATAATTAGGAGTTATAGAGATTTCTTTCAATTAATTAGAGATTTCTTTCAATTAATTAGAGATTTATTTCTTCATCTTTTTTATATATTTTCATTGTTATTTGTAAGAGTAATTAATATGATCATTGTAATAGTAATTAATATTTGTATTGTAATAGTAAGAATTTATAATTTTGTGAAAAATAAAAGTGTTTTCCAGTAAAATATGGCTTCAGCAGCTAGAGGGAGTGGCGCCGGTGGGGGTGATCGTTGTCCTTCTGGAGAGAAGGGCACAACTCCAGTAGGTTGTCGATCCAAGAAACCTAGCGCTTTTCATAGGGTAGCGCTCTGTTATTTGGAAAAAGAATATAGAGAATGTGTGGCAAGGGGCGAGGAATCTCCATTTGATCTTGAGGATCTGTTGCGGCGTTACGGTTCGTCACCACCAAACTCAGAGGTTTCAGCTCCGCCATCTTCTTCTGCGCTAGCAAAAAATCCATCAGAGCATTCTGCATTCTCACGCAAGGATGGTTGAAAACCTATGTGTTGTTGTGCGAATTTTTAAGTTACATGTATGATGGATTAAGTACTCCTTTTAATTAATCATGATGTATGATGGATATTGCATATCTTTTAATTATTCATGTTATGTTACATTTAATTTAATTTAGGTTGGATATATTTTATTTATTCGATATGTGTAAAGAATTCAAATCGATTCCTTTAAAATGTAGATGGACCGGCAATGGATGTACAATGCTGACCGATGTTGTAACGAATTCATTAAAGGCTTGCATTATTTTTTGTCTGTGGCTGAGGCAAACAAGCAGAATGGTTTTATGTGCTGCCCGTGTGTTCTTTGCAAGAATAATAAGGATTACTCCTGTTCAAGAATCCTACACAGCCACATTTTCGCAAATGGTTTCATGGAGAAGTATGTTTGTTGGACAAAGCACGAAGAACAGGGGGTTACCATGGAAGACAATGAAGAAGAAGATTTTGACGACCACTTTTCCGGGAATGCTAGATTCGGTGCATTCGATGACGATATTCCCATGGAGCCCGAAGCAGATGTAGCAGAAGATGATCCGAGCGATGATCTGGGGCAGGCACTGCACAATGTGCGGGCAGACTGTGAGAGTGAAACGGAGAGGTTGAAGTTCCAAAAGATGTTAGAGGACCACCGTAAGTTGTTGTACCCAGGCTGTGAAAATGGATTGAAGAAGCTTAGCACCACCCTAGAGTTGTTGCAATGGAAGGCGACAAATGGTGTATCCGACAAAGGGATTTGGTGAATTACTGAAACTTGTTAAAAAAATGATTCCTAAGGACAACGAATTGGCTACCACAACGTATGAAGCCAAACAACTTGTTTGCCCTCTAGGATTGGAAGTGCAGAAGATACATGCATGCCCCAACGACTGCATCCTCTACCGAGGCGAGTACGAGAATTTGAATGCATGCCCATATGCAGTGCAATGCGTTACAATATCAGAAAAGATGATCCTGGCGATGTCGAGGGGGAGTGTCCCCGGAAGAGAGTTCCTACCAAGGTCATGTGGTATTCGCCTATAATATCACGTTTGAAGCGTCTATTTAGAAATAAAGATAATGCTAAGTTGATGTGATGGCATAAAGAGGAATGCAAGCAAGACTCGATGTTGAGACACCCCGCTGATGGGTCGTAGTGGAGAAAAATAGATAGAACCTACCCTGAATTTGAATTGGATGCGAAAAACATAAGGTTCAGTTTGAGTACGGATGGCATGAATCCTTTTGGTAAGATGAGCAGTGGTCATAGCACTTGGCCTGTGACTCTTTGCATGTACAATCTTCCATCATGGCTCTGCATGAAACAAAAGTTCATCATGATGCCAGTGCTTATCCCGGGCCCAAAGCAGCCTGGAAATGACATTATTGTGTACCTAAGACCATTGGTCGAAGAACTCTTATTGCTCTGGGGTGATGAAGGTGTACGGATGCGGGATGAAAACAAACTGGAAAACTTCAACCTATGAGCATTGCTGTTCGTAATGATCAATGACTGGCCTGCTCTTAGTAACTTATCAGGACATTCGAACAAGGGATATAAAGCATGCACACACTGTTTAGATGATACCGATAATATATGGTTGACCCACTGTAAGAATGTTGTATACATGGGTCATCGTCAGTTTCTTCCCATCAGGCATCCGGTACGAAAGAAGGGCAAGCGGACCACCGAACAAAGCCGATGCACCGTAGTGGTAAAGATGTCTTCGACATGGTAAAAGATCTAGAAGTTATTTTTGGAAAGGGACTTGGTAGCCAACCTGTTCTGAATGAAAACGGAATGGCGCCCATGTGGAAGAAGAAGTCTATATTTTGGGAGCTACCATATTGGGAAGTCTTAGATGTTCGTCATGCAATTGATGTGATACACCTCACGAAGAATCTTTGCGTGAACCTGATAGCATTCTTGGGAGTTTACGGAAAGCCAAAAGATACACTAGAAGCACGTCAAGAATTGCAACGTATGGAAGAATGGGATGCCTTACATCCACAACAGCGAGATAATGGACAAGAATACTTAAGTCCTGCCAGCTATACTCTTAGCTAGGAAGAGAAGGAAAGCATGTTTGACTGCTTGAGCAGTATAAAGGTTCCATCTGGATACTCGTCCAATATAAAAGGAATCCTAAATTTGGCAGAGAAGAAATTAACAAATCTAAAGTCCCATGACTGCCACGTGCTTATGACTGAACTTCTTCTGTTTGTGCTGCGGGGGATTCTGCCTGATAATGTCCAGTTAACCATCGTGAAGCTATGTGCCTTCCTCAACACAGTTTCTCAGAAGGGCATTGACCCGGACAAATTGATAAAGCTGCAAAACAATGTGGTGCAATGCCTTGGGTTTGAGCTGATATTTCCACCATCTTTCTTCAACATCATGACACATCTTCTAGTGCACCTTATGAAAGAGATTGATATCCTCGGACTAGTATTTCTACACAACATGTTCCCCTTCGAAAGGTTCATGGGGGTACTAAAGAAATGTGTTCGTAATCGAGCTCGTCCAGAAGGAAGCATCGCCAGTGCCTACAAAACTGAGGAGGTCATTGACTTTTGTGTTGACTTTATTGATGACCTTAAACCGATTGGGGTCCCTGAATCGCGATATGAGGGGAGACTAAATGAAAAGGGTACATTAGGCAAGAAATTGTATGTCTGCACAGATGATTTCTCTTTCAAGAAAGCACATTATGCGGTTCTTCAACAATCATCCTTGGCGGACCCGTATATCGAGGAGCACAAGAAGATTCTGCTCTCCGAATTTCCGGAAAAGTCTGAGGCATGGATTACATGCGAGCACATGAATACTTTCGGCAGCTGGTTGTGGAAGCATCTAATGCATAACTTGGATATAAGTGAACAACTGTTCTTATTGGCTAGGGGACTATCTTGGAATATCTTGACATACCAAGGGTACGAGATAAATGGAAACACATTTTGTACGATAGCTCAAGATAAAAAGAGAACCAACCAAAACAGCGGTGTGCGTATGGATGCCACGGACAATAATGGAAAAAAGGAGACATATTACGGCTAGATTGAAGAGATATGAGAGCTGGATTACGGTCCCAATTTCAAGGTGCCAATTTTCGTTGCCAATGGGTGAAGCTATCTGGAGGAGGGGTAACAAAAGATCAGTATGGGATGACAATAGTTGATCTCAACAATCTTGGGTATAGAGACGAGCCGTTTGTCCTAGCCCAGGATATCGCTCAGGTTTTCTACGTTAAGGATATGTCCAGCAAGCCAAAGAAGGGGATAAACAAGTAAAAGGAAGAGCCTAAGCGACACATAGTTCTATCAGGGAAGAGAAACATCGTTGGAGTGGAGAACAAGACAGACTTGTCAGAAGAATATAATAACTTTGTTGCCATTCCACCTTTCGAAGTCAATGTTGACCCATGCATCTTGCTAGCCAATGATGATGCTCCATTCTTGCATCGTGATCATAATCAAGGGACATTTGTGAAGAGAAATTCTGTTACCGTACCAGTAGCTGCTGATACTTGATGTACTTGATTATATATGTACTGTACCATTATCCATTATGTGTTATATATATGTGTATATATATTATTCTTTTTTATATTTTCACATAATTATTAGGCTCAACGATAAATCTCATGCAATTAGTTGAATTACTCAACTAATTATATTTATTTCAAAAATTACACACACTATACTTATTTATTCCATTAAATGACCTAATTTTATGTAAAACCCACTTTTCAAACGTTAATGCCATGGTAGAATCTATTTTCTATCAAAAAAATATTTGAAAAAAAATTATTAACCTAATACATTTTTGCATGGTCAAAATAAATAATGTAATATGTACAAAGTTATATATTTCATGGACCCAATCAGTTGAATGAAAATGAAATATTTTTGCTGTGTATAGCAAGTCTAAATAAAATCACAAATATTGTTTGATAATTTTTGGATCCATAATTTTTTTTTAACTCAATTAACAAATGATAGCCTATTTTAAAAAAGAAATAAAAAGAAACAAATGAATGTCACGAAAGTTTGGCGGGAATGATGAAAACCGGGCCTCTTTTGTCCCGGGTGATGGATCCACCCGGGAGTAAAGGTGGGCCGCAGGCTCAGGGAATTCGCGGCCCGCCAAAAAATTCCTTTTGTCCCGGGTCAAGCTACGACCTGGGACCAAAGGCCTTTTTGTCCCGAGTGGTGGCTTGACCCGGGACAAAACGGGGGTCTTTTGTCCCGTGTCAAGGCACCACCCGGGAAAAAAGGTCTTTGGTCCCGGGTCCTGGCTTGACCGGGGACAAAAGCCCCCTCCCCCCATATATAGCTCCTCTTCTTCCCCTCGCCCTCTGTTCCAACACTTTTTGATCTACGCCGTCTCCTCCTCGCCGCCGTCATCCCAAGAGCTCCGCGCCGCCCCGTTTGAGAGCTCCGCGCCGCCCCGAAAGCTTCACGCCGCCGCCCCACCCCGAGAGCTCCCTGCGGCACCGCGCCAAGACCCCGACTGCCGCCGCGTCATCGTGTTCCCCGACCGCCTCCCGGAGGACGTCCCTGCCCAGTGCGCCGCTGTCGTCTTCCCCGAGCACCGCCCAGAGGACTTCCCCGCCCAGAGGACTGCATCCCCGAGCGCTACACCCAGAGGATCGACGCGCTGCGGCCTCGTCCCCGGCCGCCGGCCGCTTCCGCGCACCGCCGTCGTCGCTGCGTCCTCGTTGTCCCTGACCTTCGCCTCACCCGTGCGCCGCCACCGAGCCCAGCCGTCGCTGCGCCTATGCGCTACTGCGACCTCGCCGCCGTACGTGAGCACGCCGGCCGTGGGCTGCCGCCTCCCTGTCCCCCAAACCCTACAATTTTTGTTAATTAGGCTCAATTTTTAGTGATTTATGACCAAATTTTATTGAATTTTGTGCAAATTAAAACCATAATTTGATGTAAATTAGTTGTTAATTTGTTTAATGTGTTAAATTACAAATTTGAGTATATTTAATTTATTTAATGTGTTAATTTGTAAATGGTAAATTAGGGTATTTAATTTGATGTAGTATGAAATTAGTTGATAATGAATTTTAGTAAATTTAATTTGTTTAATGTGTTAATTTTTTTGTGTGAATTTCATAAATTGTAAATTATGGTATTTAATTTGATGTAAATTAGGTGTTAATTTGTTTAATGTGTTAATTTATAGTGAAATTATAATTAATTTGTAAATATATGAATGTGTATGTATATGTGTGTATGTGTGTATGTACGCCGATCCAATCCTCGTCCATGTAAAAGTAGTCGTCCGATCCAATCCTCGTCCATGTAAACGTTGTCGTCCGATCCAATCCTCGTCCATCTAAGCGTATGACGATCCGAAGAAACGTCCAGCTAAACGAAGTCCGATCCAAACATAGTCTCCTTCTCGACCGGGCGAATAAGGACTTTTTGGAATCTCTGTGACTAGATCTATTCTGTAAAGTCATAATATGGGAATTACTTAGTGAATATTTCATTGAATTACTTAGTGACATACTTGGAATTACTTAGTGAATATTTCATTGAATTACTTAGTGACATACTTGGAATTACTTAGTCAATATTGATGTGAATTATTTAGAGAATTTTCTTAAGGGTTTTATTTGTATTCATTTTTTAGTTACGATGGACCCACGACAACAAACAAACACGGAAGACGAACAGTTCCTGTTGAATATGATTGCCGAAGGTGGTAGTGCACAAGGAGATGCCCCCGAACAAGCTGATGATGGCAGCAATACCGACATATATTTGAATATGTCCGGTGATGTATTGGAGGCACCATCCATTCAGGATGACGCTACTGCAGAGCAAGATGATGCTGCTGGTGAACAAAGTGCTAATGTATATACCACAACTATACTTGTATTGAAAATCATATTTTCATTTGAATCTATATGAATACTATATAAATATATGTGTGTTTTTTATAGCCATCTGGATCATCGTCACAGTAGAAAAAGACGAAGCGAGGCCCGACAAAGAAACTGGAAGGGCGGTACATTATAACGGAAGTTGCTCCAGATGGTGAACCGATCGCTCCAGAAGCTGCCGCCAAAAAATTCGTAAGACAATCCAGATGTATTGTCAGGGACCACATCCCGATCAACTTCAGGCTATGGTAGCTTACAATCCCAGCGAGCAAAGGGATGCGGTTCCCGAAAGAGAAAAAGAATGGTGCTGGCAGGAGCTTAAGAGGAACTTCATGGTTCTAGCTGAATCAGAAGAGATATGCAAGCACTGGACCCTGAGCAAGATGGCCGAACAGCTGCAGACATTGAAGAAAAATTTGACGAAGAAATATATCAAGACCGGGACCACGCCAGAGTTTACCGGCCAGCTCGAAAAGATAAAGGATCACTGGGATGCCTTTGTGCAATACAAGACTTCCGAGCTTAGGATTGGAAAGGTGCAAAAGGCCAAAGATAATGCCTCGAAGAAAATCTACCATCACACTCTAGGGCAAGGAGGCTGCAAGCTCGCAATACCCAAATGGGAGAAGATGGAGCAGGATCTGCTTGACAGAGGTATCGTACCTGCGACCATGAACTGGCCCGAAAGGTTAAGGACCTGGTTCTATGGTCACGAGGGAAGCTTGGACCCAATGACTGGGTCTTGCATCTATGGGCAAAAAATCTAGCAAATAGCCCAGAGACTACAGGAAGCCATACAAGCAGTGGTCGAGGGAACATTCCAGCCGGATAGAGAGAGGGATGAGTTGACTTACGCTCCTGGGAATACTGAACATTCGGGCCGCACACGAGGCAAAGGCGTGGTTCCGTGGAAGTACGGGTTCAGACATTACATTGAATCATATAGAATTCGGCAAAGAAGAAAGAATGATGAGCGGGAGCACTTGCGAAGGCTAGAGGAACAACTCCTCTCACACGATCAAAGACTGGCGAAAGAGGTTCAATGCCAAGTGGCCATAGCAATGAGCCAGCAATAACAAGCGCAACCGGTGCCTATAGAGCCTAATGTCGCAGCCGATCATCAATCTTAGCGAAAAAGCAGCTGCGCTGCCACAGACATCCCTGTCGAGACAACGGGAATCTAGGCCGCAGTTGAAACGACGACCCTGCAGCGGTTTCCAGTGGATAAGATCACCCAGCGGACACCTTGTGACCTGCAGACTGCCATCAAGAACTTAATGTTCACTGTTGCGTACGGTACCGCCATGCCAACCCAACCAAGCGATGTGGACGGGCAGCAAATTCCAGTAGGATACACTAGAGTTGGCGTGGAGCAGGTGTGCCAGGGTTGGGAGACGCTCGAGGTTGATATTCCTAGAGGCGATGGGGAGAGGACACTAGCAGAAGCTATTCATGGCTACATCCTATGGGATAAGCGCTACATCGCCCTAAAGTCGGATGATCGAATACCAAGACCGGCATCTCAGCATGCCTCTCCAAGGTCGTCATCTCCGCAAAACTCCCCAAGGGCAGCACTGTCTCGGTAAGGTTCACCGGCACATTCTCCATCACCATCATCGCATGCGCCGATGAACACTCAAGCGTCACCATCGCCTCCATGGTCACCCCCTCCACCGCCGGCAAAGAAGCAGAAACAGCCGCTGGCAAAAAACATAGCTGCACCGGCTAAGCAGCCTCCAAAGAAGAAGGAACAGAAGAAAAAAAACCAAGGAGGCTCCTATTAAACCCTGGGACCTGAGTAATGAAGAATGCGATCAAAGAACTGCTGAAAGAGTTAAAGAGCACTTCAAGCCGAAGCCCGAGAAAGTGATAAATCCGGGAGATTTGAAATTTTTTAAGAGAATGTGCGAAGCAAATAAGAGAAAATTCATTCTGAAAGATCCCTCTTCAGACTATGACCGCACAATTATGAAAACTGGTGAGAAAAAGAAGAGAAAATCAAAGTCATCATCGTCGTCCGATGTTCCACAGCTCGGAGCCCAAAAGAAACAATCAATAGAGCCTCTCGTAGTGGGACAGACGACATAACAACCGGACTTTGTTACATTTTTGAAAGAAGCAAACCTGATGGCGGCTCAGATTGTAGGGGGAGAAGAAATTCCAAAGGCCGAAGTGGTCATCAAATGGACGTATGAGCTGGGCAAATCTCTTGTACCCCCCGAAGTAGTGTATGTGCTTCCAACGCAAATATATAAGCTGCACGAGCACTACATGCGTGCGATGGCCGAATGCAACTTCATGCAGGGCGCAAAGATTAAAGATGATGATTTCTTGTGGGTTTACCAACTATTCCATCAGGAGGACCTCGACATCTCTATGGTCGGCTTGTGGGTTCTGTAAGTATTTTACTCTCCTTACGTATTGTTTTGCATGATCTCAACATACTGATCCCTTGATTTATTCGGTATCATGTAGAATAGAGATACAAACTTGCAGGAGAAAGGGATACTCTCACCTCGGTTTCATTGACCCAATTACTTGTAATTGGAGGCTTCTACGTGACAATTCCGATGAGATATTCCAAAACTTGTTCAAGTGCTTAAGCGTTCATCACAACAAGCACATGATATTGTTTCCTTACAACTTTGCGTGAGTGATTCCTACCGTCTAACTCTTTCTATTCTGTATCATCGAATTGTTTAAACCCTAACTATTGCGTATTATCTTGCAGTGAACACTGGGTCCTAATGGTCATACTTATCGACATTAGCATGATGGTGGTTATGGACTCATTAAGGCGACCTACAGAACAATACAACGACCTTCTTAACATGATGAAAAAGTAATTTTACCACTACTCCCTCGATGATCGGTACTTTGAATCACTCTGTTACTTGACTATAATTGTTCTAATCATGCAC
Organism: Panicum virgatum; assembly: GCF_016808335.1. NCBI lineage: Eukaryota > Viridiplantae > Streptophyta > Magnoliopsida > Poales > Poaceae > Panicum > Panicum virgatum. The sequence goes on from NC_053152.1 coordinate 11,494,457, forward strand.
AGGGTTTGAAAACAAGTCGCTAAAAATCATCCAGGTAAATTCAACAAGGAATTGAAGATCAAGACAGATTTTGCGGTACGCACTTGGATGATTCTTTGCACGTTTCATTAGTTTTATTATAAATTCATGTAAATACCTGATAATTTCTTTTCTCTTAAAGTGTATGAGGCAGAAACAAGGCACTAATTTATGCACATACTATGTATGCGAGGACATCCACGGTCTGGTAGGTCCTCAAAAGGACATGACAGATTGGGAGGCTGAAGTAAGTAAAAAAACTTGTTAATGTTTGAACTCGTATTGTAATTAGTCGAAATTAATTATCCCCCTTTTTCATAGGTTGAGGTGATGCACGATCAACTCATACCAGAGGAAAAGATTATGGCGATTCAAGAACAATTGTCTGGATTTATTGTTGAGCAAGTCCTCGATCCAAAAGACGAATTCTACTATGATGGACACTCTAACATTGACAATAGCAGCAAATATGGTAATATACGCGTATATGTGTAATTAAGAATGAATATACCTATGTAAATATATATGTGTGTATGTATGTATTATATATCTATTTATAAGTATGTATGTATTATATATATAAGCCCTCCAATAATATATATATATTTATATAATATTGGTCCTAGACATTTTCATATGTAAAGAAATTCACACATATAGATATGTGTATACATATACATATACATATAAGTGAATTACTTTATATACGAAAACTGTCTAGGACAAATATTATATAAGTAACTAACTAACTATATATATATATATTAGTAGAGATCATACACACTGAATTCCAATACATAAGTTTAATTGAAATGCAAAAGTATAATTGAAATAGAAAAAAAATTGAGAAAAGAAAAGCAGAAAAAATAGACCTTTTGTCCCGGTTGGTAACACCAACCGGGACAAAAGGGTCCCTTTTGTCCCGTTGTCAGACCCGGGACAAAAGAACCACCCTTTTGTCCCGGCCTGGCGGTCCCGGTTGGGAAACCGGGACAAAAGGGGTTTCTCAACCGGGATAAATTAGCGTTTATGTAGTCGTGTGGCGGTCAGAATTTGCTTCCGCTAGTGCAGCGGACCGAAAATAGATTTTCAAAGGTAGCCGACACAACATTACTGCCACCAGAAATACCCCTGCTCCCAGTAGCAACCAACATAAGCAGCCACCGCTAAAAATGGGCATTTCCGTTGGGGTCACTTAGGACTAGCGCTGTTGGAAATACAGACATCTATATTTCTATATATGAAAGCCCCGACGCTCCGCGCCGTCTCAGGCAGGCCACGTCGGCCAAAAAAAATTTCGCCCGTCCGATTGCGATCCGATGGCTACGGATGAAAGGGAATCTTTTAATTTCGGAGTACTAAATAAAATCTATTTACAAAACCTTTTGTATGGATGGGTTGCAAATCACGAGACGAATCTAATGAGCATACTTACTTCATGATTAACTCATAATTAGTTAACGGTTACTGTGACTACGGATGAAATGGAATCTTGCTATTTCGGAGTACTAAATAAAATCTATTTACAAAACCTTTTACACGGCTGGGTTGTAAATCACGAGACGAACCTAATGCGCATACTTAATTCATGATTAACTCATAATTAGTGAACGGTTACTGTAGTACCACTATATGACTATGGATGAAAGAGAATTTTGCTATTTCGGGGTACTAAATAAAATCTATTTACAAAACTTTTTGCACGGATGGGTTGTAAATCATGAGACGAATCTAATGAGCATACTTAATTCATGATTAACTAATAATTAGTGAATGATTACTGTAGAACCATTGTATGGCTACGGATGAAAGGGAATCTTGCTATTTCGGAGTACTAAATAAAATCTATTTACAAAACCTTTTACACGGATGGGTTGTAAATCACGAGACGAACCTAATGAGCATACTTAATTCATGATTAACTCATAATTAGTGAACAGTTACTGTAGTACCACTGTATGACTACGGATGAAAGGGAATCTTGCTATTTCGGAGTACTAAATAAAATCTATTTACAAAACCTTTTGCACCAATGGGTTGTAAATCACAAGACGAATCTAATGAGCATACTTAATTCATGATTAACTCATAATTAGTGAACGGTTACTGCAGTATCACTGTTGCAAATCATAAATTAAGTAGGCTCATTAGATTCGTCTCACGATTTACAACCTATTCATGTAAAAAGTTTTATAAATAGATTTTATTTAGTATTCCATGCATGTGCTCAAATATTCGATGTGACGTTTTTGGGATAAAATTTTTGAATCTAATCACGGCCCTAATTTCTATATGTGAATGCCCCGAAGGTCGGCGCAAGGGCAGACTGGCCACGTCAGTAAAAAAGATTCCTACTATTCGATCCTAAATTGGCATGTGATTGGCCGTGCCATTGTTATCTTTGAGGCCTTGAGACACGAATGGTCCACGAGTCAGCTATCCATTCGGTCACTGCAAAATATCTGAGTCTAGAACTCTCGACTGGTAATTTTGGTGGCCTCCGAATGGGTGTGTGCTCTACTGCAACGACGGCAGTGAAGCTAGGCCGGAGAGCCACGCGGCGAGTTTGTGCGGGCCGCCGGGCACGCCCTCGACCGGTGCGGCGAGTTTATGCCGTCACCGGCGGGCAACCCAGCCTCGCTCCGGCACGCTGTGGTGCCGCAGGTCGGGCATGATAGCCGCGCATTGCATGGTGAGAAGATGCCCCAGGACCGCTCCCGGCCGCCTTCGACGGCGAGATTGAGATGTCGGATTTCAGCTACTATTTTTTTGCCTTCTTTGCTTTAAAAATAAATATCCTATTTCTATCTATGTATATCCATTTGTCTATACATCTACTACAAACCTCTATATAAACTTATATTGCCAAATGGAAACAAGTAAATAAATTACGCGCGCCAAGGCGCGCGCAAGGCGCGCGCAAGGCACTCTTACTATCTACTAAAATGCCAAGAATTGACGCAACTTCATGAGCCTTGGCCCCACATGGGCCCTGTGTACTGTTCATGCAGGACCCACATGGGAGCCACTGCACGTACTCTTCAGGTGGGGCCTACGTGGGACCCACATACATTTTAGGTGGGACACACGTATTATTTAGGTGGGGTCCACATGGGACCCACATACTATTCAATTGTGTCCCGGGCACATTATTCGGTGGGACCCACAGTTTATTGAGTGGATCTCTTGCCTTTAAAAAAATATTCCTTCCAGTACTTGAAAATATAAATTATATTTATTTATTTTTTATAGATAAAAAATAATTTGTATACTACGTTCACATGTGGCAGCCCTGGCACCCCTACTACTTTTTGGACTTCACTTTCACTTCGTAAACTCGCAAAATATAATTGAATCATTCATTCATTGCTAATCTTACCTTTTTTTCTTACCAAAACCCATAATAAATGTAAGCCAATCCATTAAATATACCTGCTAACATAAAAAAAAATCCTAAAAATATCTATACCTCCATACTAGAAGGTTTCAGATTGGTACACTCTCAGACTCTAAACTACTATGCTGATTTACTGTAATTTTTAGATTTGATTCATTACATCGATATGATGTTGCTTTGAGTATAGTAATAGATAATATTTTCCCACAATTATTTGATCAACATTTTCGTATAGGCGCACATGGCGTGCCAACCTAACATTTTCGTATAGGCGCGCATGGCGTGCCAACCTAACTAGTTTGCACTAGTGCTTGCTTTCTAACGGCTGCTTGCCACACTCGGTTTTAAAAACAGAACCAGATGTATATGATATGTTTGCTCCGGCTCAATTTCCACACGATGTCACGAGTGAATAACAGATACAGTGTTATTAAATAAACGGATACTATTCTTACAAATGGACACAAATAAAGGTCTTAGAAGAAACCACAAGCAGAACTCAAATTCTCGCAGCGGATCTCCATTCTCCACAGAAAGATTAATTGTGGTCACATTCGGGCGCAGTTGGGGCAGCCACGATTCTAAAGAAGCCGCAGCAAGCAGCCTTTTAACTCACAAAACAATAATAAAGCGCTCGATATATACATATATTTAACATACTATACAAGCGTATATTGCATAAACATGCATAGAGTACACGTACGTTAACAAGGAGCTCTTAATACACATGTGCCGGTGCACCAGCTGGCCAAACCACCGTGCTTTTCCACGCTGCGCATACATTTTGCCTTGCTGAACATCCATCTTGCCGGTACCGCCCGCCTGCATCTTCCTAACCGTACGTTATACACACGCACCTTGGAACGCCACCAGGCCGGCAGTACCATGGCACGGCTGCTGCAGTGTTGTCGATGATCGGGCAGCGGCAGATGGTGGATGTCACGACCCAAAATTTATAAACATGCTTAGAAAATAATCAAGAGCATCATGAGCATCATTAGTGCAAAATATAGAATCATGTGCATGTGTGTACTTGTTTAAATTAAAATTTTATGCTTGTTTGATTGAGTGCTTGTGAAGGAAGTTTGAATTTTGCTATACAACTATGCTCCCAAAATTTTTATTCAAATACTAGATTTCAAATGTCGAAATCAAAATATTTTTGTGGAATTTTAGCACCTTTGAACCGAGCCACAAAATTCTTGGAAAACTTGAAAATAGCTATTTTGTTTATTTTACTTCGCCAATCTACAAAATATTTTTTGGGTGATTCTTGTTGCAAAATTTTTTGGTGATTTTATCTAGATTTAGTAAAACTTTCGTGAATTTTTGAGCCCGGGAACACCTTCGTTTTGAATTTCAAACTTCAACCATCGTTCCACCTCGCCCGGGCCCACCTGTCATCCCCTCAATCAGCCTTCACCGCGCCTCCTCACTCCCTGGTTGGGCAACAGGGGCGGCGGCGCCCAACCGCCGGCCACTGGCTGGGCCAGCGTGGCCTGGACGCCACAGCGACGAGCCCCCTGCTCGCCTCCCTTCTCACCTTTATAAGCCGGCCGACCCTTGTGCCCAAACCCTAGCCCCATTTGTCCCCAAACCTCCATAGCCGCCGCCACCCCCGAGCTCCATCACCACCGCGATTCGCTGCCCTCGGTGAGCCCCTCACTGATTCCTCGCGGGAGCAGCTTCTTCTCCCTCCTCTCCATCGATTTGGGCCCTCAACCGGCCTTCTCACATGCTGTGCAGGGCCCCCGGCGGAGCTCGCCGTCGGCCGCCGCCCCTCTCCGTCGCACTGCCCCTTGGCCGGCATTCCCCACCATCCAGGATGACAGTGAGCTTTGCCTTCGCCGGGAACATCCCCTGCGCTCGCGTCCTCGCCACCCCGCCTCCTTGCGCCGCCGCTCGGCCACCGCCGGCGCGCGTGCCTGCACAATGTGCGCGCTAGCCTGGTCAAGGCAAGCCAGTGGCCTAGACCTGGGCTGGGGGAGCTGCCTGGCTCCCTGGGCCCACCTGTCGGTGGCCGGTGTGGCTGCTGTGTGTGGATCTAGACTTTTTGAGGAAGTTGTGTTGTGTTGAGATCTTGTAAAATGTGTATAAATTCGTATATATCTTCAAAAATTATGAAACTTGATTTGTTGAATTCGTCTTGCTTTGATCTACCATGGAAAAATATTGTTTTGCATGTTACTTTCCTGTATATTTACTTATGATTTATTGTTGGAAGAGTGAATAAAATGCTTATTTAATTATTTACTGCTCTAAAAATTTCAAACTAAATTTTGTTAGAATCCTTGTGAACTTATATTTCTAATAATGCCAATTGTTTTCATGCACCTTTATTTTTAATAGAGTTTGAGTATGTTTTCTTGCTTGCTGTCTGAAAGCTAGTTTAGTATATAACTTCTTACTAAAAAATGATAAAATGGTAAAACCAGTTATGTTAGCTTCATTTACATGTTTAGTATCTGTGGTAATTTTCTGAGATTTATTAAATAAAGTTTACATGTGTTTTATGAATTATCTTGATTAGAGTAGCTGAATCTTGCCATGCTTGTAGTTAATTCTGGAAAAATGTTTTCATTGCAAATCCATCTCTCATGAGTTTTTTTTATGTCCTCTGTGTGCTAAATTTATTTCATGGTTTATGCTTGCTGTTAGAATTTGTTTGTCAATTCTTGCTTATGGTTTTCTTGTTTAAGTGCTAGATGTGCGTGATTGGTGTTGTTTATGTTGGTGTTGTGCATCATCACATGTGGTACTACTTTTTATTCATGACATATCATTTCATGAACCAACTATAGCATCACACTAATGCATGCATCTCATTCATGCATTATAGTGACCCAACCGTCGGAGAATGAGCCTGTTGAGCCCACCAAGTCTGTTGAACCCGAGCCCGGTGTTGAGTTTGTGGTTGAGCCCGAAGAAACTCAAGGCAAGCAGATAAGCATGATTCCTTGCACCTATTTAATTTTGAGTAATTTAGTTATTTCAATTGGGTATTTATGGGATATGTAATTATGTTATCTATTGCATTCTTTTACCTATCTTTATGCATTACCCTTCCTTGAGATTATTTTATCCTTGTCCTTGTCACATGTTAGTTAATTAAATACTCAACTTGATTAGATGCTTAGCTATGCTTAGAATTGGTCTATGACTTGTAAGGAAAACTCTTGGAATAGGATCACACTATACCCACTTGGTTACCCTTGACCGCACATGTTTGGTTTAGGTCATGTTGGAAAGGTTGGGATGGTTATGTTGGAAAGTTGGTTTCGTGGTTTGGGCGGAAGGATAGGGCCTAGAGAAAGGAGTCTCGGAGGCATAGTCCGCTTGAACCGATTAAGGACCGTCCGTGGATGACCTCGACTTTGAGCATTTTTATCGTACTACCACATATCCTAAATAATGGTATGGATGAGCCAATTACCTTCTTTGACTTGGTCTTTGAGGCCCAGTCCCAGATGTGTGGCCAAGGGGATATGTAGGAAGGCTTAGGGATGTCCCCGGTGGGCTATGTTGATAGGTTTAGTGGTGTCCTCGGTGGACCTAAGTTACTCCATGCGCAAGCTGGGCGTACCCTCAATGGTTGAGCCTTGTTGGGAACGGTTGACGCGAGTACCCCCTTATCCAACTTTGGCCGGTTGGGTGAGTCGCATGGTCCTTGCGTCGTGTGGGTAAAGTAGTACACCCTTGCAAGGTTTAAATCAATTCAAATTGCCGCGCTCTCGGATATTAGCACGCTCTTTGTCCGACAAATTCTTCGTAGAAAGTCTCGTTTATGTTAGAAATGGTTTATGGCACCTTTATGATGAATTATTTTATTCTTGTCATAAATAACTAAAACTAGTGGTGGGTTGGGCAAGCTTAATTAATTTTGCTAGAGAGCTAAATGTTGGTTAGGATGCTCATGCTTGTGCAATAATAACTTAACCTTAAAGCCTCTTTGAGCCTCTTGCATGATCCTTGATTATCTAATTTGTGTAAGTCTTGCGAGTACCTTTGTACTCATCTTGCTTTTATTTTAAAACTAAGTTGTAGGTCAGCCTGAGGTTGTGTTCGGTTGATGTGGCCGCAATGGTGCCCATGAGCAAGACGCCATTGCTTTGTTACGCTTTTATTGACTTATCTGTTGCGTATGTGAGAGCATGTTGAAACACTAAACTTTAGTTTCCTATCTCTTTTATGTCAATCGTGAGCCCAAGGCTTGTAATTGGAACCTTTAATTTCAGATTTGAACTATCCTTGTCGTGAACTTGTAATCCCTAAATGTTGAATTCTTGTAATGACTAAAATTGCTCTTTATGGTTCATTGGTGATATATCTATTGTAAACGGTATGTGTATCCAATCCTGGGCATGTGGCAAATACGTACCGGGACTACCGGATTTGGTATTTGTCGGATTGTTATTCCGGCCAGTCCACCAGGGGTGTACCCGGCGGTAGAGTTTCAGGATGGGGATCTCAGGACCAAGAGCTCGATGGTAACATGAAGACGCAGGGACTTAGACAGGTTTGGGCCGCGATGAGCGTAATACCCTACGTCCTGTGTTCGGGGTTGTATTAGGGTTTGCAGGATGCTGCGAAAAGTGAAGAGAGTCTATGGGTCGGCCTACGTCTCCTTTATATAGACCAGGAGGCATAGGGGTACAAGGAATGATATACTCGGGTTGTTTTACAAGGAAGGAGGTCGGTTAAGATCCCTAGATATCTGGGTCTCTAGTTAGAGCCTCTCGTCCAGATCCTCTGAGAATCCTTTCCGCGCACGGCTGAGTCCCGCACGCCGAGTAGTTGTAGCCGAGTCACCGAGCAGGGTAGTCTCCCGGATTCGGGGACCCCACACGGCAGGGAGGTACATAGATCTACCTCCGTCAAGCCCCCGAGTGCCGGAGGATTGAGTCGAACTTTGTGGTACTTGAACGAAGTCTTTCGGTGCCCATGATGATTACCCACCGTGTCTTGCTGGTACAGAACGGGATGCGCCCCTGGGTGCACCCGTTGGGTGTAGCCCCCGAGCCTTGGAAGGTTTTGGAGAAGCTTTTCAAGGGTCAAAGAAATAATCTTTAACTCGTCTGCCTGGATACCTGGATATCCAATCAACGTTTTTGCCATATTGCCCCTCTGAGGTTATCCGGCCACCCTGAGGTTGCCGCGATGATCGAACCTGACTTGATAATCCTGACTCCGAGGCCATAGATTAAGTCTCTGAGACTTCCGAAGTTAGCCAAATATACAGGTCCTGAAGCCTTAGCTGCATCACGAGGACGCACTGAGTCGTTAGCGGCGCCCAGCCCCCAAGCAGGGTCGCTGGCGGAGTCACAAAGACACGCCGAGTTGTCACGGCGTCCAGGACCCGAGGCCCTGGCTGGGTCACGGAGACACGCCGGGTCGTTAGCGGTGCCCAGCCCCCGAGCAGGGTCACTGGCGGAGTCACGGAGACACGCCGAGTTGTCACGGCGTCTGGGCCCTGAGGCCCTAGCTGGGTCACAGAGACATGCCGGGTCGTTTGCGGCGTCCAGGCCCTGAGGCCCTGGCTGGGTCACAGAGACACGCCGGGTCGTTTGCGACGCCCAGCCCCCGAGCAGGGTCACTGGCGGAGTCACGGAGACACGCCGGGTTGTCACGGCGTCCGGGCCCTGAGGCCCTGGCTAGGTCACGGAGACACGCCGGGTTGTCATGGCGTTCGGGCCCTGAGGACCTGGCTGGGTCGTGGAGACACGCCGGGTTGTCACGGCGTCCGGGCCCTGAGGCCCTGGCTGGGTCACGGAGACACACCGGGTCATTTGTGGCGTCCGGGCCCTGAGGCCCTGGCTGGGTCACGGAGACACGCTGGGTCGTTTGCGGCGCCCAGTCCCCGAGCAGGGTCACTAGCGGAGTCACGAAGACACACTGGGTTGTCATGGTGTCCGGGCCCTGAGTCCCTTGCTGGGTCACAAAGACACGCTGGGTTGTCACGGCGTCCAGGCCCTGAGGCCCTGGCTGGGTCACAGAGACACGACGGGTTGTCACGGCATCCGGGCCCTGAGGCCCTGGCTGGGTCTTGGAGACATGCCGAGTCATTTGCGGGAATATTCGAAGCATATTCACGTCGGAGTAAAAATCCAACCGTCATTCACCGCGTGGATCTATAACGACTGACAGAGGAGCGGGGTTGTCAGTGGCAACGGTAAAAAGGGAAGTTATCGTTTATCCCGCCTTCTCCGCCGCGAGATCGCCGGCCCAACAAAATCTGGCCGTTAATTTTGGATCTGCCCATTGTATGGCCCTTGATATTTAAACGGAGGAGGCGGCACGGAGTAGCCACCCCGTTCCCAAGCACTCTACAGCTTTCCGCTGCCTTAGCCAACTCGGCAAGTCTCCAGAGCTCTTGGCCTTCTTCTTTCTTGCGATTTCCTCTTCTTGCCTGCGTTCCACCATCATCGCCATGGCCGCCTCGCCTGTTGCGCCTGGATCTTCGACTTCGGGGAGCTCCAGAGAGGCCCCGCCGCCATCATCGTCGTGGCAGAAGTGCTCGCTCCACGAGAGCGACATCCAGGACCTCGTCGAGCGCAGCCTCCTCCCGGAGAAGCAGATCTCCGGGTGGCGGTGTTGCTACGGGTTGGAATTCCTGTCGGAGGACATGAACCAGGCGGTCGTGATCAAGTCCTTCTACGAGAAGGGCTTCGCACTGCCCGCGGGGGCTTTTTTCCGCAGGCTTCTCCATTTCTACGGGCTCGAGGTAACTCATCTCAAGCCCAATTCGATTGCTCAAATGGCGATCTTCATCCACCTCTGCGAGGGGTACTTGGGGATCGCTCCCCACTTCAATCTGTGGCGGGCTCTATACCACCTCAAGGGGCACCCGTCCAACGCTTGCCAGAATATTGTGGGCGGGGTTGCCTTCTCGCTGCACCAGGGGAGCGTCTACCCCAACTTCGAGCTTCGCGACACCAACAAGGGGTGGGCGCGTGAATGGTTCGTGGTGGCGACCCTGGCGCCCTGCGTCCCGGCACACTCTAGTCGCGTGCCGGAGTACAAGGCGTGCTGGGAGGAGCCGCCGACGACCGAGGAGATGGCGCAGGTGGAGTGCCTCCTCGAAGAGATCGCCGACCTGTCGGCACAGGGCCTGACGGGGGCTGCGGTGGCCATCTCCTTCTGCAGGCAGCTCACGCAGCCGATCCAGGAGAGGGTCCACCCGGCCTTCGAGTACTGGGGTCATCGGGACCCCACCCGGGGACATGAATGCAAGGTTCCTCGGGAGGAGATCGCGAACTGGGTTACCCGCATCATGGCGGGCCAGATCCGGGACAAGGGCTGCCCCAAAGCCCACTGCCTGAAGCGGCCAACTGACGCCGTAGGTCTTCTTAAACCTTGCCGAGTTGTTTTTATTCGTTTCGGGTTGTTTCCTCTGTTTTTCTGAGTGCACCCATTAGGATGTATAACAACTCGGCTCTCTTGCAGGCCAAAGTCTTGGAGTACTAGTCCCCCGCTCCTCTGCCTGAGGGGGACCCTGGGAAGGATGCTGCCGCCCCCGCCGAACTGCGCCAGCCGGCGGAGGAGGAGGCCGAGTTCTCCTCCGACTCCTCTGTGGGGAGCGAGCCGGAGGTGGAGATCACCGGAGCCTCAGGGCCGCCGTCGGCTGCCCTGGGGAGGAAGACGCGCCGCACCATCAGGAAGATCCAGCTATCGAAAGCTGGTTTGGCGGCGGCGCAGCAAGAGCTGAAGAGCTCGACCCGCAAGGGGGCGGGCAAAGTCTGGGGGGCATCGGTGCCCCCAGCCACCACTAAGGTGGGGTCGGTGCTGACCGACCCCCTAGTCGAGGAGGAGGCGGCCCAGTTGCTAGAACTTCGCCGGCCGCGCCGTTGAGGCTGAGGTTCCCGCTGCGTCGTAGCGGCGGGTAAGTCCTACAATCTTGATGCCATTCTGTTTTGATTTTTGTTCCTTGGAGTCGTTCTTAGCACCCTTGTTGTTGCTGTAGGAGGGCAACGCTCAGCGGCGCCAAGAGGAAGGCTGAGGAGCCGTCCAATGAGGGCGGCTCCAGTGATGCCGCGAAGTTGACCTCACTGCGGGCGAGTCCGGTGAAGAGCCGAACTCGCCACGAGGAGGAGAGGAAGGAGGAGGAGGAAGCCAGCAACAGGGTCTCCCCCTTCCCCGTGACGTGGAGATGCCGGACTCGCCCCGTGATGATGGGGCGGTGAACATTGTGGTCGGGGCCTTAGATGTCCCAGCTATCGAGGAGGTCAGGACCGTCGAGGTCCCGACCATCGTGGCAGAGAGGGCCCGAGCCGATTCCACCAAGGGGGTCAGGCCCTCGCCGGCGAAGGAGGAGGCCGAGGAGGACGAAGACGAGAAGGGGGACAGCACGGTCTCCGTTAAGCTCGTGGAGTCTGCTAAAATCACCCAGGGACTTGTCGAGGTAAATCCCTTTGCTGCTCTCCTTTTGTGAAGCCAACTTGTTCATGGAGGTGTTGTCTTGTAACGCGTGTGTCTTCGTCAGGCTCTTGTGGATATGTCGGAGCAGGCCGCCCTAGAGCTGGCCAGGGGGAGCGCCGCCCTCAGTCGGGTGGCAGAGCTCGAGGCCAGGATGGCCGAGCTGGAGGCGCGGAGCCGCCATCTAGAGGCTGACAAGGTCAAGGCCGAGGATGCTCTGCGCAAGGAGAAGCGCGGTATGTAGTCGAAGTCATGTCCGCCGAATTCTTTGTGCGCTGTTTAGTCTCTGACTTGCTTTTGTTTAGAGCTGGAGGCCTGCATCAAGGCCAACGAGGAGCTGCAGAAGCTCCGAGAGGTGGCCGAAGCGCGGGAGGCCGCCACCGAGGAGAAGCTTCGCCTGGAGTGGGAAGCTCGGCAAGGTATGACCCGGAGATCATATGCTATGTTCTTTTTGTCATGTTCTTCGGCTTGGGCTGACCCAGCCGGGTGCTTTTTGCAGGAGTGGAGGATCAGGTGGCACAAGGCCGGGTGACACTTGATTGCCTGAGCAGGCCGCTGGATGCGCTGCTCAGGGCTTTTGAGCCCGAGGGCGTGGCGGTTGCCGAGAGCCAGGCTGAGAGGCTAGAGGCGTCCCGCGGCCGACTGGAGGCCTGCATCCGGGGAGCTGCCAAAGATGCTGTGCAGCACACCCTAGGTCTTGTGAAGACCCATCTCCCTGAAGCAGACCTGGACTCGGTGGGAGACGGCATCCCCGAAGACTGCTTGAACGCCGAGTGGGAGGCCAACCACGCTGCCGTCCTGGAGATCGCCAAGCGCGTTGTGGCCGAGCTGTAGGCTGTCGATCTCCAAGAGTTTGTTTTATTCCTTTTGCTGCAAAGAAAGTTGGTCAGAGTGGACCGACTAAGAACAATATTTATGTAAATCATGTTTTTAGTTTAATTTTAGTGTTATGCCCACGGTCCGAGTTCTTTTCTGTATTTGCCGAGTAGGTGGAATGCGAACTCTGAGCCCTTTGAATGGCGCTTGAGAGCGGATCATCAATGTGCGCGTTTGGTCAGGGTGACACAGAGTGGTTCCTGGATGTACTCGGCTATGTTCAGTAAAAACGAACCGGGTTGTTCTTGTCCGACTGGTCGGACTCAGAGTGGGGGCTGGCTGGATGGCTGAGACACAGCCCCCGAGCGTGTTGAAAATGACTCGGTAAAGAATGAAGAGCAAGTGGTATGTAATATTTGAAATATAACAAACTTTATTGAATGAGTAGATGGGTACATAGCTTTGCATTTCCTACGCTTCTACGGATAGAAGCGACGTAGGTGTTCAATATTCCATGGGTTGCCCACATCTATACCGTCTGGCCTCTCTAGTTGGTAGGTTCCAGGAACCACTATCCCACTGACTACAAAGGGGCCTTCCCATGGGGAAGACAGCTTGTGAGCGCCGGTGATCGACTGGATTCGTTGTAGAACCAGGTCGCCGACGTTGAAGTCACTCTTGTGAACGTTGCGATCATGATAGCGCCGGAGCTGCTGCTCATATCTCGCGTGCTAGATGGAGGCTGCCAGGCAGTGCTCCTCTGCCGAGTCGATGTCTGTGCAATGAGTCGCTGGCTTTGTTCTCGTCGTAGTTCTGGATGCGCGGAGCACCAAAAGCTAAGTCCGATGGCAAGACTGCTTCAGAACCGTACACCATGAAGAATGGTGAGTAGCCGGTAGCCCGGCTTCTTTGTGTGCGGAGTCCCCAAACTACTCTGGGTAGTTCCTGGAGCCATTTTGCACCATATTTTTCAATCGGGTCGAAAATTCTGGCTTTGAGCCCTGAAGGATTAAGCCGTTGGCCCTTTAGACCTGGACATTGCACCTAGGGTACGCCACGGAGGCGTAGTAGATGTCGATGCAGCTTTCTTGGCAGTAGTCCCAGAACTCGGATCCGGTGAATGAAGTACCCAGATCTGTAATGATCTGGTTAGGCACCCCGAACCGGTGTGATATCTCCTCAATGAACTCAGCTGCCTTGGTTGTTGTAGTGGTTGTCACTGGCTTGACTTCAATCCATTTTGTGAATTTGTCGATAGCCACAAATATATGACTATATCCGTCGACGGCCATCTTCAAGGGTCCCACCGAATCGAGTCCCCAGTAGGCGAAGGGCCAAGAAAGCGGTATGGTCCGTAAGGCCTGGGCCGGGATGTGTTGCTGCTTGGAGAAGAACTGGCACCCGGGACATCGCCTGACAATGTTCCGAGCATCGGCCAGAGCCGTGGGCCAATAGAAGCCTGATCGAAAGGCTTTTCCAACGAGGGTGGAGGCGCCTGCGTTGTTGCTGCAGATACCCGAGTGAATATCGCTAAGGAGTCGAACTCCTTCATCCTATGCAACGCATTTGCACAGGGTTCCTGAGGAAGCCGAGTGCCTGAACAGCTCGGTTCCTATGACGACGTAGTTTCTTGACCGGCGGGCAAGGTTCTTGTGTTCCTTTTCTTTTGGATAGCTTTTATTGTTCTTGATTAAGTCGATGATTGGGGAACGACAGTCGGTGTCGAGGGTCAGGACCACCTGTCCTATGGCCGGGGCCAAGTCGGACTTTGTGGGAGGCTCCTCTTCCATCTGGACCGTGGGGCTCCTGAATGCTTGAACGAACACACCGGGTGGTACGATAGACTGCTTGGATCCGAGTTTGGACAGAACATTGCCCGCCATGTTGTTATCCCTGGGGACGTGGTGGAATTCCAGGCCGTAAAACTTAGTTTCTAGCTTCCTGATCTCCCTATAGTAGGCATCCATCTTTTGCTTGGTGCACTCCCAATCCTTGTTGACTTGCTGTATGAAGACTTTGGAGTCGCCGTATGCCAACAGGCGCTTGATGCCGAGCGTGACAGCGATCCGGAGACCGTGTATAAGAGCTTCATACTCGGCAGCATTGTTGGTAGCCTTAAAGTGTAGCTGGAGGACATACTTGAGTTGTTCGCCTTTCAGGGAGATAAAGAGGACTCCAGCGCCGGCTCCATCGTGGTTGAGGGCTCCGTCGAAGTACATGACCTAGTGCTCGGATCTGGTATCAGGTGGAGGGTCTTGTATCTCGGTCCACTCGGCAACGAAGTCGGCGAGCGCCTGGTATTTGATGGTGGAGCGTGGATCGAGAATGCGCTGAGCTCCACTGACCATTTGACGACTCGTCCCTTGGCGTCCTTTTTGTGGAGCATGTTGCCGAGTGGATATGATGAGGCCACCTTGATCTTGTGAGCCTGGAAGTAATGCCGGAGCTTCCTTGATGTGATGAGGATGGCGTACAATAGCTTCTGCACTTGAGGGTAGCGTGCCTTTGATTCACCGAGTACTTCACTAATGAAGTAGACGGGTCGTTGCACTTTGTAGATGTGGCCCGGTTCATCGCGCTCGATGACCAGGACGGTACTCACCACGCTGGTAGTGGCTGCGATGTACAGGAGGAGGGCCTCCCCATCTTTAGGTGCCGTTAGGACGGGTGGCGTGGTGAGGAAATCCTTGAGCTCTTGGAATGCTTTGGAAGCATCGTCATTCCACTCGAACTTGTTAGACTTCCGGAGAAGTTTGAAGAAGGGTAGGCCACTGTCGCCGAGTCGGCTTATGAACCGACTCAATGCAGCCATGCACCCTATAAGCTTCATTAGGTCTTTTTTGCTCTTGGGAGGCTTCATGAACCTGATGGCGTTGACCTTGGTGGGATTGGCTTCGATACCCCAGCTACTGACTATGAAGCCGAGTAGTTTTCTGGACGGGACACCGAACACACACTTGGTCGGGTTGAGATTCCATTTGAATTTCCTGAGATTTTCAAATGTCTCGGAGAGATCTATAATGAACTGGTCATTACATTTTGTCTTGACGACGATGTCATCAACATAAGCCTCGGCATTGCGCCCGATCTGCCCCTGGAGGCATCTCTGGATGGCCTTCTGGTAGGTTGCGCCAGCATTCTTGAGGCCGAATGTCATGGTGTTGTAGCAGTAGGCCCCGAAGGGAGTGATGAAGGAGGTCTTCTCTTGATCTGACTCCTTGAGGGCTATCTGGTGGTACCCTGAGTAACAGTCAAGAAAAGAAAGGAGAACGCACCCGGCCGTCGAGTCAACGACCTGGTCGATGCGTGGTAGAGGAAAGGGGTCCTTAGAGCAGTGTTTGTTGAGGTCTGTATAGTCAACACACATTCTCCATTCACCATTTTTCTTTTTTACAAGGACTGAGTTTGCCAGCCAATCTGGGTGTGCAAACTTCTCTGATGAAACCAGCGGCTAGGAGCCGGGTTACTTCTACCCTAATAGCCTCCTTTCGATCCTGCACGAAGCGATGAAGCCGTTGCTTGATGGGCTTCGCCGTCTTGTCCAGATCTAAGGAGTGCTCAGCCTCCTCCCTTGGGACTCCGGGCATGTCAGATGGCTTCCATGCGAAGATGTCCCAATTCTCCCGGAGGAAGGAGGTGAGCACGCCTTACTACGCCGAGTCGAGGCTGTCCCCGATCACGGCGGTCTTGTGCGGTTCATCGTCCCGGAGGACGATGGTCTCGGTCGCCACGGCCGAAGTGAGCTGCGACTCGGAAGTCGACTCCTTGGCGGGGATAATTTGCTGGTTTGCCGGGAGGTTCTTTGCTACCTGGGCAACAAGAACAATCAACAGTCCATCATCAAGATTATGTATCCCTAGTCCTCCTAGTTCTTTCGGTTGACACAGGATACCAGTTCCACTTAACCAAAAATGGCCAAGATTTTACATTACCAGCATTTAACATAGAACTTGAGATGTAAATAAAGGCTAAATAAAATTGCATTTAACATAGAACAAAAACTAGTGAGAGAATTAAGATGTGCATGTAACGAAAGTTGTAAATCTTGTCACAAGGAACTCAGAACATATGGGTTTGTATTTTTCCAATTTTTCTATGAATTGATATTGATTTTACAAACTCGCTGAAAAGGATTTAAAACATGAACTAGAGTTTACAACGGGGTCCCTGGATTCTTGCGCTAAGGACCCTAGAAAAATTGAAATCAAAGTGAATAGGCCCTTTACCAGAGTTTGAGTGGGGGGGGCATGGCCAGCCAAAATCTAGCGACGGCGGTCGCCGGCGGCGAGGGAGGAGGGGGGAGTGGCTAGAGGAGGTCACGAGCTACCTTGTGGTGAGTCGCGTCGGGCTTGGAGGTGGCCGGAAGGGGGTCGCCGGTGGCATAGTGGAGGAGGTGGCGGTGGTGAGCGGCAGCGACGGCGCTACAGCATGGGGGAGCGGCGATGGTCGGGACGAGGAGCTTCACGGGGCCATGGGGAAGCGATTTTGAGGCCTAACTCGGTCGGAGGAGGGGGCTCCGCGGCGAGCTCGAGCTCGCTGGCGATAGTGGCGGTGGTGAGAGGCGTTTTTGGCGGAGGAGAGGTGGAGGCTCGGCTTCTGGGCAACGAGGGTGGAGAGGAGAGAGTGAGGAGGCTTCTCCACGAACAAAAAAGTGGGAGGGGCTGGGCAGGCGCGGGTGGTCGCCGGGAAGGAGGGCGCGCAGCTGATGGTGGCGTGCGGTGTGGCCGATGGCAGAGCGGCGGTGACACGTGGCGACCATGCAGCTCTGACGAGGGCGAGGGTGCGCGGTTTGCCGGCAGCCGGTCGGGGGAGCCTGGTCGGGGAGGGGGCCTTGGTGCGGCTCAGTGTCAGGCATCGTTGGCCACCTGGCCGGCAGCTTCCGCCGCATGGGCGAAACAGGGGAGGGAGAGAGATAACAGAGGGAATAAAGAAAGACATTAGAGAGAAAAATGAGTCAACGGGTTTTGACTGAAATTTCCTTAAAAAATTTCATTGAAACTCAAAAAATTTTGAATACAAAAGTTGTAGAAAAATTTATAATCTACAACTTCCATTTCAGGCATAATTTCAATTGAAGCCTAGATCAAGAGTTAAATTTAAATTCTTGAAGAATGTCCATTATTGCCCTATTCAAATATAAATTCAAATTTTTCTTCAAATTCTGTGTAGCAACTTGAATATCCTTAATCATGAAAGTTGTTCGTCATTTAAAACCCTACATCTTTGGTTTTAGGCAAAAGTTCATTTGAGCTATGGTTTAAAAATTATTTTCCAAGCATGTTTTTTAAGGTTTGAATTTATTCATCATTTCATCTGACCACCTTTAATTTAAATTTTATTCTTCTTGCAAAATTATAAACATCACCTATGGTGTATATTATTGCATTCCATTTGTCATTTCATGGTGATGGTGTACAAATATACTAGTACCTTATAAAAGATGTAGTTTACTCACAAGCACATGCACATACACACATACACATGCATTTATTTCAATTTTTTCTTGGTTAATGATGCATGATGCTATGTTTGTGAGTCTTTGATTAGCACATAAACACCTAGGGTGTTACAGCCTACCCCCCTTATAAAAGAATCTTGTACCGAATTCGGATAAGTAAGCCGAGTGTGGGAAATGCGGAAAGATTTAGACACAAAGGATCATAGGTGCATTCTGGAAAGTGAACCAAAACAGGTATAACATAAAAAGTGGTACTCCAAAAATTCTCAAATTTAACCAGGACATTCCTAAGGTCTCTGTTCACAACTTTGCTAGTCAACACTTTGGCTAGATCAGACTCTAAGATGATCATATCCTTATGTTTTCCCGTGACTGTCCACCCAAAATTTTCAACGGATAGAGAGCGAGTCAAATGAGTACTGAGGCAAAACCACTAAGACGAAAATTACCAAAATTTAATAGTAGCTAGGTGAGTAAACTTTCTACAAGTTTTGTGTTGAACGTCCCTACTGAAAACTTCTCTAGGATGGCCAATAAATTAGTGCAGCAGAAGCGCTCAAATCTGACAGAAAACAGGGGTGTGAAAGTTTCTAGTGCAACCCACCGCATATTAGTCCAAAAACTTTCAAATTTAAACTGCAGCTAGTAGACAAGTTTTGGAGCAA
The DNA here is from genome assembly GCF_016808335.1 of Panicum virgatum. NCBI lineage: Eukaryota > Viridiplantae > Streptophyta > Magnoliopsida > Poales > Poaceae > Panicum > Panicum virgatum. The sequence goes on from NC_053152.1 coordinate 11,513,223, forward strand.
AATTCTCCATTGTCACTACTACAGATAAGGTCATATCCTAGGTCAAAAAAATCCATTTCCCAGAGTATGGCAGAAAGTGACAGAATTCTAGAAACACCTTAAGTGATCGATAACCATACTCAAAACAAACCTATCGCCCTGTTGACATTTCTTAGCGCAATCACTAGGAATAGGGGTGTTAGGCCCGTCCCCGGCAACGGTGCCAAAAATGCTTGTTGGTATTTCTTAATTCTCACAGAGAAGTCCGCAAGCGCACGGAAATACCGTTGTAGCACTTCACCCGGGAGTATTTAGGGTATCGTATTTTACACGGGGAATGGGAGTGTAATGATCTTCTAGCTAGTTTACCCGGAGGAAAAGAGAGAAGGGTGGCCTTTGGGTAGTGTTGTTGCCTAAGAAAAAAGAGATACTTAAGAGAGATAAACCAGCTCTCACTTGCTTGCTTCGGGCACCGGCTTAATCCTGGTCTACCAAGAGTATCCGGCTATTAGCTCTACACCCAACCCTCACGTGGAGAACTACAAGGGATGGACAGGGCTGTCACCACCTGCCATCTACCCCGACAGACCATTGAGAAGGTATGCAAACAATGGTAATCTCTAGCCTAGACACCATGCCTACACAATCGATTACTACTCTAGCCCCGACTCCGTCCAAGACTCGAGCCCTTAGACAGAGCACCCGTCACGAGGACGGACAATGATCCTGCAAGCAAATGATAACAAAAGCTTAACTCAGATAAGAACTCACAAAGTAGACAAACACCCGGATACTTACTCGAAAGAGGCTCGTATCCGTCGAGGTACAAGCAGAGGGAAGCCGACAACTCCGGCACTCCTCCCGAACTTCTCCTCACACACTCCCTAGCCTAATCTTACAAGTGGAACCCCTCTACATGTTTTCTCTTGTGATGTATCTTCTTGTTGAATGAGTGAATGAGAGGGAGGAGGGAGGCCCCTTTTATAGCCCAAGGAGGCCTGTTCCCGCCATCTGCACGTATGGAAAGTATCAAGGCGGAGTAGGCGCCAATCCTCCCTGAGATGCACCTGGACGGGAGGCCGTCCAGGTTCGGCCAACCCCTAGGGTCGGCCAACCCTAGGTGTGCCACTACTATAGAACATGCCTTTGGTCCAGGCCATTTGTCCCGGCTACCGTTGGGCCCGGGACTAAAGGGGGCTTTTGTCCCGGGTCCAACGGCTAGCTGGGCAGGAGGGGGGGCCAGGGGCCTTTTGTCTCAGTTGGACCAAAGGCCACTCTTTTGTCCGGGTTGGTGGCTCCAACCGGGATAAAAGGCCCCTCGGCCCATTGGTCCCGGTTGGAGCCACCAACCGGGATAAAAGAGTGCCCTTTGGTCCCGGTTGGTGCCTCCAACCGGGACAAAACTCCTTGGACCCCTTATCCCCTTCTCCCTCCCCCCGTTCGAGCTATTCAGCTCACTTGTTCTTGCTGTTCTTGCTCGGGTGGGAGGAGCTCTTGCTCATTTGCTCACCTCATTTGTGAAGGATCTTGATTCCCCCGTCCATCCATTGACTCTAAAGGTTTGGGGCTTATTTCTCTCATCTTTCATTGCTTGTGTAGCTCATTTTTATGCTTTAGAAGTAGAGAAATGTGAGGTGTTTTGGATTTTGAAAATAGAGAAATTGTGGAGCTCATTTCTTTCTCATTTAGATTGCATATGTAGATGTGATTTACTTGTTTTGGTTGATCTAAATGAGTCTCAAGAGTTGATGTGATTTACTTGTATATATGGCCATATATTATAAATGAGTATAGTATATTTTTTATTTTTAGAATGAGATGAGTATGTGGATAGTAGAATTTTTTAGAATGAGTCTAGATAGTTCATGTGATTTACTTGTATATATAACCATACGTGGATAGTAGAAATTTTTAGAATGAATTATTGAAATGAGTACAATAGAAATTTTTTATATTATGAATGGATTATTTTGACACTCTAGTGATGTATTTATTCGGGCTCACATTGAAACCATCTAGAAGCTAAAAAATGTTTATTTTGGAATAAGTATACATCGTTAACCTCGACCCAGTGGTGATGGCACTGCCTTTTGGGGCCTACATGATATCTGCGACACGATGCGCTATAAGGACGTCGCCAATCGGTTGGTCGCAGCACCAACATTTACGGTTGATGCGGACACAGCACTTGGTGTAGGCAGTGTGGCCGTTGTTGCACTGAAAGCATATCAACGACCATGTTTCTTGTGCCAAGTGTTGCATCCGCATCAACCGTAAATGTTGGTGCTGTGACCAGCCGATTGGCGACATCCTTGTACCTCACAATGTCGCAGATATCATGTTGGCCCCCGAAAGGCAGTGTCATCACCGCAGGGTCGAGGTTAACGACATATATATTTTCTGAAATAAAGATTTCTTTTCTTTTAGATGGTTTTTGGATATTGAGCCTGAAACAAAGTGTGTGAACCATGATTGCATCCCATGGCGCCGGCTTGGGACGAAGAGTGTTCGTCTTAAACTGAAGAGTGTCAAAATAATTAGGGATTAGAAATAGTGAGTTTGAGTATATTTTGCATTACAGCTCTATGAATTTATTCTGGTTTTTCTGAATGAGATGAGTATGTGGATAGTAGTAATTTTTAGAATGATTGTAGAGAGTTGATGTGATTTTGCATTGTAGATCACAGGCACTTACCATCAAGTCTGAAATATAAATGAATTAGTGTTGCTATTGGGACATTAGTCACATCGTGCCTGCTATGTCACAACTCTTTCTAGACCCTTCATTATGTAGATAGGGTGAGGCCATGAGCGCGGGGCCATTGGCGACAAAGAATAACGGTTTAGGCAAAGTTGTGACATAGCACGACGCATGGTGATGACTAATGCCTCAATAACAACTCTATTTTATTTACATTTTCAAACTTGCTGGTAAGTGCCTGTGAAACTTGAATATGAGGATATAATGATGTATATATTTTCATTATAATTGTAATAGTAATTAATATTTTTTGTATATGTTTTCATTGTTAATTGTAAGAGTAATTAATGTTTTCATTTAGATTGTAAGAGTAATTAATGTTTTTTCTTAATGAGGATATAATGAGCTGTAAGTAATATTTACTTCTTAGAAATGCCTTTGCAACATGATGCCTTCGAGCGCCATGCGTCCGCTCAGACGGCGGTACGCAATCAATTGAAGCGCATCGGACATTCGCTTGAGTTCCATCCTGAAGAGCGTGTTGGTCTTGTTAGCGGTTGTATTCGTCGTTGGATTAAGAAAGCATTTTACATCTTCACAATTTCAAAAGCAGATCGCAAATTTCAGCGTGAGTTTAATGTTGAGTTGCACAGTACGGATGATGATCGCGGGTTTATGGCTCGATATAATGCAAGGCGCAAAGCATCGGGGTTGGTAGAATTTGACCGTAACGTGTCGAGACTTCGGGAGGTGGTTCATGAGGCATTGGTTGATAGGTCCCGTGAGTAGGATGTAGTATCCTGTATCTTATTTTGTACTGTTTACTTTGTCATGTTGTGTAATGGATTATGTAGACCTTTTAATTAATCATGGTGTATGGTGAATTTATTATCCAAATTATATGATGGATATTGCAGATCTTTTAATTATTCATGTTATGTTATATTTAATTTAATTTAGTTTGGTTACATTTAATTTATTCGATATGTGTAAAGAATTGAAATCAATCCCTTTAAATTATGCATACGAGAAATTTAGTATTGAAATTAGTTCTATTCTTTTTTTAAAACAATGCAGATGGACCGGCAATGGATGTACAATGCTGACCGATGTTCTAACGAATTCATTGAAGGGCTGCATTATTTTTTGGCTGTGCCTGAGGCAAACAAGCAGAATGGTTTCATGTGCTGTCCGTGCGTAAATTGCAAGAATAACAAGGATTACTCCTCTTCAATAATCCTTCACAACCACATTTTCGCAAATGGTTTCATGGATATGTATGTTTGTTGGACCAAGCATGGAGAAAAGGGAGTTACCATGGAAGACAATGAAGAAGAAGATTTTGACGACCACTTTCCCGAAAATGCACTTTCCCGAAAATGCTGGATTTGGTGCATTCGATGATGATATTCCCATGGAATAGCCCAAAGCAGATGTAGCAGAAGATGATCCCGGCGACAATCTGGGACAGGCACTGCGCAATATGCGGGCAGATTGTGAGAGTGAAAAGGAGAGGTTGAAATTCTAAAAGATGTTAGAGGACCACCGAAAGTTGTTATACCTAGGCTGCGAAGATGGATTGAAGAAGCTTGGAACCACCCTGGAATTGCGGCAATGGAAGGCGACAAATGGTGTATCCGACAAGGGATTTGGTGAATTACTGAAACTTGTTAAAAAAATGCTTCCTAAGGACAACGAATTGCCTACCACAACGTACGAAGCCAAATAGCTTGTTTGCCCTCTTGGATTGGAGGTGCAGAAGATACATGCATGCCCCAACGACTGCATCCTCTACCGAGGTGAGTACGAGAATTTGGAAGCATGCCCCGTATGCAGTTCATTGCATTACAAGATCAGAAAAGATGATCATGGCGATGTTGAGGGGGAGCATCCCCAGAAGAGAGTTCCTACCAAGGTCATGTGGCACTCACCTATAATACCACATTTGAAGCGTCTATTTAGAAATAAAGAGAATGCTAAGTTGATGCGATGGCACAAAGAGGAACGCAAGCAAGACTCGATGTTGAGGCACCCCGCTGATGGGTTGCAGTGGAGAAAAATAGATAGAACCTACCCTGAATTTGAATTGGATGTGAGAAACATAAGGTTCGATTTGAGTACGGATGGCATGAATCCTTTCGGTGAGATGAGCAGTGGTCATAACACTTGGCCTGTGACTCTATGCATGTACAATCTTCCACCATGGCTCTGCATGAAGCGAAAGTTCATCATGATGCCAGTGCTTATCCCGGGCCCAAAGCAGCCTAGAAATGACATTAATGTGTACCTAAGACTATTGGTCGAAGAACCCTTATTGCTCTAGCGCGATGAATGTGTACGGATGTGGGATGAATACAAACAGGAAAACTTCAACCTACGAGCGTTGTTGTTCGCAACGATCAATGACTGGCCTACACTTAGTAACCTTTCAGGACATTCGAACAAGGGATATAGAGCCTGCACACACTGTTTTGATGATACCAATAGTATATGGTTGACTCACTGTAAAAAGGTTGTATACATGGGTCATCGTCGGTTTCTTCCCATTAGGCATTCGGTATGAAAGAAGGGCAAGCATTTCAAAGGGCAAGAGGACCACCAAACAAAGCCAATGCACCGTAGTGGTAAGGACGTCTTTGAAATGATAAAAGATCTAGAAGTTGTTTTTGGAAAGGGACTTAGTAGCCAACCTGTTCCGAGCGAAAACGGAATGGCACCCATGTGGAAGAAGAAGTCTATATTTTGGGAAATCTTAGATGTTCGTCTTGCAATTGACATGATGCACCGCACGAAGAATCTTTGCGTCAACCTGATAGCATTCTTGGGAGTTTACGAAAAGACAGAAGATACACTAGAAGCACGTTAGGAATTGCAATGTATGGAAGAACGAGATGCCCTACATCCACAACAGCGAGACAATGGACGAGAGTACTTAAGTCCTTCTAGCTATACTCTTAGCAAAGAAGAGAAGGAAAGCATGTTTGAATGCTTGAGCAGTATCAAGGTCCCATCGGGATACTCGTCCAATATAAAAGGAATCCTAAATTTGGCAGAGGAGAAATTCACAAACCTAAAGTCCCATGATTGCCACGTGCTTATGATCAAACTTCTTCTGCTTGTGCTGTGGGGGATTCTACCTGAGAACATCCGATTAAACATCGTGAAGCTATGTTCCTTCCTCAACGCAATTTCTCAGAATGTAATTGACCCTGACAAACTGATAAAGCTACAAAACGATGTGGTACAATGCCTTGTTGGCTTTGAGCTTATATTTCCACCATCGTTCTTCAACACTATGACACATCTTCTAGTGCACCTTGTGAAAGAGATTGATATCCTCGGACCAGTATTTCTACATGACATGTTCCCCTTCGAGAGGTTCATGGGGGTACTAAAGAAATGTGTTCGTAATCATGCTCGTCCAGAAGGAAGCATCGCCAGTGCCTACGGAATAGAGGAGGTCATTGATTTTTGTGTTGACTTTATTGATGACCTTAAACCAATTGGGTTCCCTGAATCGCGATATGAGGGGAGACTAGATGGAAAGGGCACACTAGGAAAGAAATCCAATGTCTACACAGATAATGTCTCATTCAAGAAAGCGCATTACGTGGTTCTTCAACAATCATCCTTGGTGGATCCGTATATCGAGGAACATAAGAAGATTCTGCTCTCCGAATTCCTAGAAAAGTCTATGGCCTGGATTACATGTGAGCACATAAATACTTTCGGTAGCTGGTTGCGGAAGCATCTAATGCATAACTTGGATATATGTGAATAACTGTTCTTATTAGCTAGGGGACCATCTTGGAATATCTTAACGTACCAAGGGTGCCACAGACAGCAATGGAAAAAATGAGACATATTACGGCAACATTGAAGAGATATGGGAGCTGGATGACGGTCCCAATTTCAAGGTGCCTCTATTTCGGTGCCAATGGGTGAAGCTATCTGGAGGAGGAGTAACAAAAGATCAGTACGGGATGACAATAGTTGATCTCAACAATCTTGGGTATAGAGACGAGCCATTTGTCCTAGCCCAGGATGTCGCTCAGGTTTTGTAACACCCGGTTTATAAAAGGACATAAACCGAGCAATCATATACGTGCCAGGATCAAGTCACACGTATATACAACCGAATGAACAGTATATCACAGCACATATCACGTAAAAAGATATAATAAAGCGAATACGAATGTTATTTATTATATTAATGACAAAAGTCTGGTACAGAGTATGCGGAAGCGTAATACATAGACGATAACTCTCGGAAGCAGGGCGCCACAGGGACGTCGACTGGGAGACGAATGCCTAGAAGTCCTCGTAGTCCTGGTAGCGCTGAGCGAACTCCCTCGCGTCGGCAGGAACTGAGCAGCAGTAGAGTGTCCCCAAGAGGAAAAAGAGTAGAGTAGGCAAGGGTGAGTACACAACTTGTACTCAACAAGTATAACACAAACTATGAGGCTCTAAGGTTGGCTGACTGACTACATTAGCTTTTAAGTCTTGGTAAAATTTTATTAAAGCTATTTACTACAAATGGATGAATTACCATAAACCCAGTTACATAGTAATTAATCAAAATTAATCATGTGACTACTGAAAACCAAACCGAAACCACCAAGGTAACCTCGAGAGGCACCCCCCTCGTCGGAAGGAGATAACCCCACTAATCAAAAGGAGGATCTGGGCTGCTCATGACCGTGAGCACGGCTAGTATATCAGTTGCACATCTTTACCCACAAGTCGTGAGCTACGCTAGTTGTTCATCACACTTCCTTAGGTGAGATGACTAGCAAACTCACTACGGGGCCGTTACAAAGGACACGTTGGTAAGGTGTAACCGCTAAGGAATCAGGCTCCGCAACGATGGTAACCACCTCGAGGGGTACGCAGACCAAGCCTTGTAGCCTGGGCACCATTGAAGGTCACCACCCCTCCTGCCCCGTCGGTAAGTTACTCCCGAACCAAAATGACCTAATTAGTAAGCCAAGACCGTCCCATTCCAGTCTTGTGGTAGCGCTGTTGTCCCAGGTTGTCGCTCTATGAACCGGTCCTTAAGGAGAGTGGCCAACCAGGCAGTAAGCACCGTGCTGGCCCCCTAAACCATGTTTCTAACAAAACCAATTTTAACGAGACGTCAGCCCCTCAAACAGGCCACTCTCAGAATTAAGTTGCATATACCATTAATCAAATTAATTAAAAAGGACCAAGTGTGTTATAGCGCGGCACCTAGCACAACTAACCAAAATGCAACCCAAAGGATATATATAAAGGATATAAAGTGGCTAGAAAAGTCCTTATAGGCATACAGTATTAAAATGCAGTATGAAAGTGTATTTAAAAGTGATAGGTTGTTCATCTTATACTTGCCTTCCTCGTACTGCTCCTGCTGCTGCTCAAACTGGTGGAAGACGGCTGCTCCGGGTACTGGTACTGGGGTTCCTCAGATGGATCAACGTCTACTCACGAACACATGGCCAAAAACAATACACCACATAAACATACATGCAAACAATAGCATAAACTAAGAAACAGTACAACAATACATAAAAACAGCACACTAAACTAGTCTAAAACTATTCTACGTGTTACAACGATCGCGTGGACATAAAGAATGCCTAAAACGGAGATAAAACGCAAAATCTAGGCCAAAAACAAGTTCCAGGGACCTATTTGTAAGAAAACTGGAGTTCAGGGGGTTTCTGGGCAAAACCGAGGACTAAAACACAATTAAACATTAAATCTGGGGTCTAACGCGCAAAAGGACAAGGGCTGGATGGCGGGTTCTATACTGAGAAAAGTCAAGGGGCTTAAGTGTTAAAACCAGGACCTAACTAGAATTAATTTTGAATAGAGCTGGACCGCGGGTTGATTACTGAGAAACTGAGGGGCTCTTTAACAATTCTGCCAGACCAAACTAGTATCTAAGACTCTGGGCCGCTGGATCTGGATCTAACAGTTCAGATCTAATGGCCTCGGGATCTAATCGGACCCGTAGGCTTCAGATCGGACGGCTGGGATGTCTTGTGGCCGACAGCGGCGGCGGGACGCACGGAGCGCGGCGGCGTGCGGCCGCGGAGTCGCCGGAGTTCGCCTATCCGGCGCTCCGGGGGTCGGTTTGAGCCGGGGATGGGCCGTGGAGCATCTACGCGGCATGAGTAAGCCACTGGAGGCAAAAGCGGGGCATGGCCGGGCTTGGACGGGGCTCGCCACGGTGAGGGGCGGCTCAGCGGCAACAAAGCTCACCGGAGCGCGGTGCCTGGGCACCTAGAGTGCGCCAGGGTCTACGGCATTTAGCGCAAAGAGGGCTGGGAGGACTCGGGGTGCATACCCAGGGCTTGGGTCGGCCGGATCTGCAGAGGAGCGACGTCGGCGGTGAGTTCGGCGGGGCGCAGAGGCGGCGCTTGACCGGAGCTCGTGGGGGAGGCGCTGCAGGGCTTGCTCCGGCCTCGGATCTCCTCAAGAAGGCGCGGGGTCATGCTGTGAACGAGAACCGGGGTCAGTGATGCTCGGGACTCGCCGGCGGCGTGCAATTATGGCGGCGGGTAGACTTACCTGCGGCGGCGTTCCAGGGAAATCCCGGCGTGTGTAGGGCTTCGGGTCGGGGCAGTGGCTTCGGTGATGCCCCTGGAGTCGAGGCGAGGCTTCTGCGCAGCTCCGGTGGGGCTGGGGTGCGGCGGAGTGGCTTGGCCGCGGCGGCGGCACGGCGGAGCAACACGGAGGCGGCGGCTAGGGTTGGTTGCGGCGTTGCGGGGCGAGATGGTGGGCGCAGAGGGTCGCAGGGGCCAGTTTAAGGAGGTCCGGGCATCTTGGGCGGGCGTGCCCCGGAAGGAGGCTCGCCGGGAATCTAGGCGGGACGGGCGCGGCCGTTGCGCGAGGAAGAAGGAGAGCTGGCGCGTGGGGTCGCTCAGTCAGCCACAGAGCGGGGCGAGAGCGCGGGTGAAACTAGGCCGCCGGGTGCTGGGCCGTGGCGCTGGGCCTGGTGACGCAAGAGCGGGGAGCGCTGGGCCGCGTGGAGGGAAACGGGCCAGGATGAGAGGGAGAGGAGGGGAGCTGGGCCGGTTGGGCTGTGTGGTTTCTGGGTTTGTGTCCTTTCTCTATTTCTTTTGTTTTTCTAACTCTAACACCACTCAAACCTATTTGAATTCAAAAGAATTTGAATTCAAACTCCTATGCAAACAAGCAAAATAAAACCATGCACCAGCATGAATGCACAACAAATTTTAAGCTTAGACAAATTTTAATTACTTGTGGAACAAAAATTAGATTAAATGCAAGACTAAGCAAATTAAACCTTAGGAAATTAAATAAAGCCAATTAAATTTGTTATTAAAGCTAAAAATTAAATTAGGTTGTTACAGGTTTTCTACATTAAGGACATGTCCAGCAAGCCAAAGAAGGGGATAAACAAGCAAAAGGATGAACCAAAGCGACACATAGTTCTATCAAGGAAGAGAAACATCGTTGGAGTCGAGGACAAGACAGACTTGTCAGAGGATTATAATAACTTTGTTGTCATTCCACCTTTCAAAGTCAATGCTGATCCATGCATCCTGCTAGCCAATGATGATGCTCCATACTTGCGCCGTGATCATAATCAAGGGACATCTGTGAAGAGGAAGTCTGTTACCGTACCAATAGCTGCTGATCCTTGATGTATTAGAATTATTATGTATTATTCCATAAAAATGTAATGGCAATTCGAATATTTTGATTATATATGTACTTTACCATTATCCCTTATGTGTAATGGCAATTCCGTAAAAAGTATATATGTAATGGCAATTCGAATATTTTGATTATATATGTACTTTACCACAAAAATGTAATGGCAATTTTCATGCAATTTTCAATTACTCAGCTAATTATATTTATTTCGTGAAATTACAGAGAATATGCATCGCTAATACACACACACATGCTCTATCACTAACACACACACTATCTCACTAACACACTCACACACTCTCTCTCACTAACACACTCACACTCACTTACAAACCCACACATTCATTAATTCCATGAAATGGCTTAATTTTATGTAAAACTACTTTTTAAACGTTAATATGGTGATAAAACTCATTTTCTGTTGAAAAGCAATAGTTTGAAAAAAAATTATTTAGCTAATACATATTTGCATTGTCAAAATAAAAAATATAATATGTACCAAGTTGTATATTTCATGGACCTAATCACTTGAATAAAAAAGAAACATTTTTGCTGTGTATATCAAGTCTAAATAAATTCAGAAATGTTGTTTGGTAATTTTTGGAACCATAAATTATTTTCTACTCAATTAACAACTGATAGCCTATTTTTAAAAGAGAAATAAAAAGAAACAAATGAAAACACCAAAGGCTTGGCGGGAGAATGGAAAATGGGCCTCATTTGTCCCGGGTGGTAGATCCACCCGGGACTAAAAGTGGGCCGCAGACTGGGAATTTCGTGGCCCGCCAAAAAAACCCCCTTTGGTTCCGTGTCTAGCCACCACTTGGGACTAAAGACCCTTTGGTCCCGGGTTGTGGCTGGAACTGGGACTAAAGGCCCACGCCTATATATCTCGCCCTTCTGCCTCGCCCCTTGTTCCACCAACACTTCACCACTTCTTGATCTCCGCTGCCGCAGCCTCTTCGCCGGCGTCCCCGAGCGTTGCCTCCTGCTCGCTGTCGTCATCTCCAAGCGCTGTCTCCTACTCGCCATCATAGTCCCCGAGCTCCGCATCGAGCAAGGCCGTGGCGCTGCCCTAGGCCATCGTCCCCGAGCGCCACCCAGAGGATGCACCGCCGAGCTCCTCCACCAAGTCCCCGAGCGCCGCCCAGAGGACGCGCCGCCCGAGCTCCGCCACCTAGAGGCCACGCCACGCCACCTAGAGGACCCGCCCCGAGCGCCGCTGTCATCCCCAACCGCCCGAGCACCGCCCAGAGATCCGCCGCGCGTCGTTGTCCTCCCCGAGCGCCGCCTCCAGCTCGCCCGCGCCTCGCCCGTACGAGGACGCCGTGCTAGCCCCCGAGCGCCGCCCTCGCCTGTGCGCCGCCGCCACCCGCTGTACGTGCGCGCCGCCGCCCTTCTCGGCCGTGCACCGCCGCCCCCTCTTTAACCCTAATGTGCAGGATTATTACGTGAAATTGAAAATTATGTGCATGAAAAAAATTGAAAAATTATTATTTGATAATGTTGTGAAATTTATAGTGTTAATTTGTTTAATTTTCATGTAAATTAGGGATTATTTACTTTGGATAATTAAGTGTATTTTGATGTAATTTAGAGTGTTAATTTGTTTAATTTTGATGTAAATTAGGGTATATTTAATTTGTAAATATGTGTATGTGTATGTGTGTATGTATATGTGTGTGTGTAAAGTGTGTGTTTTCATTTATGTAGGCGCGGACGTCCGATCGTTACCGAGCCCTAAATGCAACTGCCCCCATCCTCGACCTCGTCCGTCGACGTCCAATCCTTGCCGACACCAAACGCAACCGACGTCTAGAATATTACATGTACATTTCTTGAATATTGTGACTTTATTGATAGAATATTTCATGTATACTTATTGAATATTTCATTGCATAGTGACATTAATGACTAGAAAATATTTGAGGAAATTTTGTATACTTACTTTAATGACTAGAAAATTTTCTAGAAATTTGTACCGGTTATTTTGAGTAAAAAAATTTGAAAAAATTGCATTGTGACTTTTGTGACTATATCAAATGCTAGAAAATTGTATATTTACTTTAATGACTAGAAAATTTTCAAGAAATTTGTATATTGTGGTTATTTTGATTACATATGTGACTTGCATAGTGAATTACATGGAGAATTACTTAGTGAATTACACGGTGAATTACTTAGTGAAATACATGGTGAATTACTTAGTGAATTATATGGAGAATTACTTAGTGAATTACATGGTGAATTACTTAGTGAAATACGTGGCGAATTACTTAGTGAATTATATAGAAAATTACTTAGTGAATTATTTAGTGAATTACACGGTGAATTACTTAGTGAATTACTTAGTGAAATACGTGGCGAATTAGTTAGTGAATTATATGGAGAATTACTTAGTGAATTACATGGTGAATTACTTAGTGAATTATATGGAGAATTTCTTAGTGAATTACATGGTGAATTAATTAGTGAATTACTAGAAAAATTTTCTTATATGTTTTAATTGTATTCAATTTTTAGTTAAGATTAGTGCAATGAATATGCAGGGAAAAATAATCGGAGGGGTCAGTGGTTAGTCGTTCTTGTGGGGATCAATCCACCACAAATCGTTCTTCGTTCAGAGCTTGTTTTATTCAACAGGAAATATTTTTGTGATTTTCATTTTATGAGAGGATTACTACTAATTTTTATTGGATTAGTGTTGAGCTAATCTCAGCACTACTACTTATTTTTGGGGCTAGCACTTGAGTTACTTGGCTTAATTAACTCCTAAAAGCTTCATTAAGCAAGAAAACTTAGAAGAGAGAAGAGAGAACTCGAGCACGGGGGAGTTTTCTGCATACTATAGCTGAGGGTGCAGGGAGTGACTTACCTTCGTCGGCTATTATAGCCAGGCGCAAGGGGCAGGCCAGGCGGCGTGGGGTAGGCCGGCCGGCCTGGGCACGATGGCGAGCGCCCCACAGCCTCGGTCTACTGCCTCTAGAGCTGCTGGTGATCGTGCTTGAGTGGGCGAAGAGGGGACGTGAGTGGTGGAGGCAGGCCGGCCTGCCGTGATGAGTACCACTCGATCCCGCGCCATTCATTCTGCCTTTCCCCCTTTTCCTTTGCTTCGCATGCACTCAAAGCTCTTCGGTTCCTGTTGCCCCCTGACCAAAGGAGACTAGGTAAGGCCGGCCGGTCTACACTTTGGCCGAATTTTTTTTTGTATGCAATAATATTTGATGCAAATTTAAACTTTGGTTTAAAATAAATTTTAAACATGCCATGACTTTGGAAAGAAAGATTATGCAAGAAATTTAAACTATCCTATATGCAAATGCAAGAATGGATACGTACCATGGTTCTCATGGTGATAGCTCGGGTTTCAAGTCCGGAGTGGGACTCTCCATACCTCGGGTTCTGTTGTTGTCACCGGATGGAGTTCCAGACGAAGACGCTTTTCTCCGCCATTCCCTCTTGGTGGCGGTTTTTTTATCGCTTTTGCCTACAATTCCTCAAATTCTCTGCGAAGGATTCATCGTCTTGCATTCTTGTAGTTATGCACTCTGATCTCCTTGTCGATTCTTAGTCATTCCAAGAGCTTGGCAAGGATATCGATTGTGGGTATTGATGGCTTCTCCTGCTCTTTCTCGGATTTCTTCCGGTTGGAAGTTTTGACCTGGGAACATTGTTCGACCTTCGGTCTGAAGGCGAACTTCTCCGTTTGCCCATTGATATTGAGCTGGATCTCTCCGGCTCCAACATCAATGTGTGCATTTGCGGTACTCAAGAACGGCCTTCCCAAAATGAGAGGCGTCTTGGCGTCTACCTCCATGTTGAGCACGACGAAATCAACGGGAATAAAGAAGTTCCAGATTTTAACCGGGACGTTCTCTGCAATTCCCGCGGGGTAACGGATCGTTTGGTCCGCTAGCTGCAAGCACATGGCAGTAGAGGCAAGCTCATGATAATTTAGTTTATCGTAAACTACCATAGGCATGACACTAACACTTCCTCCCAGATCGCAAAGAGCGTGTGAAAAATGTTGGCTCCCGATTGAACATGTGATTGTGGGGCATCCTGGATCATTCTTCTTCTCCAAGAGAGGATCGAGTACAGCTGCGCTACACTCCTCTGTGAGTTGCACGACCTCAGTGGTGGGCAGGCTTCTCTTGTTACCAAGTATATCTTTGATGTACTTGGCATTGGTTGGGACCTGCATAGCGTCAAGAAGTGGTATATTGACATACAACTTCTTTATTACCTCGACGAACTTGCTGAATTGCTCGTCGGCCACCGGCTTCCTCATCCGTTCCGGAATTGGTAAGGCAGTAGTGTCATGAAACTCCCGTGAAGTTCTAGGGGGTTCCACGGTTTCCTCCTGGGCAGCAGTTGTGTTGGACTCTTCGGCCTCCTCCTGATCTTCATTTGCAGCAGAGGTATTGCTGGCGGGTACGTCTTTCCTCTGAGATCCTACATCTTTAGGGTATGGTGGTTCCCGCGTGGACATACCTGTCCGCATAGTCACTGCACTAACATTCTCCTTAGGAGGAACTTCTGGTTGCCCATTAAGTTTTCCCGAGTTATTGTTAGGACAAGACGAGGCTAGTTGAGCAACCTGAGTTTCTATCATTTTATTGAAGCTCAACTGGTTCTTAATAACAGAATTTATGGCCTCTAGTTGTCCGGCCAAAGATTCCAAGATTTTATCAATTGCAAGGAATTTCTTACTAATGTTGTCGTTAATTTGCTTCTGGCCAAAAACTAGATCTTTTAAAGAAGGCTGAAAGTTGTTATTAAAGTTCATACCTTGCTGCTGACCGAACGGAAAGTTGGGCTTGGAATTCCAACCCTGCTAAGGACTGAAGCCAGAGTTGTTGGAGTTGTTCGCTCCAATGAAGTGAGCTTCCTCTTGAGTGATCGGGCAAGAGTTGCTCGTGTGTCCAGTTTCTCCACAAGTCTTGCATGTCATGCAAGAGTCCATAACCTGGTTGGCCTCCTAGTGCGGAGACTCCAGCTTCTTCATGAGAAGGTCCATCTTGGCAGCAAGCATATCGATACTGTCGATATGATGGATTCCCTTGTGGGGCTGTTGCTGCCTTTCACCTTTCCAACTCTGGTTGGAAGCAATCTTCTCTACCAGTGCTTTTGCTGCATTGACGCTGAGCAGATGGAAGGAACCACCTGATGCTGCATCGATGTGGTTCTGGGTTGGTGTGTTCAGGCCATTGAAGAAACTCTGAATGATCAGCCATTCCTCCATGCCATAGTGGGGGCATGCTGCGATGTATTCCTGGAATCTCTCCCAAGCTTCCGGAATGGCTTCATCTAGGAGCTGCTGAAATCTAGAGATTTTACCTCGGAGAGAGTTTGTTTTGCCCATTGGAAAATATTTCGTCAGGAATGCATTGGAGCAAGCTTCCCATGTGGTGAAGTCTGCTTTGTTGGTGTATAACCACATCTTCGCCTTGCCTAGCAAGGAGAATGGGAATAGCCGAAGACGGACGTTATCCATCGTGGTACCTCTGGGGTTGATAGTACTACTCACTTCCAAGAAGTTCTGAAGGTGAGAGTTGGCATCTTCTGATGCCTTGCCACAGAATGGACTCGCTTGAACCATGTTCACCAGTCCCGATTTGAGCTCAAAGCCATCGTTGCCTTGGTCATTGTTCAATCCAGTAGGAATGTGGCTGCTGGATGGGGCCAAGTACTGCCTGAGATTCTTGGCCATGGGTGGTGCTGAGACTGACAAACAAGGATTCCAAGTGGGTTTCTTTTCGGGTGGGACGACGCGGCACCTCACAATTCGCCCAATTCTCTGAGGATTTGGATCGAAGTTGGATGGTAGATCAAAACCGGTCATGCACTGCTCTGCATCGAATAAACGAGAGAGAGAGCAATGGTAAACCCGCTAAAACTAGCGGTGATAAAATAGTAAAGTTTTTCACTCAATTATACGATAACTTAAGCCAATTGCTTCCCCGGCAACGGCGCCAGAAATGCTTGTTGGTGTCTCTTATGCTCAATCTGAATACGTATTCTGCAAACACACAGAATTCACTAGTGTAGCACTACACCTCGGAGTATTCTGGGGTATCGTGAAATCCTCAGGGAATCACTATGGTAAAGTGTATCATAAATTGTAGTGGTAACCTTTACTGAGTTTATCAACTGACTAATTCAGCAGGGGTAAGCCAGATAACGGGTAGGATAAATGGCCAGTCTATGACCGTTTGACACACAGGAGATTCTATACCTTAGAGAGGTAGCAGCTGGGAGGACAACGAGTGAGAAAGGACTCCTGAAACACTTCTAAACTACTAAGCTAGCCTCACTAGAACTAATCTAAGGTTCTATCTTTATATCGAAGCCAGGTACTTACTTCGGCGGCCTAAGAGAAGGGCTCAGACAGGGATGAGAAGGGGCCCAACGTTCCTTCGGCAACTATTGCTATGAAAGCACACGAACGTGGTGGACAATGAGGGACGGACAAGGCTGTCACCACTTGCCGCCTACCACTGTGGTGCCGTGGGGTCGAACACACTTTCTAGCTAGCACTGAGTCAGACACCATGTCTACTCTCGGTACTAGGATTTCTCTTGAGGCCTTCAAGAGAAATCCCCCTCAACCTAGTGAACAAACTTGAGTTACACTAGTACGGGCGAGAAAACCCGTAAGACTAATTCCGACAAATCAAGAAAGAGAACTTAAACTGGACTAGAGGTAAAACTTACACTATGTGGTTTTCCCCCTATTGCCATGAAACGTTTAGGCATAACCACTAATTTGGGTGCAATAGGGGGGTTCTATGGCACCGAAATAGTGATTCGGTTGTAATATGCGTGCCTATTACTGCAAATAAATTGTGTTGTGATATTTATGTTTTGTGTTGCCACAGGGTGTCACTAATGCAGCCATTTTTATGTTTCGTGTTGCAATTGGTTGGGAATACTGCTACACCGTTTCTGAGTTGCATTAGCATGTCGTGTGTTGCAATAGAAAGGTGCTATGGCGACCATACTATCGTTGGTTGCTTTTGAACGGCAATATAGCAACGTCTGATTTGGGTTGCAAATTTCTTGGTGCGTTGTTGCAATATGTAGGGGGCTGTTGCTTCCTTTCTTGCCTCAAGATGCAATAGCATGTACGTATTGCCACAAAATGTAGTGGTTGCACTAGTTGTCATAGTCGTTGCAACTATATTAGACTTTTTGCAACGAGGTCTTCCTTGGTTGCACTTAAATTTTTTTTGGGCCCCAAATTCTTGCCACAGGCCATCACCAGACCTGCCATGATATCATCGGAACCAAAATTCCGACGTCCCTGTTGTGCCCTCGCCCCTGTCCGGCTGCCCCCCTGGCTAGAAAGGCCGAGGCCCACGGCCTGCTAGCAGCTTGCCCACTTGCCCATGCCCAGTTGCCTATCTTGCCAATCGCGTGTCCCGTCTTGCGCCGATTCCTCTTCATTTTGTTCTCCACGCGCTCAAGCGGCAGTGGCGGCAAGCGCCAAGTGACACGTCGACGATCAGGACGCGGCGGCGCAGCGGCTGGCGGCAACGGGGCAGGCAGTGCAGGCGACGTGCATAAGTTTCATCTTTCCCTTTCACGTTTGCTGTTTGCATTAAGCGGAATTCACTTAGGTAATTTTTTATTCTCCAATTGAACCGATCTACCCATTGCCGCCGTACAAGGCACCTTAATTTATTATTCATTGGATCAATTCTCCCCTATACTGATCTACTTGTATCCTTTGAAAATTTAATAGTTTTAATTTAACTTTTATTATTTCATATTGTGTTCCAAAGATTCTCATGTCTTTTGCTAAATCGATCTAAAAAAATAATACCGGCAGCCAAAAGCGTCAAAAGAAACAAAGAATAGATGCTTGAATCAATCTTTGAAAGGAGCTATGAATAGATTTATTGTACAATTCTTGTTGTGTTTTGTTTCTAATACAATATGCAATGTTTAATATTTGGTTATTCAGTAGGCCTCACTTTAGAACTTTGTACAGGGCCCGGTTGTCTTGATCTCGTATATATCTCCCCTGCATATATATGCATATTGCTAGATCATGATCTCTAGCTAGTTTCAAACATGCATGCAGATTAATGGCATCACACGAAGATAGGAGTTGGATGCGCTTGCCTCGACATTCAGATGTGTAGAAGAGGAATTTCCGATCTTTTATTGAAACCTTTGGCACATCATCGCGAGGTCTTGCATCTATTGTGTGCCCATGGACTACATGTCAATGCATGATCAGATATCGTGACATGTTTGATTCAATTTCATTTAGTGAATAGAGGGTTTGCTGATTGTTTCATCACTAATGAAATCGAAGGCCAAACTAGTTCATCAGCTGAGGGTCGTGTGAATCATGATGTTAAACCTGATCTCAATAATCACGATGCACAACCTACAGCTGATACATCACCTTATTTTGGAGAAGACGACAAAGAAGACGCATGTTATAACCCTGCTGCCACTAATAGTCTGATTAGAAGCATTATCAGTGGCTCTATACATGGACAAATCATAGATGCTGAGGAGCCAAATAAGAATGTAGAGATATTTTTGAAACTATTAGAGCAGGCAAAGAAGGAATTGTATCCAGGATGCAAAAATGCAACTAAGGTCTCTTTTATCATGGAACTTTTTCAGATAAAGTGCTTGTATGGAATTAGTAATGCAGCGTTGGAGGCCATACTTAATCTGTTTCCAAAGATTCTCCCTGAAGGCCATTGTCTTCCTGACTCCTTGGATAAAGTGCAAAGGGTGGTTCGAGACCTAGGCTTGGACTATGTCAAGATACATGCATGTAAGAATGATTGTGTGTTATTTTTTGAGGAATATGCAAGTCTGGAGACATGTCCCATTTGTAAGGAGTCAAGGTGGAGAGTTGTAGAGAAAACCTGTGATAATGACAGTGCAGATGGTGCTACTACTGTTAAGAAGCGGTTACCAGTTGAGATCCTACGCTACTTTCCTCTTATTCCTCGACTGCAGAGAATGTATATGTCGAAGCGCACATCAGAGGAATTGCAGTGGCACAAGAAAGAATTGGTCAACGATGGAAAAATGCGTCACCCTGCTGACTCATTGGCATGGAAGCACGTGGATAAAGAATATAGCTGGTTTGCAGAGGAAGGTCGTAATATTAGGCTGGGTCTTGCTTCTGATGGCATCAATCCCTTTGGGATGCAAAATGTTACATACTCCATATGGCCTGTTATCGTAATACCTTATAATTTTCCTCCATGGTTGTGTCAGAAACAATCTAACTGGTTGTTGTCAATGTTGATACCTGGTCCAAAATCTCCTGGAATGGATATTGATGTATATTTGTGGCCCCTTATATTGGAGCTCAAGGAGCTTTGGGAAAAGGGTGTTACAACATGGGATGCAGGGACTAGGAAGAATTTTAAATTGCATGCTCTTCTTCTTTGGACAATTAATGACTTCCCAGCTTATGCTATACTTTCGGGTTGGAGCACGAAAGGAAAGTTTGCATGTCCATACTGCCACAAAGATACTGAGTATTTGTGATTGAAACATGGGAGGAAGCACTGCTACATGGGACATCGACGTTTCTTGCCCCCGAACCATCCATGGCGCAACAACAAGGTCAGCTTCAACAACAAGGTCAAAACCAGGGAGGCACCAGTACCACTGACTGGTGCACAGGTACTTGAGCAGTTTGAAAGTTTTGAACAAGTGAAATTTGGAAAGACGACAGCATCAAAAAAAGGAAGCGCGACGAAGACAAAAGATGTCACAACTGGAGGAAGAAGAGTATTTTTTTTAGCTCCCTTACTCGTCTTCTTTGCTCATCAGGCATAAGTTGGACATCATGCACATTGAGAAAAATATATGTGAGAGCATATTAGGCACTCTGCTTGAATTGGAAGGTAAATGTAAGGACGGGGAGAAGGCCCGGCTTGACATGGAGCATCTACGGATACGACCAGAGCAGCATCCTGTGATTAATAATGATGAGTATACCTTGCCACCATCCTTGTACAAGTTAGATAAATAGGACAAGGAAAGTTTGTGTGCATTTCTATATGGAGTGAAGATGCCTGATAGGGTTTCCTCCAATATAAGAAGATGTGTTGACGTAAAGTCATGTAAAGTGTCTGGCTTGAAAACTCATGATTACCATCTAATTCTACAGAAATTGTTACCCTTAGTGGTGCGTAGGATTTTGCCAGAAGCTGTTGTCATCGCATTGATTCAGCTTAGTAATTTCTTCGATGCACTATGTTCCAAGGAGCTGGTGGAAGCAGACTTGAACAAGCTTAGCTATTCAATTAGGGAGGCTGTTTGTCGACTTGAGATGCTATTCCCACCTTCATTTCTTGATATCATGATGCATTTGCCTGTTCATCTAGCTGAAGAAGCTAAACTTGGCGGGCCCGTGTGTTACAGATGGATGTATCCAGTGGAGCGGTACCTACGTACTGCAAAAGAATATGTGAGGAACAAGGCGTACCTTGAAGGTTCAATAGCCGAGGGATACATACATGAGGAGTGCCTTACATTCTGCTCAAAATTCTTGGCCGTGGACACCAAACTGAATCGTGTTGATCGACATGAAAGAATTACTGTGAATGAGCCACCATCTGGTCTGAGCATATTTGCTGAAATGGATTACAAGAGGAGAGGACAGACTATCGAGATCATTGAAGCAAATGAGATGCTGAAGATGAGGCACTACATAATTTCAAATTGTGATGAAGCTAGACCATGGATCGAGTAAGATACGTTACTCAACATCATTACTTTTAAATTTTATATTTTAAACTAACAGTAATATTCATTTCTATGCAGTGCGCATTTGGAAGAACTGAAGAAATATGGATCACGAAATCTTAATAAGTGACACGAGGATCAATTTGTAAGATGGTTCGAAGGCAAGATCAGAGATCTATATGCAAAAGGGGAAGTAAGTTCAGAGATGTTTGCACTTGCTCAAGGACCGGACAGTCGAGCTAGTACATTGCATAGATGTCATATCAATAATTGGCTATTTCGAACCACTGACATTGAGAAAAGCCTCGTAACACAAAACAGTGGTGTGCTTGTCAAGGGCGATGGTACTAGTGGCAACATGAACTGGTATGGGGTGATTAAAAGAATGATCTCACTATAATTTCCTGGACAAAAAGAAGTTACTTTGTTCCAGTGTGACTGGTTTGATGTGCCTGCTGCCACTACCAACAGAGGCAGAGGATACAATAAGGATCAATTTGGGGTTATTGATATCGATACTACTCGATACAGGTATAAGAATGAACCCTATATTCTGGCGGCACAGGCAGAACTGGTGTTTTATGTGAATCTGGTAAACAAACCTGATTGGAGTAGTGTTATTGCATTGAAACAAAGGGACTTGTTTGCCATGCCTGAATTAGAACTTGAGGACTCAATTGATGTGGGTATCGAAGGCATTAATTTACTCGGTGGACAGCAGGATTTGACGAATTGGACAAGATCAGACAAGAAAGGCACAACCGGGGATGTCTCGGTTATTACTCAGGTGCAGGCCCAAGCAGTTGATGAACCAGATGATGCGGTCTTTGATGTTGATGATGAAGATGACACATGCATTGATGATGGAGTTGTTGCACCAGTTGCTTCTGCGGTACAAGGCCAAGATGATGACTTTTTTATTTGATACTTGCACGATTTTATTTGGCGTCTCAAGAGACAATGAGCCATTCAATTTGTTTAGCGTCCACATAGAGAGTCTACAAACACTACAAAAAATCTGTTAATCCATGACGATTAAATTTCGTCACAGATCACTAAAAAACCGTCATAAAACAGTATCTACGACGATCTCAAATTTCGTTATGTATTGAGCGTCATAGATTACACCTCGTGACGTTTCTTAAATTTTCGTCACGAATTGCTTGATCCATAATGTTTTGAAATCGTCATAAAATATCCCCGGGCCCCCGAAGCCCAACCCAAGCCCATTTTCCATGACGAAAATAAACGTCACAAACAGCATATTTTTCGTCACGAATTGAATTGCCATGTCACACATTGATGACATAGATGATGACGTGGCTATTGACACGGTGATGACATGGATGACAATGATGACGTGTAAATTGACGTGGACAATGACATGGCTGATGACATGGGAAGTGGTGCTGACATGGCAGGTAACGTGGCGATCGACGTGGCAAATGATGTGGCTGGTGACATCAGCACCACAGCCCATTTGTGAATGGGCCCAATTCTACGTGGACCACTAAGTTGGGCCTAATTTCAACTAAACATTAATTACCAAGAAACAAGATTAAGCTTTATACACGAGCCATATAAAAAAATAGCCCACAGAATCAGTTTCAAAATTAGAATGTTGTTACATCATACACCTCAAGTTTTCCGGCATCACATCACATCACACATCAAACAACAGATCAAGTTTTAATCCAGCATCAAGTTTTGCATTGAGCTCAGCTTGCTTCTTGTTCGTCTCTCTTGGTCCACCCAAAAAAAGATTAAGAAGTATTCAGCTGGAATCTTCCAATAAATCCAAGACCTGAAAAACATTGCTACAAAATCACTAATTAGAAAAGGGACTATATCAAGCATGAATATTTTATGCAGATCTTGTTTTAACCACATTCACCTAGACTTCAGAGATAATGCAATCACGACCACTAGGATGGTAAAGTGTTTAAATCTGTGCATCCTACCTTGCTTGTCCTGTATCTTGACCCAAAGGTGATTGATAAACTAGAATCTAGATAAAAGGTAGATCTTCCTATATCTATTGCCTCAGATGCCACCTTTGTTGATCATTCACTGAGAAAATATATGCAAGGTAAATTAGACATGGAAAAAGACACAAAAAACCATCAGAATGTAAGATTGGGATGGAAGAGCAATACTGACATTCAGGAGTCATCAGCATTAAGAGACTGAAACCAAGGATCACATAACAGTAGAAGACGTCCTGCAACATGAAAGAGAAAGAAAATCAGACAGTAGTAAGACTAGTAGCGCACAGTAGGTTTCATCTAGAATATGAACCAGCAGCAGCAAAGTTTCTTAGATGATATTAATAAACAAGAACTATTAGCTCTTCCCAAAAATAGTTGGATAACCAAACTAGGACTTTTTTCAGCAGGTGATATTAATCAATCTGAGATGAACCACATCTCATTAGCTGATGGCAATGGAATCACAAGCAAAATCACAATAACAGTCTTTGGATGGCAATGGAATCACAATAGTATCATATGGCAAGTGAACAAGGAAATAACCAAATGATTGCTACAACCACCATAAATCAGTCTGAAATGTTGCCATCAATATGGCTTTAAAAGATCTCTTTTTCTGCAATATTGCACTAGCTTTATCATAGTATCACTAACTTTAAAAGTACAGAGTAAGAGGTGAGATTTCAGCAAATGAATCCACTTACTCGGCATGGATGGCGTCCTGCAGATAAAGCTCGTGAGGTGCACCTCCAAGTCTAATCGCAACCTTCAACCATCAAGGCGGAAGTGGAGGGCTCGAGGGCCAGGCACGGTTCCGCCCTTGATGCTGAGATTTGCGAGTTACCTGCCCACCTGTCAAATCAGAAGCATCAGGCGCAATAACATCAAAAGGGAAGGTGCACATGCATGAATCGCTAGCAGAAATTGAATCGAGAAAGGAAAAAGAACACCAGTTGCCTCTCCACATCCCAGCGACAGCGATGGATCCGGTGGCCACGGATCCAGTCAAGTTGGATCCGCGAGGTTACACCTGCTAATGCAAACAATGTTGGACGGGGGATGGATGTTGCTGAAGCCA
Source organism: Panicum virgatum (assembly GCF_016808335.1). Classification (NCBI taxonomy): domain Eukaryota; kingdom Viridiplantae; phylum Streptophyta; class Magnoliopsida; order Poales; family Poaceae; genus Panicum; species Panicum virgatum. Next base: position 11,537,373 of record NC_053152.1, read on the forward strand.
CTCATCGGCGAACACCATGACAGGCAGCAGCACCGGACCTTCTACGCCTCGCCGAGCACTACGGCCGCCGCTCGTCGTCGGGTTGCAGTAGAGACACCGGTTCACCACGTTAGAACACGGATCTGAGCTGAGGAAGATGGCTATGCCTATCTGCTCGCTGCGACAAGATAAAAAACAATTCATGATTAATATTAGTTGCAGCATGAGAGGATCCCTCACTACATCACAAACAAGATAAAAGGAACCATTCATGATGGGAGGCCTGGGAGCAACACGAGGCGCTCGTCGCCGGCGTCGACCTAATCCCGTGCCGCGCGGTCGACGTGCCCGCCTCCTGGGATTGCGGCGGCGGTAGCCTCCGCCCGCCGCGCCGGCCCCGTCAGGCCACGCCGCGAGAACCGGTTTCACCACCGCCGCCCCGCCCCGCCCCGCATCTCGGTCGTCGCCATCCCATCCTGGCGCCGCGCTGGAGGGGAGGGTGGGGGTGTGTGCTGAACGTGAGCGGCAGAAGCTGGATCTGAGGAGGGCTGATGGAGGAGACGAGGGGAGATGGAGGCAAATACGGAGTGGGAGGTGTGGCGGCCACCAGAAGTGGGCGGAGGGGAGGGAGTATGCGGGCGGAGAGGAGCAGGTAGGGTTTCAGCCTATTTAACGTTGGGGGAGCACAATCGAAGCCATTGGATGCTCGATGGACGGCTGAAAGTAGTTGGGCTATTTGGGCCGGATTCACCTGGTTTTGTTTCTTCTCTACTTAACATTTTTCTTTTTCTTTTCACATTTGTTGCACCATTGTGAAGTAACACATACAATTAATTATTTATATATGCTAATATATTTTTTTATATACAATAAACTACATTTTAGTTGTCTCGTAGAAGTATCAAGAATTTTTAAAAAGATTTATTATTTTCTACCATTTAAATGAATTTCTGCACGCTTATCAAAAATAATTTCAAGTTGAACTATGGGTACCTCCAATAATATTTTAAAAAATCACAAAAATATATTTAGACTCATAGTATGTTACATTATAACCAATATGTTTGAGATAAATGAAAATTATATTTATCTTATAGGGACAATTCTAGCTTCTATCTTCCAATTACAACATATTAATTATAATAATATCTACATTTGGTCAGAAAATTTTAAAACTTTACATGACAACCTAATAAGGATTCATAAGCTTGTCATAAAAATTTCAAATTATTTTTGTAAAGTGAAACTATACATTATTCACAGATGGATACATCTCTCACATAGTTCCTTATAGTTCAAGTCAAACTTTGAAGTTTGTACACCATAAAAGTCTTCCCTTGCTCATATACGCCTCAGAATTGGTTGTAAACTTACGTTTACTCTCCTAGTAACATTAGTGAATTAAAATTGCCACTTGTTGTGCAAAAATTTTAGTTTTCTATTTTTAAATAACTAATTAAGGCACCCCGTGAAAGTAGCTTGCAAAATGTAGCAACTAACATATAAACAAAAGCCACAAAATAAAAGATCATAATTTTAGGGAAAAATAGAGAAAAGAATCGTCAAATTCGGAGTTCTTATGAGGGAGAAATACCAATTACAAAATTTAATTCCGGATTAAAAAGAAAAGATGAACCACGCATCTGTTCTTCATAAGAGGGCCACGTTACAAAAGATAAGTATAAAATAATTTATGAATCAGTACTATTACAAACAAATGCTTGGTGCAGTGGTAGTGCGCAGCAGTTTTATCTCCGTGACCCAGGTTTGAAGCCTCGTCATGGGTTATTTTTTTCTCCGAACTAATACATTCGCGGCTTATTTTTTCTCCGAACTAATACATTTGTATAAAATATTTAATACCAGCTGAAACAACAAAAAATGGTTAGCACAGTGGAAAGGTGGGTGCCTCATATCCTAAGGACCAGGGATCGAACCCCTCTTTTTCTCTGTTTTCTTTTCATTCCGGGCGCTTGTTCCCCTCCGTTTTTTTTACCACAGGTGGGCCCGCTCGCGAGCGACGCAAGCAGCGTGGGCTCCCAAGGCGCTTTGTTCCCCTCCGGTTTTTCTTTTCACTTTTTCTTTTCAATAAGCAAACTATAAGTTAAAAATGCTCAAACTTAGTGCAAAGAAGTAGGTAGTATAGTTGTAAAACTTTTGCCTCGTTAAGGAGTTAGAGGTTCAATTCCCGCACCTCATGATGTTTTCGTACAAAATATTCTCATGCAAAAAATATTATTGTGGTTTGAGTATGATATCAAATCCGTGACGATTCCTACTTTCACTCTGTGACGTTTTCAGATGTTTGTCATAAAATCTGGGCCCAAATGAAAGCCCATATGGATTATTTGCAAATCTGTGACGAAAATTCATAAATTGTCGTAGATCATATTTGTTTATGACAGTTTTCATAAACGTCACAAAAAATTCGTCATAGATTAAAGGATTTCTTATAGTGAAGTTTTTTAAATTTTGTTCATGAATGTGGTTGTAGGGTGACCACACAAATTTAGCCGCGTAATGATCCGCACTTATAATATTGTATTCTTATTTTTATCTATGAATAAGTGATGTTTAATAGCTTAGTAATAGTTTCAAATCAAATTCTACAAATTTTTTTGAAATAATTTGATTTTTTTTAATTTGATCCGATATTTCTGATATATCTTGTTTATCCTATTTATCTATGACCTCCGATAAATTTTTATTTCAGATAATGAAAACCTTGGTCCGGCTATCAAATTTCCGTTACTGAATTAACTAAATATATGGTCCCTCGCCTTTACTGAATTAACTAAATATATAGTCCCTCGTATTACTGTGTTCATACATTTAGAAGTTTTGCAGTTTGATGCTATTCTGAAATTGGATGTGGGGACAAGGGGATTAGTGAATTTATTACTAAATTTACGTTTGATGCTATTCTGAAATTGGATGTGGGGACAAGGGGATTAGTGAATTTACTACAGAATTTACGTTTGATGCTTTTCTGAAATTGGATGTGGGGACAAGGGGACAAGTTTCTGAACCATCCAAAGTAGTGCTTCATACATATACATAGGAAATTGGATGCTATTCTGAAACATAAACATTCACTGCAATACAACATAAACCAAAGTAGGAGTTCATAAACCAAACCCTTTCTTGTTGACCGGAGTGGCAAAGGAAAAGGTAGCAAAAGATTCAAACGTTTCCAAAAGAAGAAGAAATGACCCCAAACAACATCAGCCGTCGCCCTCCTCGCTGGTATCATAAGAGAAATCATCGTACTCAGCTTCATCAGCCTCCTCCTCGTCACCATGAAGGTGTTGGCGAGCAAGCCTACGATGCAGCTCGGCGAGGGGGTCATCCAGGTTGAAGTTGAGGGCGTGCTCGATTAGGTGATACATGTTGTCCATCTCCATGGCGTCGGGGCAGAACGGGCATCGGAACCATGCCTTACCGCTGGCCGTTGTCCTTTCAGAGAACCGCAGGGGCTCCTCGGCATGTCCCTGCGGCGGCGGCGGCGAGGGAGCCCGACGGCTGGAGCCATCGCCACTGAAACCCTGCGGTGGCGGTGGCAGTGGTGGCAGCGGCGGAACCGCTGAGGCCGCCAGGTCGATGCCAGGGCAATGCTGCTTCGCTGGCGGCGAGGGATACCCACTGCGCCGGACAGACGACGCTAGCGGCGCGTCAAAACCGCCGCTTGACTGCAACATGCAATGGACAGAAATCAAGAACACAAAATCCAAATCGATCTCACCAATCAAGATTAACAGCGAGGAGCGAGGAGGGGAGCTTGCCGACAGGATGCTTGCCTTTCGCTTCCCATTGGGGTCCATGGCATCGGTCGACGGCGTTGGAGCATGCACAGGAAGCGAGGAGAAGGTGGAGAAGTTGCCGATGAAGATGAAGCATGGCTTGGGAATTAATTGAAGTGATGGGACGGTTTGGGAGAGAAAGGGGAGTAGGAGGTAGAGAAAGGCGCCCCCCGGCAGTTAATTGTTTCCATCCAAAAGAGAAACACCTTTTGTCCCCGACATACGGGACCCACCGTCCCAGGCCGAGCCCACCTGTCGGTGCAAGGTTCATGGCGAAATCCTCCTGTGCGCTTTCGTATGTGTGACTGAAACGCAAGCCCCACCTGTCGGCGCCGGGTTCATGGCCAAGTCTTCATCAGTTCTTCATGGATCTATGTATTTTGTGTTTTGATTCATAACAAAAACTTAAAACGTGGTTAGATTTCTCATTTCTTGTCTGATTCAGTTCGTTCTTTTTTCTAACTTCGTATATAATCAATATCTATGTCATGGGTTCCACTGTGCACATAGACTCTAGTTTGATTTTGTACCTTACTAGCATTGCAGACACTAAGTCCTAATAACTCTCCAATGTAGGTGTATTTGTCAATGAAATTTGGTGTATAGGCCAATATGTCACACATGTACATATAGAATTATATGTTGGACTATTTAAATGCACCATTTAAACTACATGCTCCACTCTCATTGGATTTGGTCTATAAGGACCATATAGCACAGGTCACATGCACGTAGTCATCTTACATGAATGTAGGTTCAATTTTAAACGTGCCGTATATAGGTTCAAATTTTTAAAATAGCATTTCATGACAAACCACAAGATTGAAAAATCCTAAAGTTTGCAAAATACACAGTGAGGTACGTACAATGGAGATTTCACTTTGCAATTGAAAACATTTTCTCTGTTTGAAAATGTAAACTGTTGTGCCCCCGACATGTGGGAACGCCCACCCACTGTAATCCTGGCATGCGGTTTCGTATGTGTGTCTGCAAAGTGGGGTCCACCTATCGGCGCCGGAATCTAGGTGTAATCGTAGCGTGCGCGTTAATATGTGCGACTGAAATGTTGGTCCCACCTGTCGGCACGAGGTTGTTAGCGTAATCCTCCTGTGCGTGTTCGTATGTGTGACTGAACGCTGGTCCCACCTATCGGCACCGGGTTCTGCACCTGTTCTTCGTCGGTTCTTTATCAGTTCTTAACGGCGCTTATTATATTTTGGATTGAATCCAAAGCAAAAACTTTAAACAAGTATAGATTTCCCATACGTAGGCCGAAATCATGTGTTTTTTTTCTAACTTCGTAGAATTACATTATCCACCAGGTGTACTAGATTTTATAGTAGAATTTGAGTTTGATTTCTAACATTCTATGACAAACATGATCTTTGTTCACCATAGTCTCCAATATAGATGTAAATTGACAAGTACCTTTTGGGAATATGGACATTTATATATCCCACGACACATTTTAGTTGTCATTAACCTTGTCAAAGAAGCAAGACTTGGATGCATGGTCAAGTATCCTAGCACAACACCACAAAGAGCCATAAGGATGTACACATGCTTACTCACACATTCATGGAAAATATGGACTCACACATTCATGGAAAATAATGATGTTATTTGGACAAAAAAATGTGTATTTTAAACATGATCAAAGTTTTTGTTAAGAATCAAATTACAAAAATAACAACTTCGCCAAGAATTGACATGAATTGAAGATGAACACGCGCATACGCACAAGTGGGATCCATGAGTCAGTCATACAGCCGGTAGGCACTAGTCAACCCTGCACGTAGTTTGCCCCCCCTCCTCTTCCGGTTACACAACATACCCAATTGTGTCTCTATGACGCATGGGTCCAATGATGCTGGGCCCCAGGAGTCAGTGATTGATCACTAGACATGGCCCTTTCCATGCACTACCGAAGCGGCGCTGGCGGATTCTACCAATCCACCCCCACGTCTCGCCCCTTCACCGCACCTTTCTCCCCATTCTGTCCCACTATTGTTGCACCTTATGAAATTTACATTCCTTTTGTCGTTATAATATATATATTTTAACTATTTGTCGTTGGTGAATGGTTGTGTTCTTGAGTAACAACCGGCGCCGCCCCTTCGTCTCCCATAAAGCTCCTGAGTTTGAAGGATAATTAGCATTTTCAAACATACACAAGAAATATATGCATGAGTACATTGACAAGTACTATTACTTGAGAGCTGGGTGATCCAAAACTATGGTGCTTGCTTTTGCACCTGGTGTTCCAAATAGAATAATATTTTTTAGAGACACCTTGTGGTAGGAAAGGTATTCTTTGGAGACAGCTCTAATAAAAGCACCGTGACACAAAAGCAACTACAGTTTTCATCCCAAAATTTTACACCCAAAAACATCACATCGAATGTTTGAACACATGCATGGAGTACTATTAAATAAGATCTATTTATAAAACTTTCTGCAGAGATGGATTGTACATCGCGAGATGAATCTAATGAGCCTACTTAATCCAAGATTTGCAACAAAGATGCTACAGTAACCATCCGCTAATTATAGATTTATCATGGATTAATTAGGCTCATTAAATTCGTCTCGAGATTTTCAATTCATCCGTGTAAATTTTTTTGTAAATATATTTTAATTATTACTCCAAATTAGCAAGAATTTGTGGCCTAATGATCTAAACAACTAGTACCATCTACCATTCACTGTCTCGTGGTCGACAGGAAGGTCAGGCGGCGTCTTGGGATGGAACCGTCTCTGCACCCTGTCTGATCAGTGCTGACCACTGAGCAGTGCAGTGGAGGAGGCACACTGCTTGCTGGAAGATCTTTCCATAAGATCTCGATAGGTCCTTGTAACGAACATGGCACCATTTATGCCATTTCGAGTGATTTTGGTGATCAAATGACAACACAACACTTGGACTAATTTGATTGTTAAGATGATCATTCTCAGGCTTTTAGGTTCAAGTGATGACAAAGAGAAAGAGAAGATAGGCGTAGCAAGGCCCGAAGGGCCGCCCGAGAGCAGCGCCCTGAAAGCTCTTTGGATCAGGAGCACCGGAAGAACCGATGCCTATGCATCGGTGCATCCGACGCTTGTCAGAAGAACCGACGCTATGATGTTTGGTGCAGGAGGGAATCGAAGCCAAGTCAGCCTATAGTCACCGGTTGAACCAACGGTCCAAGAAAGGGCATCGGTGCATTGGGCGTACTGTGTACCAGAGACGATGTCAAGTGACCAGGAGAAGTTTTCTTCAGCACCGGTTCAACCGACGGTGCATCGGAGTATTGCATCGGTGTAATGACGTCAGCGCCCAGGAGAAGATCCTTGAGCACCGGATGAACCGGTGATGCATCGGTAAAAAGCATCGGTTCAACTGGTGATCACCGCGTCAGCTGTCAGAAGTTCAACGGCTACTTTGGGTTATGAGTGACTGGAAGAACCGACGCTACCTTAGCCAAAGGCATCGGTTCATCCGATGATACGCAGATTTTCTGCTGACCGTTGGAGCAACGGTTCACCCCGGCCATTTGAAGATTGCTGGAGTTGCTGGACATCCCACACACACCCAAGATCATGTCCAAGCCATACAAGAGCTTAGTGTTCATATCTTTAGCCCTTAGCACACTTTGAGAGTGTTGTGTAAAGGATAGCTCTTAGTGAGTGAGATTGCAAGGCCTTGATCCTTTGTGCTGTGGTTCTCTAGTGAACCAAACAAGAGCTTGGTTCGCCGGCCTCCTTGGAGCTTTGAAGCTCGCCGGCAACGTCATCGACCCTCCGACTTGGTGTGGAGCGGCGACGACATCTTTGTGCGGGGGACGTGGAGATCCCCATCCTTTGTGAAGAAGCTCCTTAGTGGAACCCGGGGCCAAGGTGACCATGATTGTGTTCACGGAAGAGACTTGGTGGCCAAGTAGCAATACTCTTAGTGAGTGCTACAACAACGTGGATGTAGGTGTGCCTTTGTGGCTAACCGAACCACGGGATAAACACCCGCGTCAAGAGTTGTGTGCCTTTACTTTCATAGAATAGTTTCTTGATAGGAAAGGCTATAGGTTGCTAAACTCTTTTGGGATAGGGGTTTCACACTAGAACAACCTAGTTGCACATCTAGATAGCATGTTTTAGTTTAAGTTTTGTGCAATCTAGTTGGAGCCATAGGTCAAAGTTTTTATTAGTGCCTAATTCACACCCTCCCCCTCTTAGGCTAGAGCACCCGATCACTTTCAGTCCTTGACTTGAAGCGGTTCGGCGTGCTCTCGGGCGGAACTTCAAGAAGTTCAGCAAATAAACTCGAAGCATGTCTCTGAAGTTGTGTCTTTGGTCCATGTGTCTCTGAACTTAATTATGTCGATGTGGATCATGTTTGTGATCCTTAATTAGTGTGGTGTCCTCCTTGCTCAGGAAGCCTATGTGTAAACTCAGTCCTCATATATCGTATGCACTGGTTGTCTATCCTTAGTTGGTTACTTAATTTGTGTGATGCATGTTACTCTGGTACTAAATTTTTGTGATGCATGTTATTCTGGTACTGTCTATCTGGATGATCTTGTGTGATCTAGAAGAATGTTATTCTGGATGATCTTGTTATTCTGGATGATCTTGTGTGATCTAGGTTCAGTTAAATAGTTAAATAGTTAACTAGTTTAATTTATATAGAAACATTATTAATAAAACTCGATAAAGTTCAATCAATCGTCTTTACAAATATAAATTAAACAGGGTGGGACACGCATGTTAGCGGGACACATGAAAACGCACTCCTCAAATACGCCAAGCGTTCCGAAAATTTTGTAGCCAACGATTTGGAAAGTGGTGCCAGTTTTTCCATCCGAAATTTTTAAGAAAGCGCCAAACTACCGCGCTACCATCACTGGGCCCATGTTGTTGCGAAACGCCACGTTATTTGACTACTACTCGTGCGTCTTTCCCTCCTTAATCCCCTCGCAAAACCAATCTAGATCGGTCAGTTAGGGTTAGTCGACGATAGGCACCGCCAAGTTGGTTCTCGCCATCCACCACGCAGGCGAAGAGGATGTCGATGCCGAGCGAGGCGGCAAGGGGGACCCCTTCCTCGTCGGAAACGCTGCACACACCTGCGTCGGCATCGGCGATGCTACCTCCAATGTTCACACCAACCTCTGGCACGGCAACTGATGGAGCTCCCATCTCCAGCAGGCCTAGGGCGATGACTTCGCTCTTTGGGTCAGCTTCGTCCCAAAGAGCATCACAACATTCGGCCGATGAAGATGCATGCGACGACGGCCAAAATCCAGAATATTTGCTACCTTCGTCTCAGGACGAGACCGAGACCAGGTACGCTGTTTCCCCTTTCGATCATACCCTGCTACTGCTACCCTAGATTTCATGCATTATTTTTGCACGCGATTTACTGCAAATTACTGCAAATAATTGAAATGCCACCGATGAATACGTAGAACAGATGATAGATGGATCATGCATGTCGTTTGCAAGGGGAGTGAGGAGGAAGAAGAATGTGTTAAGACCTATAGAGCTTACTTGGGTCAAATCACGATTGGTAACTAAACAACAATGAAATCAAAATTGGGGTATCGGTCCAGGGAGTACATGTACTAGAAGAAGAGAAGTGCTGAAGCTCCTGCGGAAGCAACACTTAATGAGATCGAGTTCAATTATGATGTAGAAATAATGATAAAGAGTAACGAGGAAGAGAGGGAGGTCAGAATAGTTTTGTCGAAGAATCCAATAGCAGACCCATCTGTGGCCATAACACCAATAAAATCCAATAGAGCTTCCTCAGATCATGATGAAGAAGAAGAAGTGCAAGAATCTGAATTAGATGCATACAAAGATTGACTAGCTTATATGCATACATGGATTTTGCAATTCACTCATGACTGATATTATGGATCCTTTTTCAGAGTTTCAAGAAATATACAGGGAGGACACAATCAAGACATACCAAGAATGGTTGGGTGTTGAAGGAAAACTTGATGACATCAGTAATATCCCTCTCCTAATTGTCAAACAAATTACCATTCTTTGTCAGACTTCAAATTATGCTAGCTCATCATGTGACAAAATTGTCTGCACATGCGTATTTGAATCCTACCATTCATTTACATTCCAGTCAAGATAGCAACCCAACACCTCCAGTGCAGCCACCATCTCATGCTCGGCGTTGGACATAGGGGTAAGGAAATGGTAACTTGTGTTTATTAGGAATTAATTGTGTATGCATATTATGTCGTTTAGTGTCTATTATTACATTTTGTTCCCATGGAATAGGCTCAGAAAATGGGCAGAAAAGGGGACGTGGTCCCCTAAAAGGCTTGAAGGAATCTCCAAGAGAATCAAGGCAGGCAATCAGAAGATGAAAGTTGACTTCTCCAGACTTGGAGGACCAGTAGGTGATAACTGCCGCTCATTCGTTGATGAAATAGTAATGTTTACAAGGAAAAGGGCGCCACTCATTGGAGTGAAAATGTGGAAACATGTCCATGAAGATGTAAAAGAGTCAATAGCATCTGATATATTGGTAATCAAAATCTTTGCTTCTGTATACATTTCAATTTTAAACTAATGTAACAACTCACATAGTATTTGCATGTTCTTGTAATTATATAACAGGCTAGGTGGGACATTGAGGATAATGATCATTCAAGGAGAATCATATGGGACATTGCTAAGGAGCGTTACAAAGGATGGCGTTCAACTTTCAGTGCTACGGCCAAGGCATACAACAGCTACTACCAGAAAATGCTACATAAGACTAAAGAATTAGATATTGTTGAATGGCAATATCTGTTGAAGTATTTTAGGACTGCAAAATTCCAGGTTTGTTCCACATTGTTACTATTACTGAACAATACCAATTTCATACAAATGGCTATGTCTGAGTCATTAAGATTATTGTTGAAATCTTGACATTCAATAGGCAAAGAGCATACAAAATTCTGGGGTTCGAGCGCAACAAAGGACTAAACATTTGTCAGGCTCTAAGCCTTATGGTCAGCGCAGCTATGAGAAGGTAATAACTGGAGAAGCACATCTACAAGCTTTCTTGCAGGATGAATTACTAATTTATTATGTTCTTGGCATATTAGAGAGACCCAGAAACTGGTGATGAGCCCAATGACATGGAACTTTGGTTTATAACTCACACAAAGGATGGGCACCGGAAAGACCAAGAATCTTGGGATGTCTACGTGAGTTCTCACTGAATTTGTACATACATTACTATATATAGTCCATGCAAATATAGAATGCATGCAATTTCTTGTTCAACTAACTCCTCCATCTGTGCCTTGTAAATGTTAGGACAAAGCAAGCAGCCTTATTACTGAGGCAGAATCAAATGTAGAGGAAAACTTCATTACCTAAAAGGAAAAGAACAAGATTTTTCAGAAGGCATACAAGGCAGTCATAGAGTGCAAATCAACCAAGTTGCATGGTAATGGGTACTTGGCAAAAAACCCAACTAGAAGGCAGCTGCTGAATGCGGATCGCTAGGAACAAATTCGTAGGGAGGAGCAACAGCATGAGGAACACGTCGAGCTCATGGAATCATTTGGGCAGCTACAACAACAAATGTCAACATGGGAAGCTGACAGGGAAGCCGAAAGGAGAGAACATGCACGACAAATTGAAGAAATTAACAAGGCAAGGGAGGCTGATAAAGAAGAGCTTAGGCGAGAGTTCCTATCAATGATGCAAGCAGCAAATGGACGGGCACCATCTCAGCAGGTACTAGTCAAGCAAGTTATTGAATGACTTTCTTTCCATAGGTTCTATATCTAAATGTTTGTATTCTTTCATAGTTTGTCCTGCCAACAGCTGTCTAGCCAAACAATAATGTCGCTGCATCTGCAGAGGTGGCGGCTGCTGCATCAAAAATGAGTACTGAAGAAGTACAGACAAACTCACCGAATGTGCTCTCTTCTAGTCAGGTTGTTCATGAATTGACAACTTTTTACTTCTATCATCAGATACAGAACAAAATCGAAACTAATTTTTTCCTTCCAAATTTTTTGTTCCAGGAGAAGCCTCAAAGCGACCCAGAGCAATCTGAAGTCGGTGGTAAACCAAGGGCAGCTAGCATTCGCACTACAAGAAGTAGTAAAGCTGGTGAAGCACATTCCGTCCTACCCGCGGCATACGTTTCATCACAACAGCTACAGGGAAAAGCTGCAAATAGGAGACGACAAAATGCCAAGAAGATAGGAGGTGAAATTTTTGTACTCTACCTGCTGTGAATGTTTCTTTTTCAGCTGTCAAAGTGTTTATAGTTGTGTTAATTATTTGCTATCATTCTGATAATTTTATGATTCGCAATGAAACTTTGGTTTGATACATGCTGTTGTTGCACCCTTTCCATTATTACAGATTATTTGATGCTTACAAATGCTAGGATTGGTGAAAGGAAGGAATACTAGGTTGAAAATGGTACGTAGAAGAAAGGGATCGGGCACGGTTTGGTGCCGATTAGTCGTCTCAGTGTTTTTTGGGCAAGTTTTGATACGAGACGGTCTAGGTTTGGAAGGCGGTATTTTTTTGTTTATTAATGTAGGTTTCTTAAGATAGAATTGTGCTTTGCCATAATCGGCTAGGATTGTGTTGACATGGGGTATAAATATGAACCCCCCCGGCTATTATAAAGATTGATACACATCCAACAAACAAACTTTACCCTACTTGCAATTTACTTTCTCGTCGGCGGCTTCACCATCTTTTTTCTTTCCGCGAGTTCTTTCGAGCTGATCAAGGACGTCTCACATTCAAGCGACTTGGTTTGCTGGTAAGTTTTCGTTTACCGAGTAAATCTGAGCTTTAGCTTCCGGGCGCATCGTTGTGGCTTCGTTCAGATCTATTCAAAATTTATGGAATTTATCTAAGCTTTGATCTCGGACACATTGCTGTTTTCTCATTTAGATTCATTCACAAACTACCCGGCTTAGTGATCTGTTTAATCGGCTGTAAGCTCCTTGTTTATCACAATAAATCTTATAAAGCTGATTAGATTGAATCATAAGCTTAGCTTTGTCCAGATCCATACATTCGTGAGTTTGTACATTGTTACCCAGCACGTGTCGTCTTCAGATCTAGCTGTCTAGTTGCTTATCGGCATCGGTAGCTCATTGCCGATCCCTTGCAGATCGCTTTTATTACACGCTCATCATACCCGATCTTTTGTCGTCTTCTATATCGGCAGGGCTTTGCCAATACCCCGCGTAAGAGTGATTCGGAAATCCAGCCGATACACTCTTGAATTTGACTGTTTGCTGTTTTCTTGTCAATTTACAGGTCAAATTGACTGGCACGCCTTGGTTCAAATCTAGTGCAGTCCGGGCTTGGCGTACGGGGCTCCTGGGCTTGGTGTGTGATCATCTCGCGTCAACACATTTTTTGGCACGCCCAGTGGGACAAGAAACATTAAGATGACAACCGACGGGAAAGCAGAGGTGTCTGGGCAGAACCAGATCCCGATCGACAAGGAGAAGCTGAAGGAAGAACAAAAGGCAGAACTGAAAGCAATCATAGAAGCTTTTGAGCAGCAGTGCCTTTTATCCTACAACACCAACAGAAGTGGGGAGGTAATCAAAAAGTTTAATTTTCCCACTTTTGTACCATATGAAGAGTCACAGAAGGAGGACAGGATGATACATCAGATGAATCAAGCGATTAGACATGATTTTGTGAATCATGCTCCGATCATGGCCAACTATGTCCATAATGCTGTGCTCAAGACGCTACAAGATAGGGGAACACCTGGCTTTGTGGGACCAGCTTATCATCAGGCCAGTCAGATGGTGTTTTCTCCTACTGGATCGGCTACTGGGATGTCACAGATTCATCCTCAAGCTCAGACAGATGAGGGTGTTATAGATGCACAGCCGATTAGTACTGTAGCGTCAACTCAGTTTCCTCCTGTGTACACCAATTCTATGCCAATGGCTACATATGCACAGGGAAGATTCATGACAGGATACCCAGCTGGTTGGGATCCAACTACTGGACTTGGTATGTCTCCAGAATACATGATTCCATCTCTAACAGGGCAGCCAAGTACATCGGCTTCTCAGCCGATGAATCAGCAAGTCAATGTGTCGACTCCACAGCCGACCCAGCCTCAAGATACCGCACCAGCTTCACAACCGCGGTTACACCTGCTTCAGTACATTCGCCAGCAAGACCAAGCAACGTGTCGGCCCCATGGCCGACACCTCAACAACAGAATCTGGCGATGATACTGCAGCCCAAGTCTCCTATAGAAGTTCTGGCAAACAGGATTCCACATGCCAATGGAGTCACCTGGGTTTTACATGATCTTGCAACTGGTTTTGTGCGTCACGTGAATGTGCCTCCTGTAGCACAACAACAGTCTAGTCAGAGGTCAGCACAGGGCAGTCATGGTAATGAGATGGTGCTCTACCAATCACCATCCAATCAATCCCCTCAGCAAGTCACACAGACTACATCGGCTGTTCAGCCGTTGACCACACCAAACGTCCAGCCAGCATCGTCAGCCTTGCCGTTGACTCCACCAGCACCATAGGCAGCATCAGTTGGTGGTCAACAGATTGACTGGGCATCCAAGATTGCTGAGGTGATGAGAGATCAATTTGATTTGAAGCCAAAGCAGCAGAATTTGATGTACAGAACTCCGTATCCGGCTGCTTATGATCAACTGTCATTGCCCCACAAGTACAAGCTTCCAGATTTCACCAAGTTTTCTGGGTAAGGGGAAGTCTCCACAGTGGAACACATCAATAGATTCATCATACAGTGTGGAGAAGCAGCTCAGCAAGATGCATTAAAAGTGCACTTGTTTTCTATGTCCTTGTCCGGATTGGCCTTTACGTGGTTTGCGACGTTGCCAGCCAACTTCATTATATAATAGGCCGATCTGGAAAAATAGTTCCACCAGTTCTTCTACTCTGGTATAAAAGAGATGAAACTGACCGATTTGACCAACCTGAGGAAAAGGAATGATGAATCGGTCGCTGCCTTCATTCAGAGGTTCAGAGATGTCAATAACCGGGGCTTTAGCCTGGTTTTATCTGATCAGCAGCTTGCAGAAGTTGCCTTCCAAGGACTCCTGCCACACATCAAGGAGAAGTATGCTTCCCAAGAGTTCTACAGCATCAGTCAGATAGCCAATAGGATGACAGGGGAGGCAAGACCGTATGAGCAGAATAGAAGCAACTTCTAGAAGAAAGTCAATTTCGTTGGCTGCTCAGATACTTCTAATTCAGATGATGATCAGATGTTGGGGTCGGCTGAGTGGGTTCAGAATAATAAAAAGCTGATCTCATGTCCTTTTGGTAACAAAGAACCCGAGAAGTATGGGTTTGACATTACCAAAGCTGACAAGATCTTCGACCTGTTACTGTCAGAGGGGCAGATCAAGCTGAAGCCGTATCATACAATCCCGATAGATCAAGAGTTGAAGAATATCAAATACTGCAAGTGGCACAATGCAATGTCTCATGACACAAATGAGTGCAAAGTATTTCGTCAGCAGATACAATCGGCTATAGAACAGGGTAGGCTCAAGTTTGAGACACCCAAAAAGCAAATGAAGATTGATGGGCATCCGTTTCCAGCAAACATGGTGGATGTTGGAAAGAAACGAAACGCATTACAAACAAAGATGCTCACATCGCAATCGCCCAAGGAATCTGGTGCTGTTGATCCCAAAGCACAGATAACGGCCGATGAAGCCAAAGGTAAAGAGCCGCAACAGAAAGAGGAATCAGCGGCACCAAAAAAGGTCATGTCTCAGATGTTGCTGAACAAATTCTAGCGTGATCAAGAAAGAAGATAGTACAGGGAGGAGTCTACACGATGACATGAAGGGCACTGGAGATGTCCTTTCTTTGTGTACTGTTGGGAAGAAGGGTTGACTCTGCCGATAGTGGATAATTGTCTAGAGTGCAACAGGTTCTATCCTGAAGACCGGTCGCATAAGAAGCCACATTTTGACCAGAGGCCTCGAGGGTCGATCATTAGAGAGAGAAGTGATGATAGACGCATCTCTGTACATGATCGGCTGGGGGGCAGAACCATGCTATGTGATCCTGCAGGAGGAAGGATTTCTGCCGATGAGCAAATTGAGCGGGCTGCTGCTGCTCAAATCCCAGTTGAGTACCCACATCGCAGGGATCCGGAGAGAGAACTTGTTCACGACAACATTGACCGGCCTCGATGGTGCCCAAGAGGTTTGACTAGATCACAGAAGAGACGAGTTCAGAGACTGCGTCAGACAGAGGTGCTGGAGGAGGAAGAAAGAAAAGAGGCTCCCAGAAGAGGAGTCAGATCTGAAGTCTGGCATGTCAAACCAAGGGTTAATGAAGGGCAAAGATTAGGATCATCGACCGCGCCTATCAATATGGTGTTCATGCTGCCCAGTGAAGTCATGGCTCCAGATGATGATGATGAAGGGCAAGATTTGGAAGAGGCCATGGCTCAGCTAAATTTGGAACCTATACCGGCTACTTTTGAGAAACTAGAGGATGAAAAATGTAAACATCTCAAAGCTCTGTTCTTGAAAGGATTTGTTGATGGTAAGCCTGTTACAAAGATGCTAGTAGATGGATGAGCAGCAGTGAACATAATGCCTTATGCTATGCTACGCAAGCTCGGAAAGGGTAGCGAAGACCTGACCAAGACGGATATGATGCTCAAAGATTTTGAAGGAATCGTATCTCCGGCAGTTGGGGCATTGTGTGTTGATTTGACCATCGACAGTAAGACTCTCCCTACTACTTTCTTTGTCATTAATGGGAAGGGATCATATAGTTCGCTGTTGGGGAGAGATTGGATTCATGCCAATTGTTGCATACCATCTACTACGCATCAATGCCTTATACAATGGATCGGCGATGTTGTTGAAGTTGTTGCTGTCGATTCGTAGTTCAGTATTGCATCGGCAGGAACCTATGAGGAAAGTTATGAAAGAGTAAAATATTTTTCTGGCCAAGCGTGGGAAGCAGAGTTTCTGAAGGTCGCCGATTATGAGATGTCATCAAATTCAACAACTGGATCTATAGATGAATCTTGAATGGCATTGTAAAAACTGATGATGCAAACATCGGCTAGGTTTTAGTATAGCCGACATAGTAAGTGTCGCCTTTAGAGCAAAAATGTAAAGGAAAGCCAGTGATGTTGTGATAACATTGGCTATGGATGGCCAATATAATTTTGTATCGACCTTAGGGCAATAAAATCCAAAAGGAAAAGAATGTATTGGCTAAAGGCAGGGATTATAAGTCAAACATTGTTTACAACACATCAGATTGAGGTTTTTTCCACCACAACAAGAATAAGTAGCAGTTTACAAGGATCCAAGGGCATTCTGGATCACAGAAATCGCACGCAGGCGAATATCATCAGCATCCTAGATCTCTTTGATGTCAGCCTCGGCAGAACCTGGTACTGTTTTGATGCTCTTGTGGAGTTGATAAGTTTGGCGAGCTTGCTCTTGTTTCTCTGCCTCGAGTTGTTGAAGAGCCGTTGGAAGCTGGGATAATTTGTTATCCACATCTGCAATTTCTTGATTTACTTGTTCCAGTTCTTTGATGAGGCGTTCCCATTTGACTTCCAAGTCTCTTTTAGACTGTTCCATATCTGCTTGGACTGAGTCAGAGAGGCAATCTTCCTGCGGGTTGTTTACACAAGATTCTTCAGGTCATCTCTTTGTTTGATCGTTTGCTCTTGGTAAAGCCGATCAGAGAGACGCTTCTGGGCTTTAAGAACAGAGATTTGGTGACTTTTGATGTAAGCAGTGGGATGCAGTGCTTCTTCAAGAGATTCGGGAGAATGCCCTTCAGAGACTTCAGGATAACGCGAATCGGCTCAGCATCTTGAACTAGTTGGCCAATATCTTGGTTCAACAACTGCAAGATTTCATGGAGTTTGGCCTTGGTTTCTTCAGGCAGTGGAGCCGATTCTGCTGATGATATAGCCTCATCTTCTGCATTGATGGTCCCGAGTTGAAAAGAGAACAGACTGTTGTCTGGACTGTCTTGCACCTGGTTAAGGAAGAAGGGATGTTAATTAGATGTTTCCTTTCTGAATTTCTAAAAATGAAATATCTTACTTGAATTCAAGGAACTTCATCAGTAATCGGTGCAGAAGAAGATGCAAGTACCAATGCCGAGGCACCAGAATCAGGGAGAGCATTTTGTGGGATAACTGATGGTTCTTGCGCGACAGTTGATATTTGCTGAATAGAGGAACCAATGTCAGATGTAAGATTGAATCAGAAGAAGAAAATGGTTATGTTACCTAAATTAGTGAGGCAGTTGTTCTGGCTCTTTTGGAGGGCAAGCATTTAATCTGGTTTGAAAATACAAATGTCAGATGAATACTAGAGAATGGTGGGTGGACGAGTAAAATATCTGAACTATTGGAGATGTTTGAGAAGCGGTTTCTTGGATATCTTCCTCGTCTATATCTTCAGCAGCTATATCTTAAAATGCCGAATAATATGATCAGTGAGAGATGCATTGTAGTTAGTAGAGGAAATGAAAGTTGTTTATGACCTTCTGAGCGAGGAGGAGTAGCAGCTGTTGGAGCATCGGTGTCTGCTACCGGTGCAATAGTCAGAATCTGACTGGAAAAATCTGGGGTCCTCTAAATTGTTCTCTTAGTGCTGGTCATCTTGCGTTTCTTGCCAACAGCGACGTCAGCGAGGGTTGGTGCGTTATAGCCGATGAGAGGATAGTCGGTTGGTGGAGAATATCTGATCGGCTGCCCGCTTCTGCTGATTGTTGGGGGTGAGGTGCCATCAACCTGTTAAGAGGGTTTGTCAGAATACAGAAAAGCAGTATAAGATAAAAATATAGCAAGAAAAGTTTCTGTGTTTACCTCATCGTCGGCACTCTGGTAATTCTCGTCTAGGGCAATGCAATAGTTCTTCAGTGATCCACAGAACAGATGCTCTTGCCATTCTGACCACCATTGTACAAAGGGTATGGTGGTAAGAGGTGCTATTGCCAATCGTCTAGCTGTGTCATGTCGAAAACTGGCTCCCAACTCTTCAACTGATTGTATGTAAGAGCAGTGTCGATTGGGTTTCTCGCCTGCACCTTGTTGGCGAAGTAGAGGAGGGGTGGCAGTTGAACAAATCCCAATTGCATGGCTACCACTGACGGATAGCAGAATTCATAGCCAATTGCACTTTTTCCAGAGGTAAAATTGGCCGGCAGAATTCTTGATGATATGATCTCTCTCATGATGTCTATGGCTCCATTGTCATCTCTCCAAGAGTCAAGACTGAATTTGAAGGGATTTTCATATTCTTTGTTGTCATCATGGTACGCGAACCAGATGGTAGAATTCTCAGTAAAGCCATTATAGAAACATTTGAAGAAATCAGTTTTGCTAAAGACACTGGAATCATTGGCAATCATAATAGCTGCTTCGCCGAAGGAAGTGTAACGGCGAGTGATTGGGTCTTCTTCTTTGTCAAATTCTTCAGATGGGAAGGATATTTTTGATAGCTTGATACCCATGGTTTTATGCATATACATGTTCAACCATATCTGAATGAACCACCAGGGGCCTCCTAAGTTGGAGTTTAGTTGATCGGCCCTTAGTTTGACCAATACTTGATGGAGTAGGTGGTAAACTGATCCTAGAAGATGTTTGCCAAGGGGTACTGGATTTCCACTTGCCAGGGTTTCGGCCATCTTCAGAGTATTGTTAGTTGGGCCTACTGTTTTGCCGCAGAAGATGAATTTTTCCAACCACATGTTGAGGAAAGCAGTGTGTTCTCTGACTGACACAGAGCCGGTTTTCATGTTCTCAGAGACATATCCGCTCCAACCACCGATGGTTTTGGTCTTTATCTTAAAATAAGATTGGTCCAAGAAATTAAAGGATCAGTCGAAAGCGGTGATATTCAGACTAGTCAACATCATGACATCTAGCAGAGTTGGAGTCATCGGGCCAAGGCCAAACAAGAAGGCATTCATGGCATCAGACCATAAATAGGAAGCCGATGCGAGCATCGGCTCATTCTTGACCATCTTAGATAGAGAAAGGTTCAGGCATTGACTAATGTCGTATTGCTCCCAGTCAGCCCGATAAACTCTTGCTACCCGATGGAACCAATTCATTCACCCTGGGGTGACACTCAGCCAAGATCTAAAAGCAAGAGACCAATTTGAGGTCATGTTTGAAGCTTTGAGGGGGATTCTGCCAGTTTCCAAATTGATTATATTGGTTGGATCTGGGAGAAGCCACTTGTGATCGCGGAAGATGCGCTGGACTTCGAAGGTGGCGGAACAGATGAGTTCTTGAGCAAGGAGAGGAATGGTCTGGGTGCAAGGAACTGAGGAGAAGGAAGGGGGATAAAGTGTGCTGACATATTTATAAGGTGACCCCACCTAAAAAATTGGGATTCCGGATTGATGAGCCGTTTACATCACAATGGCATGGAGCGCTTTCTAGGCAACCGTTTGAAGGAAATAATTATGATTGAGAAATAATTTCGGAGCGAAAAGATATGTCACTCCGAAATTGGGAGGCATGTGTTGACACCATTTTTTGGCACGTGTCAAATGATTGGTGAAATGAAGGAATACCAGGTTGAAAATGGTACGCAGAAGAAAGGGATCGGGCACGGTTTGGTGCCGATCAGGCGTCTCAGCGTTTTTTGGGCAAGTTTTGATACGAGACGGTCTCGATTTGGAAGGCGGTGTTTTTTGTTTATTAAAGTAGGTTTCTTAAGATAGAATTGTGCTTTGCCGTAATCGGCTAGGATTGTGTTAACGTGGGGTATAAATATGAACCCCCCGGCCATTGTAAAGATTGATGCACATCCAACAAACAAACTTTACTCTACTTGCAATTTTACTTTCTCATCGGCGGCTTCGCCATCTTTTTTCTTTTTGTGAGTTCTTTCGAGCTGATCAAGGATGTCTCACATTCGAGCGACTTGGTTTGCTGGTAAGTTTTTGTTTACCGAGTAAATCTGAGCTTTAGCTTCCGGGCGCATCACTGTGGCTTCGTTCAGATCTATTCAAAATTTATCAAATTTATCTAAGCTTTGATCTCGGGTGTATCTCTGTTTTCTCGTTTAGATTCATTCACAAACTACCCCGCTTAGTGATCTGTTTAATCGGCTATAAACTCCTTGTTTATCACGATAAATCTTATAAAGCTGATTAGATTGAATCATAAGCTTAGCCTTGTCCAGATCCATACATTCGTGAGTTTGTACATTGTTACCCAGCACGTGTCGGCTTCAGATCTAGCCGTCTAGTTGCTTATCGGCATTGGTAGCTCATTGCCGATCCCTTGCAGATCGCTTTTATTACATGCTGATCATACCCGATCTTTTGTCGTCTTCTATATCGGCAGGCTTTGCCGATACCCCGCGTAAGAGTGATTCGGAAATCCAGCCGATACACTCTTGAATTTGACTGTTTGCTGTTTCCTTGTCAATTTACAGATCAAATTGACTGGCACGCCTTGGTTCAAATCTAGTGCAGTCCAGGCTTGGCGTACGGGGCTCCTGGGCTTGGTGTGTGATCATCTCGGGTCAACAACTAAGCCATTTTGAATGGAGCAAACATGTGATGGGACCTTCTTGAAGTCACTCTTTGCTGATCAAGTGATGGGATCGTCTTGAAGTCATGCCAATATTATGTTGAAACAATGTCCTGTTGAAAACTTATTAGTATTATCAGTGAATGGTTGAATGGTTGAATGTTGCTATGTGTTGCTACATGCTGCTATTGAACGGAATTTATCAGTGAATGGTTGAATGTTGTTTCATGAATTATAAATGCATAATTATTATTGATCCTGTATTTTAATGTTTTAAATTATTGCTGCTACAAAAATAAGCGTGGCAGAATAGACATACGGCGACCTACAAATCTATGGCAGCAACACCTTTTGTTGCAAAAGAGAATTCATCCTATCGCAACCCATATTTTTCGGTGTCACAAAGGCTCGTGGCAATAGTAAGTTCCACTTGTAGCAACCTTGTATTATGGTGGTAATAGAGACATGAACTTTTGGCAACCAAAACATTTTCGAAGCAACAACGTAGGAAACATCTTACAATCAATCAAACTAGGTGGCATTAGCGTGCTCCACCTATTGCCTCCAACCTATATATTTTGGTGGTAATAGAATGTTCCACCTATAACAAACATCCCTGCTGTGTGGCAATAGAGGACACCACCTATAGCACCATAATCAACTTCGTGGTAATAGAAGGAACCACATATAGCAACCAAACAACTTTCGTGGCAATAGACAACACCACCTATAGCACCGAAATCAACTTCGTGGTAATAGAGGGAACCACATATAGCACCCAAAACACTTTCGTGGCAATAGAGGTGCTTCCCCTTATAGCAACCACAACTCGAGTGTAGCAATACAATACTTTGCAACGCAAGATTTTACAAATTGCAATGCGTTGGGTACGATGCAATTGCACTTATGGCAACAGCAGATGCGTCGCAATATGATAATTTGCAACCAACATGAGCGAGCCCGTATATGCTAGTTGCAATGCCTCATTGTGTTGTAATAGAAAAACTAATGCAACATAAAAAAGACATGCGTCGCTATAGGCTAATGCAGCGAGACATTTAGCTACGTTTTCTTACGTCACAATTTGGTTGCAATTGCGGCTATTGCAACCAAATATGGCATATTGCAACACATTTCGTGCATTGTATTAGGGGGAAAATCTAGTAGTGTTACTCCCGCAGACAAGTACTAATACTTGGAAACATAAATACTTGCGGAAAGTAAAGCTGACTCGAGTAAATAAAGAAGATAACTTAAATTAAAATAGTGAAAGGAAAAGATACAAGAGCTTATACCGAGCTCCGATGACGACTCCGGATCCCCGAGACAAGCTCGACTCGACTCTAACTCCCAACTACTAACCTACTCTAGACTTGAGAAGAGAGAATTGCTCCTTTTGAGTGTGTGTGTTTACAAGTGAGGGGGAGAGTGCTATTTATAGGCTTCCAAGGTCGGTAGAAGGCCGGTAATTCAGGTAGCGCCCGGTGCACGCAACTGTAGAGGCGGTGCTTAACTTCCACACGAAGCCAGGAGCCGAGTCTCTGCAAGGTGGGGCCGGCTGGCCCACCCTAGGCCGGCTGGCCTAGGGGTGTGCCATCTGGCCACCGACCTCCCATGGACGGCTCCTGATCTCTCCTGGATGTTGGTTCTTTGGGTGGTTTCCTCGGATGCTTCCTTCTTGGGCCGGGCGGCCTGCCTCCGAAGCCCCTCGGTCCTCCGCTTCGCCGATAGGATATGAGATGTTCGCCTTGTTCTGGAACCTTATAAGCGTGTCACATTGCTCCAGTAAGAATATTAGACCCATGTATGTGGAGGTGTTAGGCCGGTCGGCACAAAATGTGCGGGGCGGCCGAGATTTTCTCTGATTTCGACCATCTTTGGACAGTGGATTCCTGCAAGCACAACTCATCCAAAACTTGTGGAACTTATTAGAATTAAATAAAATATGCATGGAACATGGTGCAAAACTCGATTTATTTCCGAGAAGTTGACGGTCAAGACGTGAGATAATGGCCGTTAACAAAAATCGAACGTGATATCAAAGATTTGTATCCCCTTAACTCCAAATACATTCGGATGGTGCGGAGCATATATGATTTTCAGCCCAAATCTACATGCCCTCTTGTACCAACTATACATCATCTGCATGAAACTAGGACAATCCCTTAGTGCCCAGTCTGGTAGCAAATATTTTCATTACTGAAACTATAGAGGAGCATCATCTAAGTCTTGAATGTCATCAACCGCAATCAACTTTTTGTGCTCTGTGTCATTGCGGGGCGTAGAAAAGCCAGACTGTCTGCTGGCACTAGAATTTGCTGGATTATCCTTTGACTTATCCTTCTTAGCCTTTTCATTAGACTTCTTGTTTGCGGCGTGCCATCTATTCACAATTTCTGACCCTTCCTTTGTCGTTTTGATAAGACCGCAACACTCGAGATAGCAGTGATTGGGCCAGTGGAGCCGAGGCCGGTGGAGTATGCTCCTGTGATTGGGCTGGTGGCAGAGCCTGTGGTGATGATACTAGGCCATGTGGGTATGGCTATCGTGGTGGTGGTGATGTTCGAACCGTTGGTGATCGCGAGGCCGTTGGTGATGGCTCTCGTGATGCTAGAGCCGCTGATGATGGCGAGGCCTGAGGTGATGGTTCTCATGATACTGGAGCTGCTGGTGATGCATCTCATGGTTGTGGTGATGGCAGGGCTAGTAGGGAATGCTCTGGTGCTGCCCCCTGCTCTTGCTATTGTGGTGCTGGCGAGATATGGTCTGGAGCAGACAACGGTACCTAACCAACCAGTAAGATATCTCGTTTATGCCACAGAATGGTGCTGCCGACACATTCTCCAAGCAAATTCTTCCCATCTGAAGTGGGGATGTCTATCTCGTTATCCTTGTAGCTTGGTTTCAAGAATTGCTCCACTTGTACGCATGCATATAGGGCCAGGATCGGTTTTTCCTCAAATAAACCCCTAGGTGGATGCACCTAGGCCATGGCAAATTCTTTTGTCTTTCCAACTCTGCCGATCGGGTAGAGCAACAAGCAGGGAGTAATACTCATTATGGTATCCACTGGGTACGACTGTGCTGTGGTCGAGGCAGCACTACTCTAAGCACATGCCGAACTTACTTGGCCAAGTACCGGAGGGGGCATGACCACCATCTAGTGCTGCCCCTCCTCTTGAAACAGGTTGAACATAAGTAGCCCCGACTGTTGCTGCTCCGCAGGTGTTGCTCTCAACATATCCTTAAACTTTGCTTGCTTTGCATTCTCTGCTGCTGCCACGATTTCTTCTTTATAGTGGTCATGGCTCCTGTACCTAGCCCGGTCCTTCTCGAATCCGTCCTTGATGCTCAACTTAGAGGACACGCTTCTCACATGGCCTCCATGCTCTTTGAACCCAATGGCTGTACGGAGCGCATCCTTCTCCTTATGGGGTTTGAACTGACCTTTTCTTTGAAGCTCGACAAGTTACAACATTTTTTCTGCCACCACTTTGGTCTCAGATCGATCAAATTTTGGTTTTCCTTCAACCAACTTTAGATTCCTTGCTTCAATCCACTACCATGCACGTTCGCCCAAGCCTTCATAAGGGTCGGGCTACCCGGCAGCTATTGCTGCCTATCTTTCACGCCGCCACTGGTCGACCTTCCTTTGGTACCCACCTGGCCCAAGGTGTACTGTATGTATGTTGCTCTGTGCTAGGTCACTTTGCTTCTGGCTTAGGGCTAGAGCTTCTTCAGTGGTCTTCTGTCAAACAAACTCTTCCCATTGTGCTTGTGTGATGTCCCTGGAATCCGCAAATGGCGTTTGACCCTTCTTGACATACCGGGAATTCAGTTCGCACTTCCACTAGCGGAAAGTTTCACCAAGCATCTTCAGAGCATAATGCTTTACTTGAATTTTAGTTCCTCTTGGCAGAATAAAAGTTTTGCTCAACAATTGCCACATCGCTTCTTTCCTCCCCTCAGGAACTAGGGGCCAACTGGGGATCATTGGATCTAACACCATCTTTGTTCTGATTATAGCACCGATAGCATTCCAAAACTTTGCTACAATCTGCAGAGGATCTATGGGCTCTCCTGCCGCGCTTATTGTAATGATAGTCCATTGCCCTTCGGGGTATTGGTTTCTTCCTCGCTGACCCCGTTTCCTTTTGTTTTGGCCGTCAGAGGTTGCACTTGTAGGGTCAGGACCTAAGCTTTCATTGTCTTCCATTGTGTGGCTATGGGGTCAAC
Organism: Panicum virgatum; assembly: GCF_016808335.1. Lineage (NCBI taxonomy): Eukaryota > Viridiplantae > Streptophyta > Magnoliopsida > Poales > Poaceae > Panicum > Panicum virgatum. Next base: position 11,562,932 of record NC_053152.1, read on the forward strand.
GTCGGCACTTACTCCTTCCTGTCGGAGCCTACACGGATTATACGATTCGGCAAGTCGTTACGCGTAGTCTATGAAAACGTATAGTATGCTTCGTTATAATTAATCATGTATTCTTTACCTGTCGTGGTTCCGGTATGTAATTCGGATCAAGCGCCTCCCTTGAACGTCTTTCTCTTTGCGGAACAGGGTGTGGATCAAGCGGATCGTGCCACCTGTCTCCTACACAAGCCCCTTGTCCAATCCTAGGGCCATCCTCGTTCCCAGATTCGGCATCTACACTCGTCCTCCGCAGATTGGACATCGATGTCGGCCTCGTTGCCCAACACCATCTGGGATGCAATTAGTTCAAGATCCTCATCTAGCAGTGATGCGGCATCATCACTTCGTGGGGAAGATGACAACGGAGGATCCATCTACGACTTCTACACTATATAGCCATCGAAGATATATTTGAATAAATATTTCAATTCACAAGGAAAAAGAACTACAAATTACAAATTTTTACAATTAAATTACATTTGGATTTAAATTCCAAACTTTAATACACTTTCACATTCAGATGAACAAAATAACTAACTCATTCATATCCTCATCACATTCACATAGCTACTGCATACAAATATTTGCATCACACATTCACGTACAAATATATGCCTATTCATGAACAATTTCACATTTCAATTACAATTATTTTGAATAAGAAATGCTACAAAATAAATATGAAGTATACATTCAAATTACAATGAATATATACATCATTCGAGTGTCCCCAAAATTATATAAATTTTTCTAACATTCTCAAATTCAAATGGAAAAAAGAAATAACTACTATAATAAAAATTGACTAACCCATTCATAATATAAAGTTGAGTTTGCATTTTCCTGACTTTAACCGGAATATGCGGATCGAAACCCAGAATTTCCGAGGTCACAGTGACTCCAGAAGATCAAATTGAAGTGGAGTCGATTTTTCGACTCGATTCGTGACTGACAAAAGCTCAACTTTCGCACTGCAATTATGACAGACCCGATCTAACTTTGACAGACCTAATCTGTCACTGACAGACTCAATCCAAACTTTGACAGACCTAATCTGTCAATAACAGACTCAACATTGCAACTTGGAGCCTTAATTAAAAATATCTTCACATTTTCCACTGAACTACTTGACCAAGATAATTATTGGTACTCCAATTTTGTTTCCACTCCTCCACATCTCAAAGTTTGCATACAAACTTATTTAAAAAGTGGGTCCAAACTTGGTTAACCATTACTGTTTCAGACTTGCAGTTTTCAGGCCATAGTCATTGATCTCCAATTTCTCTACTTTTGCTTTTTCTTTTGAGGCACTTGCGACTTGGTTAAGACTGATGGCAACCTCAGGCCAATGATTAGCTAGGCCAATGATTAGCTAGTTAAGCACAAGTTTGACACCCGAGTGTTACACTTACCCCTTTTTTATTAGCCATATTTAGCTCTGATTGACTGCTGCATGTCTGCATGCACAGATGCACATACCAAATGGGGGTAGAATGACTTATTTTCTTGGACAACTTCTGAATCCTAGAATGACTTGTTTCGTATAAATACGGATAGTTTCCCACCTTTAAACCCACTTGGCTTCCTGTTCTCCAAGACCCAGAGTGTTGATAAGCCTGGAGATGTTCTTCCATGACTCCATTGACACTGCATGATCTAGTTAACCATTGGTTTGGTCTTCGCTTTTGTACACGGTAATCAAGCCTTGGAACTGATTATGTACATAACAAGCAGTACCTTTAGAAGTGATTATGTAAGGTACTAACAAGTAGTACCTGCTGACACAGTGAAATGAACCAACATGAAAACAAATAATGTAACTCATGATTACTCATAAAGAAAAAAAGAGATTAATAGTTCTACTAATAAACAACCAGGTTACATTAATATGTAAAAGTATGCTACAACAACCACGGCATGATCTATTATAGAAAGCCCTATGTTCATGTCGTATCAGCTTCAACTTGATGGGGTTCAAACAAGTTGGTTTGGTGCTGATTCCTCAAACCAACAACAACAAGCAACATAATAGATGAAACTTCCAAACCCAAGCAGTGCAAGCAGAAAATAGTAGTAGTCATAATGTCATTGGTTAAGGTTATCAGGAAGCCAGCCTATTCTTCCACCTCTAGCCGTGATCACTTTGACAAGCTTGACAATTACCGTACCTACAATGTTGGCTACACCTATTGCTAGGGGAAGGAGAGCCATTGCTAAGCTACTCATTGTCTTCGGTAGCACCACATAGTAGAATTCCATATGTCCTATGGATCCAAATGCACTGGTGAGACCAGCAAAAACACACTGAGGTGCTAGCCAAAACACTGACATATTCACAATTCCATTGGTGTTGCCTTGCAAATCCTGCTTTATTGCTTGCTTCCTCCGAATAGACTCTACTACTGATGCCGCAATAGCAGATGCAATAGAAAACAGCACACCAATGCCCATTCTCTGCTTATGACTGAGCACTAGCACTTTCCCTGTGATCTTTCGAAGGAATAGCATCATAAATCTGTCGAAGCACCCTGACCACAATGTAAAAGTAATTACTTCAAAAATTGGGATGCAACCAGCAGGCATTTGGAACTTTGTGGAACCAATATGACGGTCCATGGTGTCTGCCTGTAGCACCCTAAAGGAAGCTTGTTGGATCAACAAACTGGTAATCATGGGCGACCACATAGGGATGACACTTAGAATACGCTTGAGGTCCTCGACTTGCTCAACTGTACATACATTCGATGAATTCGCATTGAGAACTTCGGTGTTAGAACTATCTGCATGCACCCTCAGCACACATGCTCTATTGAGGAACCTATAAGTTTTGAACTAATGATTAATTCAAGAATAATAAGTGTATGCTTGCAAGATGAAATAGGTATTTATAAGTGATCAATACCTCATTTTTGTTGATGGAACTACCTCCAGTTCTCCAGTGTTGTGGTATTGCATACCATTACCTGCTTCAGGAAATTGAACGTGTCGATTCCTTATAGCAGCGAATATCACTTGCACTAAGCTAAGCCATGTGCTTTTCTGTGGATTCATCTTGACGTAAATGGGAGATGTTACAATGTTTAAAAATGTAGCAAATGCCATTATAGCTACGGAAATGGCAAAACCAATCTTCCAGCCTAATTTATCTTGCAAGTATACAATCAGAGTTATAGAAATAATTGCTGAGCCACCCATTGATACATAATACCAGCTAAATAAAACTTTGAGTGCACGATCTTTTCGAGAACCACTCCAGTGAGCAAACTGGTCCACACCAAAAGGAACGCTGCAAGGGCGAACGCCACTTGCGCCAATTGATAAGAAAACTAAGGATGTTAGCAAGACAAAAAGCTGTAATGTTGTCGGTGAGTGACCACACTGGCTATTCTGATCTTTATTTCCACAATTTTCTGCGACCAATATTGGAACCATTGTTGTCAACCATAGAAGAACAGCTCCCTAGATTGGAAACCAACACAAAATCAAATAATGTGTATTACACATCTAACTACCTTAATTTCTTGTAGATAGGTAAGTAACTAGAGCTTACAATTGTGCATGCAATAAGTGTGAGTGAGATTGTGAGAAAGTGTCCCCATAGCGCATCAGACAGAATAGCCCCAAAGATAGGTAAGAAATTTGTGGCTGCTTGGTAGGAAAATACAATTACTGCACTAGGTGCAGCTCCCATATGGTACTCTTTGGTCAAATATATAATAATATTTGCTGTAACAGCTGTGTTCACAATCCTTTCACATCCTTCACTAACTGAGAATAAGGAAAACATGCATAGAGTTCAACAGTAGATTAATATCATTATAAATGAGTGGCGTCTATACAAATAATACTAACTCAACATCTGTGATAGAAATAACATGAGAAATTCACATGTAGAAGCACAAGATGAGTATCAAAACATGTTATCAATGCTCTGCATTGAAACATTTAGCTTGGAACAAAACATTTAGCTGTCAAAGCACAAGATGAGTATCAACATGTTATCAATGCTCTGTATTGAAATCATTGGGAAATATATAAGGAGCATATAGATCTAGGTTTCGTAATCCACTAGAGTGAAAAAAAAGACATTACCAATGATGAATGGGATAGTTTGAAGACCACCTCTTTCGGACCGATGAACTTGTTCTTCCCTATGAGTGTACTCCATCATTCACACAATGAGCTCTGTGGTGTTCAGGAATGTTCAGAAAAGTTGTTATATATATAGAATATCGAATAACTGAACTATATCAAAATTTGAACCATGTGACAAATCCATAAAATCCAGAAGATAGAAAAAGAATCCAGAAGATAACGAAATATCATTAAAGGTAATCATGCACACAGGATGCCATTTGTAAATACTCCAATTAAATGATTTGTTCATCAACAATAATTTAAAGAAAAATCTTGCTGTAGGAAGATAAGCATGACATGATCTTTGGAGATCAAGTATCCAAGATTAAAAAATAGCACATGAGTTTATAGATTTCTATATCTACCTATCTAGTTTTTTGTCAGGAAGCAAGATATCAACTTTTCTCTAGTAATAAATTTGAGAATTCAAGCAAATATATATGTCATGTACGAGCAATCATATTCTCCATTCTAGCTCCTTGATGTGAGGTTTATCATTAGTAGAGATAACTGCCGTCAGTTAGAGAGGGGGGTCGGGAGGGGGGGGCGGTGGGGGTGCGGGAGGTGGTGATGGTTGGGCCGCCGGCACTGCTGGCCAGGCGAGGTAGGACACTCGGAGGGTGGTGGTCGGCCGCGGGAGCAAGAAGAAGGTCGGGGAATGCGACGGTGGTGGATGGGCGGGCGGCGCAGCGGCGGGAGCTGCTGGCCGGAGTGTGGACTAAGCGCAGCGGCGGGAGCTTTTTTTTATAGTTTAAGAGACCCCCACAGGGCCTCCCGTCTTACGTAAAGCACGAAGACAGATCGTTTTACAGCATCGAAATTTTGGACGCAGGCTGGAACCAACCACGCCTACACAAGTCTCAGGAACCCAACCTAAACACGAGCTCACCTAGCTCCAGGAAAGCATCCAGCAACAGGAAACAAACAAAAACAGAAGTAACTTCCACAAAACAAAAGGAAGTCTGGAGACCGTCGGAGGCCGAAGACCGTTCATCAGGAAGCTTCAGCACAAGGACCTTCCTTGCTAGTAGAGGCCGGAGCACCAAATAGGAAACCTCTCCTGTCGAAGCACTTCTGCAGCTCATCGGAGGACTCAGCGACCTCCCAGCTCCAATTGTGGCTTTTCCGGAAAGACAGCAAGGGTGGTGGCCTACCCTTCTTCAACCAGAAATCCTCTCAGGTCTTGTCGCGATCGTTTTGATGTTGTTCAAAACACTGGACATCCTGTCCTTCTCTTCCACTGGACACAGAATTAGCCAATTCTGTGCCATGGCTGCAATTCTCATGAGGACCACTCTTATATCCCTCCAAACAGCATTCTGAAAACAAAGATCATTTCATAATTTCCACAGACCCCATAAAGTAGCAGATGTAATAATATTATGAACTATAACACGTTTGTTGCTCAGCCACATAGTTCCAATGGAAATGAAGTTATCTCCTACAGAAACATCTGTTGACGCAAAACGATCACACACCAAAGTCCGAGAGCCCCGTACGCCAAGCTCGGACGGCACTTGATTCAAACCAAGGCGTGCTAGTCAATTTGACCTATAAATTGACAAGGAAACAGCAAACTGTCAAATACGAGAGCGTATCGGCTGGATTTCCGAATAACTCTCACGCAGCGTATCGGCAAGGATATGCCAATACAGATAACGACAGCAGATCGGGTATAAAGAGCGTGTATTAAAAGCGATCTACAGGGAATCAGCAAGGAACTGCCGATATCGGTATGCAACTAGACGGCTAGATCTAGAGCCGACACGTGCCAGATAACAATGTGCAAACCCACGAAAGTATGGATCTGAACAATGCTAAGCTTGTAACTGATGTAACCAGCTTTACAAGATTTATCGTGATAAACAGAGAGCTTACAGCCGATTAAACAAGTTACAAAGCCGGGTAAATTGTGAATAGATCTAAATAAGAAAACAGCGATGCGCCCGAGATCAAAGCTTAGATAAATTCGATAACTTTTGAATAGATCTGAACGAAGCCACAGCAAAGCGCCCGGAAGCTAAAGCTCAGATTTACTCGGTAAACGAAGACTTACCAGCAAACCAAGTCGCTCGAATGTGAGGCGTCCTTGATCAGCTTGAAAGAATTCGCGAAAAAGGAAAAAGGCGAAGTCGCCGACAGAAAGGTAAATTGCAAGTGGTAAAGTTTTTGTTTGTTGGACGTGTATCAATCTTTTACAATGGCCGGGGGCTCATATTTATACCCCACGCTAACACAATCCTAGCCGATCACGGCAAAACACGATTCTATTCTATAAAATAAAACTAATTCTAAAACAAGATAGCTCCTGCCAAACCGAAGTCAAAATATCTGGTCAACTCCACTTCCCTCGGTCAACAGGATTTCCATCGATGACGTACGATCGCCCTTCCAAATCCACCGTTCGCGCTATACAAGAATCTTTTCTCCTTTGCAACACTCTTCCTTGACACGTGTCAAAATCTGGTGTCAACACATGCCCCCCAATTTCGGAGTAAAATGTCCTTTTTACTTTGAAATTAACCCTTGTCATGATTACGCTGCCGAACGGTCTTCTCATCACTGTCGTCTCGCTTCCCGTGCGTGTGGTGAACAAAAATCTCTTCTTTGGCCTTCACCTTTCACCTCCCCGTCCACACAACGGGAATCTGCCGATTCACCTTCCCTCTTTTTACCCATACGCTCCTCAATTAAATTCAGGGGTAAAAGCCGCAACAGTGCACCGCAACCAATTCGTCTGCCTCACTTTGGGCTATAAATAACCCCATCGGCACTGTAGTTTCTCCATCGGCCATAGCTTTCTTTTCCTTCTTCAAGCGAATGGCGAACAACAAGCGCGCCGGTGAGGGTTCCTCTGGTGCTCCGCCGCCGCTCGTCCCCATCACGGGTAAGGCACTTCCTTTCTCCACCAATATTGCATCCTAGATCTGCATCTGACTAGTTCTTGATCTCTGCAGGGACGCCGATGCCGATCTCCCGGCCAACTTCCAGGCCCTGGATGAGGGCACCCAGGGTCTCATCCCGACCTCCTCCGCCAGCGGGACGAGGCCCGCCGCGAGCTTGACCAGGCGCAGACGGATCGGGTCGTCATCCGTGGCCAGCTCTCCAACGCCGACACCAGGGTCTCCAGTAAGTTTTCCTGGCCATACCTCTTTCCATGATCACCTCCAGTTTCTTGTTCTAACTTCTTCCTTCTTAGACCTGGGGGCGCAGGTCCAGACCCTTCTTGATGCTTCCCGAGTCGCCATAGACTCGGTGAACGCTTGGGGGAGCACCGTCATTGCACGCCTGCGGAACATCCCCGCCCGCGTCAAGGAGGTCGCCGGCTTCAGAGTTCACGAGGGCGCCGCCAGGGCCATCACCGTGGTGTCCACCATGTCTGGGGCGGACTACCAGCAGTGGGAGCCGGTCTTCCCTGAGTGGGGTGCAGTGCGGGAGGACTTCGAGGAGCTCATCGATGATCTACCCTACGTCGCCGACGCCATCGTCAACGATGCTAGCCTGGACGGGGTCGTCGGCAACTTCTTCGGCGATGAGTCAGACTCGGTTGTAGCAATTAACAGCCTATCTGGCTCCTTGTAAATATAATCAATGGACGGGCCTCCTCCCCTTTTGCTTCTGTTCTTGTGTTATTCTGATCTTCCTTTATTCTTCTCACACCAATTTGCGCTCGCTCACTGAACGAACTGATGCGTCCTCACGTTTAGAAAAACTGACCACCAAGAACTCCGATAATCCAAAAAAAAACACCACACAATATCAAATTCAAACTTATGCGTACGGAGTGTACTTTTGATCTGAGGGCGATACATGTTGCATCGGCCACGGAAGCACCTGAACGTGTTCCATTACGATCAAGCCCTTCTTTATTTCCGTACTAAAGGCGATACTTTTCTGTATCGGCTATGTTTGAAACCAACTGATCCTTGGTGCAATCGGCTATGCATCTACTCACACACTCGGGTAGTATTTCTTCAGATATTTGCCATTAAGCGCACTGAAAAATTCTTCTCCTTCCAATGTTTCCAAAATGTATGCATTCCCAGGAACACATCTGCTGATCTTATACGGCCCTTCCCATGTTGGGGACCACTTGCCGAATTTGGGATATTTAGTTCCTATCGGCAGAACCAGTTTCCACACCAGGTCCCCTTGGTCAAAAGTCTTGGCCTTGACCTTCTTATCGTACCATCGGCCCACTCTAGCCTTATTGGCCTCAATATTTATGAGAGCATTCAGCCAATGTCCAGCCAGATCTTCCAACTCATCTTTCATTAATGCAATATAGTCAACAGCCGTTAACTGATCCTGAAACGTGACCTGTCTGGAACCAAGCCTAGTCTCCCAGGGAAGAACAGTCTCATGCCCATATACTAGCTGATACGGAGACACCTTGGTAGCCCCATGGCAGGACATTTTGTAAGCCCACAAAGCTTCATTAGGAGTAGTGTGCCACTTCTTTGGTTGTTCGTCAATGTTCCTCTTAATCAATTTAATAATCTCTTTATTGGAAGCTTCTGCTTGACCATTGGCTTGGGCATAATATGGAGAAGAATTCAACAGTTTAATTCTCATGCTCGCGCCAAATTCTCCAAACTCCTCTGAAATAAACATACTACCTTGATCAGTTGTAATAGTTTGTGGAGTACCAAACCGATAGATAATATGTTCCTTCACGAACTCAATCATCTCTTTGGATGTCACAGTTTTCAGAGAAATTGCTTCAACCCACTTGGTGAAATAATCTGTTGCCACTAGTATGAATTTGTGATTCTTGCTAGATGGCGGATAAATCTGTCCAATCAAATCAATTCCCCATCCTCTAAATGGCCATGGCTTAATAATGGGATTCATAGCCGATGCCAGTGCTCTTTGCACATTACTAAATTTCTGACACTCTTGACACCCTTTATAATAAGTGAAGCAATCTTCCAACATGGTTGGCCAAAAGTATCCATTTCTCCTGATCATCCACTTCATCTTATATGCCGATTGATGCGAGCCACAAACACCTTTATGTATTTCCCCCATCAAGACTTTAGCCTCTTCCTTGTCAAGGCATCTAAGCAAAACACCATCAATCATCCGGTAATACAATTCTTCCTCAAGCAACACATACTTAGTCGCTTGAAATCTAACTCTTCGCCTTACTTTCTTGGAGGGATCTTCCAAATAATCCACGATCTCTTTCCTCCAATCATCAACAGGTAATTCCAGAGCCATCACACCCTCTATCGGCCGATAACCAGAAGCGTGCTGCGCCAGCCTATTGGCATCACCATTATAAAACTTGGGAACATGCTCTATAGTCACCTTCTTGAATTCTTTCAGCAATCGGCAACACTCCTCATGATAAACCCGTAGAATATCATCTTTGCATTCATATATACCGATCAACTTATTGACCACCAGCATGGAATCCCCAAATATCTCTACTGCATCGGCCCCAATTTCTTGCAATAGCCAAATCCATTTGAGCAAAGCTTGGTACTCAGCTTGATTGTTAGTAGCAGTTGCTTCTATTGGAAAAGACAATTCAAATATTGCCCCCTGAGGTGATACCAAAACAATGCCAATACCAGATCCAGCTCCACACGATGAACCATCAAAGAACAATGTCCACGGAACTAGATCAACAAACCCCAATTCTAGCCCGCAATGCTGAACAACAAAATCGGCCATGACTTATCGCTTGACCGCTTTAGCCGATTCATACCTCAGATCAAACTCTGACAAGGCCAAAATCCACTTTCTGATTCTCCCATTCAAAATCAGCAGTGAGAGCATGTATTTAATCACATCATCTTTGCTCACCACAACACACTCAGTCGATAATAAATAATGTCTAAGCTTGGTACAAGAAAAGTATAAGCAAAGACATAATCTTTCAACAGGAGAATACCTAGTTTCAGCATCCAAGAGTCTTCTGCTGACAAACTATATCACACGTTCTTTTCCCTCGAACTCTTGAATAAGGGCCGATCCGATAGCATGCTCCTCAGCCGATAAATATAATTTAAACGGCTTGTGCTTTTGTGGTGAAACCAACACAGGAGGCGATGTTAGATACTGCTTGATTTCATCCAACGCCTTTTGCTGTGCTTCTCCCCATACAAATTTCTGATCGGCCTTCAACTTCAACAAAGAACTGAACGGCTGAATTTTACCGGATAGATTAGCAATAAATCTCCGAATAAAATTGATCTTGCCGATCAGTGATTGAAGTTCAAATTTTATTTCTGGAGCCACTACCTTGTTAATGGCTATGATAGTCTTCTGACTAATCTCGATTCCTCTTTCATGAACCATAAACCCAAGGAACTGTCCAGCCGACACACCAAATGCACACTTTTTAGGATTCATCTTTAATCCATGCTTTCTAGTGCACTCCAAAGCTTTGCGTAAGTCGGCTAAATGTTCTTGATGCCCTTTGGACTTTACCACAACATCATCAATATATATTTCCACAATCTTGCCAATGATCTCATGGAAAATATAATTCATGGCCCTCTGGTATGTTGCTCCGGCATTTTTCAATCCAAAAGTCATGACGATCCGTTCGAACAAACCAACATGTCCTAGGCATCTGAATGCAGTTTTATGAATATCTTCCTCAGCCATGAATAACTGATTGTATCCAGCATTCTCATCCATAAAACTGATTACCTTGTGCCCTGCAACAGTATCTACCAACATATCGGCAACTGGCATCGGGTAACCATCCATTGGCATAGCTTTGTTGAGATTCCTGAAGTCAATGCATACACGCAGCTTTCCATTCTTCTTGTATACAGGAACCACATTAGATATCCATTCAGCATATCTACACTGCCTGATGAACTTTGCCTCTATTAACCTTGTGATCTCGGCCTTTTATATCTGGTAAAACCTTAGGATTGCATCGTCTTGCACCCTGCTGAAATGGCTGATACCCAGGTTTAATAGGCAACCGTCGCTCAACAATAGATCGATCCAAACCAGGCATCTCATAATACTCCCAAGCAAAACAATCTTTATATTCCTTCAACAGCTTTACTAACTCTTGTTTATACTCAGGATCAAACTTGGCACTAATAAACGTCGGCCTTGGCCAATCTCCATCTCCAATATCTAATTCTTCCGAAGCATCAGCTGACGTGAACCCATGCCCCAGTTTCCCTTCATCATCAAGGAACTCATCCATTAGGAACGGTTCGGGAAACCTACTGCTTGGATCGGTGGAAGCATGGTAACCATGTTAACAGGTGCAGCCGATGACCCTGAATCTTGCTTATCATTAGCTTTTGGCTTGATGCGTCAAACCTCTGACCTGACTCCTTTCTTCTTGGGAGTCTCCTTCCTCTCTTCTTCCAGCACCTCTGTCTGACGCAGCCTCTGAACTCGCCTTTTCTGTGATCTGGTCAAACCGGCTGGAAACCATCGAGGCTGATCAATATTATCATGAACAGGCTCTCTTTTCGGATCCCTACGATTTGGGTACTCATTTGAAACTGGAGTATCAGCAGTCTGTTCAACCTGCTCATTGGCAGAAATCCTCCCTCCTACAGGATCACGTAGCATGGTCCTGCCCAAGGGATGCGTCTATCATCACCCCTTTCCCTGATGATCAGCCCACGAGGCTTCTGGTTGAATCGTGGTTTCTTGTGCGATCGGTCTTCACTGTAGAAACCGTTGCACTCCGAACAATTATCCACTCTGTCCTTCATGGCATCGTGCAGCTTCCTCTCTGTACTGTCGCCTCTCCTGAACACGCTGGAATTTGTTCGGCAACATCCGGGACGTGACCTTCTTCTTTGGTGCCGCAGATTCTTCTCTTTCTTGCGGCTCCTTGCCCTTGGCTTCATCGGCCGATATCTGAGCTTTAGGTTCAATAGCTCCAGACTCCTTGGCCGATTGTGATGTGAGCACCTTGGTTTGCAATGCGTTCCGCTTTCCTCCAACGTCCACCATGTTAGTAGGGAACGGGTGCCCATCGATCTTTATTGGCTTCTTGGGTGCCTCAATCTTGAGCCTACCCTACTCTATAGCCGATTGTATCTGCTGATGAAATACTTTGCACTCATTTGTCTCACGAGACATTGCATTGTGCCACTTGCAGTACTTGATGTTTTTCAGCTCCTGATCTGTTGGGATCTGGTGATATGGCTTCAGCTTAATTTGACCATCTGATAACAACAGATCAAAGATCTTGTCAGCCTTGGTAATATCAAACCCATACTTCTCGGGTTCCTTGTTGCCAAACGGGCATGAGATCGGCTTCTTGTTGTTCTGAACCCACTCAGCCCATCCCACCATCTGGTCATCATCAGAGTCGGAGGAATCTGAGCAATCAACAAAATTAACTTTCTTCTGAAAGTTGCTTCTCTTCTGCTCATATGGTTTGATCTCCCCCATCATCCTATGGGCCATTTGACAGATGCTGTAGAACTCTTGGGAAGCGTACTTCTCCTTGATGTGTGGCAAGAGTCCTTGGAAAGCAACTTCTGCAAGCTTCTGATCAGACAGAACCAAACTGAAGCACCGGTTCTTGACATCTCTGAACCTCTGAATGAAAGCAGCGACCGATTCATCATTTCTTTGTCTCAGACTGATCAAATCGGTCAGCTTCATCTCATGTACGCCAGAGTAGAAGAACTGGTGGAACTGTTTCTCTAGATCGGCTCAGAATATTATGGAGTTGGCTGGTAACATTGTAAATCATGTAAAGGCCGATCCCAAGAGAGATATAGAGAACAGATGCACTTTCAACGCGTCGTTCTATGCTGCTTCTCCACACTGCATGATGAATCTGTTGATGTGCTCTACTGTGGAAACTACCCCCTGTCCAGAAAACTTGGTGAAATCTGAAAGCTTGTACTTGTGGGGCAGAGGTAGTTGATCATACACAGCTGGATATGGAGTTCTGTACATCAAATTCTGCTGCTTTGGCTTTAAGCCAAACTGATCTCTTGTCACTTCAGCAATCTTAGTTGTCCAGTCAATTTGTTGACCAGCGGCTGATGTTGACTGTGACACTGGTGAAGCCATCGACAAGGCTGCCGATGCCGGTTGTGTACTGGGTATAATCATCGGGTGAGCAGCCGATGCAGCCCTCGCGACATGCTGAGCGACTTGACTGGATGGTGGCCGGTAGAGGACCATCTCATTGCCATAACTAGCCTGCGCTGACCCCTGATTAGGTTGTTGCTGTGCCACAGGATGTATGTTGGGCACATTCACATGACGCACAAAGCCGGTCATAGGATCATGGAATACCCAAGTAATTCTATTAGCATGAGGAAGTCTGGTCATAAGGACCTCTGTAGGAGATTTGGGTTGTATCTTCATCGCCAGATTCTGCTGTTGAGGTGTCGACCCAGAAGCCGACATGTTGCTTGGACTTGCTGGCGATGGCGCTGACACAGCTATAACCGACGGCTGTGGTGCCGGCGCGGCGTCTGGAGATTGGGTTGGCTGTGAAGCCGACGCATTAACTTGTTGATTCATCGGCTGTGAAGCCGATGAGCTTGGTTGCCCTGCTGCAGACGACACCATGTACCGGGCATACCATAACCAGTAGCAGGATTCCACCCAATCGGGAACCCTGTCATGAAGCTTCCTTGTGCATGTGTAGCCATTGGCGTGGAGCTGGTATACACAGGAGAGAACTGGGATGACGCTGCTGTACTAATCGGCTGTGTAGCCCCATTGTCTCCCTCTGCCTGAGCTCGAGGGTCAATCAAAGGTGTTACAGTAGCCGATCCAGTAAGGGAAAAAACCATCTGACTAGCCTGCTGATAGGCTGGTCCCATAAAGCCAGGCAATCCCCCATCTTACAGCGTCTTGAGCACAGCATTGTGAACAGAATTGCTGATCTGCCTGAGCTTGAGGGTCAATCAAATGGTTTATGAAAGCCTACCCGATTGCTTGATTCATCATATGCACCATCCTGTCTTCTTTCTGTGTTTCATCATAGGGTGGAGGAGTAGGGAAATCATACTTCTTGAACACCTCTCCACTCCTATATGTACTGTGGGATAGAAGGCACCGCTGCTCAAAAGCTTCAATAGCTGCCTTGAGTTCTGCTTTTTGCTCTTCCTTCAATTTGACCTTGCCGATCAGGATCTGGTTTCCTGTAGAAACCTTGTCCTTCTGTTCAGATGTCATCTTGATGCTTCTGGTCCCACCAGGCGTGCCAAAAGATGTGTTGACGCAAAACGATCACACACCAAAGCCCGAGAGCCCCGTACGCCAAGCTCGGACTGCATTTGATTCAAACTAAAGCGTGCCAGTCAATTTGACCTGTAAATTGACAAGGAAACAGCAAACCGTCAAATACGAGAGCGTATCGGTTGGATTTCCGAATAACTCTCACGCAGCGTATCGGCAAGGATATGCTGATACAGATAACGACAAAGATCGGGTATAAAGAGCGTATATTAAAAGCGATCTACAGGGAATCGGCAAGAAACTGCCGATACCGGTATGCAACTAGACGGCTAGATCTAGAGCCGACACGTGCCAGATAACAATGTGCAAACCCACGAATGTTTGGATCTGAACAAAGCTAAGCTTGTAACTAATCTAACCAGCTTTACAGGATTTATCTTGATAAACAGAGAGCTTACAGCCGATTAACACAAGTTACTAAGCCGGGTAAATTGTGAATAGATCCAAACGAGAAAATAGCGATGCGCCCGAGATCAAAGCTTAGATAAATTCGATAACTTTTGAATAGATCTGAACAAAGCCACAGCGATGCGCCCGGAAGCTAAAGCTCAGATTTACTCGGTAAACAAAGACTTACCAGCAAACCAAGTCGCTCGAATGTGAGGCGTCCTTGATCAGCTTGAAAGAACTCGCAAAAAAGGAAAACGGCGAAGTTGCCGACAAAAATGTAAATTGCAAGTAGTAAAGTTTTTGTTTGTTGGATGTGTATCAATCTTTTACAATGGCCAGGGGTTCATATTTATACCCCACGCTAACACAATCCTAGCCGATCATGGCGAAGCACGACTCTATTCTAGAAAATAAAACTAATTCTAAAACATGATAACCCTGCCAAACCAAAGTCAAAATATCTGGCCAACTCCACTTCCCTCGGTCAACAAGATTTCCATCGGTGACGTACGATCGCCCTTCCAAATCCACCGTTCGCTCTATACAGAACATTTTCTCCTTTGCAACACTCTTCCTTGACACGTGTCAAAATCCGGTGTCAACATCTAAACATTCTGAAATTATACTCCAAATCTGCTTAGAGACAACACATTCAAAGAAAAGGTGATGAGCAGATTCATCCTCTGTACAAAAAAGACAGCTAACATCATCAAGCTTCTTTCTAATACTCAGGTTGTCCCTAGTCAAAAGCTTATTTTTGGCTAACAACCAAAGGAAAAAATGAACTCGAGGAGGGATTTTCAGAGACCAAACTGTAGAGACATGCACAGGAACCACACCTCTAAAGTTAATGATTTTATAAAGGGACTAAGAATTGTATATGCCATTAGAAGAAAAACACCAAATCATGGTATCTTCTTCAAAAGAAAAGGGAGAGTAAGTAAACAGGGATACTTGATAAGCAAGTCTTAATGAGCAACACACTAGCAGCAGAAGAGAGAAGCCTCCCTCTCCAGCTAGCTATTTTCTTAATAGTTTTGTCTATCAAAGGCTGAACCTCTTCCCTTTTAAGATGGAACTCCTAGGTATTTTAAAGGAAAGGAGCCTATAGGACACCCAAACAAATGAGAAATATAATGGGCCTCCTCTAAAACCAGGTTCATAGGAACTATCTCACTCTTGTGGAAGTTAATTCTCGTACCAAAAAATTGCTCAAACAAGCAGAGACAAATTTTTAGATTTCTAAGACAGTGTCACACCAGGTTTTTAAAAGAAAACCGAATGCCTAACTATATGTATGCCAGGATCAAGTTTCATACATATAGTGATGTCATAATGGCATAATGAGCAACAATGTCACATAAAAGAGACAACGATAAAAAGGTCTATCAGAGATCCACAGCTTCAACTGGAAACAACGGCTCCACACTTCACAGTCAATCGACCGGGGGTTGCATGCGCCTAGAACTCAGCAACATCTTCAACAGACTTCAAGCAACTTTCTCTTCTCTGACCAGTGTGGTTATAGCAAGGGTAAGCATATGTCGTACTCAGCAAGTATATTGGAAAATAAATGACATGCAAGGCTAAAATCAAGGAATAAGGCTGGCTGAATAAGAAGTAAGCATTTTAATTAACAATTGAGCATTAAAAACTATTTACTAATCATGTATGAAACCATCCCACATTTATAAAAAAGTAGATATCTGAGTAATAAATAAATCTTGGAACAATTAAACAATTGAATTAACACAATGATTTCAATTAAGTAGACATGTGAGGGTCCGAGCCGCTCTTGACCGTGAGCACGGCTGATATATCAGTTTTCACTCTGCAGAGGTTGCACACTTTCACCACAAGTCGCGTAAAAGTTCAAAAGAACTTTGGACCCAACCATGCTATGCTAGCTAGGCACAATACCACACTTCCTTAGGTGTGATTGCATAGGGACGCTACGAGGCCTTTACAAAGACTCCCTAACAAGTAGTAGCCCGCTAAGGTTTCAGCCACTAGGCGAGTGTACCTCCCCCAAGACGTGACAGAAACCAAACAAATGAGTACACCCTTGGCAGGCAGCGTACCATTCTTAAACCTAGTCCCCCCTCTTGCGCCTTTCGGTAAGCTACTAATAAGCTAGAGACATCTAATTAATCAGCCAAGACCAGAGCCATGTAGTCCTTCTGGTTGCGCTGTTTTCCCGGGTGGTCGCTACATGGTTGATTTTAGTCAAGTTCACAAATTCATCATATTGTTCCAAAAGTGTATAGAATATAGCATTATGTCTCAAGTATCATTATTGTAAACCACCAATAACCATTGTTCAGCAGCTAAGCAAACTACCCGAAAGATTTTAGAAAAGAAACCCGGCTATTCAAGGACAAGGATAATCAATAAGGTTGATAGGTACCCATCAATTGAATGCATGCAAGCGTAAAATAAATGTTATTGGGACAAAACATGATCAAGGAATATACATGCCTTAAATCCACATAATAACTGCTCAGAGTCTTCAATTCTTGTTCTTGCATCTTGATCTTCATCTTCACAGCTCTCGAACTGCGTTCCTTCTACTCGT
The DNA here is from genome assembly GCF_016808335.1 of Panicum virgatum. NCBI lineage: Eukaryota > Viridiplantae > Streptophyta > Magnoliopsida > Poales > Poaceae > Panicum > Panicum virgatum. The sequence continues at coordinate 11,580,282 of NC_053152.1, forward strand.
GACAAGCATCGGTACAAACATACAAGAAACAAGCAAAACAAACCCAACTAAGACCAGAGCACTAAACAAAAGAAAAGCATAAGAAGCGCACTAAAGGATAAGGCTCGAAGCTACGATCGCAAGAGCACAAGAAACGCTGAAATCAAAGATACGGATGAAAAGACACAGATATCGAATGATTTATATTATAACAGAAAAGAAAACTATAAGCTGGATTTATTTTATTAATAAAAACACATGTAAAAAGGATAATCTAATTAGCTCAATTTAATTTATATTTGTAAAGACGAAGTAAACTTAGTCATATTTTATTTATCAAATTTCAGTATAAATTAAGCCAGTTAACTATTTAACTAGCAAATAAAATACAAGCATGTGAGAATATTTAAGCGTGAAACTTTATGAATCGTGGTTTGGACTAAACAAGTTACATTAAAAGAAACATTTATATTGGCATTAATCAATTTAATAGTGATTACGAAAACCGGGGTACAATTCTAATTAGTTTTTAATTAGAAGAGCTAGTTCAAATAAGTATTAATCAAATTTGATTCTAAATTCAGTTATAAAATCCGAGCTACGAAAAAAGTATACTACTAGGCTATAGCTTGCTAAACCAAAACTAACACAATGAGCGAACTAAAACGGAGCTAAAATGGGAAAACTAAAAAAACGGAGCTAAAATAGGAAAACTAAGAAAGCTTTTATACCATACTTGCGCTGAGATGCACCGTGGTGGCCGGAAACCGTCCCAGAGGAGACGGCGGGGAACTGTTCTGCGAGATCATGGGTGGCGACTATATGTTCGTGATTCTGCACCTTGGCGAGCGCGTCGAGGCGCGCAGCAGGTGCCAGCAGGGCTGGCTCGATCTTCGTGCTCGAGTGAAACGTGCACATGAAATGGTTGGTCTGCTCTTCGGCATGCAGACCTGGCGGCGGTGTTGTTGTTCCATGCAGGGGCAAGGGGGCGCCAGGAGACATGGGGGACCGGCCCAGCACCAGCAATGGGCGACGCTGCTCCCTCGTGCGTTTGGCGACAGGTGGCTGCAGGGGGGCGACGGCACGCAGGGCGCTGGGCGCTGGGCGCATCCACACGCAGCAGCAGGGGGAAGGCGAGGACCTGGGCGTACAGGAAGGGGGCGAGGGGAGGCCTAGGGCCGGCGCTACAGGGGAAGGTCGCGAGGAGATCGAACGCTTGTGATTTATAGGGCTGGGGCAACCGGTTTGTGTGTTGCGCACGAGCAGAATCTGGCGTGCAACGCTAGAGCTCAGTTTCAGTCCAGGTTGTTCACGGTGCAAAGGAGATGGGGGCTGGCTAGCATTGTTAACAGAGAAGGAAGCGAGAAGGAAAAAGAAAAGAAATCGGACTCGCAGGGCAGCTAGGCTCAGCGACAGATAGAAAGCTAGAGGAATTTTGGTCCGGGAATGGAAGGAAAAGGAAGAAAGAAAAAGGATAAAAAAAATGAGAGAGGAATTAAAGGGAAAAAGACAAGGAATTTAATCCTAAAAAATTTTAGGATAAAAAAACCTCAGAGACTGTATACGAGAAATCCAAATAAAATATTTGAATCTTGTGAAAAAGATTCTAGAATTTTCCATCAATTGGATTTAGCTCCAGGGAAAAGTGAGAATAAGTGCCAGAAATTTTGAAAAATTCTTAAAATATTCAAAAGATGGTTAATTATATTTGAAAATCTATTCACAGACAGGAATACTCACAAACCGAGAAAAGGATAGTATCATCAGCATACTGCAACAAAATTATTCCATTAGGGACAAAATCTGCAAGAAGCCCTTTAATCAAACCTTTTTCAGCAGCCTTAGCTAACATCCTAGTCAAGACATCTACCACTAGATTGAATAAAAGGGGGATATGGGATCACCTTATCTTAGCCTTTTCCCAGGACTAAAGAAAGAGCTCTCTTCCCCATTCAAATTTACCCCTACAGAACCGCCTTTCACTAAAAGTTCCATCCAATTTATCCAAATGGGATTGAACTTCCTAGATTTTAGAACTTCAAAAAGAAAGTCCCAGCTAACTCTATCATAGGCCTTTTCATAATCCAACTTGAGAATCACCCCAGGTTTTTTAGAAGAATGCATACTGTGCACTAACTCATGAGCAACTACAACACTCTCTAAAATATATCTACTCTTGATAAAGGCACTTTGATTGGTAGCCACCAGTCTCGAGCACACTTTACTGAACCTTAAGTTCAGGACTTTAGAGAAAATTTTAAAGCTACAGTTAATTAAGCTAATGGGCCTAAAAAATTCATGTTGTCAGCATTGTCTACTTTAGGAATCAGAGTCAAATAGCAAAGTTCAGTCTTCGAAGGCTTAGTTCACCCTTATTAAAATTTAAGAACATCTTTACAATGTCATCTTTAATCAAATCCCAGAATGGGAAGAGAAGAAGAGAAGAAGCGGGAGCTTCTATGGGCTGAAATTGTTTGAGCATGAGTCTTTTAAGGGTTATCTTATCTTAAATAAATTCGTTTGGTTCAAGATTATTTTTGAGAAAAAGGATTAGAGTCGCACTGTCGGACATATAGGGCCCATGAAACCAGAAGGCGCAGTTTCGGGGGATCTATTCATCGCGCGCGCGATTTCCGGCCATCACGTCGCAGACGTGGCGGCGGAGGCGGAGGCGGGAGCGGCGAGAGTGGTGGAGGGCAGCGGGAGCAGCGCCAGAGTAGGGAGGCCGGGGAGCAGCGGCGGATGCGGCGGGAGCGGTGGCGGCGGCGACCGGAGCGACGACGGAGGCGGCGGGAGCGGCGGAGGAGGGCATCGGGAGCGGCGGGAGCGGTGGTGGAGGGCGGCGGGAGTGGCGCCGGAGCCGGAGGAGTCATGGGAGCAACGCTTCTGCGATTGGAGCGTTAAAAATTGCTGATGCGATGAATAGATCCCACTGCAGTTTCCCTTTGTTCATGCCTTGCTGGATTAAACCCATCCAAGCCCAAACCAAACATACAGGTCGCCCTGCACGAGCCAAGAAGGCTGGCCCAACCCAGCCCAAGGATGCTTCCAGAGCCTCCATGAGCTCTCCGCTGCCACCGACATGCCCATCGTTAAACAACCAGAAACGCCTAGAAAACGTCGCGATCACCCCTCAATCGTCTCCCACGTCGCGCCTATAAATTGCTCGCCATCCGCCACTCCCTTGGCCCAGCATCTATCTATCCGCACGAGCACCAGCTAGAGATTTAAGCAAACAAACAATCCACCAAACGCACGAGCGATCAAGCACGCACTTGGATCAAGCTGATCATAGCAATGGCTGCTGCGTCAAGGAAGGCGTCGGATTCCGGAGCCGACGTCCTCGCGTCTGCGGCGGTGGTGGTGGCGCTGGCGCTGCGGGCGCAGGCCGCGCCCGCCGCGGCGCTGGTGCCGTACGGGCGCGGACTGGCGTTGGACCTGCTCGACGACCCGTTCCGGGTGCTCGAGCAGTCGCCGTTCTCGGCCGCCTCGGCGGCGCCGAGCCGGGTGGCGGGCGGCGCCGAGGCGGGGGTGGCGCTGGCGCGGTGCGACTGGAAGGAGACCCCCGACGCGCACGTCATCTCGGTGGACGTGCCCGGCGTGCGGCGGCAGGACGTGAGGGTCGAGGTGGAGGAGGGCAGCCGGGTGCTCCGCGTCTCCGGCGAGCGGCGGGCGGAGGAGAGGGAGGGCGAGCGGTGGCACCGCGCCGAGCGCGCCGCGGGGCGGTTCTGGCGCCGGTTCCGGATGCCCGCCGGCGCCGACGTCGACCGCGTCGCGGCCAGGCTGGAGGCCGTGCTCACCGTCACCGTGCCCGAGGTCGCCGGGCACCGCGGGCGGGAGCCGCGCGTCATCAGCATTGCCGGCGGCGACGAGGGCGGCGCGGAGGCGGCTGAGGTCAGGGCGTCCAAGGCCCAGATGTGATCGTGAATTCCTGACGAGGCGTACGTTTTGCTTCGCGACGGTCCCCACTGCTACCAGTGGTGTGTTCGCGTCTTGGCGTTGACCGTGGTGTGTGTTTGTTGTGTACACGTGTACGATCATCTTGTCCACCAACCGTTGGATCAAAGACCTAATGAATAGCCCGAGCATAAGACGATGATCTACTCCGTCTTAAAAATAAATCATCTTAGAAATTCTAAAATAAATTAATAAAAAATAAAATAATTGCATCTATCCTAACGGTTTGTCCTAAATGATTTTTCCATGCAAATGAACTTTCTAAATGGGTAAAAGGATACTACCTCCGTCCCCCCAAAATATAAGTATTTTTTAATTTTTGCTGATCATGATTGACTATTTATCGAATAAGACAAATGGTCAAACATGATCAGCAGAAGTCAATAAATATTTATATTTTGGGACGGAGCGAGTATGTTTTTTAGATAAATTTTGAAACTTAGAATAATTTATTTGTTTGAACGGAGGGAGTAAGTTTTATGATACTGATCAGTTTATTGGCATCCTCAATGTTCCACGCGAATGGGGAATCCAACGCTACTTAAAAATAAATTGTAAAATACCAATTTTTTCGAGAGGCGGTTCAAAAAGTAGGGTGGGTGCCTATCTCTGGAAATACTCCTTCCGTCCCAGAAATGAAATTCTCACACATCGAGGTTAGATTTTTAGGGATGTGAACGCATGTATCCGCGGTGTTTGGTTTCTACAGTGATTTTTAGGCACATGTTTTCTGAGAAGAAAATCTCGAATGCATGGAGTACTAAATGAAGTCTATTTGCAAAACTTTTTCAGAGATAGATGTAACTTTTCGAGACGAATCTAATGGTGATAATTAATTGATCATTTGCTACAGTGATGCTACAATAATCATCCTCTAATCACGCGGTCAAAGGTCTCATTAGATTTGTCTCGCGATTTACACAGGGTTCTGGAAGTGATTTTATAATTAGACTTTATTTTATACTCTAAATTAGTGGTTAAATGGCCAAAAAGTTTACACCCAAACCAACACACGGCCGACCAGACGGTAATCATTGCATCTGCTCAACATGGCCAATGCATCGGGATAATTCTTCGCAGCAAAGCCAACACAGTGGCCAATGCACATTAGGTAATGTGTGGCCAATGCACATTAGGTAATGTGGGGCAATAACTGCCACACAATATACGCATCCACATTTCAGAATTGGCATTTCAGAATTGGAAGTACTCCGTGCTTGAGGCTGACCGCTACCTCGGGCTGGCCCCACCTCGTCTGGTGCCGTTGCTTCACGACGGCTACCGGCACTGCAACTACTTAGATCGGCTTAACAGCACTGACCAACACAATGTCCAGTCAAAGAAACGATGCACCCGGTGCCTCCGGCACTGGTTCCGTCTTAGGTACATACTGAACTATATCTGATTTATTATTTTATTCATGTTTATTAGTGAGATTAACATGAACACAAGCACATATTTTGTCTTCCCAAAATCACTAATTTATGTCATGAAATTGATAATAATATTTGCAATTAAAATACACCAAAAACTACCAATATTTCTAACAATGAACTTCGAGAAAGTACCCTTCCCGGGAATAAAAATCTACAAGAAGTGGAGGGCATTGGCCTCATTGTTGCATGGTTCTACACAGCTCCATGGTTTCTTTTTTCCTCTTTGTGAAGAACTTTGAAAGTTGAATGCAAAATAAGGTCAAAATACTAAATCGTTATAACACTGAGCCCTATTTGGCCCAACCTCATTAGTGTTGGATGGGCCATAACTTTTGTGGTTAGCTAGAGGAAATGATGAGTGGGATATGCATTCTCTTTTCCATTGTAGTCACAATATAGCTTTTCACCACAATATATATCACGTCAGGCCAGCAACAATACATGGCTCTCCCCATCAATGTCGTAATGCAGAAATTTGACATTTTGCTTCTTCTTTCCATCCCTTCATCAATTTAAGAGTTTCAAACTTTAGAAACAATACAGTACATCATTTATTTAAGGTGAGAACACTAGTATACCAGCAAAAACTCCACTACTTATGGTGTGTGGTTATTGATACCGCTCATAAAGTGAAATGTTTCCACATTTGTCAGGGCAAATGACCGGCCCTTGGGAAGGATCAGCTTTCCAAAGGAGTGTCATAAGACAATCACAATCGTCATTTTCTCTGCTCTCCAAATAATAAACATCTCTAGCAAATTCAACTATGAAGGTCATATCCTTAATATTTACATCAGCCTGCAAAGTGAAACAGCAAATAGCTATGTATAAGTTATATTTCCATGCAGTCAAATCTAGATAAAAATGAGTGTGTACTCCATAGAGTCCACTCTCAACAATTTTGTGTGCATGCCACTGAAATTTGTGTGTCCGCGTGCCCGCGCGTGTAACACTGGAATGTCCAGGGAAGTAGCACACACAAATTCCAGCAGCATGCGCACATATAGCAACTTTCACACACAAAATCGTGAACTCTAAATTGTGTACGGACAAGTTCAATTTTCAAAAAGTAAATAAGGCCTAGAGTGTTGGAATTTATGGACTTGGCCCATTTAATTTTATTAGCAATAAAAGAATTAAAAGCCCACTAATAAATGCTAGGGAATCAAATGCTTAATCATATATGGGATTTGAGGAGGATCCCAACCGACTAAAATGGTGGACCTTGTGTATATCCCTGTATGGACATTTAATTTCATTGGCTTGCTTGCCTCGCCGGGCCGTGCTGGGCCAAGGACGAGGGCGTGGCATGGCCGGGCGGTGCAGTGCGACGTGCTGAGATGAGAAAAGCTTTTGATATTGAATGCAATTATTCTGAGACATTAAATGTTGACATTTATAGGTGAGTGATGACCAAAAATTAACCATTAACCTTGGCTGTTAATTGTGATTCATGGCACCAATAACTGATTCTCCTCAAATCCCCCCATTAGAGTGTGCATAGGAGACCTCTCCTTTCTCCCTCAGTTGCTCTCTGCATTCCCATCCCTTGCTCTGCGCACACAGTACTGGTGAGGGCAGGCCTCTGGAACCTCTGCACGCTGAAGATCCTGCTTGAGAGTGCGGGCAATCAGGTTTTTGGGGAGCATCTTCACGTGACTGCTCGCTTGCTTCTCGAATGACTACGTCCTCTACATCCCGGTGGCCATATCTGTGTTCCCCAAGTGAACATTAAGATCGTCTCGACTACTTCCCGATGGCCGTCTGCACTGCAACGACTTAGATCGGATACATCGAACAGCACTGACTAACACAATGTCCAATCATGCGAACGACGCACCCGGTACCTCCGGCACTGGTTCCGTCTTGGGGTACATACTGAACCATATCTGGTTTATTATTTTGTTCATGTTTATTAGTGAGATTAACATGAACACAAGCACATATTTTGTCTTCCCAAAATTACTAATTTATGTCATGAAATTGATAATAATATTTGAAATTAAAATACACCAAAACTGCCAATATTTTTAACAATGACTTCGAGAATGTACCCTTCCCGGGAATAAAAAACGACAAGAAATGGAGGGCATTAGCCTCAGTGTTGCATGGTTCTACACAGCTCCATGGTTTCTTTATCGTCTTTGTGAAGAACCTAGAAAGTTGAATGCAAAATACGATCAAAACACTAAATTGTTATAACACTGAGCCCTATTTTGCCCAACCTCAATAGTGTTGGATGGGTCATAACTTTTGTAGTTAGCTAGAGGAAATGATGAGTGGGATATGCATTCTCTTTTCCATTGTAGTCACAATAGAGCTTTTCACCACAAGCTATATCACGACAGGCCACCAACAATACATGGCTCTCCCCATCAATGTCGTTACGCACAAATTTGACATTTTGCATCTACTTTCCATCCCTTCATCGATTTAAGAGTTTCAAACTTTAGAAACATTACAGTACAACATCCTTTATTTAAGGTTAGAACAGTAGGATACCAACAAAAACTCCACTACTTACGGTGTGTGGTTATTGATGCCGCTCATAAAGCGAGAAATGTTTCCACGTTTGTCAGGGCAAGGATCATCTGTCCAAAGGAGTGTCATAAGACAGTCACAATCGTCGTTTTCTCTGTTCTCCAAATAATCAACATCTCCAGCAAATTCAGCTATGAAGGTCATATCCTTAATATTTGCATCAGCCAGCACTGTGAAACTGCAAATAGCTATATATAAGTGTTATTTCCAAGTAGTCAAATCTAGATAAATACGTGTGTGCACTCCATAGAGTCCACTCAACAATTTTGTGTGCATGCCACCAAGATTTGTGTGTCCGCGCGGTGCCACCGCACGTGTAACACTAGAATGTCCAGGGAAGTAGCACAGACACACAAATTCCAGCAGCATGCATGCGCACAAATAGCAACTCTCAGGCACAAAACTATGAACTCTAAATTGTGTACGGACAAGTTCAATTTTCAAAACGTAAATAAGTAAGTGCCATGAGTGTTGGAATTTATGGGCTTGGCCCATTTAATTTCATAAGCAATAAAAGAATTAAAAGCCCACTAGAAAATGTTAGGGAATCAAATGCTTAATCACATATGATGATTTGAGGACGATCTCAACCGACTTAAATGGTGAACTTGTGTACATCCCTGTATGTACATTTAATTTCATTAACTCGTTCGCCTCGCCGAGCCGGGCTGGGCCAAGGCCGAGGGCGTGGCACGGCCAGGCGGCGCGACACGCTGAGATGAGAAAACTTATTGATGTTGAATGCAATTATTCTGAGACATTGAACGTTGACAGTTATAGGTGAGTGATGGTCGAAAATTAACCATTAACCATGACTGTTAATTGTGATTCATGGCACCAATAACTGACGCTCATCAAAGCCTCCTATTAGAGTGTGCTTAGGAGACCTCTCCCTTCTCCCTCAGTTGCTCTCTGCATTCCCATCGCTAGCACTGCGCATATAGTACTGGCGAGGGCAGGCCTCCGGAACCTCTGCACGCTGAAGATTTGATAAGGACACACCTATGATGCCCGAAATCTGTTCCAATCTTTCACGGCACTGGTTAAACTTATTTGAATCTTTTGTGTCGGATACGAGAGTAGCGACAAGTCAAGTAATAAAATATAAATATGTGCCTCTTAATCCAAATATTTTGCAACACGTTAGATGTGTGCGAGCACAGGAACAATCAAACAAAATGTAGATGCCAATCGAAATACCAATATCATGTATCACCACCGAACACACATTAACTGAGATTAATTATCAGCCAATTCCACACAGCAGCAACGTTAACGTAGTCAATGAAACTCACGTGTTCAATAACAGAAGCAATCCCACGTCAAATAGACTAATTGATGCAATGACGACAAGACTCTGACTGATAGATTAGTAGCAGGAACAAGCAGCAATAATATTGATAGATCAGGCTGGCTTACATAGTTGCATGCAATCCAAACCCTAGATAGGTCTTCCACCCGTAGCTACGACGGAAATCCGAGGCACACCCAAACCAACAGATGATCTGATCAAGCCTCTTCCCAAAACCCTAGCAGGGTCGGCTTCAATTTTGGATAGAAGATGGGTTCGCCATCTTCTCTGGAGCAGCGCTCAACAGGAAACAAAAAACACACGATATCCAAAACTAACCCTGTTAGAGCATCTCCAGAAGCTCTTATATCCATGAATAGCTAAAATCATGATATATCTATTATGTAAAACGAAATAGCTAGCGAAAAAGGAATAAAATCCAACAGCTTCTCCAAAATCCAAAAAGGGATGGCTAGCGCTCAGCGCTAGACAAAGATGCTCAGTGGCACCCTCGGGATAGAAAACGAGGATAGAAGATGAGGTAGATAGAGTTTCTGTTGGATAGGAGTTTTTTTGTCTTTCTTTTCTTTTTTTAGCTAACTCACCCAAGATACAAGAGCTCTTGGAGATGCTCTTACAGGGCTGACATGGCCCTTTATTTGTGCACGCAGGCACATACTCAAATTAGACCCGGACTACACCAAAAAGATTGACTCCAACTAAACACACCTGCCATCTATAACAAAATATCAATCCTGGCCCTAGAATTCTCGTCCATGCATATATGCCAATATAATAAAATAATCTGTCCAGGACGTAAATGAAACCAATACCACGTTACCACATCCATGAATAATATAATAATCTGGCAAGGATGCAAAGCACTCTATCAGCCAATTTCCACATGCATGGAACCAATTTGTATATAATTTCTTGGCTTCTTTTTCTCCTCTTTCATGCACAATATTGCACCTCTAAAAGTTATCTTTGACGATAGGCCGGAAGCAGTAAATTTCCCATCTGCATTATCGAAAAGAAAGCACTTCTTGTCATGGTCATAATCTGTCACGATTTGAGGAGCCATGGGCTCATCAAGACCCTTCTCGGGATTGCGGGGAATCAGGTTTTCGGGGAGCAACTTCACGTGACTGCTCGCTTGCTTCTCGAATGACTACGTCCTCTACATCCCGGTGGCCGTACCTGTGTTCCCCAAGTGAACATCAAGATCGTCTCGACTACTTCCCGACGGCCATCTGCACTGCAACAACTTAGATCGGCTACATCAAACAGCACTGACCAACACAATGTCCAGTCATGGGAACGAAGCACCCGGTGCCCCTGGCACTGGTTCCGTCTTGGGGTACATACTGAACCATATCTGGTTTATTATTTTGTTCATGATTATTAGTGAGACTAGCAATAACACAAGCACATATATATTTTGTCTTTGCAAAATCAATAATTTATGTCATGAAATTGATAATAATATTTGGAATTAAAATATACCAAAAACTGACAATATTTCTAACAATGAGTTTGAGAAAGTACCCTTCACGGGAATCAAAAACCACAAGAAGTGGAGGGCATTGGCCTCTTTGTTGCATGGTTCTACACAGCTCCATGGTTTCTTTTATCCTCTTTGTGAAGAACTTTGAAAGTTGAATGCAAAATAAGATCAAAACACTAAATTGTTATAACACTGAGCCCTATTTTGCCCAACTTCATTAGTGTTGGATGGGTCATAACTTTTGTGGTTAGCTAGAGGAAATGATGAGTGGGATATGCATTATCTTTCCCATTGTAGTCACAATATAGCTTTTCACCACAATATATATCACGGCAGGCCAGCAACAATACATGGCTCTCCCCATCAATGTCGTAACGCACAAATTTGACATTTTGCTTCTTCTTTCCATCCATTCGTCAATTTAAGAGTTTCAAACTTTAGAAACAATACAGTACAACATTCTTTATTTAAGGTGAGAACACTAGTATACCAACAAAAACTCCACTACTTACGGTGTGTAGTTATTAATGCTGCTCATAAAGTGAAATGTTTCCACGTTTGTCAGGGCAAATGACAGGCCATTGGGAAGGATCAACTTTCCAAAGGAGTGTCATAAGACAGTCACAATCGTTGTTTTCTCTGTTCTCCAAATAATCAATATCTCCAGCAAATTCAGCTATGAAGGTCATATCGTTAATATTTGCATCAGCCAGCACTGTGAAACTGCAAATAGCTATGTATAAGTGTTATTTCGACGTAGTCAAATCTAGATAAAAACGTGTGTGTACTCTATAGAGTCCACTCTCAACAATTTTGTGTGCATGCCACCAAAATTAGTGTGTCCGCGCCACCGCGCGTGTAACACTAGAATGTCCAGGGAAGTAGCACACACACAAATTCCAGCAGCATGCGCACAAATAGCAACTTTCAGGCACAAAACCATGAAATCTAAACTGCGTACGTACATGTTCAATTTTCAAAAAGTAAATAAGTAAGTGCGATAAGTGTTGGAATTTATGGGCTTGGCCCATTTAATGTTATTAGCAATAAAAGAATTAAAAGCCCACTAATAAATTCTAGGGAATCAAATGCTTAATCACATATGGTGATTTGAGGACGATCTCAACCGACTTAAATGGTGAACCTTGTGTACATCCTCGTATGGACATTTAATTTCATTAGCTCGCTCGCCTCGCCGAGCCGGGCTGGGCCAAGGACGAGGGCATGGCACGACCAGGCAGTGTGGTGCGATGTGCTAAGATGAGAAAATGTTTTGATGTTGAATGCAATTATTCTGAGACATTAAACGTTGACAGTTATAGGTGAGTGATGACCGAAAATTAACCTTTAACCTTGGCTGTTAATTGTGATTCCTGGCACCAATAACTGACGCTCATCAAAGCCCCCCATCAGAGGGTGGATAGGAGACCTCTCCTTTCTCCCTCAGTTGCTCTCTGCATTCCCATCCCTAGCTCTGCGCACACAGTACTGGTGAGGGCAGGCCTCTGGAACCTCTGCACGCTGAAGATCCTGCTTGAGAGTGCGGGTAATCAGGTTTTTGGGGAGCATCTTCACGTGACTGCTCGCTTGCTTCTCGAATGACTACGTCCTCTACATCCCGGTGGCCATACCTGTGTTCCCCAAGTGAACATCAATATCATCTCGACTACTTCCCGACGGCCATTGCACTGCAACGACTTAGATCGGATACATCGAACAGCACGGACTAACACAATGTCCAATCATGCGAAAGACGCACCCGGTGACTCCGGCACTGGTTCCGTCTTGGGGTACATACTGAACCATATCTGGTTTATTATTTTGTTCATGTTTATTAGTGAGATTAACATGAACACAAGCACATATTTTGTCTTCCCAAAATCACTAATTTATGTCATAAAATTGATAATAATATTTGTAATTAAAATACACCAAAAACTGCCAATATTTCTAACAATGACTTCGAGAAAGTACCCTTCACGGGAATAAAAAACCACAAGAAGTGGAGGTCATTGGCCTCATTGTTGCATGGTTCTACACAGCTCCATGGTTTCTTTATCGTCTTTGTGAATAACCTATTTTGCCCAACCCCATTAGTGTTGGATGGGTCATAAGTTTTGTAGTTAGCTAGAGGAAATAATGAGTGGGATATGCATTCTCTTTTCGATAGTAGTCACAATAGAGCTTTTCACCACAAGCTATATCACGGCAGGCCACCAACAATACATGGCTCTCCCCATCAATGTCGTTACTCACAAATTTGACATTTTGCTTCTCCTTTCCATCCCTTCATCGATTTAAGAGTTTCAAACTTTAGAACCATTACAGTACAACATCCTTTATTTAAGGTGAGAACACTAGGATAACAACAAAAACTCCACTACTTACGGTGTCTGGTTATTGATGCCGCTCATAAAGTGAGAAATGTTTCCATGTTTGTCAAGGCAAATGACCAGCCTTTGGGAAGGATCAGGTTTCCAAAGGAGTGTCATAAGACAGTCACAATTCAACTATGAAGGTCATATCCTTAATATTTGCATCAGCCTGCATAGTGAAACTGCAAATAGCTATGTATAAGTGTTATTTCCATGTAGTCAAATCTAGATAAAAATGTGTGTGTACTCCATAGAGTCCACTCTCAACAATTTTGTGTGCATGCGACTGAAATTTATGTGTCCGCGCGCCCGCGTGTGTAACGCTGCAATGTCCAGGGGAGTAACGCACCCACAAATTCCAGCAGCATGCGCACAAATAGCAACTTTCAGGCACAAAACCATGAACTCTAAATTGTGTACGGACAAGTTCAATTTTCAAATAGTAAATAGGTAATTGCGATTAGTGTCGGAATTTATGGGTTTGGCCCATTTAATGTTATTAGCAATAAAAGAATTAAAGCCCACTAATAAATGCTAGAGAATCAAATGCTTTGTCACATATGGAGATTTGAGGAGAATCTCAATCGACATAAATGCTGGACCTTGTGTACATCCCCGTATGGACATTTAATTTCATTAGCTCGCTCGCCTCGCCAGGCCGGGCTGGGCCAAGGCCGAGGGCGTGGCCCGGCCGGGTGGTGCGGTTGTTGACGGCAATAAATTCACATTCTAGCCGTCAGCTTCTTGGAAATAAAATGAGCTTTACAATATGTTCCATTTATATTTTGTTTATTTCTAACGAGTACCACCAGTTTTGGATGAGTTTTGATTTCAGGAGCAGGTATACAAAAAATGGGCAACTTTGGGCAAAAACACAGGCCGGCCGGCCTGGCACCCCTGAAGGCAAGGTCCCGGCTTCGATCCAGTGGCAATATGACACAATCATAATGCCCTGAGTCGAGGATTGGATCTCGGTTTGATCAGATGGATCGAAAGGCTTGCATAAAGAACAAAGGACCCACAACTCAGTACCAACTTGGGTCCAGGACAGCGATCCACCATCGTGGCAAGATCACAAGTGTGCAGAGGGAACGTCGGCGCAACGGAGGGCCGAGATGGGCCAGAGGGAGGCCGGCCGGCCTCCCCTAGGTAGGCCGGCCAACAATTGCTAGCGTTCGGGCCACGCAACGAACACCGACCTCAGGAAGCAATCAGGGATGTCGATGCAAAGGCGGTGGCCAGATGGCCGCACCCCCAGGCCGGCCGGCCTAGGGGAGGCCGGCCGGCCCCACATTGCAGTCTCTTGTGCCCCGGCTTCGCATGGAAGACAAGCACACCGACCTTACCTGCTTACAACTGACGCTACGGTATTTAACTGCCTAGAACCGACCCTAGAAGGCTATAAAGAAAAGCACCATCCATCACTTGAATACACACCATTGGATCTCTTCTCTCTTCATTTGTTCTTTCTAGAGTAGGTTAGTAGCTTGGGAGTTAGAGTCGAGTCGAGCTTGCTCGGGATTCCGGAGTCGTCGGAAGTCTAGTATAGCTCCTGTATCTTTCTTTTGACATTATCAGTATAAGTTATCTTCTCTACTTTTCTGAGTTAGCTTTACTTTCCACTGTCTTTTATCTTCTCGAGTCTGAGTGTCTAGCTCGAGCGTGGAAGTTTTCCTTTAGCTCGGTCATCGCCTGGCCATTTATCTTACTTTTCTATCTGGCTTACCCCCGTCTAGTTAGTCAGTTGATGAAGCTAGTACAGTTGTCATTTGATTTACAATACTCTTTACCATAATGCTTCCCTGAGAAAAAATACGATACCCAGGAATACTCCAAGGTGAAGTGCTACAGCAGTGATTCTGTGCGCTTGCGGAATATCTATTCTATCGGTTATAAGAAACGCCAACAGCGGTGCGACGTGCAAAGATGAGAAAACATTTTGATATTGAATGCAATTATTCTGAGACATTAAACATTGACAGTTATAGGTGAGTAATGACCGAAAATTAACCATTAACCTTAGCTGTTAATTGTGATTCATGGCACCAATAACTGACGCTCATCAACCCCCCATTCAAGTCTGCTTAGGAGACCTCTCCCATCTCCTTCAGTTGCTCTCTCCATTCCCATCGCTAGCACTACACACAAGATTCTGCTCGGGATTGCGGGCAATCAGGTTTTTGGGGAGCATCTTCACGTGACTGCTCGCTTGCTTCTCGAATGACTATGTCCTCTACATCCCAGTGGTCGTACCTGTGTTCCCCAAGTGAAAATCAAGATCGTCTCGACAACTTCCCCACGGCCATCTGCACTGCAACGACTTAGAATGGCTACATCGAACAACACCGACCAACACAATGTCCGGTCAAGGGAACGACGCAACTGGTGCCTCCGGCACTGGATCCGTCTTGGGGTACATACTGAACCATATCTGATTTATTATTTTGCTCAAGTTTATTAGTGAGATCAACATGAACACAATCACATATTTTGTCTTCGCAAAATCACTAATTTATGTCATGAAATTGATAATAATATTTGGAATTAAAATTCACCAAAACTACTAATATTTATAACAATGACTTCGAGAAAGCACCCTTCACGGGAAGCAAAAACCACAAGAAGTGGAGGGCATTGGCCTCATTGTTGCATGGTTCTACACAGCTCCATGGTTTCTTTATCCTCTTTGTGAAGAACCTTGAAAGTTGAATGCAAAATAAGATCAAAACACTAAATCGTTTATAACACTGAGCACTATTTTGCCCAACCTCATTAGTGTTGGATGGGTCATAACTTTTGTAGTTAGCTAGAGAAAATGATGAGTGGGATATGCATTCTCTTTTTCATTGTAGTCACAATATAGCTTTTCACCACAAGCTATATCACGGCAGGCCACCAACAATACATGGCTGTCCCCATCAATGTTGTTACCCACAAATTTGACATTTTGCTTCTTCTTTCCATCCCCTCATCAATTAAGAGTTTCAAAATTTACAAACAATACAGTACAACATCCTTTATTTAAGGTTAGAACAATAGGATACCAACAAAAAACTCCACTACTTACGGTGTGTAGTTATTGATGCCGGTCATAAAGCAAGAAATATTTCCACATTTATCAGGGCAAATGACCAGCCATTGGGAAGGATCAGCTGTCCAAAGGAGTGTCATAACGCAGTCACAATCGTCATTTTCTCTGTTCTCCAAATAATCAACATCTCCACAAAATTCAACTACGAAGGTCATATCCTTAATATTTGCATCAGCCTGCATAGTGAAACTGCAAATAGCTATTTATAAGTGTTATTTCCATGTAGTCAAATCTACATAAAAAATGTGTGTGTACTCCGTATTCCACTCTCAAAAATTTTGTGTGCATGCCACTAAAATTTTGTGTCCGTGCCTCCGCGTGTGTAACACTACAATGTCCAGGGAAGTAGCACACACACAAATTCCAGCAGCATGCGCACAAATAGCAACTTCGAGGCACAAAACCATGAAGTCTAAATTGTGTACGGACAAGATCAATTTTCAAAAAGTAAATAAATAAGTGCCATGAGTGTTGGAATTTATGGGCTTGGCCCATTTAATTTCATTAGCAATAAAAGAATTAAAAGCCCACTAATAAATGCAAGGGAATCAAATGCTTAATCACATATGGCGATTTGAGGAGGATCTCAACAAAATTAAATGGTGATTCTTGTGTACATCCCCTTATGGACATTTAATTTCATTAGCTCGCTCGCCTCGCCTCGCCGAGCCGGGCTGGGCCAAGGCCGAGGGCGTGGGTCGGCTGGGCGGTACAGTGCGACGTGCTGAGATGAGAAAACATTTTGATGTTGAATGCAATTATTCTGAGACATTAAACGTTGATAGTTATAGGTGAGTTATGACAAAAAATTAACCATTAACCTTGGCTGTTAATTGTGATTCATGGAACCAATGACTGACGCTCATCAAAGCCCCCATTAGAGTGTGCTTAGGAGACCTCTCCCTTCTCCCTTAGTTGCTCTCTGCATTCCCATCGCTAGCACTGCGCATACAGTACTGGCGATGGCAGGCCTCCGGATCCTTCTCGGGATTGTGGGCAGTCAGGTTTTCGGGGAGCATCTTCATGTGGCTACTCGCTTGCTTCTCGAATGACTATGTCCTCTACATCCCGGTGGCCGTACCTGTGTTCCCCAAGTGAACATCAAAATCATCTCGACTACTTCCTAACAGCCATCTGCACTGCAACGACTTAGATCGGATACATCGAACACCACTGACCAACACAATGTCCAGCCATGGGAATGACACACCCGATGCCCCCGGCACTGGTTCCATCTTGGGGTACATACTGAATTATATCTGGTTTATTATTTTGTTCATGTTTATTAGTGAGATTAGCATTAACACAAGCATATATTTTGTCTTTGCAAAATCACTAATTTATGTCATGAAATTGATAACAATATTTGGAATTAAAATATACCAAAAACGGCCAATATTTCTAACAATGAGTTTGAGAAAGTACCCTTCACGGGAATCAAAAACCACAAGAAGTGGAGGGCATTGGCCTCTTTATTGCATGGTTCTACATAGCTCCATGGTTTGTTGATCCTCTTTGTGAAGAACCTTGAAAGTTGAATGCAAAATAAGATCAAAACACTGAATCGTTATAACACTGAGCCCTATTTTGCCCAACCTCATTAGTGTTGGATGGGTCATAACTTTTGTGGTTAGCTAGAGGAAATGAAGAGTGGGATATCACGGCAGGCCACCAACTTTTATGGTTAGCTGGAGGAAATGTTGAGAAAGTTTCTTTTCCATTGTAGTCACAATATAGCTTTTCTCCACAAGCTATATCACGGCAGGCCACCAACAATATATGGCTCTCCCCATCAATGTTGTAACCCACAAATTTGACATTTTGCTTCTTCTTTCCATCCCTTCATCAATTTAAGGGTTTCGAACTTTAGAAACAATACAGTACCACATCCTTTATTTAAGGTGAGAACACTAGGATACCAACAAAAAGTCCACTACTTATGGTGTGTGGTTATTGATGTCGCTCATAAAGCGAGAATTGTTTCCACGTTTGTCCGGGCAAATGACCAGCCTTTGGGAAGGATCAGCTGTCCAAAGGAGTGTCATAAGAGAGTCACAATCGTCATTTTCTCTTTTCTCCAAATAATCAACATCTCCAGCAAATTCAGCTATCAAGGTCATATCCTTAATATTTGCATCAGCCTGCACAGTGAAACTGCAAATAGCTATGTATAAGTGTTATTTTCATGCAGTCAAATCTAGATAAAAATGTGTTTTTACTCCATAGAGTCCATTGTTTTGCTCAACAATTTTTTGTGCATGCATGCATGCGACAGTGGAATTTCCAGGGAAGTAGCACACACACAAATTCCTGCAGCATGCGCACAAATAGCAACTTTTAGGCACAAAACCATGAACTCTGAGTTGTGTCCGGACAAGTTTGATTTCCAGAAAGTAAATAAGTGCCATGAGTTCGAGAAAGTACCCTTGATGGGAATCAAAAACCACAAGAAGTGGAGGGCATTGGCCTCTTTGTTGCATGGTTCTACACAGCTCCATGGTTTCTTTATCCTCTTTGTGAAGAACCTTGAAAGTTGAATGCAAAATTAGATCAAAACTCTAAATTGTTATAATATATACTATTTCGGGTAAAAAGATGTGCTAACCTGGATACCACCTTCCTCAAATCTCGCCTGATTGGAAGATCTAGGAGACATGTGAGTGATGTATGTCAATTCATTACTGAACTCTGCATTTGAAGATGCCCAAGCAGTGGCCAGAGAAGCCATTTATTTGAGTCTAGTAGCTCTATCTTCAGTTGGGACAAATGGCAGTATCCTCCTCCACTTCTTGTGCATAACGAGTGAACGTTTCCTTCTCCTTCTAACATCTGAAAAGGATGAAGTAAATTCCTTGAGTTAGTACCATCGTAAATGCATCTATTTTTGAACCAGAGTTCAGTTTAATTTTACTAAAATCTTGGTATCAATATAATATTATGTGAGATGGAAGTCTATATTGTTGATCAAGTTTTACATTTTACAATATATATGTGAGGTATATGACATATACACTTAACTCGCAAACTAATAATTACCAGAAGAATCTACAAAGTGAGTTACACACATTCAATGAGTAGTGCAGAATAATCAAACATACAAAACCAAAAGACATGAAGGACGTACAAACTTGAATTTTCGCTACAGATAGCTCTTATAAGGGACATTGAATAAATAACTTGCAGTTATCGAACCCCTCATAAGTAGAAGATGATGTGTTAAAACTATGGGCTCCTTATAGAAAGGCCAAAGGCGGGAACTATTATTTTTCGGGTTGTGATGAATACAATCAAGATGATAAAGGGGAAATCAACCAATCCATAAATGGTGCATAGAGTGAACATCATGATTTGCTCGCGCCGCTTGCCGAGCCGCGCCGCGCCGGGTCGCGTCGGAGCCGAGGGCGGCTGCTGTCGCTCCGCGTCACGCCGCCGCCCCCTCCACCGCCACCTGCCGCCATCTCCAGCGCCGTATCAGAACGGCCCCATGCCGCCGCGGCACTGGTCTCGCACCGCCGCCGACATGCGCCGGCTTCGCCTCCCGCCGTCGCCACTGGGGAGCCTCGCCGTGGCCCGGCCCCACCATGTGCCGTCAGGGACTCGCACCGCCGACGCCGTGCACTGGCCCAGCCAATCGCCAGGGATACGCCTCACGTCCTGAGGAGAAGAGTGTAGGAGAAGGGATAAAGGAGAGAGAAGGCCGCTGTGTGTGAGACAAGGGAGAGAGAAGGCCTGCCAACCATAAATAAAATGGACACCCACGCGCCACTAGTTTTGGATTCTGCCGCCACTGGTTTTTGATTTTTCTAGGGGCGGGTGACATCACCACCCGCCCCTGAAAATGGAGGGTGGCATCACCTGACCCTAGAAATGATATTTTTAGGGGTTTATCACCCCTTCACCCGCCCCTAAAAATACGTTCATTTGTAGGGACGGGTCAGGGGGTGATCCGCTATAGTAACTCAGCGACATTTGTTGCAATGGTTCAAACTTTGATCCGCCCCTAGAAAAAAAATCGAGGCATTCCTACAAATCATTTTTGTAGTAGTAGATGTTACTTTAGCATCTGATCCATCTTTGAAAATGAATTTTAAAGGGAGGGTAATAGCATCACCCGCCCTTGAAAATAGCATTTCTATAGTTCCATACTATAGTCTAGAAGTTTCACTTTTTGATTTGTCTCGCTATATTTAAAGATTTAAATAAATTTTCAGAATAAAATAAAAAATATATTCAGGAGCGGATGATGGCGTTTCCCGTCCCTAGAAATGGATTTCTAGGGTTAGTGATGATGTCACCGGCTCTTATAAATCGATTTCAAAGTTAATACAAAAGTACAGCATACCACGTAGAGTGATAAGTAACTATGTATTGTGGTGGGGAAGAGAGTACACACGAGGTTTTAGGTAAGCGCAGTTCGTAAAAGAATTGTAAATCTATATTAGAGGGGCTTATGGTGGTTGCTTGTTAGCTGGGATCCGCTCCTAACAAATCGATTTCTAGAGGGGGTGTCGTGTCCTAGAAATGGATTTCCAGGGACGGGTATGATACCCTCTCCTACAAATAGATATTTGTAACTGAGAAATGAAAGAGCAGGTAACACACTCTCCCCTACAAATACTGTTTTACCCGCACTAAAAATTGTTTGTTAGAAGTGTTATTCCCGGTTCGCCACTGATGTGAGCAAAAAACTATGGCTTACTTTATGGCACAAGTTCAGAACGTACCCACACATCAGATATCAGTTTAATTGCTGGTGAGAAGCTCACTTTTTAAGTGCTTGAGGGGCGGGGCGCAGTCCGGGCAGAACCATGGGCCGACGGGGACCTTGGTGGCGATCGGGCGGAGGCAGAAGGTGGGGCGGCCACAGTTGCCGTGGTCGTAGGCGCCTAGGGCCACGGCCCCTCCGTATCCGCCGCCCCCTCCACCGCCACCTGCCGCCGTCTCCAGCGCGGCATCGGGCCGGCCCCATGCCGCCGCGGCACTGGCCTCGCGTCGCTGCCGACGTGGCCCGGCTTCGCCTCCCACCGCCGCCATAGGGGAGCCTCGTCGTGGCCCGGCCCCGCCATGCGCCGTCAGGGCCTCGGACTGCCGACGCTGTGAACTGGCCCGGCCAATTGCCAGGGATACGCCTCGCGTCCTGGGGAGAAGAGTGTCGGAGAACGGATAAAGGAGAGAGAAGGCCGCTGTGTGTGTGAGATAAGGGAGAGAGAAGGCCTACCACCCATAAATAAGATGGACACCCACGCGCCACTAGTTTTGGATTCTGCTGCCACTGGTTTTTTATTTTTCTTGGGGCGGGTGACATCACCACCCGCCCCTAGAGTGGCGTCACCTGCCCCTAGAAATGATATTTTTAGGGGCTAATCACCCCTTCGCCGGCCCCTAAAAATGTGTTCATTTGTAGGGACGGGTGAGAGGGTGATCCGCACCTAAAAATAAATATCTTTAGGGGCGGGTCATTTTCTATAGTAACTCAACGACATTTGTTGCAACGGTTCAAACTTTGATCTGCCCCTAGAAAAAAATTGAGGCGTTCCTACAAATCATTTTTGTAGTAGTGGATGTTACTTTAGCATGTGATCCATCTTTGAAAATACACTTTAAAGGGAGGGTAATAGCATCACACACTCCTGAAAATAGCATTTCTATAGTTCCATACTATAGTCTAGAAGTTTCACTTTTTGATTTGTCTCGCTATATTTAAAGATTTAAATAAATTTTTAGAATCAAATATAAAAAATATTCTCAGGAGTGGATGATGGCATTTCCCGTCCCTAGAAATGGATTTATGGGGTGAGTGATGATGTCACCGGCTCTTATAAATCGATTTCAAAGTTAATACAAAAGTACAGCATACCTCGTAGGGTGATAAGTCACTATGTATTGTGCTGGGGAAGAGAGTACATAAGAGGTTTTAGGTAAGCGGTTCGTGAAAGAATTGTAACTCTATATTAGAGGGGCTTATGGTGGTTGCTGGTTAGCTGGGATCCGCTCCTAACAAATCGATTCCTAGAGGTGGTGTCGCGTCCTAGAAATGGATTTCTAGGGATGGGTTAAATACCCTCTCCTACAAATAGATATTTGTAACTGAGAAATGAAAGAGCAGGTAACACACTCTCCCCTACAAATGGTGTTTTACCTGCATTAAAAATTGTTTTTTAGAAGTGTTATTCCCGGTTCGCCACTTATATGAGCAAAAAACTATGGCTTCCTTTATGCCACAAGTTCACAACGTGCATGCACCGACGCCTCAAGATAGTACCACTGGTGTAACTGGTACTACTCGAACTTCTCCCCTTTGGCTGGGCATTGCTTGGCCCATTACACCGGTGGTATAGCACCGGTGTATCCGATGCCAACCGGTTAGACCGGTGCAGTGTCACCAGTGCATCCGGTGCCACCGTTTCCTGCTGAACTCGTCCAATTCAACGTTTCTTTGAGTTCTTTCTTCGTGTTTTGTTTTTTTTTTGACCTTTTTGCTTCATCCCTGGGACTATTAATGTTCACTTGACACACTCATTAGTCCCATTGATTGCGTTGTTACTCAATCACCAAAATCACAAAACAATGGCCTAATGGGGCCATTTTCCTTACAATCTCCCCCTTTTAGGTGATTGATGAGCACACAATCAAAGCAAGTATAAATTTTCAAGAATTTAAAAATGATACCAATTGAAATCTAATTTAAACCACTTACACTTGTTTGGATACTTACCATCATCCAATGATGACTTGACCTCCCCCTAAATCCATCATCCCCCTTTATTTCTCCCTATTTTCTCTTCTTTTTCCCCCTTTGAATCAAAGTTGCTCCCCATTTGGGTGATACTCATTTACTCCTGGTTTTGATCCAAATTTCTCCCCTTTTGGATTGGCAAACCAAAATAGCTCAAAGGGAAAAGTTAGTAGCCTAGGGAGTTAGTTCCATGAATTATGATCTAATTTATATGATATTAATGAAGATACCAATTGAATGATTACTAAGATGGATCACAAAATCACGAAACTAGCATGGAGGTAGCCCTAAAATAACAACAAATTGACAAGAATACCAATTGAAAGGGTTATAGACCATGCATACCTCCGGGGGTTTTGTTACCTTGCATGTACCAATTTTAAAGTGACTTGTGTCAATTGAAATTAAATACCAATTGAAAGTCCTGGAGATCAAAAACACTTGGTACACCAAGGTGAGCACAAGCACGAGCACATAGTCTATGAACTTGGATATAGAAAATTTTGTTCAATAGATCATGGCTCACAATGAGACTACAAAAGATGAGTTTGAAAACATGTTAGTCTCAAAATCACAAATCATAGGATGAACTCTCCATAAATGTGTGCATTTAGTGTTTGAATCACCAACCAAATGTATGCACCGTGTTTATGACAACAATGGGAAGTTTACCCTATAACTTGTGTTCATGGTACACAAATGAAACACATACCTCATGAAGTCCATGTATCATGAATGGTAATCTTGTGTAGCTTTCTACACACTTATCAAACCATGTAGGTTGCTCATGAGTTAGAATCATGACACAAGCAACCCACCATATATAACACTAGGTGATGCAATACATACAACCTAGCAAGGGCAATGGAGCTACATGATGCTTTGAATTGAAATCTAGCTACCATTATCTTATGGGGGACTTGGGCAACGAATGTCCAAGATGCGAGCTTGGCTTCTTTAGCTTAAATCCTTCATCTTCTAGTTAGCCAAGCCTCCAAATCCCCCGAAGCCGTTTTTTGGGCTTCAAGTCTCCTTTGGAACCATTTGAGGCCCCTTCATATTGGTGATGACATCCTTGGGCACCCAAATGGAGTGATTCCAACTCCTTTCTTGTTTCCCAATCTTGTGAGCAACCACCTTGTCATTGGTTTTCTTCTTGATCATATAGGTGGTACTATTGCTCTTGTTCCTCCGGTTGAGCTTGGTGTAGATGAGAGAACTCATGATTGTGAGTTTCTTCTTGTTCTTCTCATCCGAAAGCTTCTTCTTTGATTAAGAACACTTGTTGGACTTGTGGCCTCTATGATGTCACTTTGAGCAAGTCACGGTGGACCCCTTCTCAAGCTTCTTCACCATGTCTTCACGGTTATCTTGAGAAGGTTGGACATTGCTCTCTATGCCTTTGCTCTTCAACCTAGCCAAGTCCTTCATGAGTCTCTGTACTTCTTGCTTGAGTTCATCATTCTCCTTAGCAATAAGATCATCACATGATTCTACAACAACATTCTCATAGCATTTCTCATTGCAAGGGTTAGATTCATTAATTAAATCAAAACAAGAAGTTGAAGCACCATTTTTATCATTAATGCTCTCAATTTTCAACTTGAGCTCTTCATGCTCTTCGCTAAGCAATTTGAATTTGCATAACAAGTTTTCATAATTTGTAGCAAAGATAGCATTAAGATAATTGAGGGCACTAAGATTTTCAATTTCATTTATTTGCTTCTTAATTACTTTTTGGTGCTCATGAACTAGTTCAAGAAGTTCTTCATATGAAGGAGAGTCAGAGTCATCATCACTTATATCTCTATCCATACCTTTGGCCATGAGACAAGTGTTGGATGATGATCCCATGTTAGTGCGGGTGGTGAATTTCTTGCTTGATTCATCACTTGAGTTTATACTTGATTCTTCACCACCACTAACCTATTCACCAAAAATGGCAAATGATTCATGTTGAGGTTTCTTCTCCTTCTTTTTTTTCTTCTTCTTGAATCTCCTCTCAACCTTCATTTGTTGGTGATGAGGCCCATTTTTGAGGAAGACCATATACCGCATTGAGTTGATTTCTTGCAAACATTTGTTCATTTTTTGACTTGCATGTAGAGGTAGGGGTCCATTCGCTCTTTTTCATCATTTGAGGAGTTTTGGCATGCATCCTCTCCTTCCTCTTCACTTGAGCTACCTTTGATGGCCATCTTCTTCAACTTCTTGACTTGTTTGCATGCAAGTGCGCTATGTGTTGGTGAAGAAGGTGGCGCTCTTGGCTTGATGTCATAGCATAGCTCATGGGCGATCATCTTGTTTAGGAGTTGATTTGGTGTCAATGTGTTGATCTCTTTCTCACAAAGAATTGTGATCACCAAATCATACTCCGGCCTTCGAAGTGAATGAAGGGTCTTGCGAATGAGCTCCAAATCATCAATTTTCTTCACATCTAAAGAATTAATCTCATTCACAAGAATATTCAACCGTGAGTACATAGTTTCGGCATTTTCATGATCAAGTTGCTTGAAGCTATTAAGTTTATCAATGAGAATATGATATTTTTTATTTGCAACATCTTTAGTGCCTTCACGATTCTCACCAATTGTTTTCCATAATTCCATAGCATTTTTACAAGCAAACACATGGTTGAACACATTGTCACCAAGAGAGTTTAAAATAGCGCATTTGGCTATAGCATCATATTGCTTCTCTTGTTGACTATTGCCCTTCATTCCTTCACTAGTTACCCTCCAAACATTTAGACCCTTTGCTTAGAGGTGAGATTGTATTAAGATCTTCCATCGTTGGAAGCCCGTACCATCGAAACGTGGAGGAGGTTCTAGAGAATCCATCCCTTCTCCAAAGAGCTAACACACTAGTCGGTGAAGCCTAACCGATCAAGTGAGCCGGTAAACACAAATTGCCAATGGAATTGGCTTTCTTTGTGAGAGGTGTGAGTCCCGGCTCTGATACCAACTGAAAGTGATCGGACCGCGCTCTAGCCTAAGAGGGGGAGGGGGTGAATTAGGCAAACTAAAAACTTAGACATATGGCTCCATCTAAATCGCACAAATTTAAACTAAAATATGCTATCTAGATGTGTAACTATGGTTGTTCTAGTGAAAACCCCTATCCCAACAGAGTTTAGCAACCTATAGCCTTTCCTATCAAGAAACTACTCTATGAAAGTAAAGGCATACAAATTGCTAGTAAGAAATGCGGAAGATTAAAGAGAGGGATAGGAGAAAGCAAACTCTTGATGCGGGTGTTTATCCTGTGGTTCGGTTAGTCACAAAGGCACACCTACATCCACGTTGTTGTAGCACTCACTAAGAGTATTGCTACTCGGCCACCAAGTCTCTTCCGTGAACACAATCACGGTCACCATGGCCCCGGGTTCCACTAAGGAGCTTCTCCACAAAGGATGGGGGTCTCCACGTCCCCCGCACAAAGTTGTCGCCGCCGCTCCACACCAAGTCGGAGAGTCGATGATGTGCCGACGAGCCTTCAAAGCTCCAAGGTGCCGGCACACCGAAATCTTCTTTTGGTTCACTCAAGAACCACAGCACAAAGGCACAAGGCTTTGCAATCTCACTCACTAAGAGCTAACCTTTACACAACACTCTCAAATTGTGCTAAGGGCTAAGGATATGAACACTAAGCTCTTGGCTGGCTTGGAGATGTTCTTGGGTGTATTTGTGACTTTCTTGAACTCCAGCAATCTTCAAATGGCCGGGGGATGGCATATATATAGGCCTCCAAATCGAACTAGCCGTTTAGAGCCGTTACCCAACTTTCTGCGCACACACCGGTGTATCCGAAGGTATAGCACCGGTGCATCCGGTCACTCTGCGCCATGGGGTAGCCGTTGGGTGTCTGACAGCTAACGTGTATGTCACCGGTTAGACCGGTGCCTTGTCACTGGTGCATCTGGTGTAGCTATTCTTCTTTGCAACTGTCATGGCATTGCACCGGTGCACCACCAATTCAGCCGGTGCTGAAGAACTTCGTCTTGGCCACTTGACGTGCTCTTCGATGCATGACAATGTGCATGCACCGATGCCTCAAGATAGTACCACTGGTGTAACCGGTGCTACTCGAACTTCTCCGCTTTGGCTGGGCATTGCTTGGCCCATTACACCGATGGTATAGCACCGGTGTATCCGATGCCAATCGGTTAGACCAGTGCAGTGTCACCGGTGCATCCGGTGCCACTGTTTCCTGCTGAACTCGTCTAATTCAACGTTTCTTTGAGTTTTTTCTTCGTGTTTTGTTTTGCTTGGTCTTTTTGCTTTATTCCTGGGATCTATTAACGTTCACTTGATACACTCATTAGTCCCATTAATTACGTTGTTACTCAATCATCAAAATCACAAAACAATGGTCTCCGGCCATTTTTGTTACAATTCCCCGACGCCTCCTCCCTCTATCTGCTCCCTGCCTCCTATAGTGCGCACCCGATGTCCGCTCCTGAAGTGTCACCAGACATTGGATAATGCAACAACTCTTCTTTTATCTATCTTCTCCCACCCCCGCCGCTGCTTGCTGCAGCCCCATCACTGCTCGCGGCCTACCTCTTTGACGGCGTGCCTCCGGTGGGATGGAGCGACTCCGTGGTGTCGTATTCCTTTGTCCTCACTCAGCCCTTTAATTTAATTCACCCCTCTCTGTAACAACTCATATCCGCCCATCGCTTCCCTCTAGATCCGCTGCTGGCCATGGAAATAGGGGTGTCCCTCTGGAGCTCCACGTAGTCTTTAGAGCTTCAATCACCCCCAACTCCCGCCGCCAGCCATTGATTTGGACGTGCTCAGGCTTTGGAGTTTAAGAGTTAAGATATTCTCCTCCCGCACCAGGTAGGCCGCCACAAGTACAGGTCTTCCGTCTAGCTGCATCATCCGAAAGGGCACAGGCAAGAGTGATGATTTCACCACAGACAACCACAAGCAAACTCTCCTATTGGTCAATCTTCATACAAATAAATTAATTGATGTAGTTTTTCTCCCTTCATTTTACCATTGATCTTTGCTTGATTTTATTTTTCCCTGCATATATTGCCGTAATCATGGCAGCAACATAAAAAAATATTTCCATGTTTAACTGGAGCATAATTCCTATATCTCATATCCATTATATTATTCGGATAACAATCGTAGGAGTAGATACAGTTAGGCTATGTTTGGGATGGCTCCGGGGTGCTCTGGCTCCATCACTGTAGCGCACTGTGCTGCTATTGTAGCGCACTGTGCCGCTGGAGGTGAAGCCCTCCCAAAGAGGGACTTAGTATCACTAAGAGCAAGGACAATGTTTATGACCCAACCAGTCTTTAAAGTGGGCCCTCATACCAGCAGACTATAAGCTAAAAGAACACCAGCAATGTTGAGTCATGTAGTAGTCTTTATACATGGGACCCGCAGTCCATGCAAGATACACACAAATCGGGTTGGTGAGCAGAGAAGAGAGAGAAAGAAATAATATTTTAGGTTTGTGGGTGGGCAATAGCACTATGTACTACTTTACCTCTGACAGTATTATAGACTGCTTTTAAAACTAGCTCACAGTATATATAGACCACTTTAGGAGGCTCATGGACCAGTTTGGAGTAACATTGTGGGTGCCCTAAGTACATTTATAATTATTCGTGTTTGCCAATTAGATTATTTTATGTATGTTAGAAGTTTGATTTGCATAGATGAGTGCATTGGAAAAATAGTTTTAACTACACTGTCTGAAAATGCAAATATATCATTTTATAAGGTCCAACCTGCAGGTCGATTCATTTGACTACAAGAATACGTGCAGGTCATACTCTTATGCAGTGGTTTTTTGTTTACTTCTCTTTTGAATATCTTAATTTCAATGGTCATTTGGTTTGCATGATTCACTGCAAGTTGCCTTGGATCACGAAATCGATAATGTAGCAGTGGATAGTGAAAAGAAGCTACACATGTATCCATTTCTCAGTGAACTTTAAATAATGAACTACTTTGGGTTGGCTCCTAAAGAGATCATGCATCTTCATTTTTCTTCTCCTCTTCAGACTTGCAGGAGTGTGGTCATTATACCACTTTTAGTTCAGATTGTGTTTACAAGGCTCCTATGTTTAGTTATATTTGACCTACATCATTTTACTACCTGTGCTTGTGTTCATCCCTCATCACCCGTTGTACTTCCCTCACTTTTATAGAGTACCATTAATCACATGTAAACCATAATTTAATATTTTAGGAGCTACAAAATCATATCTTCTTATATTCCTGAAGTCATGATAAAATTTTCCTATAAGCTTTGCATCAAAGAATGCAGACGTTCATGATAATTTATTTTATAAGTTCTTTCGTGGTTTATGTTGCTTTGTGTCCCTGAGCTGTTACGGTTTAGAAACTGCAAATCTAATAGACTGTGGCAATTGGGTATCTTGCTTCGGAAGGTATCAGGTTGTTAGCCTGTCTGTTGCTGGCGTTATCAAATCACCTAAGGCTTTCGGTAAGTTGAATGAAAAGGTAGAATTTTTTCTACTTGGTTTCTAGACTGTGATGATTAGTTTTGTAATATTACTGTAGCGAGCTTTTGAATGAAGAATCTGACGGGCGTTAAAGCTATCTATTGATGAGACATTGTTGTCAGATCTTGAATTTACGGCATCCCATAGAGTTGAGTTAAAATATTATATTATATGTGATGCGTGTTCACCTTTTCTTTTTTTTGTTTGCCTACCTATCTATATACCATGTGTGTTTTGCTCTATACAAGACATGTTCCGGATATTGTAATTATATTGTAATTCTACATGGGTACAAACATGCCGGATAAACTTTGTGGAATAAAAATTTTGCTGCTACAGGTTTTGTAATGGATTTGTCTTTTCATTAGCTGCATATTTTCATTTTGCCTTGATTCTTTCTATTTAGATGGTCAATGAATTCCTGATCGGGCGCGCAAAGCGCGCCTTTTGTTCTAGTCAGTTTAATTGCTAGTGAGAAGCTCACTTTTTAAGCGCTTGAGGGGCGGGGCGCAGTCCGGGCAGAACCATGGGCCGACGGGGACCTTGGTGGCGATCGGGCGGAGGCAGAAGGTGTGGCGGCCGCGGTTGCAGCAGTCGCAGAGGAGCAGCTCGTCGTCGCGGTCGCCGGAGCCGCAGGTTTTGGCTGACGGCGGCGTCGTAGATTGTCTCGCGCGCGCGGGCGACGGGGGGCGCGAGCGGCGCATGACGTCGGCCATGGTGGAGTATCGGCGCGTCGACGGGGCGCGAGCTGCGCATGACGTCGGCCATGGTGGAGTATCGGCGCGGCGTCGGGGGCAGCTTTTTTACGGGACCCGAGCAGCGAATGACATCGGCCCTAGAGCAGTAGCGCCGAGGCATCTGGAGCTCTCGGAGCCGCATCGGTGCAATGCGCTTGCGGTCTACCTCCCGCGAGGTCGAGGACGACGGCGCGTGGCTGCCCATGCCTGAGGGGATGTGGGGGCAAGGGGATGGAGGTCTCGGTCAGGAGAGGAAGGGGATGGCGGCCGCCGGAGGTGCAGTTGTGAGTTAGGCCCCTACGTCATGTAGGAGGTGAGGTGACCGTTGCTACTTGGCACCGCATGCAGCCGCCGCGCACACAGGTTTTTTTTGTCTTGCCTATTTTGTTTTCGTATCTCGTGTTTCTTTCATAACACATCTTCTTTGTGTCCAAGTTTTCAAATATTGTTTTGTCTTTTCTATGACACATCTTACGAATTCGGTTATGTATGTTATGTTTTTATTGCCATTTTATTTTTTTGCAATGAACCACACAAGATAGTGCCAGTTTCTATTGTTATAGCAGAGAAAATACAAGAGTACAGTCCTGGAAGACTATAGGTATGAAAAATAAAAAACGACAAAAAAAACTAACCTGGTAAGGTTGGGACATCAACACGGGGAATTCTAAGACTAAACTCTCTCGGCTGAATTGGGGGCATCAAAACGGGGGACTTGACACCTCAACTCTCACCCAGTTGGATTAGAGCATCAACACGGGTAAAAACTGAAAACTGAAGGGCCGTGGGGGCCGAGTAAGCCAAGTTGCCGCGGCTACCAACCTTGTCCTGCCCAGTAAGATGCCGTCGAAACGCGATTCTGCGTCGATAAGGTGTCGAGAAAATATATGCCACCACACCGAGGAGGCCACCGCCATGCAGGACCTGTCGCCGCAATGCTGCTGCCCCCAACATACACCATCTGATAGAGTGAAACCACCGAATCCGGACCTCTCGCAGGCTGTCTCGGTCGCCATCGCCACCGCGATGACACAACACACCGAGGGCCTCACTACACCCGCCGTTGGACCTCCTCCTCGCTCTCATTGCCATGCTGAAGATACCGCCACAGTACTCCATGTCGCAGATCCATTGCTTAAGTCGCCGTCAGGATGATGAACAATGTTACCCCATGTTCCAAGATCCCTATCAAACAGCTGAAACATGCCCGTCGACGACCGCATCGCGTTGTGCCACCAAAACAACAACCACCGCCGCCATACAAGCAAGCCAAGTTGTCTCTTGCGCCGTCTTACAATGATGTACCACACCGGAGTCGCCGAGCAAAGCTGAACAATCCTCTGCAGTCCGCTGCAAGCCAAGTCGTCCCACGATGATGGTTTTGCAAGCGCCGCCTCTTGACGTAGTCCCACGCCACACTGATAGTTGCCAAGCAACGCCAGCTGCCGCAGTCCGCTACACGCAACCAGATCCATCATCCATGGGACAACCCCCGGCTGCCAGCATAATTTTGGTCACCGCCGCATGAGCTCGGCAACCCCCTTTGAGCTCGCCACCTGCACCGAGACGCCGTGCCATGCCACCAGCAAGTCTTCCACCATCTACCTGAGAAAGGTCTCCACAAACGACGCCTCCGAGAAGGTAATGACGTCAATTGCATTGCCGTCGCTTGTCCAACAAGTGGATAGAGTTTTCACCTGGAGAAACCCATGCAGAAGGAATGGACTCTAAGACGACATGCCCAACAGTGAGAATGACACCCTCGGGTGCCGTCGTCATCACCACTAGCAGCAAAGTCTCTCGAGCTCGCATCGAACCAGCTCGACCGGCATGAACCTGTAGAAGCGCCGTGACGACGATGCTGAAACACTTCCCTGCTATTCAAGTTCACCGATTTGGGTTAATCCATCCAAAAGCCGGAGAATCCCGTCCCTAGGTGGACGTCCACAGCCCAGCAAACCATGGAAGTCTTCCCGGGACCGACGGCGCAACCGTGCCACCACGTGCCACGGCTACCTCGCACCTCCTCACGCCGCACCACCCTCAATCACACTGCTGCTCACCGCCGCCATTCCGCCTCGCACCGCCCACGGCCACAATGAGCAGCCACTCATGCCACCCTTAGAGTTATGTGTCACTGTCGGCCGCAGACCAGACGCAGCCCCACGATGAGGACCGCTGCTCCTGCCGCCTCCGCTGCCGTGGCTATCTACCGAAGCAGCACGCCACGCCGAACACACCGCCCTCAGAGTCACGCGCCACCGTCACCCACACTCCCTGTGACCTCCGCAAAGTCTGTGCTTGAAGATGGCCTGACACAACTTGTGGCACCACCGAGTGTAGACAAACCACCCAGGCCCCATCACCATGGTGGCACCACAACACCTTCGTCACCAACGAGGAGGAGGTGAAGGGGAGCGTAGGTCGGCCGCCCCCATGGCCGCAGATCCGCACATGGGGGTGGCAGATCCGGCCATGAGGACAGCGGAACCGGCCACCCGGCATTACAAGACCGTGGCCACGGAAGCTCTCCCGAGTGGAGCGCCGCCGCCAATCCTCCTCAAGCCACTGCCAGCTCAAAACTTCACGCAACCTTAGCCACCGCTGCCCACGCTGGCGCCTGATTTTATGAAATATAGGCCCTAACCATGCCATAACCATTATTACTAATGAGTTCCACATGTTTTGGTATTTATTTGACTTCAGGAACAACATATCCAAATTTGACCCCAAAACAGACACTGTTTGGACCAGAAGGCCCGAATCCGGCCGACCGGCATACTTTCGGTGGAACCTTGGCATGAGACGTTACCAAAGTCACGTAGAGGAAGAATCCAAACCATTTCAATGGGCTAAATCCAGAAATATACAGCTTGGACCCATATCCAAAAGAGAAGCCAACCTGGGCCCTGGTCAAGTATTCAACATACACCCTATCCAAGATTGATCCATGGTTAGAGAGGAGCATGATGGTGCAACGGAGGACCAAGAGGCTGCCAGAGGCAGGCCACCCGGCCCAAGAAAATGACGGTTGAGCAAACCGCCAGAAGCACCGACCTCCTGGAGTGATCAGAGCCGTCCACGCGAAGTCGGTGGACAGGTGGCGCCACCCCCCAAGCCGGCCGGCATACGGGAGGCTGCCCGACCCCCCTTGTCAGCCTCTGACGATGCCCTTTCACATTGAGTTGAAGCCAAGGAAGAGGTAGCTTAGGCTTGCAGCGGTTAATTGTTTCACCGACCTTGGCAGCTATAAATAGGACCCACTCACCTCACTTGTAACAGACCTTGGGAGCTTGAGTGCCTCACAATTTCAGTTTCATCCTTAGTAGAATAGGGAGAGTGTGAGGTGAGAGCTTTGGCGGAAGCCGGGCTAAAGGGGCGGAGTTGAGTTCTCTCGACCTTACCCCATCTTGTACCCACCTCGGGGGAATCTTATAATCAAGTAAGTTTTCCTCACTTATCTTCAGTTCCTCGCTAGTTTACTTTTTACTTAAGTTACTTGCTTAGTTTCTCTTTTTGATCTGTGGGATCCCTTGTCTACGTGGACAGCAAGTTCTGTCCATTTGAGGTTTCTTCTTGCCTTAGCGCGAGGCGGAAGTCAGTGACTCGATAGTTTAGGCATGGTGCTTAGGCTTGGTAGTTACCTTGGGTTTTGTTCCACCCCACGGTACCGCAATGGTAGGCGGCAAGTGGTGACAGCCTTGTCCGTCCCTAGGAGTTCACCACGTTCGGGTGCTTTCATAGTAGTAGGATTGCCAAAAGTATGTTGGGCCCCTTCTCATCCCTTTCTGAGCCCTTCGCTTAGGCCGCCGAAACAGATCAAGTTAGTAGCTTTTCAAGTTATCTTAGTAATTAGGATTCTATCTGGAGATAAGCCCTCTACCCTTGCACCTCTGCTCCTCAAAGGGTCCGGCTGAATCGCTCCAGACCACTAGTCGACGCTTACCGCTCCTTGGATTCGATATCCCAGGCTTACTCACCTGGTGAAAGCTACAATCGGTATCTGTGTGCTTGCGGAGTAATTCATTAGGCTAAGGAGTGCCAACAAGCTTTCTGGCGTCGTTGTCGGGGAACGGTAGCAACACTAGTACTAGAGCTTTTCAGCTGTACACTTACCCATCCATCCACCCAACTTTCCACATGGAGTTTTCTCCTAGTTGTCTGGCAGTTCCATACCACGAGTATATGGAACCGCCTCCATCCTGCCATCCCATTTTATCTGATGCTTACGAGATCCGTCCCAGTCTCGTAGCCATGGTTCGTGCATCAACCTTCTCTGGTAGAAGAGATGAATGCCCCTACACTCACTTGCTAGAATTCAAGGAGAATTATTCTCTCCTTATCATACCCGGGATGAACCAGAACACCTTGCGGTGGAAGCTATTTCTGTTCTCTCTGACGGAAAGAGCGAAAACTTGGTACTACCGGACTGCAGTGAGAGTTGGAGGAGATTGGATTCAGCTGAAGGACGAGTTTTGTCTGTTCTTTTTCCCTGTCCCCAAAGTGAACCCGCATCGCATTCAGCTGCTCACTTTTGAGCAAGGTGACAATGAGTCACTTGGGGCAGCGTGGGCGTGATTTACGCATCTCGCGACCTCAGGTCCCGCTCACAAGATTGCTGAGGAGATGTTGATGGAACACTTCATCCACGGAATCAACCCGGAAAGTGAGCATTTCTTAAACCTCGCCTCCGAGGGATCGGTCATGTATAAGACAGCGGCTGAAGTTAGGACCATCCTAGAGAAGGTCCTTAACTCTACCCCATACACCGATGTCTTTGACGATCCTCCCGAGCTAGAAGTTCCGCCCACTGAAAGGCAGCCACTCCACATCCTTTCCGTTGTTTCCTCTCCACCTCCACCACACATCGAGGAAATCACCGAATCACCCAAGTCCTCAGATCATGAGCCACTCTTTGAAGAATTGCCTATGTTCATACCTGACCTCTTCTCAGAGGAAGAGTACATTGAACTCGGCCATGTTTCAAACATGCCAAAGGAACATAAGTGCATTTTCTCACGATCTGATGCGTTCATTCCCGAAGCCACCTCGCAGATTGAGGGTCTTTCTGCAATTATGAGCCGGGAATGGACAGAAGAAACGGAATCTTGCGGTAGCATCATCCAGAGCTACTGTAATCCCAGACTTATCTTCTGCACTATTGGGGATGCCTGCCGGCCACAAGAGGCCTTTTACGACCCAAGGGTCGGGGTGAACGTAATGTCTAGAGCTCTGGCAGATCACATCTCACCCGAGTAGCCCTTGACCCTGTCTTGTAAGCACCTGAAATGGATCGACAGCCAGAACATGGAGTGTCAAGGTATTCTCCGAGTTGTTCCCTTCATGATGGAAACCAACAAGGTCTACCTAGACTTCCACATCTTTGATATCTCTGAAGGTGTAGAGTTCCTCTTAGTCAGAAGGCCAATAGAGCCTCTCGTCAACCCCAACAGAGATCGAGCCATGCTCGAGGTTAAGGTTGGCAGAGAAATTATCCCGGTCAACTTAGTGCGTTCCTGCAACACCATTGCGGAAGCTAGGCCGGAGCAAGACTCACTTGAAGAGGCCGTGTGCATTATCCAGGAAGGGCTAATTCAACCCTCCCTCGATGATGTTGCCACTCATTTCACCGAGGAGCTAGAACCGGATTACCAGAGTAAGCTGGACGGGGAGGAGCCACCGCAACCTACTCTCCCAGAGCTAAAGCTGCTACCTCCTAGATTGAAGTACGCCTTTCTTCACAACAACAGAGCCACGCCAGTCATCGTCAGCGACAAGCTGACAGAGAGTGAGACTCGGTGGCTCGTTGCAGTACTGGAGAAGTACCGATCTGTCATCGGGTACTCTCTGCAGGACTTGAAGGGGATTAGCCCTAATCTGTGTACCCATCGCATCCCTATGGAACCGGACCATAAGCCGTCGAGAGAGCACAAGCGACGGCATAACGATGCGATGAGGGAGGTAGTCAAGAAGGAGGTTCTAAAGTTACTGCACGCAGGTATCATATACCCCATGCAAGATAGTGAATGGGTTAGCCTAGTTCAAGTAGTCCCAAAGAAGGGAGGCAAGACAGTGGTCCAAAATGAGAGAAATGAGCTCATACCTCAGAGGACCGTTTCTAGTTGGCGAATGTGCATAGACTACCGGATGCTAAACAAAGATACCCGGAAAGATCACTTCCCACTACCCTTCATTGACGAAATGCTTGAACGGTTGGCCAAGCATTCCTACTTCTGTTACCTCGATGGATATTCTGGTTATCATCAGATCCCTATCCGCCCTGATGACCAGAATAAGACTACCTTCACCTGCCCGTACGGCATGTTCGCCAATTGGTGGATGTCCTTTGGTCTTTGCAACGCACCCGCTTCCTTTCAGCAGTGTATGATGTCGATCTTCTCTGACTTAATCAAGAACATCATGGAAGTTTTCATGGATGATTTCTCAGTCTATGGAAAGAGTTTTGACGAATGCTTTGAGAATTTGAATAAAGTTCTCAAGAGATGTCAAGACACACACTTGGTCCTTAATTGGGAAAAGTGCCATTTCATGGTTAGAGAAGGGATTGTCCTCGGACATAGAGTGTCCGAAAGAGGAATAGAAGTGGATTAGGTGAAGATAGAGGTAATCGAGCAATTGCCGCCCCCGACAAATGTCAAAGGGGTGCGAAGTTTTCTGGGCCGCGCTGGCTTTTACAGGAGATTGAGTAAGGATTTCTCCCGTATAGCCTGACCCTTGACAAGTCTCCTTGCCAAGGATGCCCCTTTTAACTTTGATGACGATTGCCTCCTAGCCTTTTATACCCTCAAGAAGGCACTCGTTACCGCACCCATCATACAACCCCCCGATTGGAGCCTTCCTTTCGAGATCATACCTTTAGGAGAAGATAAGAAGAGGCTGATTCACCTCAGCAGATTCCACCTTTGGAACGACCCCTATCTGTTTAAGGTCTATGCTGATGGTCTACTTCGTCGCTGTGTCCCGCTTTGTGAGACCCGGAGAATTATTGAGCGTTGTCACTCCTCGCCTTATGGAGGACACTACGGAGCATTCTGTACCCATGCAAATGTTTGGCATAGTGGTTTCTTCTGGCCAAACATGTATGGAGATGCCAAAGAATTTGTCCGGTGTTGCCCAAGATGTCAAAAGCATGGGAATATCAATTCCCGAGATGGTATGCCCTCGAAGAGCAACCTTCAAGTGGAAATTTTCGACGTTGGGGAGTTGACTTCATGGGTCCCTTCCCTATGTCAGAGCAGTGCGAGTACATCTTGGTGGCTGTGGACTACGTGTCCAAATGGGTAGAAGCACTTTCTTGTGTTGGCCGACTCAAGGAGCTCCAAAAGAATGTTCCAGGAAATAATATTCCCACGCTTTGGAGTTCCACGAGTCGTGATTAGCGATGGAGGCTCGCACTTCATCAATAAAACCTTCAAGAAGTTCCTCAACGAACTTGGAGTAGACCACCTGGTTGCAACTCCAAACCATCCTCAAACCAGTGGTCAGGCAGAAACGTCTAACAAGCAAATCAAGAACATTCTGCAAAAGACCATAAATGCCATGGGGAAGGGATGGAAGAGCAAATTACTCGAGGCACTTTGGGCATATCGGACAGCTTATAAGAATCCGATAGGGATGACCCCCTACCAACTGGTTTACGACAAGACCTGCCATCTTCAAGTGGAGCTAGAATTCAAGTCCCATTGGGCAATCAAGAGGTGGAATATGGACCTCCAATCAGCTGGAATTAAGAGACAAATCCAATTAGCTGAATTGGATGAGTGGAGGGAGAAAGTGTACCATAGCTCCAAGTTATACAAGGAGCGTACGAAACGTTGGCACGATAAGCGAATCAAGATCAAGCAGTTTAAGGTGGGGGATAAGGTACTCCTCTTTAACTCCCGCATTCGATTGTTTGGTCATGGTAAGCTCAGAAGTAAGTGGGAAGGCCCTTACTTAGTGCCCAACGCCGCCGATCACGGCGCGGTTACCCTCCAAGATGATGACGGGAACACT
Organism: Panicum virgatum; assembly: GCF_016808335.1. Lineage (NCBI taxonomy): Eukaryota > Viridiplantae > Streptophyta > Magnoliopsida > Poales > Poaceae > Panicum > Panicum virgatum. The sequence continues at coordinate 11,618,441 of NC_053152.1, forward strand.
TTCAAGGTTAATAGCCAAAGACTAAAAGTGTTCCTAGAACAAAAAATGCCGGAACTCGAGGAAGTAGACGTCTTCAAGCTTTCCGATATATGAAAAATCTCGTCTATGGTCCTCGCCAGACCCAAAACCGGCCTTATCATAGGACAGAACCCTTTTCTATTCTATTCTTTTCTTCCCTTTCTACCCCTGGGAAAACTACCCCAAGAATTGAGTCCTACGCTTGATGAGAGAGAATCTGCTAGAAGACCGAGGCCCACACTTTAGAGTGTGGGGCCGCCTGGCCCTGCCTGGGCCGCCCGGCCCTGCCTGGGCCGCCCGGCCCTAACTAAGCGGCCCAGCCTCCCCCGGTCTCGTTCCGGAGAGCCGTTGCACGGCAACGCTCCTAACCAAGTGAATATTCCACATCTGGAGGAGCTGCACCGATTCGAGTTGATTTAAGCCGGGAGACTTCTTCCTCCTTGCCATTCCACTCCTTCCCTGCAGTCCCAAACCTCGGCCACCAATTCTTGAGCCTAGATCACGTCCATGGCATCACAATCCTCACCCAAAACTCCGCAATCCATAGCCACTGATAGCTCCACCCCTTCTGCTCCATCCAAATCGATCCAGAGCCAAAGTTTAGACTACAGCCTTCGGATCATCGAGCCAATCCCTATGGCCGACACCCTCATGTCGCCGCCAGGCTAGCGGGCCAATGCCCAGGCCGGCCGGCCTAGGGGAGGCCGCCCGGCCACCCCCTCGCGCCGGTCATCTCCAGCTCGCGCGTTGTCACCCTCCAGAAGCCCTGCATCAAGGGGCAATGGGAGGATTGGTGCGCGCACTCCTGGACGGCCAACCATCGGGGTTCTTTCCCCGCGGAAGGTCATCGGGAAGCATCTCGTTCCGTCATCTTCCGGCGGCCATGTGATGCAAATCGCTGCCCTCCAGGCGGTGATGCCCAAGTCCCCGGAGTACTCTCCGGCCAGCCCGAGTCCGCCACGCATTCGTGTGGTTGGACGGAAGTTCGGCCGCGGGAAGGAGTTGCGCCCGTCGTTGGATCGAGAGGAGAGGGAGTCGATTGACTCCAACCCAGGATCAGTGCGACGGTTCAGATCGCCACCACCGATCCGGGGTCCTCAGGAGATCTACGCCTACACAGACAGCGACGAGGAGGAGGAGGAGAAGAGTGACATCGCCGCACTCCGTGAGCAGCTTGCTGCTCTTAAACTCCAGCTCAACAATATGGATGAGCGGGTGGCGGAGTCTGAGATCGACCGGATCGATCTGGATGAACGAGGAGCTCTACGGAGCCCCCGATCCAAGGGACTAGATCTAGATAGGGAGGATAGAATAAATAGATTAGGTGTAGGTGCTGTTTTGTTTCTTCCATTTTGTTTCCCTTCTCCAGCACCTTAGTTTGTGTTTAGAAAATTTTGAATAAAATAAAATTTCCCCCATGTCATATTTGTGGTTGGGACAAACTTGTGTGCCAACCACACCTCTGTTCTCACATTCTACGAAGTACCCATGAATCTATAGCATACACAATGAATGGAGAGCACCAGAAAAAGTTGAGGGCATTTCGCTTCAGAAAAGACCGGGAGGTCAAAATTGTGCCAACCGGCATATCAAATCTGCGATATGCGACAACACTCAACGGAATTGTGACACACATGGCCCAACAGACACATTGCAACAGGCCGTTTGCAAAACGGTGGAGGATTAGGCCGCCTAGCCCCACTGTCAGCGAAACGTCGAGAACTTTCTAGTGCTGCAGGTTTGCAACTCCTATAGCTTACTTCTCTAAAAGATCAGTTCAAATTGTGCCTGGTTTAATACAAACTAAAATTTGAACAAGAACTTAGAGAAAGATGAAATCATTTCATGACAATCAACACATCCCTCAGTTTTATTTCTAATACAAGTATTTACATGCCTTTGGAACTTAACTATGTTAGGATCATCTGATCTTTTGCTTATTGACTCCTATGATACTTTTAACCAAGGTCATGCTTGTTCTAATTCAAGGAGTTGGAGGAATTTATTTTGAAAAAAAATCATGGCAACTCTCCTTTGCTCAACCGCCACCAATACCACATACATACATGAGAGTAGTTTCTATGATTCCACATAGCTATCTTGTACATTTTGAGCTCGTTCAAACTTATTGCCTCTCGAGTGTGTTATGCATATTTCTTACTCTGACCATACACGTACACGACATCAATCACTGTTCGTCATGATCAATCATATGAAGGCTCATCATCCCCCTGAAACAAAAAGAAAAACAAGTGAAGTGAGTGATCATACTCATGAATCCTTGTTCAAAAAAAAAGAGAAGAAGAGAAGAGGGGAAGATGATAAGAGCAAAAGTATAGATGACGGACAAGTATCACTGTGTACACATGCACATGGTCAAAGTATTAGAATGACATGGCTACTTAGAGACATTTTGTTTGAACTTGCAAGATAAATGGAAAAAGATAAGCATATACCTTTGTCATCATACGAAAAAGAGAGGATTAGCCTTGAGAGAATCATACACCATGAGCATCTAGAGTTTGCCTTATTTCGAAAATCTGAAAACCCTCCAAACTCCAAGAAGAAAGACTTGCATTGATTTTTGTGACGAGTTCTGAGGGTCAATAGACAGAAGTGAAGATGTTAGCCACCTGGAATCCAAGGTATGCAAAGAAAGCTAAGAAATAACTCTTATGCATAGTTTGATTTCATGAAACCAGTCTTCGCTCTTTTCTCGAACTTATTCCTCGGGGTGAGCAAAGTCTGGCTGTGGGGGTGTGTTGGCGGTCGATAACGATGGTTTTTGCTGCCAACACTCCGCCTGATTTCATGAAATATAGGCCCTAACCTTTCCATAACCATTATTACTAATGAGTTCCACAAGTTTGGTGTTTATTTGACTTCAGGAACAACATATCCAAATTTGACCCAAAACGGACACTGTTTGGACCGAAAGGCCCGAATCCGGCCGACCGGCATACTTTCGGTGGAACCTTGGCATGAGACGTTACCAAAGTCACGTAGAGGGAGAATCCAAACCATTTCAATGGGCTAAATCCAGAAATACACAACTTGGACCCGGAAGGCTTGGACCCATATCCAAAAGAGAAGCCAACCTGGGCCATGGTCAAGTATTCAACATACACCCTATCCAAGATTGAACCATGATTAGAGAGGAGCGTGACAGTGCAATGGAGGACCGAGAGGCCGCCAGAGGCAGGCCACCTGGCCCCAAGGAGGCCGCCCGGCCCAAGAAAATGACGGTTGAGCAAACCGCCAGAAGCACCGACCTCCTAGAGTGATCAGAGCCGTCCACGCGAAGTCGGTGGACAGGTTGCGCCACCCCCAGACCGGCCGGCCTAGTGGAGGCCACCCGGTCCCCCTTGTCAGCCTCTGACGATGCCCTTTCACGTGGGGTTGAAGCCAAGGAAGAGGTAGCATAGGCTTGCAGCGGTTAATCGTTTCACCGACCTTGGCAGCTATAAATAGGAACCCCTCACCTCACTTGTAACAGACCTTGGGTGCTTGAGTGCCTCACAATTTCAGTTTCATCCTTAGTAGAATAGGGAGAGTGTGAGGTGAGAGCTTTGGCGAAAGCTGGGCTAAAGGGGCGGAGTCGAGTTCTCTCGACCTTACCCCATCTTGTACCCACCTCGGGGGAATCTTATAATCAAGTACGTTTTTCTCACTTATCTTTAGTTCCTCGCTAGTTTACTTTTTACTTAAGTTACTTGCTTAGTTACTCTTTTTTATCTATGGGATCCCTTGTCTGCATGGACAGCAAGTTCTGTCCATTTGGGGTTTCTTCTTGCCTTAGCGCGAGGCGGAAGTCAATGACTCGATAGTTCTGTCCACTTGGTAGTTACCTTGGGTTTTGTTCCACCCCACGGTACCGCATTGGTAAGCAGCAAGTGGTGACAGCCTTCTCCCACCCTAGTAATCCACCAAGTTCGGGTGCTTTCATAGCAGTAGGATTGCCAAAAGTATGTTGGGCCCCTTCTCATCCCTTTCTGAGCCCTTCGCTTAGGCCGCCGAAACAGATCAAGTTAGTAGCTTTTCAAGTTATCTTAGTAATTAGGATTCTATCTGGAGATAAGCCCTCTACCCTCGTACTTCTGCTCCTCAACGGGTCCGGCCGAATCGCTCCAGACCACTAGGCGACGCTTACCGTTCCTTGGATTCGATATCCCAGGCTTACTCACCTGGTGAAAGCTATAATCGGTCTCTGTGCGCTTGCGGAGTAATTCATTAGGCAAAGGATTGCCAACAGCGCCGCTGCTGCCATGCGTGGCCATTGCGCTCGATGCCAGACCATCGGTCCACGCTTCCAGCTTCACGCCGGCCACCACCACGGCGTGCCGCTCGAGATGCAGCTGCAATCTGCGTCGTGCCGCAACTTCGCATACAGCCCCACATGGCGCACTCAACGGCGCCACCACCCACCGCGCGGCACCTGCCTCACCATGCCGCTGTGCCCCGCCGCGCCATCGCTTCGGGCGGCGTCCAATTCCCGCGGCGCCCGCGGACGCACCACTCCCCGAGCAGCGGCATCACTGGCTCCCCCACTCTGCGCTCCTTACGCGATGGGACCTGTAGCTGTATATCTGGTGCTGTGACCACCAGAACCAGCTAATGAGGCACCGGATCCAATCGCCGGTGCCGCCACAGCCTGCCTCGCCGGCGGCTCCTTCCGCCCCTTTTTAGTGGCTGCCCTGCCATCACCGTCTTTGCAGGTCGCGCGGGCTTCCGGCGGCCGGCTCCGGCAGCGGCGCGATGCTAGGGAGGGGGAGTGAGGTGCTGGCGGCGGTGGGTTGGGGGTCTGCCCGTGATGCCCACACGGGGATGACACGGGGGTCTTTTTGGTGCAATTGCACTATAGCTTTTTTAGAATTTGCATTGTTTGGTTAGCTTATTGTTGGAGCGTATATGTACTGCGGTCAATTTTGTTTGATGTTTTCGACAGCTTGATATGTATAGCTAACAACTCTCAGTAAAAAATTAGCCACTCTCTATATTTGAATCAACTCTCTAAACAATCAACATCCCCAGAAAATTCGGCTATGAAGGTCATATCCTTAATATTGGCATCAGCCTGAATAGTGAAACTGAAACTAGCTATTCATAAGTATTATTTCTTTTTTTCTCAAATATGCATGAGAGCTACATATCTTTATAATAAGTATTTTTTTATATGTAGTCAAATATACATATAATGTTGTGTACTCCATATATTTAATTGTTTTTCTCACACAATTTTGTGCGGATGCCACTGAAATTTGTATGTGTGTGACACTGGAACATCGAGGGCAGTGGCGCACACACAAATTCTAGTGGAATGAACACAAATAGCAAATTTAGGGGCCAATACCACGAACTCTGAATTGTATGTGGACACGTTTCTAAAATTTAGATAACTGAGTGTGGTAATATCTATATTTTAGTATACATCACGTCACTTGAGAAAAAAGGAACATAATAGGTACAAGTACATTATCATCTAATAATAAGAGAAAACAAAAGCACTCAAGTGAACAGAGAAATTTTCTGTCCATTCAAAATTAACATATAGTTATCATAATATTCTTATACAGAGGAGATACACAGATAACTACTTACTTCCCACATAAGGGACCGGAAGTAAAAATCCACAAAAATGAATAAGAAGAAATGCATCTTGAGAACAGACACAATGACAGTTCCTATTGACTCTTCTACCAGTCGGCCAGCACCTATCAATTTTGGTCATTACGATCTCTATGCAAAGTGGATTAAATCTGTCCTTTTGTAGCACTGACAGTATAGTAAATTATAGGATTTTAGTGGCAAAACGGGAAAATTGCCACTGAGCCCTGTTTTACCCAACCTCTCATTAGTGTTGGATGGGTCATAACTTTTGTGGTTAGCTAGAGGAAATGATGAGTGGGATATGCATTCTCTTTTCCATTGTAGTCACAATATAGCTTTTCACCACAAGCTATATCACAGCAGGCCACCAACAATACATGGCTCTCCCCATCAATGTCGTACCGCACGAATTTGACATTTTGCTTCTTCTTTCCATCCCTTCATCAATTTTAGAGTTTCAAACTTCAGAAACAATACACTACAAAATCCTTTATTTAAGGTGAGAACACTAGAATACCAACAGAAACTCCACTACTTACGGTGTGTGGTTATTGATGCCGCTCATAAAGCGAGAAATGTTTCCGCGTTTGTTAGGGCAAATGACCAGCCTTTGGGAAGGATCAACTGTCCAAAGCAGTGTCATAAGACAGTCACAATCGTCATTTTCTCTGTTCTCCAAATAATCAACGTCTCCAGCAAATTCAGCTATGAAGGTCATATCCTTAATATTTGCATCAGCCTGCACAGTGAAACTGCAAATAACTATGTATAAGTGTTATTTCTGTGCAGTCAAATCCAGATAAAAATGTGTGTGTACTCCATAGAGTCCCACTGTTTTGCACAACAATTTTGTGTCTATGCCACTGAAAATTTTGTGCGTGCGCGCCCACGCGTGTAACACTAGAATGTCCAGGGAAGTAGCACACACACAAATTCCAGCAGCATGCGCACAAATAGCAACTTTCAGGCACAAAACCATGAACTCTGAATTGTGTATTGACAAGTGTAATTTTCAAAAAGTAAATAAGTAAGTGCCATGAGTTCAAGAAAGTACCCTTCACGGGAATAAAAAACAACAAGAAGTGGAGGGCATTGGCCTCTTTGTTGCATGGTTCTACACAGCTCCATGGTTTCTTTATACTCTTTGTGAAGAACCTTGAAAGTTGAATGCAAAATTAGATCAAAACACTAAATCATTAATACTATTTCGGGTAAAAAGATTTGCTAACCTGGATACCACCTTCCTCAAATCTCGCTTGATTGGAAGATCTAGGAGCCATGTGAGTGATGTATGTCAATTCATTACTGAACTCAGCATCTGAAGATGCCAAAGCAGTGGCCAGAGAAGCCAATTGTTTGAGTCTAGTAGCTCTATCTTCAGTTGGGACAAATGGCAGTATCCTCCTCCTCTTCTTGTGCATAACGAGTGAACGTTTCCTTCTCCTTCTAACATCTGAAAAGGATGAAGTAAATTCCTTGAGTTAGTACCATAGTAAATGCGTCTATTTTTGAACCAGAGTTCAGTTTAATTTTACTAAAATCTTGGTATCAATAAAATATTATGTGACATGGAAGTCTATATTGTTGATCCAGTTTTACGTTTTACAATATATATGTGAGGTATATGGGCATATACACTTAACTCGCAAACTAATAATTACCAGAAGAATCTACAAAGGGAGTTACACACATTCGACGAGTAGTGCAGAATAATCAAACATACAAAACCAAAAGACAGGAAGGACGTACTAACTCAAATTTTCGCTACAGCTAGCTCTTATAAATGTCATTGAATAAATAACTTGCAGTTATCGAACCCATCATAAATAGAAGATGATATGTTATTACTATGGGCTCCTTATGGAAAGGCCCGGGGTTGTGATGAATGCAATCAAGATAATAAAAGGGAAATCAGCCAATCCATAAATGGTGCATAGAGTGAACATCCTGATTTTTTTTTTCAACCAAAGGTGCCGTTACTACTTTAAAAGTATGCATAATTAACACAGATTAAATGTTTTCTGGTAATGCTTTCCTGCTTTTTTCTTATGATGTTATTGGCTGCAACACATTTTAACATAACGATATTCTTTGTTGCAGAGGGAGTATTTGCAGGCAATCCTATCCTTGATCATCAGGAAGACAGCCATGCAAACAATACAAGTACGTGCAAAATCAAACATACAATTTACAAATAAGCAAGTGTATTAACAGGAAATTTCACTACTCCTAGCTCTTATAATATAGCTATAGGCAGATCAAACCTTTATATACCAAACACATTTAAGACAACAATATTACAGTAACTGAAATGCTGATTAATAAAAAGGATCGGAAGCGCACAGCTAACGGAGCATGTATTAATACACTCAGCAATCAGCAATATAGACTAGAACAACTATGGATTTCTTATAAGCCTGAAATTAAACTATTTTTATGATTAAATGAATGGCGCCAAGACAACCAACTAGTATGCATGAAGCATATATCTAAAGAGCAAATAAGTTAATGGGTACAAGCATAAATGATATACAAAGTGAACAACATGATTTGTTTGAATGCATGTCACAGTTTCTGGTTAAAATCATGCATGCTATAATGTTTTTGTCAGGTATTTCTTCCCAGCCTATCATATAACTAGTACTTCATATTTTAATGTAGCCATATATTGCTTTTTGCCTAGACATTCCAATTTGAAGGGGATGTTTGCAGGCGATGCGCAGCATCTGAATTTTATCGGCCATGCAGTCAATATAAGTGCAGGTTACAATACAATACTGACAGGAATTTGCACTACACATAGTACTAACTCATAAGGTGCATCCAACCCTGTACCAAGCTTATTTTAGAGAGAATTTATTCAACTGTTCGCAAATAAAAAGAAAGCAAAGCTTACTGGAGCCATTACTATTTAAACAACCAGCAATCCACTACAAGAAAAATGGTCATTTGTCCCTGCACGTTAGTACCGGTCATAATTTGGTCCTGTATTAAAGTTGGCACGAAGACATTTTAGTACCGGGTCAAAATTTAAGAGCCCCCAGAGCCATTTTAGTACCGGGTTATAACACCACCCGGTAAAAAAAGTCACCTTTTAGTACCGGTCAGTGTTTTGCATCGGTCCGGTACTAAAATGGTGTGGCCATTTAGTACCGGCCAATGATACGGATCGGCACTAAAGGGTGACATTTAGTGCCGGTCGGCGATTTTGGCCCGATACTAAATAGGCCTCCATGGGTACTTCAAAAGGAATGCATCTCGCACATAGTCACATGTGATGCATAGGTGGAATGGTAAAGGAAGCTCTGCGTGAAGGCTGAGATTGTGGGTTCAAATCCTCAAAATTGCATGCATTTTTTCTTCTCTGTTGTCTGTCTTTAGTACTGGTTGCTGCGACCGGTACTTAACAGCCCACCATTTAGCCAGTACCGGTTGAAGCAACCGGTACAAAGCCAACCCTATGACCGGTACTAATGAGCCATTCTCTAGCTGTGAATCAGAAATAGAAGCTAGGGGTGAATAACACAGGGCCCGACGAGCCTCTGGTCACCCACCCGTGCTTCGGCAGCATGGTCGCTATTCCCTACGGGCAAGATATCCAAATTGTCCGTCCGTCCTTGCTGCAACCTTGTTCTTCTATAAATGAGAGAAGAGCTGCTTTGTGGTTTGTCCAGAGCTCCATTCACTACTACAAAAATGATTCATAGGAGCGGCCCATTTTTCTAGTGGCAGTTCAAAAAGTAGTAATTCACTCCTACAAGAGGAGCGATGTTACTTTAGCATCTGATCCATCTTTGAAAATGCATTTTAAAGGGAGGCTAATAGCATCACCCGCACCTGAAAATAACATTTCTGTAGTTCAATACTGTAGTCTAGAAGTTTCACATTTTGATTTGTTTCGCTATGTTTAAAGATTTAAATAAATTTTCAGAATAAAATATAAAACATTTTCAGAAGCGGGTGGTGGCGTTTCCCGTCCCTTGAAATGGATTTTTTGGGTGAGTGATGATGTCACCGGCTCTTATAAATCGATTTCAAAGTTAATACAAAAATATAACATAGCTTGTAGAGTGATAAGTGACTATGTAGTGTGGTGGGGAGGAGAGTACACATGAGGTTTTAGTTAAGCGGTTCGTGAAAGAAATTGTAACTCTATGTTAGGGGAGCTTATGGTCGTTGCTGGTTAGCTAGGATATTTCTTTTTTTTCTATTTTAACGTTTTCAAATTTTTTATTTTCTAGAAAGATCCGCTCCTAACAAATCTATTTCTAGAGGGGGTGCCGCGTCCTAGAAACGGATTTCCAAGGACAGGTACGATACCCTCTCCTACAAATAGATATTTGTAGCTGCGAAATGAAAGAGCAGGTAACACACCTTCCCCTACAAATGGTGTTTTACCCGCACTAAAAATTGTTTTTTAGCCCGCACTAAAAATTGTTTTTTAGAAGTTTTATTCCCGGTTCGCCACTGATATGAGCAAAAAACTTTTGCTTCCTTTATGGCACAAGTTCAGAACGTACCCACACATCAGATATCAGTTAATTGCTACAAACATAAATAATTTGTTCGAACTGCTCTTTGTATTATAACTACTTCCAGTTCCAGCCATGTGGTGTAAGTGAATAGGTCACAATTTAACGTAGCCATATCAATGTTTGTTACATAGTATTTCCTACTCGCAGGGGATCGGGTGATATTTGCAGTGCATCGATCAGCTAGCCATGCAGTCAATACAAGTGCCGAATGAAACAAAAGAAGAAAAACACACAAAATAGACGCGGAAGATGACATTTTGCACAAAGAAAATTACAATGCAAAACAATCAACAGCTAGCTTTGAATGCTCAAAAACCCCTGACTGAAATGAATTCAACAGTAGCTAGCTATGCTGTTGTTCCATCAATCATTCATGCAAGCAATGGAAACAAAAGGTCGCACATTTCACATGATCTTCGCCTTGAAGGAATAATTACCTTGGGAGAGCCTACATTTCGCGGGCTCTCCATCCTGGTCATCGTTCTGAATCCGAAAGAATCCATGATCTTCGCCGGCTCCATTGGAAACCCTATGATTCAATGCAGAATGAAGCAGGAAAAAAAGTGAGGTGAGGACATATAGAGCAAGGCAACAATCTAAACGAAATCGAGATCTGGGTAGCTAAGGGATCCCATAACAGAAGAAAGTTGGAAAACAATGACAAGGTGAGATAGCACAGCAAGGCAACAATCTAAAGAAATGAAATGAAAAAACAGGAACGGAAGAAGGGAATGTGGAAAGGGATCGGGGAGGTTGCGAGAAGCTCACTTTTTAAGCGCTTGAGGGGCGGGGCGCAGTCCGGGCAGAACCATGGGCCGACGGGGACCTTGGTGGCGATCGGGCGGAGGCAGAAGGTGTGGCGGCCGCGGTTGCAGCGGTTGCAGAGAAGCAGCTGGTCGTCGCGGTCGCCGGAGCCGCAGGTGTCGCAGACGGCGGCGTCGTAGATGGTCTCGCGCACGCGGGCAACGGGGGGCGGCGGCGCTGGCGCGTCGACGGGGCGCGAGCGGCGCATGATGTCGGCCATGGTGGAGTAGCGGCGCGGCGTCGGGGCCAGCTTTTTTACGGGACCCGAGCAGCGAATGACATCGGCCATGGAGCAATAGCGCCGTGGCATCGGCAGCTCTTGGAGCCGCATCGGTGTAATGCGCTTGCGGTCTACCTCCGGCGGGGTCGAGGACGACGGCGCGTGGCTGCCCATGGCTGAGGGGATGTGGGGGCAAAGGGATGGAGGTCTCGGCCAGGAGCCCAGGACTCAGGAGAGGAAGGAGATGGCGGCCGCCGGAGGTGGAGTTGTGAGTAGGGCCCTACGTCATGTAGGAGGTGAGGTGACCGTTGCTACTTGGCACCGCATGCAGCCGCTGCGCACACAGGTTTTCTTTTTCTTGCCTATTTTGTTTTCGTATCTATCTCGTGTTTCTTTCTTAACACATCTTCTTTGTGTTCAACTTTTCAGAAAATGTTGTCTTTTCTATGGCACATCTTACGAATTCGGTTATATATGTTATGTCTTTATTGCATTTTTAGGATTTGTTTGGTTAGCTTATTAGGAGGGGTGTACTCCGGTCAATTTTGTTTGTTGTTTTCGACAGCTGTGTATGTATAGCTAACAACTCTCAGTCCAAAATTAGTCACTCTCTATATTTGAATCAACTCTCGACCCAAATATCTTTCATATGTATGGAATTTTCTTTCTGACCCGAATCAAGAATATCTGTGACCAACTTTTAATTACAGCACTAACTTTTGCTACAAACTAATGAGTAACACAGTTGCACACTACCGGAAACTATCCCTTTGCCGAGTGCACTACCAGGACTGGGGTACCCCCTCTTGCTGTGTCTAGGCAAGGGCCTTTGTAGTTATCCTTGACTACATCCAAACAGCTGGACCCCTGCGGTCCGAAGTCCACTCCGGTGGCCCGCTCCGGCGGAGACCGCTCGCCACGGTCGCTCCAAGTCCACTCCGGTGGCCCGCTCCGGCGGAGACCGCTCGCCACGGTCGCTCCAAGTCCACTCCGGTGGCCCGCTCCGGCGGAGACCGCTCGCCACGATCGCTCCAAGTCCACTCCGGTGGCCCGCTCCGGCGGAGACCGCTCGCCACGGTCGCTCCAAGTCCACTCCGGTGGCCCGCTCCGGCGGAGACCGCTCGCCACGGTCGCTCCAAGTGCCGGGTCCGGGAAGTGGTGCTTGCTCCCTGAGCGACCCGAGGTCTGTGTAGCCGCTTAGTTTGGTTCCGTACCCTAAGCCTACACCCTCGTCGCCCTGAGGAGAGCGCTCTAGTACCTGAGCCTGGCAACAGGTGTACCGGCCTCAGGGGTCCGGGGCACCCGCTCTCTGCATGAGCACACCAACGCAACCGAGCTTGCGTAGAAACACATCACGATAGTGGCCCACCCACGGGTTCGTACCTCTCCCGAGGTGGGCCCGGGGGCCACTATCGGTACCCCAGGACTGGGGTACCCCCTCTTGCTATGTCTAGGCAAGGGCCTTTGTAGTTATCCTTGACTACATCCAAACAGCTGGACCCCTGCGGTCCGAAGTCCTGTTCTCCCGACAACAATCCGGAACCGTTCCACGACTGGGGAAGGTCCGGAGACGCCACGTGTCCCGGGAGAGGCAGGCACTCAAACGCAAACAGCTGGGGCTCCGGACCTCCTGAAGAGTCCGGACCCCCGCGGAGTCCCCGGACCCCTCATGGGGTCCTGGACCACCTGTATAGTGACCGGACCCCTCTCTGAGGGAAGAAGTCGACACCCTGCCTCGGGGCGGTCCGGAGCCGACACGTGTCTACAGGGACAAGGCCGCTTGGTCTCCATACCAAACCTCACCCACCGCTGCATTCATTGTGGTAGGTGGACGTCCGCATTGATGCAGCAGAAGCCGAGGCGATTCCTTGACCAGGGGGCTATTGATCACGTATTACCAAGACGCGTAGTGGAGCCGCTGGCGCCGCCCACTCTGCGCCTGCCAGTCTGCCATGACAGAAGGATGTGACTGCTCGGCTTCTGCCATTATGACGCCTACATAATAGCCTCAGCAGGCCACGCCGTAAGCTATGTTACTCCAACGGGCACCTAGCTGACGGGACAAGAGAAGACCCCCCTGAGTCAGAAGGGCAACAGTGTGCGGAAGCATATCGGAGGAAAGATTCGGAACTACTGTAGCCGTTTGAGTGCTCTGCGCTGTATGCAGCACAGTCACGTTGGGCCCACCTGTCGGGGCCCCAACGTCCAATGTATCCGCTCCCCCCCTTGGTCTATAAAAGGAGGGGGCGCCGTTAGGAAACGGGGGGGCTGGGTGAGTGCCAAGGCCAGCAGAGGATAGGTTCATACACACCACCAAGAACAAAACATCTCCCAGTGGACGTAGGGTATTACGCTCCGGCGGCCCGAACCACTCTAAATCGTGTGTTCTTGAGTCCTTGTCTCAGCATAGATTCAGCCCCATCGCCTAGTACTTCCCCGAGTACTCCCTCACAAGGGAATAGGCGGGTGCGCTCCGCCACCCGGCTGTGGGTACCCCTAGAAACTCCACGACATTTTGGCGCCGTCCGTGGGGACGACAGGCGTTGGCTGGATCTTCAGGCTTCCGGGGCCGTGTTCATCCTCTGCAACGACGAACAAGAAGATGAAGGAAGGTAGGGCGTCACCCACGCCGCATGCTGTGGCTCTAAGGCGCCAGCGCCCTCGGTGCGGCGGTGCACGGCAGCTGCGCCTGCTGTGCGTCGCCACTGCGACGCCTCAGAGCCGGCACGGTGGTGCGCAGGGGCGACGCCTGTCACATGCCGCCCCGCGCCATCCCGGTGTCGGTTCAAGGTTTTCTCTCAAGTAACGGCCATCCTTCCCCTCCGGTGGCATGACGTCGGCTCAAGGCTTCCTCTCAACATGGAGCCCGGAGCCGACGGCTATCCCGGAGGAAGTTGGCCGTGTCGTCCGGCCGTCGCCAGCACCGGAGATCCACCTCAGCGTAGCTCGGTGCTGCTGCAGACAAGGCCCCGTCGCCAGGCGCGGGGACCCCTGGCGCTAGCACCAAGGACAAGCCGGCGAACGACCGCACCTCTCCGCGCTCCACGTCCGGTCCATCTGCTGCGCAAGGGCGTCTGGTTTCCATCGGCAGACGGCGACGACGGCTGGGGGCCTCTTCCATTCAAAGCCAAAGAATTTGTCTCATGCTATGTAATCATGTGACAGCTCTTAGGCAAGAAGAGATCCCCCGAGCTCCCAAGGTGATGCTGGATGATGCGGTTCAGGCACATCCAGGGCGCCTTCGCCTCCGACGACTATGAAGAATTCGGGAGTGGTCGCACCACTTCCAACCGGAGAAGGACACGCTGTATAGCATGCAGCCGTAGGTTACTCCTAAGAAAAGACTAAGAGAGAGTTCCTCCTTTGTAAAAACATGGCGCCTACGTGTGTGTCCAGAGCGGTCAAGGTCCGACCTTGTAAACCCGACCTCTGGCCCTATCACACAAACAGGCAAAAAGCGGTCCGGAGCGGTGGAGGTCCGACCTCGTAATCCCGACCTCTGATGTATACCGTGACAACCACAATAATAAAGGAGATTTTCTTCCTCAGTTTTACCTAGGCTCCATCCTGATTACATTTATTCGCCTTGGTTTAACTATTCTTTCCTCTTAAACGGAGTTACCCTTGTTGCTAACAATCCAAGTTAAGTTGCTGGCTTGTGGTCAGGTGAAGACACCCCTTCTAGCTGGAAGGCAGTCCGGACCCCTAAGGACCTGCTCTGGAGAAGTGGTATTTGTATCCTGGGGCAGAGAAGATCCGCGTAGCTTAGCCTGGTAATGTACCCTAAGTTTACGTACTTCACTACCCTGTTACAAGTACTCTAGTATCCAGGACTGCTGTCTTTAGAGGTCCCGGGGTTTCTTCTAGTATAAGGTTTGGTTTCTTTGCACCTTACTCAGAGGTCCGGTAACATACTTCATCGGATTGTCAGCAACGGTCGCTCCAAGTCCACTCCGGTGGCCCGCTCCGGCGGAGACCGCTCGCCACGGTCGCTCCAAGTCCACTCCGGTGGCCCGCTCCGGCGGAGACCGCTCGCCACGGTCGCTCCAAGTCCACTCCGGTGGCCCGCTCCGGCGGAGACCGCTCGCCACGATCGCTCCAAGTCCACTCCGGTGGCCCGCTCCGGCGGAGACCGCTCGCCACGGTCGCTCCAAGTCCACTCCGGTGGCCCGCTCCGGCGGAGACCGCTCGCCACGGTCGCTCCAAGTGCCGGGTCCGGGAAGTGGTGCTTGCTCCCTGAGCGACCCGAGGTCTGTGTAGCCGCTTAGTTTGGTTCCGTACCCTAAGCCTACACCCTCGTCGCCCTGAGGAGAGCGCTCTAGTACCTGAGCCTGGCAACAGGTGTACCGGCCTCAGGGGTCCGGGGCACCCGCTCTCTGCATGAGCACACCAACGCAACCGAGCTTGCGTAGAAACACATCACGATAGTGGCCCACCCGCGGGTTCGTACCTCTCCCGAGGTGGGCCCGGGGGCCACTATCGGTACCCCAGGACTGGGGTACCCCCTCTTGCTATGTCTAGGCAAGGGCCTTTGAAGTTATCCTTGACTACATCCAAACAGCTGGACCCCTGCGGTCCGAAGTCCTGTTCTCCCGACAACAATCCGGAACCGTTCCACGACTGGGGAAGGTCCGGAGACGCCACGTGTCCCGGGAGAGGCAGGCACTCAAACGCAAGCAGCTGGGGCTCCGGACCTCCTGAAGAGTCCGGACCCCCGCGGAGTCCCCGGACCCCTCATGGGGTCCTGGACCACCTGTATAGTGACCGGACCCCTCTCTGAGGGAAGAAGTCGACACCCTGCCTCGGGGCGGTCCGGAGCCGACACGTGTCTACAGGGACAAGGCCGCTTGGTCTCCATACCAAACCTCACCCACCGCTGCATTCATTGTGGTAGGTGGACGTCCGCATTGATGCAGCAGAAGCCGAGGCGATTCCTTGACCAGGGGGCTATTGATCGCGTATTACCAAGACGCGTAGTGGAGCCGCTGGCGCCGCCCACTCCGCGCCTGCCAGTCTGCCATGACAGAAGGATGTGACTGCTCGGCTTCTGCCATTATGACGCCTACATAATAGCCTCAGCAGGCCACGCCGTAAGCTATGTTACTCCAACGGGCACCTAGCTGACGGGACAAGAGAAGACCCCCCCTGAGTCAGAAGGGCAACAGTGTGCGGAAGCATATCGGAGGAAAGATTCGGAACTACTGTAGCCGTTTGAGTGCTCTGCGCTGTATGCAGCACAGTCACGTTGGGCCCACCTGTCGGGGCCCCAACGTCCAATGTATCCGCTCCCCCCCTTGGTCTATAAAAGGAGGGGGCGCCGTTAGGAAACGGGGGGGCTGGGTGAGTGCCAAGGCCAGCAGAGGATAGGTTCATACACACCACCAAGAACAAAACATCTCCCAGTGGACATAGGGTATTACGCTCCGGCGGCCCGAACCACTCTAAATCGTGTGTTCTTGAGTCCTTGTCTCAGCATAGATTCAGCCCCATCGCCTAGTACTTCCCCGAGTACTCCCTCACAAGGGAATAGGCGGGTGCGCTCCGCCACCCGGCTGTGGGTACCCCTAGAAACCCCACGACATTTTTTCCTTTCTGCAGGGGTCTTGACCGGCTTTGACTACCCGTCGGGTTGGTTGCTGCCTCATCACATCGCAACGGCTTACTGACTTTGGGCCCCACGATTAGTGGTTCACCTAGTCACACGCGCGACGTTCGGCATTGTTGCGGCCGGAGTAAACGGATCATTTACCACCGGCGCAGCTCCCGAAAAGCTCGGCCACGCCTGCGATTAATGCGCGCACGTCAGCCCAGCTTTCGCCTTGCTCCACGCGCGCAGGCGACGGTTCGGATCCCGCCTTTTCACAGCTCCGTTGTTTACCCGCTCTCCCTGACAGGTGGGCCTGGGCCCCCACGTCATGGAGCGGGCGGTTAACTCTAGGCGCGGGCGTCGCTTGAGTTTCGGCGACGGTTCCGGGGCGCGCCGGTTGGGTCAGGCTTTATAACGGGGCGCACCGCATTCCGCGGTTGCTTTCCCGCATTCGTCTTCTTCCTCCAGCCTTTGCGCCCTTTTGCCTTCTCTCCCCCCTACACAGGCACCCTTCTCACTCCACCAAGAGATGGCATCCCTTGTTCATCCCCGTCGCTTCCAGACCGAGGGAGAGCTGAACACAGTGCGCTGCCTGCTTGGGTGGAGTGCTCAGGAGACCGGCTGGGGGGTGCGAGCAGGCTCGGTTCCCCTTGGCAACCTCCGCACCGGGGAGTTCGTGCTATTCACCTCGCACGTCTTCGCCGGCGTGGGACTGCCAATTTCTTCATTCTTACTGCTGCTGCTGGAAGACTTCGGCCTCCAGCTTCAGCATTTGACGCCCCACTCCCCCCTACCTGGCGCGCCAAATGTCGTGGTGCTGCAAACTACAGCCGGGTGGCGGAAGGCACCCGCCCTAGCCCAGAGGGTGTATACTCAGGGGGTAGCTAGTCTTAGATCGGTCTCACTCAAGAACTCGAGGAACACAGCAGGATTTAGAGTGGTTCGGGCCGCCGGAGCGTAATACCCTACGTCCACTGTGTGTTGTATTGCCTTCCCACGAGAGTGAGAAGGTTGCGAGAGCTTGAGTCAGTCTGGATTGTCCTGTGCATAGCGAGCGCCTCCCTTTTATATCTCAAGGGGGCGCGTACACAGCCGTTGGATCCCCGACAGGTGGGTCCAACAATGCAGTATAAAATAACGTACTGTTCATACATTATGGCGTCGCAGGCAAAGGAGATCTCTCTCTTGGATTCTCTTACCTGCTCCCGGAGCCCTTCGTCCATCATGTCCTGGCATTGTCTTGTCAGGTCGGGCCTGTCGTAGCTAGTGGCATCGCCCGCCACGTTGCTTAACCGGGCGGTGTAGCTTGCGGCGTAGGCGGCATGATGGAAAAGCGTCGTGCTGTCGTATCCATTTAATGCTGCAAGCGGGCTCTGCGTGGTTGCGGCACAGGCGGCTCCACTGTGCTCCTTGGTAATACGCGGTGCTCAGCGAGGCCTGACAAGGCTGTCTTGCGTACTGCGGCGGCAGAGCACGCCTTGTCCACCACATTAAATGCGGCAGGTGGGCGAGTCTTCCTGCGGAAGACTCGCGCACGATCCCGCGTCTCCGAGACACATGGCGGCTCCGGACCCCTACACGGTGAGGGGAGTCCGGACGGGCGCAGGAGGTCCCGGACCCCTCTGGGGGTCCGAGGCCTCGGCGGTCAGCTCGGAGCTTCCCTTCCTTAGAGACACGTGGCGTCACCGGACCCATCCTCAGGCGGGGAACGGTGCGGGGCCGTTGGCCTGGTGAGGGAAAAGCCTGGCCTGTGGGGCCTGGCTACTCCGTCTTTCCCGCGCAGCTACGGATAACTACGCGGGTCCTGCCTTGCTGCAGTAAGAGTGGGTATCCCTGTTACAGGGTACCGACAGGAACTGGATGGAAAGGGCCTTAGAAATCGGTTTTCCAACCGGTTCCCTGAAACCGAGACCCTTAGGACCCATCTAGGACACTGAGATTATAACATGTGCCTTAGGCAACCATTGGTACCGGTAGGAAAGACCAACCGGTACCTTTGAGGATGCCACGCTGACTCAAGCGAGCAACCTCTTTGGTACCAGTTACCGGTACCAAAGAGTTTTACTCATTTCTCTAGAATTCAATTCTATTTATTTTGTAAATTCTTTCATAACTGCGACGCATACACGAGCTCCATAGTACTATACATCCATTTGTCGTGTTTGAGTTCAAAGAATATTTAAAAATAACTAAAAGTCAAAGACAAACATATAATTAAGTTATTTAGCTATAATATATATTTACAAATATACAAACAACACGACATTACGTTTACAAGTATTTAAAAATTTACAAGTCATGTTTATAGTACAAATACTAGACCTCTCACGACATCGAAGCAGACACTCTATTGATGTGACTGTCGTGGTAGAACTCTCCTTTAGGATTCATGATCTCCCTCATAATGAACCTTGCGAGCTGCTCGCACACTACGTTAATCCGATCGACATCGTAAACTCCATTCCTGATTCCAATCATCTATCATTTTGGAATAAAAGGACCGGTATGTTAATTTCATTCGCGTTAGTATAATTAGAAAAATGTACTTGTGAATGGTTTGTACGTACTCTTAGATTCTAGAAGGTGCGTGAACTCGCATACTTAGTACCCACACCAATCAGTTCCTTATTTTTGTCTCGCACACTTTAGGAGAAATAAATTAGTTATTCAATATTTTTGAATGCCTATACAGAAAATTGAGATTACTTAATTAGAAAAAGGTTCGCGACCCAACATACCGGAAAATTCATTCTAACGTTTAGTTCCTCCCTCCATTGACAAGCTCCTTTGTTATTTTTCACAAATTTCCACACCCTGAGCTAAAGTTAAGTTTGATATTGAACTCTTGTTATGAACATAAAAAGGATTTGATTGTGCAAATTGTACTTACCTGTTCAATGGGTCTAAGAAGTGTTGGATTGTGTCCTTCGGATACCTCATAGAGTCCAACACTATAAGATTGCCACTCTCAATGGAAAGTGGGAGCAAAACCCAATGATAGCTGCAGATGTAGATACATATGCATTTATACATGCATTAGACATAGCATTTATTTAGGAATATAAAATAAGTATGAGTCTACCAAGACGTACACATAGTTGTATGGTATCATTATATAGGATTTCTAATGTTGTCTAGTCAAGGAATGGTACATGTTTTGACATGTCTCCCTATAATTTTCGTGAAGAACTTTCTGGTTGAATAGCAATGGACACATGAAGCCCACCTGATGCTGTCATCCTTCTTTTCAGCATCTTTGAACCTCCATACAAAACGATAAAATACAAATTATATAGTGCACAAAGATACTTACATAGCAGGTTAACAAAAAGTATTAATCTAGAGATAAGTGATACTTGCAGAACCCAAATGGTGATGATAGAGACGTCGAGGGCTTATCGACAGTATATTTGATGTACAAGTTCGAAGTCCACCCAGAAGTCATCCTCCCCGTGGACGAAATCGTGGTCGCGATACTTGACTCCAAACATTTTCATTTCGTTCTTCGACATCTGTAGGTACCATTTACGCAAATTGTACATCTGCGAGCCTAGACTCATCTCCTCCTCATCAGTGAAAAAAGGTTTTCATTGCTCGTATGGAACAACAACAACTGGAGCGATTGGGGTGTCCTCCGTTCTCTCTGTTGTCTGCTCAAGCATTAATCCTATTCCGGCAAAAAATTCTACCTCGTGTTGGGCTGGCACCCTCAGCACCACGAGGGGCTCAAGTTCCGTTTGTTGTGAGCCTAGCTGATGACTGGTCTTTCCAAATTTTTTATTTCTCCGCTGGTGGGCCCTTATCAGCGTTCGGTCATAGTCCGAGGGTAGTTTTTTTGGTGGTTGTGGTGGGTTGTTCAAACTTGCGTAAACCTTTGCTGCTACTTGTGGATCTACTAGTACCCTCTTCTCTGGGACTTTAGGTTTCAATTGTTCTTTCACATAGCGATCCACTTCCTCGTTCATCTCCTTGTCGGTCATCTCGTAAGCTAATTTCTTCCGCAGGCCTATTTTCTTTTCGACCCTTTTCTGCTTCTTGTTTGTGGGTCCAGCCGGTGGGAGGGATGATGTCTTTTTGTTTCCTTTTTCTGGTGCTGGAGGAGTTGGAGGACTCGTGCCCCTTTGCTTGCCAGAGATGGTGGTTAGGGAGGTTGCAGAGACTGTGGCGAGGGAAGTTGCGGAGACGGACAACTGGGATCTGTTGACGACTAAAATTGGCATAGGTCAAACAGACCGATCTGACCGGAGCCTGGGAGCGGTCTGACCGGTCTGGACCGTGTAGCCGGTCTGGCAACACCGACCGGTCTACCTAGAATCCGAATACAACTAGGACTTTTTGTAGATTTAGATCTGTAATAGGATTCCTTGCTGAATAAGTCCACCCCACCCTATAAATATAAAGGGTCACGGCCGATTGAGGGTATCCAATCAATCAATCAATACAAATTTTATCTTTTTATTTTTCTCTTGCTCTAGCTTTTCTAATCTACTACATGCTGTTCTTCCTTCGTCTCTATGACGATTGAAGGCGTTCTAGGTGGCCTACCGACCCTAGAACACCCTTGCATGCGCCTGCCCTGACGGGTCTTCCTGGGCTAGCCTTCGAAGGTTTCGTCACCATTCCAGCTGACGGCGACTGATCTGACCGCTCCAAGGAACCGGTCTGACCGGTCTGTGCGGAGGTGCTGCATCGCGCGCCTCTGCTCGCTGCACGTTCGAGTGCGTTCATGTGTTGGCCCTAGTTTGCGTCAACATACTTTTTGGCGACTCCGCTGTCGAAAGAATCAATCGGCTGCCATGGCCGGTAAAATTCCTAAACCTAGTGATGTTGATGCCACCAACATCAAAAGGCCGACTATTCAACAACTTTCGGCTGAACATCAGAAGGCTCTTGATGACATCCAGAAGGTCATTAGAGAGGAGAAGGAGAAGGAGATCCAGGAACTGGAGGAAGAAGCCATAAAGCAATACATCTCGCACTTCTCTATCGACCGTCAAGGGAAGGTCACACCGGATGCCGCCTTCGATGCTTCAATGTTTGAGGTACAATTTGATGAGAATGAACAACCTGCTCTTACTTCAGAAATAGCTAATGCTATAGATGATGCTGTTTCTTCTCATGTTAATAATAAGTTGGAATTTATTGGTCAAAATATTCATAATATATTTGATGATCGCTTTAGCTGAATAGAATCACATCTTGGTATGAAGCCTATCGGTAGTGATAATAATGCATCTACATCTAATACTGATAAGGCAATGAATGATTCGGCTAATTGCAAAAGTCCAACTAATAATGCTTTAGTAATTAATTCGGCTAACCAGCGTAACTGAATTAATTATAATTCAGCACATCATGCAAATGTGCCACATGGAGCAGCAAGTTCGTTGCAGCATTCTACGCCGCCGAATTTTGCTCAACATTATGGCACACCTAATCAGCCTATGGCCGATGATTTTGGATTCGGCAGTATTAAAGATGAAGTGATTAAAATCTTTAGACAAACTTTTGGTATAGATCCAAAAGGTAGATGCCGATCCTATAAGAGACCATACCCTGAAGAATATGAGCATGTTGCATATCCATATGGTTATAAAATTCCCGAATTTGTTAAATTCACTAATGATGATGATAGTAGAACTACATTAGAGCATATCGGCCAATTTATTATACAATGTGGTGAATCTAGCACTAGTGATATTTATAAATTGAGGTTATTTCTTTTATCTCTATCGGGTGCTGCATTTACTAGGTTTTCTTCTTTGGAGCTTTCCGAACATCATTTTTCCCAATCTCTTCGCATGGCCGCACCCTTGCTGATTTTTTGTAGGAGTTGGGCGGCTTCCGTGAGTGTTTTCTACGTGAGATCTCCTCCTGCACACATTTGAACAAACTGCATGCACTCGGGGGTTAGGGAAAAATTAAAAGTATGCAAGAGTACTTCACCGGAAAATCCGAGCTTCGGTCCTTGTTCAATCAATCCATTGAATCTATCCCATGCTTGATCTATCCCTTCTTCTTCTCCTTGCGCGAAGTTGATCACTTGCTTCCGAATATGTTGAACCTTGCTTCACGGAAAGAACCACTCGCAAAATTTCTTCATCAAGTCATCCCAATTTCCTTTTACCTCGAAGGATGCAAGTGCAAACCATCTTCTCTCTTCTTCCGCAAGTGAGTATGGGAAAAGATTCCATCTAAACCAAGCTAGCGGAACTCCGTCTTGTTGTACCGTGTTGCATAGCAATGTGAACCACTTGATATGTCTATATGGGTTGTCCGTCTCATCTCCTCTAAAGGGGTTTGCCACCGCCATCTTGATGATTTGAGGCTTGATCTCGTACTCGGTGGCTCGCAACACCGAATCTGATTTTTGCATGTCGAAGTCCTCCGATCGCGGGCTTGCATAATCCCTTAGTGATTTTTCTCCTTCCTCCACGTGTTGAATGAGATGGCCCATCTAGACAATCAAAACAAAAACAAGAAAACAAAAATTTTCTAGGGAAAAGGTTAGGTGTTAGTAACCAACAAAATTAATACAAAGTTAAACATAGCAAAATCGCTTGTTCCCCGGCAACGGCGCTAGAAAAGCTTGTTGACGCTTCTTAAAGTGCCAATTTACGTACCGCAAGTGCACGGATTGTGTAGCTTTTCCCTTAGAGTATTCCCCCAAGGTTTATCAATCCACGGAACAAGTGTATTACTATGCTTAACTAAGCACTAATGATGTTGGTAAAAGATCTATATTGAGTGATTGAGTGTGAAATAGATCTAATCTAACCAATCTAATCTAATCTAGACTAGTCAGCAATGATAGATGTGTGCACAAGATATGAAGAGCATTTGTCCATAGGGTCTAGGATCACTAGAGACGTAATCGCCAAGCAACGAAGAATAGATCTAATCTACCAAAGGTGTGTTCCAAGATCAAAAACTTTCCCTCCCGCATACTGTCACTACACGAGGATAATCGGTAACGAAACAATAAGAACACGATAGTTGATGTAATCTAAGTAAACCATGCAAGAGCAAAGCAAACCCAAAGCCAAGTCGCGAACTATTAGGCATCAAAGCATCATCAACAAGAATCGTGATAGATCAATCTCATAAAGGATTCGGCAATTACAACTCAAGATCTCCTTACAACCCCATGAACAAACGAGGACTTTACCCCATGAAGCTAAGCGAAGCGTAGTCGATCATGGTGGTGAAATCTCCGACAAGGGATGGATCCCTTGCTGTCCTCCAAATTGCAGCGGCACCGAGGGATGATGAGGCCTCCGGTGTCGCCTTTCTCTTGTGTCTAACTCGAATGTATCTCTGGATGCTGTTTCTCTGCGATCTTTGCGATCTCCCTGGATGCTCCTCTTTGACGGCAGCTTTGGGGTATTTATAGGCAGATATAGTCGGCGGTTTTGGTAAAACATAGATTAGGGTTGACGCATACTTCGCGCTGAAGAAAACCGAGATCGATTGGGCTCCGAAAAGGGCTAGGCCGGCCGGCCCAAGGACTCCAGGCCGGCCGGCCTGGGCCTTTTCTGGCCCCTTTCGGTCCCATCTTTCGCATGTTGAATCTTCCGCTTATTCCTCATCTTAGCCCAGTTGTAACCATGCGTCAAAACATCTCCGAAAATGTCCAATTTCCTGTCAAAATGCAACATGCTCCAAAATCCAGGACAAAATCGAAAACGGTCAAGTTCGGGTGCCAAGTGGCGGGTTAGTACATGAATCATCCGAAGAATTTACCAAAACAACTCCTAATCATATAGTAAAATGGGTACTTAAGGAGCGCCAACACCTCAACTGGGAAAAATGTCAGTTCATGGTCCGTGAAGGCATCATCTTAGGACATTTAGTGTCCGAAAGAGGGATAGAGGTGGATAAGGCGAAGATTGAAGTCATTGAACAACTTCCACCTCCCATCAATGTGAAAGGAATCAGAAGCTTCCTTGGCCATGCCGGATTCTATCGAAGGTTCATCATGAACTTCTCCCAGATCGCTAGACCCCTCACAAGTCTCCTAGCCAAGGATGTTCCTTTCCAATTCATAGATGAGTGCCATAAAGCCTTTGTTACTCTCAAAAAGGCACTCATCTCAGCTCCAATCATTCAACCCCCGGATTGGAAGCTCCCGTTCGAGATCATGTGTGATGCTAGTGATTACGTGGTGGGGGCCGTACTTGGTCAAACCAAGGATAAGAAGCATCACGCGATCGCGTACGCAAGCAAGACATTCACTGGAGCTCAGCTCAATTATGCCACCACAGAAAAAGAGTTCCTAGTAGTTGTCTTTGTTATCGACAAGTTTAGATCCTATCTAGTGGGTACCAAGGTCATCATCTATACAGACCATGCCGCACTCAAGTACCTCTTCACTAAGAAGGATGCTAAACCAAGGTTGATCAGATGGATTCTTCTACTCCAAGAGTTTGATTTGGAAATTAAAGATAAGAAAGGAGTAGAGAATTTAGTGGCGGATCATTTATCGCGCATGACCAATACGAATACCCAAGACCTGCCAATAAATGACTTCCTACGGGATGATATGCTTCTCAAAGTAACAGCTTCACACCCCTGGTATGTGAATATCGTGAACTTCATGGTCTCGGGGTATGTACCCCCAGGGGAGAGCAAAAAGAAGTTAGTTCAAGAGAGCAGACGCCACTTATGGGATGCACTATATCTGTACCGAGTCTGTGTAGATGGGTTACTCAAACATTGTGTACCTACGGCAGAAGGACAAAAGATCATAGAGAAATGCCATGCAGCACCACATGGAGGTCACTACGGTGTATTTCGCACTCAAGCGAAAATCTGGCAGAGCGGTTTCTATTGGCCATCTATGTACGAAGATACAAAGAACTTCATCCACAGATGTCCAAACTGCCAGAGGCATGGAGAGATCACAGCTTGCGATTCAATGCCCCTGAACTACAATCTTCAAGTTGAACTTTTTGACGTCTGGGGCATTGACTATATGGGACCCTTTGTGAAATCCCAAGGATGTGAGTATACCTTAGTCGCTGTAGATTACGTCTCTAAATGGGTTGAAGCCATGCCATGCAGAGCTGCTAATGCAAAGCATGCCCGGAAGATGTTCCATGAGATTATCTTTCCAAGGTTTGTCACACCACAGATGGTAATCAGTGACGGAGGGTCACACTTCATTGACTCGGCCTTCCGTAACTTCCTCAAGGAACTAGGGACAAGGCACAACATCGCAACTCCGTACCACCCTCAGACTAGTGGTCAAGCAAAAACATCTAACAAGCAAATCAAGAATATTCTTTAGAAGACCGTGAATGAGATGGGATGGGGATGGAAGCTAAAATTACCAGATGCACTTTAGGCATACCGGACAGCATACAAGACACCCATTGGAATGTCACCCTATCAGCTTGTCTACGGGAAAACTTGCCACTTACCCGTAGAGCTGGAGCACGGAGCGCACTAGGCTATCCGGAGGTGGAACATGGATCTTAAAATAGCCGGAGAGTATCGGAGGCGCCAGTGTTATCGCCATAAATTAACAGGATTAATTTATGGGCCGAAAGCAAGATGGGCTTAAAGCAGAAGACTAAGAAGGCTTGTAAATCGGCTCCTGCGTGAGCATCTGGGCCACATGGGCCATGTATCTTAGATTTGGTTTAAGATTAGAGATAGAGTCCGATCGGGACAAGATTAGTTTAGATTGTTTCCCAAGTCTCCGAACTATAAATATGTATCCTTAGTTATTCGTAAAGGAGAGCATCATTACGTCTCGCAAACAACAACTCTCGGCGCATCGCCACCCCTAATCCTAGGGTTTCATCCAAGTAAGTGCCATGCTGCCCTGATCGCTTCTTGCGATCAGGGCAGTATTGTTCTTGCTTTTACCTTGGTATTACTCGTACTGAAGCATTTTTGATGGCGAGTAGTACTAGTTATCCTGATGTTCGTAGCATGGCTTTTGGTAGATCTGTCGTGCTTCGTTGCTTATCATCTACGAATATCATGTTGTCTCTGTGCAGTCACGTTTCAATCTCATGCTAGTTCTTGTCGCATAGAATTAGTTGCACAGAGGCAACACCCTGCTTCTTTTGAGTTTAATAGATCTGATCTGTTACGGTTTGCTCTTGTTCTTAAGAGTTGGCGTAATATCTGCTAGGTTAGTCCTTGCAAACGGATTGGATGATCTGGTAGTGTAATAGATGCTTTATCTTAGCCTTGATAGGGATTGTTCCGGGAATCGGCTCTTGCTAGTTCTTAGGCCTCTGTTTTAGGTTGTGGTTTAGTTGTCTGTTATGTTCATTAGGCCTAGTCACGTGTAGGATGTTCCGATCTAGCAGTGAAGCCTTTATCGTTGTGGATTAGATCAACTAGATTTAATCGAAGCAGCTTTATAGTTATTTGCTTTATTCATCAATATCCGGATAGACACGGATCCAATTTGACACCGGGACTCGATCGGCTCTTTAAAGCCGATGCAAGAGTCGTCTCGGGGAGCCAACCATGGCTCGGACTTACTTTTACACGTGTCTTTGTATGCAGGAAACTGTTTAGAGCACGTTCGCACCCTCCTGATCGGGTATAGGTCAGGTGGCACGCCCGGCTTTCCATACATTCTCCGGGCGCGTGACAGAATTGCGGGCCGTCGACGAGGGAGCAGTGCCTGCCAGCGCCACGGCGACCTCCCGGCTCTTCGTGTTGCCTGTCGTTGCTCGCCGGTGGGTTTCGACCGACAACACATTCTGGCACGCCCGGTGGGACCACTCTCGGCAACAACGTCCACTGCAACAATGACTGGAGCTCAAGATCAAGAACCCGCTCCCAAGCCCGTCACGTATGAAGAGCTCCCTCCTGAACACAAGAAGAAGTATGATGAGATCAAAGCTCTGCTGGAAGCCGATCTCATCGGCTCTTTTGAGAAGACCTGCAACCATGACATCAGGTGGAAGGGGTTCTCACCAGAAGGCGCTCTTGACAATGTAGATCCGTCTGTACCATCTGAAGAGCGCACCAGAGCTCTGCGTCAGGAGATGAACTACATGATAGCCTATGCGCTTCATCGGCACTCTCAGAGCCTGATGAACAAACTCGAGCGCATGGCGCATCGCGTCATCCAGGAGATAATCAAGAACCAGTACTCTCCATCGGGGCCAACCCTGGGGAGTCACACAGAGGAAGCTGCATTGCATTCTAGACCGGTATTGCCGTTCTCATTTGCGGCTCCAGGACCACAAAATTTGCCGATCTACGTCGTCCACAAGATCGGCGGAGATCCTGGAGAAGGCCAGTTCCTCACCGAGCCACCCAAGGAGATTCCGCACGGCTACACGTGCGCTTACATCCCTGACAGCGTTAATCCAACACACGCGGTGCAGATAGTAAACCCAGGAGCTTCTGGAGCAGACGCAGAAAAACAAGCGTGGCTGGCAAAGTACGCTATTGGGCCGAGTGCTGAGCCATCGGCCATAGGAGTTCTTAGTGTGGAGCAGGTCAGTCCAATACTGAGAGACCAGTTCGGCATCCTGCCCAAGAGGAAAGCGATCGGCTATTCCAAGCCTTATCCAAGTGACTACGACTTGATCCCACTACCACCCAAGTATCGGCTTCCTGAGTTCACCAAGTTCAACGGGTCAGAAGGAGCTAGCTCCATCGAGCACATGAGCCGATACTTGACGCAGCTTGGGATGATCTCAGTGTCGGATCCATTGAGCGTCCGGTTCTTTGGCCAATCCCTTACAGGCCCAGATTTTGGATGGTATGCATCGCTGGCTCCGGATTCAATTCGAACTTGGAGGCAGCTTGAAGATCAATTTCATACCCAGTACCACTCGGAGGCTGCTGAATCTGGAATTGCCGACCTCGCCCAAGTCAGGCAAAAGCGAGGAGAGACTGTGTCGGAATACATACAGTGCTTCAGGGAAGTCAAGAACTGATGCTACTCGTCGCACATCACAGAAAAGGAGGCAGTCGATCTGGCTGTCCTGGGACTCGCTAAGCCGATCAAGGATGCGGCTTTTCAGTTGGAGTTCACATCTTTGGCGCACCTGGTGCAAAAACTTACAGCATATGAACATTACCATCCTGAGCTGTACCAGGACAAGTTCAAACGCCATGTGAACATGACACAGGCGGAAGAATCTGATGACTCTGGCGAGGAGCAAGAAGTAGCCGTGGCAGAGTGGACCCGGGGGGCAAACCCTGTCCTGTGCAAGTGGGTCAAACAGCAGGGACTTGTGAAGGGCTTCGACTTCGACGTGACCAAGGCGGAGCAGATATTTGATCTGCTCCTCAAAGAAAAACAGCTGAAGCTCCCAGAGAATCACAAGTTACCAACGGCACAAGAGCTGCAGGGAAGACCGTACTGCAAATGGCACCACTCGTTCACTCATTCCACGGGTGAATACAAGGAGCTACGTCGTCAGATTCAATCAGCTATTGAGCAAGGCCGGTTAATCCTGGCTCAACACACGATGAAGGTTGACACGAAGCCCTTCCCGCAAACTAACATGGTGGAGCTGTCAGCTTTCGGATCCGAGGGCCAGGATTTGGCATTCCAGATCAACATGGTGGGACCCATGCGCCGCCATGACAAGCAGAGGAGAGAGGCCGCTTCTGGCAAACGGCCGCAGGATAGACGCGAACTGGAATAGCAGCATGTGACCGAAGAGCAGGTGCATCACATCTGCAATCAGCTTCTAGCTTCTAATCAACTTCTGGAAAAATACCAGTACCAGTACAAGTTGTGCCGCCGATACGAATCGGAAGAAGACGAGTACGAGCACCGCTCAGGAAGGACATTGGGGAGACGCCAGGCTATACGCGACCACTGGCATTGCCCGTTCATCAGGTACTGTTGGAATTCCGGCATGAGCCGATTGCCTACTATAGATGATTGCTTGGAGTGCAGGCCTCAAGGACGCCAGCAGGACGAGACATCGGTGTTCCAACGCTTAGGGCCCAGAACACGTCATGGTGACCATATAAAGAGGCCAACCAGGGGTGATTCCGAGCAAGAAGAAGAAGAAGACAGGTACCATCACCCACGATGGTGTCCTGACGGGCTTAATCGGTCACAGAAGCGCAGAGTGCAGCGCTTGCGTAATCTAGAAGAGGCAGAAGCAAAGTACCTCGACGTGCTAAGGAAGGCGCGTCCGGATCTCGCGGAGCAAGTCAAGCGACCGTGAAGGGAGGAGAGGCGCCCTCCAAGAAAAGAGTGGCGCCCCAAGTAGACAAAAGCCGATGAGAAGCCATCGGCTGATGTGAACATGGTGTTCGTGCTCCCATCGGAGTTTCGGGCACCCCAACTGGAAGAATCGGCCATCGCACAGTTGGATCTGGGCCCACGGCAAATCATCTTCGCGAAGCCCAAGGAGAAAAGCTACAAGCACCTGAAGGGATTGTATCTCAAGGGCTTCATCAATGGCAAGCCTGTGAACAGGATGTTGGTCGACACTGGCGCCGCAGTCAACCTGATGCCATACTCTGTGCTGCGCCGATTGGGTCGTTCTTCTGCCGATCTGATCAAGACCAATGTGATGCTTAATGACTTCAATGGACAGCCATCAGAGGCGATGGGGTCCCTGAATCTGGAGCTGAAAGTGGGTCGCAAGACTGTGCCAACATCGTTCTTCATCGTCAACAACAAGAGTACATACACAGTACTGCTTGGGAGGGATTGGATTCATGCCAACTGCTGTATCCCTTCCACAATGCATCAGTATCTAGTCCAATGGGATGGCGATGAATTAGAAGTGGTCCCTGCAGACGATTCCAGTGAAGTCTCACTCGCAGATATGAATGCCTAGGACGCAGATGGACAAGAGCCGATCTCAGGTATCGCCCTGGAAGACTGTGATTAGATCGAGGCAACAAAAAACGGACTGAGGCTAGTCTTATCCACTGGCCTCACAAAGTAAACGCATCCTGGCATGCTACGAGATGTAATGGAAATAGATTGGCCGATCCCAGCGATCGGCCCCAAAAAATAGAAAAATCATGTTTTGGTTCGGAGTTGTTACATCATGTACATACGATGGCCTGCTTTGGCGGTTGGCCACTCATCGACTATTTGGTTCCGAATGATAATGGAAGTGTGGAAGCGGCCAGCCTATGCGGTTGGCCAAATAATTTTTCTCGTCATCTCCCTGTGTTTGCCGCTGATCTTGTGGATAACAAAGACTCGCCTGCGTTCGCAGTTGGTTTTTCAGATGACGGCAAACTTGGATACGGGTTCACATCAGCTGATGATTTGGAAGAGGTTGATATCGGTCCTGGGGATAAGCCACGACCGACATTTATCAGCAAGAAGTTGGATCCGGCCTTGCGAGAGGAGATGATTGCACTGCTGAAAGAGTACCAGGACTGTTTTGCATGGGACTACACCGAAATGCCCAGTCTGGATAGAAGCATCGTCGAGCATCGGCTCCCGCTCAAGAAAGGGTTTCAGCCATTTCAGCAACGAGCACGTCAGATGAAGGCCGAAGTCCTCGAAGAAGTCAAGAAAGAGGTGGAGAAGATGTTAGATGCTGGGTTCATCAGGCCATGCCGGTATGCAGAATGGATCTCTAGCGTGGTACTGGTACAAAAGAAGGATGGCAGATGGCGTGTTTGCGTCGATTTTAGAGATCTCAACAGAGCGACGCCAAAAGACGAGTACCCGATGCCTGTTGCAGAGACATTGATCAACGCAGCTGCCGGCCACAAGATGATGAGTTTTATGGACGGTAATGCCGGCTACAACCAGATCTTCATGGCCCCAGAAGACGTGAACAAGACCGCGTTCAGAGTACCTGGCGCGGTCGGCTTGTTCGAATACTTGGTGATGACCTTTGGACTGAAAAATGCCGGTGCAACGTACCAACGTGCCATGAATTATATCTTTCATGATCTCATCGGCAAACTGGTAGAGATCTATATTGATGATGTCGTGGTCAAGTCCAAATCAGCTGGGGGGCATCTAGAAGATCTACGTCAAGTTTTGGAATGGACTCGAAGGTTTGGGCTCAAAATGAACCCAAAGAAGTGCGCCTTTGGAGTATCGGCCGGTCAATTTTTGGGGTTCCTGGTGCATGAACGGGGAATTGAGATCGGCTTGAAGAGTTAAGAAGCTGTGAAGACGATGAAGCCACCTACTACAAAGAAAGAGTTACAGAAGCTCATCGGTAAAATTAACTTTGTCAGACGATTTATTTTTAATCTGTCTGGGCGCATTGATCCATTCATGGGTTTAATAAAGATCAAATCCGATGATGAGTTTCGCTGGGGGGTAGAACAGCAGCAAGCTTTCGATGAAATCAAAGAATATTTGTCAAAGCCTCCAGTGTTGGTTCCTCCTCAGCAAGATAGGCCGTTCTACGTGTACCTATCCATGGGTGACACTTCTATTGCTTCAGTGTTAGTCCAGAAGCACGACGGCCAGGAGAGGGTGGTTTTCTACCTCAGCAGGCGCATGTTAGATGCCGAGACCAGGTATCCTGGAATCGAGAAGCTTTGTCTTTGCTTATACTTTACATGTACAAAGCTTCGCCATATTTTGCTCTCGACGGAAACAATTGTCATATGCAAATCGGATGTCATAAAGCACATGCTGTCGGATCCTGTCCTGAAAGGCCGGCTGGGAAAATGGATGTTTGCATTGTCAGAGTTCGATATTCGGTATCAGCCTGCAAAAGCAATCAAAGGGCAGGCACTGGCGGATCTTGTTGCAGACAGGATCAGCACGAATATTGCTGCACTATTTGTTCGTGCTTGGGCTATGTTCATCGACGGATCGGCTTGTGATGATGGATGCGGTGTGGGAATTCTGTTGGTGTCGCCTCGAGGGGTAACTTATTCCTTTTCCATCAGGATGACTGCCCCGTGCACTAATAATTTGGTGGAATATGAAGCCGTTCGCAAGGGGATGGAACTGCTCCTTGAAGCTGGTGCAGAAGCGGTGGAAATTTTTGGAGATTCAAAGCTGGTGATCTCTCAGCTCATGGAAGAATATATATGCGAGAGCGGGGCTCTTTTCCCAATATGGATGCAGTGCCGTGAGTTGATGTCGCAATTCAGGTACATCAATTTCCACTGGATATGCAGAACTCTGAATAATGAAGCCAATGATTTGGCACAGATGGCTTCCGGGTACAGGGAAGCAGTCGATGAAGTCGATGTGGAGGTTCAGTTTTTAGAACCCGGAGACTAGAGAGCCGATATCTTCAATTACTTGAAAGATTCGGCTCGGGGGGCACCCAGAAAGATAAGACTCAAGGCTATGAAGTATGTTCTGATAGGGGATGACATGTTCTACAGAACCTTGGAAGGACTACTACTTAAATGTCTGGGACCTTCAGAGTCAAATCGGCTCTTGCATGAGGTTCATGAAGGAGCTTGCGGTACTGTTATCGCCATAAATTAACAGGATTAATTTATGGGCCGAAATCAAGATGGGCTTAAAGCAGAAGACTTGTAAATCGGCTCCTGCGTGAGCATCTGGGCCACATGGGCCATGTATCTTTAGATTTAGTTCAAGGTTAGAGATAGAGTCCGATCGGGACAAGATTAGTATAGATTGTTTCCCAAGTCTCCGGAGTATAAATATGTATCCTTTGTTATTCATAAAGGAGAGCGTCATCACGTCTCGCAAACAACAACTCTCGGCGCATCGCCACCCATAACCCTAGGGTTTCATCCAAGTAAGTGCCATGCTGCCCTGATCGCTTCTTGTGATCAGGGCGGTATTGTTCTTGCTTCTACCTTGGTGTTACTCGTACTGATGCGTTTTTGATGGCCAGTAGTACTAGTTATCCTGATGTTCGTAGCATGGCTTTTAGTAGATCTGTTGTATTTCGTTGCTTATCATCTACGAATATCATGTTGTCTCTGTGTAGTCACGTTTCAATCTCATGCTAGTTCTTGTCGCATAGAATTAGTTGCACAGAGGCAACACCCTGCTTCTTTTATGTCTAGTAGATCTGATCTGTTATGGTTTACTCTTATTCTTAAGAGTTGGCGTAATATCTGCTAGGTTAGGCCTTGCAAACGGATTGGATGATCCGGTGGTGTAATAGATGCTTTATCTTAGCCCAGATAGGGATTGTTCCGGGAATCGGCTCTTGCTAGTTCTTAGGCCTCTGTTTTGGGTTGTGGTTTAGTTGTCTGTTATGTTAATTAGGCCTAGTCACGTGTAGGATGTTCCGATCTAGCAGTGAAGCTGTTACCATCGTGGATTAGATCAATTAGATTTAATTGAAGCAGTTTTATAGTTATTTGCTGTATTTATCATATCTGGATACAATCAGATCCCATCTAACACCGGGACTTGATCGGCTCTTTAAAGCCGATGCAAGAGTCGTCCCAGGGAGCCGACCACGGCTCGGACTTACATTTACACGTGTCTTTGTATGCAGGAAACTGTTCGGAGCACGTCTGCACCCTCCTGATCGGGTATAGGTCAGGTGGCACGCCTGGTTTTCACACATCCTCCGGGCGCGTGACGGAATTGCGGGCCGTCGACGAGGGAGCAGTGCCTGCCAGCGCCCCAGCAACCTCCCGGCTCTTCGTGTTGCCCATTGTTGCTCGTCGGTGGGTTTCGACTGACAACACATTCTGGCACGCCTGGTGGGACCCTTCTCGGCAACAACGTCCACTGCAACAATGACTGGAGCTCAAGATCAAGAACCCTCTCCCAAGCCCGTCACGTATGAAGAGCTTCCTCCTGAACACAAGAAGAAGTATGATGAGATCAAAGCTCTGCTGGGAGCCGATCTCATCGGCTCTTTTGAGAAGACTCGCAACCATGGCATCAGGTGGAAGGGGTTCTCACCAGAAGGCGCTCTTGACAATGTAGATCTGTCTGTACCATCTGAAGAGCCCTGCGTCATGAGATGAACTACATGGTGGCTCATGTGCTTCATCGGCACTCTCAGAGCCTGATGAACGAACTCGAGCGCATGGTGCATCACGTCATCCAGGAGATAATCAAGAACCAGTACTCTCCATCGGGGCCAACCTTGGGGAGTCACACAGAGGAAGCTGCACTGCATTCTAGGCCGCAACTGCCATTCTCATTTGCAGCTCCCAGACCACAGAGCTCGCCGATCTACGTCGTCCACGAGATCGGCGGTGATCCTGGAGAAGGCCAGTTCCTCACCGAGCCACCCAAGGAGATTCCTCACGGCTACACGTGTGCCTACATCCCTGACAGCATCAGTCTAGCACGCTCGGTGCAGATGGTGAACCCAGGAGCTTCTGGAGCAGACGCAGAAAAACAAGCGTGGCTGGCAAAGTACGCTACTGGGCCGAGTGCTGAGCCATCGGCCCAGGAGTTCTTAGTGTGGAGCAGGTCAGTGCGATACTGAGAGACCAGTTCAGCATCCTGCCCAAGAGGAAAGTGATCGGCTATTCCAAGCCGTATCCAAGCGACTATGACTTGATCCCGCTGCCACCCAAGTATCGGCTCCCTGAGTTCACCAAGTTCAACGGGTCAGAGGGAGCCAGCTCCATCGAGCATGTGAGCCGATACTTAACGCAGCTTGGGATGATCTCAGTGTCAGATCCATTGAGGGTCCGGTTCTTCGGCCAATCCCTTACAGGCCCGGCTTTTGGATGGTATGCATCACTGGCTCCTGATTCGATTCGTACTTGGAGGCAGCTTGAAGATCAATTCCATACCTAGTACCATTAGGAGGCTGCTGAAGCTGGAATTGCCGACCTCGCCCAAGTCAGGCAGAAGCGAGGAGAGACTGTGTCAGAATACATACAGCGCTTCAGGGAGGTCAAGAACCGATGCTACTCGTCGCGCATCACAGAGAAGGAGGCAGTCGATCTGGCTGTCCTGGGACTCGCTAAGCCGATCAAGGATGCGGCTTTTCAGTTGGAGTTCACATCTCTGGCGCACCTGGTGCAGAAGCTTACAGCATACGAGCATTATCATCCTGAGCTGTACCAGGACAAGTTCAAGCGCCATATAAACATGGCCCAGGCGGATGAATCTGATGACTCTGGTGAAGAGCAAGATGTGGCCGTGGCAGAGTGGACCCGGGGGGCAAACCCTGTCCCGTGCAAGTGGGTCAAACAGCAGGGACTTGTGAAGGGCTTCGACTTTGATGTGACCAAGGCAGAGCAGATATTTGATCTGCTTCTCAAAGAAAAACAGCTAAAGCTCCCAGAGAGTCACAAGTTGCCAACGGCCCAAGAGCTGCAGGGAAGACTGTACTACAAATGGCACCACTCGTTCACTCATTCCACGGGTGAGTGCAAGGAGCTACGTCGTCAGATACAATCGGCTATCGAGCAAGGCCGATTAATCCTGGCTCAACACACGATGAAGGTTGACACCAAGCCCTTCCCGCAAGCTAATGTGGTGGAGCTGTCAGCTTTCGGATCCGAGGGCCAGGACTTGGCATTCCAGATCAACATGGTGGGACCCATGCGCCGCCATGATAAGCAGAGGAGAGAGGCCGCTTCTGGCAAAAGGCCGCAAGATGAACGTGAGCTGGAACAGCGGCATGTGACTGAAGAGCAGGTGCGCCACATCCGCAATCAGCTTCCAGCTTCTAATCGGCTTCTGGAAAAATACCAGTACCAGTACCAGCTACGCCGCCGATACGAATCGGAAGAAGATGAGTACGAGCACCGCTCAGGAAGGACATTGGGGAGGCGCCAGGCTATACGCGACCACTGGCATTGCTCGTTCTTCAGGTACTGTTGGAATTCCGGCATGAGCCGATTACCTACTATAGATGATTGCTTAGAGTGCAGGCCTCGAGAACACCAGCAGGACAAGACATCAGTGTTCCGGCGCTTGGGGCCCGGAACACGTCATGATGACCGTATGAAGAGGCCAACCAGGGGCGATTCCGAGCAAGAAGAAGAAGACAGGTACCATCGCCCATGGTGGTGTCCCGACGGGCTTAATCGGTCGCAGAAGCGCAGAGTACAGCGCTTGCACAATCTGGAAGAGGCAGAAGCAAAGTACCTCGACGTGCTAAGGAAGGCGCGTCCGGATCTCGCGGAGCATTTCAGGTGACCGCAAAGGGAGGAGAGGCGCCCTCCAAGAAAAGAGTGGCGCCCCAAGCAGACAAAAGCCGATGAAAAGCCATCGACTGATGTGAACATGGTGTTCGTGCTCCCGTCAGAGTTTCGAGCACCCCAACCGGAAGAATCGGCCATCGCGCAGCTGGATCTCGGCCCACGGCCAATTATTTTCGAGAAGCCCAAGGAGAAGAGCTACAAGCACTTGAAGGGGTTATATCTCAAGGGTTTCATCAACGGCAAGCCTGTGAACAGGATGTTGGTCGACACTGGTGCCGCAGTCAACCTGATGCCATACTATGTGCTGCGCCGATTGGGTCGTTCTTCTGCCGATCTGATCAAGACCAATGTGATGCTTAATGACTTCAATGGATAGCCATCAGAGGCGATGGGGGTCCTAAACGTGGAGTTGAATGTGGGCCGCAAGACCGTACCAACATCGTTCTTCATCGTTAACAGCAAGAGTACATACACAGTGCTGCTTGGAAGGGACTGGATTCATGCCAATTGTTGTATCCCTTCCACAATGCATCAGTACCTCGTCCAATGTGATGGCGATGAAGTAGAAGTGGTCCCTACAGATGATTCCAGCGAAGTCTCGGTCGCAGATATGAATGCCTGGGATGCGGAAGGACAAGAGCCGATCTCAGGGATCGCCCTGGAAGACTGTGATCGGATCGAGGCGACAAAAAACAGACTGAGGCTGGTCTTATCCACTGGCCTCACAGAATAGATGCATCTTGGCTAGCCACGGGGTGTAATAGAAATAGAGAGGCCGGTCCCAGCGATCGGCCCCAAAAAATAGAAAAATTCTGTTTGTGGTCGGAATTGTTACACCATGTACACACGATGGCCTGCCCTGGCAGTTGG
The DNA here is from genome assembly GCF_016808335.1 of Panicum virgatum. Lineage (NCBI taxonomy): Eukaryota > Viridiplantae > Streptophyta > Magnoliopsida > Poales > Poaceae > Panicum > Panicum virgatum. The sequence continues at coordinate 11,656,083 of NC_053152.1, forward strand.
CCACTTATCGACTATTGGGTTTCGAATGATAATGGAAGTGTAGAAGCGGCCAGCCCACGCGGTTGGCCAAATAATTTTTCCTGTCATCTCCCTGTGTTTGCCGCTGATGTTGTGGATAACGAAGACTCGCTTGCATTCGCAGCTGATTTTTCAGACGACGGCAAACTCGGGTACGGGTTCACATCAGCTGATGATTTGGAAGACGTTGACATCGGTCCTGGGGATAAGCCACGGCCGACATTTATCAGCAAGAAGTTGGATCCGACTTTGCGAGGAGATGATTACACTGCTAAAAGAATACCGGGATTGCTTTGCATGGGACTACACTGAGATGCCCGGATTGGATAGAAGCATAGTCGAGCATCGGCTCCCGCTCAAGAAAGGGTTTCGGCCGTTTCAGCAACGAGCACGTCAGATGAAGGCCGAAGTCCTAGAAGAAGTTAAGAAAGAGGTGGAAAAGATGCTGGATGCTGGGTTCATCAGGCCGTGCCGATATGCAGAATGGATCTCTAGCGTGGTGCCGGTACAAAAAAAGGATGGCCGGTGGCGTGTTTGCGTCGATTTTAGAGATCTCAACAGAGCAACACCAAAGGACGAATACCCGATGCCTGTTGCAGAAACATTAATCAACGCAGCTACTGGCCACAAAATGATTAGTTTTATGGATGGCAATGCCGGTTACAACCAGATCTTCATGGCCCCAGAGGACGTGAACAAGACTGCGTTCAGAGTACCAGGTGCAGTTGGTTTGTTCGAGTACTTGGTTATGACCTTCAGGCTGAAAAATGCCGGTGCAACGTACCAACGTGCTATGAATTACATTTTCCATGATCTCGTCGGCAGGCTGGTAGAGATTTATATTGATGATGTCGTGGTCAAGTCCAAATCAGCTGTGGGGCATTTAGAAGATCTGCGTCAAGTTTTGGAGCGGACTCGGAGGTTTGGGCTCAAGATGAACCCAAAGAAGTGCGCTTTTGGTGTGTCGGCTGGTCAGTTTCTAGGATTCCTGGTACATGAACGGGGGATCGAGATCGGCCTAAAGAGTCAAGAAGCTGTAAAGACGATGAAGCCACCTACTACAAAGAAGGAGTTGCAGAAACTCATCGGTAAAATTAATTTTGTCAGGCGATTTATTTCTAATCTGTCCGGACGCATTGAGCCGTTTATGGGGTTAGTAAAGATCAAATCCAATGATGAGTTTCGCTGGGAGGCAGAACAGCAACAAGCTTTCGATGAAATCAAGGAATATTTGTCAAACCCTCCAGTATTGGTTCCTCCTCAGCAAGATAGGCCGTTCTATGTGTACCTATCCGTGGGTGACACTTTCATTGCTTCGGTGCTAGTACAAAAGCATGACGGCCAAGAGAGGGTGGTTTTCTACCTCAGCAGACGCATGTTAGACGCCGAGACCAGGTATCCTGAAATCGAAAAGCTTTGTCTTTGCTTAAACTTTACATGTACGAAGCTTCGCCATATTTTGCTCTCGGCGGAAACAATTGTCATATGCAAATCGGATGTCATAAAGCATATGTTGTCGGCCCCTGTCCTTAAAGGCCGACTTGGAAAATGGATGTTTGCATTGTCAGAATTCGATATCCGGTACCAGCCTGCAAAAGCAATCAAAGGACAAGCACTGGCGGATCTTGTTGCGGACAGGATCAGCACTGATATTGCTGCATTATTTATTCGTGCTTGGGCTATGTTCTTTGACGGATCGGCTTGTGATGGTGGATGCGGTGTTGGAATTCTGTTGGTGTCACATCGTGGGGCGACTTACTCCTTCTCCATCAGATTGACTGCCCCGTGCACCAATAATTTGGTGGAATATGAAGCTGTTCGCAAAGGGATGGAATAGCTTCTCGAAGCCAGTGCAGAAGCGGTGGAAATTTTTGGAGATTCGAAGCTGGTGATTTCTCAGCTCACAGAGGAATATAGGTGTGAGAGCGAGGCTCTTTTCCCGATTTGGATGCAGTGCCGTGAGTTGATGTCACGATTCAGGTACATCAATTTCCACTGGATACGCAGGACTCTGAACAATGAAGCCAATGATTTGGCACATATGGCTTCTGGCTACAAGGAGACAGCCGATGGAGTCGAGGTGGAGGTTCAGTTTCTAGAACCCGGAGACTGGAGAGCCGATATCTTCAATTATTTGAAGGATTCGGCTCGGGGGGCACCCAGAAGGATAAGACTCAAGGCCATGAAGTATGTTCTGATAGGGGATGACATGTTCTACAGGACCTTGGAAGGACTGCTACTTAAATGTGTGGGACCTTCAGAGTCAAATCGGCTCTTGCATGAGGTTCATGAAGGAGCCTGCGGTACTCACCAATCGGCTCATAAGATGAAGTGGCTGATTAGGCGATCAGGTTATTACTGGCCCAGTATGCTGGAAGATTGTTTTAAATATTACAAGGGATGTCAAGCATGTCAGAGGTTTGACAAAATTCAGATAGTGCCAGCATCAGTGATGAATCCTATCATCAAACCCTGGCCATTCAGAGATTGGGGCATGGACATGATTGGACAGATCAACCCGTCGTCTCGCAAGGGTCACCAATGGGTCTTAGCTGCCACAGATTATTTCACAAAGTGGGTAGAGGCAGTACCCATGAGGTCAGTGGCGTCAAAAGATGTGATCAGCTTTGTCAAAGAACACATCATCCATAGATTTGGGATCCATCAGACCATTACGACCGATGGAGGATCGGTCTTTATATCAGAGGAATTCAGAAAGTTTGCCGATGACATGGGGATTAAACTGATCAGATCATCTCCGTATTATGCCCAAGCTAATGGACAGGCTGAAGCATCCAACCAGAGCCTCATCAAGCTCATAAAAAGAAAGATCGATGAATATCCTAGGCGCTGGCATGAGGTGTTGTCAGAAGCTTTGTGGGCATATCGTATTTCATGTCATGGGTCCACCAAGACGTCGCCGTACCATCTAGTTTACGGCCAGGATGCTGTGCTACCGTGGGAGATCACGGCCGGATCAAGGCGTGTTGAGTTTCAGAATAGTCTATCTGCTGAACAGTATGCAGCCTTGATGCATGACAACGCGGAGGACCTAACGGAATTAAGACTTTGGTCGTTGGAAAAGATTAAAGAAAATAAGGCTAAAGTCTCCCGTGCATACAACAAGAAGGTCAAGCCTAAGGATTTCCAGGTAGGAGACTTGGTTTGGGAGGCAGTATTGCCGTTGGGAACTAAAGATAAAAGTTTGGTAAATGGTCTCCAACTTGGCATGGGCCGTACAAGGTTGATCAGGTTTTGCCTGGGAATGCGTACATGCTCGAGGAATTAGATGGCGTCAAGTTTCCTGTTGCTGTCAATGGACAGCATCTGAAGAAGTATTTCCCGAGCATGTGGAAAGGCGAGTAACGAAAAGCCGATGAGATCCATCTGGCTGCAGTATAATAGGCCAACACGTTGAGTTGGCCACGCAAAAAAAAATCATAATAGGCCAACACGATGAGTTGGCCAGTAAAAAAAATGAAGAAAAAAAAATCATGACAGGCCTACACTTTGAGTTGGTTATTAGTAAAGTATATGAAAAGCAAACAGCCGATGTGTAAACATCGACTTAAGATGTTTTTAAACAAGTACAAGTTTCAGGTTAACAGGCAGTCCTGATTGTCTCTTGAGCCTATCTACTAGTTCAGGAATTCTTCTATGGCATGGATGGCTTCAGTACGGACGGCATCTGCTCGTGCTACAATCGCTTCGTCGTCCTTGTCATTGCCTGAAACTATCTGCTGACTCAAGGTGTTGATCTCTGCAAACTCTGCTTGTATCTGTTCAGATATTTTCTGGGTTTCTTGTTTGGAGTTTGCAATGGAAGCTTCCTCGGCCTGGATGAGTTCTTTGGTAGTGCGGACCTTTTCTTCGAGTTCCGCCAGTTCTTTCTTCAGGAGATCGAGTCGATTCATGTTGGCAGACACGTCAGCTTTGATATCTAGAGTTGCCTTCTTCCGGTTAAGAGCCTTGCACTTTTGGGTAATATCAGCTTTCAGAGAAGCTTGAGAGCGACATGCTTCCATCCTTTGTTGTGCTTTACTCACTTCTATCCGAAAGAATGGAAGGTTGCTGGCTGACCAGAGTTTGATTTGCAACGGCTCCGGGAGCTGGGATTCTATTTGCTCGAAGATGTCCTTTGTCTTGCTGGAGTCGTTAACTAGAGCAGTGATTGGAGCAGATAGAAGATCCTTGATAAGTTGAAGCTGATGTGCCAAGTTAGCCGATTGTTGCAGAGAAGATGTCTCTGCTCCAGGGGTAGTAAGGCCCATTGATGCAGGGTCAAAGGAAAACAAACCTGAAATATCGAAATTCTATGGGCATGTCTGGAGTTAGCGCAAGATGCATGTATGGAGTTATCGGCTGGTTCAGAATTGGTTTTGTAATGTTACCTGTTCTGAAGAAGAAGTGTTGGGCGGTTCAGGAGCAATCGTCCTATCAGAGCTGGTGTTGACGTCAAGAGCATCTACTGCATCGGCTTGTTCCTCGCTTGCATCCGACAGTGCATCAGGAGTTGCAGCCATCTCATGTTGATCCGGATTGGGGATGTCTTCAGCTGCATCCTGAACATAGAACTACAGTCAACCGGAGCATACGTATACAAAATAAAAAAAAGGGGGTTTTAGAAAGATGAGTTACCTGGTTGGTGTTGGACTCTGATGGACTTGGGGATGCTGGTGCTGATTTCTTGATCACTCGCCTCGTGATCATCTTCCTTTTCTTGGTCAAGACTCGGGGGGCAACGCTTGCAGAAGTTTGTCTTCGCTTGGAAGCCGACTGAAGTAAGTCTGGCTGAACAGACATTATCACTTTCTTCATTGGTGGTGATCCTTTGCAGAAGGGTACATCAGGAGCAATTGGAAAAAAGTGGAATGGCTTCCCAGTGCTGGTCGTAGGTTCTGGACCATCTTGTTGCTGATAACAGGATGAGCGGGATTAGCCAAGAGAAAGGGATAGAGGACTCAGAAGGAATAAAGTGCATAAATTCAGTACCTCTTCCTCGGGGATTACATATTCAGGATCGATTTGCTGCAGTCGAGGACCTAGAGCTTTTCTGAAGACATGAGTTTTCCACATGTTCCACTAGGTATCAAAGCCGATTGATGAAAAAGTGAAGGACAGATCGGCTGGTATTGGAATGTGGAGATTGTCAAACATGTTGTAGCATCTCGAGCTGGTGAGACCATCAGGCAGATCGGCTCTGCTCTCCACCAAGTGGTGAATATGGAAGTGGGGAGGGACCTGTCCTAAGCCAAATTGCCGAGCTGCTATAACTGGTTGGTAAGATTCATAACCTGGCTTGATAATTCTGTTAGAAGTGCTAATGCCAATAGGAAGGAAACCGGGTCGAATCATCAAAGAATACAGATGCCGAGTGCTATCGTCATCGGCAAAGTTATCTAATCTAAAGGCAGTTGGGTTCTCAAAGGATTCAGATTCAGTAAACGGGAAGTAGAGAGGATTGTCTAGTCCTTTGTAGAAGACTCTAAACCAGTTTGCTGCGTCTGTTGAATTCAGTTTACTGCCAGGGAGACTGAACAAAGCTTGGCCGTAACTAGTACATCTGATTGGTTTGCCACTTTCATCGGGGAAAGAGTTCTTGGTCAGGCCTTGGAAGTTGGGAATATGATGTTGGAAGTACAGTTGTGCCCACAACTGAATGAACCACCAAGGGCCTCCAGTTCTCAATTTCTTTTTATTAAGCAAGTTAGATGTCATCAAGTGGAGATATCTATAAATTTCTCCAAGGAAGAGTTTGCCTAGGCCGGTGTGGTTACCATGGGCCAGGTGGTAGGCCAAGGGGAGATAGTTCTTAGTTGGAGCTAAGAAAGGGCCACAGAAGATGAAGTGCTCTAGCCAAAGATTTAAGAAGGCTGTGTGTTCCTTCTCAGTCACTGGACCTTTTGTTTTCATGTGCTGACTCATGTAAGTACCCCAATTTGTGCAGTTGACTTTGGAAGAGAGTTTAAAGGGGACTTCTGCCATTTTGTGAGCAGCAGGATTAGGAGAGCTAATGTCTAGTCCAGTGATCATGGTAATGTCTAGTAGAGTAGGGGTCATGGGTCCATGACCAAAAAAGGAAACAATTCAGAGCATCAGACCAGAAATAGCCGATGGTTTTCAGAAGATTTTCATCTTTGTCAAGGGGTGACAGTGATAGGCTAAGTGCATCGGCTATGTTCAAATCTTGCCACAAGGGCATGTAGGCTTTTGCTACTCTGTTGTACCACGTAATCCAGCTCTCGGGTGGATTAGGCCAGGCTCTTAAGCAGTCGGCCCAGAGGTTCAGGTCGATGTTTTGACTCACAAAAGGGATCCTATTTGCTTCACAAGAGATCAAATCTATGGGGTTTTCATGGGTTTGTGGGCCAAGACAGAAAGATTTTGGATTGGAGGGATGCGGCAGAAGGATGTTTGACACATGAAGTTCAGAGGTTCAGAAGCATACGTATGGTATCATGTTTCAGAATTTTAGTTTCAGAAGCTTAATAAGCTGAAGAAAACTAAAAGATTAGGCCGAATATTACCTTCAGGCCGTGGATTGGCGCATCGTGGATTGCAGAGCTTGTCGTTTGAGCTGAAGAATCTGCCATGGTCAGATCTGTTGACTTAGGGTTTGATTGCTAGAGATTCTGATTCAAATTCCGGTTGCTTGGGGAGTTATTGCTCGGATTTGTAAAGCTTGGTTTTCGAATTGTGCTCGGATTCAAGAGTTTGTTTCAAGTTGGAGGTGTTACTCTATTCCTGTGCGGGTTGCTTCTGGTTCGAATTTCGTCGGCTCTTGGATATTTATGGAAGCCTGATGCGTTGCCATCGGCTTTTTGGAAAGTAGATATCAGACATATGGAATTGAAAGGAAACTGATTTCATTAAGGGAAAGTTCATTACAAGGAAAGCCGATTGGTACAAAGGAATTAATCCTTCGGCTTTATGATCCTACCCCTACAATGCTACCTACATCTACCAGTCGTAGGTGTCTGAACTCCTACGGCGCTTCGGGCTTCGCGACGGTGCGTCTCCACCATCATCGCCGTCATCATCGCCATCGTCGCCGTTGCTGCTGCTTCCCTCTTCGCTTCCCTCCATGGGGGCTTTGAGGAACTGGTGGGGTTTCCTCCTGCCGCCGTATCGTCGCTGGAAGAAGAGCCGATCTCTTCGAAGGAGTCGGCTCCTTCCCAGGAGAAGGCGTCGTCTTCACTACTCTCCAGTTCCTCTTGGAAGAGGAACTAGAGGTCTTCCTCTCCTTCAGTCATGGGCTCGTCCTCCTCAGAGGCGACCCCCGAAGTCGAACTCCTCTGCATCCCAGTGCAGAGGAGCCAGCGCCTCATAGGCTGCTGTCAGGTCCCACTCGGGGGTCGGCTCTCGGCTCTCTGAGATAGAGTCGATGGAGGAGGCCGATAGGGAAGAAGAAGAAAGAGGAGGAGGAGGAGGAAGAAGAGGAATCTCCAAAAGAGTTGGAGCCGGAGGAAGAAGAGATGGCCATGGCTGGTGGAGGATTGGGATTTCTGCGCTACTGGCTCTAGGAGGAAGAAGGAGTTTCTGTGGAAAAGAGCCGATTCGGGTGAGATTAAATAGTGAAAATATGGAAGATGGATCGGCAGTTTTCACGTTCTACGAGGAGCCAGTTGCAGAGACGTTGCGTCTTCCTTGGTGGTTGCAGTATGTTTAATGAGCATTAACGGGAAGATGAAGCGACGGATTGGTTTTGGAACTATCATTGCCAAAATCAGGGGGGCATGTGTTATCGCCATAAATTAACAGGATTAATTTATGGGCCGAAAGCAAGATGGGATTAAAGCAGAAGACTGAAGAAGACTTGTAAATCGGCTCCTGCGTGAGCATCTGGGCCACATGGGCCATGTATCTTTAGATTTAGTTCAAGGTTAGAGATAGAGTCCGATCGGGACAAGATTAGTATAGATTGTTTCCCAAGTCTCCGGACTATAAATATGTATCCTTTGTTATTCATAAAGGAGAGCGTCATCACGTCTCGCAAACAACAACTCTCGGCGCATCGCCACCCCTAACCCTAGGGTTTCATCCAAGTAAGTGCCATGCTGCCCTGATCGCTTCTTGCGATCAGGGCGGTATTGTTCTTGCTTCTACCTTGGTGTTACTCGTACTGATGCGTTTTTTATGGCGAGTAGTACTAGTTATCCTGATGTTCGTAGCATGGCTTTTAGTAGATCTGTTGTGTTTCATTGCTTATCATCTACGAATATCATGTTGTCTCTGTGTAGTCACGTTTCAATCTCATGCTAGTTCTTGTCGCATAGAATTAGTTGCACAGAGGCAACACCCTGCTTCTTTTATGTCTAGTAGATCTGATCTGTTATGGTTTTCTCTTATTCTTAAGAGTTGGCGTAATATCTGCTATGTTAGGCCTTGCAAACGGATTGGATGATCCGGTGGTGTAATAGATGCTTTATCTTAGCCCAGATAGGGATTGTTCCGGGAATCGGCTCTTGCTAGTTCTTAGGCCTCTATTTTGGGTTGTGGTTTAGTTGTCTGTTATGTTCATTAGGCCTAGTCACGTGTAGGATGTTCCGATCTAGCAGTGAAGCTGTTACCATCGTGGATTAGATCAATTAGATTTAATTGAAGCAGTTTTATAGTTATTTGCTTTATTTATCATATCTGGATACAATCAGATCCCATCTGACACCGGGACTCGATCAGCTCTTTAAAGCCGATGCAAGAGTCGTCCCGGGGAGCCGACCACGGCTCGGACTTACGTTTACACGTGTCTTTGTGTGGAGGAAACTGTTCGGAGCACGTCTGCCCCCTCCTGATCGGGTATAGGTCAGGTGGCACGCCCGGTTTTCACACATCCTCCGGGCGCGTGACGGAATTGCGGGCTGTCGACGAGGGAGCAGTGCCTGCCAGCGCCCCAGCAACCTCCCAGCTCTTCGTGTTGCCCGTCGTTGCTCGCCGGTGGGTTTCGACTGACAACAGGTACTCACCAATCGGCTCATAAGATGAAGTGGCTGATTAGGCGATCGGGATATTATTGGCCTACCATGCTTGAAGATTGTTTCAAATATTACAAAGGGTGTCAGGCATGTCAGAGGTTTGACAAAATTCAGATAGTGCTAGCATCAGTAATGAATCCTATCATCAGGCCGTGGCCATTCAGAGGTTGGGGCATGGATATGATTGGACAGATCAACCCGTCGTCTAGCAAGGGTCACCAATGGGTCTTAGCTGCTACAGATTATTTCACAAAGTGGGTAGAGGCAGTGCCCCTGAGATCAGTAGCGTCAAGAGATGTGATCAGCTTTGTCAAAGAGCACATCATCCACAGATTTGGAATTCCTCAAACTATTACGACCGATGGAGGATCGGTCTTCATATCGGAGGAGTTCAGAAAGTTTGCCGATGACATGGGGATTAAGCTGATCAGATCATCTCCATATTATGCCCAAGCTAATGGGCAGGCTGAAGCATCCAACCAGAGCCTCATCAAGCTCATAAAGAGAAAGATCGATGAATATCCTAGGTGCTGGCATGAGGTGTTATCAGAAGCTTTGTGGGCATATCGTATTTCATGTCATGGGTCCACCAAAACGTCGCCGTACCACCTAGTCTATGGCCAAGACACTGTGTTACCATGAGAGATCACGGCCGGATCAAGGCGTGTCGAGTTTCAGAATGATTTATCCGCTGAACAGTATGCAGCCTTGATGAACGATAATGTGGAGGACCTAACAGAACTAAGGCTTTGGTCGCTGGAGAAGATCAAAGAAAATAAGGCTAAAGTTGCTCGTGCGTACAACAAGAAGGTCAGGCCTAAGGATTTCCTGGTTGGAGACTTGGTTTGGGAGGCAGTATTGCCATTAGGAGCTAAAGATAAAAAGTTTGGTAAATGGTCTCCAACTTGGCATGGGCCGTATAAGATTGATCAGGTCTTGCCTGGGAATACATACATGCTCGAGGAATTGGACGGTGTCAAGTTTTCTGTTGCTGTCAATGGCCAACACCTCAAGAAGTATTTCCCGAGCATGTGGGAAGGCGAGTAACGAAAAGCCGATGAGATCCATCTGGCTGCAGTGTAATAGGCCAACACGTTGAGTTGGCCGCGAAAAAAGAAGATCATGACAGGCCAACACGCTGAGTTGGCCAGTAGAAAAAAAGAGAAAAGAAAAAGAGATAGGCCAACACGTTGAGTTGGCCGGTATATATATATATATATATATATATATATATATATAGTAAAATACATATGAGAAAGAAACAGCCGGTGTTTAACCATCGACTTAAGATGTTTTTAAACAAGTACAAGTTTCAGGTTAACAGGCAGTACTAATTGTATCTTGAGCCTATCTACTGGTTCAGGAATTCTTCTGTGACATGGATGGCTTTTATACGGATGGCGTCTGCTCGTGCTATGATTGCTTCATCATCCTTGTCATCGCCTGTTGCTATCTACCGACTCAAGGTGCTTATCTCAGCAAACTCTGCTTGTATCTGCTCGGTTATTTCCTGGGTCTCTTGTTCGGAGTTTGCAATGGAAGTTTCTTCGGCCTGAATGAGCTTCTTGGTAGTACGGACCTTTTCTTCGAGTTCTGCCAGTTCTTTCTTCAGGAGGTCGAGTCACTTCTTGTTGGCAGACATGTCAGCTTTGGTACCTAGAGTTGCCTTCTTCTGGTTGAGGGCCTTGCACTTTTGGGTAATGTCAGCTTTCAGAGAAGCTTGAGAGCGACGTGCTTCCATCCGTTGTTGTGCTTTATTCACTTCTATCCGAAAGAATGGAAGGTTGCTGGCTGGCCAAAGCTTGATTTGCAATGGCTCCGGAAGTTGGGTTTCTATTTGCTCGAAGATGTTCTTTATCTTGCTGGAATCATCAACCAGAGCAGTGATCGGAGCATAGATCCTTGATGAGTTGAAGCTGATGTTCCAAGTTAGCCGATTGCTGTAAAGATGATGTTTCTGCTCCAGGGAGAGTCAGACCCATTGATGCCGGGTCAAAGGAAAGTAAACCTGAAATGTCAAAATCCTATGGACATATCTGGAGTTAGAGCAGGATGCATCTATGAAGCTATCGGCTGATTCAGAATTGGTTTTGTAATGTTACCTGTTCTGAAGAAGTGTTGGGCGATTCAGGAGCAATCGTCCTGTTAGAGCTTGTGTTGACATCGAGAACATCGACCGTATCGGCTTGTTCTTCATTTGCATCCATCAGTGCATCAGGAGTTGCAGCTAGCTCATGTTGATCCAGGTTTTCTGCATTGGGGATTTCTTCAGCTGCGTCCTGAAGATGGAATTACAGTCAACCAGAGTACACATGTATGAGATAAAGAAGAAGTTTCAGAGAAATGATTTACCTGGTTGGTATTGGACTCTGATGGACTCGAAGAAGCAGGTGCTGGTTTCTTGATCACTCGCCTTGTGATCATCTTCCTTTTCTTGGTCAAGACTCGGGGGGCAACGCTTGCAGAAGTTTGTCTTCGTTTGGAAGCCGACTGAAGTAAGTCTGGCTGAACAGTCATTATCACTTTCTTCATTGTTGGTGATCCCTTGCAGAAGAGTGTATCAGGGGCAGTTGGAAGAAAGTGGAATGGCTTCCCAGTGCTGGTCGTAGGTTCTGGACCATCTTGTTGCTGCTAACAAGATGAGCAGGATTAGCCAAGAGAAAGGGATAGAGGACTTAGAAGGAATAAAGTGCATAAATTTAGTACCTCTTCCTCGGGGATTACATATTCAAGATCGATTTGCTGCAGTTGAGGACCTAGAGCTTTTCTGAAGACATGAGTTTTCCACGTGTTCCACCAAGTATCAAAGCCGATTGATGAAGAGGTAAAGGACAGATCGGCTGGTATTGGGATGTGGAAGTCATCAAACATGCTGTAGCATCTTGAACTGGTGAGACCGTCAGGCAGATCGGCTCTGCTCTCCACCAAGTGGTGAATATGGAAGTGGGGAGGGACCTGTCCTAGGCCAAATTGCCGAGCTGCTATGACTGGCTGGTAAGATTCATAACCTGGCTTGATAATTCTATTAGAGGTGCTGATGCCAACAGGGAGGAAGCCAGAGCGGATCATTAAAGAGTATAAATGCCGAGTGCTGTCGTCATCGGCAAAGTTATCTAATTTGAAGGCAGTTGGGTTCTCAAAGGATTCAGATTCAGTAAATGGGAAGTAGAGAGGATTATCTTGTCCTTTGTAGAAGACTCTGAACCAGTTTACTGCATCTGTTGAGTTTAATTTACTGCCAGGAAGGCTGAACAGAGCTTGGTCGTAGCTAGTACATCTAATTGGTTTGCCACTCTCATCAGGGAAAGAGTTCTTGGTTAGGCCTTGGAAGTTTGGGATATGGTGCTGAAAGTATAGTTGTGCCCACAACTGAATAAACCACCAAGGGCCTCCAGTTCTCAGTTTCTTTTGGTTAAGCAAGTTAGATGTCATCAAATGGAGATATCTGTAGGTTTCTCCAAGGAAGAGTTTACCTAGGCCGGTGCGATTGCCATGGGCCAGGTGATAGGCCAAGGGAAGATAATTCTTAGTTGGAGGTAAAGAAGGACCACAGAAGATGAAGTGCTCTAGCCAAAGATTTAGAAAGGCTGTGTGTTCCTTCTCAGTCACTGGACCTTTTGTTTTCATGTGCTGATTCATATAAGTGCCCCAGTTTGTGCAGTTAACTTTGGAAGAAAGCTTGAAGGGGACTTCTGCCATTTTGTGAGCAGCAGGATTAGGAGAACTAATATCTAGGCCAGTGATCATGACAACATCTAGCATAGTGGGAGTCATGGGTCCATGACCAAAGAGGAAACAATTAAGAGTATCAGACCAGAAATAGCCGATGGTTTTCAGAAGATTTTCATCTTTGTCAAGTGGAGACAGTGATAAACTAAGTGCATCGGCTATGTTCAAATCCTGCCATAGGGGCATATGAGCTTTTGCTACTCTGTTGTACCATGTAATCCAACTCTCAGGGGGATTAGGCCAGGCTCTTAAGCAGTCGGCCCAGAAGTTCAGATCGATGTTTTGACTCACAAAAGGGATCCTATTTGCTTCACAAGAGATCAAATCTGTGGGATTTTCATGGGTTTGTGGGCCAAGACAGAAAGATTTTGGGTTGAAGGGATGCGGCAGAAGGATGTCTGACACCTGAAGTTCAGAAATTCAGAAGTATGCGTATGGTGTCATGTTTCAAAGTTTCAGTTTCAGAAGCTTGGTAAGCTGAAGAAAGTTAAAGGATTGGGCCGAATATTACCTTCAGGCCGCAGGTTGCCGCATCATCGATTGCAGAGCTTGTCGTCTGAGTTGCAGAATCTGCCATGGTTTAGATCCGTTGTCTTAGGGTTTGATTGCTGCAGGCTCTGATTCGAATTCCGGCTGCTTGGAGAATTCTTGCTCAAATTTGTGGAGCTTGGTTTTCGAATTATGCTCAGTTTCAAGAGTTTGTCGAGTTCAAGGTGGAAGGAATACTCTACTCTTGTGCGGGTTGCTTTTAGTTTGAATTCCGTCGGCTCTTGGATATTTATAGAAGCCTGATGCGTTGCCATCGGCTTTTTGGAAAGTAAACATCAGACACATAATTTAGGAAAGCCGATTGTTACAAAGGAATTAATCCTTCGGCTTTATGATCCTACCCCTACGATGCTACCTACATCTACCAGTCGTAGGTGTCTGAATGCCTACGGCGCTTCGGGCTTCGCGACGGTGCGTCTTCGTCGTCGTCGTCATCATCGCCGTCATCGCTGCTGCTGCTGCCGTCGTCCTCGGCGCCACTGCTGCTTCGCCCGCCGCCGCTGCTGCTTCCCTCTTCGCTTCCCTCCGTGGGGGCTTTGAGGAACTGGTGGGGGTTTCCTCCTGCCGCCGTGTCGTCGCTGGAAGAAGAGCCGATCTCTTCGAAGGAGTCGGCTCCTTCCCAGGAGAAGGCGTCGTCTTCGCTGCTCTCAAGTTCCTCTTGGAATAGGAACTGGAGGACTTCCTCTCCTTCAGTTTTGGGCTCGTCTTCCTCAGAGGTGACCCCGAAATCGAACTCCTCAGCATCCCAATGCAGAGGAGCCAGCGCCATGTAGGCTGCTGTTGGGTCACATTCGGGAGTCGGCTGTCGGCTCTCTGAAATAGGATCAATGGAGGAGGCAGAAAGGGAAGAAGAGGAAGAGGGGGAAGGGGAAGAAGAGGAATCTCCAAAGGAGTTGGAGCCGGAGGAAGAAGAGATGGCCATGGCTAGTGAAGGATTGGGGTTTCTGCGCTACTGGCTCTAGGAGGAAGAAGGAGTTTGCTGTGGAAAAGAGCCGATTAGGGTGAGATTAAATAGTGAAAAGATGGGAGTTGGATCGGCAGTTTCCACGTTCTACGAGGAGCCAGTTGCAGAGACGTTGCGTCTTCCTTGGTGGTTGCAGTATGTTTAATGAGCATTAACGGGAAGATGAAGCGACGGATTGGTTTTGGAACTATCATTGCCAAAACCAGGGGGGCATGTGTTATCGCCATAAATTAACAGGATTAATTTATGGGCCGAAAGCAAGATGGGCTTAAAGCAGAAGACTAAGAAGACTTGTAAATCGGCTCCTGTGTGAGCATTTGGGCCACATGGGCCATGTATCTTAGATTTGGTTTAAGATTAGAGATAGAGTCCGATCAGGACAAGATTAGTTTAGATTGTTTCCCAAGTCTCCGGACTATAAATATGTATCCTTTGTTATTCGTAAAGGAGAGCGTCATCACGTCTCGCAAACAACAACTCTTGGCGCATCGCCACCCCTAATCCTAGGGTTTCATCCAAGTAAGTGCCATGCTGCCCTGATCGCTTCTTGCGATCAGGGCAGTATTGTTCTTGCTTTTACCTTGGTATTACTCGTACTGAAGCATTTTTTATGGCGAGTAGTACTAGTTATCCTGATGTTCGTAGCATGGCTTTTGGTAGATCTGTCGTGCTTCGTTGCTTATCATCTACGAATATCATGTTGTCTCTGTGCAGTCACGTTTCAATCTCATGCTAGTTCTTGTCGCATAGAATTAGTTGCACAGAGGCAACACCCTGCTTCTTTTGAGTTTAATAGATCTGATCTGTTACGGTTTGCTCTTGTTCTTAAGAGTTGGTGTAATATCTGCTAGGTTAGGCCTTGCAAACGGATTGGATGATCCGGTGGTGTAATAGATGCTTTATCTTAGCCTTGATAGGGATTGTTCCGGGAATCGGCTCTTGCTAGTTCTTAGGCCTCTGTTTTAGGTTGTGGTTTAGTTGTCTGTTATGTTCATTAGGCCTAGTCACGTGTAGGATGTTCCGATCTAGCAGTGAAGCCTTTATCGTTGTGGATTAGATCAACTAGATTTAATCGAAGCAGCTTTATAGTTATTTGCTTTATTCATCAATATCCGGATAGACACAGATCCAATCTGACACCGAGACTCGATCGGCTCTTTAAAGCCGATGCAAGAGTCCTCCCGGGGAGCCGACCACGGCTCGGACTTACATTTACACGTGTCTTTGTATGCAGGAAACTGTTTAGAGCACGTTCGCACCCTCCTGATCGAGTATAGGTCAGGTGGCACGCCCGGCTTTCCATACATTCTCCGGGTGCGTGACGGAATTGCGGGCCGTCGACGAGGGAGCAGTGCCTGCCAGCGCCCCGGCGACCTCCCGGCTCTTCGTGTTGCCTGTCGCTGCTCGCCGGTGGGTTTCGACCGACAACAACCAGATCTCAGAACTGGAGGAATGGAGAGATAAAGCTTATCATAGTGCCTCGATCTACAAAGGAAGAACCAAGAGATGGCATGATAAGCGAATGAAGCCCAAGAATTTTAATCCCGGAGACAAGGTATTGCTTTTTAATTCTAGGGTCAAGTTATTTGGTCACGGGAAACTACGAAACAAATGGCAAGGACCATATCACGTCATCGACACGGCACCGCATGGAGCCATCACGATACAAGATGATGATGGTAATGCCTGGTAAACGATCAACGACTTAAGCTTTTCATATACCATAATAAAGCTCTTGACGAGGAGATAGACGTGATTGACTTAGTCGATCCCGTACTAATATTTAAAAAGAGCCATATAGGCCAAAAGGGCAGGTGGGCCCATTCTACCTCTCAAACACCAGACCCCACCTACTGACCCGCGCAAGCTGGGGCCCACTGGGGCCCAGCCTGGGTCAGCCGAACCTGGTCCAGCCCAGTAAGGCCCAGTTTTGGCAAATGGCCTCCTTGACCCACCGAGAGTCCAATTCTACGAGGGGCGACGGCGTTTCGTGACTAAAAAAGGGGTCTCGTACCCTTCTTCCTTTCTTCAGAAACCCTAAACTCCACACCTTGTTTCCATCTATTCCCCAAAATCTCCATTGCTATCTACCAGCATCCCACCATCATCAACCCATGGCCGGCAAAGGAGAACCCAAAACCGTAGCCACCACACCGGCCATGACTCCGCCAGCGACTCTTCCAGCAATCAACACCCCGACTCCTGCAACTGAAGCAACAACGGAGGAGCTTCGGGACGACCTCCGTCTCTTATGGAGAGGGTTGAGCGCTAAGATGAAGCACTTGTTTGAGGCTACGGGTCACAAGGACCTCTATTAGGAGTCACCTCCTAAGAAAGGTCGTTATCATAGGATTAGTCGGCGCTAGTTTTAATTGTGTCGTTTAGGTTTAGGTTAGTGTAGTCGCGCCCTGGTTATTATTTCAGAAGTGTGAACATTGGCTCCCGGTGTTAATGCCGGCAAAGCCCCATTATCTTTCATATTTGGTTTGTTTTGTCTATGATCGAAGAGCAAGTCGAAAACAAGTGTGGGGGGAGATCCCATGACGCTACACATTCACGATCACATTCACACGTCACATGCACCTCCTGCTCCGACTCATGAGTTTGCATCACCTCACTTGTTTCCTTCCTTTAGCGTTTCTAAACATGAGCATATCTTCTCAAATTCTTTAACCTGTTTAAGAAATTTGCTAATAAGAGCTCTTGATAGATGCTTTGCATAAATGTTTTTCATACTGCGCTTAAGTTTGTGAACCATATTTTATAGGACCCATGATGCTTAGTTGTTGACAATGTGATATATCTGGTTTAAGGTTGATCGTTTCTCTCATGTTTACCAGTTTGGGAATTTTATTTATAAAAAAAATGAGTTCTTGGTCTTATCTCTTTATCCACCATCCTACCAGAGCCATATGATACTATCCACTTGAAAAACCCCATGCTTTGTCTCTTGGTTAGATGTTGAGCTCGATCAAATTTTGTGACCCATTATGGTTTTACTTTGTTTACGCATTTGATTTAAGGTTTTATGCCCAGATGAACCTCGTGCTCCTTAAATATTGTCTGACAACAGTATTCAAAAAGAGAGAGGGAGAGAGAGAGATGAAAAGATGGCATGCCAAAGAAGCATGACCAAAAGAGAGAGAGAGAGAGAAAAGATGGCATGCCAAAGAAGCATGACCCAGCAAATAAAGTCAGGCATGAAAAGGAGCATGTATTTATCTGTGCACTAACCCGATCAGTCGTAAATAAGAGTGTAAACCTATGGATCCAATCTTTGATCTTGCAACATATTTGAGCCAGGGAGAGGACATTCTACCTCATCCACCGAAATGCCGGTGAGGTAAAATAGGGATAAATGCTGGTAAGAACCTATGAGCGACTCTGAGAGACCCATGGAAGAGAGTAAGACCATGAACATTTTTTTCTGAAAAAAAATTCTTTCAAAAATCCCCAAGTCTGGCAATATGACAGGATGACACTTGAAGCCAAGATCATTCCGTTCTTCAACAACTTAAGATATCATGATAGACACATTCAAGTTCACAAGCAAGAGCAAGGTATGGAATAACTTTTGTGCAGGATATTCTATCAGGGAGCTACCACTTTACCTTAGTCCTGACCTTTACTCGGGACGAGCAAAGGGCCAAGTGTGGGGGATCTTGTTGACGGTCACTAATGACCAATTTTGACCGTCAACTCCTACACAAAAAGGAACCAAAATGTGGAATAAATGCTAGGATAGATTTAATTACTAACAGATTCCACAGATGATGATCTAGAATGTGTGCAGGTGATTTTGAGCTAATTTTGCAGCATAATGGTGTGGTTTAATCCAAGACACAACATTCTGGTAAATCAAGACGCGACACATGTCAGAATATGGAGTATAGGGCCCACCAGAGCAAGGAACCGACATGATAAAAGATAAACCTCATGCCATTGACAAGTGGGCCCAGGAAGTGACCCACAGGCCAAAATGCAAGGTCGGTGGGCCCACTGGGAGGCCGGCCGACCAAGCAGGCCGGCCGACCTACCCATGGGCCCCACCGCCTTCAGGTTCCACGTGGAGGTCTCTTATTGGCTGGTGATGGCGGTTTGATGAGGCTCGGTTGCAGCTCACCCCGTGGCTCCCTCCTATAAATACAAAGGGGGGGTAGAGGAATGAACACACACACACATCTCACCCTTCCTCCCTTGGAGCTTGAGGCCTTCATCCTAGATGCTTAGGTGGACTAGGAGGTGTAGAAGAAGAGGAGGAGAGTGAGGAGGAGTCGGGGAAAGTGCCGGGTTTGTCGGTACTCTTCTCCAATTGTACCTCGATGGATGCTTATTCGGTTGTAAGTGTTCGAGACTTTCTTTGTTTGTTTATTAGGAATTAGAGTTTAGATCGCAAGTTATCATCTCTGCCTTATATTAGTTGATGTGTATGCTAGCAAGTTGCATTTGGTCTTAGATTAAGACCCCAGATAGAAAAGGGTAGTCTTGGCCAGGGCTAAGGTTAGTAGGGAAAGGCGTAGACGTGGTGTCTAAGCTGGACTATACCACTCAGTTGTCCGATAGTCCCACGGTTTGTAGAGGTAGCCGGCAGGTGGTGACAGTCCTGTTCGAGCCTTTTAGTAATCCTCCACGTTCAGATATTGGATAGAGCATCATTTAGGAGCTATTGGCTTGAATAAGCCGGTCGACACCTTTAGCTCGAAGTATAACGGCGACGTGATCTCTTCTTCTAGGCATAGATTCTAGATACAGAAAGTCCTCTCTTCTATCTTCTCCACACCGATGTGTGTGTCCT
The DNA here is from genome assembly GCF_016808335.1 of Panicum virgatum. Classification (NCBI taxonomy): domain Eukaryota; kingdom Viridiplantae; phylum Streptophyta; class Magnoliopsida; order Poales; family Poaceae; genus Panicum; species Panicum virgatum. Next base: position 11,675,110 of record NC_053152.1, read on the forward strand.
TAGATGAGCCTGAACCTGTAGATAGTGTACTCACGTTCCTCAGTGGATACGATACCCTAGAATACTCTTGGGTGAAAGCTACAGCGGTATCCGTGCGCTTGCGGATTTTATTCATGACGTTGCAAAATACCAACATTGATCATCTCTCCCAGATGCAAATCCAAGGATCGGATCTTCTGATCAATGATTATCTAAGAGATGATACTCTCCTGAAGGTCACTGCATCCAGTCCATGGTATGCTAACCTAGTGAACTTCATGGTGACCGGATACATACCTCCAGGAGAAGACAAGAAGAGGCTGATTCACCTCAGCAGATTCCACCTTTGGGACGACCCCTATCTATTTAAGGTATGTGCCAATGGTCTACTTCGTCACTGTGTCCCACTTTGTGAGACCCAGATGATTCTTGAGCGTTGTCACTCCTCGCCTTATGGAGGACACTACGGAGCATTCTGTACCCATGCAAAAGTTTGGCAGAGTGGTTTCTTCTGGCGAAACATATATGGAGACGCCAAAGAATTCATTCGGCATTGCCCAAGATGTTAGAAGCACGGGAATATCAATTCCCGAGATGCTATGCCCTTGAAGAGTAACCTTCAAGTGGAAATTTTCGACATATGGGGAGTAGACTTCATGGGTCCCTTCCCTATGTTAGAGCAGTGCGAGTACATATTGGTGGCTGTGGACTACGTGTCCAAATGGGTAGAAGCACTTCCTTGTGTTGCGGCCGACTCAAGGAGCTCCAAAAGAATGTTCCAGGAAACAATATTCCCGCGCTTTGGAGTTCCACGAGTCATGATTAGCGATGGAGGCTCACACTTCATCGACAAAACCTTCAAGAAGTGCCTCAACGAACTTGGAGTAGACCACCGGGTTGCTACTCCATACCATCCCCAAATGAGTGGTCAGGCAGAAACGTCTAACAGGCAAATCAAAAACATTCTACAAAAGACCGTAAATGCCATGGGGAAGGGATGGAAGAGCAAATTACCCGAGGCACTTTGGGCATACCGGGCAGCTTATAAGACCCCGATAGGGATGACTCCATACCAATTGGTTTATGACAAGACCTGCCATCTTCCAATTGAGCTAGAATTCAAGTCCCATTAGGCATTCAAGAGGTGGAATATGGACCTCCAATCAGCTGGAATTAAGCGACAAATTCAATTAGCTGAATTATTGGACGAGTGGAGGGAAAAAGAGTACCATAGCTCCAAGTTATACAAGGAGCGTACGAAATGTTGGCACGATAAGCGAATCAAGATCAAGCAGTTCAAGGCGGGGGATAAAGTACTCCTTTTTAACTCCCGGATTCGATTGTTTGGTCATGGTAAGCTTAGAAGTAAGTGGGAAGGCCCTTACTTAGTGCTTGACGCCGCCGATCACGGTGCGGTGACCCTCCAAGATGATGACGGGAACACTTTCAATGTTAACGGCCAAAGACTAAAAGTGTTCCTAGAACAAGAAATGCCGGAACTCGAGGAAGTAGACGTCTTTGAGCTTTCTGAGATATGACAAATCTCGTCTATGGTCCTCGCCAGACTCGAAACTGGCCTTATCATAGGATAGAACCCTTCTTTGTTCTATTCTTTTCTTCCCTTTCTACCCCTGAGAAAACCACCTCAAGAATTGAGTCCTACACTTGACGAGAGAACCTCTACCAAAAGACCAGGGCCCACACTTCAGAGGAGGGGGAGTCAATTGACTCCAACCCAGGATCAGTGCGACAGTTCAGGTCCACGCCTACACGGACAGCGACGACGAGGAGGAGAGGAGCAACATCGCCGCACTCCGTGAGTAGCTTGCTGCTCTTAAACTCCGACTCAACAATATGGATGAGCGGATGGCGGAGTTCGACATCGACCGGATGGATCTAGATGACAAGGTGGACACGATGCGCAAGGGCGTTTGTTCAAAGATCAAATGTCTTGCAAAGGCTACCGGGAACGAGGAGCTTTACCGAGCCCCCGACTCGAGGGACTAGATCTAGATAGGGAGGATTAGAATAAATAGATTAGGTGTAGGTGCTGTTTTATTTCTTTCATTTTGTTTCCTCATCTCTAGCACCTTAGTTTGTTTTGTTTAGAAAATTTTGAATTGAATAAAACAAAGTTTCCCCTATGTCATGTTTGTGGTTGGGACACACTTGTGTGCCAACCACACCCCAGTTCTCACATTCTGCGAAGCACCCATGAATGTGCAGCATACACAATGAATGGAGAGCACCAGAAAAAAGTTGAGGGCAATTCACTTCAGAAAAGACCGGAAGGCCAAATTTGTGTCGACCAGCATACCAATTCTGCAATCTACGGTGACATCCAATGGAATTGTGACACGCAGCACAATAGACACATTGCAACAGGCCATTTGCGAAATGGTGGAGAATTAGGTCGCTCGGCCTAAATCTAGGCTGCCCGGCCCCACTGTCAGCAAAACGCCGAGGTCTTTCTCGTGCTGCAGGTTTGCAACTCCTATAGCTTACTTCTCTAAAAGATCAGTTCAAATTGTGCCTGGTTTAATACAAACTAAAATTTGAACAAGAACTTAGAGAAAGATGAAATCATTTCATGACAATCAATACTTGCCTGAGTTTTATTTCTGATGCAAATATTTACATGCCTTTGGAACTCAACTATGATAGGATCATTGGATCTTTTGCCTATTGACTCTTATGATACTTTGAACCGAGATCATGCTCGTTCTAATTCAAGGATTTGGAGGAATTTATTTTGAAAACAAAAATCATGGCAACTCTCCTTTGCTCAACCACCACCAATGCCATATACATTCATGAGAGTAGTTCTATGATTCCACATAGCTATCTTGAACATTTTGAGCTCATTCAAACTTATTGCCTCACAAGTGTGTTATGTACATTTCTTGCTTGGGCCATACACGTACACGACATCAATCACTGTCTGTCTTGACTAATACAAAAGCTCATCATCCCCCTGAAACAAAAAGGAAAGCAAGTAAAGTGAGTCATCATACTCATGGATTCTTGTTCAAAAAAAAAGAAGAAGAAGAGAGGGGAAGACGACAAGAGAAAAAATATAGATGACAGACAAGTGCCAATGTTTACACTAGCACATGGTCAAAGTAGTTTAATGGCATAACTACTTAGAGACATTTTGTTTGAACTTGCAAGACAAATGGAAAAAAGATAAGCATATGCCTTTGTTTCCACACAAAAGAGAGAAGTTACCTCTGAGAGAATCATATACCACGAGCATCTAGAGTTTGCCTTATTTCGAAAATCTAAAAACCCTCCAAACTCCAAGAAGGAGGACTTGCATTGATTTGTGTGATGAGATCTGAGGGTCAATAGACAGAAGTGAAGATGTTAGCCACCTGGAATCCAAGGTATGCAAAGAAAGCTAAGAAATAACTCTTATGCATGGTTTGAGTTCATGAAACCAGTCTTCACTCTTTTCTCGACCTTATTGCTCGGGGCGAGCAAAGTCTGGCTATGGGGGTGTGTTGGCGGTCGATAATGATGGTTTTCACTGCCAATGCTCCGCCTGATTTCATGAAATGTAGGCCTTAATCATGCCATAACCATTATTACTAATGAGTTCCACAAGTTTTGGTGTTTATTTGATCTCAGGGACGACATATCCAAATTTGACCCAAAACGGACGCTGTTTGGACCGGAAGGCCCGAATCCGGCTGACCGGCATACTTTTGGTGGAATCTTGGCATGAGACTTTACCAAAGTCACATAGAGGGAGAATCCAAGCCATCCCAATGGGCTATATCAAGAAATGCACAACTTGGACCTGGAAGGCTTGGACCCATATCCAAAAGAGATGCCAACCTGGGCCATGATCAAGTATTCAACATACACCCTATCCAAGATTGGTCCATGGCTAGAGAGGAGCGTGTTAGTGCAACGGAGGACCGAGAGGCCACCAGAGGCAAGCCGCCCGGCCCCAAGGAGGCCACCCGGCCCAAAAGAACGTCGGTTGATCAAACTGCCCAAAGAACCGACTCCTGGAGGAGATCAGGACTGTCCCACAGAAAGGCGGTGCCACGTGGTGGCAAGGGCAGGACGGCCGGCCTAGGCCTGGCCGCCCGGCCCCACTCTGCAGCCTCTGTTGTCCAGCCTTCTCATGAAGATCAAGCACCGCCTCCTCTACTGTGTACAACTGGCACTACCTGAAATAACCGTCAAGAACCTACCTTGGCACACTATAAATAGGACCCCCTCACCTCACTTGTAACACACACCTTGGGAGCTTGAGTGCCTCACAATTTTAGTTCATCCTTAGTAGAATAGGGAGAGTGTGAGGTGAGAGCTTTGGCAGAAGCCGGGCTAAAGGGGCGGAGTCAAGTTCTCTCGACCTTACCCCATCTTGTACCTACCTCGGGGGAATTCTTATAATCAAGTAAGTTTTCCTCGCTTGTCTTTAGTTCCTCGCTAGTTTACTTTTTGCTTTAGTTACTTGCTTGGTTACTCTCTTTGATCTGTGGGATCCCTTGTCTATGTGGATAGCAAGTTCTGTCCATTTGGGGTTTCTTCTTGCCTTAGTACGAGGCGAAAGTCAGTGACTCGATAGTTTAGGCATGGTGCCAAGGCTTGGTAGTTACCTCGGGTTGTGTTCCACCCCACGGTACCGCAGTGGTAGGCGGCAAGTGGTGACAGCCTTGTCCGTCCCTAGTAGTCCACCACGTTCGGGTGTTTTCACAGCAGTAGGATTGCCGAAAGTATGTTGGGCCCCTTCTCAACCCTTTCTGAGCCCTTCGCTTAGGCCGCCGAAACAGATCAAGTTAGTAGCTTCTCAAGTTATCTTAGTAATTAGAATTCTATCTAGAGATAAGCCCTCTACCCTCGTACCTCTGCTCCCCAGCGGGTCTGGTTGAATCGCTCCAGACCACTAGTCGAAGCTTATTGTTTCTTGGATTCGATATCCCAGGCTTACTCACCTGGAGAAAGCTACAATCGGTCTCTGTGCGCTTGCGGAGTAATTCTTTAGGCTAAGGAGTGCCAACAGGAAGCATCTCCGACTACTCCCCTAGGGTGAATTTTCGGGCAGTATCGCTCTCCCTGGGATGGTGTCCCCACCTGGAAACATCTCTGTGACCCTATTTTGACAGGTGCACAGGAAGCTAATGCTATCCTCGAGCCCTCAAACTCGGCGGGAAGCATCTCTGACTGCTCCCCTAGGGCGAGTACTCGGGCAGTATCACTCTCCCTGGGATGGTGTCCCCCACTTGGAAGCATCTCCGTGACCCTGTTTCGACAGGCGCACGGGAAGCTAATGATATCCTCGAGCCCTCGAACTCGGCGGGAAACATCTTCGACTACTCCCCTAGGGCAAGTGCTCGAGTAGTATCGCTCTCCCTGGGATGGTGTCCCCACCTGGAAGCATCTCCCTGTTTCAAAAGGCTCACAGGAAGCTAATGCTATCGTCAAGCCCTCGAACTAGGCTGGAAGCATCTCCAACTACTCCCCTAGAGCGAGTACTCAGGCAGTATCGCTCTCCCTGGGACGGTGTCCCCACCTGGAAACATCTCCGCGACCCTGTTTTGAAAGGTGCACGGGAAGCTAATGCTATCCTCGAGCCCTTGAACTCGGTGGGAAGCATCTCCGACTACCTACCCAGTGAGAATATGTCAAAGGCCTCTCACACCAGCATAACACCTGCATGGTCCCTGAGTCACAAGGCCATTCTCTTTCTGTAAAGGATGAAAAGTTTTCCACTACCAGCCGCATGGATTACGTACTTGGCTCATCAAAATTCTCCTAGGGGCACTGTTCCCTTCTAAGAAAAAGACTTATCTTGCCATGAGCAAATGCCAAAGACTACAAGACAGTCTCATGCCAGCCAGACAACAAGTAAAAGGGTGCAAACAAATCCACACCAGAAGCAAATGGCAACAAAGAGACATAGAAACCACAACATAAAAGGCATTATACATGTTTGAAAGTGGCAACAGCTCAAAAGGCTCTATTAATGTGCCACTAGCCTACCCTCCAGTCGACCTTTTCTTCAAGAAAGCATTCAACCACCCGGGAACATCTTTGAGTCTCCTCACGACGGACCAAGAGTCATTCTTGCCTGGATGAAACGGCTACACCACGTTGCCTCCTCTATGTCAAAGATCTCCTTGTCCCTACGATCCTAATCCCGGTTAAGTTTTTGGATAGTCTGGAGCTGTTTGGCAATCTTCTTATCAGCCTGCTCCAGCTGCTGCTCCACAGTCTTCTTATACCCTTCAAGTTCGACATTAAAACCACAGAGTCGTGCACAACCTTGAAGGGCCTGATCCCTCTCCCCTACGGAGCAAAAATATCAAGGTATTTGGCCAAAAGTGAATGCAGGACTCATGCAAAACATTGAGGAAAGTGTGCTTACTCGTCAGCTGAGCAAGCTCCTCATCATGCTAGCTGGTAGAACTAGTTGTGCTCTTGCGAGCCACAGTTAACTGCTCCATGAGCGCAACAATCAGATCGTCTTTCTCCTTGAGCGCTCGCTTTAGAACTGGAGCCTGCTGGAGCCGCTCAGACTTGATAGCTAGAGCGGACGATTTGATCCAATCCGATTTGATCCAAGACGTCCGAGCCAGTCTCTGTACAAAAATAGCATAAGCAGCCCATCAGAAAAAGCTCTCATAGGTCTATTCAGGACCCGCGTCCGCGTTGCCCCCGCAAGGGCGACTCAGACGACTCGGGAACCTGGGCCGCCGCCCCCCACCAACACCTCCACCCGCCGCACCGCCGCCCGTGCAGCTCGCGAGGAGGGCGGCGGTGGGGCTCTTTTCCTCTCCTTCCGGCGGATTTGGGCAGGTGCGGCCATTGTTTCCATCCAAGGCAGCTCGCCGGCGCGGGCAGCACTCCACGGCGGCGGAGCTCGAGAAGCCATGGATCCGGTACGGCACCGGCCGGATCCGGTGGTGGTGCTACCTGGGCATGCGTGTGGTGGTGGAGGTGTCGGCCGACGACGCTGGTGGCCGTGGTGGCAGTCTGGTCCGGTGCGGCGTCGGCGCGGCAGCGGGGTGGGTGCGGAGACGGCAGTGTGCTCGCAAGTCTGTTGCGGCGCGCTCGTGGTCACAGCGGACAGGCACTACGGATCTCGCCCCCCTGAGGCTGCGGCCGGTGCTGCCCTTGCGGACCCGGCCGGGATCCGTCTGCCTGCGGATGGTAGTGACAGAGGCAGCGGCCTGACGCCGGCGGCCAGGTGTCGTTGCCCTGGCGGCCGGGATAGTGCCCTCATGGCGGGGGGGGGGGGCGGAGACCGCCCGTGGCTGCTGGCCCATGGGCATTGACGCCGGCGGGTGCTTGTGCCGGCGGCGGTGGTCGGTGACGGCCTCAACGTTTGGCGGTGTCACGCGAGCAGTGGAGGCAGGTCCGGCCCCATGTGCTACCTGGTCAGAGGGGGTGGCAGTCGACGTAGCTGTGCGGCTGCCGCGTGTAGCCGGCGCGACGTTGCCCTTTGATGAGGTCTCCATGGGACGGCGGGACAGCGACGTTGGAAGGTGATGGACGGCTAGGGGTTCGGCTTCTTGGCTTGACTTTGGCGCTAGTGGGGTCTTGGGCGAAAGCCTTAGTGACAGCGACGCCATTGGGTGAAAACCCGGTCCTTTGTGGACGTGCGACGGCGGCAGCCCTGCTGTTGCTCCCTTGTTGAAGGTGTCGTATTTGGACTTCGTCGTGGCCTCAAAGTCTACTGGGTGGATGCTCTCGCTTCTCAGAGCCCCTCGACGCATGGAGACAGGTTTTGTAATGTGAAGTCGGAGCTACTGCGTAGGGGACGCGGCTCGGCAACGATGACGCGCAGCGACCTCGCCCCTCCGCCGTTGTCTGGGGTCTCTGCTGGGGGTCTTTATCCGCTCGGTGAGGCGTGGGTTATGACTGGAAGTCGGAGCTGCTCTTCACGGTTTGAGCTTGGCAACGATAACCAGTTGTGGCCGCTTGCTTCGGAACCATCGGTGCGTGGTTCTTGGGTGGCCTGCCACGGGAAGTTGGAGCTGCTGGCGGCTTTGCTTCCATGCTCGGCAACGATGACCTATGGTAGTGTGTCGTGTTGTGCTCAGCCGCGTCACGTGGGTGCGTTGGCCTTCGGAAGTCCTTTGGCTTTCTGTTGTGCTAACCTTTCTTTTAAATATATTTCTATCATCTTAATTGAGCGGCAGATCTCCTACCTTTTATTTCAAAAAAAAAGAAAAAGCTCTCATGCAGAAAAATAAAACACATTGACTACATCAAGGAAACATTACCTTATGATGGTTATAAACCCGTGTTGACGCTCACTAACAATCATTTCCAGGCGTCAAACTTGATCAGAAAATCATGAGAGTTTGCATTTCTTACACGCATCCTTATCCAATAAAGTTCCTAAACCACACTTTACCTTTTAGAATATGCAAGTTGTGTTTTCAAGCTAATATGCAGGTTACAAGCAAACTTTGGCCCGACATAAAATCCCAGAAATTATCAGAGCACCGATTCAGGCTTAGATGGACCAAAAGTGATGCAAGAACCCAATTCAAACTAGTCAAGACAGGCCAACTCCAGCGTGGATCAGACAAACAGGCCCAAGATAGCCCACCAGAAGAAGTTGGGGGCGGTTGGTGGCCCGGGCAGGCCGACCGACCTACCTGGTTGGCCGACCTGGCCCGTGGGCCCCACCGCCTCAACCAGGGCACGTGGCGCTTCCTCATTGGTCCCCTACATCGGTTGTGCTGGCTTCACCCTATGGCTCCCTGCTATAAATACAAGGAGGGGTGGAGAATAGGACACACACACACCTCACACCACTCACCTCTCCTCTCTTGCATTCCTTGCATAGTCTTTAGGATTAGTGGAGTTTAGCATAAGTCTAGGAGTCATCGAGTCGCCGGTGTTGCTCGACAGTCTGGTATGGGTTCATCTTTAGCTCTCTCTTGTAATATTCGGTTGTCTGTAATAGAATTAGACTATGGTTACCGATATCTGCTTGAAGTATATTCTGAGTTATTGAGTATATGCTTCTTGTCATGGTTGCGTTATTATTCAATGCTTGCATTGTATGATCGCCCTGTGCTGGAGATGGTTAGTCTTTTGTTCTTAGAACTCTATCAACTGCTCTGGTATTCATGTGATTACTCTAGTGTGATGTCTGTCCATCCGGAGGGTGGGGGCTCTGCGCGGGACACTAGAGTATCCCTTACTAGTGTAGAATTGGTGTCTAGATTAGCTAAGTGTTGCTGGATGTCAACTATACCTATGGTTTGTAGAGGTAGCCGACAGGTGGTGACAGCCCTGTCCGAGCCTTTTAGTAATCCTCCACGTTCGGTATGGGAGGTAGGAGGTACATAAAGTCGCCGGGGTGTACGGGCTCCTCCCGTCGCTTCGATAGCAATCTCCCTGTTGTGTAGTTTAATCTCTGACGAGCTAACCAATAAGAAAGTGTAGATATAGCTAGCCTAGCATAGCTGACTCCAGCTCTGACTTTTACCTTGCTCCCGGACTAAAGCATCTTTTATCTTTCTTTTATTTTTCTTTTATTTATTTATCCAAGAGGGTAGTTTGTGTGTGTGTCACACTACCTCCTACCATGTTATTATCTTACCCCTGTTTATACATGTGAATATCCAATCTAGATAGAGTTCACCCACTAATCTATATATTCTCTCACTCACCGCCTTCCCTGCAGTAATATAAATGACACCCCAGTATACTCCCGGGTAAAATGCTACATGCGACTGCGAATCCTTCTGGGCAAACTGGGCGGCGGATTGGGGCTCGGTCATGGCCTGAAGCGGTGCAGGCGGCGCTGGCTCATCGGCGGGACCAGCTAGGCACAAGAGAAGGTAAAAAGGAGCGGGAAACGGGCGCTGCGCGCTTGTTACCTTCTTGCGAAACTGATGCCGGCCGTAGAAGTCGATGAGAGGTGGCGCAGGGTGGAAATCGGGGCGGCGTGTGGGCGGCTCGATGGAGCTCCTCCACGGGAAATCCCGTGCGCAGCAAGGCCGAGATCGGAGACTGGGGGCTCGGCGTAGCTCGTGGCCTCCGGGCGGAGCTCCTGCGGCAGCTTGTCGAAGCTGGGGTGCGGCGGAGTGGCGAGGCTACGGCGGCACAGGTCCTCTGCGCTGCGGATCGAGGAGAGGCGGCAGCTAGGGTTCGGATGGCGGCTAGGGTTGGCGAATTGGACGGGATAGGGTTTAGGGGGGTGCGGGGCGTGTTAAAGAGGCGGTGGGGGTGATCCTCGGCGTGCGAGCTGCGGAAATCGCGGCGCGGGCGCTGCGTGCGTGCAGCGGGCTCGTGCGCGATTCGGCCGGCCTGGCATGTGGGCCTGCAGGCTGTGACATGGCGCGGGTGGTCCACGAGCAGCGAGCGGGGCTCGCAGCGGAGCGGGTCCGGATGTAGAGGAGGGGACCGCGGTGATCACGGGGGCCATTGCCGAGCGGGATCCCGGCGGGGATGACGGATCCGACAGGTGGGACCGGTGGTCAGTGAGGGGGGTGGGAAGACGATGCGCGTGCGAGCGGAGGCGGGCCGAGCACGGAGGAAGCGTGAGATGGAAGCGGGCCGCAGAGCGTGTCGCGCTGGGAAGCGCGTGCTGGGCCGCGGTGCCACTGGCTGAGCGGGGTAAAGGAGGGAGGAAACTGGGCTGGCGCACGCGGCATGGCGAGGGAGTGAGCGGGCTCTGCGGGAGTGAGCCGAGTGGGGTGAGCTGGGCCGAGCGTGAGAGCTAGGCTGGGCCGAGCGTGCGGGAAGGGAGCGGGCCAGGCTGGTGGGTGCTGGGCCGCGGGGGCGCGGCTGAGGACTGGGCTGGGCCAGCAGGAAAGGGGTAGTGGCTTTGGGTTTGGTTCTTCTCCTCATGGGCTGGGTTGCTTTGGGTTTTGGGTTTCCTAATTCATTTCTATTTCTATTTCCTTCACTACTAACTCAAACTAATTTGAATTCAAACAAATTTGAATTCAAAACCTTATTCACTCAAACAAATAAAATAATGCACCAGCATGAATGCAACAACAAAATTATCCCTACGATAAATTTTAACTACTTATGGAACAAAAATTAGATTAAATGCAAGCTAAGCCAATTAAATCCTTAGAAAATTAAATAAACCAATTAAATTTATTATTAAATACTGAAATTTAATTTAGGGTGTTACAAATCGTACCCCCTTACAGGAATCTCATCCCGAGATTCTGGGCTGGCTAGCAAAGAGATTAGGATATGTCTTCATCAACTCCTCTTCCTTCTTCTGGCAAGTCTTCCGGAAAGACATTCGGGAATTCAGACACCACGCGAATACCATCCGTGGGTCTAGCCTCCATCTGATGAAGAAAACCAGAAGGCTCTGTAGCACTGACTGTCACCTCTTGGCCATTAGATGCTAACAAGTGAACTGACCGCTGAGCACAATCAATTCTGACTCCCCACTTGGCAAGAGTATCCATTCCCAGAATCACATCAATACCCTTGGTGTCTATCACCATCAGATTTGTACTGAACTTTACTCTCCCTATGGAAACACTGACTCTGGGGCAGGAGATATGAGACCTCAATTGTCCTCCAGGTGAAGATACTAACATGCACTTCTTCATTGGGCTAGTATGAATACCATGATGCTCGACAAAAGACTGTGCAATAAAGGAATGCGTAGCACCAGTATCGAACAGCACCGTAGCTGGATATGAGTTGACCATGGACGTACCAATAACCACGTTCGGAGACTCGGCCGCTGACTCGGCCGTCACATGGTTCACCTTCCCCTGTCGTGGCGCTCTGGATTGGGCTGGGCACCCCTGTTGTCCTGCCTACCGTGGAGCCGGTGAAAGGCGCTTCTGTGGACAACTTTTGGCATAATGACCTTTTTGCCTGCATTGGTAGCACATGTGGTGGTGGTGAATGGCGCTACTTGGTTGACCTCCATGTGAACTTAGCATCACATCTTGCATCATTTCTGCTGCTTGCTCTTTGGACTCCTTGCGACTGCGTGGCTGAATCACATTCATAGTGATAGTCAACCCATCAACATAATCATGGAGAGCTTGATTCCTGACCTGCGTATTGCTAGAGCACTCAGGACTCTTTCTCTTCTGGATGGTCTGTAGCTCATCGACCGATGGACAGTCAAGGAAAAGGGAATCCTCTGCTAGCTGCTCTTGATGAGACCTCTTTCTCTTTGTACTAGAGAACAGCCTCTGGTTCCTCCTAGTTGTTGCGGCTTCATCTTCAGTCGCACGAACTTGACGACAAGGAACGCCATAGAATTGGCAACACGGGCAAGTTTTCTCACCATCACCCATTGCACTATCTCCAAGGTCTTTTTGTTCTGCCGACATCTGAGCTGGGATAAAAGGAAATACAGATTGGTAAGGTCAAGGAAGAGAGAAAAACCCCATTATTTAAGGTTCTATCCTATTTAGACAACACTGCACAGGCATTACTGCTGATAACTCCAGATAAGTGTTACATAAATCCGAAAAAGAGAACTATAGAATAACTCTTCTGCCTCATCTGAGAGATTCGCAAATTCTCCAGTACTATCTGTAGGTCGGGGTGTCACATCCCTACCCCCTTACAGAAACCGACGTCCTCGTCGGTGAATCTCTGGATATCACCTTCTCTTCGCTCTATCCTTCTTCTCGACGAGTAAGACAGAAGAAACCCAAAGCATGATAGGGTAGAGAGGATAGAGTGGATGGTTTTACCCCCAACGATCTAACTCATTTTATTAATTAATTAACTTTAACTTAAGACTGATTTTCTTTAAACAAATTTAACTACTAAACTATGCAATCAACCAAAGATCCAAATCAAACATTTGCATAATAACAAACATTCAAAAGTTCATTCTTTAGTCGAGTTTAACACACGACTCGACTAACACAACGCGTCGCAGAACGTGCTATCGTATTATTATAAAGGGGTCATCTAGCTTATATGTATGGTGGTCAGATGACTGATTCAGGCCAAAATCTACGAAAACTATTCTTTAGAGAGAAAAATCAAGGCAAGGCAAGTAAAAGTCATAGAATCCAAGGGGTATAATAGTAAAATAGTTTCAGCAGGCAAGGATTTGGAGAGAGAAGTCCTAAAACTCGACTAGTTCTATCTAGGCTTCGTCCTACAGTCGATACGGCTCTAATACCACTCTGTACCGTCCCGCCTCCCCGAGGCCGGGCCCGCTTACATCTGGCTGCTTTCTAGGACATAGACTGTCCTCACAGACCAACACCAGTCTTTTCTGCATACTTTGTCCTCACTCATGCGCACCCGGGAAGAACTTCCCGGTCGATCACCCATCCCCAAATTTCTCCGGGCCAAGCACTCTTAACCTCGGAGTTCTTTGGAGACCGGCTTCCGGAAAAGAAGTTGCAACTTGTAACACTCTGTAACACCCGGTTTATAAGAGGACATAAACCGAGCAATCATATACGTGCCGGGATCAAGTCACACGTATATACAACAGAATAAACAGTTTATCACAGCACATATCACGTAAAAAGATATAATAAAGCGAGTATGAAAGTTATTTATTACATTAATGACAAAAATGTCTGATACAGTGGAAGCGAAGGACAAATACGATAAAACTCTCCGAAGCTGAGCAGGGTGCCACAGGGACGTCGACTGGGAGACGAACGCCTAGAAGTCCTCGTAGTCCTGGTAGCGCTGAGCGAACTCCCTCGCATCGGCAGGAACTGAGCAGTAGTAGAGTATCCCCAAGAGGAAAAAGAGTGGAGTAGGCAAGAGTGAGTACACAACTTGTACTCAACAAGTATAACACAAACTATGAGGCTCTAGGTTGGCTGGCTGACTGCATTAGCTTTTAAGTCTTGGCAAAATTTTATTAAAGCTATTTACTACAAGTTGATGAATTACCATAAACCCAGTTACATAGTAATTAATCAAAATTAAATCAGATTACTACTGAGAACCAAACTGAAACCACCAAGGTAACCCCGAGAGGCACCCCCTCGTCGGAAGGAGATAACCCCACTAATCAAAAGGAGGATCCGGGCTGCTCATGACCGTGAGCACGGCTAGTATACCAGTTTTACACTCTGTAGAGGTTGCACATCTTTACCCACAAGTCGTGAGCTACGCTAGTTGTTCGTCACACTTCCTTAGGTGAGATGACTTGCAAACTCACTACGAGGCCTTTACAAAGAATCTCGTTGGTAAGGAGTAACCGCGAGGGTTGGATCGGCGACTATGGAGTAGGTCTAGTGGACGTCATCGACGAGGCCACTCAGTACGAGGGACATAGAAGCTTACCACCCTTGCCCCGTCGGTAAGTTACTCCAAACCAAAAAGACCTAATTATTACGCCAAGACCGTCCCATTCTAGTCTTGTGGTAGCGCTGTTGTCCCAGGATGTCGCTCTATGAACCGGTCCTTATGGAGAGTGGCCAACCAGGCAGTAAGCACCGTGCTGGCCCCCTAAACCATGTTTCTAACAAAAACCAATTTTAACGAGACGTGAGCCACTCAAGCCACACAGAGGGCCACGCTCAGAATTAAGTTGCATATACCATTAATCAAATTAATTAAAAAGGACCATTATGTGTTATAGCGCGGCACCTAGCACAACTAACCAAAATGCAACCCAAGGGATATATATAAAGGATATAAAGTGGCTAGGAAAGTCTGTATAGGCATACAGTATTAAAATGCAGTATGAATATGTAATTAAAGGTGACAGGTGGTGTTCATGTTATACTTGCCTTCCTCGTACTGCTCTTGCTACTGCTCAAACTGGTCGGAAGACAGCTCCTAGTACTGGTACTGGGGCTCTTCAGATGGATCAACGTCTACTCACGAACACATGGCCAAAAACAATACACAACATAAACATACATGCAAACAATAGCAAAAACTAAGAAACAGTACATCAATACATAAAAACAGCACACTAAACTAGTCTAAAACTATTCTACGCGTTACAACGATCGCGTGGACATAAAGAATGCCTAAAACGGAGCTTAAACGCATATTCTAGGCTAAAAACAAGATTCAGGGACTAAACTGCAAGAAAACTAAGTTTCCAGGGGCTTCTGTGCAAAAACCAGGGACTTAAACCTAATTAAAGGATAAATCTAGGGTCTAACGCGTAAAAACAACAGCTATGGATGGCGGGTTCTATTTCTAGAAAAACCAGGGGGCTTCGTGTAAAGTTCTGGGCCTTTTTGGGAATACTTTAACACTGAGCAGGACTGCGGGTTGATAAGGGAAAAACTAAGGGTCTCTTTAGAAAAAGAGCCAGGCCTGAAGGGGTATCTACGCACATGGACCGTCGGATCAAGATCCGTAGGCTCTGGGCGAAACGGTGCGCGGGATCTAATCCTGGGCGTCCACACGGATCGAACGGTGCAAGGTGATTGGGCGCACGGGACGCGGCGGCGCCGTCGCCGGGAAACCTTTCCGCGGTGGAGCTTTGGGCGGACCTCGCCGGAGATGGCTGATCTCGGTCGTCCGGGCTTGGTTCTGGATGAGGTTTGGCCTGGGAGGGAGTACATGCGACTGCGAATCCTTCTGGGCAAACTGGGCGGCGAATTGGGGCTCGGTCGTGGCCTGCGGCGGCGCTGGCTCATCGGCGGGACCAGCTAGGCGCAAGACAAGGTAAAAAGTAGCGGGAAATAGGCGCTGCGCGTTTGTTACCTTCTTGCGAAACTGATGCCGGCCGTAGAAGTCGATGAGAGGTGGCGCAGGGTGGAAATCGGGGCGGCGTGTGGGCGGCTCGATGGAGCTCCTCCACGGGAAATCCCATGCACAACGAGGCCGAGATCGGAGACTGGGGGCTTGGCGTAGCTCGTGGCCTCCGGGCGGAGCTCCTGCGGCGGCTTGTCGAAGCTGGGGTGCGGCGGAGTGGCGAGGCTACGGCGGCGCAGGTCCTCTGCACTACGGATCGAGGAGAGGCGGCGGCTAAGGTTCGGATGGCGGCTAGGGTTGGGGAATTGGATGGGATAGGGTTTAGGGGGGTGCGGGGCGCGTTAAAGAGGCGGTGGGGGTGATCCTCGGCGTGCGAGCCGCGGAAATTGCGGCGCGGGCGCTGCGTGCGTGCAGCGGGCTCGTGCGCGTTTCGGCCGGCCTGGCGTGTGGGCCTGCAGGCTGTGATAGGGCGCGGGTGGTCTACGAGCAGCGAGCGGGGCTCGCAGCGGAGCGGGTCCAGACGCAGAGGAGAGGACCGCGGTGATCACGGGGGCCGTTGCCGAGCGGGATCCCGGCGGGGACGACAGATCCGACAGGTGGGACCGGTGGTCAGCGAGGGGGGGGGGAAGACGATGCGTGTGCGAGCGGAGGCGGGCCGAGCGCGGAGGAAGCGCAAGAGGGAAGCGGGCCGCGAAGCGTGTCGCACTGGGAAGCGCGTGCTGGGCCGCGGTGCCACTGGCTGAGCGGGGTAAAGGAGGGAGGAAACTAGGCTGGCGCACGCGGCATGGCGAGGGAGTGAGCGGGCTCTGTGGGAGTGAGCCGAGTGGGGTGAGCTGGGCTGAGCGTGAGAGCGAGGCTGGGCCGAGCGTGCGGGAAGGGAGCAGGCCAGGCTGGTGGGTGCTGGGCCGCGGGCTGAGGACTGGGCTGGGCCAGCAGGAAAGGGGTAGTGGCTTTGGGTTTGGTTCTTCTCCTCATGGGCTGGGTTGCTTTGGGTTTTGGGTTTCCTAATCCTTTTCTATTTCTATTTCCTTCACTACTAACTCAAACTAATTTGAATTCAAAGAAATTTGAATTCAAAACCTTATTCACTCAAACAAATAAAATAATGCACCAGCATGAATGCAACAACAAAATTATCCCTATGATAAATTTTAACTACTTATGGAACAAAAATTAGATTAAATGCAAGCTAAGCCAATTAAATCCTTAGAAAATTAAATAAACCAATTAAATTTATTATTAAATACTGAAATTTAATTTAGGGGGTTACATTCACCCTGTGGCTCCCTATTATACATACAAAGGGGGGGGGTGGAGAATAGGACACACACGTCACACCACCCACCTCTCCTCTCTTGCATTCCTTGCATAGTCTTTAGACTTAGTGGAGTTTAGGAGAAGTCTAGGAGTCATCGAGTCACCGGTGTTGGTCGCGAGTCTGGTATGAGTTCATCTTTAGCCCTCTCTTGTAATATTCGGTTGTCTGTAATAGAATTAGACTATGGTTACTGATATTTGCTTGAAGTATATTCTGAGTTATCGAGTATATGCTTCTTGTCATGGTTGCATTATTATTCAATGCTTGCATTGTATGATCGCCCTGTGCTGGAGATGGTTAGTCTTTTGTTCTTAGAACTCTATCAACTGCTCCAGTATTCGTATGATTGCTCTAGTGTGATGTCTGTCCATCCGGAAGGTGGGGGCTCCGTGCGGGACACTAGAGTATCCCTTAGTAGTGTAGACATGGTGTCTAGATTAGCTAAGTGTTGCTAGGTGTCAACTATACCCACGATTTGTAGATGTAGCCGGCAAGTTGTAACAGCCCTATCCGAGCCTTTTAGTAATCCTCCACATTCGGTATGGGGGTAGGAGGTACATAAAGTCGCCGGGGTGTATGGGCTCCTCCCGTCGCTTCGATAGCGATCTCCCTGTTGTGTAGTTTAATCTATGACGAGCTAACCAATGAGAAAGTGTAGATATAGCTAGCCTAGCACAGCTGACTCGAGCTCTGACTTTTACCTTGCTCCCGGCCTAAAGCATCTTTTATCTTTCTTTTATTTATTTATCCAAGAGGGTAGTTTGTGTGTGTGTCACACTACCTCCTACCATGTTATTATCTTACCCCTGTTTATGCATGTGAATGTCCAATCTAGATAGATTTCACCCACTAATCTATATATTCTCTCACTCACTGCCTTCCCTGTGGAAATATAAATGACACCCCGGTATACTCCCGGGTAAAATGCTATAGCGGTATTCCATGCGCTTGCGGTTTCATTCGTGGTTCTTGAAATACTGCCACCCCAAATTGGCATCGGCGGGTGTCATCGCTGGTGACGTTGGTAGGCGCCAACAACCCGCTTTAGCGAGTCCTACATCTCCTTCAAGAGGCGCTCCTCCAAAAGATCATCATTAATGAGCCCTTCAGGGATCTCATTCGACATCTCTGGAGGAACTATCCCTGGAGCTTCATCTTCGGCTGGCTGCGCAACCGGCTCCGTTGCAGCAAGCATCCTTGGCGGAATCATCCCGGTTAGCGACCTCCGCTCGTAACTCCGGTACATCCGGAAAAGCAGAAGGTAGAGAACGGACCAAGCCCGTGGTCTCTCCCTCAATAGAGCCCGACCTAGGCACCCCTGCGCCTGGACTGGTGGAAGGCCCCATCTCCGATGCAAGCACCTCATCTCTTGTCTCCTCCTGACCCGGCTCCATCGCATCAATCAGAGCAGGAGAAGAAGAGCTAGTCGGAGCAGTTGCTCCAACGACTGGCTCATATTATAGAGGAGCCGCGTCGTCCGCCCGACTTGCCACAGAAGTAGTCGACGCGGATGCCCTCGACCGCTGCGCCGGCAAATTCAAGTTGGCGGCCCCTCTACAAAGAAGCCAAAGGATTAGAACGAGCAAGATCAAAATGGCTAACTACAAGACCAAACGAGTAAGATACTACTCACATCCTTTGCGGGTATGAAGGATTGCTGGGTATTTATAGAAACTAGTTTTTTTTCCTTTTTATGAAGGATTTCTGGGTATTTATAGAAAGCCAATTATATACAAACCTTTTCATGATGGGGACAGTACCAGCACACAGGATAGGTTTGAGTACAGATCAAGAGAACTCCAGCTGGCTAATAATAGCCAATCTAGAGAAACAAAGGAATATATTCTCTGGCAGGCTGCTCTTACATGCATCATCTTCCTGAAGCCTTGCATCCAGTTCTTCAACTCCACAAGAGGACGAACTATTCCTACAATGGCAATGATTTTGTAAGTGAAGAGTAGGTAGGGAAATGGTGTTCGTATTGTCATTTGTTACCGCAAGTGTAGAGATCACTACTGCAGAATGGGTTTGTAGGGACGGGCGAAATGGCATTTTTAGGGGAGGACGGCACAACCGCCCCTGCTTTTCGCAGATAAAAATGGCGATTTGCAGGGGCGGACACGTGAGCCGCCCCTGAAAATGGTTTTAGAGGGGCGGGTGGGGGGTCGCCCGCCCCTGAAAATTGTTTTGTAGGGGCGGGTGAGCCCAAGACCTGCCCCTGCAAATGCTTTTTCAGGGGCGGGTTGGGGTCTCACCCGCCCCTACAAAAAGATTTTTAGGGGCGGGTGAGCCTTAGACCCGCCTCTAGAAATAGTTTTCCCGCCCGCCCAAAATTTTTGAATTCGCGTTTTTTTACGGGATTTGAATTCGCAATTTTGATCTATACGTCTATTATACATCACGTCTGCACTATTATACGTCTATTAATGATAACATCCTAACTTCAAGCTCGTTCACGATTGAGACGTCGAATATGTTAGACATAAGATACTTACTCATATAAAATATCAATATAGTACATCATCGCAATTCAGCTCTTATACATGTTTTTCCATCATTCCCCTAGGCTTAACCATGCCCGAATTTGTGCCACTCACGAAGTGAAAGGTATTTATCGTTCGTTGCTAAGTCTACAGTTTCGTCAAAAAATTTGCCTTCCACGTTGACCACTTCGTGCAGAATGAAATGGAACAAATCATGGACTACATTTAGAAGTTGTCTCTCATGGAGCGTGCCTCCGTATCTCACCGGGTCAAGCTGCAATTATTGAATACATAATAACATTTAGCAATTTATAGGTACAGCAATAAACAATGCGCAAACATCTATCCGTAATAAAGAGTAGGCCCTTACGCGTTCGTGATCAGTATTGTATCTCCTTTTCAGCCTCATATTCTCGCACAGGTAGTACCCACAATACACAGAACCTGCCGGTTGCTTGTGGCTCGGAAAATTTGTGCGAAAAGTCATTTGCTTTCTGTCGGGGGGATAAGGAAGTCCTTTTTTTGCGTTGAACTTATATGCCCTGTTTTAAATTGAAAATATGGAAAGTTAATTTATGTAGACATATTTCTCTAGAGACACAAGAGACAGATGTCCACATGGAAGAGAAGAAATTCACTCACAATTGAATAAGGTCTATGAATTCTTGGTATTTGTCGGTTTCGCAATCGCAGTAGTCATGTACGACAACTTTTCCACGCTTTGGCATTATTTGGAATGCAATCCCGTGACCTCTGTAAAACAAAAAAAAGTTAATGTACGATTTGTAGGCATCTATATCAGAGTAATGGTAAATCAAATAATTTGTATTAGACTTACTGGACGTTGTACGGCACAAATATCATATACATGTCTACCCACGTTTCCATCATAAGCGCTATATAGGCCGCAACCCTCTTCATGGTTAGTTCGTGAAATTTTTTGTGTTCCTCATCTTTGGCCTTCTTTGTTTCAAATGGCTTTAGATAGTCATCGTCGTCCTTCATCCATTTGTGGCCCTTACATGTTTGCATCCATTGTTTGCATCCTGTAAAATTAATGTATGACATTAAATATTTATGCTTATACAATACTACAGAATGTAATACAAAGTCGATGAGGCACTTACATGCACCATAGTCGAACCATTTCGATACCAAGTTGTGAGAGGCGGAATATTTGCTGGATGTCTTCAAAATCAAACGAAATATCATTGATTTGTGGCCCCTTAAGTCCGAATATATCCTGATGGTGTGCAGCACTTAGGCTTCTTAGCCCAAGTCTACATGCCCTCTTCTACCAATTATGCATCCTCTTCATGTAAGTTGGACAATCACATAGTATCTAGCTCGGTAGCAAGTCCTTTCCGTATGTAAACTCTAGAGGAGCATCTTCTAAGTCAGGAAGTAAATCAACCGCAAGCACCCTGTTGTGCACTGTGTCCGTGCGGGGCATAGAAAAACCTGACTTTCTACCGCCACTAGAAGTTGGTGGTTTTTCCTGTGACTTATCCTTCTTAGCTTTTTCATCAGACTTCTTATTTGCGGCGTGCCATCTATTCACAATTTCGGACCCTTCTGTTTCCTTTTGGTAAGATCGCAGAACTCGAGGTAGCACTAATCTTCTTTGAGAAGCCGACATTGTTGGCTGAATTGATGGCTCTCGTGTCACTGAAGCCCTTGTTGGTGGCGGTGCCTGAGTTGACGGCTCTCGTGTCACTAGAGCCGCTGGTGATGGCAGAGCCTGAGGTGATGACTCTCATTGCTCTGGAGCCGGAGGTGATGGCTGAGCCGCATTTGATGGTTCTCGTTGCTCTGGACCCGCAGGTGTCGACTCTCGTTCCTCTGCAGCCGGAGGTGATGGCGGAGCCGCATTTGACGGCTCTCGTTGCTCTGGAGCCGCAGGTGTCGGCTCTTGTTCTTCTGGAGCCGCAGGTGATGGCAGAGCGGCAGGTGATTCCTCTCGTGTTTGTGGAGAGATATGTTTCATAGCAAGCATAGTTATCTGACTAACCAGTAAGACATCTCATTTATGCCACAGAATCGTGCTACCGACACATTCTCCAAGATAATTCTTCCCATCTGCAGTGGGGATGTCTATCTCAGTATCATCGTAGATTGATTTCAAGAGTTCCTCCACTTCTACACATGCATATAGGGCCGGGGTGGGGTTTCCCTCAAATAAACTCCCAGTCGGATGCACTCGGGCCCTTGCAACTTTCTTTGTTTTCCCAGCTCTGCCGATCGGATAGAGCAACAAACATGGAGTAATACTCATTATGGCATCCACTGGGTATGGTAGTGCTGTGTTCGAGGTGTCACTACTCTGAGTACATGCCGAACTCGCTCGGCCAATTACTGGAGGGGCCACTGCGACCAACTGTTGCTGTCCAACCTCTTGTTCTACAAGTGCTGCTCTCAACATATCTTTGAACTTGGCCTGCATTGCATTCTCTGCTGCTGCCACTTTTTTGCAGTGGTCATGGCTCCTATAGCTAGCCTTGTCCTTTTTGAACATATCCTTGATGCTCAACTTGGAGGACAAGCCTCTAACATGGCCTCCATGCTCTTTGGACCCAATGGCTGTACTGAGCACATCATGTTCCCTTTGGGGTTTGAACTTTCCTTGTTTCTGAAGCTCGGCAAGTTCTAACATCTTTTGTGCCACCATGTCAGTCTCGGGTTGATCAAACTTTGGTTTCCCGTCAACTAGCATTGGCTTCCTTGCTTGAATCCATTGCCAGCCACATTCGTCCAAGCCGTCATATGGGTTGGGCTGCCCGATAGCTATTGCCACCTATCTTTCACGGTGTCACTGGTTGAGATTTCCTATGTACCGACCCAACCCAAGGTGCACTTTATGTACATTGCTCTTTGCTAGGTAACTTTGCTTCTGGCTTAGAGCTAGAGCTTGTTCAGTGGTCTTCTGTCGAACAAACTCTTCCCATTGTGCTGGTGTGATGTCCCCGTAATCCGCAAAGGGTGTAAGACCCTTCCTGACATACCAAACATTCAATTCACTCTTCCATCTATGAAAAGTTTCACTGAGCATCTTCCTAGCATAATGTTTCACTTTATCTCTAGTTCCTCGGGGGAAAACAAAAGTTCTGCTCAACAATTGCCACATTGTCTCTTTTTTCCCTCGGGAACTAGTGTCCATTTCTCGATCGTTGGATCGACAACCACTTTTGTTCTGATTATAGCCCCGATGGCATTACGAAACTTCGCTACAATCTAGGGGGATCAATGGACTCTCCTGCTGGTCTAATTGCATTAACTGTGAACTGCCCATCAGGGTACTGGTTCCTTCCTCGCTGACCTCGTCTCCTTTTGTTTTGGCTATCAAAGGTTGTAGTGTCCGGACCTGAGCTTTCATCGTCTTCCTCTGTCGGGCTAGGGGAGCAGCGTCGGTGCTTACTCCTTCCTGTCTGAGCCTCCTGACGTTGTTTCGGTTCGTAATCTGGATCCATCGTCTCCTCTGAACGTCTTTCTCTTTGCGGAACAGGGTGTGGATCAGCTGGTTCTTGCCATTCATTTTCTTGCCAACCGCCAGGTCCCTCGACATGCCCCTGATCATCCCCAGATTGTTCATCGGAGTGCTCGCTCCCAGATTGGTCGTTGTTGTGCCACTCCATCTGGGATGCAATTAGCTCAATTTGATCGTCTTGACATGCGGGTACATCCCTTCGTGGGGAAGATGATGATGGACGATCCATTACGACTTCTACATTGAAAAGCCATCGAAACTAATTTGAATTCATAATTAACCACATTATAAATTATAATTGCTGCTACATTAAAAAGCCATCGAAACTAATTTAAATATCATACACTTTGAATTAATAATCGTGAAATCATACACTTCGAATTAACCCTAAAATAATACAAATTTATACATACACTTTAAAATAATAATCGAGAAATCATACCCTTCTAAAATAATAAAACATCAAAATTAATACAACTTCTAAAATAATACTAATTTATTCCAAACCATTAACCCTAAAATAATATCAATTCTAAAATCTAAAATAATACAAATTACTCTAATGATTCTAACTTCTAAATTCTTTTGAATAATTAGTTGCAACTAAATAATTTAGCTATAATGTAAATAAAATTTAGACTATATTTCAAGTTTGTCATAATTTAAATAAAAATCACCTAAATAATCTAAAACCTAAATTGTAAAACTTAAACCATAACCTAAACCCTAACAAGGGCCTTGCAGCCGGGCCCCACATGTCAGTGGCCTGACCGAAGAAGAGCGGCTCACGGGATGGAGGCGGGCGGTGCCGGTGGCGGCGGGGAGGAGGCTTACGGGCGCAGGCGGCGGCGGGGAGGGACGACCGCGCGAGGAGGAGGCGGTCGGGCGAAGGTGGCCGGATCTGGGCCGCGGCGGGGACGAGCGGCTGTGGCGGAGGAGACGGCGGCCATGGGCGAGGTCGGGCGGCGGGGACGAGGTGGCCGCGGCAGAGGAGGACGTTGTGACGGAGGAGCACGACACGGTGGAGGAGGGCACACGCGCTGGGGAGGGACCACCGGGCAGGACCCGCGGGGAAGGCGGTCTGGAGCGGAGGAAGGTGGCATGGAGGTGCCGGGGAGGCAGCGCTCGGTGGAGGCGGCGGGGAGGCCGCGCAGTCGGTGGAGGCGGGGCGGGGGAGGAGCAGGAACGGTGCCGGCGATGGGGAAGGAGGAGTGGCGGCGGCGGTGGAAAATTTCGGCAGCCTGACGGCGTCTTCTAGCGCGCGCCGGGAATATGAAAATTTTGCTAAGTCCTGTGGTATTTATAGGGGCGTTATTTGTAGGGGCGGGCGACCGCTAGGCCCGCCCCTACAAACTGTTTTGTAGGGACAGGCAATGCCAAGACCCGCCTCTACAGATCGGTTTCTAGGGGCGGGCGACGCCCCCACCTGCCCCTATAAATTGATTTCCCAATTTTGTTCAAATATTCTTTAATCCAAAAAATATAGTTAACACTATAAAAAATTGTAATTATTACCATACACGTATTTTGAAGTTTGAAACATGAGGAAAATGCCAAATTCACATTTTCTGTATATAATAAGAAAATGTGTTCAAACCCTACCCTCAACTATATGACCTACTATCTCATACTACTTAAGAGCTCCTTTGTGTTTTGTACACTTTCTAACTCACAAATCAAAGAATTGTATATTTCCAATTTTTGTCCAGATGTACAGGTAATTATATTCTAATGGTGAAAATTTTACATTTTTTAGTCATGGTTTGCTATTTTTTACAGATTAAATTATGTTTCAACAAAAATTGGAAATCCATTTGTAGGGGCGGGTGGGTGCATCACCCGCCCCTACAAATGTATTTCTAGGGGCGGGCCTCGGGTGGTGGCCCCACCCGCCCCTACAAATATTTTTTTCCGAAAATAGTATTATATCAGCAAATATAGTAAATAACATAAAAAAGTTGAAATTTTGACCATACCCCTATTTTTATGTGTGAACCATTACAAAAATACCAAAATAACATTCTAGTCTATATAATAAGAAAATGTGTTCAAACCCTACCCTCTACTATGTGACCCTACTATCTATACTACTTAAGAGCTACTTTGTGTTTTGCACACTTTCTAACTTGCTAATTAAAGAATTGTATATTTGCAATTTTTGTCTAGATAGACAGGTTATTATATTCTAATGGTGAAAATTTCACATTTCTTAGGCATGGTTTGGTATTTTTTACAGATTAAATTATATTTCAACAAAAAATAGAAATCCATTTCTAGGTGCGGGTGAATGCATCACCCGCCCCTACAAATGTATTTCTAGGGCCGGGCCTTGGCTTCACCCGCCCCTACAAATCCATTTGTAGGGGCGGTTGGTGGCCCCACCCGCCCCAACAAACATTTTTCCGAAAATTGTGTTATATCAGCAAATATAGTAAATAACATAAAAAAAAGTTGAAATTTTGACCATACCACTATTTTTATGTGTGAACCATTGCAAAAATACCAAAATAACGTTCTAGTCTATATAATAAGAAAATATGTTCATATCCTAACCTCTACTATGTGACCCTACTATCTCATACTACTTAAGAGCTCCTTTGTGTTTTGCACACTTTCTAACTCGCAAATCAAAGAATTGTATATTTGCAATTTTTGTCCAGATATACAGGTTATTATATTCTAATGGTGAAAATTTCACATTTTTAGGCACGGTTTGGTATTTTTTATGGATTAAATTATGTTGCAACAAAAATTGGAAAACCATTTGTAGGGGCGGGTGAATGTATCACCCGCCCCTACAAATGTATTTCTAGGGGCGGGTGACGGCACCACCCGCCCCTACAAATATTTTTCCATATTTCATTAGGATATTCGTTTAAATCAGCAACTATATTAAAGAATATCAGAAAAAGCTGAAATTTTTACCATACACGTATTTTAAAGTTTGAAACATGGGAAAAATAGTAAATTTACATTTTATTGAATATAATAAGAAAATATGATGGAAATTGGGTTTTTTAAAAAAATTGGGAGTAAGGCGTGATAAAATATGAATAGTACCAAACGACACCAGAAGACCGGGAATTGTATCACATGTTTATACAATTTTGAGAATACATAAATGCATGAGATATTTAAGAGGTAACAATTCTCGATTCGCCATCTTTGCGTGCCCACAACATGTCATTTTTCGTATGCATGCTTATAGTATCCTCATCTTCTGTGGTAGGTCTGTGAAGAGGTGCATTTGATCATACTGATTATATTCTTCCCCATCGTCGATACCATCGACTCCTATGATATCTTGTTTTCCAGGGACGACAACATGTTTTGTCTTCTTTGCAGGATTAGCTACATAGAGTACTTGTGTGACCTGTGAAGCAAGTACCCAAGGGTCGTCTTTGTAACCAGTATTGTTGAGGTCGACAATTGTGAGCCCATAGCCATCCACCTCAACACCTTTGGGGTACTTCACACAACGACACCGAAAGACCAGGATTTGTATATTGGAACCATAGTGTACTTCCCATATATCATCTATGACACCAAAATATGTTGTATTTTGACCTGTTTTCTCATCCAAGGCCGCAATACGAACACCACTGTTCTGGGACACGGTCTTCTTGTCCTTGGCGGCAGTATAGAATAGATATCCATTTATGTCGTACCCTTGCCAAGATGTGACTTGGCTAGATGGGCTAGTTGCCAATCTTTTGATCGTTTGCTCCTCAACAGTCTCCCCATATGGTAGATCTAGGTCCTTCAACCATATAGTAAGTCGATGTTTGTTCTCTCTCGTGACCCAATCATCCGAGCGGCTATTACATTGTGCCCGAAGTATGCTCAAGTGTTCTTTGACTAAAGGTGTCATTACCGTGAGATGCTGCATGATGCAATAATGTGCTTGTTGCACACCTTTGAAATCTTTGTTGATGAAGATTTTCCTATTGACTGTGCCCACACCTTCCAACCTCCCCAAAAAACATGGAATTGGCAAACCAAGGGACACAGTATCCTTTAGGTAACCTAGGCAAGACTAGATGACTTCCTCAGTATTGTATCCCTCTATCATTGACCCCTCAGGATGAGTACGATTCAATACATACTGATTGAGGATAGACATGAAATGCTCATACGTCCACATTTCGTGTAGGTAAAGTGGACCAAGTGCTTGTATTTGGTCGACAATGTGAATCATTAGGTGTTCGGTTATATCAAAATAACCAGGAGGGAAACACATTTCTAGCTGTGCCATAGTCTCCGCAATGAATTCTTTAAGATCCTGCAACTCATCTTCGTCGATCACCTTTTGTGAAATCCTATTAAAGAAGTAACACAATCGAGTGATTACCATCTTTACATATACTGACTCGATCGCTCTGATTGCAATCGGGAGGAACACCGTCAGCAGCACATGACAATCATGATAGTTGTAGCCGCATTGTGACAAATCTTTCATCAAGACTAGTTTTCTTATGTTTGATGTGAAACGATTCGGAACTCGGATCCCTCTTAAGCTCTCGCACATTGCCTTCTTCTCATCACGTGTCAAGTTGTAGCTAGCTAGGGGGAGTTCATATCTGCTATTCCCTTTGTCCACAGGGTGAAGATCTTGTCTAATCCTCATGGCTACCAAATCCTGACGCGACTTCAAGGTATCCATTGTTTTGGGTAATGTCTCCAAGAGGAGCCCTATTGTGTTCCCAAAAACATTCTTCTTCAGGTGCATCCATTGATTGCATGGTGAACCTCGAGATCCGCCCAATATGGCAAGTATTTGTAGAAGATGGATTGTTTCTTGAATGGTACACCATCGATAGGTGCCTTATATATCTTTATCTTCTTTCCATCCTCCTTCTTCTTCTTCCCATAAATGACCTAGATGGTTCGAACAATTTTGAAAACATAGTGGCCGTCTCATAGCACCGGTGCAGAATGTAATTCAGGCATGCCGTCAAAATGATTATAGAACTTCTTACCTCGGTACCTATGTCCTTCCTCTAAAAAGCGTTTGTACCCAAGGTAAACTACCTTTCTAGAACCTTCAAGAAAAGATGATACAGATCATCCATGCACACCATGCATCCTGTCCTACCTTTGATCTGACCTGACAGGACAAACAATGCCTGGTAATCATGGATGGTGACAAATATAATAGCTCTAAGATTAAAGTGTTGCCGTGCAAAACCATCAAATATATTGAAGCCCTCCTTCCATAGAGTTTCCATTTCTTGCATCAGAGGCTCAAGGAAAACATCTATATCGATGCCAAGATGCTTGGGGCCCTGTATAAGCACAGATAGCAAAAGATACTTTCTCTTCTGGCACAACCATGTAGGCAGATTGTGCATCGTTAGTATCACTGGCCATGTGCTGTGGGTGCTACTTCGTTCATCGAACGGATTCATTCCATCCGTACTCAACGCAAACCTAACGTTTCTCGGATCATTCCCAAATTCATGATAATACTTGTCATCGAATTCCTTCCACTGCCGAGCATAAGATGGATGTCGTAGCTTTCCATCACCCTTCTTGCGCTGATCTGAATTCCACCATCACTGTAACCCGCATTGGTTTTGTACCGACTTGAAGAACACACAGGGCATTTCTTCAGGTCTTTGAAAGTATCTCCACGATACAAAATATAATGATTTGGACATGCATGGATTCTTTCAACACCCATCGTGAACGGGCTATCAAGCTTCTTCACTCGGTATGTGTTGGCAGGCACTTTATTTGGCTTTGGAAGCAACCAAGCCAAGATACATAGCAGATCGTTGAAACTACCATCTGACCAACTATGCTTAGCCTTCAGAGTCAACAGCTCCAATATGAAACGAAGCACGGTCCAGTGTTTCGTGCATCCCTTGGATCGCTCATATATATTTTCCTCTGCTGATTTTCTCACATTCTCGAAGTTTGGTAACCCCCTGGCACTAGCAGCCAATACATCTGCTTTCGTGTGGCGCAACAACTGGCTCAGAAAATCTCCGTCGTCAAGTTCATCTTCACTACTATCACTATCAATGGGCCTGTCACCTACATCATCACTATGGAATACACCCGCTCCATCATCAATGCTGACACCATCGTCATCTCTGCCAAGATCGTAATAAGCATAAAAAATCTGCCGAAATCATCACCTTGTATGATTTCATCCAATGGGTTATTCGTCGGAGGGGGAACATCCATCTCGCCATGTTTCTTCCAAATCGTGTAGTCTTTAACAAAATGCCTCACTATCACAAGCGATCTGATTGTAGTTGGCTCACTAAATACTTTTAAATTTCCACAAACTCTGCAGGGGCAATGTATCAACACTGTGTTCTCCTTTCTTTCGTGGTTATCAGCAAATGAATTTATCTAGCTCTCCACAGAAATATGCGTCCATCCTGTTTGTATTGTACATCCAAGCCCTATTTATCTATAAAAATTTAAAAATAAATAAAAATGGATTAAAACACATTCATAAATTCCCGTCTTCAGTGAAAACTATGAATGACAATACATAATTCAAGCATAAATGAGGGTACTAAATTACATATATAGTACTAAATGAGAAAATTAAAGCCAAAGATCATGCATAAATTAAAACATATTATCACGTACCACTACATCTTAAAAGAAATTCATGCTTGTGTGTAAAAGAAAGGAAAAAACCAAATATTCTCCCTCCTCCATAGATCTAGTAAATACTATCCTTAGAAATGAGGGTAAAACATATAGATGTAGTCTAAATGCTTACATAATATTGTTCTCCTACTAAAATAGCACAACTTCATCCAAAAATTTGATGCAAATAGTCTCACAAATGGCTAATCTTAACCATGGAGATCTAGATCTAGTGAGAGCCTAAGAGAGCACAATTTGAGCCAAAAAACACACAAAAACCTTTGAAATGACAAGGATTAAGTGCTAACTTACCTCTTAGAGCCCTCCCCCTTTTTCTTTTTTTTCGGATGTTTAGGGAGCTCCTCTCCCGAGCCAACAATGGGGGGTCGGGAGGAGGAAGAAGGCAGAATTTATACACATATTTTTAGGGGCGGGTCGGGTGCTCCACCGCCCCTAAAAATCAAATTGTAGGGGCGGCTCACCCCCCATCCACCCCTACAAATTGCTCCTTTTGTAGGGGCACGTGGTGGCGTCAGCCGCCCCTAGAAACACCATTTGTAGGGGCGGCTCACCCCACCATCCACCCCTACAAATTGGCGCCATTTGTAGGGGTGGATGGGAAGGTGAGCCGCCCCTAAAAATGTTGTTTTTAGGGGTGAGTGTATTGCTACAGTGTTCTACGGCTATTTGTAGCAATGGGCCAAATTTAGCCCCACCCCTAAAAAAATTGGAGCGTTGCTACAAATCGTTTTTGTAGTAGTGGATCAAGACCAAGTAATTGG
Organism: Panicum virgatum; assembly: GCF_016808335.1. Lineage (NCBI taxonomy): Eukaryota > Viridiplantae > Streptophyta > Magnoliopsida > Poales > Poaceae > Panicum > Panicum virgatum. Next base: position 11,705,383 of record NC_053152.1, read on the forward strand.
ATGACAGCAAAAGTAAACATTTTGTGTATAACCAATTCACATAATGCTCCATTGTTAGCAACCAACAATTAAAACTTGACTCGATCCAAAAACCATAAGCATGTGCTGCTATAGGAGCATTGGAGATTTAATGCGCCACTACGGAAACAGCTGCTTTGCCGAGTGCCAGAGCTCTAAAAACACTCGGCAAATCCCTAAAAACACTCAACAGAAGTTTTGCTGAGTGCCATCCTCGGCATATCTCACTCGGCCTAGATTTGGATGGCAAAGAGCTCTTTGCCGAGTACTTTTTGTTGGGCACTCAGCAAAGACTTTGCCGAGTGCTTCAGCAACCCTCAGTAAAAGAAAAGCAACGCTGACGGCCTGAAGACGGTGATAGAGCGTTTGCTGAGTGCCATGATGGCTAAACACTAGGCAAAAATTAATTCTTTGTCGAGTGTCATGGATGGCAAATGCGGCAAACACTACAACTTTACCGAGTACCATGGCAAATGCACTCAACAAACGCTTACATTTTGCCGAGTGCACTTTCCAAGACACTCGGCAAAATTATCACCTAAATGCACAAGATGGCCACTTTGACGAGAGTTTTGTCATTAGCACTCGGCAAAGCGCTGATTTGCCGAGTGTTACACTCGGTAAAGTGCCCAAACCATACCTATTTTTATTATTTTGTCACGCAGAAGGCATAATGTGCCCCACTCAAACAAACATCACAGGAATCACACATATATCACATACAATTCATATAGAGATATATATCACAATAAATATCACAAAAAGTTCATAAGTATCACAAGTATCCACAAATCTGGGTATCGCAAGAAGTTCATAAGTACCACAAGTATCACAAGATGATCATAAGTATCACAAGTATCACAGGAAGTTCATAAATCACTGTCGTGGCCACGGCACAAAGGACAAGAGATTGCATGTGTGAGATAAGATTTAAAATCGGAATATTCAAACTAAATCATTCGTACTCTAAGGAGTGTCACTAGGAGGTGGAGCAGGGAATAGCATTAATGGCACAGGTCATCCTCTCGCCAAGACTTTGCATCCATTTAAACATCCACTGAAACACTCGGCAAGTTCTGACGGCCATTGCTGATCGTTAATTACGACATACGTGGCGGGTATTTTGCCGATTGTTTTTGTTTGCCGAGTGTCCTCTTATTTTTTTTTGCTAAGTGTAATTCATCCGGCACTCGGCAAATGTGCCGTTTTGCCAAGTGTTTTATTTCTTTTGCCGAGTGTATTTTGGTTTACATAAGGTAAAATTCTTGTTGCCGAGTGCCTGATGGAATGCACTCGGCAATGGGGTGTTTCTGGTAGTGTGAAACTGTGCTACTCATTAGATTGCAGCAGAAGTTAGTGCTGCAATTAAAAGTTGGTCACAGATATTGTTGATTCGGGTCAGAAAGAAAATTCCATACAAATATTAAAAGTTGGTCACAGATACAAATGTTTATGCTGCTAAATTTATTTGGCCTTCTAATGATAAACTTTGCACTTGCGGTTCTCTCAAGCCTTTTCAGAAAAATCGGTAAGATAATATTAAATTTACTTTTGATGCATCCAAATGTGATCGCATATTCGATGAATTAAATAGATTAGGATGCATCAAATTGTCTCATACTATTCCACTGCTTGAGGAATTAAAGCGGCGTGCTTATTGCAAGTGGCACACTTTGTTTTCTCATGTAACCAATGATTGCAATGTGTTTAGAAGGCAAATTCAATCGGCCGTTAATGAAAAATGATTGGTTGTTCCACAAATGCAAATTGATAACAATCATTTCCCTGTGTATACTGTTGAATTACAGAATCCTAAAGTTCTAATTTGGCCAAGTAAAGCCGAATCAATAAAGGGGAAGAATGTGGTCATTGGTGAACCAAGATCTGAACAGAACAAGAAGTCCTTCGAAGCTTCATCAAATAATTCAACACTCGGGGGGCAAGATAAGAAAAAGGGCGCCAGGTCTGTACAGACCGGTCCGACCGGTCCCTCTGGAGGTTCAGTGCTTGGGGGCATGAGCAGCGAAAAAGGACGGGTTTGCACAGACCGGTCTGGAGACCAGTCTGACGGGTCATTCTGAGAGCTCCGGAAAAAATTCCAGAAATGATAAAAAGAAAAGGCCGAGATTCAAGCAACTCTTGGCCAAGTATGAGGAGAAAGGAGCTACTCAGAAATAGAAGAAGCTACCAGATCAAACTAAAGATACAAATCCATCATCGGAGCATCGTGAGCAATCGACTTCTCATGTGCAACAAGATAATAATACTTTTGCGCCATATTCATTTGGTGGGCCGGTTGCTCCATAGTTCTGATCGTATCCTTACTATTACACACCTTTGGATTATAGTAGAATATACATGTATCCATATTTTATTCAATATTTTTCTACATATCCAAGTTATGGTGCCTTTTAAAGACCGATTGTTACTAGCAATAATCTGGTCAAAAGCAAACCTAATTACAGCAAGGAGAGTGAGAAATACACGAAGCAAGACAACCAGTATTTACAGTCGAGGTGGTGTCCCTCAGACTTATCTCACACCCAAAAGAGGAGGTTGCAACGGATGTGCAAGAAGGAGTCCATGTAACAACAAGCGGAAGTTGTACTAGCAAGGTCGGTGACCATAAAGCAGGTATGGAGGCCTAAGAAAGTTGTATCTTCATCAGCTTGAAGAAGAAGCAAGATACGGCCCGATAGAATTTATCATCCTTAGAACAAAAAATGGCCGATGTATGTTTATCATCGTCCTGAGACAATTTTAGTCAAGAGGCTTGTTTTTTGGCATGCAAGCATTACCAAAAAATAAGAGGGCATATGTTGACGACCAAAATTGGCAAGCCGGTCTGATCGGTGCCCATAAGAGGTCTGACCGGTCGGACCTATTTTAGATCTGGCAAAGCGCCGACCGGTCTGACTGGTGGGTCAGACCGGTCAGACCGGTCTACCTGGAATTTGAGTAGATTTAGGACTCTTGTAGATTTAGATATGTAAAAGGATTTCTTGTGGTATAAGTCCACCCACCCTATAAATATAAAGGGTCACGGCCGATCGAGGGTATCCAATCGATCAATCAATACAACTTTTACCTTTTTATTTTCTCTCGCCCTAGCTTATCCAATCTACTACTTGCTTTTCCTCCTTCGTCTCTACGTCGATTGAGGGCATTTTAGGTGGCATGCCGACCCAAGAACAACCATTCGCGTGCCTGCCCCGACGGGTCTTCCCAGGCTAACGTTCGTAGGTTCGTCTCCGATCACGCCGGCGGCGACCGGTCTGACCGCTCCGTGATACCGGTCTGACCGGTCTATGCAGCGGCGCTGCAATGCGCGGCTCTACTCGCTTCACGATCAAGTGCGCGTGTGTTGGCCGTGATTTAGCGTCAACAGTATGTTTGATTATTCTGCGCTACTCATTGAATGTGTGTGTAACTAACTTTGTAGATTCTTCTGGTAATTATTAGTTATGAGTTTTTGATTCCCGTGAAGGGTACTTTCTCGAAGTCATGGCACTTACTTATTTACTTTTTGAACATTTAACTTGTCCGTACACAATTCAGAGTTCATGGTTTTGTGCCTGAAAGTTGCTATTTGTGCGCATGCTGCTGGAATTTGTGTGTGTGCTACTTCCCTGGACATTCCAGTGTTACACGTGCGGGCGCACGCACACACAAATTTCAGTGGCATATACACACAAAATTGTTGAGCAAAACAGTGAACTCTATGAAGTACACGCACATTTTTATCTAGATTTGACTACACGGAAATAACACTTATACATAGCGATTTGCAGTTTCACTATGCAGGTTGATGCATATAATATTAAGGATATGACCTTCATTGCTGAATTTGCTGGAGATGTTGATTATTTGGAGAACAGAGAAAATGACGATTGTGACTGTCTTATGACACTCCTTTGGATAGCTGATCCTTTCCAAAGGCTTGTCACATGCCCTGACAAACGTGGAAACATTTCTCGCTTTACGACTGGCATCAATAACCACACACCATTAGTAGTTGAGTTTCTGTTGGTATTCTAGTGTTCTCACCATAAATAAAGGATGTGGTACTATATTGTTTCTAAAGTTCGAACTCTTAAATTGATGAAGGGATGGAAAGAAGAAGCAAAATGTCCAATTTGTGCAGTACGACATTGATGGGGAGAGCCATGTATTGTTGGTGGGCTGCCCTGATATTGCTTGTGGTGAAAAGCTATATTGTAACTACAATGGAAAAGAGAATGCATATCCCACTCATTATTTCCTCTAGCTAACCACAAAAGTTGTGACCCATCCAACATTAATGAGAGGTTGGATAAAACAGGGCAGAGTGGCAATTTTCCAGCTTTGCCACAAAAATCCGATAATTTACTATACTGTCAGTGAAACAATGGATAGATTTAATCCTCTTTTGCATAGAGATCCTAATGACAAAAATTGATAGGTGCTAGCTAGTGACTGGCTGACTGGTAGAATAATCAATAGGAACTGTCATTGTTTCTGCTCTCAGGATGCATTTCTTCTTATTCATATTTGGGGATTTTTATTTCCGGTCCCCCTTATGTGGGAGTAAGTAGTTATCTGTGTATCCCCTTTGCATAAGAATATTATGATTTAACTATATGTTAATTTTGAATGGACATAAATTTTCTCTTTTCATTTGAGTGCTTTTGTTTTCTCTTGTTCTTAGATGATAATGTGATGTGATGTCCCTATTATGTTCCTTTTCTTTCTCAAGTGATGTGATGTATAGTAAATGATAGATATTACGACACTCAGTTATCTAATTTTTAGAAACTTGTCCACATAGAACTCAGAGTTCGTGGTATTGGCCCCTAAATTCGCTATTTGTGTTCATTCCACTAGAATTTGTGTGTGTGCCACTACCCTCGATGTTCCAGTGTGACACACATACAAATTTCACAAAATTGTGTGAGCAAAACAATTAACTATATGGGGTACACACATTATATTTAGGGTTATTTTGATTGGTACCATTATAACCTTTTTAAGTTAGAGATATACTACTACAATTCATCAAATTGGAGATATGCTATCAGGATACCTTTTTCCCTTCCTTGGAACCACCCACAGCGTATCCATACCTTGTACTCTCATGTATGGACGTATTTGCCCCTATCCCAATCGTCAAAGCAGCCTGCCCGTGGACCCATTGCTACAGTTCATCTCCATCTCGCTCTCCGACTCGACGGGCTGGCGCCGGCGCCGCCATTTGCCTAGCTGCCGGCCGGCGCTGCTCGGCTTCTAGGAGGCTGCGTCCGCACCGCGGCAGGTCCCTCGTCCCCGCCCACGTTGACGCCCCCACCCATGCCCGCGACGACCCTGCGCCACCAGACCCCCGCAAGGACACCGCGCCGCCGGACCCCGTGATGGCTCCGCGCCACCGGCTCCCGACGATCCGCGCCCGCGACGTGCCTCTTCGGTACCCTGCGCTGGCCGGCGATGCTCGCAGACACATGGCGCAGTGCCGAGCCACGCACGCCTTTGAATCCGGTGCCCCTCTTGCCCTCGTGCTCTGGGTGGCCGCGCGTCCTCCAGCTCAAGAAGCTGCTGCTACTGCAGCACGTCCTCCAGTGCAGAGCTGTACAGGCCAAGATGAATGACTTGTAAGGAAGAAGTACAACCACCACCTTGGTGCGGGTGGGTATAAGAAGACAGTTAGGAAATGGAAGAAGATTGAGCAGGACCTTATGGATAGAGGCATCCGGCCGGCGACTTGGGACTGGCCGGATAGATTGAAGTGGTGGTTATTTGCTAATGGTGTGATATTAAACCAATCGGATGGAACTTTGGTCGTGCCTGAGTATATGCAAGAAGTGTCCCGCGATTTGGTCACAACAATAGATGAGGCCAAACAACGAACATTCCAGCCTCAAAGGTGGAATGATGAACTGACCACGGAGTTAAAGAATCCCGAACACCCTAGACGAGCCCACAGCATCAGCGTGGTCCCATGGAAATTTGCTTTGGCTGGAGATAGCTCAAACAAGACTCATCGAAAAGAGCAAGGCAGAATAGGACAAAAAAAATCATGCCTTGCAAGAAGAGATGAATAAAAAGGTTGCATCGTTGGAATCTCAGATGGACACAAGGGTCAATGAGGCAGTGCAGCTTCCTCTGAGCCAACAAAGGGCCATTGGGTCGCACACAGATGTTGCGATAAGCCTGGCCTCTCAGTGATGTAGCAGCTGTGCATCCACGGCGACGCCCAACGTACCAATTGAGCACCCCTAGATTGAGGCACCAGCGGTGGAGCACCAGAGGTACCCAGTGGATGATATCACCATTCTGACAACATGCGAGCTAAGAATATATTCGTTCTTTTCAGCCCAACCACTGAATCCTTGTAGTACAATTCATGGAATGCCGATACCCCCTGGCTATGACCCCGTCACAATCGAGTAGATAGTTGGAATGAGCGGGGACAATGAGAATCCTCGAGCTCGATTTCGTTGGAGAAGATGGAGAGAAGACATCGGGAGACGTACTCCACGGGATCGTTCTATGGCGCAAGGCCGACATTAAACTTATTGAAAACACAACAACTCCCGTGGATCCTGTTGACGCAAACTAGGGCCAACACACAAACGCACTCGAACGTGCAAGGAGCAGAGGCGCGCGATGCAGCACCTCCGCACAGATCGGTCAGACCGGTTCCTTGGAGCGGTCAGACCAGTCGCCGCCGGCTGGAACGGTGACGAAACCTTCGAATGCTAGCCCGGGAAGACCCATCAGGGCAGGCGCATGCAGGGGTGTTCTAGGGTCGGCAGGCCACTTAGAACGCCTTCAATCGCCGTAGAGACGAAAGAAGAACATCAAGTAGTAGATTGGAAAAGTTAGGGCAAGAGAAAAATAAAAAGATAAAATTTGTATTGATTGATCAATTGGATACCCTCAATCGGCCGTGACCCTTTATATTTATAGGGTGGGGTGGACTTATCCTGCAAGGAATCCTATTACAGATCTAAATCTACAAAAAGTCCTAGTTGTATTCGGATTCTAGGTAGACCGGTCTGACCGGTCAGACCGGTCGGTGTTGCCAGACCGGTTAACGGTCCAGATCGGTCAGACCGCTCCCAGGCACTGGTCAGACCGGTCTGTTTGACCTGTGCCAATTTTAGTCGTCAACATATGCCCCCCTATTTTTTGGTGATGCTAGCGTGCCAAAAAAACAAGCCTCTGGACCAAGATTGTCTAAGGACGATGATAAACATGTGTCGGCCATATTTTGTTCTAAGGGCGATAAATTCTATCGGCCGTATCTTGCTTCTTCTTCAAGCTGATGACGAAACAACTTGTTTAGTCCTCCATACCTGCTTCATGGTCGCCGACCTCGCTGGTACAACTTCCGCTTGTTGTTCCATGGACTACTTCTTGCGCATCCATTGCAGCCTCCTCTTTTGAGTGTGAGATAAGCCTAAGGGACACCACCTCGGCTGTAAATACTTGTTTTCTTGCTTCATGTCTTTCTCAGCCTCCTTGCTGCAATCAGGTTCGTTTTTGACCAGATTATTGCTAGCAACAATCGGTCTTTGAGAGGCACCGTAACTTAGATATGTACAAAAATATTGAATAAAATATGGATACATGTATATTCTACTATAATCCAAAGGTGTGTAATAGTAAGGATACGATCAGAACTATGGAGCAACTGGCCCACCAAACGAATATGGCGCAAAAGTATTATTACCTTGTTGCACATGAGAAGCCGATTGCTCACGATGATCTGATGATGGATTTGTATCTTTATCTTGATTTGGTCGCTTCTTTTGTTTCTGAGTAGCTCCTTTCTCTTCATACTTGGCCAAGAGTTGCTTGAAACTCGGCCTTTTCTTCTTGGCATTTCTAGAATTTTTTGCAGAGCTCTCAGAACGACCGGTCAGACCGATCTCCAGACCGGTCCTTTTTTCGCTGCTCATGCCCCCCGAGCACTGAACCTCCAGAGGGACTGGTCAGACCGGTCTGTATAGACCTGGCGCCCTTCTTCTGATCATGCCCCCCGAGTGTTGAATTTTCTCATGAAGCTTCGAGGGACTTCTTCTTCTGTTCAGATCTTGGTTCGCCAATGACCACATTCTTCCCCTTTGTTGATTCGGCTTGATTTGGCCGAATTAAAATCTTAGGATTCTGTAAGTCAACAGTATGCATAGGGAAAGGATTGTTATCAATTTGCATTTGTGGAACAACCAATCGTCCTTCATTAACGGCCGATTGAATTTGCTTTCTAAATACATTGCAATCATTGGTTGCATGAGAAAATGAATTGTGCCATTTGCAATAAGCACGCCGCTTTAATTCCTCAAGCGGCGGAATAACATGAGACAATTTGATGTGTCCTAATTTATTTAACTCATCAAATATGCGATCACATTTAGATACATCAAAAGTAAACTTAATATTATCTTGCCGATTTTTCTGAATCGGCTTGAGAGAACCACAAGTGCAAGATTTATTATTAGAAGGCCAAGCAAATTCAGCAGCATAAACATTATTGTCTTCACCGTCTGAATACAACCAAGAACATAAACAGGACGATTAGACTTTCCATTGGATTTTTGCAAAACATCTTTAGCTCGTCTTTCATTAGCCAGAGCCTTATGCAGAATTTGACTAACATCGAGAAATTCTTATCCATCTAGCTTTTCTTTATGAAAATCAAGTAAACCAACAAAAGCTAGATCAGCCAAGTCTCTATCAGAAATTGTCAAACTATAGCATCGGTTTCTAATGTCTCTAAATCTTTTAATATATTCAGCAACACCTTCATGTATCTTTTGCTTAACCTATGTAAGATGTGACAATTTCAATTCAGATTCACCACTAAAGAAATAATCATGGAATTGACTTTGGAAGATTGTTCGACAAAGTAAGACCGCATCCAAATCAGTGAGGAATGGCGAAGGTGATAGCGGAAGACTTCCCGCCGGATAATCACACGGGATATACATTTGGCAAGGAGTCGGCCGGTGATATTATTTGGAAACTTTTTGAAGAAAAAGAGGAAGAGATTGACTTAGACAAAGTGCTGGAGATCAAAAGGACCCTAGGAGTGAACTCGGAATTGTCACCCTATGCGCACATAGCCCAAGTATATGCGATTGGAAGCGATCAAGGCGAAGGTAATCCATCACCAACACCTCGTGTTGATTGCATGATAGATGGAACAAAATGTTGCAATGTTCTATGTGACGTTGGCGCCCATGTTAGTGTGATGAGTTCCAAGGTTTACGTTGAGCTTTTTAACGAAACATCAAACCTAGATGCCACAATCATTAAATTGATCATGGGAGATGGTAGATTAATCAAACCGCTAGGAGTGCTTAGAAATCTAAATGTTGTTATAGCGGGTAAAAAAATTCCTACCGACTTTTTTGTGATTAATGCTAGTGATGCTGAGCATGAAGGCATAATCCTTGGAAAACCCTTTCTCAAATTAGTAAATGTTGTTCTAGATGTTGGAAAAGGGATTGTCACTTTTGATCTAGATGGAGAAAAGTGCTCATTCGAATTTCATTCAAAACCATCTTTTGCTTCACCTCTACCTCTTGATAACGAAGAGGTAGAGAGCATTCGTTCCATTGATTCTTTCAGGGATCCTCTCCAACGCGCTTTGGAAAATGGAGACTCTCAAGATGATCAAGATGGAGAACTAGTGGAAATGATGGAAGAGTTGAAGCCGCAACACGGGAATTTGGAGGAAGAAAAATTTAAAGACATTGGAGTGTTAGATCAAGAAGAGGATGGTGCACCCGATGTTGAGATGAAGCCACTCCCCAAGGGATTGAAATATGAATTTTTGGGAGATGGCAAGACTTTTCCGGTGATTATTAGCGACGAATTGAGCCCGGAAGAGATGGAGAAGTTGCTGAATTTATTGAAGAAGCACAAAAAGGTGATTGGCTACTCAATTAACGACTTGAAAGGTATTAGCCCCGCTTTTTGCACACATCGTATACAACTCGAGGAGCAATACAAGCCGGTCGTAGAGCATCAAAGAAGGTTGAGCCATGCTATGCGTGATGTGGTGAAGAAGTTGGTTATCAAATTGTTGATTGCCGGAATAATATACCCCGTACCACATAGTGAATGGGTAAGCCCCGTGCATTGCGTTCCGAAGAAAGGAGGACTCACGGTTGTGAAAAATGAGAAGGAGCAATTGATACCACAAAGAACCATCACGAGATGGAGGATGTGCATCGATTATAGAAAATTGAATAAGGCAACGAGGAAGGATCATTTTCCACTACCATTCATGGACGAGATGCTAGAAAGGTTGGCAAAGCATTCACACTTTTGTTACCTTGATGGATACTCGGGATTCTTCCAAATACCTATTCATCCGGATGATCAACATAAGACCACATTTGCTTGCCCGTATGGAACTTTTGCATATTGGAGGATGCCTTTTGGATTGTGCAATGCGCCAGCTTCTTTTCAAAGGTGCATGATGGCTATATTTTCAGATTTCATAGAAGAGATTATGGAGGTATTCATGGATGATTTCTCGGTGCATGGTACTAGCTTTGATAATTGCTTGGGAAATTTGGAGAAAGTTCTTAAAAGATGTGGAGAGGTTGATCTTGTGCTCAATTGGGAGAAGTGTCATTTCATGGTGAAAGAAGGAATTGTTCTCGGTCATGTTATCTCCGAGAGAGGGATAGAGGTGGATAGAGCGAAAATAGAAACCATGGAGAAATTGCCACCACCTACGGACATCAAATCTTTGAGGAGCTTCCTCGGTCATGCCGGATTCTATAGGAGGTTCATAAAGGATTTTTCAAAAATCACCAAGCCATTGACACAACTTCTCCAAAAAGATGTGGAGTATAATTTTGATAGTGATTGTCTTCACGCATTTCGAACACTCAAGCAATCCCTCATAAGTGCTCCTATCATGCAACCTCTAGATTGGAATTTACCTTTTGAAATCATGTGTGATGCAAGCGATTACGCTGTAGGAGCTGTTCTTGGACAAAGGAAAGAGGGAAAGGTAAATGCTATCTACTTCGCAAGCAAGACTCTCAATGAAGCCCAATTTAATTATGCAACAACGGAGAAAGAATTGTTTGCCGTGGTATTCGCCTTTGAAAAAATCAGATCATACATAGTAAATTCAAAGGTGATAGTTTATACCGACCATGCAGCAATCAAGTATCTCTTGTCCAAGAAAGATGCTAAACCACGCTTGATTCGATGGATCCTATTGCTACAAGAATTCGATGTGGAGATAAGGGACAAGAAAGGGGCAGAAAATGTTGTGGCCGACCACCTATCAAGGATGAACCATGGAGATGATGGAAAAGAACCGATCGAGGATCAAATGAGAGATGATCACCTATATAAAATTCTCGACAAAGATAGTTGGATGAATGAAATAATAAGGGCAATAAAAGGGATGCCCTTGGATCACTTGGACAAGAATGCAAAGAAAATAGTGATCGCGGAAAGAAGAAAATACTATTGGGATCCACCATACTTATATAGATATGGAGAAGATGGAGTCCTAAGAAGATGCATACCGAGGGAGGAACATGAAGAAGTTCTAAGGAAGTGTCACTCGTCGGGATATGGAGGACATTATGGGCACTTTAGAACTCAAGCTAAGGTATGGGCTAGTGGATTCTATTGGCCCGAGATGCATGAAGACGCGAAAAGATTTGTCTCGACTTGTCCGGAATGCCAAAGGACGGGGAATATCTCGCAAAGGAATGCCATGCCATTGAACTACAATTTGCAAATAGATCTATTTGATGTCTGGGGAATCGATTTCATGGGACCATTTGTGAACTCACATGGATTTGAGCATATATTGGTGATGGTGGATTATGTTTCTATGTGGGTTGAAGCTATGCCGTGTCGGAAGGCATCAACAGAGGAGTCCACACACATGATTAAATCGGTAATCTTCCCTCGATATGGCGTCCCGAGAATCTTGATAAGCGATGGAGGAACACACTTCACGGGCAAAGACTTTGGTAAATGCTTGAAGAAATTGGGAATTGAACAGAGAGTGTCCACGGCTTATCACCCCCAAACAGACGGACAAGCGGAAACTTCAAACAAGCAATTGAAGGATATCTTAAAGAAGACCGTGGTAAAAGGAGGAAAAGATTGATCGAAGAGACTAGATGATGCACTATGGGCATATCGTACGGCACACAAAACCCCGATTGGTATGACTCCTTATCAATTTGTTTATGGAAAAACATGCCACTTGCCGGTTGAGCTAGAACATAAGGCATATTGGGCGATGAAGGAGATGAACTTTGATGCAGAAGCCGCTGGAATTAAAAGGAGAATCCAAATAAGCGAATTGGAGGAGTTAAGATTGAAAGCGTACAATAGTGCATCAATTTACAAAGAAAGAATGAAGAGGTGGTACGACAAACGATTACAAAACAAGGAATTCAAAGAAGGAGACAAGGTCCTACTCTACAATTCAAGATTCAAACATTTTGGCAAAGGAAAATTACAAAGCAAATGGGATGGACCATACATCGTACACTCGGTTTCACCCACGGGAGCGGTGATAATCAAGGATGTGAAAGGAGACCAATATGTGGTGAACGGACAGCGACTAAAGGTATTCTTGGAGCCCAACGTCGTGCCCCTTCATTACATCGACATATACACCATGGAGGAGGAACCGGAATGTCAAGCCTAACGACGTTAAGCAAGGTAAGTTTGTAAATATTCTCTTTTAGATTTTATTTTCGTAGTTTTATCTTTATTTTGGACGAACTTTGAGTAAAACATAGGCTTCTAATTTATTGGTGAGCACCTCGGAAAAATTTGGAGTCCAGGGGCTCAAAAAACCCCTGGGCCGGCCGGCCCAACACCCCTAGGGCGGCCGGCCTGAGCCTCCTCGTGTGCGAATCGGTCTCGATTTTTGGTAGGTACGAGATAAGGAAATTTCAAACCTGTGCCTTATATATTTCGCATACCAAAACTGAAGAGATATTGGACTTCTCGTCCAAGTCTTTTCGGGACTTAAATAGACGCGCGGGGTAGATCTATTCTCTCATACTTTTCAATCTACACCACCACCTCGTGAGAGACTTCGACAATGGCCGGTCCAGCGAGCGCAAGAGCCATGATTGCAACAATGGAGATCGAGGAGAGGGGTTGGACGCCCGACACCCCCACACCAAAGACGCCTAGCCCCATCTTGGCAACCGGTGCGCAGCCCCTCCTTGTCGAAGCAAAGCGATGTGAAGCAAAAGCCCCTCCGAAGAAATTCAATACTCAGGCAAGGATGAGCGTCGGAGGGAAGGGCCTTCAATGGTGCAACGAGAAGTTAGCTCAAGCCCAAAGGGTGGTCATCATCATCAGCAGCGACGAAGACGAAGGCGAGAAGCGACAAGACAAAAAGCCACCCGCGCCTAGGCGTTCCTTGCGCCTCCTCGGAGTCAAAAGAAAGAACTACATCGAGCACACCCCGGAGCCAAAGGATTATGCGGGGGACAGCGATTGGGAGAGCATCATGAGCCCTGGATCATGGGGCGCCACCGGTCGTGACTACGATGATGATTGGCCGGGGTGGCCTGAAGAGGAGAGAAGGGAAGAAGACGACCCCTCCAGAGGTGATAGCGGCAAGAAGAAGAAGGACGACGATGAACCCGAAGACGACAGCGCCAACCGCGGCGGGCATCACTTCGGGTGCTGTTTCAAGTGCCGCAATGAAATCGCGGATCTCTGCACCACCATCGATAGGTGCCACGATAGAATCGTGGCAATGGATCGAAGGATGGATGACATCGAGAGCTTGGTTGAGAGAGACTACAACTTCCTTGTCACAACATAAGGAAGTTATTCGGGATGGTCGGAGATCTACAAAAGCAAGGAGGAGGGCGTCCAAGATGCAATTGCCCGAGGTGCCGTTGAGAACACCGACGAGCGTCACACCCGTCTTTTATATCATTGCAACGAGGACGCCGCATGATCTAAGCATGGGGGGGAAGGTGTGACGACTCGTAGATTGAATTTTGTTAGTCTTTGTTTACTCGAAAGTTTGTCGTGTGCGTATCTTTAATTCCGCTTGTGTGAGAGTCATTGTTTAGCGTTGTGTGCTTTATTTTTTCACATGTGTGAGAGTGAGTCTTAAATCAGCGTTGAGTCATGAAAACAAAATAAAAAGAGTCTTTGTTTTTGTTGGATCGTGCAATTTTATTTATGCATTCAGTTTTACTTTATTTTCTTTAAAGCAATTGTTCACGAGCGTTGTCATGAAAATTATTTCGTATTTGTGGAGCTTAGTAAATTATTCGTCCGTGATAATACCCACACTTGAGCTTTGATCTAGCACTTGGTTTTGATTATGCTTGCGAGTAAGGCATGATTTGGAGGACTTTAATTTCATAAAATAATAAAACCCCTACAAACATAAGCTTGATCAAGTTCTTGACAAGTCGAGAGTAAAAATCCTATCATCCAAAAGCTTTATTCGTTCCACCATAAGTATTGGATGTACACTGAGTTGAGTTAGGATTTCTTTCTCTTGGGAGTTTTAATTTCGAGCAATGATCATGTCCGTATTTTTCATCTCTGAATTGCTAGCTCCGTCAATATTCGGTAATGAGAATTCCTCATTGGAACAACTCATGAGATCTACCGGATTCCAAAACCTGAACCCGAGATTATCTTGTTTATTATCCTCTTCCTTGACCACAACCCAATTATAAGGATACGTTATGTTTCTGCGCATGATTTGTATAAAACATAATTTTGGGATGAAGAAAGGAAGGAGTATTCGAAAGATGGACCGAATCCGACCTGGGAAAGCCCCAGGCCGGCCGGCCTACACCACCTGAGCCGGCCGGCCTAGGCCTCTCTGGTCTCGGTTCGGGCTCTAAAAATTTAGGGAGACACTTTGAAGATTTGCCTATCTATGTTTTATAGAAAGTGTCTTATGAAAAGGTTCCGAACAGAGAGAAAATTCGGGAGAAAATAAAAAAAAAGAAAGAGAAAAGAATGAAAAAAATGTATGAGAAGAGAAGAAAAAAAAGAATAAATGAAGGGATTCTATGGTTAGAGAAGTGCAAAGAGATATCACCTTGTTGTTTGAGAACAATATCCTCAATTCCAACCATGTGCAATCCGACAACGAGGACGATGCTTGTGCCTTGAAGTCAATCTTTTTGTATGCCTTTGCACATGTCCACCATTCTAAATCTTCTTACCCTTGAACCCTTTACATTATGGAGAAACTCTCATGGTCATTGGCTCGGAAGGTAAGCAATCATTAGAAGGTTTTCTTAATTTGACAATATATGTATATACTTTGCTAAGCCTCACCTATAGCCCCACTTTATACTTGAGAGACTTTTGGGGGATGAGAGTTTGCAAATAAAATAGGATAGCCACTTATATCGAGAGACATGAAAGGACTTGTGCAAGAATTTTTGGTCTAACCTTTGTTGCAGGGTATTTTGTTTCTTAAATAAAAAAAGAGAGAAAAACCTCCAAGGATGGCAAGAAAAGCAAGTGTTGTCGATATTCGAGTTGCCGGCTAAAGGTAAGAGTTGTGGAGTAATATTGGATGAGTTTTTAAACGCCCATGATATGATTATCCTCGCTGCTCCTCTGACCTTTGTTTGAAGAAATATTGTTAGACTTGTTTGCATTAGTAAATTTTGCAGTTCGAGAACTCTTGAGCAACCCATGGAAGGATTTGATGATTTGATTTGCTCGAGGACGAGCAAAAGCTAAGCATGGGGGGAATGTTGGCGCTCCTTAAGTACCCATTTTACTATATGATTAGGAGTTGTTTTGGTAAATTATTCGGGATGATTCATGTACTAACCCGCCACTTGGCACCCGAACTTGACCGTTTTCGATTTTGTCCTGGATTTTGGAGCATGTTGCATTTTGACAGGAAATTGGACATTTTCGGAGATGCTTTGATGCATGGTTACAACTGGGCTAAGATGAGGAATAAGAGGAAGATTCAACACGCGAAAGATGGCCGGCCTAGCCCTTTTCGGAGCCCAATCGATCTCGGTTTTCTTCAGCGCGAAGTATGCGTCAACCCTAATCCGTGTTTTACCAAAACCGCCGACTATATCTGCCTATAAATACCCCAAAGCCGTCGTCAAAGAGGAGCATCCAGGGAGATCGCAGAGAAAGAGCATCCAGAGATACATTCGAGTTAGACACAAGAGAAAGGCGACACCGGAGGCCTCGTCATCCCTCGGCACCGTTGCAAGTTGGAGGACAGCAAGAGATCCATCCCTTGCCGGAGATTTCACCACCATGATCGACTATGCTTCACTTAGCTTCATGGGGTAAAGTCCTCATTTGTTCATGAGGTTGTAAGGAGATCTTGAGTTGTAATTGCCGAATCCTTTATGAGATTGATCTATCACGATTATTGTTGATGATGCTTTGATGCCTAATAGTTTGCGACTTGGCTTTGGGTTTGTTTTGCTCTTGCATGGTTTACTTAGATTACATCAACTATCGTGTTCTTGTTGATTCGTTACCGATTATACTCGTGTAGTGACAGTATGCGGGAGGGAAAGGTTTTGATCTTGGAACACACCTTTGGTAGATTAGATCTGTTCTTCGTTGCTTGGCGATTACATCTCTAGTGATCCTAGACCCTATGGACAAATGCTCTTCATATCTTGTGCACACATCTATCATTGCTCACTAGTCTAGATTAGATTAGATTGGTTAGATTAGATCTATTTCACACTCAATCACTCAATATAGATCTTTTACCAACATCATTAGTGCTTAGTTAAGCATAGTAATACATTTGTTCCGTGGATTGATAAACCTTGGGGGAATACTCTAAGGGAAAAGCTACACGATCCGTGCGCTTGCGGTACATAAATTGGCGCTTTAAGAAGCGTCAACATGAGGATCAGGTCCTTCTCTTGGCATCTCTGCAAGACTCTGTCCAAATTTTCTAGACAATGATCTAAGGTCGTTCCATAGACTGAGAAGTCATCCATTAAAACTTTCATAATTTCTTTGATCATGTCGGAGAAGATGGACATCATGCACCTTTGGAATGACGCGGGTGCGTTGCATAACCCAAACGACATTCGTCGGTAGGCATATGTTCCATAGGGACAAGTGAACGTAGTCTTGTTCTGATCTTCGGGATGGATGGGTATTTGATGGTAACCAGAATAACCATCAAGGAAACAGAAGTAGGAGTGCTTCGCCAATCGCTCTAACATCTCATTGATGAAAGATAGTGGGAAGTGATCCTTCTTAGTGGCCTTGTTGAGTTTTCTGTAATCTATACACATCCTCCATCCCATTACGGTTCGTTGGGGAATTAGCTCGTTCTTGCTATTTTCCACCACCGTCATGCCTCCTTTCTTGGGCACGACTTGAACTGGGCTTACCCACTCACTATGCGGAATAGGATAGATAATTCCAGCATCTAAGAGTTTGAGGACCTCTTTCTTTACCACCTCCCTCATAGCATTGTTCAACCTTATTTGGGGTTCCCAAGAAGGTGCTATTGCGGGATCCAATGGGATTCGGTGGGTGCAAAGAGCAGGACTGATGCCCTTGAGGCCTTGTAGGGTATAGCCTAGGACTGATCGATGCTTCTCTAGTACAGCGATGAGTTTATTCGTCTCCTCTTCTGAGAGTTTGTCGCTAATGATCACGGGAGACTCTACATCGCTATTCAGAAAGGTGTATCTAAGACCAGAAGGTAAAGGCTTTAGCTCAATCGGAGGTCGTGATGGCGTCTTAGTCGCGGGCAGCTCAAAAGGTTCACCGGGATCTTCTTCCGCATCACTGACTTCTTCCGACATTTTCTCGATGTCCTCCTTGAGGTCTGAGTCAAAAGACTTGAAAGTGGAAGTGGCCATTATTTCCTCGATTGGCTCTGGAATAGGTAGATCTTCCACTGAGCATGTCAATGCTCGATCCACGGGGATGTGGAATGTGCCCTTCCCTAACTTGATGTTTAAACATCTGTCTTTAGGAACATCCGTAAAGAGAGCTTTAAGGGGATGTCCGATCAAGAAATCGAAGTTGAGATATTCGAAGATATGAAAGTTCAGACGGATTTTAACATCATTGTGCCAAGATGGCACATCGGTGATTATCTCGTAGCTGCTCGTAAGAGAACCTGAAGACCTCTTGAGCTGTCTGTCTGTCGGAGTGAGTTTGTAATTGCCCAAAAAGGCTAAGGCAAACTCATCTGACATTACAGTGGGACTATAGAGAGCGTCCACATTTTGATCTTGGAGACGGCAACGAAATGATGACGAGGAAGAGTTGAGAGAGATTGGAGATAAGGATAATTCTCCTTCCTGCAGCCATTCGTTGCTAATCAATGTTGTCAACTCTTGAATCATCTCCCGAAGAAAATTCTCTTCTAAGGGATCCGTAGGAGTGACAGGACTTGGTGGTCGCTTTTGGCAGAAGTATCTTGAGGTGTTGCTGAAGTCTTCAAAGACATCCAGTTCGATACTTCGGAGAAACTCCGGAGGTGAAGGGTCTTCCTCCTCCGATGTTTCGAATTTATGTTCAGGGGTGGTTTCATAGATCAAATCTACTGATGGGCTTTCAGAGGGTTCATATTCGATTTCTGAAGGCTCCGCTTGACGCATCTCGGGCTCTGTGGGAACTGGCTCGTGGATACAAATGAAAGAGGTTCTGTCCAAGATTTTGTCGAGGACTTTCCTACTTTCGGTTGGGGTAAGATGAGCGAAAGATCCTCCAGAGGTAAGATCGAGATGTTGTGCAGACTCTTTGTCAAGACCAGCACAAAAATGCTGGAGCAATAAATGCTCGGGTAATGACAAATCTGGGCCTGATTTTTCCAATAAGGTAAATCTAGCCCAAGCTACACCGATTGATTCCTTATCATTCTGACGGAAAGCTAAAATTTCCGTTCGTAAGGCACATATTCGTGAAAGCGGGAAGAATGCAGAACATAATCTGTCCCAAAGTTCAACCCAACTTCCATTCACACAGCCTACGACATGAATGTACCATTGCTTCGCTTCTCCCGAAAGGGAAAAGGGAAATAATTTCCATTTAAGAGTTTCGTGTGTCATGCCCGAAATTTTCTTGCATGAACATACTTGCTCGAACTCGCGTAGATGATGGTAGGGATTTTCACAATCCCTTCCTGAAAAGGAATTTTCCTGAACAAAGGCTATGTAGCCTAAGTCGAGTTCATAGCTAGTAGAAAGAATTGGGTCAGCAGAGGGTGCTGACTCTTAGAACTCGCTCTTGGGTGAAGAGAGCTGTAAAAGGGATAGCTGCTCCATGGGTAGCGGGGGTTGAGGTAGAATCAAAGAAAAAGAAAAAAAAAGAAGATACAAGGACGACTGAGTCCGTAGATAATGTGGCTACCATTCCCCAGCAACGGCGCCAAAAAGCTTTTTGGTATTTTGCAACACCACGAATAAAATCCGCAAGCGCACGGATACCGCTTTAGCTTTCACCCAAGAGTATTCTAGGGTATCGTATCCACTGAGGAATGTGAGTACACTATCTACAGGTTCAGGCTCATCCAAGGACACACACGCCGGTGTGGAGAAGGCAGAAGAGAGGACTTTCTGTATCTAGAATCTATGCCTAGAAGAAGAGATCACATCGCCGTTATACTTCGAGCTAAAGGTGTCAACCGGCTTATACAAGCCGATAGCTCCTAAATGATGCTCTATCCAATATCCGAACATGGAGGATTACTAAAAGGCTCGAACAGGACTGTCACCACCTGCCGGCTACCTCTACAAACCGTGGGACTATCAGACAACTGAGTGGTATAGTCCAGCCTAGACACCACGTCTAGGCCTTTCCCTACTAACCTTAGCCCTAGCCAAGACAGCCCTTTTCTATCCGGGGTCTTAAGCTAAGATCAAATGCTACTTGCTAGCATACACATCAACTAATATAAGGCAGAGATGATAACTTGCGATCTAAACTCTAATTCCAGATAAACAAGCAAAGAAAGTCTCGAACACTTACAACCGAATAAGCATCCGTCGAGGTACAAGCGGACAAGAGTGCCGACAAACCCGGCACTTTCCCCGACTCCTCCTCACTCTCCTCCTCTTCTTCTACACCTCCTAGTCTACTTAATCATTTAGGATGAAGGCCTCAAGCTCCAAGGGAGGAAGGGTGAGTTGAGAGGGTGACATGTGTGTGTGTGTGTGTGTTCATTCCTCTACCCCCCCTTTGTATTTATAGGAGGGAGCCACAAGGTGAGCTGCAGCCGAGCCTCATCAAACCGCCATCACCAGCCAATAAGAGACCTCCACGTGGAACCTGAAGGCGGTGGGGACCACGGGTAGGTCGGCCGGCCTCCCAGTGGGCCCACTGACCTTGAATTTTGGCCTGTGGGTGGCTTCCTGGGCCCACTTGTCAATGGCATGAGGTTTATCTTTTATCATGTCGGTTCCTTGCTCTGGTGGGTCCTATACTCCATATTCTGACATGTGTCGCATCCTGATTTGCCAAAATGTTGTGTCTTGGATTAAACCACACCATTATGCTGCAAAATTAGCTCAAAATCACCTACACACATTCCAGAACATCATCTGTAGAATCTGTTAGTAATTAAATCTATCCTACCATTTATTCCACATTTTGGTTTCTTTTTGTACAGGAGTTGATGGTCAAAATTGGTCGTTAGTGACCGTCAACAATCAGCCACACAATTATCTGCTCCTTTCTTGTCCCTTAGTTCAAGATCGAACTCTTGAAGGAGCAGAATCCAATGGATGAGTCGTGGCTTAGCATCCTTCTTGGTGAGTAGGTACTTAAGTGCAGCGTGATCCATGCACACTACCACTTACGACCAACCAAGTAGGACCTGAACTTGTCCATGGCAAAGACCACGGCCAACAGTTCCTTCTCTATTGTGGCATAGTTAAGCTGGGGGCCGGTCAGTGTCTTACTGTAACACCCGGTTTATAAAAGGACATAAACCGAGCAATCATATACGTGCCAGGATCAAGTCACACGTATATACAACAGAATGAACAGTATATCACAGCACATATCATGTAAAAAGATATAAATAAGCGAATACGAATGTTATTTATTACATTAATGACAAAATGTCTGATATAGAGGAAGCGAAGTACAAATACGGTAAAAGCTCTCCGAAGCTGAGCAGGGCGCCACAGGGACGTCGACTGGGAGACGAACGCCTAGAAGTCCTCGTAGTCCTGGTAGCGCTGAACGAACTCCCTCGCGTCGGCAGGAACTGAGCAGCAGTAGCGTATCCAAGAGGAAAAAAAATAGAGAAGAGGCAAGGGTGAGTACACAACTTGTACTCAACAAGTATAACACAAACTATGAGGCTCTAAGGTTGGCTGACTGACTGCATTAGCTTTTAAGTCTTGGCAAAATTTTATTAAAGCTAATTACTACAAGTTGATGAATTACCATAAACCCAGTTACATAGTAATTAATCAAGATTAATCATGTTACTACTGTGAACCAAACCGAAACCACCAAGGTAACCCCGAGAGGCACCCCCTCGTCGGAAGGAGCTAACCCCACTAATCAAAAGGAGGATCTGGGCCGCTCATAACCGTGAGCACGGCTAGTATACCAGTGTTACACTCTGCAGAGGTTGCACATCTTTACCCACAAGTCGTGAGCTACGCCAGTTGTTCATCACACTTCCTTAGGTGAGATGACTAGCAAACTCACTACGAGGCCTTTACAAAGAATCTCGTTGGTAAGGAATAACCGCGAGGGTTGGATCGGCGACCATGTAGCAGGTCTAGTGGGCGTCAAGAATACCACAGACGAGGCCACTCAGTACGAGGGACATAGAAGCTTACCACCCTTGCCCCGTAGGTAAGTTACTCCAAACCAAAAAGACCTAATTATTATGCCAAGACCGTCCCATTCCAGTCTTGTGGTAGCGCTGTTGTCCTAGGTTGTCGCTCTATGAACCGGTCCTTATGGAGAGTGGCCAACCAGGCAGTAAGCACCGTGCTGGCCCCCTAAACCAAGTTTCTAACAAAAACAAATTTTAATGAGAAGTGAGCCACTCAAGCCACACAGAGGGCCACTCTCAGAATTAAGTTGCATATACCATTAATCAAATTAATTAAAAAGGACCAAGTGTATTATAGCACAGCACCTAGCACAACTAACCAAAATGCAACCCAAAGGATATATATAAAGAATATAAAGCGGCTAGGAAATCCTTATAGGCATACAATATTAAAATGCAGTATGAAAGTGTATTCAAAAGTGATAGGTTGTTCATGTTATACTTGCCTTCCTCGTACTGCTCCTGCTGCTACTCAAACTGGTCAGAAGACGGCTGCTCCGGGTACTGGTACTGGGGCTCCTCCGGTAGCTCAACGTCTACTCACGAACACATGGCCAAAACAAGGCACAACAATAAGCATACAAGCAAACACTAACAAAAGCTAAGAAACAGTACATCAATACATAAAAACAGCACACTAAACTAGTCTAAAACTATTCTACGCGTTACAACGATCGCGTGGACATAAAGAACGCCTAAAACGGAGCTAAAACGCATATTCTAGGCCAAAAACAAGTTCTAGGGGCTTATCTGTGATAAAAACTAAGTTCCAGGGGGTTTCTGGGCAAAACTGAGGACTAAAACGTAATTAACCATTAAATCTAAGGGCTAGCGTGCAAAACTAATGGTTCAGGACTGCGGGTTCTAATCTGAGAAAAGCCAGGGGGTTTTGTGCAAAAATATGGGCCTAACTAGAATTAGTTTTGAACTCAGCTGGACTGCGGGTTAATTTCAGTAAAACCCAGGGGCTCTTTTTAAAGTTTTCCAGGCCGAAGGGGTATCTTTGAATCTGGGCACTTGGATCCAGATCGGATGGCTTGGGTTTGATGGGATCCGTATCTAATCAGGGCCGTCGGCTACGGATCGGACGGCCAGGGGAAATTGGGTGCGCGGGCGGCGGCGGACTCGCCGGCGACGGGGCTTCCGCGGCAGAGGGGTCGCCAGAGTAAGCGAATCCGGTGTTCCAGGGGCGGATTCGAGCCGGATTTGGGTCGGGAGGCACCTACGTGACATGGGTAAGCCAATGGAGGCCACATCTGGGAACGGCCGGGCTCGAGAATGCGAAAGTGGCTGTGGCGGCGGGTCGGCGTGGCGAATCACGCTGGTGAGCGGCGTTCTGGCCTCGAGTGCGAGCTACGGGTCTGGCCAACTAGCGCAAAGTGACCAGGGGGCGAGCTGATCCTTACCGAGGGCGCGGGGTGGTCGGAATCGCAGCGGAGGGACGCCGGCGGCGGGGTCGAGCGGCGAGTCGCAGGCGGCGCTCGTGGAGAAGTAGATGTAGGGTCCCTCCGGGCCTCTAGGCATCGCGGGTCGAGGCATGGGGCTCCTGCGATGGATTCAGGGGGGAGGATGGCCAGGGGCACACCGGCAGTGAGAAATCTCCACGGCGGACGGGATTCACCTGGGACGGGTCCGGGTGGAATTCCGGCGCGTGCAGGGTCCGATGTCGGAGATGGCGGCCCCGGGGAGGTCTCTGGTGCACAGGCGAGGCTTCCGTGGCGGCTCGGGCTGGCTGTGGGGCGGCGGAGCAGCACTAGCACGGCAGCACAGGGGCTCTGCGCGGCGAGGCTGAGCGAGCGCGGCGGAGCTAGGGTTGGGCGGCGATGGAGTAGATGGGAGGAGGGCACGGGGCTCCTATTTGTAGGGCAGCTGGTTGCCTTGGCGTGCGCGCCCGAATAGGAAGGCCGGCGAGATCGCCGGTCCGGGGATCGCGCCTGGCTGTTGCGCGGCCGGGAGAGCCGGGGGAGACGGAGCTGGAGGGTGGGCCAGGACTGTCAGCGGGAGCGGGCGCTTGCGGAGGCTGCGGAGGAAGGCGCCGACGTGTGGGTCCGCGGTGCCAGCGGAGAGGAGGCGAGCGCGCGGGCGGACGTGGCGCTGGGCTAGCGCGGGCGTGAGGAGCGGGCCTGACTGGGCCGCGGGCACCGGTTTGGGCCGCGAGAAGAGTGGGTCACGGGCTGAGGAAAAGAGAGGGAGAGGGTTGGGCCGGCCGGGTTGGGCTGGTGGGCTCCCGGGATGGGGTTTGGGTTGGGTCTAGTTGGCTTGTTGGGTTAGGATTTTCTATTTTTCTTCTCTTTTCTAATTCTAGTTCCTAATCAACTCAACCAAAACTAGTTGAATTCAAACTTGGATTTGAATTCCACTCTAACACTCAAACAAGTAAAACAATGCTCCAGCATGATGCAATAACAAAATTAAACCTATGATAAAATTTTAATTACTAATAGAGCAAAAATTGAGATTAAATGCAAGACCAGCACAAAAATCCTAAGAAATTTGAATAAAGCCAATTAAATTTATTATTAAATGCTGGAATTTAAATTAGGGTGTTACAGACCCTACCCCCTTAAAGAAATCTCGTCCCCGAGATTTAGCTAGGCTGGCTAGCAAAGAGATCTGGATATGTCTTTCTCAACTCTTCTTCTCGCTCCCATGTAGCCTCAGCTTCACTGTGATGACTCCACTGAACTCTGCACATCTTGATGCGCTTGTTCCGAGTAACCCTCTCTGATGTCTCCAGAATCTTCACCGGATGCTCAGTATAAGTCAGATCTTCCTGGACATCTACTCCATCCAGTGGTGCCTGCTCCTCGGGTACTCGCAGACACCTCTTCAGCTGAGATATATGGAAGACATCATGAACCCCTGAGAGGCTGAGCGGTAACTCCAGGCGATAAGCAACTTCGCCTTTCCGCTCTAGCACCTTGAATGGCCCCACATACCGAGGTGCTAACTTCCCCTTGACATTAAATCTGCGGATTCCTCTCATCGTAGACACCTTCAGGTACACATAATCACCGACACTGAAAATCAGGTCTCTCCGTTTGCCATCTGCATAGCTCTTTTGTCTGCTCTGTGCAATCCTTAGATTTTCTCGCACAGCCTGAACCATCTGCTCTGCATCATCTATGATCTCAGGGCCAAAGAGCTACTTCTCACCAATCTGATCCCAATAGAGAGGAGTCCTGCACTTTCTGCCATACAATGCCTCAAAGGGGGACTTCTTCAGACTGGCCTGGTAGCTGTTGTTGTATGAAAACTCAGCATAAGACAGGCACTTATCCCAACTAGTACCGTACTGAATGGCACAAGCTCTCAGCATATCCTCCAACACTTGGTTGGTTCTCTCTGTCTGCCCATCTGTCTGAGGGTGATAAGCCGTACTAAATCGCAGCTTCATATCCAACGAATCATGGAGCTGCTCCCAGAACCGAGAAGTGAACTGAGACCCTCTGTCATATATGATCTTCTTGGGCACACCATGCAAGCAGACAATCCGAGAGATGTACAACTCTGCAAGTCTAGCACCGGAGTAAGTAGTGTTCACTGGAATGAAGTGAGCAACCTTCGTCAGACGATCCACTACTACCCATATGGAGTTGTACCCCTTCTGAGTACGAGGCAATCCAATAATGAAGTCCATAGTGATTTCCTCCCATTTCCACTCTGGAATCTTCGAAGGCTGTAACAGACCTGCTGGCCTCTGATGCTCAGCCTTGACACGCTGACAGGTGTCACAAATAGCCACGTACTCTGCCACTGAACGCTTCATCCAATACCACCAGAAATGTTCCTTCAGAACATAGTACATCTTCGTGCTGCCCGGATGAATAGAGTAAGCTGTATCATGGGCCTCACTCAGAATCAACTTCCGGAGATCATTCACATCTGGCACACAGATCTGGTTCTTGTACCACAAGGTACCCTGATCATCCTCTCTGAAATGAGGAGCCTTGCCCTTCTTGAGCAACTCACGAATCTGCCAATAGTTGAACCGCATGTTGATTGGAGCACAAAAATAGCTGAAGTGATGAGGGAGCAGTTTGGTTTGAGGCCAAAGCAACAATCCGTTATGTACAAGACTCCCTATCCTCCGGCTTACAATCAGATTTGTCTCCCCCACAAGTACAAGATGCCTCACAAAGTTCTCAGGGCAAGGAGAAGTTTCTACGATGGAACATGTTAATAGGTTCCTTCTACTGTTGGGAGAAGCGGGCAACCATGATGCACTCAGAGTCTGTTTGTTCTCCTTGTCTTTGTCTGGATCGGCCTTTGCTTGGTTCACCACTTTGTCGGCAAACTCCATATTATATTGGGCCGATCTAGAGAGACAATTTCATCAGTTCTTCTTCTTTGGGATTACTGAGTTAAAGTTGACCGATTTGACCGACTTGAGACAAAGAAATGATGAATTGGTTGCTGCTTTTATCCAGAGGTTCAGAGATGTCAAGAATCGATGTTACAGTTTGGTTCTGTCCGATCAGCAGTTTGCCGATGTAGCATTCAATGGGCTCTTGCCGCACATTAAAGATAAATATGCATCGCAGGAGTTTGAATGTATTAGCCAGATCACGAGTCGGATGACAGGAGAGACTCGATCCTACGAATGAGTCTATGTGGAGATCAACTATGTGGAGTATTCTACCAATGATGAGTCTGAAGAGGAGCAAGAAATAGTCGCATCGGCTGAGTGGATACAGAACAGTAAAAAGCCGGTGACGTATCCATTTGGGAAGAAAGAGCTTGAGTCGTATGGGTTTGACATCACCAAAGCCAACAAGATCTTTGACTTGCTATTGTCGGAAGGGTTGATCAAGTTGAAGCCATATCACAAGATTCCATCGGAGGACAAGCTCAAAAATATAAAGTACTAAAAGTGGCACAACGCCACATCACATGACACAAATGAGTGCAAGGTCTTCTAACAGCAGATTCAGATGGCTTTCGAACAAGGGAGATTGAAATTTGAGGCTCCCAAGAAAATGATGAAGATCGACGGACATCCTTTCGCCACGAACATGGTTGATGTGGCCAGAGATGAAGGTTCTCCTCAAGCCAAGATTCTGACGTCATCATCGGCCAAGAAATCTGGAGCTGTTGATCCTAAAGCTCAGATAGTGGCCGATGAGGTCAAAGGAAAGGGTCCAATGAAGGATGCTGAACGTTCATTGGCACCACGTAGATGTGTAACGTCTCAAATGCTGTTGAACAAATTTCAGCGTTATCGTGAAAGGCGGCAGCGTAGAGAAGAAGAGGAACGACGCGAGCAAGATCATTGGAGGTGTCCTTTCTTTGTCTACTGCTGGGAAGAAGGGTTGACATTGCCATCGGCATATGATTGTCCCGAATGCAATGGTCAAGGCAGCCGATCATATGAAAGGTCACGTCATGAGCCCTATCGGCGTGAGCGCACTCTTGTGCATGATCGGCTAGGAAAAAGGGTATCGGTGCATGATCGACTGGGGGGCAGGACAATGTTACGTGATCCTGCTGGGAGAAGAGTGCCTGTACACGATCAGCTAGAGCAGATGGCCGATTAAAGAGTGCAAGATGATCAGCCGATGCGGAGAGATCCAGAACGTGAGCCCGATCGCACAAATCAATCTCAATGGTGCCCAGAGGGTTTGACCAGGTCTCAGAAGCGACATGTTTAGAGGTTACGGCAGTTGGAGATCATTGAGGAAGAACAAGAACAGATTCTGCGCAAGAAAGGGATCAGGTCACAAGTTTGGTGTGCTAAGCCCAGGGCCGATAGTGATCAAGATTCTAGATCATCGGCTGTGCCAATTAATATGGTTTTCATAATGCCGAAAGAGTTTATGGCACCAGATGATAAAGATCATGAACCAGAATTAGAAGAAGCCATGGCACAATTAAATTTGGAACCATTGCCAGTAACATTTGAGAAGCCAGAAGATGATAAGAGGTAGCATCTTAAGGCACTGTTCCTAAAGGGATTCGTTGATGGCAAGCCTGTTACGAAGATGTTGGTTGATGGACGTGCAGCCGTCAATATAATGCCCTATGTTATGCTACGCAAGCTTGGGAAGAATCAAGATGATCTGACGAAGACTGATATGATGCTTAAGGATTTCGAAGGAGTCGTATCTCCTGCTTTAGGGGCATTATGCGTCGATCTCACAATTGGCAGTAAGACCCTTCCCACTACTTTCTTCGTTATTAATGGCAAAGGTTCATATAGTTTGCTGTTGGGTCGGGATTGGATACATGCCAATTGTTGCATTCCATCTACTATGCATCAATATTTGATTCAGTGGGTTGACGATACTGTTGAAATAGTATCGGCCGATTCGTAATTCAGCGTGGCATCGGCTAAAGCCCGTATAGTGAGTTATGATCAAATGAATTGTCTTTCTGGTCAAGCATGGGAGAAGGATTTCTTTCAGATGGCTGATTATGAAGTCACATCGGTGAAGTCAGGAGATTCTTCGGATGAGTCTTGATCAAAGAGGGGTATGGCCGATTGTAGTATCGGTCGGATTTTGTAAATTATAGCCAATACTAGGAAGTGTTGCCTTTAGTGCAAAAAATATGTGAAAGCCGATTCTCAAGTTGGATGCATCGGTTGTAATATGGTCGACATGATATGAGTCGCCCTTAGAGCAATAAATCACAAAGACAGAGTTTCTGGAAATGGATCATGTGTTTGCAATTCTTGGAGATTACAATACATGGAGTGCCTTTACAGTAATCCTAGAGCTTCTCGGATTACTTTTATTGCACGTAGGCGAATTTAATCAATGTTTGCGATCACTTGATTATTATCCGCCGATGAGATGAAATCGGCTGCAGACTCTTATGGAGTTGATATGCTTGACGAGCGTATTTCTGCTTGTCTTCTTGGAGTTTGGTGATGGCCGGTGGAATTTGAGAAAGATCGTGATCTGCGATATCTATTGCTTGGTTTACCCGATTAAGTTCTTGCAGAAGACGATCACGTTCAGCTTCCAATTTAGCTTTGTTCCTCTAGATGCTAGCCTGGGTGTCATTCAGGGACTTGATTTCACCAACGGCCGATTCTGCTAAAACTTTGAAGTTGTCCCTCTGCTTGATAATTTCTTCCTGCTGAAGACGATCGGCAAGTTGTTTCTGGGCCTTGTTGAATTGTGCACGATGACTCTCGATGAAGGCTGCAAGAGTTAATGCTTCTTCAATTGATCCTGGAAGCTTGCCCTCTAGTTCTTATAAAATGGTGCGGATCGACTGTGCATTCTTGATCAGTTGGCTGATGTCTTGATTTAGGAATTGGAGGGATTCTTGGAGTTTGACCTTGATTTCATCCGACAATGCTACTGGATCGGCCGATGTTGCTTCTTCTCCTTCTTCCTGGGAAGTGGCTCCAATTTGAAAAGAAAACAGACTATTGTCTGGAGATTCTTGTGCCTGACAGGGAGATGTGATTAGGATGGCCGATGGAAGCAAAGGGATGATGAAATCGGCCAAGGGGTAGGTTGTTTACCTGCTTCAGGCATATTTGTTCTAGATTAGAGCCAACAGGGACGAGGGGTTGTGATGGAGAGCTCGGGATTGCAGTGTTTGGCTGGGCAAGTAATTCAGATAGTGCATGATCGGCAAGCTGAAGGATGATTGTCAGAAATATATAGAATATGTTCTTGAGCAAGTTCCGAAATCATACCTGTATCAATGGAGAGTCCGCCCTGGAATTCAAGGGAGTTGGAGGCGAATGCTGTATCTGATGAAACCAAAAGGAAATAATACCAGATTCAAAATCATGAAAAGATTTAGATACTTACTGAGTAGACAGAATCATACCTGAATGATGGGTGATGGAGGAGGAGGTGTTTTCTGAGGATTTTCTTCTTCTTCGGATTGGTGTTTAGGGGTATCTTGATTATGAGACGGAAATATGATCAGCATTCAGATAAAATGGAGTCATAAAGGATTCAAGTTTTCTTACCTTCTGAAGAAGAAGGAAGATTGATTGGAACATCTGTTTGAAGTGCTGTTGCTGCCGAAGATTGGCCTGGAGATTTCTTTTTCTTACGAATTGTTACATTAGTGTAAGATACCTTGCGTTTTCTCCCAGTGGCCACATCTATCAGAGTTGGTCACCATAGCCGATATTTGGCTTATCGGCTGGTAAGGCATAGTTGATCGGCTGCCCACTCCCGCTGATTGTTGGAGGATTCCGATCATTATCCTGCAAAGAGTAGAAATCAAAGGCTACAAATGAAAGATGTTAAGATGTTTTGGGAGGTAATTTGAATTGTACCACATTCTTGCTTGATTGGTAATTGTTGTCTAGGGCCATGCAATATAGATTGGCCGATTTGCAGAAGATATGCTCTTGCCATTCAGACCACCATTGGATGAAAGGGGTAGCAGCAAAAGGTGCAATCTGCCAATCGGCTAAGAGTGTCATGTCTATATCAGGCTCCAGATCTTTCAGCCGACTGTAAGAGAGAGAGCTATTGAGAGCTTCTCTGAATTGGACTTTGCCGGCAAAGAAAAGAGAGGGTGGCACTTGGCCAAATCCCAATTGCCTGGCTACCACTGATGGATTATAGAGTTCATAACTGTGGATATCTTTACCAGTTGTGAAGTTAACTGGCAGAACCAAAAATCCTCCAAATAAATTTAAACAAGGTAGAGGCATAAACCTGAGAAAACTCAAATATTTTCACACTAACATATATTTTTTATATGTTTAATTTGATTTTATTGGAGCTAGGATTTAGATGAGAAGAGTTATGCCTTAAGTGATACTAATTATTCTCACTCCACACAAAATTTTTGAAAATCCACATTTTTGTAACTATAACTATTTTATAAATTTACGGGATGTTACAGTCTCCCCCCTCACAAGAATCTCGTTCTTCATGGTTGCTCTACAAAACCTTGCAATAGGGTATAGTAGTTCTCCGAGTTTCTTTGACTGCTCTATCCAGAATCTTAACGGGGTATGCCACATACTCCAAAGTGTTTTGGAGATCTACGGTTTCTGGCGGC
This sequence comes from Panicum virgatum, assembly GCF_016808335.1. NCBI lineage: Eukaryota > Viridiplantae > Streptophyta > Magnoliopsida > Poales > Poaceae > Panicum > Panicum virgatum. The sequence continues at coordinate 11,736,188 of NC_053152.1, forward strand.
AGAACATCCTCGTGTACTCGCAAACACTTGCGGAACTGTGACACGTGGAAGATGGGTGTACTCCTATGAGTTCCTCCAGTAGCTGTAGCTTGTATGCCAAATCTCCCACTCTTGCAATGACTGGATACAGACCAACGAACCTAGGGGCTAGTTTTCCCCTCACATGAAACCTCTTGGTTCCACGTAGTGGTGACTCTTTCAAGTAGACATGGTCTCCTACCTGTAACACCCGGTTTATAAAAGAACATAAACCGAGCAATCATATACGTGCCAGGATCAAGTCACACGTATATACAACAGAATGAACAGTATATCATAGCACATATCACGTAAAAAGACATAATAAAGCGAATACGAATGTTATTTATTACAATAATGACAAAATGTCTGATACAGCGGAAGCGAAGTACAAAATACGATAAAGCTCTCCGAAGCTGAAGCAGGGCGCCACAGGGACGTCGACTGGGAGACGAAGCACCTAGAAGTCCTCGTAGTCCTGGTAGCGCTGGACGAACTCCCTCGTGTCGGCAGGAACTGAGCAGCAGTAGCGTAGCCAAGTGGAAAAAGTAGAGAAGAGGCAAGAGTGAGTACACAACTTGTACTCAACAAGTATAACACAAACTATGAGGCTCTAGGCTGGCTGACTCAACTGCATTAGCTTTTAAGTGTTGGCAAAGTTTTATTAAAACTATTTACTACAGGTTGATGAATTACCATTAATCCAGTTACATAGTAATTAATCAGAATTAATTATACTACTACAGAGAACCATACCAAAACCAAGCCACCAAGGTAACCCCGAGAAGCACCTCCCTCGTCGGAAGGAGATAACTTCACTAATCAAAAGGAGGATCTGGGCCGCTCATAACCGTGAGCACGGCTAGTATACCAGTTTTACACTCTGCAGAGGTTGCACATCTTTACCCACAAGTCGTGAGCTACGCCAGTTGTTCATCACACTTCCTTAGGTGAGATGGCCAGCGACTCACTACGAGGCCTTTAAAAAGAATCTCGTTGGTAAGGCGTAACCGCGAGAGTTAGGTCGGCGACGATGGGGCCCACCTCCAGGGGTACAAGCACGTAGCACAGACCAAGCCGGAGGAGCAGGGACCATTGAAGCTTGCTACTCTTGCTAGATAGAACTGGTCGAGTTTTAGGACTTCTCCTCACCAATCCTTGACTGCTGAAACTATTTTACTATTATACCCTTGAATTCTATGACTTTTACCATTCTTGCCTTGATTTCTCTCTCTGAAGAATAGTTTTCGTAGATTTTGGCCTGAATCAATCATCTGACCACCATGAGTATAAACTAGGTGACCCTTTTATGATAATACGATAGCACGTTCTGCGACGCGTTGTGTTAGTCGAGTCTTTTGCTAAACTCGGCTAAGTTGTGAAAATTGTCTGCTTGTTATTATGCTACATGTTTGATTTGGATTTTTGAATGATTGCACAGCTTAGTAGTTTAAAGTTGTTTAAAGAAAATCACTCTTATGTTAAAGTAACTAATTAATAAAATGAGTTAGATCGTTGGGGGGTAAAACAATCCACTCTAACCTCTCTACCTTATCATGCCTTGAGTTTTCCCCGGTCTTGTTTGTTGAGAAGAAGGATAATACGAAGAGGGTATGATATCCAGGGATTCACTGGCAAGGACGTCACCGACGGGGACGTCGGTTTCTGTAAGGGGGTAGGGATGTGACACCCCGTCCTACACATAGTACAAGAGAAGTTGAGAATCTCTCTGATGAAACAGAAGAATTATGCTATAGTTCCTTCTTCTCGGATTTATGTGAATACCTATCTGGAGTTAGCAGCAATGATGCATGAGAAGTGTTGTCTAATAAGACGAAACTTTACATAGTGAGGTTTTTCTCTTCCTTGACCTTACCAATCTGTGTTTTCCTCTTTACCCAGCTCAGATGTCGGCAGAACAAAAAGACCTTGGAGACAGTGCAATGGGTGATGGTGAGAAAACTTGCCAGTGTTGCCAATTCTATGGTGTTCCTTGTCGTCAAGTTAGTGCAACTGAAGATGAAGCCACAACTAGGAGGAACCAGAGGTTGTTCTCCGGTACAAAGAGAAAGATGCCTCATCAAGGGCAGCTAGCGGAGGATTCCCTTTTCCTTGACGGTCCATCGGTCGGAGAGCTACAGACCATGCCAAAGAGAAAGGATCCTAAGTGCTCTAGAGATACACAGGTCGAGAATCAAGCTCTCCATGATTATGTTGATGGGTTGACTATCACTATGAATGTGATCCAGCCACGCGGTCGCAAGGAGTCCAAAGAGCAAGCAGCAGAAATAATGCAAGATGTGAAGATAAGTTCACAGGGAGGTCAACGAAGTAGCGCCATTCACCGCCACCGCATGTGGAAAGGATCCTAAGTGCTCTAGAGATACACAGGTCGAGAATCAAGCTCTCCATGATTATGTTGATGGGTTGACTATCACTATGAATGTGATCCAGCCACGCGGTCGCAAGGAGTCCAAAGAGCAAGCAGCAGAAATAATGCAAGATGTGAAGATAAGTTCACAGGGAGGTCAACGAAGTAGCGCCATTCACCGCCACCGCATGTGCTACAAATGCGGGCAAAAAGGTCATTATGCTAAAAGTTGTCCAGCACCTCAGGCTCCACGGCAGGCAGGACAGCAGGGGCGCCCAGCCCAACCCAGGGCGCCACGACAGGGGAAGGTGAACCACGTGACGGCCAAGTCAGCAGCCGAGGCTTCTAACGTGGTTATTGGTACATTCATGGTCAACTCTTATCCAGCTATGGTGCTTTTCGATACCGGTGCTACCCATTCTTTCATTTCCAAGTCATTTGCCGAGCAGCATCGTATACCAGCTTCGTGTATGAAGACAGCTATGGTAGTTACCTCACCTGGGGGCCCAATACACACATGCTCTATATGCTCCAGAGTTAGTATTGTCATAAGAGGGGCAGAATTCCGCACTGGTTTGATCGTCATTGATTCCTTGGAGATAGATGTGATTTTGGGCATGGAGACTCTTACCAGATGGGGAGTCCGTATTGATTGTGCTCAGCGGACAGTTCACTTGTCAGCATCTGATGGCCAAGAGGTGACAGCCAGTGCTACAGAGCCTTCTGGTTTTCTTCATCAGATAGAGGCTAGACCCACAGATGGTATTCGCATGGTATCTGAAGTCTCGGATGTCTTTTTGGAGGACTTGCCAGAAGAAGGAAGAGGAGATGATGAAGACCTATCCTGATCTCTCTGCTAGCCAGCCCAGAATCTCGGGACGAGATTCCTGTAAGGGGGTAGGATTTGTAACACCCTAACTTAATTTTCCTAGTTAATAATAAAATTAATTGGTTTTATTTAATTTTCTAGGATTTAATTGGCTTAGTTTGCATTTAATCTAATTTTGTTGCGCGGTGGGCGGCGTTGACCGCCGGAGCTGAAGCTCCCGCGGCGGCGCTTCACCGGAGTTGGCCCAAATCGGCCGCTCCGGGGGTCGGTTGGCCTCCGTTTCGGGTTGGGGAGCATGATCGCGCTACGCGTGATACACCTGGGGCCTAGGTTGGTCTCGGGGAGGGCCGGAGTGGCGCGCGCTACGGCGGCGGCGGGTCGGTCTACGCCGGCGAGCGATTCCGCGCCAACAGAGGCAGAAAAAGGAGGAAAAAGGAGCGCACCGAGGTTTCTTACCCACGTGCGAAGCTTCGGAGGTAGTCCAGAAGATCAGGGAAGCGGCGGAGCGCCGGGGTAGCGGCGGGGCAGCGGCTCTGCTCCGGCGGAGCACGGCGGGGTGGCGCTAGGGCGCAAAGGCGGCGGCAGCATGGAGGGGTGGAGTTCTTGGGGGTGCGGTGGGGAGGTTTAAAGGGCAGGCCCGAGATCTAGGCATGCGGGCGAGAGAAAAGGGCTCCCCGGCGATCTCGGCGGTGATGCCGCGCAGGCGTTTCGGGAGGTAGCCGGAGGAACCGACAGGCGGGCCCGGCGTGGCAGAGGGAGGAACGGGGCGAGCGGCGCGGGCGCTGACGCCTCGGGCCCAGATGGCAGGGAGTAGGCGCGCGGGAGAGTGGGCGCTGGCAGGTGGGCCTGCGGGTCAGCGAGTTGTGGGGAGCGGCCGAGCGTGAGCGTGCGGCGCGCTGGCTGACGGGTAGGGCCGCCCCATCGGTCGGGTGTGTGCGCGCGGTGCGCGTCGGGCTGAAGCGGAGAGAGGGAGGAGCGCTTGCTGGGCCGCTGGCGTGGGGGGGAAGGGCGCTGACGGGCGGGGTCGACTCGTCAGGGCGGTGCGGGGATCGTCCTGCTGGGCCGGGTGAGCGGGCCGCGAGTAGAGGGGAAAAAGGAGTGGGCTGCCGGGGTTTGCTGGGCCCGCGTGCGAGGAAAGCCATGGGCCGGTTTGGGCTGTGCGCTGGGTTGGGTTGGGTTTGGATATGAGTTTCCTATTCTTCTTCTCCTCTTCTATTTCTATTTCTAACTCAATTCAAGCCAAAAGAATTCAAATAAATTTGAATTCACTCTAGCACTCAAACAATTAAAACAATGCTCCAGCATGATGCACAAACATGTTCACCCTAAAATAATTTTTAATTACTTATGCAACAAAATTAGATTAAATGCAAACTAAGCCAATTAAATCCTAGAAAATTAAATAAAACCAATTAATTTTATTATTAACTAGGAAAATTAAGTTAGGGTGTTACACTACCTCAAACGAGAGTTCTCTTCTCCTCTTGTCAGCGTAGCTCTTCTGCCTGCTCTGGGCGGTCTTCAGATTCTCGTGAATCTTTGCTACACTCTTTGCTGCTTCTTCTATGGCTTCGGGTCCGAAGAAGGGTTGCTCTCAAAACTCTGACCACTGTTGACGGTCGTTAAGTGCAAAATATGACCGTCAACTATACTCATAAAAGAAGGAAAACTATACCTCTTACTCGCATATTTGTATCACTAACCTAGCTCCACAGTTGTTTTCGAAGATTCATAATTTCAAGAGCACAAGTCCGGAATAAGACGAAAATATGACGAATATGCAGACAGAAGTCACAGACGATCGTGTCCTGCATAACATGAGCAAAGGAGGCCCACAAACCAGACCAAACCGACCAACCAAGCCCTGGCACCGACCATCTAACATCAAGACCCATCAGGTAGTGTACCAGAGAAGGACAGTGGCCAGTGGCGGGAAGAGGGGGCGGCCGACCCCACATGTTAGCAATTCAGGCTGAGATTTGGCGGGAAGCTTGATCCTATCCTCCTGAAGGCGGTTGATGATGTTTCCATGTTTAGAGATGGCGGGAACCGACCTCTCAAGCTATAAAAGGGGTCTCCCACCACTCTCACCACACACACCACTTGAAGGCCTCTATCTCTACACTCTTTTGTGACATGTACTCCTTAGGGTAGTGGAGCTAGGCTAGTACTTCATCTCCTTAGCGAATCCAGTTGTCCTCGGGGTCGGTGAGCAATCCTCGGCCTCTGGTATGGCTTTGTATTCCGACTTTCTTTATATTATTCATATCAAGTTCGTTCTTGGTTATCTTGCTATGTTCTTAGCATGCTTAGCCTTGATCAGTGCTTCATCAAGTTATAGTAGTTGCTTGCTTAGAATAGATGATCTGGGTAAGGATATCGGTTCGTTGTGCTTTCGGGCTTGCCTTAGCATCTTACCTGTCCATCCGAAGGGTGGGGGACCCGGGGGTGCTAGGGTAGTGACTTCATATGCGGGCATGGTGCCCGGGTATGAGAGATCCTTCGGATATGATGGTGCTCCACGGTGTGACTGGGGTAGACCGCAGGTGGTGACATCCCTGTCGGTCCGCCGGGAAGCTGCTTCTCGGTTAGCGTACTCCCTGACGTTCGGGTACGGTGTAGGAGTTAATGCAAAGATGAAACGGGACTGGATATTCTCCAGTACGGGTCATTCTCCCTGATGTCCCTAATTTCCCGGCACCTGCAGCTCTAAGCAATGTGGCTAACGTAACTTATCTGCTAACATGAATAGTATACTAGGAATCTTTGCCTATGCTCCCACTAACCTTAGGTGTGCTTGTTTATTCTTTATTCATGAGAGTTGGCTATTCTGTGTGTGTCACATTACCCCTGATTATCATTCATTTATCACTTACCCCTATATAATCAGTGGTCTTCATCTTACTCATACGTGTCATGGTTATGGAACTTGTAAATAAACTTTACACAACCTAGCCATCCCTTGAGAAAATATAAATAACAATACCCTGAATACTTCCGGGTGAAATGATACAACGGTATATCCGTGCGCTTGTGGATCTTTTTGTAAACGCTAAGACATACCATCACCAGCATTTCTGGCGGCGTTGCTAGGAACTAACCACTCCTAGTAGCGACACTAAGAAATGTCAACAAGTATTTCTGGCGCCGTTGCCGGGGATGGCACTAGGTGTAAAGTTATTTAATAAGTACATAAACCTGGCAATATAAGTAAGAGGTAGCTACTACTTATACAGGCTAATGTGTTTATCTTTTTGGATGAAAATAGGGTAGTCTATGTCTGGTTTCTCCTTGCCGACAAATTTTGTTGAAAATCCCGAGAAGCTCGTGAGAAGGGTCCGACCTCGCGCCGTCCCTCCTCCGATCTCGCAGTCGACAAGTGAGCCAGTTTCCCAAGCACCATCAACAATCGCTGAACTCATGGCTGAGAAGACTCTCCACAACTTCTCCATCCCCTCAGCTGCCAATGTGGCAACTGGACCCAACGTTGATGTTGGGGACGTGAACTTTGAGCTGTAGTCCAGCCTCATAAATATGGTGTAGGCTCGCCCATTCTGTAGCAAGCCGAAAGAGGACGCTAACGCCCATCTCCAGAATTTCCTGGAGCTTTGCAAGACCGTAACCATACGGGGCATTATGGCTGACGCCATCAGGCTCCGCCTGTTTCCTTTCTCCCTCTTGGGGAAGATGAAACAGTGGTTTTATCAGAACAAGGAAGCCGTCAGCACGTGGGACAAATGTTCCACGACGTTCCTGTTGGCACTCCTTAGCCTAAATGAATTACTCCGCAAGCGTACAAAGACCGATGTAGCCTTCACTAGGGAGTATACCTGGGATATTGAATCCAAGGAACGCTAAAGCTTTGACCGAATCTAGAACTACTCAACCGGACACACCAAAAGAAAAAAGGTAAGAGGGTAAAGGGTCTAACTCCAGATAACTTACTATTCTACCTAGCGACAAGCTAACTACTAACTCGATCTACTTCGGCGGCCTCAGGGAAGGACTCAGACTGGGGTGAGAAGGGAGTCCAATGGCAGTCGGCACTACTGCTATGAAAACACCCGAACGTGGTGGACTACGAGGGATGGACAGGGCTGTCACCACCTGCCGGCTACCACAATGGTACCATGGGGTGGAACACAACCTGAGATAGCTAGCCAAGTCTAGACACCACGCCCAGGACTATCGAGCTACTTGCTCCTACCGTGTACTTAGATAGAAAGCAACCTCAGATAAGTAGAACTTGCTACTTACGCAGACTCAGGATCCCGTAGATCAAAGAAAGTAATTAAACAAGTAACTAATGCATAAAGTAAAGCTAGTGAGATACTGAAGTCGAGACGAGGAACTTACTCAAAGATATATTCCTCTGAGGTGGATACAAAAATAAAGAGTAAGACACGAGAAAACTCAAGCCCGCTCCTTTGAGCCTGGTTTGCACCAAAGCTTCTCACCTCACTCTCTCCCTATTTTAATACAAAGAGAACTTCAAGAGTGAACTCTTCTCTCAAATGATGGTGTGTGTTACAAGTGGGAGAGTGAGCTCTATTTATAGTGCTCGGAGGTCGGTTCACCAGGTGGCGTTGGTTGTAAGCCGGTAAGGCGGTTATGCTTAGCTTCCACGATAATGGGGAACTCCAAACACTGGCAGGTGGGGCCGGCCGGCCTCCCCTAGGCCGACTGGCCTGGGGATTGCGCTATCTGGCGCCGACCTTCTCTGGGTGGCTTGGATTGTTTCCTGGAGTCGGTGGTAAGTTGCCGCGGCATTTTCCACGTGCTTCTTAGGCCGGCCGGCCTCACCTAGGCTGGTCGGCCTGGCTCTGGCACATCTTGTCCCTCCATTATCGTGTCACATTGGTCTAGGGTCTTGTGATGTTCCTCAAGTCGGTTGGGTCTTGGTCAAGTAGTTTGTCACTGAGTTGTGGACCCAAATAGATTTGGTTTGTGCCTTTCAATCTTGTTTAATTGCAATTGTGTTGAACACTTGATCTTGGCTTGATATCTTGCTCAGGGCCATCTCCGAGGAGTCACACTGCGAGAATGGTGCAGGGGTAGGCCGGCCGGCCTGTCCTAGGCCGGCCGGCCTTGGATTTCTCCCATTTCTGCTCAAATTCATATATTATGTTCCTGAAATCAGAAGTGCACCAAAACTCGTGGAACACACTAATGTTAGTAAAATTCGATGCATTATAGTCCTGAGAACCTGAAATCCGAAGGAATGTTGGCGGTAGAAATCACTGAAAATGACCGCCAACACACCCCCACACCTAGACTTTGCTCGTCCCGAGCAAAAAGAGTCGAAACAGATCTTGAGGATCAAGCAAAGTCTAGGGTTCATGAGATAGAGTATGCATAAGCGTTATTTCTAAACTTTCCCTTCATACCTTGGATTCTGGGTGGCTAATGATGTCGTCTTTACCCATTGATTTCCGGAACGAGTCGATGAGAGTTGTTGCTAGTTCCTGCTTTGCAGTACTTGGAAGGTTTTTCTGGATTTTATAAAACCAAGGCGGACTCTCTTGCTCAGACCACTCATTCACTCATCTTACTCAAACCTCACTTTGTTTTCTCTATTCCTCACTAGGAGTATGTGGAGCTTGGGTAAAGTTAACACATGTCTTACACATTCATTTTGAAGGTGCAATCGTGATGTCTCATGGTAGTGAGAAGGTCTATCACTCGGGTCATGTGCAAGTGTAGTGGAAATGTAAGTCCTCAGTGGTAATCAAGCATCTTTCATTTCTCCTTTTTTTTTGAGACGAACTGGCATGTATGCCGTTCATATGTTTCTTTTTCTTCTTTTCTTTCAGGGAGATGGAGAGCTTTATGCCATCACATAGAGGACCTTGGAGTGATGATCATGTACGTGAATGACCCATAGTGATGAACAATCAAACTAGTCAGAGCATGGCGTTTGCACGTGCTCAGAATGAGAGGACAGCTATAAGTTTGAGTGTATATGAAATGTTGTAAAGGCTCTGGAATAGGTATAAGGTAGGCTGAGCACTAGAGTCGCCATGTTTTTGTGTTTTTAGAAATAATAACTTCCAAGACTTTGTATTAGGAACTCGCACAACCTCATGTCATCATATCACAAGGATCAATAAGCAAGACGGTGAGCGATCCTAAACATGCGTTCCAAGGTAGACAGGTACTTGTATATGAAATAAAACTTAGCACAACACCTTTTTCATGAAACGATTTCACTCTTCCTATGTAATTCATTCACAATTTTATTTGAATTTAAACATGATGAATTTGAACGAGAACAGGAAGGAACGTGTATTTTAGGGGTCGAACCAGCACCACACGAAGAACCTCGGGAGAAAGCTGACAAATGGGGTCGGCCGGCCTAGGATAGGCCGGCCGGCCTACACCTGTGGCCAAACTCCGAGGCCCTTTTGCAGATGTACAAGCTCGATGTAGTCTGTTCTTGGTGAGTTGTTATGGCGATTTTGATGAAAACATAGGCTGGCCAGCCTGGTTTAGGCCGCCCGGCATGACTTTTCGTCGGATTTCATTCGAATTCCTCTGGAACGTCATTTCTGTTCTCCTGATTTGAAATTTCTGCGCACTCGGTGGAAGATCAGTATAGGGGTGTGGTTGGCACACACATGTGCACCAACCACAAGAGCACAAGGTTGTACAACTCTTTTTATTTTATTCAAAGCAAAATAGGGTGCTGCATACATTGGAATGAAACAAAGGAAATGAACTAAAGGAAATTAAAAGGGCAGCACCAAGACCTAAACCTAAAGACTCTCCCTAGACCTACACCTACTTCGGGTCTGGGGATCGATAGAGATCCTCATTCCCGGTCGCCTTCGCAAGGTGTTTGATCATGGAACAAACTACCTTACGAAGGGTGTCTACCCGATCACCCAACTCCATCCGGTCGATCTCTGTATCGGCTACGCGCTCATCCATATTGTTGAGGCGTAGCCGAAGTGACGCGAGCTGTGCGCGAAGAGCGGCGATGTCGGTAGGCTCCTCCTCCTCCTCGTCATCCTCATCCTCATCCTCTGTGTCCGTGTACGCTTGGATTTTAGGAGGACCATGGATCGGTGGTGGCTTGATATGATGCCTCACCGTATCCAGTGGGGAGACGACGCCGCTGCGATCCAGTGGCGGAGTGAGCACCTTCTCGTGCCCGATCTTGGCCCCGGTCACGTTGTAGCGTGGAGGGATAGGACTGGCAGGGGAGTACTGCGGGGAGTACATTGGCGAGTCGATTTGCACTACGGAGAGTGCAGCGACCTGCGCGACACGTCCCGCCGAGGACGTTCCCGCGTGCTTGGTAACGATCTTGCGAGGGGAAAGGACCCCCATTGTTGGTCGTACCGGGCTGAGTGCGTGGGAGCGCACGATGGCTCCTGTTCCTGACGCCTGGGTGGTGCTCTCCGCCGAACTAGGGGAGCCCCGGCTTCTTGGTGAGGCCGGCCGGCCTCCCCTAAGCCGGCCGGCCTGGGACTGGCGCCCCTGGCCGGCAGACGGTGACGGAGAGAGGGTGGCGATCTCCTGGGATCCGAGGATCCTAATGCTGCTGGAAGTTGCACATGAATGGCCTGACTTGGATGGCGATTTCGACTTGGAGGGCTCCATGGCCGTGGATTTGGGAGTTTTGGGCAAGGAGTGCGTGTCCATGGGTGAGATCTCGGTGGTGGAGTGGAGGCACGAGGAGAGTTCTGGTGGAAAGGGTTTGAATGAAGGAGAGGTGGAATGCCTCTCGGCTTAAATCAACTCAGATCGATCCGAACGCCCCGGAGATGAACGTTTGCAGAATTTTGAACGTTGCACGAAAGGATGAGGGCGAACGGGCTCGGAGCCAGGCCGGCCAGCCTACTATAGGCCGACCGGCCCCGCCTTGTCGGGTGTGGCTCCGGGCTTCTGGAGTCTTCTTCCTCGGACTTTCAATTTTCGGGCAATTTTGTGCTTTGGTCCAGAAAGGGAAAGAAAGCAGGGGGGAGAGAAAGAGAGACACTAAACCTAGGATACGACCCGTTTAAGGTACGGTGACGACCGTAGATGCGTGCTCTAACTCGGATAAATCGTAGACAACTACTTTCTTCGAGTTCCGGTATTTCGGGCTCAAGGAATATTTTCAATCTTTGGCCATTGGCCTTGAAAATGTTCCCGTCATTGTCCTGGAGGGTTATAGCGCTGTGGTCAGCGGCGTTAAGCACTAAGAATGGGCCATCCCACTTGCTTCTAAGCTTACCATGACCAAACAAACGAACACGGGAGTTAAAGAGTAGTACTTTGTCTCCTGCCTTGAAATGCTTGATCTTGATTCGTTTATCATGCCATCTTTTCGTCCGCTCCTTGTAGATCTTGGAGCTGTGGTAGGCCTTCTCCCTCCATTCATCCAGTTCTGCTAGTTCGATTTGTTGTTTTATCCCGGCTGACTGGAGGTCCATGTTCCACCTCTTGATTGCCCAATGGGACTTATACTCGAGCTCAACTGGAAGGTGGCAAGTATTGCCATAAACCAGTTGATACGGTGTCATCCCTATCGGAGTTTTGTAAGCTGTCCGATAGGCCCATAGTGCCTCGGGTAGTTTGCTTCGCCATCCTTTCCCAATGGCATTGACCGTCTTCTGTAAGATATTCTTGATTTGCTTGTTGGACGTCTCTGCCTGACCACTTGTTTGGGGATGATATGGTGTAGCAACCCGATGGTCCACCCCTAACTCGCTAAGGCACTTCCTAAAGGTTTTGTCGATGAAGTGTGAGCCTCCATCGCTGATCATGACTCTAGGAACTCCGAAGCAAGGAAATATGATTTCCTGGAACATTTTCTTCGAGCTCTTTGAGTCGGCCGCAACACAAGGAAGTGCTTCAACCCATTTGGACACGTAGTCCACTGCCACAAGATTGTACTCGCACTGCTCTGACATTGGGAAGGGACCCATGAAGTCAACTCCCCATACGTCGAATATTTCCACTTGAAGATTGCTCTTTAGTGGCATGGCATCTCGGGAATTGATATTCCCATGCTTCTGACATCTTGGGCAATGCCGCACAAATTCTTTTGCGTCTCCATACATGTTTGGCCAAAAAAATCCACTCTGCCATACTTTTGCATGGGTACGGAAGGCTCCATAGTGTCCTCCATATGGCGAGGAGTGACAACGCTCAAGAATTTTGCGGGTCTCACACATTGGGATACAGTGTCGGATTAGACCATCAACACAAACTTTGAATTGATATAGGTCGTCCCATAGGTGAAACCGACTGAGGTGTATCAATTTCTTCTTATCTTCTCCTGCAGGTATGTATCCAGTCACCATGAAATTCACCAGTTTGCATACCATGGACTGGTTGTGGTAACCTTTAGGAGAGTATTATCTCTTAGATAATCGTTGATCGGAAGGTCCGATCCTTGTATTTGCATTCTGGAGAGATGATCTACCACACAGTTCTCTGCTCCTTTCTTATCTCTTATCTCCAATTCGAACTCTTGGAGGAGCAGAATCCAACAGATGAGTCGTGGCTTTGCATCCTTCTTGGTCAGGAGGTACTTTGGTGCTGCATGATCCGTGTATACAATCACTTTAGCACCGACCAAATAGGATCTGAACTTGTCCATGGCGAATACAACCGCCAAAAGTTCCTTCTCCGTTGTGGCGTAGTTCAATTGAGGTCCGGTCAGTGTCTTACTGGCATATGATATGGCATAATGCTGTTTATCTCTGCACTGACCCAGCACTGCCCCCATTGCGTAGTCGCTTGCATCGCACATAATTTCGAATGGAAGTTTCCAATCGGGTGGCTGGATGATGGGCGCTGAAATGAGTGCCTTCTTGAGGGTGTAGAAGGCTACGAGGCATTCCTCGTCAAAGTTGAACGGGGCATCTTTTTCCGATAAGTTTGTCAAGGGCCTAGCTATACGGGAGAAATCTTTGATGAACCTCCTGTAGAAGCCGGCATGACCCAAGAAACTCCTGACTCCCTTGACATTTGTCGGGGGTGGCAACTGCTCGATGACATCGATTTTCGCCCGATCCACTTCTATCCCTCTTTCAGACACTCTGTGTCCGAGGACTATCCCTTCTCTGACCTTGAAGTGACACTTTTCCTAGTTAAGGACTAAATGTGTCTCTTGGCATCTCTTGAGGACTTTGTCCAAGTTCTCAAGGCATTGATTGAAATCTGTGCTGTAGACTGAGAAATCATCCATGAATACTTCCATGATGTTCTCAATCAGGTCCGAGAAGATTGCCATCATGCACCTTTGAAAGGAACCTGGTGCATTGCAAAGACCAAATGACATTCGCCTATAGGCAAATGTTCCATAGGGGCAGGTGAAGGTAGTCTTACTTTGGTCATCAGGATGGATTGGAATTTGATGATAACCAGAGTATCCATCGAGGTAGCAAAAGTATGAGTGCTTTGCCAACCGTTCAAGCATCTCATCGATGAAGGGCAGAGGAAAGTGATCTTTCCGGGTGGCTTTGTTGAGCATCCGGTAATCGATACACATTCTCCATCCAGTGACTGTCCGCTGAGGTATGAGCTCATTTCTCTCATTCCGGACAACTGTCATGCCTCCCTTCTTTGGGACAACTTGAACTGGGCTGACCCACTCACTGTCTTGCATGGGGTATATGATACCCGCGTGTAGTAGCTTTAATTCCTCTTTCTTGACTACCTCCCTCATCGCATTGTTAAGCCGTCGTTGATGTTCTCGTGACGGCTTATGTTCCGGTTCCATAGGGATGCGATGGGTGCATAAATTGGGGCTGATCCCCTTCATGTCTTGGAGAGAGTACCCGATGACGGATCGATACTTCTCCAGACTACAACGAGCCGCTGAGTCTCACTCTCTATCAGTTTGTCACTGATGACGACTGGCGTGGCTCTGTTGTTGTGGAGGAAGGCGTACTTCAAACCAGGAGGCAGCGGCTTCAGCTCTGGAAGGGGAGGTTGCGGTGTCTCCTCCTCACTGAGCTTACTCTTGCCGGCAGGATCTGATTCCTGGGTGAAGTGTGAGACATCTTCTTCGGGAATGGGCTGAGTTTGCTCTTCCTGACTGATGTTCACTGCTTCCTCCAATGGGTCTTGCACCGGTCTAGCCTCTGCAATGGTGTTGTATGAACAGACTAGACTGACCGGGATCTTTTCTTTGCCAACATTAATCTAGAGCGTTGCTCGATCTCCAATTGGGTTGACAAGTGGTTCTATTGGCCATCCAATCAAGACAAACTCTTCACCTTCTGTGATATCGAAGACGTGGAAATCCAAGTAGACCTTGTTGGTGCTCATTTTCATGGGCACCACTCGCAGAATCCCTTGACTTCCCACTATCTGGCCGTCGGTCCACTTCAGGTGCTTACGAGAGAGGGTCAGGGGTGCTTCGGATGCGATGTGATCTGCCAAGGTTTTGGACATCACATTCACCCCGACTCTCGGATCGTAAAAGGTGTCTTATGGTATGGCGTCCCCAATAGAACAGAGGAGTATTCTTGGTCGGCGATAGATCTGTATGATACTACTACTGGCCTCTGCTTCCTCTGTCCATTCCTTACTGATAATCGCAGAAAGACCCTCTATCTGCGATGATGCTTCTGGAATGAACGCCTCAGATCTTGAGCATACACACTTATGCTCCTTCGGCATGCTTGATACCTTGCCGAGCTCTATGTATTCCTCTTCTGTGAAGAGGTCGGGTATGAACATTGGTATATCTTCATGGAGAGGCTTTTGATCTGAGGACTTTGGTGGTTTAGTGATTTCCTCTATATGTGGTGGAGCTGGAGAGGATGCAGCTGTTATGAACTGAAGTTGCTGCATCTTGTAGGGCTGCTCTACTATCTCTGGTGGATCGTCATATATGCTAGTGTATTCAGTACTGTTTAGGACCTTCTTTAAGAGAGTCCTGACTTCGGCCACTGTTTTGTACATGACTGATCCCTCGGAGGACACATTTAGGAAATGCGCACTCTCAGGCTTGAGACCGTAGATGAAGTGTTGCATCAGGATTTCCTCTGGGATTTGATGTGGTGGCCTGGAGTCTATCAAATGCATGAATCTAGCCCACGCTACTCCAAGTGATTCATCTCCTTGCTCAAATGTCATCAATTGATTTCTATGAGCAATCACTTTGGATATAGGATAGTAGAACAAGCAGAACTCATCCTTTAGTTGGATCCAATCTCCTCCAACTCCTCTTGCAGTCCGGTTGTACCAAAGTCTTGCTCCTCCCGTCAGAGAGAATAGGAATAGCTTCCACCGTAGGGTGTGTTGAGTCATACCGGGTATAAGTAGAAGAGAACAATTCTCTTCGAAGACCTGCAAGTAAGCATAGGAGCATTCGTCCATTCTACCAGAGAAAGACTGAGCACGAACCATGGATACGAGACTGGGACGGATCTCATAACCATCAGATAGGATGGGATGGTGGTGGTTCCAAACACTCGCTAGATGGAACTACTGGATAAATAGGAGAAAACTCCAAGGGATGAGATGGAAAGTCGTACGGCTGACTAACTCTAAATCTAGTGTTGCTACCGTTCCCTGGTGTAACACCCTAATTTAATTTTCCTAATTAATGATAAATTTAATTGGCTTTATTTAATTTTCTAAGGTTTATTGTGTTAGACTTGCATTTAATCTAAAATTTTGTTCCTTAAGTAATTAAAATTTTATCATAGGTTTAAGTTTTGGTGTTGCATTCATGCTGGTGCATAGTTTTAACTATTTGAGTGTGGTTTGAATTCAAATCTGTATTTGAATTCAAACTTTGTTTGAATTAGAAATAGAAGAAAAAAAGAAGAAATAGAAATAGGAAAGAAGAAACCCAAACCCAACCCAAAGCCCGTTGGCCGGCCCACCCTCTCCCCTCCTGGCCCAGCTCCCTTCCCTCCCCGAGCCCACTCGCGAGCAGCCCGACCTCCCCCCCTTCGGCCCGCTCCCACGCCGAAACCCGCGCTAGGCCCAGCTCCCTCTCTCCCCCATCCGCGGCCCGGGCGGCTCCCCGCTCCACCCCGGCCTGCTTCGCGCCCGCAGCCCGCGTCGCCCTCTCTCTCACTGCGCCCCGGGCCCGCCTGCCAGCTTCGTCCCCTCCGCGTCGAGCTCGCGCAGACGGCCAGCCGCAACGTCTGCCCGAGATTTCCGCGACCTTCCCCGCAGACCCGCACACCGAGGATCCATGGGCTGTTGCCCTTTTAAACCGCCCTGTGGCTCCCCTGCATCCCATCCACCCCACAACCCTAGCCGCAACCCTAGCCGCCGCCTCCCCTCGCTCCGCAGCGCAGAGCACCTGCGCCGCTGTGACCTCGCCTCCCCGCAGCACCGGAGCCCCGGCCACGCTACGCACTGGCTCTGCCTCGGGCCCAGGAACGATCCCGCGGCCACCATCTCCAACCTTGGTCCACGGACGTGCCGGAATTTCACCGGAACTCCATCACAGGTAACACGGCCCGCCACCGGGATTGCTCACCGCTGTTGAGTACTGGACCACCCTGAACCCCTTGGCCTCACCGCAGGGACCTCGCGCGTCGATCCGCAGGACCAGGAAGCCCGAAGCTGCACGCCTGCGACCCGTCCACGAACACCGTGCCATCCTCACCGCCGGAGCTCGCCGCCAACCCCGCTGCGTCACGTCCCGACCCAATCCACGCCCGGTGAGCACCGCCTGGATCCCCTTTCTCTTGCGCGCCGGTTGTCTTAGATCGTAGGCCGCTCCAGTGCTTAGAACGCCACTCGCCGGCGATGTTCCGCCATGCCCACCCGCCGCCATTGATGCGCGCGCCACTCCGGGCCTTCCCGTGCCTCGCTAGAGCCACCAGTGTATTACACGTGCTGCGGGCATGAACCACGGCCCTTCCACGACTCAAACCGAGCCCGGAGTGCCGGATTTGGCCAACTCCGGCGAGCCCGAGTCGCGCGCCGCCGCGGAGATAGAACTCCGGCGTGTTCCACCGCCGCCCCGCACGCCCGTTTGATCCCGGTCGTCGGATCTTCAGCCAGGCTCTTTTGCATAAGAGTCCCTGGGTTTTCTCGGAATAAACCGCAATCCAGCTGTATTAAAAAATAATTCCTTTTCAGCCCAGAACTTTGCACAGACCCCCCTGACCTTTTTAGATATATAACCCACCATCCAGTTAGGATCTTTTTGCTTGTTGGCCCCTGAATCTAAGGTTTATTTACGTTTTAATCCCCGGTTTTGCCCAGAAACCCCCTGGAACTTCAGTTTTCTTACGAATAGATCCCTGGAACTTGTTTTTGGCCTAGATTTTGCATTTTAACTCCGTTTTAGGCGTTCTTTATGTCCACGCGATCGTTGTAACGTGTAGAATAGTTTTAGACTAGTTTAGTATGTTGTTTTTATGTATTGATGTACTGTTTCTTAGTGTTAGCATTTGTTTGCATGTATGTTTATGTTGTGTGCCTTGCTTTTGGCCATGTTTTCGTCAGTAGACGCTGATCCATCTGAGGAGCCCCAGTACCAGTACCCGGAGCAGCCGTCTTCTGACCAGTTTGAGCAGCAACAGGAGCAATATGAGGAAGGCAAGTATAACATGAACAACCTATCACTTTTAAATACACTTTCATACTGCATTTTAATACTGTATGCCTATAAGGATTTCCTAGCAACTTTATATCCTTTATATATATCCTTTGGGTTGCATTTTGGTTAGTTGTGCTAGGTGCCGTGCTATAACACATAATGGTCCTTTTTAATTAATTTGATTAATGGTATATGCAACTTAATTCTGAGAGTGGCCCTCTGTGTGGCTTGAGTGGCTCACATCTCGTTAAAATTGGTTTTTTTTAGAAACATGGTTTAGGGGGCCAGCACGGTGCTTACTGCCTGGTTGGCCACTCTCCATAAGGACCGGTTCATAGAGCGACAACCTGGGACAACAGCGCTACCACAAGACTGAATGGGACGGTCTTGGCGTAATAATTAGGTCTTTTAGGTTTGGAGTAACTTACCGACGGGGCAAGGGTGGTAAGCTTCTATGTCCCTCGTACTGAGTGGCCTCGTCGATGACGCCCACTAGACCTGCTCCATAGTCGCCGATCCAACCCTCGCGGTTACTCCTTACCAATGAGATTCTTTGTAAAGGCCTCGTAGTGAGTTTGCTAGTCATCTCACCTAAGGAAGTGTAATGAACAACTAGCGTAGCTCACGACTTGTGGGTAAAGATGTGCAACCTCTGCAGAGTGTAAAACTGGTATACTAGCCGTGCTCATGGTTATGAGCGGCCCAGATCCTCCTTTTGATTAGTGGGGTTATCTCCTTCCGACGAGGGGGGTGCCTCTCGGGGTTACCTTGGTGGTTTCGGTTTGGTTCTCAGTAGTAACATGATTAATCTTGATTAATTACTATGTAACTGGGTTTATGGTAATTCATCAACTTATAGTAATTAGCTTTAATAAAATTTTGCCAGGACTTAAAAGCTAATGCAGTCAGTCAGCCAACCTAGAGCCTCATAGTTTGTATTATACTTGTTGAGTACAAGTTGTGTACTCACCCTTGCCTCTTCTCTACTTTTTCCTCTTGGATACGCTACTACTGCTCAGTTCCTGCCGACGCGAGGGAGTTCGCTCAGCGCTACTAGGACTACGAGGACTTCTTGGCGTTCGTCTCCCAGTCGACGTCCCTGTGGCGCCCAGCTTCCGAGAGGCTTCGTATTTGTACTTCGCTTCCGTTGTATCAGACATTTTGTCATTAATATAATAAATAAAATTCGTATTCGCTTTATTATATCTTTTTACGTGATATGTGCTGTGATATACTGTTCATTCTGTTGTATATACGTGTGACTTGATCCTGGCACGTATATGATTGCTCGGTTTATGTCCTTTTATAAACCGGGTGTTACAGAGTGGTATCAGAGCCGTATCGACTGTAGGACGAAAGCCTAGATAGAACTGGTCGAGTTTTAAGTCTTCGTCTCTCTCAGCCTTGTCTGCTGAAACTATTTTGCTATTATACCCCTTGAATTCTATGACTTTTACTCATCTTGCCTTGATTTCTCTCTCTAAAGAATAGTTTTCGTAGACTTTGGCCTGAATCAGTCATCTGACCACCATGAGTATCAGCTATGTGACCCTTTATAACAATACGATAGCACGTTCTGCGACGCGTTGTGTTAGTCGAGTCGTGTGTTAAACTCGGCTAAGTTGTGAAATATTGTATGCTTGTGATTATGCAAATGTTTGATTTGGATTTTTGGTTGATTGCATAGTTTAGCTGTTGAACTTGTTCAAATGAAAATCAGTTTTAAGTTAAAGTTAATTAATTAATAAAACAAGTTAGATCGTTGGGGGTAAAACCATCCACTCTATCCTCTCTACCTTATCATGTCTTAGGCTTCTCCTGTCTTGCTTGTTGAGAAGAAGGATAGTGCGAAGAGGATGTGATATCCAGGGATTCACCAACAAGGACATCACCGACGAGGACGTCGGTTTCTGTAAGGGGGTAGGGATGTGACACCCCGGCCTACAGTTTGTACAAGAGAAGTTGAGAATCTCTCAGACAAAACAGAAGAGTTATGCTCTAGTTCCTTGTTCCCGGATTTATGTAACACTTATCTGGAGTTATCAGCAGTAATGCCTGTGCAGTGTTGTCTAAATAGGATAGAACCTTAAATAATGGGGTTTTTCTCCCTTCCTTGACCTTACCAATCTGTATTTCCTTTTATCCCAGCTCAGATGTCGGCAGAACAAAAAGACCTTGGAGACAGTGCAATGGGTGATCGTGAGAAAACTTGTCCGTGTTGCCAATTCTATGGCGTTCCTTGTCGTCAAGTTCGTGCGACTGAAGATGAAGCCACAACTAGGAGGAACCAGAGGTTGTTCTCTAGTACAAAGAGAAAGAGGTCTCATCAAGAGCAGCTAGCAGAGGATTCCCTTTTCCTTGACTGTCCATCGGTCGATGAGCTACAGACCATCTAGAAGAGAAAGAATCCTGAGTGCTCTAGCAATACGCAGGTCGAGAATCAAGCTCTCCATGATTATGTTGATAGGTTGACTATCACTATGAAGGTGATTCAGCCACGCAGTCACAAGGAGCCCAAAAGGCAAGCAGCAGAAGTAATGCAAGATGTGATGTTAAGTTCACAGGGAGGTCAACCAAGTAGCGTCATTCAACTCCACCGCAAGTGCTACAAATGCGGACAAAAAGGTCATTATGCCAAAAGTTGTCCTCAGAATCAGCTGTCACCAGTAGCACCAGTCCAGGACCTTTCAACAATCCCGCGTACCAGTGGTGACAAGACCCACCTTATTTCCGGGGACTGCTCCAAGCAAGATGACCAGAATGATCAGGCTCAGCAGCAGTTGATACCAGAGTGCAGTGATCGTACGAAGCATGAGCAGTCCAAGAAGGGATCCAAAGAGTATCGCCAGGGTAGAGTTCACCATGTGTTAGCAGAAACCATTCGGGATAATAGTCCAGTCATTCTTGGTATGCTTCTGGTCAACTCTTTCCCAGCCTCAGTGTTGATAGACCCTCGTGCTACACATTCATTCATCAGCACGCAGTTTGCTGCTAAGCATGAGATATTGAAGCTTCCCATGAGGAAGAGAATGGTCGTCAAATCATCAGAAAAAGAACAGATCTCTAGTTACATTTGTCCTCGAGTCAGCATGAGGATAGGCGAGGCAACCTTCCCTGAGGACCTTATTGTGATGGAGTCAACAGGAATCAACATCATTCTTTGTCAAAATTGGTCAGATCGAAACAAACTTGTGATGCAGCCTACCAAAAGAATGGTAAAGGTCCAGACCTCGTCAGGAGAGCAAATTTAGCACGAGGTTCAACATACTTCCAACTCAAGACATGCGGGTATGAAAATCCGACTCAGGAGTGAGTAGAACTTAATCCCATCCTTGCTTCTCTTTGCTAGCTAGCCTAGAATCTCGGGACGAGATTCCTGTAAGGGGGTAGGATTTGTAACACCCTAATTTAATTTTCCTAATTAATGATAAATTTAATTGGCTTTATTTAATTTTCTAAGGTTTATTGTGTTAGACTTGCATTTAATCTAAAATTTTGTTCCTTAAGTAATTAAAATTTTATCATAGGTTTAAGTTTTGGTGTTGCATTCATGCTGGTGCATAGTTTTAACTATTTGAGTGTGGTTTGAATTCAAATCTGTATTTGAATTCAAACTTTGTTTGAATTAGAAATAGAAAAAAAAGAAGAAATAGAAATAGGAAAGAAGAAAGCCAAACCCAACCCAAAGCCCGTTGGCCGGCCCACCCTCTCCCCTCCTGGCCCAGCTCCCTTCCCTCCCCGAGCCCACTCGCGAGCAGCTCGACCTCCCCCCTTTGGCCCGCTCCCACACCGAAACCCGCGCTAGGCCCAGCTCCCTCTCTCCCCCTTCCGCGGCCCGGGCGGCTCCCCGCTCCACCCCGGCCTGCTTCGCGCCCGCAGCCCGCGTCGCCCTCTCTCTCACTACTCCCCGGGCCCGCCTGCCATCTTCGTCCCCTCCGCGTCACGCTCGAGCAGACGGCCAGCCGCAATGTCCGCCCGAGATTTCCGCGACCTTCCCCGCAGACCCGCACGCCGAGGATCCATGGGCTGTTGCCCTTTTAAACCGCCCTGTGGCTCCCCTGCATCCCATCCACCCCACAACCCTAGCTGCCGCCTCCCCTCGCTCCGCAGCGCAGAGCACCTGTGCCGCCATGACCTCGCCTCCCCGCAGCACCGGAGCCCCGGTCAAGCTACTCACCGGCTCCGCCTCGGGCCCAGGAATGATCCCGCGGCCACCATCTCCAACCTCGGTCCACGGACGTGCCGGAATTTCACCGGAACTCCATCACAGGTAACACAGCCCATCGCCGGGATTGCTCACCGCCGTTGAGTACTGGACCACCCTGAACCCCTTGGCCTCACCGCAGGGACCTCGCGCGTCGATCCGCAGGACCAGGAAGCCCGAAGCTGCACGCCTGCGACCCGTCCACGAACACCGCGCCATCCTCACCGCCGGAGCTCGCCGCCAACCCCGCTGCGTCACGCCCCCGACCCAATCCACGCCCAGTGAGCACTGCCTGGATCCCCTTTCTCTTGCGCGCCAATTGTCTTAGATCGTAGGCCGCTCCAGTGCTTAGAACGCCACTCGCCGGCGATGTTCCGCCATGCCCACCCGCCGCCGTTGATGCGCGCGCCACTCCGGGCCTTCCCGTGCCTCGCTAGAGCCACCAGTGTATTACGCGTGCCACGGGCATGCCCCACGGCCCTTCCCTGTAACACCCTAACTTTAAATTTCAGTATTTATTAATAAATTAAATTGGCTTTATTTAAATTTTCTAAGGTTTATTGTGTTTAGTTGGCATTTAATTTAATTTTGTTTCATAAGTGATTAAAGTTTATCATAGGTTTAAATTTTTGTTGCATTCATGCTGGTGCATAATTTTATTTGAGTGTGGTTTGAATTCAAATTCAAATTTGAATTCAAACTTGTTTGAATTAGAAATTAGAAAGGAAAAGAAATAGAAGAAGAAAAAGGAAAGGAAGCCCAAAACCCAGGAAAACCCCAGCCCAACCCGCTCCCACGCCAAAACCCGCGCTCGGCCCAGTCCGGCCCGAGCCCAAGCCGACCCAGCCTCTCCCGCGTCGCGCACTTCGGCCCAGCTCGCGCGCGCTCCGCCCGGCCTGCTCCGCTTCAGCCCAGCCCGCGACCGCGCAGCAGCCCAGCGTCGCCCGCATCGCGCGCGCCTCGCCCGCCCGACCTGCCGGTCCCACTTGCCAGCGCCGCGCTCGCCCCTGTCCCGCTGGCGCCGTGGCCCCACCAGTCAGCTCCGCCTTCCCCGTTTTCCCCGCGCCGCAATCCCCGCCGGGATCACGACGGGCGCGCACCCCCAAGATCCCCGCCGGCCCCCCCCCTTTAATTGGCCCGCATCCCTGCGCCCCTCCTCCCCTCACGCCGCCTCCCCAACCCTAGCAGCCGCCCGGAGTCGCGCCGCCGCACCCCCGGAGTCAGAGCAGGAGCTCCGCCGCCGCGTTCCCGGCGCTCCCCGACGCCCCAACCCCGGCAAGCCGCCGGGAGAGCTCTACTCGGAGGCCACGAACTCCCCCGAGCCCGCTGCCTCTACCCCAAGCCCTGCGTCGACCCCGTCGCCACGCCCCGTCGAGCTCCGCCGCCAGGCCCACGCCGCCGGCACCCTGCGCCACCCCATCCCCCGAATTCGAGCCCCCGGTGAGCCAAATCCCGTTTCTCTCTCTCTTTTGTGCTAAGTCTTGGTAGCCTTGGCCCCCTGAAGACCCCAAATTGCCTCACACCGGCGAGCCTCGCCGCCGGAGCCGCCATTGCCTACGAGCTCCACGCTCTGGACCACCCCGAACCCGACTTAACCCCCCAGTGGGTTACGCACGCCGCCCTTGTTCCTTTGCACCAGCCCACGGCCCAAACCGAGCCCCAGGGCGCCGCCTAGACCTTCTCCGGCGAGTTCCCCTGCGCGCCGCCGCGGGATTCCTCGCCGGCGTTGACCCGCCGCCGCCCCCACGCGCCCAAATCCTCCCAGCCGCCCGATCTCGAATGGACGGCCTAGATTAGATCTAGGACTGAGCCACCCTGAGCCGTTAGATCCAGATCCAGCGGTCTGGATCCACGCGTACCGGTTCGGCCGGTACTTTTGCTAAAGAGACCCCCGGTTTCTTTTAAATCAACCCGCAATCCACAGCCATTCAAAATTAATTACAGTTTGGTCCAAATTTTAGCACGCAGCCCCCTGAGCTTCCAGGATTTTGAACCCGCCGTCCACCCTTGGAAGTTTTACGTGTCGGACCCTGGATCTATAGTATAATTACGTTTTAGTCCTCGGTTTTAGCAGAAAAGCCCCTGGAACCCTGTTTTTATTACAAATAAGCCCCTAAACCTTGTTTTAGGCCTAGTTTACGCGTTTTAGCTCCGTTTTTAGCGTTCTTTATATCCACGCGATCGTTGTAACGCGTAGAATAGTTCTAGAATAGTTTTGTGCGCTGTTTTCATGTATTGTTGTACTGTTTCTTAGTTTTTGTTAATGTTTGCCTGTATGCTTATTTTGTGCTTTGTTTTGGCCATGTGTTCGTGAGTAGACGTTGATCCATCTGAGGAGCCTCAGTACCAGTACCCGGAGCAGCCGACTTCGGATCAGTTTGAGCAGCAGCCAGAGCAGTACGAGGAAGGCAAGTATAACATGAACAACCTATCACTTTTAAATACAATTTCATACTGCATTTTAATACTGTATGCCTTTAAGGATTTCCTAGCCAGTTTATATCCTTTATATATACCTTTGGGATGCATTTTGGTTAGTTGTGCTAGGTTGCTGCGCTATAACACACCCTGGTCCTTTTTAATTAATTTGATTAATGGTTTACTTGAACTTAATTCTGAGAGTGGCACTCTGTGTGGCTTGAGTGGCTCACTTCTCGTTAAAAGATGTTTTTTTTAGAAACATGGTGTAGGGGGCCAGCACGGTGCTTACTGCCTGGTTGGCCACTCTCCATAAGGACCGGTTCATAGAGCGACAACCTGGGACAACAGCGCTACCACAAGGCTAGAATGGGATAGACTTGGCGTAATAACTAGATCTTTTTGGTTTGGAGTAACTTACCTGCGGGGCAAGAGTAGTAAGCTTCAATGGTCCCTGCTCCTCCGGCTTGGTCTGTGCTTGGATTGCGCTCCTGTGCTTGTACCCCCGGAGGTGGGCCCCATCGTCGCCGACCTAACTCTCGCGGTTACGCCTTACCAACGAGATTCTTTTTAAAGGCCTCGTAGTGAGTCGCTGGCCATCTCACCTAAGGAAGTGTGATGAACAACTGGCGTAGCTCACGACTTGTGGGTAAAGATGTGCAACCTCTGCAGAGTGTAAAACTGGTATACTAGCCGTGCTCACGGTTATGAGCGGCCCAGATCCTCCTTTTGATTAGTGAAGTTATCTCTTTCCGACGAGGGAGGTGCTTCCCGGGGTTACCTTGGTGGCTTGGTTTTGGTATGGTTCTCAGTAGTAGTATAATTAATTCTGATTAATTACTATGTAACTGGGCCAATGGTAATTCATCAACTCGTAGTAAATAGCTTTAATAAAATTTTGCCAACACTTAAAAGCTAATGCAGATGAGTCAGCCAGCCTAGAGCCTCATAGTTTGTGTTATACTTGTTGAGTACAAGTTGTGTACTCACCCTTGCCTCTTCTCTACTTTTTCCTCTTGGTTACGCTACTGCTGCTCAGTTCCTGCCGACACGAGGGAGTTCGTCCAGCGCTACCAGGACTACGAGGACTTCTAGGTGTTCGTCTCCCAGTCGACGTCCCTGTGGCGCCCTGCTTCAGCTTCGGAGAGCTTTATCGTATTTTGTACTTCGCTTCCGCTGTATCAGACATTTTGTCATTATTGTAATAAATAATCTTCGTATTCGCTTTATTATATCTTTTTACGTGATATGTGCTATGATATACTGTTCATTCTGTTGTATATACGTGTGACTTGATCCTGGCACGTATATGATTGCTCGGTTTATGTTCTTTTATAAACCGGGTGTTACAGAGTGGTATCAGAGCCGTATCGACTGTAGGACGAAGCCTAGATAGAACTGGTCGAGTTTTAGGACTTCTTCTCACCAATCCTTGTCTGCTGAAACTATTTACTATTATACCCCTTGAATTCTATGCTTTTTACCCTTCTTGCCTTGATTTCTCTCTCTGAAGAATAGTTTTCGTAGATTTTGGCCTGAATCAGTCATCTGACCACCATGAGTTAGCTAGGTGACCCTTTTATAATAACACGATAGCACGTTCTGCGACGCGTTGTGTTAGTCGAGTCTTTTGCTAAACTCGGCTAAGTCGTGAAAATTGTCTGCTTGTTATTATGCTACATGTTTGATTTGGATTTTTGAATGATTGCATAGCT
Organism: Panicum virgatum; assembly: GCF_016808335.1. Classification (NCBI taxonomy): domain Eukaryota; kingdom Viridiplantae; phylum Streptophyta; class Magnoliopsida; order Poales; family Poaceae; genus Panicum; species Panicum virgatum. Next base: position 11,762,258 of record NC_053152.1, read on the forward strand.
TAGTAGTTTAAATTTGAGAAAATCACTTGGATGTTAAAGTTAACTAATTAATAAAATGAGTTAGATCGTTGGGGGTAAAACAGTCAACTCTATCCCGTCTACTTTATCATGGCTGAGTCTTTTTCCGCAACGAGTTATCATATCCATCTGAGTTTATTCCTGCAATATCCTTACTCGTGAAATCTTTTGTTCAAATCAGATGGTGAACACCAGGAGCACCGGTTCCGGTTCTGGCCAGCAGCAGGGTCAGAACAACCAGGGTACTGGGATCCCGATGCCTCCACCCCTGACTCCGGAGCAGTACTTCCAGCTCCAGATGCAGATGATGGCTACCCTGAACAACACTGTTCAGGCTCTTCAGCACGCTCACACTCAGCCTCCGCCTCCTCCACCGCCGCAGCCTCGTGACAGGCGTGCTGAGTTCCTGAGGGGTCACCCGCCGACGTTTTCTCACACGTCCGACCCTCTTCAGGCTGACGACTGGCTCCGTGCAGTGGAGCGTCAGCTGGACATCGCCCAGTGCGATGACCGTGAGCGCGTCTTGTACGCAGCAGGACAGCTGCGAGGGGCAGCTTTGGACTGGTGGGAGTCCCACACGGTCCATGACCGCGAGTCTCTCACTTGGCTCCAGTTCAGGGAGCGTTTCCGCAGCCACAACGTCCCCGCGGGCGTTATGAAGATGAAACAGAAGGAGTTCCTTGCACTGAAGCAGGTAATCTTAAATATAATCATTCAGCGTTTTCTTTTGAGATAATGCCCCTTGTTCTATCCTTATAAATCTTGAGTTAATCTTCCGATATCTATCTGTCTTTGTGAATTCAGGGGACTATGTCGGTCACGGAGTATCGTGATCGCTTTCTTCAGCTGGCACGCTACGCCCCTGCCGAGGTTGCGGATGACCGCAAGAAGCAGGAGCACTTCATGGAGGGTCTTGAGGACTACCTCCAGTACGCGCTGCTCAACCTCCGCTTCGACGACTTCAACCATCTGGTTGACAGTGCGCTCAACACTGAGCGTAAGCACCTGGAGATGGAGGACAAGAAGAGGAAGGTTGTCCCCGTTGCTTCCGGCAGCAACACTCGTCCTCGACTCCAGCAGCCCCAGCAGTACCAGCCTCAGTACCGGCCTCCTCAGCAGTACCAGCAGAGGCCACCGCAGCAGTACCCGCCTCGACAGCAGCAGGCAGGTCAGGGCCCGAGGTTACCAGCACCTCCGGCTCGTGCTCCACCAGCTCCACCGGCACCGCAGGCTCCACGTCCGGCAGCTCCTACCGGACAGCAGGCTCAGGGACCTCCTCGCACCTGCTTTCACTGCGGCCAGCCGGGGCACTACGCCAACGCTTGCCCCCGGAAGGCGCAGGCGGGACAGCAGGGGCGCCCAGCTCAGCCCAGGGCGCCAGCACAGGGCAGGGTGAACCACGTGACGGCCGAGTCAGCGGCCGAGGCTCCCAACGTGGTTATTGGTACGTTCATGGTTAATTCATATCCAGCTACAGTGCTTTTTGATACTGGTGCTACGCATTCCTTCATTACTCAGTCTTTTGTCGAGCATCATGGTATTCATACTAGCACATTAAAGAGGTGCCTGTTAGTATCTTCACCGGGAGGACAGTTGAGGTCTCACACTTACTGCCCGAGAGTCAGTGTTTCTTTGAGGGGAGTAGAGTTCTGTACTGATCTGATGGTGCTAGACACCAAGGGCATTGATGTCATTCTGGGAATGGAGACTCTGGCCAAATGGGGAGTTCGGATAGATTGTGCTCAGAGGACAGTCCTGTTATCAGCTTCCAGTGGCCAAGAGGTTGTTATCAGTGCAGTAGAGCCTTCTGGATTTCTTCATCAGATGGAGGCTAGACCCACGGACGGTATTCGCGTGGTGTCTGAATTCCCGGATGTCTTTCCGGATGATCTGCCAGGTATGCCGCCTGAACGCGCCATTGAGTTTTGTATTGATCTCTTGCCTGGCACAGCTCCTATTGCAAAGCGGCCCTACCGTATGGCACCTATAGAGCATGAAGAGGTCAAGAAAACTATTGATGAGTTGCTAGCCAAGGGCTATATCCGTCGCAGCTTCTCTCCTTGGGCTTTTCCGTTGTTGCTGGTAGATAAGAAGGATGGCTCGAAAAGGATGTGTGTCGATTATCGTGAGCTGAATGCAGTCACTATCAAGAACAAGCATCCACTGCCCCGTATTGAGGATCTCTTCGATTTGCTTCGAGGTGCTCGTATATTCTCGAAGATTGATCTTCGTTCGGGATATTTTCAGCTGAGGATCCGTCCTGGGGATATTCCGAAGACGGCATTCACCTGCAAGTACGGGCTATATGAGTATACAGTCATGTCCTTCGGCTTGACTAATGCCCCGGCTTTCTTCATGCATCTGATGAACATGGTCTTCATGGATTATCTGGATGTCTTCGTGGTGATTTTCATTGATGATATTCTGATCTTCTCCAAGACAGAAGAAGAGCATGAGGAGCATTTGAGGCTCGTGTTGCAGAGATTGAGAGAGCATCAGCTGTACGCCAAGTTCAGCAAGTGCGAGTTCTGGATTGACGAGGTGCCATTCCTCGGTCATGTTATCTCTCAGGGAGGCATTGCTGTTGATCCGAGCAAGGTGAAAGATGTGCTCGAGTGGGAGACACCGCAGACAGTGAAGGAAGTCAGGTCTTTCTTGGGCTTAGCTGGATATTATCGGAGGTTCATTGAGAATTTCTCCAAGATCGCGAAGCCTTTGACTTCCTTGCTAGAGAAGAATGTGGCTTTTGTATGGACTGATGAGCGTCAGATGGCCTTTGATGAGCTGAAGAAAAGGTTGACTACGGCGCCAGTCCTGACTCTGCCAGACCAGACGAAGAGGTTCACGGTATATTGTGATGCTTCGAAGGATGGTCTTGGGTGTGTTCTGATGCAGGAGGGCAGAGTGATAGCTTATGCTTCACGGCAGTTACGCCGGCATGAGCTGAATTATCCTACTCATGATCTTGAGTTAGCCGCAGTTGTGCATGCTCTGAAGATTTGGAGGCATTACTTGTATGGGCAGCGGTGTGATATCTACACTGATCACAAGAGCCTCAAGTACATTTTCACGCAGAATGAGCTGAACATGCGGCAGAGAAGATGGCTAGAGTTAGTCAAGGACTATGACCTGGAGATTCACTATCATCCGGGCAAGGCCAATGTTGTAGCAGATGCTCTGAGCAGAAGAAGTTATGTCAACATGGCCGTGGCTTTCCAGATGCCTCCAGAGTTATGCGAGGAGTTCGAGCAGTTGAGTCTGGGCTTCTTGCATCATACCTCCAGTGCAGCATTTGAGGCAGTACCGACTCTAGAGGCAGAGATCAGGCAGCATCAGAAAGATGATGAGAAGCTGCAGGAGATCCGTGAGTTGCTCAAGAAGGGCAAGGCTCCTCATTTCAGAGAGGATGATCAGGGTACCTTGTGGTACAAGAACCGGATCTGCGTGCCTGATGTGCATGATCTCCGGAAGTTGATTCTGAGTGAGGCCCATGATACAGCTTACTCTATTCATCCGGGCAGCACGAAGATGTACTATGATCTGAAGGAACGTTTCTGGTGGTATGGGATGAAGCGTTCAGTGGCAGAGTACGTGGCTATTTGTGACACCTGTCAGCGTGTCAAGGCTGAGCATCAGAGGCCAGCAGGTCTGTTACAGCCTTTGAAGATTCCAGAGTGGAAATGGGAAGAAATCACTATGGACTTCATTGTTGGTTTGCCTCGTACTCAGAAAGGGTACAACTCCATTTGGGTAGTAGTGGATCGTCTGACTAAGGTTGCTCACTTCATTCCAGTGAACACTACTTACTCCGGTGCTAGACTTGCAGAGTTGTACATCTCTCGGATTGTCTGCTTGCATGGCGTGCCGAAGAAGATTATATCTGACAGAGGGTCTCAGTTCACTTCTCGTTTCTGGGAGCAGCTCCATGATTCGTTGGATACGAAGCTGCGCTTCAGTACAGCTTATCACCCTCAGACAGATGGGCAGACAGAGAGAACCAACCAAGTGTTGGAGGATATGCTGAGAGCTTGTGCCATCCAGTACGGCACTAGTTGGGATAAGTGCCTGTCATTTGCTGAGTTCTCATATAACAACAGCTATCAGGCCAGTCTAAAGAAGTCTCCCTTCGAGGCATTGTATGGCAGAAAATGCAGGACTCCTCTCTATTGGGATCAGATTGGTGAAAAGCAGCTCTTCGGTCCTGAGATCATAGATGATGCAGAGCAGATGGTTCAGGCTGTGCGAGAAAATCTGAGGATTGCACAGAGCAGGCAGAAGAGCTATGCTGATGGCAAACGGAGAGACCTGACTTTCAGTATCGGTGATTATGTGTATCTGAAGGTGTCTCCGATGAGAGGAATCCGCAGATTTAATGTCAAAGGGAAGTTAGCACCTCGTTATGTGGGGCCATTCAAGGTGCTAGAGCGGAAAGGCGAAGTTGCTTATCGCCTGGAGTTACCTCTCAGTCTCTCAGGAGTTCATGATGTCTTCCATATATCACAGTTGAAGAGGTGTTTGCGAGTACCCGAGGAGCAGGCACCCCTGGATGGAGTAGATGTCCAGGAGGATCTGACTTATACTGAGCATCCGGTGAAGATTCTGGAGACATCAGAGAGGGTTACTCGGAACAGGCGCATCAAGATGTGCAGAGTTCAGTGGAGTCATCACAGTGAAGCTGAGGCTACATGGGAGCGAGAAGATGAGTTGAAGAAGACCTATCCAGATCTCTTTGCTAGCCAGCCCAGCTAAATCTCGGGACGAGATTTCTTTAAGGGGGTAGGGTATGTAACACCCTAACTTTAAATTTCAGTATTTATTAATAAATTAAATTGGCTTTATTTAAATTTTCTAAGGTTTATTGTGTTTAGTTGGCATTTAATTTAATTTTGTTTCATAAGTGATTAAAGTTTATCATAGGTTTAAATTTTTGTTGCATTCATGCTGGTGCATAATTTTATTTGAGTGTGGTTTGAATTCAAATTCAAATTTGAATTCAAACTTGTTTGAATTAGAAATTAGAAAGGAAAAGAAATAGAAGAAGAAAAAGGAAAGGAAGCCCAAAACCCAGGAAAACCCCAGCCCAACCCGCTCCCACGCCAAAACCCGTGCTCGGCCCAGTCCGGCCCGAGCCCAAGCCGACCCAGCCTCTCCCGCGTCGCGCACTTCGGCCCAGCTCGCGCGCGCTCCGCCCGGCCTGCTCCGCTTCAGCCCAGCCCGCGACCGCGCAGCAGCCCAGCGTCGCCCGCATCGCGCGCGCCTCGCCCGCCCGACCTGCCGGTCCCACTTGCCAGCGCCGCGCTCGCCCCTGTCCCGCTGGCGCCGTGGCCCCACCAGTCCGCTCCGCCTTCCCCGTTTTCCCCGCGCTGCAACGGCCGCGCCGCAATCCCCGCCGGGATCACGACGGGCGCGCACCCCCAAGATCCCCGCCGGCCCCCCCCCTTTAATTGGCCCGCATCCCTGCGCCCCTCCTCCCCTCACGCCGCCTCCCCAACCCTAGCAGCTGCCCGGAGTCGCGCCGCCGCACCCCCGGAGTCAGAGCAGGAGCTCCGCCGCCGCGTTCCCGGCGCTCCCCGACGCCCCAACCCCGGCAAGCCGCCGGGAGAGCTCTACTCGGAGGCCACGAACTCCCCCGAGCCCGCTGCCTCTACCCCAAGCCCTGCGTCGACCCCGTCGCCACGCCCCGTCGAGCTCCGCCGCCAAGCCCACGCCGCCGGCACCCTGCGCCACCCCATCCCCCGAATTCGAGCCCCCGGTGAGCCAAATCCCGTTTCTCTCTCTCTTTTGTGCTAAGTCTTGGTAGCCTTGGCCCCCTGAAGACCCCAAATTGCCTCACACCGGCGAGCCTCGCCGCCGGAGCCGCCATTGCCTACGAGCTCCACGCTCTGGACCACCCCGAACCCGACTTAACCCCCCAGTGGGTTACGCACGCCGCCCTTGTTCCTTTGCACCAGCCCACGGCCCAAACCGAGCCCCAGGGCGCCGCCTAGACCTTCTCCGGCGAGTTCCCCTGCGCGCCGCCGCGGGATTCCTCGCCGGCGTTGACCCGCCGCCGCCCCCACGCGCCCAAATCCTCCCAGCCGCCCGATCTCGAATGGACGGCCTAGATTAGATCTAGGACTGAGCCACCCTGAGCCGTTAGATCCAGATCCAGCGGTCTGGATCCACGCGTACCGGTTCGGCCGGTACTTTTGCTAAAGAGACCCCCGGTTTCTTTTAAATCAACCCGCAATCCACAGCCATTCAAAATTAATTACAGTTTGGTCCAAATTTTAGCACGCAGCCCCCTGAGCTTCCAGGATTTTGAACCCGCCGTCCACCCTTGGAAGTTTTACGTGTCGGACCCTGGATCTATAGTATAATTACGTTTTAGTCCTCGGTTTTAGCAGAAAAGCCCCTGGAACCCTGTTTTTATTACAAATAAGCCCCTAAACCTTGTTTTAGGCCTAGTTTACGCGTTTTAGCTCCGTTTTTAGCGTTCTTTATATCCACGCGATCGTTGTAACGCGTAGAATAGTTCTAGAATAGTTTTGTGCGCTGTTTTCATGTATTGTTGTACTGTTTCTTAGTTTTTGTTAATGTTTGCCTGTATGCTTATTTTGTGCTTTGTTTTGGCCATGTGTTCGTGAGTAGACGTTGATCCATCTGAGGAGCCTCAGTACCAGTACCCGGAGCAGCCGACTTCGGATCAGTTTGAGCAGCAGCCAGAGCAGTACGAGGAAGGCAAGTATAACATGAACAACCTATCACTTTTAAATACAATTTCATACTGCATTTTAATACTGTATGCCTTTAAGGATTTCCTAGCCAGTTTATATCCTTTATATATACCTTTGGGATGCATTTTGGTTAGTTGTGCTAGGTTGCTGCGCTATAACACACCCTGGTCCTTTTTAATTAATTTGATTAATGGTTTACTTGAACTTAATTCTGAGAGTGGCACTCTGTGTGGCTTGAGTGGCTCACTTCTCGTTAAAAGATGTTTTTTTTAGAAACATGGTGTAGGGGGCCAGCACGGTGCTTACTGCCTGGTTGGCCACTCTCCATAAGGACCGGTTCATAGAGCGACAACCTGGGACAACAGCGCTACCACAAGGCTAGAATGGGATAGACTTGGCGTAATAACTAGATCTTTTTGGTTTGGAGTAACTTACCTGCGGGGCAAGAGTAGTAAGCTTCAATGGTCCCTGCTCCTCCGGCTTGGTCTGTGCTTGGATTGCGCTCCTGTGCTTGTACCCCCGGAGGTGGGCCCCATCGTCGCCGACCTAACTCTCGCGGTTACGCCTTACCAACGAGATTCTTTTTAAAGGCCTCGTAGTGAGTCGCTGGCCATCTCACCTAAGGAAGTGTGATGAACAACTGGCGTAGCTCACGACTTGTGGGTAAAGATGTGCAACCTCTGCAGAGTGTAAAACTGGTATACTAGCCGTGCTCACGGTTATGAGCGGCCCAGATCCTCCTTTTGATTAGTGAAGTTATCTCTTTCCGACGAGGGAGGTGCTTCCCGGGGTTACCTTGGTGGCTTGGTTTTGGTATGGTTCTCAGTAGTAGTATAATTAATTCTGATTAATTACTATGTAACTGGGCCAATGGTAATTCATCAACTCGTAGTAAATAGCTTTAATAAAATTTTGCCAACACTTAAAAGCTAATGCAGATGAGTCAGCCAGCCTAGAGCCTCATAGTTTGTGTTATACTTGTTGAGTACAAGTTGTGTACTCACCCTTGCCTCTTCTCTACTTTTTCCTCTTGGTTACGCTACTGCTGCTCAGTTCCTGCCGACACGAGGGAGTTCGTCCAGCGCTACCAGGACTACGAGGACTTCTAGGTGTTCGTCTCCCAGTCGACGTCCCTGTGGCGCCCTGCTTCAGCTTCGGAGAGCTTTATCGTATTTTGTACTTCGCTTCCGCTGTATCAGACATTTTGTCATTATTGTAATAAATAATCTTCGTATTCGCTTTATTATATCTTTTTACGTGATATGTGCTATGATATACTGTTCATTCTGTTGTATATACGTGTGACTTGATCCTGGCACGTATATGATTGCTCGGTTTATGTTCTTTTATAAACCGGGTGTTACATTCCCCGATTCAAACCGAGCCCGGAGTGCCGGATTTGGCCAACTCCGGCGAGCCCGAGTCGCGCGCCGCCGCGGAGATCGAACTCCGGCGTGTTCCACCGCCGCCCCGCGCGCCCGTTTGATCCCGGTCATCGGATCTGTTTCCTGCGGCTAAGATTAGATCTTGAACCGTTTTGTTCTCAGCCGTCGGATCGTGATCCAATGGATCAGATCCGTGCGTACCACTTCAGCCAGGCTCTTTTGCATAAGAGACCCTGGGTTTTCTCGGAATAAACCCGCAATCCAGCTGTATTCAAAAATAATTCCTTTTCAGCCCAGAACTTTGCACAGACCCCCCTGACCTTTTTAGATATATGACCGACCATCCAGTTAGGATCTTTTTGCGAGTTGGCCCCTGAATCTAAGGTTTATTTATGTTTTAGTCCCCGGTTTTGCCCAGAAACCCCCTGGAACTTCAGTTTTCTTACGAATAGATCCCTAGAACTTGTTTTTGGCCTAGATTTTGCGTTTTAACTCCGTTTTAGGCGTTCTTTATGTCCACACGATCGTTGTAACGCGTAGAATAGTTTTAGACTAGTTTAGTATGCTGTTTTTATGAATTGATATACTGTTTCTTAGTGTTAGCATTTGTTTGCATGTATGTTTATGTTGTGTGCCTTGCTTTTGGCCATGTGTTCGTGAGTAGACGCTGATCCATCTGAGGAGCCCCAGTACCAGTACTCGGAGCAGCCGTCTTCTGACCAGTTTGAGCAGCAGCAGGAGCAATACGAGGAAGGCAAGTATAACATGAACAACCTATCACTTTTAAATACACTTTCATACTGCATTTTAATACTGTATGCCTATAAGGATTTCCTAGCCACTTTATATCCTTTATATATATCATTTGGGTTGCATTTTGGTTAGTTGTGCTAGGTGCCGAGCTATAACACATAATGGTCCTTTTTAATTAATTTGATTAATGGTATATGCAACTTAATTCTGAGAGTGGCCCTCTGTGTGGCTTGAGTGGCTCACGTCTCGTTAAAATTGGTTTTTGTTAGAAACATGGTTTAGGGGGCCAGCACGGTGCTTACTGCCTAGTTGGCCACTCTCCATAAGGACTGGTTCATAGAGCGACAACCTGGGACAACAGCGCTACCACAAGACTGGAATGGGACGGTCTTGGCGTAATAATTAGGTCTTTTTGGTTTGGAGTAACTTACCGACGGGGCAAGGGTGGTAAGCTTCTATGTCCCTCGTACTGAGTGGCCTCGTCGATGACGCCCACTAGACCTGCTCCATAGTCGCCGATCCAACCCTCGCGGTTACTCCTTACCAATGAGATTCTTTGTAAAGGCCTCGTAGTGAGTTTGCTAGTCATCTCACCTAAGGAAGTGTAATGAACAACTAGCGTAGCTCACGACTTGTGGGTAAAGATGTGCAACCTCTGCAGAGTGTAAAACTGGTATACTAGCCGTGCTCATGGTTATGAGCGGCCCAGATCCTCCTTTTGATTAGTGGGGTTATCTCCTTCCGACGAGGGGGGTGCCTCTCGGGGTTACCTTGGTGGTTTCGGTTTGGTTCTCAGTAGTAACATGATTAATCTTGATTAATTACTATGTAACTGGGTTTAAGGTAATTCATCAACTTGTAGTAATTGGCTTTAATAAAATTTTGCCAAGACTTAAAAGCTAATGCAGTCAGTCAGCCAACCTAGAGCCTCATAGTTTGTGTTATACTTGTTGAGTACAAGTTGTGTACTCACCCTTGCCTCTTCTCTACTTTTTCCTCTTGGATACGCTACTGCTGCTCAGTTCCTGCCGACGCGAGGGAGTTCGCTCAGCGCTACCAGGACTACGAGGACTTCTAGGTGTTCATTTCCCAGTTGACGTCCCTGTGGCGCCCAGCTTCCGAGAGGCTTCGTATTTGTACTTCGCTTCCGCTGTATCAGACATTTTGTCATTAATATAATAAATAAAATTCGTATTCGCTTTATTATATCTTTTTACGTGATATGCGCTGTGATATACTGTTCATTCTGTTGTATATACGTCTGACTTGATCCTGGCACGTATATGATTGCTCGGTTTTTGTCCTTTTATAAACCGGGTGTTACACCTGGCAACAGCGCCAGAAAACTTGTTGGCACTCCTTAGCCTAAACGAATTACTCTACAAGCATACAGAGACCGATGTAGCCTTCACCAGGGAGTATACCTGGGATATCGAATCCAAGGAACAGTAAAGCTTCGACCGAATCTAGAACTACTCAACCGAACACACCAAAAGAGAAAAGGTAAGAGGGTAAAGGGCCTAACTCCAGATAACTTACTATTCTACCTAGCGACAAGCTAACTACTAACTCGATCTGCTTCGGCAGCCTTAGGGAAGGACACAGACTGGGGTGAGAAGGGAGTCCAACAACAGTCGGCACTACTGCTATGAAAACACCCGAACATGGTGGACTACGAGGGATGGACTGGGCTATCACCACCTGCCGCCTACCACAACGGTACCGTGGGGTGGAACACAACTTGAGATAGCAAGCCAAGTCTGGACACCATGCCCAGGACTATCGAGCTACTTGCTCCTACCATGTACTTAAATAGAAAGCAACCTCAGATAAGTAGAACTTACTACTTACACAGACTCAGGATCCCGCAGATCAAAGAAATTAATTAAACAAGTAACTAATGCAGAAAGTAAAGATAACGAGATACTGAAGTTGAGACGAGGAAATTACTCAAAGATATATTCCTCTAAGGTGGATACAACAATAAAGAGTAAGACCCGAGAAAACTCGAGCCCGCTCCTTTAAGCCTGGTTTGCACCAAAGCTTCTCACCTCACTCTCTCCCTATTTTAATACAAAGAGAACTTCAAGAGTGAACTCTTCTCTCAAATGATGGTGTGTGTTACAAGTGGGAGAGTGAGCTCTATTTATAGTGCTCTGTGGTCGGTTCAGCAGGTGGCGTCGGTTGTAAGCCGGTAAGGCGGTTATGCTTAGCTTCCACGCCAAGGGGGGACTCTAGACGCTGCCAGGTGGGGCCGGTCGGCCTCCCCTCGGCCGGCCGGCCTGGGGATTGTGCCATCTGGCGCCGACCTTCTCTGGGTGGCTTGGATTGTTTCCTGGAGTCGGTGGTAAGTTGCCGCGGCATTTTCCACGTGCTTCTTAGGCCAGTCGGCCTCACATAGGCCAGTCGGCCTGGCTCTGGCACATCTCGGCCCTCCGTTATTGTGTCACATTGGTCCAGGGTCTTTTGATGTTCCTCAAGTCGGTTGGGTCTTGGTCAAGTAGTTTGTCACTAAGTTGTGGACCCAAATAGATTTGGTTTGTGCCTTTCGATCTTGTTTAATTGCAATTATGTTGAACACTTGATCTTGGCTTGATATCTTGCTCAGGGCCATCTCCGAGGAGTCACACTGTGAGAATGGTGCAGGGGTAGGCCGGCCGGCCTGGCCTAGGCCGGCCGGCCTGGGATTTCTCCCATTTCTGCTCAAATTCGTATATTATGTTCCTGAAATCAGAAGTGCAACAAAACTCGTGGAACTCGTTAATGTTAGTAAATTTCGATGCATTATAGTCCTGAGAGCCTGAAATCCGAAGGAATGTTGGCGGTAGAAATCACTGAAAATGACCGCCAACAGTTCCTTGCCAAATTCTTTCCATTGTGCAAAACAAATGCCCTACGCGGAAGAATTTCAAGTTTCCAGCAGACAGGTATGGAATCCATCCCAGAAGCTTGGGAGAGATTGCAAGAATATATACTCGCCTGTCCTCATCATGGGATGGACGAGTGGCTCGTACTCCAAAGTTTCAACAACGGGCTAACAACAACATCCAGAGCCCACCTTGATGCTGCTGCTGGAGGAGCCTATCTCGACCTCACAATTGCCAAGGCTACGGCCTTAATCGAGAAGATGGTCTCCAACTAGGGCTGGAACGAGGAGCGTTCCCAGCCCAGAACCAAGGGCGGAATGCATACCGTCAAGGAGACGGACATGCTTGCCACCAAGCTGGACCTCCTAATGAAAAGATTGATGAAGGGAACCGGCAACAGATGCTTATTCCCATCCATGCTATGAACTCGTACTTTATGTGCGAAATTTGTGGTGACTGTGGACACTAGGGGAATGACTGCCCCAAAATCCGAGAAGACGCAGCCTACATCAACAACAACAACACCAGGTTCCGTCCATAATCACGCCCACCATTCCAAGGAGGAGGTAACAACTCCTTGAGAGACTTAGTCTTTGGCCAAGCTAAAATCAATGAATCGTTAAACAAGAAACTTGCTGCCATTGATAAAATTTTAGAAAGCATACATGCTAAAGTTGAAACTCTTTCTTCTGCTCATAAAAACCAATTAAGTTTCAACAAAATGATAAACACACCACTAGCTCAAATCGCTGCTGCTGTTCCTGTCTCTGAGTCCGGGAAGATTCCGGGGCAACCCGAATCTCCCGTCGAGATTGCAAATATGGTGTCTATTGGGTGGGGCAACCTTCCCCGGTAGACTTCTCGAAGTAACCATGCAGGCAGGTACAATCCCCCAAATAATGATACCTGGGATGGCCTAGTAGCAGCAATTCAAGAAGATCCAGGGGTCCCCATGATCAGCTGCTCGATCTTCGATCAATACTATGAGCATGCACTCTGCGACCTGGGGGCCAGTGTCAACATTATGCCCATGGTAATATACGAGAAACTCCTATACCCTACTCTCTCCCCAACATATATGTGTGTGCAGCTCGCAGACTCTACAATTCGGTATCCCGAGGGGATAGCCAAGAACATTTTGGTCCGCGTGCGAGACTTCTTCATCCTTGCAGACTTTGTAGTGATGGACATAGAAGGTGACCTAGGAATAGAGCTCATCCTTGGGCGACCATTCCTGAGGGCCGCCAGAGCAAGGATAGACGTGGGAAGAGGAGAAATCTGCTTCCGCGTCAGGAAGGAGAACATGTTCTTTAGATTCAAACAGAGGGAAGAGCAACGCATCCTGAACCGACAGGATGATGAAGGGCAGGCAATTTGGATGCACCAGAATCCCCACTACCAAGACCTACGGCCACAAGATCAAAGAAAAGATGTGCAAAGAAGGTGTGACGTAAGGTCGCAAGCTCGTCCTCGTCCAATTCTCCAGGACGAGCCGAGCAGTGGTAATCACAGCAGGAGAAAGGTCTTGCTCATCAGACTTAAAATGACGAGCCCTTGCCGAAGGTAAATCGGTACGTATCTCATATTTGCTTTCCACCATTTTTGCTTTTCTCGAATTTTTTGATTTTTCCCACTACATATTTGAATTTTCAAAATACTCTTGCATGCTAGAAACTTTTCTAGCAATTTTCTTTCTTTCACAAAAATCCAAAAATATTTCTGGGCATGAAAATCCTTTGAAAAATAATTTTGAATATCTTTCGAAGCAAAGTTTGGCCGGGCACCCAAAATTTCAAAACTTATAGCCGTTAGAGAGCCCATAGGCCCTGGCTGTTAGCCAGTGGGCCCACAGGGGGGCCGGCCGAACCCTAGGGTCGGCCAATGTAACACCCTATTTTAAATTTCAGCACTTTTTAATAAATTTAATTGGCTTTATTTAAATTTCTAAGGTTTATTGTGTTTAGAATGGCATTTAATCTAATTTTTGTTCCTCAAGTATTTAAAATTTTATCATAGGTTTAATTGTTGTTGTTGCATTCATGCTGGTGCATTGTTCTTTTTGTTTGAGTGCTAGTTGTGAATTCAAATTTGAATTTGAATTCACCTGGTTGTGTGTTAGTTTGAATTAGAAATAGAAAAAGAGAAAAGGAAATTAGAAAACCTCATCTGGACTCAAACCAGCCCAGCATCCCAACCCAGCCCGCTCACCCCTCTCCCCCTTCATCCCGCAGCGGCCCACACCCGCACCCCAGCTCCAGCGCAAGCGTGCTCCCGCACCGCTCGGCCCAGCCTGCTTCAGCCCACCCGCTCACCCCGCGTCCGAGTCCAGCGCCCACGTGCGCGCTGTCTCTGACAAGCCAGGCCCACCAATCAGCACCTTCTTCTTCCTCCGCAGGCGCCTCTGCTTTGCCCGCCATTCGCTCCTATCCGCCCGATCCCGACTGCCACGCGCCACACCTGCAGGGCCCCAGAGCCCATTCTACCCTATGCCCCAGCCTCACAGAATCCACGCCAGCACAGCCCGCGCCCCTCCTTCTAGAAGTCAGCCCGGGATCCGATAGGGTTCGATCCCGAATCCGCCGCGCAATCACCGCGCCGCAATTCCCATGGCTCGCACGCCAAGGATCACCCCCACCGCCCTTTTAACGCGCCCCGCACCCCCCTAAACCCTATCCCCACCTCAATTTCCCCTAAACCCTAATGCAGCGCCACCTCGCCGTTGGAGCTCCGCCCGGACGGCCACGGTGAGCTTCCCGTCGGCATTCCGTGCAGTCTGCGATGTGCCGACTATCCTGACCCACTCGACCGCTTTGCAGGACGGTCGCGTGTTACCTCCGCCGCACCAGACTACCAGAAGCATGCCTAGGAGGCCGTTCCCCGCGCTTTGCCGCCTCACCGAGCTTGGAGCCGCCGCTACGCCGCCGCAGGACCTCTGCACCGCCGCTTTCCCCTCTGCACGTCTCCTGCGCGTTGCGCAGAGGTAAAGCAAGTTCCCATGCCCTTTTTTTACCCTTGTTTCCTCTCTGACCGGCGAGCAATCGCATGCCGGCGAACATGCTAGGGCCCCCACACGCCCCCTAGCGCACCCGAATGAGCTCGCCGTCGCACACACTCACTCACTGACCCGAACACGAGCCGAAACAGCCCCGGGAACACCGTTTTGGGTGAAGTCCGGTGAGTTTCCGGTGAGCGACGCCGCGGAGCTGGTCGCCGTCGATTAGCGCCGCCGTCCGGCGCGCTCCACTTGACCCAGACCGTCCGATCTGACACGTACGACCCAGATTAGATTTAGATCTCATCAAATCCGAGCCCTCCGATCCGAATCCAAGCGACTAGATCTAAACGTAATGGTTCGCCCTGTCAGTTTTGTTAAAGAGCCCCTAGGTTTCTCAGTAATCAACCCGTGGTCCATCTTTATTCAGAAGTAATTGCAGATCTGCCCAGAACATTGCATGTACCCCCCTGAACTTCTTAGAAATTGAACCTACCATCCTTGGTTGCTGTTTTTGCAAGTTAGACCCCAGAGTTGTTGTTTATTTACGTTTGGGCCCTCGGTTTTTGCGGAAAACCCCCTGGAACCTAGTTTTTCTCGCAGATAAGCCCCTAGAACTTGTTTTAGGCCTAGATTTTGCGTTTTAGCTCCGTTTTAGGCGTTCTTTATGCCCACGCAATCGTTGTAACGCGTAGAATAGTTTTAAACTAGTTTAGTGTGCTGTTTTTATGTATCAATGTATTGCTTCTTAGTTTATGCTATTGTTTGCATGTATGTTTATGTTGTTGCCTTGTTTTGGCCATGTGTTCGTGAGTAGACGTTGAGCTACCGGAGGAGCCCCAGTACCAGTACCCAGAGTAGCCGTCTTCTAACCAGTTTGAGCAGTAACAGGAGCAGTACGAGGAAGGCAAGTATAACATGAACACCACCTATCACCTTTAATTACAATTTCATACTGCATTTTAATAATGTATGCCTATAAGGACTTTTCTAGCCACTTTATATCCTTTATATAATTACCTTGGGTTGCATTTTAGTTAGTTGTGCTAGGTGCCGCGCTATAACACACTTGGTCCTTTTTAATTAATTTGATTAATGGTTTATGCAACTTAATTCTGGGAGTGGCCCTCTGTGCTTTGTGCTTGGGTGGCTCACGTCTCGTTAAAATATGTTTTGTTAGAAACTTGGTTTAGGGGGCCAGCACGGTGCTTAGTGCTTGGTTGGCCACTCTCCATAAGGACCGGTTCATAGAGCGACAACCTAGGACAACAGCGCTACCACAAGACTGAAATGGGATGGTCTTGGCGTAATAATTAGGTCTTTTTGGTTTGGAGTAACTTACCTGCGGGGCAGGGGCGGTAAGCTTCTATGGCCCTCGTGCTGAGTGGCCTCGTCTGTGCTTCGTGTCTTAACGCCCACTAGGCTTGCTCCATAGTCGCCGATCCACCCTCGCGGTTACTCCTTAGCAACGAGATTCTTTGTAAAGGCCTCGTAGTGTGCTTGCTAGTCATCTCACCTATGGAAGTGTGATGAACAACTAGTGTAGCTCACGACTTGTGGGTAAAGATGTGCAACCTCTGCAGAGTGTAAAACTGGTATACTAGCCGTGCTCCCGCTCATGAGCGGCCCAGATCCTCCTTTTGATTAGTGGGGTTATCTCCTTCCGACGAGGGGGGTGCCTCTCGGGGTTACCTTGGTGGTTTCGGTTTGGTTCTCAGTAGTAACATGATTAATCTTGATTAATTACTATGTAACTGGGTTTAAGGTAATTCATCAACTTGTAGTAATTAGCTTTAATAAAATATTGCCAAGACTTAAAAAGCTAATGCAGTCAGTCAGCCAACCTTAGAGCCTCATAGTTTGTGTTATACTTGTTGAGTACAAGTTGTGCACCCACTCTTGCCTACTCTACTCTTTTTCCTCTTGGGGATACTCTACTACTGCTCAGTTCCTGCCGACGCGAGGGAGTTCGCTCAGCGCTTCCAGGACTATGAGGACTTCTAGGCGTTCGTCTCCCAGTCGACGTCCCTGTGGCGCCCGGCTCAGCTTCGGAGAGTTTTTATCGTATTTGTACTTCGCTTCCACTGTATCAGACATTTTTGTCATTTATGTAATAAATAACATTTGTATTCACTTTATTATATCTTTTACGTGATATGTGCTGTGATATATTGTTCATTCTGTTGTATATACGTGTGACTTGATCCTGGCACGTATATGATTGCTCGGTTTATGTCCTTTTATAAACAGGGTGTTACAGAGTGGTATCAAAGCCGTATCGACTATAGGACGAAAGCCTAGATAGAACTGGTCAAGTTTTAAGTCTTCTTCTCTCTCAGCCTTGTCTGCTGAAACTATTTTGCTATTATACTCCTTGAATTCCAAGATTCTTACTCGTCTTGCCTTGATTTCTCTCTATAGAATAGTTTCCGTAGATTCTGGCCTGAAGAAAATCATCTGATCATCATAGGTATAAGCTAGATGACCCCTTTATAATAATACGATAGTACATTCTGCGACGCGATGTGTTAGTCGAGTCGTATGTTAAACTCGGCTAAGTTGTGAAATTTGTATGCTTGTTATTATGCTACATGTTTGATTTGGATTTTTGGATGATTGCATAGTTTAGTAGTTAAATTTGTTTAATGAAAATCAGTATTAAGTTAAAGTTAATTAAATAATAAAACGAGTTATATCGTTGGGAGTAAAACCGTCCATTCTATCCTGTCTACTTTATCATGTCTAAGTCTTTCTTGCAGAAAAATATCGTATCCATCTGAATTTATTTCTGCAATATCCTTACTCATGAAATCTTTTGTCCAAATCAGATGGTGAACACCAGGCGTGGTTCTGACCAGCAGGGACAGAACAACCAGGGGCAGAACAACCAGAGTACTGGGATCCCGATGCCTCCGCCTCTGACCCCGGAGCAGTACTTTGAGCTCTAGATGCAGATGATGGCTACCCTGAACAACACTGTTCAGGCACTTCAGCAGGCTCACACTCAGCCTCCGCCTCCTCCACCGCCGCAGACCCGCGACAGGCGTGCTGAGTTTCTAAGGGGTCACCCGCCAACGTTCTCTCACACGTCTGACCCACTTCAGGCAGACGACTGGCTCCGTGCAGTGGAGCGCCAGCTGGACATCGCCCAGTGCGATGATCGGGAGCGAGTCTTGTACGCAGTAGGATAGCTGTGAGGGGCAGCATTGGACTGGTGGGAGTCCCACCCAGTTCAGGACCGCGAGGCTTTCACCTGGATCCAGTTCTGGGAGCGGTTCCGTAGCCACAACGTCCCCGTGGGCGTTATGAAGATGAAGCAGAAGGAGTTCCTTGCACTGAAGCAGGTAATCTCAGATATAAGCATTCAGCGTTTCCTTTTGAGCTAATACCCCCTTGTTCTATCTTTCTGAGTCATGAATTAATCCTTCGATATATATATCTGTCTTTTTCACTTCAGGGGACTATGACGGTCACGGAGTATCGTGATCGTTTTCTGCAGCTTGCTCACTACGCCCCTGCCGAGGTCGCGGATGACCGCAAGAAGCAGGAGCACTTCATGGAGGGTCTTGAGGACTACCTCCAGTACGCGCTGCTCAACCTCCGCTTCGACGACTTCAACCATTTGGTTGACAGCGCGCTCAACACGGAGCGCAAGTACCTGGAGATGGAGGACAAGAAGAGGAAGATCGTTCCCATTGCTTCCGGTAGCAACACTCGTCCTCGCCTTCAGCCGCCCCAGTAGTACCAGCAGCAGCAGCATCGGCCTCCCTAGCAGTACCAGTAGAGGCCGCAGCAGTACCCGCCTCGACAGCAGCAGCAGGCAGGTCAGGGCCCGAGTTTACCGGCACCTCCGGCTCGTACTGCTCCACCAGCTCCGCCAGCACCTCAGGCTCCACGGCAGGCAGCTCCTCCTGCCGGACAGCAGGCTCAAGGACCCCCTCGCGCCTGCTATCACTGCGGCCAACATGGGCACTACGCCAACTCTTGCCCCCGGAAGGCGCAGGCAGGACAGCAGGGGCGCCCAGCTCAGCCCAGGGCGCCAGCACAGGGTCGGGTGAACCACGTGACGGCCGAGTCAGCGGCCGAGGCTCCTAACGTGGTTATTGGTACGTTCATGGTCAACTCTCACCCCGCTACAGTGCTTTTCGATACCGGTGCTACTCATTCTTTCATTTCCAAGTCATTTGCCGAAAAGCATGGTATACTAGTTTCTTGTACGAGGACAGCTATGGTAGTTACCTCACCTGGGGGTCAGATACATACATGTTCTATATGCTCCAGAGTTAGTATGGTCATAAAAGGGGTAGAATTCCGCACTGGTTTGACCGTCATTGATTCCTTGGGGATAGATGTGATTTTGGGCATGGAGACCCTTACCAGATGGGGAGTCCGTATTGATTGTGCTCAGCGGACAGTTCACTTGTCAGCATCTGATGGCCAAGTGGTGACAGTCAGTGCTTCAGAGCCCTCGGGATTTCTTCATCAGATGGAGGCTAGACCCACGGATGGTATTCGCGTGGTGTCTGATTTCCCGGATGTCTTTCCGGATGATTTGCCAGGTATGCCGCCTGAATGTGACATCGAGTTTTCTATTGATCTCTTGCCTGGCACAGCTCCTATTGCAAAGCGGCCCTACCGCATGGCACCTATAGAGCATGAGGAAGTCAAGAAGACCATTGATGAGTTGCTAGCCAAGGGCTATATCCATCGCAGCTTCTCTCCTAGGGTTTTTCCATTGTTGCTAGTAGATAAGAAGGATGGCTCGAAGAGGATGTGTGTCGATTATCGGGAGCTGAATGCAGTTACTATCAAGAACAAGCATCCACTACCCCGTATTGAGGATATCTTTGATCTGCTTCGAGGTGCTCGTATATTCTCGAAGATTGATCTGCGTTCGGGTTATTTTCAGCTGAGGATCCGTCCTGGGGATATTCCAAAGATGACATTCACTTGCAAGTACGGGCTATATGAGTACACGGTCATGTCCTTCGGCTTGACTAATGCCCCGGCTTTCTTCATGCATCTGATGAACATGGTTTTCATGGATTATCTGGATGTCTTCATGGTGATCTTCATTGATGATATTCTGATCTTCTCCAAGATAGAGGAAGAGCATGAAGAGCATCTGAGGCTCGTGTTGCAGAGATTGAGAGAGCATCAGCTGTATGCTAAGTTCAGCAAGTGCGAGTTCTGGATTGACGAGGTTCCATTCCTCGGTCATATCATCTCCAAGGGAGGTATTGCAGTTGATCCGAGCAAGGTGAAGGATGTGCTAGAGTGGGAGACACCGCAGATGGTGAAGGAAGTCCAGTCATTCTTGGGCTTAGCAGGATATTATCGGAGGTTCATTGAGAATTTCTCCAAGATCGCGAAGCCCTTGACTTCCTTGCTAGAGAAGAATGCGGCATTCATATGGACTAATGAGAGTAGATGGCCTTTGATGAGCTGAAGAAGAGGCTTACTACGGCGCCCGTCCTTACTCTGCCAGACCAGAGCAAGAGGTTCACGGTGTATTGTGATGCTTCGAAGGATGGTCTTGGTTGTGTTCTGATGCAGGAGGGCAGAGTGATTGCTTATGCTTCACGGCAGTTACGTCGGCATGAGCTGAATTATCCCACTCATGATCTTGAGTTAGCCGCAGTTGTGCATGCTCTGAAGATTTGGAGGCATTACTTGTATGGGCAGCAGTGTGATATCTACACTGATCACAAAAGCCTCAAGTACATTTTCACGCAGAATGAGCTGAACATGCGGCAGAGAAGATGGTTAGAGTTGGTCAAGGACTATGACCTGGAGATTCACTATCATCCGGGTAAAGCCAATGTTGTGACAGATGCCCTGAGCAGAAGAAGCTATGTCAACATGGTCGTTGCTTTCCAGATGCCTCCAGAGTTATGCGAGGAGTTTGAGCAGTTGAGTCTGGGCTTCTTGCATCATACTTTGAGTACAGCATTCGAGGCAGTACCCACTCTAGAGGCAGAGATCAGGCAGCATCAGAAAGAAGATGAGAAGCTACAGGAGATTCGTGAGTTGCTCAAGAAAGGCAAGGCTCCTCATTTCAAAGAGGATGATCAGGGTACCTTGTGGTACAAGAACCAGATCTGTGTGCCAGATGTGAAGGATCTCCGGAAGTTGATTCTGAGTGAGACCCATGATACAGCTTACTCTATTCATCCGGGCAGCACGAAGATGTACTATGATCTGAAGGAACGTTTCTGGTGGTATGGGATGAAGCGTTTAGTGGTAGAGTACGTGGCTATTTATGACACCTGTCAGCATGTCAAGGCTGAGCATCAGAGGCCAGCAGGTCTGTTATAGCCTTTGAAGATTCCAGAGTGGAAATGGGAGGAGATCACTATGGACTTCATTGTTGGATTGCCTCATACTCAGAAAGGGTACAACTCCATATGGGTAGTAGTGGATCGTCTGACGAAGGTTGCTCACTTCATTCCAGTGAACACTACTTACTCCGGTGCTAGACTTGCAGAGTTGTACATCTCTCGGATTGTCTGCTTGCATGGTGTGCCAAAGAAGATCATATCTGACCGAGGATCTCAGTTCACTTCACGGTTCTGGGAGCAGCTCCATGATTTGTTGGATACGAAGCTGCGCTTCAGTACCGCTTATCATCCTCAGACAGATGGGTAGACAGAGAGAACCAACCAAGTGTTGGAGGATATGCTGAGAGCCTGTGCTATTCAGTATGGTACTAGTTGGGATAAGTTTCTGTCGTATGCTGAGTTTTCATACAACAATAGCTATCAGGCCAGTCTGAAGAAGTCCCCCTTCGAGGCATTGTATGACAGAAAATGCAGGACTCCTCTCTATTGGGATCAGATTGGTGAGAAGCAGCTTTTTGGCCCTGATATTATAGAAGATGCAGAGCAGATGGTACAAGCTGTGTGGGAAAATCTGAGGATTGCACAGAGTAGGCAAAAGAGCTATGCAGATGGCAAATGGAGAGACCTGACTTTCAGTGTTGGTGATCATGTATACCTGAAGGTGTCTCCGATGAGAGGAATCCGCAGGTTTAATGTCAAGGGGAAGTTAGCACCTCGGTATGTGGGCCCATTCAAGGTGCTAGAGAGGAAAGGCGAAGTTGTTTATCGCCTGGAGTTGCCTACCAGTCTCTCTGGAGTTCACGATGTCTTCCATATATCTCAGCTGAAAAAGTGTCTGCGAGTACCCGAGGAGCAGGCACCACTGGATGGATTAGAGGTTTAGGAAGATCTGACTTATACTAAGCATCCGGTGAAAATCCTGGAGACATCAGAGAGGGTTACTCGGAACAAGCGCATCAAGATGTGCAGAGTTCAGTGGAGTCACCACAGTGAGGCTGAAGCTACATGGGAGCGAGAAGATAAGCTGAGGAAGACATATCCAGAACTCTTTGCTAGCCAGCCCAGCTAAATCTCGGGGACAAGATTTCTTTAAGGGGGTAGGGTCTGTAACACCCTAGTTTAAATTTCAGCACTTTTTAATAAATTTAATTGGCTTTATTTAAATTTCTAAGGTTTATTGTGTTTAGAATGGCATTTAATCTAATTTTTGTTCCTCGAGTATTTAAAATTTTATCATAGGTTTAATTGTTGTTGTTGCATTCATGCTGGTGCATTGTTTTTTTTGTTTGAGTGCTAGTTGTGAATTCAAATTTGAATTTGAATTCACCTGGTTGTGTGTTAGTTTGAATTAGAAATAGAAAAAGAGAAAAGGAAATTAGAAAACCTCATCTGGACTCAAACCAGCCCAGCATCCCAACCCATCCCGCTCACCCCTCTCCCCCTTCTTCCCGCAGCGGCCCACACCCGCACCCCAGCTCCAGTGCAAGCGTGCTCCCGCACCGCTCGGCCCAGCCCCGCTTCAGCCCACCCGCTCACCCCGCGTCCGAGTCCAGCGCCCACGTGCGCACTGTCTCTGACAAGCCAGGCCCGCCAGTCAGCGCCTTCTTCATCCTCCGCAGGCGCCTCTGCTTCGCCCGCCATTCGCTCCTATCCACCCGATCCCGACTGCCACGTGCCCCACTTGCAGGACCCTAGAGCCCGTTCCGCCCTATGCCCCAGCCTCACAGAATCCACGCCAGCACAGCCCGCGCCCCTCTTTCTAGAAGTCAGCCCGGGATCCGATAGGGTTCGATCCCGAATCCGCCGCGCAATCACCGCACCGCAATTCCCGCGGCTCGCAGGCCAAGGATCACCCCCACCACCCTTTTAACGCGCCCCGCACCCCCCTAAACCCTATCCCTACCTCAATTTCCCCTAAACCCTAACGCAGCGCCGCCACACCGTTGGAACTCCGCCCGGACGGCCACGGTGAGCTTACCGTCGGCATTCCGCGCAGTCTGCGCTGTGCTGACTATCCTGACCCACTCGACCGCTTTGCAGGACGGTCGCGTGTTACCTCCGCCACACCAGACTACTAGAAGCACGCCTAGGAGGCTGTTCCCCGCGCTTCGCCGCCTCACCGAGCTTGGAGCCGCCGCGACGCCGCCGCAGGACCTCTGCACCGCCGCTTTCCCCCTCTGCACGTCTCCTGCGCGGTGCGCAGAGGTAAAGCAAGTTCCCATGCCCTTTTTTTTACCCTTGTTTCCTCTCTGACTGGTGAGCAATCGCACGCCAGCGAACCCGCGGCCGCGCAACGCCACCCTGCGCTGCTGCGTGCCACGCCAGAGCCCCCACACGCCCCTAGCGCACCCGAATGAGCTCGCCGACGCACGCACTCGCTCACTGACACGAACACGAGCCGAAACAGCCCCGGGAACACCGTTTTGGGTGAAGTCTGGTGAGTTTCCGGTGAGCGACGCCGCGGAGCTGGTCGCCGTCGATTAGCGCCGCCGTCCCGCGCGCTCCACTTGACCCGGACCGTCCGATCTGACACGTGTGACCCAGATTAGATTTAGATCTCATCAAATCCGAGCCCTCCGATCCGAATCCAAGCGACCAGATCTAAACGTAACGGTTCGCCCTGTCAGTTTTGTTAAAGAGCCCCTCAGTTTCTCAGTAATCAACCCATGGTCCATCTTTATTCAGAAGTAATTGCAGATTTGCCCAGAACTTTGCATGTACCCCCCTGAACTTCTTAGAAATTGAACCTGCCGTCCTTGGCTGCTGTTTTTGCAAGTTAGACCCCAGAGTTGTTGTTTAATTATGTTTGGGCCCTCGGTTTTTGTAGAAAACCCCCTGGAACCAAGTTTTTTCTCGCAGATAAGCCCCTAGATTTTGCGTTTTAGCTCCGTTTTAGGCGTTCTTTATGCCCACGCGATTGTTGTAACGCATAGAATAGTTTTAAACTAGTTTAGTGTGCTTTTTTTATGTATCGATGTATTGCTTCTTAGTTTATGCTATTGTTTGCATGTATGTTTATGTTGTTGCCTTATTTTGGCCATGTGTTCGTGAGTAGACGTTGAGCTACCGGAGGAGCCTCAGTACCAGTACCCGGAGCAGCCGTCTTTCGACCAGTTTGAGCAACAGCAGGAGCAGTACGAGGAAGACAAGTATAACATGAACACCACCTATCACCTCTAATTACAATTTCATACTGCATTTTAATACTGTATGCCTATAAGGACTTTCCTAGCCACTTTATATCCTTTATATAATTACCTTGGGTTGCATTTTGGTTAGTTGTGCTAGGTGCCGCGCTATAACACACTAGTTCCTTTTTAATAAATTTGATTAATGGTTTATTCAACTTAATTCTGGGAGTGGCCCTCTGTGCTTCGTGCTTGGGTGGTTCACGTCTTGTTAAAATATGTTTTGTTAGAAACTTGGTTTAGGGGGCCAGCACGGTGCTTAGTACTTGGTTGGCCACTCTCCATAAGGACCGGTTCATAGAGTGACAACCTGGGACAACAGCGCTACCACAAGACTGGAATGGGACGGTCTTGGCGTAATAATTAGGTCTTTTTGGTTTGGAGTAACTTACCTACGGGGCAGGGGCGGTAAGCTTCTATGGCCCTCGTGCTGAGTGGCCTCGTCTGTGCTTCATGTCTTGACGCCCACTAGACCTACTCCATAGTCGCCGATCCACCCTCGCGGTTACTCCTTAGCAACGAGATTCTTTGTAAAGGCCTCGTAGTGTGCTTGCTAGTCATCTCACCTAAGGAAGTGTGATGAACAACTAGTGTAGCTCACGACTTGTGGGTAAAGATGTGCAACCTCTGCAGAGTGTAAAACTGATATACTAGCCGTACTCACGCTCATGAGCGGCCCAGATCCTCCTTTTGATTAGTGGGGTTATCTCCTTCCGACGAGGGGGGTGCCTCTCGGGGTTACCTTGGTGGTTTTGGTTTGGTTCTCAGTAGTATCATGATTAATTTTGATTAATTACTATGTAACTGGGTTCATGGTAATTCATCAACTTGTAGTAATTAGCTTTAATAAAATTTTGCTAAGACTTAAAAGCTAATGCAGTCAGTCAGCCAACCTTAGAGCCTCATAGTTTGTGTTATACTTGTTGAGTACAAGTTGTGTACTCACTCTTGCCTTCTCTACCCTTTTTCCTCTTGGGGATACTCTACTGCTGCTCAGTTCCTGCCGACGCGAGGGAGTTCGCTCAGCGCTTCCAGGAATACAAGGACTTCTAGGCGTTCGTCTCCCAGTCGACGTCCCTGTGGCGCCCGGCTCAACTTCGGAGAGTTTTTATCGTATTTGTACTTCGCTTCCGCTGTATCAGACATTTTTGTCATTTATGTAATAAATAACATTCATATTCGCTTTATTATATCTTTTACGTGATATGTGCTGTGATATATTGTTCATTCTGTTGTATATACGTGTGACTTGATCCTGGCACGTATATGATTGCTCGGTTTATGTCCTTTTATAAACCGGGTGTTACAGCCAACCCCACCTGGCAACGATCCTCTACCATCTTTTTCCAATGGCTAGTGATCATTGTGTTCAGTTCCTAGCCATTGTGCCCGGGCATTCTCTCTTTAAATAGAGGCCGAGGGGTGGGTGTTGAGCTCTCACACTCAACTCGCATTCGCTCACTCTCTCTCAAACTCTCTCAAACTTTGCTCTCGGGTTTTCATTGGATTTTTGCTCAAGATTTGAATTCAAGAGACCTCTCTCTCTCATTTCTTTGCTGCAAGAAAGAAGGAGCAACTCACGGGTAAGAACATTCATTTCGGTTTCACTAACGTAACCCGTTTCGAGTTGCACGTGTTTTTGTTCCATCATGAAAGGCATAGGGCGGAAGGTCTCCGGCACATTCAAGAAAATGACGGGTGGAAGTTCATCCCGTTCTCGGGATGGCTCAAGATCGTACACACCCGAACCTACGCCTACACCAGGCACAATGGATTATGAGGAAGAAGAACAATACGAAGTGATGCAAGCCGAACCGCAAGCCGAGATGATAGAGATTGATGCAGAAGATGCACCATACCTCGACTTGCGAGACGATCGTGAATGACAAGGCTACACCATCCTCAAGAACAGAAGCTTCATCCACACCCGAGCATTCGATCCAGGCCTCCTCATCAAAACAGGTATGTACGAAGACTTCTCTAACATTTGGAAAACGGGGTTTACTTTTGACTTTCGGGAAAGAATATTTGCTTTCTTGGAAAACTTTTGCCGGCCACCTCGATTTCAACAAACGCTGGCCAATTTCTCTCGACCAAGCTTGCCAAGGTTTTAATCGTCATGAATTTTGGGGCCGGATTTCGGGTCAAGTTGTCGATGGCAAGTTCGCACCTCGGTGCGGCGACATTCATAATCCAACTCTTCAGTTGATGCACAAGTGGTTGACCATCACTCTCTTTCCAAGAGATGATGTCCGACCCGTGCGCAACGATGAGTTGCTCATTCTTTATGCCATGGTCAACAAGATCAAAATCTCCCCTGCGCAAGCTTTGGTTAAGCAATGGCTTTTGAATTTCAAGATGACAGGTCCTATTGAGTGCACTTCTTTGATTACTCGCATCGCTGCACGTATCGGTGCCTTAGAACGGAATTCTATTCCTTTCATTGAGGGCGACCGTGCGTATATCGACGAGGCCTATCTGATCTGATGTAAACGCGGCCCGATCTTCCGAGAGGTAGGGGTAAATCGATTGGTGGTGTATGCGACATTGGCGATCCGGCTTCTAATCAAACACGAATTCAAAGCCTGCAACCGTTACACCACCGCTCCATTGGTTATCAACCAAGCACAACTTGATTGACCTTGCCAAGAAGGATTTTCCTGCAAGCGAATCGAAGAACACAAGCAAGAAAGTATAAACGCGCAATCTGAAATTACAAATATGAATGAAGTGAAGGCAAAGTAGGGGTTCAATAACTCGATTCCAAAGGACTAATCGACACAGTGGAGGAGATCAAGAACGGGGGCGCTGACTCATAGCAAAAGGACTTGTCGTCATAGTTACAATGAAGAAGACAGTTTCTCGATGGAAAATCTGATCTAAACAAAACCCAAGTCTAAATGGCAGAGGCTATTGAGTTTATATCCTAAGGAACGTCCTAGGTTGCTGGTGGAGGCCAAGGGGGCATCCACCACTTGGGCCAACATGGTACACGGGCCAACAGCCCAAAAGACGGTGTTGCAACAACTTGACAGATTCTGGACGTTCAATTGTTTCGATGATTCCTATCGACTCCTTATGAATTTGGGCTTCAAACCAGTGCGATTATGAATTTGGGCCTCAAACCAGTGCGATTGGAAGCTCCTTGAAATTATCTTTCCACCCATATAAAGAGCATCCCAAACGGACTCCGTATGCGGTTTGGGCGTTGATTTTAGTGCGGGCGGCTCTTGGACTCCGAAGCAGACTCGAACTCGACTTGGATTGGGCCTCCAACTCGGCTTGGCTGCCCTTGCTGGTCCACCATGCCTCCAAACTCCTCCCCAACGTCCTCTTCATCATCTCCATGGTTTCTAGCAATAATTAAATCATTAGGTAGTAATTTATTCTCAAATCCAGATGACAAATTTATTTGGAACGAGATCACCTTATATTCAATGGTCATATCCGAAGGTGTCGTGCTCTCATCATCCTCCCCTTCTTGAAAGAAAAGCCATCCTTGATGCTGATTGTACTCAAAACTGATCCTGTAGGCTCCTTGATCCGAATCCACATGAGCTTTGTCAATACTATCCTGCAAAAGATTAGTACTAACAAAAGGTAGCATAGAAATAGATGGCGTATGAATATCAATAGTATTGGATCTAGTTAGTTGATTACAATCTTGAACAATAAAAGAAGAATTCAAATTTGCACAAATATAAACCCATTGTATCAAATATTGTCCTTTGTTGTTATATTTGCCAATAACATGATATGTATATCTAGACAACCATGGCAAATCAGCACACATAAAGAGTTTCTCCTTTAAATTACTTAGATTACACAAAACATCAAATTCAATGTAACCCAAGGTATGTAAAAAAGACAATAATTTCATCTCATCTGTATCACTAGCAACATGTAACACCCGGTTTACAAAAGGACATAAACCGAGCAATCATATACGTGCCAGGATCAAGTCACACGTATATACAACAGAATGAACAGTATATCACAGCACATATCACGTAAAAAGATATAATAAAACGAGTACGAATGTTATTTATTACATAAATGACAAAAAATGTCTGATACAGCGGAAGCGTAAAAACATATACGTAAACTCTCGTCGAAGCTGGGCACCACAGGGACGTCGACTGGGAGACGAACACCTAGAAGTCCTCATACTCCTGGTAGCTCTAGGTGAACTCCCTCGTGTCGGTAGGAACTGAGCAGCAGTAGATGATCCCCAAAAAGAACAAGAGGAAAAGAGTAGAGTAGGCAACAATGAGTACACAACTTGTACTCAACAAGTATAACACAAACTATGAGGATCTAAGGTTGGCTGACTCAACTGCATTAGCTTTTAAGTCTTGGCAAAGTTTTATTAAAGCTATTTACTACAAGTTGGTGAATTACCTTAAACCCAGTTACATAGTAATTAATCAAAATTAATTATGAACTACAGAGAACCAAACCGAAACAACCAAGGTGACCCCACTAATCAAAAAGAGGATCCGGGCTGCTCATGACCGTGAGCACGGCTAGTATACCAGTTTTACACTCTGCAGAGGTTGCACATCTTTACCCACAAGTCGTGAGCTACGCTAGTTGTTCATCACACTTCCGTAGGTGAGATGGCTAGCAAACTCACTACAAGGCCGTTACAAAGAATCTCGTTGGCAAGGAGTAACCGCGAGGGTTAGATCGGCGACTATGGAGCAGGTCTAGTGGGCGTCAAGACACAGAGCACAGATGAGGCCACTCAGTACGAGGGCCATAGAAGCTTACCACCCTTACCCCACAGGTAAGTTACTCCAAACCAAAAAGACCTAATTAGTAAGCCAAGACCATCTCATTCCAGTCTTGTGGTTGCGCGGTTGTCCCAGGTTGTCGCTCTAATGACGTACGGTCCTTATGGTGAGTAGCTAGCACAAAACACAGTATGAGCCCCCTAAACCAAGTTTCTAGGAAAACCAATTTTTAACGAGACGTGAGTGTAACACCCGGTTTATAAAAGGACATAAACCGAGCAATCATATACGTGCCAGGATCAAGTCACACGTATATACAACAGAATGAATAGTATATCACAGTACATATCACGTAAAAAGATATAATAAAGCGAGTACGAAAGTTATTTATTACATTAATGACAAAAATGTCTGATACAGCGGAAGCGAAGTACAAATACGGTAAAACTCTCCGAAGCTGAGCAGGGCACCACAAGGACGTCGACTGGGAGACGAACGCCTAGAAGTCGTCGTAGTCCTGGTAGCGCTGAGCAAACTCCCTCGTGTCGGCAGGAACTGAGCAGCAGTAGAGTATCCAAGAGGAAAAAGTAGAGAAG
Organism: Panicum virgatum; assembly: GCF_016808335.1. NCBI lineage: Eukaryota > Viridiplantae > Streptophyta > Magnoliopsida > Poales > Poaceae > Panicum > Panicum virgatum. Next base: position 11,791,850 of record NC_053152.1, read on the forward strand.
AGGCAAGAGTGAGTACACAACTTGTACTCAACAAGTATAACACAAACTATGAGGCTCTAGGTTGGCTGACTCAACTGCATTAGCTTTTAAGTCTTGGCAAAATTTTATTAAAGCTATTTATTACAAGTTGATGAATTACCATAAACCCAGTTACATAGTAATTAATCAAGATTAATCATGTTACTACTGAGAACCAAACCGAAACCACCAAGGTAACCCCGAGAGGCACCCCCTCGTCGGAAGGAGTTAACCCCACTAATCAAAAGGAGGATCTGGGCCGCTCCTGACCGTGAGCACGGCTAGTATACCAGTTTTACACTCTGCAGAGGTTGCACATCTTTACCCACAATTCGTGAGCTACGCTAGTTGTTCATCACACTTCCTTAGGTGAGATGACTAGCAAACTCACTACGAGGCCTTTACAAAGAATCTCGTTGGTAAAGAGTAACTGCGAGGGTTGGATCGGCAACTATGGAGCAGGTCTAGTGCGCGTCATCGACGAGGCCACTCAGTACGAGGGACATAGAAGCTTACCACCCTTGCCCCGTCGGTAAGTTACTCCAAACCAAAAAAACCTAATTATTATGCCAAGACCGTCCCATTCCAGTCTTGTGGTAGCGCTGTTGTCCCAGGTTGTCGCTCTATGAACCGGTCCTTATGGAGAGTGGCCAACCAGGCAGTAAGCACTGTGCTGGCCCCCTAATCCATGTTTCTAACAAAAACCAATTTTAACGAGACGTGAGCCACTCAAGCCACATAGAGGGCCACTCTCAGAATTAAGTTGCATATACCATTAATCAATTTAATTAAAAAGGACCAAGTGTGTTATAGCATGGCACCTAGCACAACTAACCAAAATGCAACCCAAGGGATATATATAAAGGGAATAAAGTGGCTAGGAAATCCTTATAGGCATACAGTATTAAAATGCAGTATGAAAATGTATTTAAAGTGATAGGTTGTTCATGTTATACTTGCCTTCCTCGTACTGCTCCTGCTGCTGCTCAAAGCTACTCTGAAGATGGCTCCTAGTACTGTGCTCCTCCGGTAGCTCAACGTCTACTCACGATCGCAACGCCAAAACAAGTCCACAACATAAACATACAAGCAAACAAGAGTAAACACTAAGAAACAGTACAACAATACATGAAAACAGCAAACAAAACTAGTCTAAAACTATTCTACGCATTACAACGATCGTGTGGATATAAAGAACGCCTAAAATGGAGCTAAAACACATAATTTAGGCCTAAAACAAGTTCTAGGGGCTTATTTGCGAGAAAAACTAGGTTCCAGGGGGTTTTCTGCAAAAACCGAGGACTAAACGTAATTAAACCTTAGTTCTAGGGTCTAACTCGCAAAAGATCAGGTGCTAGACCGCGGGTTCTATAATTGAAAAACTCAGGGGCCTAAACAATAAAACCAGGGGTGGTTTTGAAATTATTTTTCAACTGGTGTGGAGCGCGGGTTCATTTTAGCAAAGCGTAGGGAGTTTTCTGCAAAACTTCCAGAGCTAACCGTTATCTTCTCTGGTTTGACTTCGGCTCGGTTCACGCGGACCGTCCGATGGAGATCGTGCGGCCTGGGCGAAAGGGGAGTGCGGGCGGCGGCGCTACCAGTGGCGCGCGGCGGCGCTCTGCTGCAGAGTCACCGGAGATGGCGATAGGGGTGCTGCGGGGCTCTATTTGGGTCGTAGTTTGGCCCAGGATCACCGCTGCGGCATGGGTAGTCCACCGGTGGGCTCAGGTCTGAGAATTTGGGGCTTGGTCGGGGCTCGCAACGGTGCAGGCGGCGCTGGCTCATCGGCGGGACCAGCTAGGCGCAAGAGAAGGTAAAAAAGGAGCGGGAAACTGGCGCTGTGCGTTTGTTACCTTCTTGCGAAACTGATGCCAGCCGTAGAAGTCGATGAGAGGTGGCGCAGGGTGGAAATCGGGGCGGCGTGTGGGCGGCTTGCTGGAGCTCCTCCACGGGAAATCCCGTGCGCAGCGAGGCCGAGATCGGAGACTGGGGGCTCGCCGTATCTCGTGGCCTCCGGGCGGAGCTCCTGCGGCGGCTTGTCGAAGCTGGGGTGCGGTGGAGTGGCGAGGCAATGGCGGCATAGGTCCTCTGCGCTGCGGATCGAGGAGAGGCAGCGGCTAGGGTTCGGATGGCGGCTAGGGTTGGGGAATTGGATGGGATAGGGTTTAGGGGGGTGCGGGGCGCGTTAAAGAGGCGGTGGGGGTGATCCTCGGCGTGCGAGCCGCAGAAATCGCGGCGCGGGCGCTGCGTGCGTGCAGCGGCTCGTGCGCGATTCGGCCGGCCTGGCGTGTGGGCCTGCAGGCTGTGATAGGGCGCGGGTGGTCCACGAGCAGCGAGCGGGTCCGGACGCAGAGGAGGGGACCGCGGTGATCACGGGGGCTGTTGCCGAGCGGGATCCTGGCTGGGACGACGGATCCGACAGGTGGGACCGGCGGACAGCGAGGGGGGGGGCGAGCGCTCTGCGGGCGCGAGGCGAGCGTGCGGAGGCAGGCCGCGGCGTCGGCCGTGTGGAGCTGCGCCAAGTGGGAGGCGGTGGGCCGAGCGCGGAAGGGAAACCGTGGGAGCGGGCTGGGCTGACTGGGCCGCGGGAAAGAGGGAGAGAGCGGACCGGGCTGGGCCCGCGTGGGAAAAAGGGTTGGGCCAGATGGGCTGGTGTGGGTTTTGGTTTCTTCTTTCTCTTTTCTATTCTCCTTTCTATTTCTTTTCTAACTCAAGCACTACTCCAACCATTTGAATTCAAATGAAATTTGAATTCAAACCCTTACGAAATGAAGCAAGATAAAATATGCACCAGCATGAATGCAACAACAAAGTTTAACCTTAGACAAAATTTTAATTACTTGAGGATCAAAATTAGATTAAATGAAAGTCTAAACACAATAAACCTTAGAAATTTAATTAAAGCCAATTAAATTTATTATTAACTAGGAAAATTAAATTAAGGTTTTACAGTGAGCCACTCAAACGGGCCACTCCCAGAATTAAGTTGCATATACCATTAATCAAATTAATTAAAAAGGATCAAGTGTGTTATAGTGCGGTACCTAGCACAACTAACCAAAATGCAACCCAAGGGATATATATAAAGGATATAAAGTGGCTAGGAAAGTCCTTATAGGCATACAGTATTAAAATGCAGTATGAAATTGTATTTAAAAGTGATAGGTGTTGTTCATATTATACTTGCCTTCCTCAAACCATTCCTGCTGCTTAAACTACTCAGAAGATGGTGGCTGCTCCGGGTACTGGTACTGATGCTCCTCTGGTAGCTCAACGTCTACTCATGAACACATGGCCAAAAACAAGGAAACAACATAAACATGCATGCAAACAAAGGCTAACACTAAGAAACAGTACAACAATACATAAAAACAGCAAGCAAAACCAAGCTAGAACTATTCTACGCATTACAACGATCGCGTGGATATAAAGAACAGCTAAAACGGAGCTAGAACGCAAAAACTAGGCCTAAAACAAGATTTAGGGGCTCAACTGTAAGAAAAACAGAGTTCCAGAGGCTTCTGCGCAAAAACTAGGGACCTATACATAAAAATAGAAAAGATCCGAGGGCTAAAGTGCTAAAATAACTAGGCTGGACTGCGGGTTCAAAATCTAAAAAGCTCAGGGGTCTAAGCGAATAAAACAGGGCCTGGATCTAAATATTTTTACACAGTCATGGACTGCGGGTTGATATTAGGAAAGGCGGGGGTCTCTTTAGCAAAATCTACGGGCGCCGACCGGTATCTGAGTCTTTTGACTCGAACTCGGGTTGTTGTGGGCTGTTTGATCTATATCGCGCGGCCAGGAAAGGACTCGGCGCGCGGGAGAGCGGGAGGTGGCGGCGCGGCTTGCCGGAGTAGAAGCTCCCGCGGTGGAGCTTCACCGGAGAAGGCCAATCCAGCGCTACCGGACTCGATTCAACATGGGTTTGGGTTAGGGATGCCCAGCGCGGAACGCGTGATCCACCTGTGGCATCGCGCAGGGCTCGGGAAGGCTCATGGATTGCGGATGCTATGGCGGTGCTGGCTCTGGGCCCTGGGAACACGCCGGCGTGCCGGCGTGCGGCTGTGCTGGTGCTGGATCTGTGCGCAAACATGCCCGTGGTTGAGTGCAAGGCAAACGCAAGATGAAACAAGGCTTGGGAGGGGTGGTAGCGTGTTGCAGCGTGCCCATCACAGCGGAGCTACGCCTGCGCGGCGGCGGAACTACGGCGAGCGCCGTTCCGGCCTCGAAAAGGGCCCACGGGCCACTAAAACTATCGCAAAAGGTAGGGAGGGTCGGGGTGTAGCTTAACGAGGCTCGAACTCGAGCTCAGTGGCCATGCAGGGTTGACGGCGTCGACGGTGAGCGGCGGTGCATGGGGCGGAGCTCGGGGATAGGTCAGAGTAGGTCTTCTCCGGACGTCTGGGCGGCACGGCTCGACTCGTGGTGGCACTACGAAGCGGTAACAGGGGTCAGGGGGCGCAGGTGATCGTCGGCGAAGTGGAATTGGGGCGGCGGGCCAACTTACCCACGGCGGCATCCGGCACAATTTCGGCCGCTGCAGGTGCTGTGGTCGAGGATGGTGGCCATGGGGAGATTCCAGGCGTTGAGGTGGTGCTGCTTCGCGGATTGGCCGGGGCTCCGGTTTAGTGGGGCGGCCGGTCCACGGCGGCGCAGGGGTTGAGTAGAGGCGGAGCAGCGCAGGTGTGTGAGCTAGGGTTAGGGTGGCGGCTGTAGAGGGAAGGTGGGATATGGGGGAGGGCCAGGGGCGCGTTTAAAGGGGAGGCCGGGCCTCGGCGTGCGGGCCACAGTGTCGCGGAGACTGCGGATCCGCGCAACAGATCCGGCCCTATCCGCCCGATTTTGTACCATCTTCTAGAAGGCGTAGGGCGCGGGCGGAGCCGACAGCGGTGATTGCGGGGTTGTGGTGTGGCGTGGGTTGATCCAGAGCTCGGACGCGGCAAGAAACGCGGCCGGGGCCAGCGAACAGAGAAGCGGGCGGTGCGGCGGAGACGAAGGAGCTGACAGGATTTATTATGATTAGTGTTGCATTTATTATGATAAGTTGTACCCCTGCTGAGTACGTGGCAATCCCACAATGAAATCCATCGTGATCTCCCATTTCCACTCGGGAATCTTCAACGGTTGCAACAAACCGGCTGGCCTCTGATGCTCTGCCTTCACACGCTGACATGTGTTGCAGATGGCCACATACTCGGCGACTTAACGCTTCATCCCGGGCCACCAGAAATGCTCCTTAAGATCATAGTACATCTTAGTACTACCCGGATGAATAGAGTAAGCCGTATCATGAGCCTCACTCAGAATCAACTTCCTGAGATCATTCCCCTCTGGCACACAAATCCAATTCTTGTACCACAAAGTACCCTGATCATCCTCTCTGAAATGAGGAGCCTTACCTTTCTTGAACAACTCACGAATCAACTGCAACTTCTCATCTTCCTTCTGATGCTGCCGGATCTCTACCTCTAGAGTGGGCTCTACTTCGAATGCTGCACTCAAAGTATGATGCAAGAAACCCAGACTCAACTGCTCAAACTCCTCGCATAACTCTGGAGGCATCTGGAAAGCAACGGCCATGTTGACATAGCTTCTTCTGCTCAGAGCATCTGTCACAACATTGGCCTTACCCGGATGATAATGAATCTCCAGATCATAATCCTTGACAAGCTCTAACCATCTCCTCTGCCGCATGTTCAGCTCACTCTGTGTGAAAATAAACTTGAGGCTCTTGTGATCAGTGTAGATATCACACTGCTGCCCGAACAAGTAATGCCTCCAAATCTTCAGAGCATGTACAACTGCGGCTAACTCAAAATCATGAGTGGGATAGTTCAGCTCATACCGACGTAACTGCCGTGAAGCATAAGCAATCACTCTGCCCTCCTGCTTCAGAACACAACCAAGACCATCCTTCGAAGCATCACAATACATCGTGAACCTCTTGCTCTGGTCTGGTAGAGTAAGGACTAGCGCCGTAGTCAACCTCTTCTTCAGCTCATCAAATGCCATCTGATGCTCATCAGTCCATATGTAATCCGCATTATTCTCTAGCAAAGAAGTCAAGGGCTTCGAGATCTTGGAGAAATTCTCAATGAACCTCTGATAATATCCTGCTAAGCCCAAGAATGACCGGACTTCCTTCACCGTCTGCGGTGTCTCCCACTCGAGCACATCCTTCACCTTGCTCGGATCAACTGCAATGCCTCCCTTGGAGATGATATGACCGAGGAATGGAACCTCGTCAATCCAGAACTCGCACTTGCTGAACTTAGTATACAGCTGATGCTCCCTCAATCTCTGCAACACTAGCTTCAGATGAACTTCATGCTCTGCCTCTAACTTGGAAAAGATCAGAATGTCATCAATGAAGATCACCACGAAGACATCCAGATAATCCATGAAAACCATGTTCATCAGGTGCATGAAGAAAGCCGGGGCATTAGTCAAGCCGAAAGACATGACTGTGTACTCATACAGCCCGTACTTGCAGGTGAATGCCATCTTCGGAATATCCTCGGGTCGGATCCTCAGCTGAAAATAACATGAACGCAGATCAATCTTCGAGAATACACAAGCACCTCGAAGTAGATCAAAAAGATCCTCAATACAGGGTAGTGGATGCTTGTTCTTGATGGTAATTGCGTTCAGATCCCGATAATCGACGCACATTCTCTTTGAACCATCCTTCTTATCTACTAGCAACAACGGAAAAGCCCAAGGAGAAAAGCTGCGATGGATATAGCCCTTGGCTAGCAACTCATCTATAATCTTCTTAACTTCCTCATGCTCGATAGGTGCCATACGGTAGAGCCGCTTGGCAATGGGAGCTGTGCCAGGCAAGAGATCACAAGGAATTAAAATTCTTCTAGGTTTAAACTTGTTGGTGCATTCATGCTGGTGCATAACTTTATTTGATTGAGTGTGGTTTGAATTCAAATTCAAATTTTAATTCAAATAGGTTTAGTTTGGTTTGAATTAGAAAAAGAAAAGAGAAGAGAAAGGAAAGGAATCCAAACCTAGTGACCAGCCCAACCCAGCTCGGCCGGCCCAGCGTCCGCGGCCCACTTTCCTTCCCTCGCGGCCCGCCTCATCCTTTTCTTGCGCAGCCCATTCCATGCCCGTTCCGGCCCGCTTTGTCTTCTCCCTGGTCCAGCCCAGCTGCGCCCGACGCCGCGCGCGCTCGCGTCCGCTGACAGCCGACCCCACCCGTCAGCTCCTTCGTCTCCACCGCACCGCCCGCTTCTCTGTTCACTGACCCCGGCCGCGTTTCTTGCCGCATCCGTGCTCTGGATCAACCCACGCCACGCCACAACCCCGCAATCACCGCTGCCGGCTCCACCCATGGCCTACGCCTTCTAGAAGATGGCACGAAATCGGGCGGATAGGGACGGATCCGTTGCGCAGATCCGCAGTCTCCGCGCGGATAATTCTAGCTCCGTTTTAGGTGTTTTTTATGTCCACGCGATCATTGTAACGCGTAGAATAGTTCTAGCTTGGTTTTGCTTGCTGTTTTTATGTATTTTTGTACTATTTCTTAGTGTTAGACTTTGTTTGCATGCATGTTTATGTTGTTTCCTTGTTTTTGGCCATGTGTTCGTGAGTAGACGTTGAGCTACCGGAGGAGCATCAGTACCAGTACCCAGAGTAGCCACCATCTTCTGAGTAGTTTGAGCTGCAGGAACGGTTTGAGGAAGGCAAGTATAACATGAACAACACCTATCACTTTTAAATACAATTTCATACTGCGTTTTAATATTGTATGCCTATAAGGACTTTCCTAGCCACTTTATATCCTTTATATATATATCCCTTGGGTTGCATTTTGGTTAGTTGTGCTAGGTGCCGCACTATAACACACTTGGTCCTTTTTAATTAATTTGATTAATGGTATATGCAACTTAATTTTGGGAGTGGCCCGTTTGAGTGGCTCACATCTCGTTAAAAAATTGTTTTTCTAGAAACTTGTTTTAGGGGGCTCGCACTGTGTTTTGTGCTAGCTACTCTCCATAAGGACCGTACGTCATTAGAGCGACAACCTGGGACAACCGCGCAACCACAAGACTGGAATGGGACGGTCTTGGCTTACTAATTAGGTCTTTTTGGTTTGGAGTAACTTACCTGTGGGGCAAGGGTGGTAAGCTTCTATGGCCCTCGTACTGAGTGGCCTCGTCTGTGCTCCGTGTCTTGACGCCCACTAGACCTGCTCCATAGTCGCCGATCCAACCCTCGCGGTTACTCCTTACCAACGAGATTCTTTGTAACGGCCTCGTAGTGAGTTTGCTAGCCATCTCACCTACGGTAGTGTGATGAACAACTAGCGTAGCTCACGACTTGTGGGTAAAGATGTGCAACCTCTGCAGAGTGTAAAACTGGTATACTAGCCATGCTCACGGTCATGAGCAGCCCGGATCCTCCTTTTGATTACTGGGGTCACCTTGGTGGTTTCGGTTTGGTTCTCAGTAGTTCATAATTAATTTTGATTAATTACTATGTAACTGGATTTAAGGTAATTCACCAACTTGTAGTAAATAGCTTTAATAAAACTTTGCCAAGACTTAAAAACTAATGCAGTTGAGTCAGCCAACCTTAGAGCCTCATAGTTTGTGTTGTACTTGTTGAGTACAAGTTGTGTACTCACTCTTGCCTACTCTACTCTTTTCCTCTTGTTCTTTTTGGGGATACTCTACTGCTGCTCAGTTCCTGCCGATGTGAGGGAGTTCACCCAGAGCTACCAGGAGTACGAGGACTTCTAGGCATTCGTCTCCCAGTCGACGTCCCAGTGGTGCCCAGCTTCGACAAGAGTTTACGTATATATTTTTATGCTTCCGCTGTATCAGACATTTTTTGTCATTTATGTAATAAATAACATTCGTACTCGCTTTATTATATCTTTTTACGTGATATGTGCTGTGATATACTGTTCATTCTGTTGTATATATGTGTGACTTGATCCTGGCACGTATATGATTGCTCGGTTTATGTCCTTTTGTAAACCGGGTGTTACACAACATGAATCACATTTGTAAATTCAGCAAAAGCGTGTGGTTCAGTGCTCTCATGTTCATGATCAGGTAAGTCATCTTTATAACTAGGAATATGGAGCAAATCATCTTGTGACAAAGGTAAATCAAGAGTTGGCCCCACTAATAGTTGGTCTGTCATAGCATGATTGGTGGAAGAATTTGGCTCTGAATTTTCACATGAGGATGTGAGCTCCTCATTTTTGTCCATGTCATTCCTGTCCTCTTGCTTTTATTCAGAATCCTGTAAAAGGTTCGGTGGTGCAAGAGATACAACAATGGACTGATCCTCTAAGTTATGCACCTTGTCATATGAATTTAAAGCAGGAGGTGCATTAACAAAGATTTCTCGCATAAGAAGTTTCATATCATTCCAAGTTTGAGGTTTATCTGAAGAATCTAAAGAATCCCACCAAACTAAAGCTGAGTGTCGCAAAACACTAGCTGCATTTTTTACCTTCCTCCTTGGACACATGCATCGAGTTGCAAATATGTTATCTATAGCAATTTCCCACTCCAAGTACGCATTAGCACCCACACCATCATATGTTGGTGGATATGAAGAACCTGTCATTGTTAGAAGATAGCGAAAGACAATACAAAAGTATTATCCCTATCAACTAGCAACTACTGGGTGGTGGTGAAAGTGGAATGCAATATCTCAAGCGGCTTACCACCGTCTTGCAAGTGTTCTTACCAAAGCCAATAGGCGGCACAATCAGTTGTGAAGTTTGGATGTAACAGTTGCAAGATGAACTTGTGCTGACAGAAGTATTTGTGGAGTTTTGGGTAGGCACAATATGGTAGCAAGGAATATCAAAATTTCAACTTAGAATTGCAAAACTGAAAAGTAGTCCCAAGCTAGTCTATGTTGCCGGCCTAAACTCGTCTCAGACTTAGTTCAAATAAGCAATGGATACAACTTTGGAAGGGACTCATAGGATGCAAGCACTTCTGAATTTTTTTTCTTCTTCTTTTCTTTTCTTTTTTTTTGGTGCGGCATTTGTTCTTTTTTTCAGCACCTTCAGCCTTTTGTTCTTTTCTCTTTTTTTTTAAATCTGAACTGCTGCAGAAAAACAAGTGCTATAACAAACACCAATTCTGTTCAGAACACTACGACCTCAGTATAACAGATGTATTTTTAAATTTTTAGCTCCTATTGATTTGAAATTTCTACAGATTAAACTAGACAAAAATCTTGATCTAACCCCTTTTGCTATGAGTCAGGGGCCCCGTTCTTGATCTCCTCCACTGTGTTGATGGAAAATCTGATCTAAACAAAACCCAAGTCTAAAAGGTGGCGGCTACTGAGTTTATATCCTAAGGAACGTCCTAGGGTTGCTGGTGGAGGCCAAGGGGGCGTCCACCACTTGGGCCAACACGGTACATGGGCCAATAGCCCAAAAGACGGTGTTGCAACAACTTGACAGATTCTGGACGTTCATTTGTTTTGATGATTCCCATTGACTCCGAATGAATTTGGGCCTCAAACCAGTGTCATTGGAAGCTCCTTGAAATTATCTTTCCATTCATATAAAAATCATCCCAAACGGCTCCGTATGCGGCATGGGCGTTGATTTTAGTGCGGGGTGCTCCTGGACTCTGAAGCAGACTCGAACTGGACTTGGATTGGGCCTCCAACTCGGCTTGCCTACCCTTGCTGGTCCACCACGCCTCCAAACTCCTCCCCAATGTTCTCTTCATCATCTCCATGGTTTCTAACAATAATTAAATCATTTGGTAGTAATTTATTCTCAAATCCAGATGACAAATTTATATAGAATGAGCTCACCTTATAATCAATGGTCGTATCCGAAGGTGTCGTGCTCTCATCATGATCCAAGGTCACACACTCAAGAAAGTCCCGAATGACTCTATGATTTTCTTTTACTTGGGCTATACAAATTTGATTCCGATGCCCAATGCGGAGTTCCATTTGTATAATTGCCATTCGCTAACCATCCCTCTCGTTCCACGAGAAGGGGGTCGTAGGCATAGATCTTCTGGTTTGCCTGGCAGGATGACAAGAAGCAGGACCAGAAGGGAGGCAGAGCCGACACCACCGCCTCAGTAGCCACATCACTCACATCAGCATGAGGCCAGTGGTTCGTCATGGCACAGTGCAAGCACTGAGGAGTGGACACGGCATGCACCAGGCCGCCGGTCCACCAATTCCAGCTCCAGTGGAGCCCCAAACCTTATCAGACGGACATCTTCGTCCCGAGGTTTTGGCGCCATCACCCAGCAACTAGGAGAGCTGCGGGTGCAGGGTGACAACATACAAGAGATGCTGAACCAACACATCGACAATACCCAAGCATGGTAGCGTCACACTACCGAAAGGATCCACAACATGGAGCAGTTGCAGTTGCAGCGACAGGAGGAGTGGAGGGCATACTGCCGCTGGACAGGTTTCAACCCCGACCAGCCGTAGTAAGCCTGAAACTAGCTTGGGGAAGGACCCCCATGAGAGGTAACTTGTATCATTTCTTTACTGCTTTCATAACCTTGCATGAAACCCATAAAAATTTGCAAAATCAGAAAACCCATAAAAAATTGCATAACAAATAAAAAATTGCAAAATTTAGAAAACACCAAAAATATTTCTGTTAATATGTGTAGTAAGCATGGTGTAAGTTTTCCTTTTTGAGATGATGAATAGTTGCTCTGTTAATTTCCTTCATAGGCTTAGTTACAACTTGATGCTCTACCTAGTTTTGGGTTTGGTGGCTTTAATTGCTCAAACCTTAAACTTGAAACTTGTGGGTAGCAAAAAGCATGATCCAAATCTAAGTTGTTGTGAGCTATGATATGGTTAAGTAGAGTTGCTATAATATTCTCTTATGTGATATTTGACATCTGGAGTATTTAATTTTGAAAACACAAAAATATAATAAAGTTCCTCGATGATATGAAATTCCCATCCAAAGCCATGTTGATTTTCACTGCAAAATCTTCAACATATGCAACTCTCTATCTCATTGAGCTTTGTCAAATTGTTGTGATCCTTAGTGAGATTCATTTCATACTCTTATGATCAAGATCACGTACACATTTCCACCACATATGCTTCTACACTAGAAGTGAGCAAAATTTCATCCATCCACAAAATAAAACTCCAAGTCCATGTATGACACCTCTCTCTCAAAAAATATTTCAAGGATATGGGGCTATGAGAAAATAAAAGATGCATACCCAAAGAAGGTATGCCACATGCTTCGGCATGTCAAAAAAAAAGAAAAAGAAAATAAAAGATGCATACCCAAAGAAGGTATGCCACATGCTTAGGCATGTCAAAAAAAAGAGAGATAGCCCCTAATCCAAAAAGAAAGGAAAGAAAAGAGAGAGATGGTGCATACAAAGGAGTTCATACACCATCCACAAAAAAATATCCACACACTTGCACATCTTGATCAAGGTTTATGATTTGTTTCTCCTTTGGATCCGGTCTTTGACTTAGCAAAATATGAGAAGCAGGTATGCCTTCAAATCCTCCATACCTACAGCTCCACAAAAAATAGCCATTAGAGATAGGTTGAGGAAGAAAGGCATAATAAATCCTTGGTAAGGAATCATACACATTGAGCGATCTGAGAGATCATCCGAGGAACTTTATAAATATCTTTTGAAAAATCTTACAAAACCTCCCGATTGAGGGTTGAACTAAAAGAAAAGACATATGAGCACTCTATTATGCCGTTCTGACTCTCAACCGCCAAAGATGAGGTGAAGCTATAAGCTCCATAGGAGTAAGGTAAGAGGTAAGAACAAAAGCCAACTTATTCAGAATCAAGGTAAGAAGCATTTGGTTGTGCCTAAGTATAAGTTGGAAATTCAATATTGTAGCAAGTCCTGATCAACAACGAGCGCCTTGTTTTGCTCAGGGATGAGCAAAAAGCTAGCTTGGGGGTGTTGTTGACAGTCGTTAAGTGTGAAATATGACAGTCAACTATACTCATAAAAGAAAGAAAACTATATCTCTTACTCACATATTTGTATCACTAACCTAGCTCTACAGTTGTTTTCGAACATTCATGATTTCAGGAGAACAAGTCCAGAATAAGATGAAAACATGACGAATGCGCAGATAGAAGTCACAGACGATCGTGTCCTGTGTAACATGAGCAAAGGAGGCCCACAAACCAGACCAAACCGACCAACCAAGCCCCGGCACCGACCATCTAACATCAGGACCCACCAGGCAGTGTACCAGAGAAGGACGATGGCCAGTGGTGGGAAGAGGGGGTCGGCCGACCCCACATGTCAGCCATTCAGGCTGAGATTTGGTGGGAAGCTTGATCCTATCCTCCTGAAGGCGGTTGATGATGTTTCCATATTTAGAGATGGCGGGAACCGACCTCTCAAGCTATAAAAGGGGCCTCCCACCACTCTCACCACACACACCACTTGAAGGTCTCTCTCTCTACACTCTCTTGTGACTTGTACTCCTTAGGGTAGTGGAGCTAGGCTAGTACTTCATCTCCTTATCGAATCCAGTCGTCCTCGGGGTCGGCGAGCAATCCTCGGCCTCTGGTATGGCTTTGTATTCCGACTTTCTTTATATTATTCATATCGAGTTCGTTCTTGGTTATCTTGCTATGTTCTTAGCATGCTTAGCCTTGATCAGTGCTTCATCAAGTTATAGTAGTTGCTTGCTTAGACCGGATGATCTGGGTAAGGATATTGGTTCGTTGTTCTTTCGGGCTTGCCTTAGCATCTTACCTGTCCATCCGAAGGGTGGGGGACCCGGGGGTGCTAGGGTAGTGACTTCATATGCGGGCATGGTGCCCGGGTATGCGGGATCCTTCGGATATGACGGTGCTCCACGATTTGACTGGGGTAGACTGCAGGTGGTGACAGCCATGTCGGTCCGCCGGGAAGCTGCTTCTCGGTTAGCGTACTCCCCGACATTCGGGTACGGTGTAGGAGTTCATGCAAAGATGAAACTGGACTGGATGTTCTCCAGTGCGGGTCATTCTCCCCGATGTCCCTAAGTTCTCGGCACCTACAGCTCTAAGCAATGTGGCTAACGTAACTTATCTGCTAACATGAATAGTATACTAGGAATCTTTGCCTATGCTCCCACTAACCTTAGGTGTGCTTGTTTATTCTTTATTCATGATAGTTGGTTGTTCTGTGTGTGTCATATTACCCCTGATTATCATTCATTTATCACTTACCCGTGTATAATCAGTGGTCTTCATCTTACTCATACATGTCATTGTTATGGAACTTGTAAATAAACTTTACACAACCTAGCCATCCCTTGGGAAAATATAAATAACGATACCCTGAATACTTCCGGGTGAAATGCTACAACGGTATATCCGTGCACTTGCGGATCTTTTTGTAAACGTTAAGACATACCATCACCAGCATTTCTGGCGCGTTGCTAGGAACTAACCACTCTTAGTAGCGACGCTAAGAAATGTCAACAACCACATCAATGGTGTTCTACATTTCCTGCCATATAGTGCCTTGAACGGTGACATCCTAATACTGGCCTGATAGCTGTTGTTGTAAGTGAACTCGGCATAGGATAGGCTTCTCTCCCAGTCCTTTCCGTAGGGTAGTACACGCGCTCTCAGTAGATCTTCCAGAACTTGGTTCACTCTCTCTGTTTGACCATCTGTCTGCGGGTGGTACGCGGAGCTGTACTCAAGTGTTGTCCCAATGGACTCATGTAAGCTTTTCCAGAATCTAGTGGTGAACTGGGTGCCTCTATCTGATACAATGCTCTTGGGTGCTCTATGCTGCTTCAAGATGTTGTTTACATACAATTCCACCAACTTTCCAACTCGGTAGCTCTCCTTAACCGGTATGAAGTGTGCCACTTTGGTCAATCAGTCTACTATCACCCAAATGGCGTCATATCCACTCTGGGTTCGGGGTAGTCCCACAACAAAGTCCATACTGATGTCATTCCACTTCCATTTGGGTATCTCCAGTGGTTTGAGCAGTCCTGTCAAGCGTTGATGCTTGGCCTTTATCCTTCCGCACACATCACATTTCGCCACATATTCCACAATATTGGTCCTCATATCTCTCCACCAGAAATGGTCTCTGAGATCCTCGTACATCTTCGTAAACCCTGGGTGTATGGCGTACTTAGAGTCATGGCCTTCTCGTAGGATCTCGGTACGAATCTGCTCGTCTTTCGAGACGCAGATGCGGTCTTTCAGCCATAAGGTGCCTTGTTCATCGACTCTAAAGTTGGTAGTTTTGCCTTGCTTCAAAAGTGCCTTTATCCCGCGAATCTCTGGGCATTGCTTCTGTGCTGCTCGAATGCAATCCTCCAGATCATACTTCCTTGTCAACTCGTGTAGCTGCCCATGTTCAACAATCTCGAGTCTTAGCTTTTCTAGTTCTTTGTAAAGCTCTGGATGTTCGTTACGAACCATCAGGTTGTTGCAATAGTTCTTTCAGCTCAAGGCACCTGCCACAACATTGGCCTTGCCTGAGTGATACTGGATGTTCAGATCGTAATCTTTGATCAGTTCTAGCCACCTCCTCTGTCTCATGTTCAATTCTGCTTCCATGAAGAAGTACTTCAGGCTCTTGTGGTCTGTATAGATGTCGCACTTGTTGCCGAATAGGTAGTGTGACAGGTAGATCTATATACCTCCCTGCCGAGTAGGGTCCCTGTGTCCGGGAGACTACCATGCTCGATGACTCGGCTACGACTACCCGGCTTGCAGGCACTCGGCTGTATGCGGGAAGGATCTCCAGTAGATCAGGATGAAAGGTTCCAGCTAGAGGCCCGAATATCTAGGGATCTTAACCGACCTTCTTCCTTGTAAACAACCCGAGCATATCTTCCTTGTACCCCTACGACTCCTGGTCTATATAAAGAAGGCATAGTTACCCATACAAAGAATTCTTCTTTGCATTATTCCACAAACCCTAATACAACCTCGAACACAGGACATAGGGTATTACGCTCATTGCGGCATGAACCCGTCTAAGTCCCTGTGTCTTTGTGTTACCATTGAGCTCTTGGCCCTGAGATCCCCATCCTGAAACTCTACCGCCGGGTACACCCCTGGTGGACTGGCCGGAATAACAATCCGACAGTTGGCGCGCCAGATACGGGACTCAGGGCTCATACGTCGAGTTCAATGGCAGCCAACAGCGGTGTTTTCTTCTCCGCTAGCGTCATCGTCTAGATGGAGGCGACCGTCAGCTTCTCCTTCACCTTCTTAAGCTTCCCGGAGGTCATGGTTCCCAGGAAGCCCACATCCACCTCCTCGGCCTTCGAGGGCAGCATCTTCACCGGGGCCAGATCCGATCTGACTGCCCCGACTCCCGTTACGTATTGGGTTCTCGAATCTGATACTGCCAACATGACAGCCATGCATCTGCTAGATCTACTGATGATCTATACTCCCAGATAGATCGTGTTGGTAGATCCATCGCCGAGTGCATTCAACTCAGCAAACACGCGCTTTGCCACCGAGACGATCCTGACCGAGTCCTCCGCGGGCTCAGCAGCACTACCATCGGGGCCAGATCCGATCTGGCCACCCCAAGTTTCGTCACCTCTCGAGTTTCCGAAATTGAGGCTGCCAATGTGACGATCACTCCTCCCAGGGTGACCCGTCGCCTTGCCGGATCTGCCGACGATTTGCTCTCCCAGATAGATCGAGTCGGCAGATCCATCGCCGAGTGCATCCAACTCGGCGAGTACGCGCTTCGCCACCATGACGACCCGGATCGGGCTCTCTACGGACTCTGCAATGCCGCCACCATGTACTCGGACCAGATCCGAGTGCTCCTCTTGGATCCGGTCACCCCGAGTCAGATCCGATCTGACTCGGCCTCGGAAGCGGAGCCTGGCTTCCAAGAGACTTCGTTCACCCTCCCACCCAACTGCTCATCTGCACTGGAGCATCGCCAGGTCTTCGTCATCTCCGACGACTCCAACACCCGGCCCGACGAGGATGGCAAAGAGCGAGCTAACCGACACCGCCGAAACGACATCCGCGCCGACAAAAGGCGCAACGAGCGGCGATTCGTCAGTCCGACTAGAACATGCAGGACACCGACCGCCGCAACCCCAGAAATCGGTGCTCACTGATCTGACCACGCAACCTCGACGCCGACTTTGTCCTAAACTATGAGGACCACGACATCTTCGCCACATCATCAGCCAACTTGGCGGCTGTCTTCCAGGCATTTGAGGGCCTCCAATAAACTCCGGAGATCATCAAGGCTAAGGCTCGGTTACACATGGCGGCTATGCAAATGCAGCGTATGCGCCAGGAGTACTCGGCCTACCGCACCCAGTCAAGCCACCATTCGACTCGGCCCTGTGACGAAGGAGAGGAGGTCAACCAGAATGACCTCCGCCTCAACCTCAACCGACAAGATCTTTGCCCGCGCATCAACAACGACCACCGCGATTGTGACGCCGCCGAGCACGAGCGACATCGCCGCTATGATGAGGAGCACGACGTCCCGGATGGCGATCACCAATACCGTGGTCGCCGAGGCAACAACCCTCCTTGACGCCCGCCTCGTGACATCGTCGACAACAAATCGGGCAACGACCTTGACGGCTTCTCGGCCTTCTCCAACCAACTTCGAGCCATCCAGTGGCCCGCCACCATCAAGCCAGTCGGCATCGAGAAGTACGACGCCGAGTTGGAGCCCAAGATGTGGCTGCGCACCTACTCCATTGCCGTTCAGGCAGCAAATGGCGACAACGACATCATGGCCGCCTACTTCGCGGTCATGATGAACCGCCAGGCTCTCAACTGGGTCAAGGCTCTCCCAGCTGGCTCCATCAACAGCTGGCAAGATCTCTGCAGTGCCTTTGTCTAGTACTACCAGGTATCCTATCCGGGTCCCAAAACTAGATGGGATCTGGGCAGCGTCATCCAGCAACCCGATGAGTCCCTCCGCGACTACATCAAGAGGTACTTCTCTAACCGTAATACCATTACGGAGGTTGATGACAGGGATGTCACCACTTCCATGAAGGCCTCCACAGCATCGAACTGTGGAGGAAGATGTTCGAGAGCAACCCAAAGACCGTCGACGACATGATCGCGGTCGTCAACAAGCACGCCGACATGGAGGATGCCGAGCGGGTCCACTGCCGGCACAAGAACTAGAACGACTTTTTCGAGTGCCCCCCTCAACGGGACAACCGCCCAAAACGCTGACGTGACGACCGCCCACCTCGCCATGGCAAGAAGCACGACCGCGCCGAGTCGTCCAAGAACCGGGACCGCAAGCGTGGCCCCGAGAACACCGTCGCCGTCGCCAAGAGGTCCCAGTTCCGCTCCACCCTCAACCAGGCGGACCTGGATCAGCTCCGAGATGGCAAGTTTCCTTGGCACAAGGACGCGAACCACACTGGTAAGGACACGCCGACGATGCCCAAGAATGTGCCCAATCTTTCACGGTAGGAATGCTATATTTTCCAAATAGAATATTCAGGGAAATAGATGTAGTCTCCTTTAGCTATGGCACCAGACTATTGCTTGAGATTAAAATAATCAGATAACTCAAGATAGTACTGAGATATACACGATAGATCAAATGCCTCCAGCAGCAATATCAATGATAAATTAGGAATCTGAGCCAATAAACACTACTAGAAAACAAGCCTTAGGTCCACCCCAAAAATACCGGTATGGAGATGAACCGGTACCTATGCTACCATAGGTACCGGTTCATCTCCATACCGGTACTTTTGGGGTGGATGGAAACTTTGAATGGGCCTTAGGCACCGGTTGGTATTATCAACCGGTACCTAAGGCTCTCCATAGGTACCGGGTGGTAATTTTTATATTAGTACCGGGTGGTACCACCAACCGGTACCTATAGACGAGCCTTAGGTACCGGTTGGTGTTACCAACCGGTACCTTAGGAGCCTTTGGTACTGGTTGGTAACACAAATCGGTACCTTAGGCTCATCCATGGGTTACTTTAAAAGGAATATATCTCCTTCTCAATCAGAACAACTGTGTAGCTGAGATGGTAAAAGAGCAACGCACTAGGCTAGAGGTCACGAGTTCGAATCACAACCAAAGAGAATATTTTGCGTGAATTTTGGAGGCTTAGGTACCGGTTATTTTACCCGGTACCAAAGGCTCGAGCCATTGGTACCACTTTCGGGGTACCGGTTTAAAAAACCGGTACCAAAGGGCTTATACAACCGGTGCCCTTAGACATTTTTCTAGTAGTGAAACAATCACGCCAAGACAGTGCAAGTATTTATAATTTAATTATTGGCCAAACCACCGCTGCTCTATTCCTCTTGATGATCCCAGGAAACCACGACAGAAGTTCCAATGTGGATAAATTTCACAGACGTATTGACCAAGCAAGATGATAATCCAGATGGATAAATTGACTTGATTGATCAACCAAAGACAACAGTAGCAAGAATAGAATAATAGGCTTACAAACTTGTGTTAGTTGCAATCCGATCAGCTGATAATTCTTTCACCCGCGGCCACGACGGACAACGATCAGAAGAAGAGAATCCACGCAGGGATCCGAGGCACGCCCAAACCAACAGATGATCTGATCACGCCCTCTTTCCAGAACCCTAGAAGGGTCGGCTTCAATTTTGGATAGTAGATGGGATCGCCATCTTCTTCTCTGGAGCGACGCTCAACAGGAAACAAAAACACACGGCATCCAAAACTAACTCTGTTACAAGGCCGACTTGGCCCTTTATTAGTGCACGCAGGCACATACTCAAATTAGACCCGGACTACACCAAATAGATTGACTCCGACCAAACACACCTGCCATCTATAACAAAATATCAATCCTGGCCCTAGAATTCTCGTCCATGCATATATGCCAATATATTAAAATAATCTGACCAGGACGAAAGTGAAACCAATACCACGTTACCACATCCATGAATAATATAATAATCTGGCAAGGATGCAAAGAACTCTATCAGCCAATTTCCAAATAGATTGACTCCGACCAAACACACCTGCCATCTATAACAAAATATCAATCCTGGCCCTAGAATTCTCGTCCATGCATATATGCCAATATATTAACATAATCTGACCAGGACGAAAGTGAAACCAATACCACGTTACCACATCCATGAATAATATAATAATCCGGCAAGGATGCAAAGAACTCTATCAGCCAATTTCCACAAGCATGGAACCAATTTGTATATAATTTGTTGGCTTCTTTTTCTCCTCTTTCATGCACAATATTGCACCTCTAAAAATTATCTTTGACGATTTGCCGGAAGCAGTAAATTTCCCATCTGCATTATCGGAAAGAAAGCACTTCTTGTCATGGTCATAATCTGTCATGATTTGAGGAGCCATGGGCTCATCACTCACCGCTCGGGAGTGCCGTGCACTCTCCAACGGCGTTGCCAAGGATGAAGACCCCAAGCGACCCCGACGCGATGACCGCGACAGGCCGAGTGGTTCCAGAACCAATCGGGCCCGCCCTCGGAGGCGCAACTCGCCCAGGTGAGATGATGACGAGCACCGGGAAGATTCCCCAGGGGACTTCCAGGAAGAGGACAGGGCCGTCAACTTCATATTCAGTGGTCCCAGCAAACCATCATGCCGGCGCAAACTGAAGCTGGATGATCGTGAAGTCAACTTGGTGTTCAAACACCCAGTTGAGCCCCTGCGGTGGTCAGAGACGCCGACTACCTTCAATCGCCACGACAACTGGGCCCATTTACCCAGGCCGGGTGTTGACCCCCTTGTGGTCAGCCAGGTCCGCCTGGCCAAAGAACTCGTCGACGGCGGCAGTGCCCTCGACATCATCTTCGCCAGCACGTTGGAGAGCATGGGCTACGACATGACTACCCTGGTGCCATCCGACTAGGCCTTCTATGGCATCATCCTCGGAACCGGGTCGACAAAGGTCGGCCGGAACCCGGGACAATTACCACACTGAGTACGTCAACTTTGAGGTCGCCGAGTTCGAGACCTCCTACCGCGCCATCCTGGGAAGACCCTCCCTCGCCAAGTTTATGGCGATCCCCAACCACACGTATCTTCTCCTAAAGATGACAGCTCCCAAGGGGGTCCTCTTGGTCTACGGAGACCTGCAGACATCCTACACGTGTGAGGCCGAGAACATCAAGCTCTCCAACACCCTAGAACGATCCAGCAGCAGATCCCCGCCAAAGAGTCGACTTCCAAGTCGCAGCTCGCGCCAGCCGTGGCGACCAAGACCATCATCGACGATGAACCATACAAGACCGCCGTGATCGGGGCCAGCCTCGACCCGGCATAGGAAAGTGCTCTCCTCCTTCCTCCAGGACAACTGGAACATCTTCGCAAGGAAGCCATCTAACATGCCGGGAGTTTCGAGGGAGGAGGCTGAGCACTCCCTAGACCTTGACTCGAAGGCAAGACCCGTCAAGCAACGTCTCTGCTGCTTCGCGCAGGATCGAAAGGAGGCTGTTAGGGTAGAAGTAACCCGGCTCCTTGCCGCTGGTTTTATCCAAGAAGTCATGCACCCAGATTGGTTGGCAAACCCAGTCCTTGTAAAAAAGAAAAATGGTGAACGGAGAATGTGTGTTGACTATACTGATCTCAACAAACACTGCCCTAAGAACCCCTTTCCTCTACCATGCATCGACCAGGTCGTTGACTCGACGGCAGGGTGTGTACTCTCTTTTCTTGATTGTTACTCAGGGTACAACCAGATAGCCCTAAAGGAGTCGGATCAAGAGAAGACGTCCTTCATCACCCCCTTCGGGGCCTACTGCTACAACACCATGACATTCGGGCTCAAGAATGCCAATGCCACCTACCAGAAGGCCATTCAGAGATGCCTCCAGGGGCAGATCACGCACAACGCCGAGGCCTATGTCGATGACACCGTTGTCAAGACAAAACATAGTGACCAGTTGTAAGGATCACCGGGGTGTCCGACCCTAGAGGGGGAGGGGGTGAATAGGGTCGCTAATCGCTTTTCTATCCTAGGGCTCAATCTAATTGCATAAGATAAACCTAACACGTCCTACACATGCTAGTTATGACTAAGGTTTATCTAAGCTACCCTCTACTTACCCCAAAAGACTTGCAACCTAGCCAATCCTAATCAAACTAACTAGGAAAGTAAAGGTAAGCAAGATAGAGTAAATGCGGAAACGTAATGCGGTAAGTAAAGCGGTAAGGGAGAGGATATGCAAACTCCCGTGAAGACACCAAGACACACGATTTAACGTGGTTCGGTTAGGACACCAAAGTCCCTCCCTACGTCCACGGCCACTTGCTCACAAAGAACAAGTGTGATACCGAGTCTCTTCGCTTGATCACCGTCTTGCCACGCCTCCAAGGCTCCCGACAAGCAAAGGCTAAGTGACACCAAGTCACAAAGACGAGGTCACCGCCACCGTCTATCTCGAAGCGTCACCACGGCACCGTCTTCACTATCTTGGAGCTTTAACACCAAGTAGGGGCCTCCTTCCCCGCACAAAGTGTCGTTGCCACTCCACACCAAGTCGGAGGGTCACACGATGAGTACAAGTGTTTGCTTGCCGCAGCAAGACTTCTCTCAAGGGAGCTCTCGCAAGAACTAATCCCTAATCAAGCACTAAGCACTCTAACAAGTGTGCTTAAGCCTATATGATGTACAATGAAGCTCTATGGTGGTTGGAGATGATCTTTAGCTCTAGTATACTTCTTTGAACTCCAGCACACTCAAATGGTGCGGCCTTGGGGATATATATAGGCAGCACAAGCAAAAATAGCCGTTGGAGAAAAGCTGCCAGAAATGTGCTTAACACCGGTTAATCCGATGCTCCCCAAATCGCCATCGTCGGTTTAACCGGTGATACTAAACTGCCCACTGAAAAATAGCCGTTACGTGTACGGGCAATCAACCGACGCAATCGACCGGTGTATGTAATGTTAGCGTCGGTTTAACCGGTGAGTGCAACTGTCCTCTGATCCTTGAAAAACAAACTCTCTGGACAACTGCACCGACGCCATTAACCGGTGCATCATCGGTTCATCCGATGTATGCATTTTCCTTGGTCTGCTTCTGCCATTGCACCGACGTATTCAAACTTCCTATCGTCGGTTCATCCGGTGCCAAACCCTAGCCCGCAGGCCATCTCTGTCATTGCACCGATGAATACATTTTGCCTTACGTCGGTTTAACCGGTGATACTAAAACTTCCAGACGTGCTCAAGTCAATGCACCGACGTGTGTAATTTGCTTGGCGTCGGTTCAACCGGTGACTTGATTTCTTTTAGGTTTCAGGGCGCTGCCCTGAGACCCGCGAGGGGCGGCTCCCCCTCGACCCCCGTCCGCTAACCGGGTAGCGGAACCCCCGTAGGGGCGGCCCTTCGGGCCTAGCTTCGCCTCTCTTCTCTTTGTCATCACTTGAACCTAAAAGCCTGAGTATATCATCTAAGCAAACACATTAGTTCAAGTGTTGCGTGTGTCATCAATCGCCAAAACATTATATTGAAATATGGCATGAGAGGCCATTTTCGCTACACCAGTTCATTACGGTTCTCTTCGAAACATTTGAAAATCTCAGGAAATTCAAATGGAAACTCAACCCGACCAAGTGTGTGTTCGGTGTCCCCGTCTAGAAAACTACTCGACTTCATAGTGAGTAGCTGGGGCATCGAAGCCAACCCCACCAAGGTCAATGCCATCATGTACATGAAGCCTCCCAGGATTAAAAAAGACCTGATGAGGCTAACCAGGTGCATGGCCACCTTGAGTAGGTTCATAAGCCGACTCGGCGATAAAGGCCTACCCTTCTTCAAACTTCTCCGGAAGCCCGACAAGTTTGAGTGGAACGACGAAGCTTGCAAAGCGTTTCAAGAGCTCAATAACTTCCTCACAACACCGCTTGTCCTAACCGCACCAGAAGATGGGGAAGTCCTCCTCCTTTATATCGCCGCCACCACCAATGTGGTGAGCACAGTCCAGGTCATTGAACGAGACGAGCCGGGTCATGTCTACAAGGTACAGCGACCGGTGTACTTCATCAGTGAAGTACTCGGCGAGTCCAAAGTATGCTACCCTCAAGTGCAGAAGGTGCTGTACGCCATCCTCATCACATCAAGAAAGCTTCAGCACTACTTCCAGGCTCATAAGATCAAGGTGGCTTCCTCCTGCCCACTCGCCGACATCCTCCACAATCGAGACGCCAACGGCCGAGTCGTCAAATGGTCAGTAGAACTCGTCGCCTTCACAATCGAGTTTACGCCGCGCTCTACGATCAAGTCTCAGGCCCTAGTCGACTTCATTGCCGAGTGGACCGAGATTCAGGATCCTCCACCTGACACCCGCCCCGAGCACTGGATCATGTACCTCGACGGTGCCCTCAACCTCGATGGAGCCGGCGCTGGGGTCCTTTTCATCTTCCCCAAAGGCGAACAACTCAAGTATGTACTCCAGTTACTTTTCAAGGCAACCAACAATGCTGCCAAGTACGAAGCCCTCATACATGGCCTCCGAATCGCTATCACGCTCGGCATCAAATGCCTGCTAGCCTACGGCGACTCTAAAGTCATCATACAACAAGTCAATAAGGATTGGGAGTGCACCAAGGAGAAGATGGAAGCCAAATTCAACGGCCTCTAGTTCCACCACGTCCCCAAGGACGACAACGTTGCAACAGACATCCTGTCCAAGCTCGGATCCAAACGAGCCCTTGTGCCAGCAAGTGTATTCGTCCAGGCACTCAACAGTCCTACAGTCAAAATAGAAGAGGAACCTCCTACAAAGCCCGACTTGGTCCCAGCCTTAGGGCAACAGGTTCAAACTCTCGACACCGACTAGCACTCCCCCATCATTGACTTCATCAAGAACAACAAAAGCTACCCCAAGGGAAACGAGCATGAGACGCTTGCACGCCGCTCAAGCAACTACATTGTCATAGGATCCGAGTTGTTCAGGCACTCGGCATCCTCAGGAACCTTGTGCAAGTGCATCACACAGAATGAAGGAGTCTGACTGCTTAGTGAGATCCACTCGGGCATCTGTGGAAACCACGCAGGAGCCTCCATTCTCGTGGGCAAAGCCTTCCGATCAGACTTCTACTGGCCTACGGCCCTGGCCGATGCCCGGAGTCTCGTCAGACGATGTCCCGGGTGCCAGTTCTTCTCCAAGCAGTAGCACGTCCCGGCTCAGGCCTTACAGATGATACCACCCTCCTGGCCATTCGCATGTTGGGGACTCGACTCTGTGGGACCACTCAAGACAGCCGTCGGCGGGTACAATCACATATTCGTGGCGATTGACAAGTTCACGAAGTGTATTGAAGTCAAACCCATGACGGCCACCACAGCGGCCAAGGCAGCCGAATTCATTGAAGAAATATCACACTGGTTCAGAGTACCTAATCGGATAATTACGGACCTAGGCACCTCCTTCACGGGTTCGAAATTCTAGGACTACTGCCAAGGAAGCTGCATCGACATCTACTATACCTCTGTGGCGCACCATAGGTGCAATGGCCAAGTCGAAAGGGCCAATGGCTTGATCCTCCAGGGGCTCAAAGCCAGAATTTTTGATCTGATCGAAAAGTATGGCACAAAGTGGCTCCAAGAACTACCCAGAGTAGTCTGGGGACTGCGCACGCTGAAAATTCGGGCCACCGGCTACTCGCATTCTTCATGGCGTATGGTTCTGAAGCAGTCTTGCCATCGGACATAGCTTTTGGTGCTCCGCGCAACCAGAACTACGACGAAAATAAAGCCAAATCGACTCGGCGAGCCGAAATTGACTCGACAGAAGAGCACCGCCTGACGGCCTCACTACATCACGCAAGATATGAGCAGCAGCTCTGGCGCTACCATGATCGCAACGTACAAGAGCGAGACTTCAACATCGGCGACTTGGTTCTACGACGAATCTAGTCGACAACCGGTGCCCACAAGCTGTCCTCCCCCTAGGAAGGACCCTTCATCATTAGCCGAGTAGTGGTTCCAGGAACCTACTGCTTACAAAGGCAAGACGGTACCGACGTGGGCAACCCATGGAATATCGAACACTTGCGTCGCTTCTATCCGTAGAAGCATAGGAAAATGCAAAGCTATATCTACTCATTCAATAAACTTTTTTGCATGTTATTCATCATATTCCATCTTCTTTGTTCATCACCGAGTTATTTTCAACACGCTTGGTGGCTGCGTTTCGGCCAGCCAGCCGGCCCCCATCGGAGTCCAACCAGCCGGACAAGAACAACCCGATCCAGTATCTATGAACACAGCTAAGTATGTCTTGGAACTACTCTGTGTCACCCTAACTCAGAGTCGACTTCCTAACTACTCGGTAAATTCAGAAAATACTCGGAATGTGGGCATAACTTAAAAATGATTAAAAATAAAAACATTATTTACATAACCATTGTTCCAAAGCGGTCCACACTGACCAACTTGTTTTGCAGAAAAATAAATAAAAACAAATCCCCGCGACCGGCAGCCTACAAGTCGGCCACGATGCGCTTGGAGATGTCCTGGACACTGGCGTGGTTGGCTTCCCAGTCCGCCTCGGTGCAGTCGGGAGGGATGCCATCGCCCACCGGATCCAGATCCGCCTCCGGGAAGTGGGACTTCACCAGCCCCAGGGTGTGTTGCACGGCATCCCCAGCCGCTCCCTTCACGAAGGCCTCCAGTCGGCCTCGGGACACCTCTAGCTGCTCCGACACGCTCTCTGCCGCAGACATGCCCTCCGGCTCAAACGCTCCAAGCAGAGCATCCAACGGCATGCCAAGGCGATCCAGCGTCACCCGGGCCTCGGTCACCTAGCCCTCCGCTTCTACAGAAAAGCACTCGGCTACATTAGCCCAAGTGACAAACTCAACTTAAACAATAATTGTATGATTTCCAAATCATACCTTCTCAGGCCTGGCGCTCTAGGCGAAGCTTCTCCTCGGTCGCGGCCTCCCGGGCCTCGGTCGCCTCCCGGAGCTTGTGCAGCTCCTCGTTGGCCTTGGTGCAGGCCTCCAACTCTAAAGAACAAGCAAGTCAGAGACAAACAGTGCGAAAAGGACTCGGTTAGACAAAAATCCGACTCCTTACCGCGCTTCTCCTTGCGTAGAGCCTTCTCGGCCTCCACCTTCCCGGCCTCCAGTTGGCGGCCCTGCGCCTCCAGCTCGGCTACTCGGGCCTTGAGCTCCGTCACTCGGCTGATGGCAACACTTCCCTCGGCCAGCTCCTGGGAGGCCTGCTCGGACAGTTCCACCAGAGCCTGCCAACCAACTCGGTGTCACAAGGCAGCATCTACAACAACAAGTCGGATACACACAGGAAGAGGAAGGGAACTTACCTCAACCAACTCATGGGCCAGCTTGGTGGATGCGACGAGCTTGCCGAAGACCGTCCTATCTCCCTCCTCGTCCTCCTCCTCCGCCGACAGGGCCCCGGCCCGCTCCAAGGACTCCACCTGAGTCCTCACCACCTCAATGGCCGGGACCTCGCTGGCCTCATCCACCTCTTGTCCTGCCCCTTCGTCTTGGGGCGGGTCCTGCATCTCGACGTCCTGGATAGGGGGAGGGGCCCGGTTATTGGCCTCCTCCTCCTCCTTCTTCTTCTCCTCGCGGCGGGCGCGGCTCTTTGCCGGGCTTACCCGCGGCGAGGTCAGCTTCGTGGCATCATTGGAGCCGCCCTCGGTGGACAGCTCCTCCACCTTCATCGCTCTCGAATTGCCCACCGGGGCACGTGATCAGAGGAGGAGGGATGGGCCTTGTAACGCATTTGGCACCCTTGGGGGAGGATGCCACAGACTCGGCTTCTCCTTTATCCTTAGGACAGAGTCCGGGCATCAACCCCTTGCCGTACCCACCGCCTGGGGTACGGATGCCTACAACGTGGAAATGTTGTCGAGGTGAGGGTGTTGTGGTCGTGCGTGTGGGCGTGGTTACATAGTTGTGGCTAAAGACATCGCCACTCTTTGTGTACAGCGAAAACACGTGCTCCTGACCCTCCTCTAGCGGCATTGGTGGAAGTGGGTCGGCGAAGAGGCGCTTGGAGGCGTCCTTTGGTGCGAGCATCCCCGTTGTCGGGCGTGCAGGACCTCCTGAACCCGGGCACCTGCCCCTCTTGGCGGAGATCTTCCTGACATTGTGTGGCGATGAATGAAAGGCCGAGGGGCCACCATGGGGGCTCGGCCGAATCAGGGGTTCGATCGGCCCCTTTTTGGTGCCCCTCGGCGTCTCCTTCGATGCCGGCGTAGGGATGATCGCCAATGGTGTCTTGGCGATGTGCTCTGCTTCCTGGTCGATCTCCATGGCTGCAAGTGCGTGATTCTCCGGCGAGGGCTCTCCCTCGAGGGCGAAGGTGGACGAAGCTTCGTTGAATGGAACGATCGCCTTGCCAACCATGGGGAAGCTCAGAGTTGTAGAGAGGAAGAGAGCAAAAAGATCAAGAATGGAGATGAGGATGAAAGGAGGAGGAGGGGATCATTTTAAAGGTAAAACCGGGAGAAAATTTCCATTCTACAGCCCAGAACGTATGGAAATGAAAAGTGGCCATTCGAGGGGATTCAAATACGAAAATTGGAGCACTGTCACTGCTAGGTGGGGTCGGCCGACCCAGGGGTTCGGCCGGCCCCACATGGGCCCCTCTGGCTTCCATTTTTCTCTCACGGGTTGGGGGCACATGGTGGCCCCCATGCAAGTGGTTTTGGGTTTTATTTTTGGGCTGAGGAGTTTGAAATGTGCGGAATTCTACTAAATTTATAATATCAAATTCCTCACTAGAGTTATATGGCATATGAAAAACTTTCAAATGCTGGCCATTTAACTTGAATAACTTACCATCATCGTCTTGAAGCGTGACGGTCCCATGTGATGATGCAATGACGATGGTGTATGGCCCTTTCCACTTGCTTTGGAGCTTGCCTTCGCCGAAGAGCTTGACCCTGAAATTAAATAATAATACCTTATCTCCGGGTTTGAATTCCTTCGGCTTGATCCTCTTGTCATGCCATCTTTTTGTTCTATCTTTGTAGATATTGGCACTGTGGTAGGCCTTCTCTCTCCATTCTTCCAACACTGCCAGTTGAATCTGTTGATTCTTTCCGGCTTGCTTTAGGTCCAAGTTCCATTGCCGGATGGCCCAGTGGGCTCTGTGTTCTAGTTCCACTGGTAGATGGCATGTTTTGCCGTAGACGAGTTGGAATGGAGACATTCTGATGGGGGTTTTGTATGCTGTCCTGTATACCCAGAGTGCATCAGGCAGCTTACTTTTCCATCCCTTCCCCATCTCGTTGACGGTCTTCTGCAGAATATTTTTGATTTGTTTGTTGGAAGTTTCTGCCTGACCATTTGTTTGTGGGTGGTATGGGTGGCGATGTTGTGCTTGGCTCCTAACTCCCTCATGTAGTTCCGGAAGGTTTTGTCAATAAAGTGTGATCCCCCGTCACTTATGACCATTTGTGGAGTTCCAAATCGGGGGAAGATGACTTCTCGGAACATCTTGCAGGTGTGTTTTGCCTCAGCAGGTCTACATGGTAGTGCTTCTACCCACTCGGATACGTACTCCACTGCTACCAATATGTACTCGCAATCCTGGGACTTTGGGAATGGTCCCATGAAGTCGATGCCCCAAACGTCGAATAGTTCGACTTGGAGATACTTTGTGAGGGGCATTGCATTGCGAGTTGTTATGCCACCTTGCATCTGGCATCTTCGACACCTTCGAATGAATTCTCTGGTGTCTTCATACATTGTTGGCCAGAAGAAACCAGTTTTCCAGATGTTTGCATGAGTTCTGAATGCTCCATAGTGGCCTCCATATGCTGCGGTGTCGCATTTCTCGATGATTTGCATGGCTTCTAGCGCGGGTACGCATCGTCTCAGCAGACCATCTGAGCATACCCTGTACAGGTATGGATCATCCCAAAGATGTCGACGGCTCTCGAAGATAAGCTTTTTCTTATTCTCCCTTGGTGGCACGTATCCTGCAACCATAAAGGTCACCATATTTGCGTACCATGGGGTAGAGTCCGTCACCTTTAGAAGCATGTCATCGTGTAGAAAATCATTTATCGGAGGTTCCTGCAAGTTAGTAACCTGCATACACGATAGATGATCTGCAACAGTATTCTCTACTCCCTTTTTATCTTTTATTTCAAGGTCAAATTCTTGGAGTAGGAGAATCCATCTTATTAAATGAGGTTTAGCATCTTTCTTGGTGAGCAAGTATTTTAAAGCTGCATGATCAGTATAAACAATAACCTTTGCTCCAACCAGATAAGACAAATGCCAAGAGCTCCTTCTCTGTTGTTGCATAATTGAGTTGGGCTCCAGTCAGTGTTTTGCTATCGTAAGCAATTGTGTGATGCTTTTTATCTTTGGTTTGGCCTAAGACTGCCCCAATAGCAAAGTCGCTAGCATCACACATTATTTCGAAGGGAAGGCTCCAATCAGGAGGTTGGATGATCGGAGCCGAGACGAGTGCCTTTTTAAGAGTGTTAAAGGCTTTTAAGCACTCATCGGTGAATTCCAAGGGTGCATCTTTAGTTAACACGCTTGTGAGGGGTCTAGCAGTTTGTGAAAAGTCCTTAATGAATCTTCTGTAGAACCCCGCAGGACCTAGGAAGCTACGAATGCCCTTAATGTTCACCGGAGGTGGATGTTGTTCTATGACCTCAATCTTGGCTTTATCCACCTCTATTCCTCTTTCGGACACTAAGTGTCCGAGGAAGATGCCTTCACTGACCATGAAATGACATTTCTCCCAATTGAGAACCAGGTCCTTCTCTTGGCATCTTTGTAAGACCTTGTCTAAATTTTCAAGACAATGATCAAAAGTTTTTCCATAGACGGAGAAATTGTCCATGACAACTTCCATGATTTCCTCGATCATGTTGGAAAAGATAGACATCATGCATCTTTGGAATGATGCAGGAGCATTACATAGCCCAAAGGACATTCTACGGTAAGCATAGGTTACGTGGGGACATGTAAATGTGGTCTTACTCTGGTCGTCGGGATGGATTGGGATTTGATGATAACCCGAATACCCATCGAGAAAACAGAAGAAGGAGTGCTTAGCTAGCCATTCTAACATTTCGTCAATGAACGGAAGCGGAAAGTGATCCTTCTTTGTGGCTGCGTTGAGTTTTCAGTAGTCTATGCACATCCTCCATCCTGTGACGGCTCGTTGAGGGATTAGTTCGTTTTTGTTATTTTGAACGACCGTGATACCTCCCTTCTTTGGTACTACTTGGACTGGGCTAACCCACTTGTTGTGTAGTACGGGATAGATTATCCCAGCATGTAGGTGTTTCAGGACCTCTTTCTTGACGACCTCTCGCATCGTATTGTTGAGCCTTCGCTAAGGCTCTCTAGAAGGTGCTATTGAAGGATCTATCGGAATACGATGCGTGCAGAGGGTAGGGCTGATTCCCTTAAGGTCTTGGAGCGAGTAGCCGAACACGGCTCTATGCTTTTCCAAAATAGCAGTTAATTTTGCTGTTTCCTCATCAGATAGCTTGTCGCTAATGATGATGGCGGTTTCGGTGTTATCATTTAGAAAAGCATAGCGGAGTCCAGAAGGAAGAGGTTTTAGCTCTATGGGTTGATGAGGAGGTTGTTCATGAGTAGGTAACTCAAAGGTTTCCTCCTGATCGTCCTCTTCTTCAGTAAAGAGTTTAGCATAGTTTTCTAAGGAGGATTCAGGAGTTTCTATAGGAAGGACGGAATCCACCTCATCAACTATTTCATCTTGGGGTGTAGGTTCGGTCATGGAATCTTTTGACCGAAGGATTGGCATGCAAATGTCCTTTCCCCCAAGAGTTACGTCAAGTGTTCCTAAAGGGGAAATACTTTGGAACATCTTCTCAACGGGATGCCCGATTAAAACGTCGAAGTCTTGGACTTCAAAGATATAAAAATCTAGGGCAAGCTCAGTCTTATCGTACCACACAGGTACATCATGCAAGATTCTAATCCCTTCCATGGTGGAATGAGGTCCACTCCATAGGGATCTCGAGGTCGGGAGCAATGGGTTGTCACTTAGGTGGCTAAGTGCAAAGGATGCTAACATGATATTTGCTCCGACCATGGGGCTGTAATGAGCTGAGACAGTAGTTCCTTGGATGTGTAACACCCTAATTGAAATTCTAGCATTTAATAATAAATTTAATTGGCTTTATTTAATTTTCTAAGGTTTATTGTGTTAGACTTGCATTTAATCTAAAATTTTGTTCTTTAAGTAATTAAAATTTTATCATAAGTTCAATTTTGGTTGTGCATTCATGCTGGAGCATCTCTTTCTTCTGTTTGGTTAGGGTTGAATTCAAATTTATTTGAATTCATTAGACTTGAGTTTGAGTTAGAATGGAAAAAGAAAAAGGAGAAGAAATAGAAATAGGAAAGAAGGAACCCAAACCCAACCCAAAGCCCGTTGGCCGGCCCACCCTCTCCCTTCCTGGCCCAGCTCCTTTCCCTCCCCGAGCCCACTCGCGAGCAGCCCGACACTCCTCCCACGCACGCGGCCCAGCCGGGCCTGCTCCCGCGCTCCCTCTCTCCTGGGCCCGTTCCTCCCTCACCCCGCGCTCGCCCCGCACGACCCAGTGACCAGCGCCTAGGCCCGCTTCGCCCCTCCTCCGCACGACCTGTCCGTAGAGTCGCTGCCACGCCGACCCCACCTGGCGGCGCAAGCAAGCCCGCAGCACGCTTGCTCGTCCGCGCCCCGGTGCCACTGACCGCCAAGGCCCACCTACCAGCGCCCAGCACGCTCGCGCTCAACCGCGTCGCCCTTCCCTCCCCGTGAACCGCTCCCTGCGCCGCTGACCAGCGGGGCCCGCTTGTCAGCCCCGTCTTCTCCACCACAACCGCGCCATTGCAACAGCCATCGCCAATTCCCCGTGATCCCCGCGCGCGACCTTCCTTGGGCATGCCTGCCCAGGATCACCGCCCGTCCTTAAATGCCCCCCCCCCCCCCCGCGGACCCCTGCTCCTCCTCCTATCCCGCTAGCGTCGCCACCCCAAAACCCTAGCCGCGCTGCCCTCCAAGCTCAGTGCGGAGCAGAGTCCTACACCGCCATGACCCGTCTGCTCCACCGCACTTCCATCACCGCAAGTCGCCGAGGTTGATCATCTCGGGTTCAGGTTTCACGCCGGCCACTTCTTCGGCCCCTGCACCGCGCCTTCTTCCCGAATTCCGCCAAAGACCCGTCGCCGGTGAGTAAGTTTCTCACAACAATTCCGCACTGTTGTGGGTTCCTTGGCCTCCCTGACCGCCTCTCCGGGACCACAGCAGACCCGCGCACCCGCTCGAGGGAGTTGGAAGCCGGAGCACCCCTGCAACGACTCTTCCACGAGCACTATGCCGGACTCCGCTGCCGGACGTCACCGTCGACCCCCTACGCCGGACTCGTTCTTCGATCCAACCCCTTGGTGAGCCTCTGCCCGACTTCTTGTTTCATTTGCGTTAGATCTCTTGGCCCGTAGCCCTTGGCATCGCCCAGAACACTCGCTCCGGCGAGCACCTTCGCTGCAGCGCCGCCCCTCGCCGTGGCGAGCCACGCCCAGCCCTTAATCGGGCGTTCTGAGTGCCTAGGTGGTTTAGCCACGCCGCGCACAAGCTCCACGGCCAAACCGCAGCCCAAAATACCACCTGTAGCGCCCAGGCCGCCCTCTCCGACGAGCTCCCGGTGAAGCGCCGCCGCGGGGACTCAAGTCCGGCGAGTCCCGCCGCCGCCCGCGCTCCCCTTTGCCCTGGACCACCAGATCTGTAAGCAACGGCCTAGATTAGATCTAAAACCAAGCATCCTGAATCAAACATAACGGTGCGCCCTGGCACTTTTGTTAAAGAAACCCTGAGGTTTTCTTTTATCAAACCGCGGTCCACAACCATTCAAAAATGATTACAATTAGGCCCCGATTTTTACCAAAACCCCCCTGACCTTCCTGGTTTTAGCGCCCACAGTCCAGAGACTTCGGTTTTGCTTGTTAGCCCTTAGATTTAACGGTTAATTATGTTTAGGCCCTCGGTTTTTGCAGAAAACCCCCTGGAACTTAGTTTTTCTCGCAGATAAGCCCCTAGAACTTGTTTTTAGCCTAGATTATGTGTTTTAGCTCCATTTTAGGCGTTCTTTATATCCACGCGATCGTTGTAACGCGTAGAATAGTTTTAGACTAGTTAAGTGTGCTGTTTTTATGTATTGATGTACTGTTTCCTAGTTTTTGTTAGTGTTTGCTTGTATGCTTATTGTTGTGCCTTGTTTTGGCCATGTGTTCGTGAGTAGACGCTGATCCAGTTGAGGAGCCCCAGTACCAGTACCCGGAGCAGCCGACTTACGACCAGTTTGAGCAGTAGCAGGAGCAGTACGAGGAAGGCAAGTATAACATGAACAACCTATCACTTTTAAATACAATTTCATACTACATTTTAATACTGTATGCCTATAAGGATTTCGTAGCCACTTTATATCCTTTATATATATCCTTTGGGTTGCATTTTGGTTAGTTGTGCTAGGTGCCGCGCTATAACACATTATGGTCCTTTTTAATTAATTTGATTAATGGTATATGCAACTTAATTCTGAGAGTGGCCCTCTATGTGGCTTGAGTGGCTCACGTCTCGTTAAAATTGGTTTTTGTTAGAAACATGGTTTAGGGGGCCAGCACGGTGCTTACTGCTGGGTTGGCCACTCTCCATAAGGACCGGTTCGTAGAGCGACAACCTGGGACAACAGCGCTACCACAAGACTGGAATGGGATGGTCTTGGCTTACTAATTAGGTCATTTTGGTTCGGGAGTAACTTACCGACGGGGCATAGGGGGGTGGTGAGCTTCAATGGTGGCCAGGCTAGGAGGCTTGGTGTGCATACCCCTCGAGGTGGTTACCATCGTTGCGGATCCTGATTCCTTAGCGGTTACACCTTACCAACGTGTCCTTTGTAACGGCCTCGTAGTGAGTCGCTAGTCATCTCACCTAATTTAGTGTGATGAACAACTAGCGTAGCTCACGACTTGTGGGTAAAGATGTGCAACCTCTGCAGAGTGTAAAACTGGTATACTAGCCGTGCTCACGGTCATGAGCGGCCCAGATCCTCCTTTTGATTAGTGGGGTTAGCTCCTTCCGACGAGGGGGTGCCTCTCGGGGTTTTGGTATGGTTGTGGTTTGGTTCTCAGTAGCAACAAGATTAATTTTGATTAATTACTATGTAACTGGGTTAATGGTAATTCATCAACTCGTAGTAAATAGCTGTAATAAAATTCTGCCAAGACTTAAAAGCTAATGCAGTTGAGTCAGCCAACCTTAGAGCCTCATAGTTTGTGTTATACTTGTTGAGTACAAGTGGTGTACTCACCCTTGCCTCTTCTCTACTTTTTCCTCTTGGATACGCTACTGCTGCTCAGTTCCAGCCGACGCGAGGGAGTTCGCTCAGCGCTACCAGGACTACGAGGACTTCTAGGCGTTCGTCTCCCAGTCGACGTCCCTGTGGCGCCCTGCTTCCGAGAGTTCTTCGTATATGTATTCTACGCTTCCGCTGTATCAGACATTTTATCATTAATATAATAAATAACATTCATATTCGCTTTATTATATCTTTTTACGTGATATGTGCTATGATATACTGTTCATTCTGTTGTATATACGTGTGACTTGATCCTGGCACGTATATGATTGCTCGGTTTATGTCCTTTTATAAACCGGGTGTTACAGAGTGGTATCAGAGCCGTATCGACTGTAGGACGAAGCCTAGATAGAACTGGTCGAGTTTTAGGACTTCTTCTTTCCAACCCTTGTCTGCTAAAACTATTTTACTATTATACCCCTTGAATTCTATGACTTTTACCCGTCTTGCCTTGATTTCTCTCTCTAAAGAATAGTTTTCGTTGATTTTGGCCTAAATCAGTCATCTGACCACCATGAGTATCAGCTAGGTGACCCTTTATAATAATACGATAGCACGTTCTGCGACGCGTTGTGTTAGTCGAGTCGTATGTTAAACTCGGCTAAGTCGTGAAAATTGTCCGCTTGTTATTATAATACATGTTTGATTTGGATTTTTGAATGATTGCATAGCTTAGCAGTTTAAATTTGTTTAAAGAAAATCACTCTTATGTTAAAGTTAACTAATTAATAAAATGGATTAGATCAATGGGGGTAAAACAGTCCACTCTATCCTGTCTACTTTATCATGGCTGAGTCTTTTTCCGCAAAGAGTTATCATATCCATCTGAATTTATTCCTGCAATATCCTTACTCGTGAAATCTTTTGTTCCAAAATCAGATGGTGAACACCAGGCGTGGTTCTGACCAGCAGGGGCAGAACAACCAGGGGCAGAACACCTAGGGGACCGGGATCCCGATGCCTCCGCCTTTAACCCCGGAGCAGTACTTCTAGCTCCAGATGCAGATGATGGCTACCCTGAACAACACTGTTTAGGCACTTCAGCAGGCTCACACTCAGCCTCCGCCTCCTCCACCGCCGCAGCCTCGCGACAGGCGTGCTGAGTTCTTGAGGGGTCACCCACCGATGTTTTCTCCCACGTCCGACCCTCTTCAGGCTGACGACTGGCTCCGTGTAGTGGAGCGCCAGCTGGACATCGCCCAGTGCGATGATCGGGAGCGAGTCTTGTACGCAGCAGGACAGCTGCGAGGTGCAGCTTTGGACTGGTGGGAGTCCCACCTAGTTCAGGACCGCGAGGCTCTCACTTGGCTCCAGTTCCGGGAGCGGTTCCGCAGCCACAATGTCCCCGCGGGCGTTATGAAGATGAAGCAGAAGGAGTTCCTTGCACTGAAGCAGGTAATCTTAGATATAATCATTCAGCGGTTTCTTTTGAGCTAATGTCCCCTTGTTCTATCCTTATGAATCTTGAGTTAATCTTTCGATATCTATCTGTCTTTGTCACTTCAGGGGACTATGTCGGTCACGGAGTATCGTGATCGTTTTCTGCAGCTTGCTCGCTACGCCCCTACCGATGTTGCGGATGACCGCAAGAAGCAGGAGCACTTCATGGAGGGCCTTGAGGACTACCTCCATTACGCGCTGCTCAACCTCCGCTTCGACGACTTCAACCATCTGGTTGACAGCGCGCTCAACACGGAGCGCAAGTACCTGGAGATGGAGGACAAGAAGAGGAAGATTGTCCCCGTTGCCTCTGGCAGTAACACTCATCCTCGCCTTCAGCCGCCCCAGCAGTACCAGCAGCAGCAGTACCGGCCTCCCCAGCAGTACCAGCAGAGGCCGCAGCAGTACCCGCCTCGGCAGCAGCAGCAGGCCGGTCAGGGCCCGAGGTTACCGGCACCTCCGGCTCGTGCTGCTCTACCAGCTCCGCCAGTACCGCAGGCTCCACGGCAGGCAGCTCCTCCTGCCGGACAGCAGGCACCTCCTCGCACGTGCTTTCACTGCGGCCAGCCGGGACACTATGCCAACGCTTGCCCCGGAAGGCGCAGGCGGGACAGCAGGGCGCCACTTCAGGGCAGAGTGAACCACGTGACGGCCGAGTCAGCGGTCGAGGCTCCTAACATGGTTATTGGTACGTTCATGGTCAACTCCCATCCAGCTACAATGCTTTTCGATACTGGTGCTACTCATTCATTCATCACCAAGTCATATGTTGAGCAGCATAGTTTCTTTACCACCCCATTAAAGAAGTATCTGCTAGTCTCTTCACCGGGAGGGGAGTTGAGATCCCATATTGTTAGCCCTCGAGTCAGTATAGCCATAAGGGGGGCAATGTTCAGTGCTGATCTGAGGGTGCTAGACACCAAGGGTATTGATGTGATTCTTGGAATGGATACTCTTGCCAAGTGGGGAGTCAGAATCGATTGTGCTCACCGGGCAGTTCACTTGACAGCATCTAATGGCCAAGAGGTGACAGTCAGTGCTTCAGAGCCCTCGGGATTTTTTCATCAGATGGAGGCTAGACCCACGGATGGTATTCGCGTGGTGTCTGAATTCCCGGATGTCTTTCTGGATGATTTGCCAGGTATGCCGCCTGAACGCGACATCGAGTTTTCTATTGATCTTTTGCCTGGCACTGCTCCTATTGCAAAGCGGCCCTACCGCATGGCACCTATAGAGCATGAGGAAGTCAAGAAAACTATTGATGAGTTGCTAGCCAAGGGCTATATCCGTCGCAGCTTCTCTCCTTGGGCTTTTCCATTGTTGCTAGTAGATAAGAAGGATGGCTCGAAGAGGATGTGTGTCGATTATCGAGAGCTGAATGCAGTTACCATCAAGAACAAGCATCCACTGCCCCGTATTGAGGATCTCTTTGATTTGCTTCGAGGTGCTCGTATATTCTCGAAGATTGATCTTCGTTCGGGTTATTTTCAGCTGAGGATTCGTCCTGGGGATATTCCGAAGACGGCATTCACTTGCAAGTACGGGCTGTATGAGTACACGATCATGTCCTTCGGCTTGACTAATGCCCCGGCTTTCTTCATGCATCTGATGAGCATGGTTTTCATGGACTATCTGGATGTCTTCGTGGTGATCTTCATTGATGATATTCTGGTCTTCTCCAAGACAGAAGAAGAGCATGAGGAGCATCTGAGACTCGTATTGCAGAGACTGAGGGAGCATCAGCTGTATGCCAAGTTCAGCAAGTGCGAGCTCTGGATTGACGAGGTTCCATTCCTCGGTCATGTTATCTCTCAGGGAGGCATTGCTGTTGATCCGAGCAAGGTGAAGGATGTGCTCGAGTGGGAGACACCGCAGACAGTGAAGGAAGTCCGGTCATTCCAGGGTTTAGCTGGATATTATCGGAGGTTCATTGAGAATTTCTCCAAGATCGCGAAGCCTTTGACTTCTTTGCTGGAGAAAAATGTGGCTTTCGTGTGGACTGATGAGCGTCAGAGGGCCTTTGATGAGCTGAAGAAAAGGTTGACTACGGCGCCAGTCCTGACTCTGCCAGACCAGACCAAGAGGTTCACGGTATATTGTGATGCTTCGAAGGATGGTCTTGGGTGTGTTCTGATGCAGGAAGGCAGAGTGATAGCTTATGCTTCACGGCAGCTACGCCGGCATGAGCTGAACTATCCTACTCATGATCATGAGTTAGCCGCAGTTGTGCATGCTCTGAAGATTTGGAGGCATTACTTGTATAGACAGCGGTGTGATATCTACACTGATCACAAGAGCCTCAAGTACATTTTCACACAGAATGAGCTGAACATGCGGCAGAGAAGATGGTTAGAGTTGGTCAAGGACTATGACCTAGAGATTCACTATCATCCGGGTAAGGCCAATGTTGTAGCAGATGCTCTGAGCAGAAGAAGTTATGTCAACATGGCCGTGGCTTTCCAGATGCCTCCAGAGTTATGCGAGGAGTTTGAGCAGTTGAGTCTGGGCTTCTTGCATCATACCTCCAGTGCAGCATTTGAGGCAGTACCGACTCTAGAGTCAGAGATCAGGCAGCATCAGAAAGATGATGAGAAGCTGCAGGAGATCCGTGAGTTGCTCAAGAAGGGCAAGGCTCCCCATTTCAGAGAGGATGATCATGGTACTTTGTGGTACAAGAACCGGATCTGTGTGCCAGATGTGAATGATCTCCGGAAGTTGATTCTGAGTGAGGCTCATGATACAGCTTACTCTATTCATCCGGGCAGCACGAAGATGTACTATGATCTGAAGGAACGTTTCTGGTGGTATGGGATGAAGCATTCAGTGGCAGAGTACGTGGCTATTTGTGACACATGTCAGCGTGTCAAGGCTGAGCATCAGAGG
This sequence comes from Panicum virgatum, assembly GCF_016808335.1. Lineage (NCBI taxonomy): Eukaryota > Viridiplantae > Streptophyta > Magnoliopsida > Poales > Poaceae > Panicum > Panicum virgatum. The sequence goes on from NC_053152.1 coordinate 11,831,521, forward strand.
CCAGCGGGTCTGTTACAGCCTTTGAAGATTCCAAAGTGGAAATGGGAGGAGATCACTATGGACTTCATTGTTGGATTGCCTCGTACTCAGAAAGGGTACAACTCCATTTGGGTAGTAGTGGATCGATTGACGAAGGTTGCTCACTTCATTCCAGTGAACACTACTTACTCCGGTGCTAGACTTGCAGAGTTGTACATCTCTCGGATTGTCTGCTTACATGGTGTGCCCAAGAAGATCATATCTGACAGAGAATCTCAGTACACTTCACGGTTCTGGGAGCAGCTTCATGAGTCCTTGGATACGAAGCTACGGTTCAGCACCGCTTATCATCCTCAGACAGATGGGCAGACAGAGAGAACCAACCAAGTGTTGGAGGATATGCTGAGAGCTTGTGCCATTCAGTACGGTACTAGTTGGGATACGTGCCTGTGTTATGCTGAGTTCTCATATAACAACAGCTATCAGGCCAGTCTGAAGAAGTCCCCCTTTGAGGCATTGTATGGCAGAAAGTGCAGGACTCCTCTCTATTGGGATCAGATTGGTGAGAAGCAACTCTTTGGCCCTGAGATCATAGATGATGCAGAGCAGATGGTTCAGGCTGTGTGAGAAAATCTGAGGATTGCACAGAGCAGACAGAAGAGCTATGCAGATGGCAAACGGAGAGACCTAACTTTCAGTGTTGGTGATCATGTATACCTGAAGGTGTCTCCGATGAGGGGAATCCGTAGATTCAATGTCAAAGGGAAGTTAGCACCTCGGTATGTTGGACCATTCAAGGTGCTAGAGAGGAAAGGCGAAGTTGCTTATCGCCTGGAGTTGCTCACCAGCCTCTCAGGAGTTCACGATGTCTTCCATATATCTCAGCTGAAAAGGTGTCTGCGAGTACCCGAGGAGCAGACACCACTGGATGGAGTAGATGTGTAGGAAGATCTGACTTATACTGAGCATCCGGTGAAGATTCTGGAGACATCAGAGAGGGTTACTCGGAACAAGCGCATCAAGATGTGCAGAGTTCAGTGGAGTCACCACAGTGAAGCTGAGGCTACATGGGAGCGAGAAGACGAGCTGAAGAAGACATATCCAGATCTCTTTGCTAGCCAGCCCAGCTAAATCTCGGGGATGAGATTTCTTTAAGGGGGTAGGGTCTCTAACACCCTAATTTAAATTCCAACATTTAATAATAAATTTAATTGGCTTTATTTAATTTTCTAAGGTTTATTGTGTTAGACTTGCATTTAATCTAAAATTTTGTTCTTTAAGTAATTAAAATTTTATCATAAGTTCAATTTTGGTTGTGCATTCATGCTGGAGCATCTCTTTCTTCTGTTTGGTTAGGGTTGAATTCAAATTTATTTGAATTCATTAGACTTGAGTTTGAGTTAGAATGGAAAAAGAAAAAGGAGAAGAAATAGAAATAGGAAAGAAGGAACCCAAACCCAACCCAAAGCCCGTTGGCCGGCCCACCCTCTCCCTTCCTAGCCCAGCTCCTTTCCCTCCCCGAGCCCACTCGCGAGCGGCCCGACTCTCCTCCCCCGCACGCGGCCCAGCCGGGCCTGCTCCCGCGCTCCCTCTCTGCTGGGCCCGTTCCTCCCTCACCCCGCGCTCGCCCCGCACGACCCAGCGACTAGCGCCCAGGCCCGCTTCGCCCCTCCTCCGCACGACCCGTCCGCAGAGTCGCTGCCACGCCGACCCCACCTGGCGGCGCAAGCCAGCCCGTAGCACGCTTGCTCATCCGCGCCCCGGTGCCACTGACCGCCAAGGCCCACCTGCCAGCGCCCAGCACGCTCGTGCTCAACCGCGTCGCCCTTCCCTCCCCGTGAACCGCTCCCTGCGCCGCTGACCAGCGGGGCCCGCTTGTCGGCCCCGTCTTCTCCACCACAACCACGCCGTTGCAACAGCCATCGCCAATTCCCCGTGATCCCCGCGCGCGACCTTCCTTGGGCACGCCTGCCCAGGATCACCGCCCGTCCTTAAATGCCCCCCCCCCCGTGGACCCCTGCTCCTCCTCCTATCCCGCTAGCGCCGCCACCCCAAAACCCTAGCCGCGCCGCCCTCCAAGCTCAGTGCGGAGCAGAGTCCTACGCCGCCACGACCCGTCTGCTCCACCGCACTTCCATCGCCGCAAGTCGCCGAGGTTGATCGTCTCGGGTTCAGGTTTCACGCCGGCCACTTCTTCGGCCCCTGCACTGTGCCTTCTTCCCGAATTCTGCCGAAGACCCGTCGCCAGTGAGTAAGTTTCTCACCGCAATTCCGCACTGTTGTGGGTTCCTTGGCCTCCCTGACCACGTCTCCGGGACCACAGCAGACCCGCGCACCCGCTCGAGGGAGTAGGAAGCTGGAGCACCCCTGCATCGACTCTTCCACGAGCACTGTGCCGGACTCCGCTGCCGGACATCGCCGTCGACCCCCTGCGCCGGACTCGTTCTTCGATCCAACCCCTTGGTGAGCCTCTGCCCGACTTCTTGTTTCGTTTGCATTAGATCTCTTAGCCCGTAGCCCTTGGCATCGCCCAGAACACTCGCTCCGGCGAGCACCTTCGCTGCAGCGCCGCCCCTCGCCGTGGCGAGCCAAGCCCAGCCCCTAATCGGCCGTTCTGAGTGCCTAGGTGGTTTAGCTGCGCCGCGCACAAGCTCCACAGCCAAACCGCAGCCCAAAATACCACCTGTAGCACCCAGGCCGCCCTCTCCGACGAGCTCTCGGCGAAGCGCCACCGCGGGGACTCAAGTCCGGCGAGTCCCGCCGCCGCCCGCGCTCCCCATTGCCCTAGACCGCCAGATCTGTAATCAACGGCCTAGATTAGATCTAAGATCAAGCCGCCTTGACCCGTTAGATCCAGATCCAAGCGTCCTGAATCAAACATAACGGTTCGCCCTGGCACTTTTGTTAAAGAGACCCTGAGGTTTTCTTTTATCAACCCGCGGTCCACAGCCATTCAAAAATAATTACAGTTAGGCCCCGGTTTTTACCAAAACCCCCCAGACCTTCCTGGTTTTAGCGCCCGCTGTCCAGAGACTTCGGTTTTGCTTGTTGGCCCTTAGATTTAACGGTTAATTACGTTTAGGCCCTCGGTTTTTGCAGAAAACCCCCTGGAACTTAGTTTTTCTCGTAGATAAGCCCCTAGAACTTGTTTTTAGCCTAGATTATGTGTTTTAGCTCCATTTTAGGCGTTCTTTATATCCACGCGATCGTTGTAATGCGTAGAATAGTTTTAGGCTAGTTTAGTGTGCTGTTTTTATGTATTGATGTACTTTTTCCTAGTTTTTGATAGTGTTTGCTTGTATGCTTATTGTTGTGCCGTGTTTTGGCCATGTGTTCGTGAGTAGACGCTGATCCAGTTGAGGAGCCCCAGTACCAGTACCCGGAGTAGCCGACTTATGACCAGTTTGAGCAGCAGTAGGAGCAGTACGAGGAAGGCAAGTATAACATGAACACCTATCACTTTTAAATAAAATTTCATACTACATTTTAATACTGTATGCCTATAAGGATTTCCTAGCCACTTTATATCCTTTATATATATCCTTTGGGTTGCATTTTGGTTAGTTGTGCTAGGTGCCGCGCTATAACACATAATGGTCCTTTTTAATTAATTTGATTAATGGTATATGCAACTTAATTCTGAGAGTGGCCCTCTATGTGGCTTGAGTGGCTCACGTCTCGTTAAAATTGGTTTTTGTTAGAAACATGGTTTAGGGGCCAGCACGGTGCTTACTGCTGGGTTGGCCACTCTCCATAAGGACCGGTTCATAGAGCGACAACCTGGGACAACAGCGCTACCACAAGACTGGAATGGGACGGTCTTGGCTTACTAATTAGGTCATTTTGGTTCGGGAGTAACTTACCGATGGGGCATGGGGGGTGGTGAGCTTCAATGGTGGCCAAGCTACGAGGCTTGGTGTGCGTACCCCTCGAGGTGGTTACCATCATTGCGGAGCCTGATTCCTTAGTGGTTACACCTTACCAATGTGTCCTTTGTAACGGCCTCGTAGTGAGTCGCTAGTCATCTCACCTAAGGAAGTGTGATGAACAACTAGCGTAGCTCACGACTTGTGGGTAAAGATGTGCAACCTCTGCAGAGTGTAAAACTGGTATACTAGCCGTGCTCACGGTCATGAGCGGCCCAGATCCTCCTTTTGATTAGTGGGGTTAGCTCCTTCCGACGAGGGGGTGCCTCTAGTTGTTTTGGTATGGTTGTGGTTTGGTTCTCAGTAGCAACATGATTAATTTTGATTAATTACTATGTAACTGGGTTAATGGTAATACATCAACTCGTAGTAAATAGCTGTAATAAAATTCTGCCAAGACTTAAAAGCTAATGCAGTTGAGTCAGCCAACCTTAGAGCCTCATAGTTTGTGTTATACTTGTTGAGTACAAGTGGTGTACTCACCCTTGCCTCTTCTCTACTTTTTCCTCTTGGATACGCTACTGCTGCTCAGTTCCTGCCGATGCGAGGGAGTTCGCTCAGCGCTACCAGGACTACGAGGACTTCTAGGCGTTCGTCTCCCAGTCGACGTCCCTGTGGTGCCCTGCTTCCCAGAGTTCTTCATATATGTATTCTACGCTTCCGTTGTATCAGACATTTTGTCATTAATATAATAAATAACATTCATATTTGCTTTATTATATCTTTTTACGTGATATGTGCTATGATATACTGTTCATTCTGTTGTATATACGTGTGACTTGATCCTGGCACGTATATGATTGCTCGGTTTATGTCCTTTTATAAACCGGGTGTTACAGGATGAAACAAGGAAGCGTATATAAGGGGGTTTGAATTCGAATTGCTTCGAGTGACGTCTCCCCTTCGTGTACCCATTCACTGTTCATGACAATTGTCACCCCTTTGACTGCTTCTTGTAAGTCTGGAAGGGTTACTGGATCCCTGGGAACAGGAGGTCTCTTTTCATGGGGATACATCGAGGTGTTTCCATAGTTTTGAAAAACGTCTTCTTCGATGTTGAAAGGAAACTCTGGAGGTTGAATTTCTTCTTCCTCCGGGGAAAATTCGGTGGTTGGTTCTATGGGACGTGGTGATGGAATTGTAGAATCAACCAACAGAACTTCCTCATGACTTGAGGACTCCACTGCCGGAAGGGTTTCTGTGATGGATGTGTTCTCTAGGATACGATCCAGGAGAGCTTCTCCTTCGGCTGTGGTTTTATGGGTGAACGATCCTCCGGCAGAGATGTCAAGCCGTAGGGAAGATTCCTTGCTAAGCCCAAACCAGAAGTGTTGAAGCAACACGTGGTTAGGGATAGACAAGTCTGGGCCGGCATGCGTAAGCTGTGGAAACCTGGCCCAGGCTGCACCTAAGGATTCCTTCTCATTCTGACGAAAGTCGAGGATTTCTTTCCGCAGGGAAGCGATGCGAGAAATGTGGAAGAACGCTAGACAGAATCTATCCTGTAGTTCTTCCCATTCTCCGTTTACCTTTCCTACGTTGTGGGCATACCATTGCCTCGCCCTCTCATTGAGAGAGAAGGAAAACAACTTCCACCGAAGTGTTTTTTGTGCCATGCCTGCGATTGACAGACATGAGCACAACTGCTCGAACTCTCGTAGGTGATGGTAGGGATTTTCGTTATCATATCCCAAGAAGGTTTGTTCCCGAACCATGGCTATAAAGCCAGGGCGGAGCTCGAAGCTGTGATAGGCTTCGACGATTGTGGTGGCACTACGAACTCGCCCTTGGGTGCAGAAAGGTTTTGGATAGAAAGGTTTTCCATGGTAAAAGAAAAGGATAAAAGAAAAGAAAAAGTAAAAAAGAAAAGATACACGGGCAAACTAGGTTCGAAGATAACTACAACAACTGTTCCCCGTCAACGGAGCCAGAAATGCTTGTTGGTATTTCTTAACGATCACAGATAAGATCCGTAAGCGCATGGAAGATACCGTTGTTGCACTTCACACGGAGAGTATTCAGGGTATCGTATTTTCACAGGGAACGGAGGTGCAACAATCTTCTAGCTAGTGTACCCTTGAAGAACAAGAGGTAGGAGAGCTTTGGGTAGTGTGGTTTAACTAAAGATAAGGATCAAAGTAAGGTAGACTTAGGCTTTCACTCGTTTACTTCGGGCACCGGTATGACCCAAGTACTGTTGTTGGTGGAGAGTGTCTCCGGAACGGAGGGACACTACAACAGTAATGAATGAACACGCAAAACAAGGAGGAAAGGTTCTCTCTCTCTATTCCATGTGTCCCATCAATGAACATTACAGGGGGTATTTATAGGTAGCGTTATGCCTCTGATGTATAATTACTCTTTTACCCCCTTACAACGGTCATATTCCCTGAATATTCCCGGACGTACACGTGATTTTCTTATTACAGTGTGGGTGCGGTACAGCTCAGAAAGGCCCACAACCCCAGGCGGTCCTCTTCACCCTGGTCGATGAAGACCACGGGGCCTACTGACCACTCCCTACCATGATCCTGGCGTCGCCCGGTCTTCACCTGTCTTCACGTTCCGACACGAAGAATAGCGAAGACAAGCCACCTCCGCGCTTGCTCCTGGCGTCGGCTTCAGTGCTCTTGGTGTCTTGTCTTCGCCTTCCGACCCGAAGACAAGCGAAGACGAGCCACCTCTGTAACACCCTAATTTAAATTTCAGCAATTAGTAATAAATTTAATTGGCTTTATATAATTTTCTAAGGTTTATTATGATTAGTCTTGCAATTAATCTAATTTTGTTTCATAAGTAATTAAAATTTTCCTAGGTTTAAACATGTTTGTGCATTCATGCTGGTGCATAAGTCTTATTTGATTGAGTGTGGTTTGAATTCAAATTCAAATTTGAATTCAAATAGATTTAGTTTGGCTTGAAATAGGAAATAGAAAAGCAAAAGAAATAGAAAACCCCAACTGTAACACCCTAATTTAAATTTCAGCATTTAATAATAAATTTAATTGGCTTTATTTAATTTTCTAAGGTTTATTGTGTTTAGTTGGCATTTAATCTAATTTTTGTTCCTTAAGTAATTAAAATTTTATCATAGGTTTAAATTTTGTGTTGCATTCATGCTGGTGCATAACTTTAATTGTTTGAGTGTGGTTGAATTCAAATTTGTATTTGAATTCAAACCTTGTTTGAGTTAGTAGGAGAAAAGTTTAGAAAGAGAAAAGGCAAAACCCTTAACCCAGCCCAAATCCAGCCATCCAGCCCAACCTCACCCCTCTCTTCTCACGGCCCACACGTGACCGGGCCCGCTCCACCCCGGCCTGTTTCGCTCAGCACGGCCCGTGTGACACCTCTGGTGTCAGTTTAACCAAAGCCAGGCAATTAACATAACTCCACACACAAATGAGCTAAGAAAACTTAAATAAGAACCTTATGTCTAGTTCTTGCAAACTTGTGTGTGAATGTATGTGTGCATGTGTTTGAGTGCAATGTGTTTGAAAAACAATAATTGGTACCCTTTTAAACTTGACTTGACATGTGTGGTAATAAGGTAATAAAATACACCTTTCATAATGATCTATAAACTTTCTATGCAAATCAAATTCAAACTGGAAAACCATCACATGAAATGATTATTGGAACCATTCTTGGATTTGTGAAGAGCTACTAATTCAAACAAATTAAATAAACAAGAGTTCAATTTCTAGAAATAAGGAAGTTAAAAATAACTTTCAAACCAATGCACTTATGCATAGGAAAATGAATCTACATATTCACCATGTCATGTTCAACAAAAACCTAGTTGAAGCCTAGGAGTAAAAGTGCCAAAATTCACATGAAATGATAAGTACCTTAAATGGCAATTTTTGGAAATAATTAAATAACTCTCAAACCATTGCTCTAATGAAAAAGTGCATAACACGAAAGTTGTAGATCTCGAAAAACTGAGCAAAAGTGGTATTCAACACTTTTTCATTTGGAGCCAAGAAGAGGGAGAAAATTTGAAATTACAGAACTGAGTTTGGAACTTCGGTTTATTTACGAAATTGCCACTCACCGTTTCTTCCACCTCCGGCTCCCTGCACCGCGCCTACGACGGCGTCCGTACGCCGGCGAAGCCACCTGGCCGCCCCACGCGTCGCGCCTCCGCCCAAAACCGCTCCCGCGCCCCTGGTATGGCCCCAACCCACCTTCCCCGGCGCCCCTGAGCTCGCCACGCCCCCTTTCCTCTCCTGCGCGCGCCACGAGGATGGCCGCCGCGCCACGCGCCTGGCTGCGCCCTCCCCGGCCGCGCCTACCCCAGTAGATCGCTTTCCAGCTCGCCCAGACCTGCCTCCCCTCCATCGCGCGCCTATAAAAAGGGCCATCGCCCTCCCTGCTCGCGCGCAGGAAGGCCGCCCATGCCATGGCCGCCGGCAAGCTCGGCTCACCGTGGAACCACCCCCTCCGCCCCTCCTCGGCTCCAATCGAGACCCAGAATGGATTCCTCTCAACACGCTGATGCTCCCAAGTCCAAACGCCCCTTCCCTACCTCACCCGAGCTCACCGGAGCCGAGCTCCCATGGCCGCCGCCCCTGTACATCGCCGGCGACCCACCTCCCGGCCGCCCCCGACCCATCCAAGACCACCATAAGGTGCGCCTCGGTCTCCTCTCTCTTTTCCCCCACAAACCCCTCGCCGCCGGCCAACCCCATCGCCGGGAACCGCCGCGCCAAACCTCCTCTGTTCACTCATCTCCGCCAGGGACCTACAGTTAAAAGACACAAAACTTCCAAGGGTCCAACTGCAAAATGTACATGAACCTCAAAACAGCAAACTTCAAAAATTCCTAGAAAATCGTAGAAAAATCGTAAAAATGCAAACTCAACTGTTCTGGAATCCTTAGAACAAGAACTACAACTTTTGTTACATTCACATGTTCATATTTTGCTTTTATTTTAATCTGAGAAAAAGAATAAGAAAATCACCTTATGCATGTTCATGAAGTTATACTCAGCAAATGACCTGGATTTTTGGATATGTTATCACTAATGGAATATTAAGATCACAGTAAAAAGATGACACCCAACCAAAACAGTTATCATGTTAGAACAATCAAGATTCTCTAATCTATTGCTAGATTTCTCGATTTAATACTGGAAAATATGCACATGAACTTGCTCTGGAATTTTTACTACATACATGTGTAACCTAAATCTTGTGAATACATAAATGTCAGATTTATTTGGGTTCATTTACTATATACCATGTTTTATGCTTGTTTAATCAACTTAATTCTCCATATATAGTTCTTATGCTCAGAAAAATCTATATTTATTTCTGAAGTCTCTTTTTAGCTATATGTTCCTGTCTAAAAATTTTGAGCTGCAGTTTCTGAGTTTTGCTTTGTTGAATAATCATGCTTAGCATCTTAGGGCTAGATTTACTATTTTTGTTCTGAGTAATCTATACCATAACTGATCTTGATTTTTGGATATGATCTTGCTTACAGTATGTTCTATCTGTAATAAAAATTTCATATGCAGTACTAGTTAAATGCACCTTGAGAAATTTATGCTAAATCATGTTAAGTTAAATGCATAACTAAATTTTCTGGTGGTTATAAAGCTCGATAATTTTTCTGGAGTATGTTTAGCTCATGAGTAGGCTCTGGTAAAAATTTGAGAACCATATCTCTAGTACAACTCTCTGTAGAATTAATCTTATTTAATGGCTTGTTGTTTTTGTTCTTTTTATTACCTCAGCTGTGTAAGTGAATAAAATCTGGAAAAATTACAGTACTGAGTAGATGCTTGGTAGATGCTTCCATAAAATTTGTAGCACCAGAACCCATGTCAAACTTTCTGTGCAAAAAGGTGAAGCAACTAGAGTAATCTACTTACATGCTTTGTTATGGTTAATTGCTTTATGATTAGATGCTGAAATTTATACCATAGATGTTAAAGTTTGGGATCTGTGTTACTTTAGTTTTTCATCACTAGCTCATGAGTAAATTGGTTGCTATGAAATAGTGAAAGTCTGCTATGTTTTAATGATAAGAATGAAAATCAAAACACACAGCTCTTTTATGAAGTAAAGTGAAATTAAGAACTACTCTATAAACGATTGCCCAGAAAATAGAGTTAACTAAGACCACCACAACAAACACGTGTTATTCTGGACTACAACTTTATAGTGATGAAAAAAAAAAATGTTTATATCATGTTGTAACAATATCATTTCTGCATGCATATAGAAACGGTAAATCTACTCGACGGTGATTACGAGTTGGTGCCCGCGCATACTACCACTCCGGAGAGTGTCTCTATTAATATTACTGACTTGAATCAAGACCCGAACCAATGTTCGGAAGAGCCCAAGGCTACTTTTGAACAGTGCCCAAGAAGGCAAGCCCCGGAGCATAATCCCACTACTTTTCCGAATTATCATTCTGCTATCTATCTATGGTAATAGTTGGTTTTGTGCATTTATGTTTTCTAGGAGTTGATCGAAAACCTTAGGTGCATGATCACTAGGTACCTATGTTTGTTATCCGGATCTTTTTCTCGACTAGTTGCCCCGCTAACTAGGTGCGGTAAAAGTCGAGAGGTTTCCTGCCTTTCGCGAGATTATAGGAGTTGGCTGACTTTAATTCCTGCTGAAATATAAGGACAACGGGCGGGGTTGTGTAGTTGTTATACCCCGCTGGTGTAGTAAAAAAAATGGCTAAGGTCGCGGGGTGTGGCTCATTTCGTTAAGCGTTTGAAAGTACTAGCCACATGCCAAGAAATATGGTAATCGGTAAGCTGAAGTACCTGATTGGACCAGCGAGTGGAACGATCTCGCACCCTCTTGGTAGAAGTAGGTTTTATTTTTGTCCGGATGTACGGGTGCAGAGTGGTCGGACTCTGTAGTCGGGGAGGGTGTTCCGGATCCACGGACTGGAAAGAAAGGGGAAATGTTGTGTGGGTGACTTGGTTCCCATACGTGTGGTCTAGGTTCCCCTGGCCAGGTTGAAATCCGATTCAGAATCGTCCGCCTCTCACGGCATGAGACTGCTTAATGATTTCGGTCACATAGAGTAACAAGTGGAACATGATGATGATAATACTGCTGGTTGATTAAATGGTTACTCTACCATGTTTGTGTAGAGTTAGATGCAAACTTAGAATGGTTAATCCAACTGGAAGATGGCTAAATAAAATCTGAAAATAAGGATCAACATTTAGTGGCGTTTTTGGCAAAACAAACCCCACCAACCAAAAAGCCTTGCATGTCTAGTTATCAGACTATGTTATATCCGGTGACGGGTCAGTCTTGCTGAGTATTAGTATACTCAGCCTTGCTTGTGGCACTGTTTTTCAGGTACTAACTTCGAAGACCTGTTTGCAAGTCTTGCTTGGCCGTGTACCTTGCCTCCGGGCTGGTCTTTTGAGTGGGATGGTCCTTCAGCTGGTGCTGACCACCCTCCCGCTGAGTGACGCTTTCGTACGGGCTTTATCGATGCGTCACGTTATTTCACTAGTTATCTTTTAATGCTTCCGCTGAACAATGAGACTTGAATAATTTGAGTAGATGGAACTCTGTAGTACTTTACTAATCTGAATATGGTTTGTAATAAATTTTCCTTTCCGCTGCAATCACTCTGAGATGTATGAAATGTTCTGTGTTGTAATCTCTGGGCTCACCTTCGTGTGAGTGTTGTCTACTGATCCTGGAATAGCGTGGCTTTTATCGAGGCTTCACTCGAGGAACTACCGGTGAGTGCCAATTTGGGTCAGAGTTGCTTAGCAACAAAGATCAGTGCACCCGGGCCCAGTTAGTTTGGGTGGTTCCGCCACAGCTGGCATCAGAGCTCGCAGACAGCCTACCAGAGATGGCAACCTCGGTTTTCAAACAACAATTTAAAACTTGACTTCAAAACTACTAAAGTTTTTGAAAGAGTTTAGGATCTCCAAGGACAAGTCTAGGACGTAAAGCCCTAGGGAATCTTATGGGTATAATCAGGTGGCTTATTTTGTATGGCTAACTTCCAGCACATTACTTTTCAGTATTTAAATTCTGTAATTTAAATTCTGCAACTACACGTCGCCGCGGAGGTATGCTTACTCAGTCAGCTGAGGGAGTCTGACCTTCCCGTCGGTGATGCGAGCCGAACGCTGAAGCTCAAGCAGTGGCCTACTTGAGCTGCTGCCCATATACCAACTTCGGTTGATTATATGGGGAGTAATGGTTCGAAATTGGAATTCAATTCCCCGTCAAAGACGGTACTCAGTCAATACGTTGTTTCGATAACGTATGTTTAACGTTGTCCATACGGCGGTAATTGTATGGATGCCGGTTCTATAGTGATCGGTAATGTATGGGAACGCTTTCGTGAGTGCTGGCACGAAAGGTTCATTTTATATACTGTCACTCTTCTGCAGGTACGCTAACCCGAAATCGAATTTTAGGCTATCTAAATCTAGCTATATCGAGTAGCTACATAGTGAGAGACGTATTATGTATGCCACCGAAACTAACCACGTAAGACCAAGGTTACTTGGCAATTATTTTCCTTGGTGAGGACGAATATGTTCTGCATTCATCCCTAAACCTTTAGCAAAGAAATGTTTAAAAGAAATCCCAATCAAAAAGGTTACAAATCCATCATTAAGGATCATCTAGGTAATCTGTAAAAATCTAAAATTCTGGTTTCCTCGAATTTTGAAAATATGAAAATTACCTCAAAATGAGTTTGTTCTGTAAGATGAAATGTATCTACGCAAAATTCCAAGCTTCTGTAAAAATATGAGAATTTTTGAAGTTCTCTACCATAGTGTTTTCGAATTTATAGTAACCCTATGCAAACCTGTCAAGTTGGAACAGTCTGCCTAAACTGAATTTTTCGACCACCTTAAGATGCTTATCTGAAAAATAGTTCAACACAAAGTTTTAGGTAACTTAATATAGAACTCACTGTAAAATTTTGAATTATCTTTGCCTAATGGTTTGGGAGATATGGTCAATTTACTCACTCTCTGGACAATCTGTTTTCTGGTTTGACATCACTTCCAAACCTTGAGCATGTCACCTTGTTAGGTTCTGAACTGGCCTTAGTGTTGACTAGATGAAATGTTCCACACTACCTTGGGCATCTTTTGTAAAATTTTGAGAATTTTTGACCAAGTATATTGTCCTTGGTGAAGAAAAGACTAGCCCTCTATTTGCTGAATTTCTTGGACATCCAGTGAGGAAAACTTTTAAGGAAAAGACCATCATAAAGTTTTAATTAGACCTAGCCTTGACTAGAAAAGTTGTGCACAATGATATTAGGAATGCCCTAGTAAAATTTCAAAAAAAAAAAAAAAAAAAATTGGACCCCTCAATTTAGAGTGACGAAACTCTAAACTTGCTTCCGGTACAATTGAAATCTCATTGTCCAATTTGTATCCTACGGGATATTGCTGAAATTTTCACCCTTGTATATGACTCTTCTTGGCTATGAGTTGAATAACCAAGTGGTCACAAATTTCATGATCTAGGTTCTCACAAATTTTCAAATCCATGAAGCTAGTATACTCCAAACTATAGACAAAACACTATCGCCCGGCCTGCTGAAAACAGCCAGAACAGAGAAGCAAAGACCGAATATTTCAACCATCTTAACCATTGTTTTAGCCTTTGGGTTGAATACCAAAGTTGTTCCAAATTTCCTAAGCTACATTCCTACAAAATTTCAACTTCATTAGATGTATATAGTCGGAGTTATGCCCTAAATACTGAGACTCGGTTCAGAAAACCAGAGGTATAGTAATGGACAATTTCGACCATCTTACTCTTAGAATTAGCCTCTGAGTTGACTACCAAAGCTGTAGCACATGAAATTATCTAACTCCTGTCAAAATTTTAAGGCATTTTGATGAACGGAACGCGAGTTATGAGTTTTCTCGTAACCTGCAGCTTCCTGCATGATCGGTTAACCATGCCTTTATAGTTCTACTCATCTGCCCATCTATCCTTTGAATCATACCAATGTTAGGGACCATATTGCTGGTGTTAACCCTTCCATATTGTTGAAGCGCAATGTTCTCCAACCTCAAGATGCTGGTTATCAATAGCTGAACAAAAAGAAGAATGACACAAGGAATGACTGAAATTACTTGGACGAGATGAAGGAATTCTCATTGCCCTTCTTGCTCAAATGGGTCTTTTGAAAAAAAAATATAGGTGCACAAAAATGCTAGAATATCATGCATAATCATGACTGCAACATTCATGCAATACTTGTAGCAAAAGTACTACCGATGCATTGTTATTACATTCTCACGATTTAAATCACATATGCATCTGGGAAGGAATTGTGAATATTATCTGGCTCTTCATCTTCCTTTCTTGCCCCGAGCATTAATTGGGTTGCTATGTTTTTACCTTGTTGTGGTGTTCGTCACTAACCTAAGGTGCCGTGATGGAACCTAGGGCCTCGTGTGTGCTACCGCAACACGATTGTGCTACTAGGTGCGTGCTGGTATCTTGGTCTGTGATAGCGACTCCGTGGCAATCTATTTTCTTGCAACCCGAATAATGTGTTGAATTGTTTGAGTTCTATTTTGGTTCAACAAAAATTAAGAGTACTTGCCTGACCTTCCAGTAGCTAATCTACATTGCAACCTGAGCACCGCATGCTCATATGCATGATCATCCTACCAAACAGATATGCCACATCATGCATCTAAACCATGTGCATCAACAGTTACACACCATGACCCGCACACCAACCAACTAGCATTGCACAAATGCATCAAGCCTATGCATCAGTATCTCAAGTATGGTCATCTCGTCCTGCATTGCATCATCCTATCCATACCATGAGTGCATAAGCTAAATGCAAGCAACCTATCTGCATCTTAAGTTGTCATTGTGTATCACCAATCTCATGACATGTTGGCATCTCCATAATACCTCATGGCATTGAACTAATATGCATCTTTCTCAAAACAAGTACCAACTATTAAATAAAAGCATCTTGAGCAAGAATGTCTTGAGAAAAGTTTGTTTCTGCCGAAGAATAAGATCTCCATACTAGAAAGATGTCAGATATAAGTGGACCACCAGGTACATAAGAGAAACCCAAATTTTTAGACCTGATCAACTACCTCAAAATAAGTTGAGCCTGTGGAACAAAATGTAGTAAAACAAATATCCTTACTGCTGTAAAATTTTGAAAATTTTGGGAGAATTGTAACCCTCAAAATTCAGTCTTTTGGTAAACCCCTATGATCCTATCAACTTGTAGCGGTCTGGCCACATGAATTTTTCGACCCACTTAAACACTTTTAATGAGAAAAAAAAATTCAACATGAAGGTTGTAGATAACTGAGTATAGAAGATACTGAAAATTTTTGAGAATTTTATTTCAAGTGGTTTGGTACTTACAGTCAAAATACTAGCCCTCTGTTCAGTCTGAAATCTGGGTCAACCTTCCTGCAAACACTTAAGGATTTGACTATCTTAAGCTCTGTTTCGGAGTTGGAGTTGACTAGAGGAAATGATCACAATTATCTTAGGCACCTCCAGTAAAAATTTGAGAATTTTTCAACCTTGAATTCCTCAGTTATGATCAATTCTATCAACTACCCAGAATCTGTTTTGCAAAAGAATCATCAAGTACAAGCTCTCTTAAAGAGTGGAGAAGCCTACTGCAACAAGGATAGAGTTGTATGGTTTGAATCTCCATAGTGGATCAACTGAATCGTGATCTTTGAAAACCAATTCTTGATAGGTCACCGCTTCTAAAGCTTTCCAGTCACTTGGGTATTAACGAAATATATCAAGACCCTAGGCAAAATTTCTCGCTAAATATATATCATAATGCTATAACGAGACCACTTATAAATATCCGTTACACTTCAATTTTTGCCGATTATGGATTTCATGATTGGTTTGCCAAGCACCTCTCCAAGGCCTGATTCCATTTGGATCATTATCGACAACCAACACCTTTTCTTCAATTACACACTATTCATACTACCAAGAAGTGAGCCGGTATTCATCTTGATTACATTATGGTCTACATATCACACCACATGGAATTAATTCCAATAGTGACGTTCAATTCCTAGCGCATTTTTGGAAAACCAATTGCAATCTTCTCCCAGTACCAAACTGATCTGAAAGTTCAGCTTATCATCCTGGAACCGACAGCCAAACTGAAAGGTGGACCGAATCTTAGAAGACATGCTAAGATCTTACATCATTTATTATGACAACCATGACGACAAATGCCTGTTTTTAGCAGAGTTCTCACCCAGCTATCAAGCAAGCTTGAAAATGGTACTATTTAAAGCCTTGTATGGTCAAAGGTGTCAAACTCCACTAGGTTTGTCACAAACCGAAGACCACTAAATATTTGGACTAGACTTGATCATTAGGCAGAATAACAACCAAAGATAATACAAGAAAATATTAGAGATGACCACTCTAGCCAAATGAGTTATTTGGATAAAAAGAAGAAAATCTTTGCAACTCGAAGTTGGTAATAATGTCTACCTTCTGGTTTCACCAACCAAAGGCACGTACACTGTCCACACTTAGCTTATTCACCTGAATCTCGGGACGAGATTCTTTTTAAGGGGGGTAGGCTGTGACACCTCTGGTGTCAGTTTAACCAAAGCCAGGCAATTAACATAACTCCACACACAAATGAGCTAAGAAAACTTAAATAAGAACCTTATGTCTAGTTCTTGCAAACTTGTGTGTGAATGTATGTGTGCATGTGTTTGAGTGCAATGTGTTTGAAAAACAATAATTGGTACCCTTTTAAACTTGACTTGACATGTGTGGTAATAAGGTAATAAAATACACCTTTCATAATGATCTATAAACTTTCTATGCAAATCAAATTCAAACTGGAAAACCATCACATGAAATGATTATTGGAACCATTCTTGGATTTGTGAAGAGCTACTAATTCAAACAAATTAAATAAACAAGAGTTCAATTTCTAGAAATAAGGAAGTTAAAAATAACTTTCAAACCAATGCACTTATGCATAGGAAAATGAATCTACATATTCACCATGTCATGTTCAACAAAAACCTAGTTGAAGCCTAGGAGTAAAAGTGCCAAAATTCACATGAAATGATAAGTACCTTAAATGGCAATTTTTGGAAATAATTAAATAACTCTCAAACCATTGCTCTAATGAAAAAGTGCATAACACGAAAGTTGTAGATCTCGAAAAACTGAGCAAAAGTGGTATTCAACACTTTTTCATTTGGAGCTAAGAAGAGGGAGAAAATTTGAAATTACAGAACTGAGTTTGGAACTTCGGTTTATTTACGAAATTGCCACTCACCGTTTCTTCCACCTCCGGCTCCCTGCACCGCGCCTACGACGGCGTCCGTACGCCGGCGAAGCCACCTGGCCGCCCCACGCGTCGCGCCTCCGCCCAAAACCGCTCCCGCGCCCCTGGTATGGCCCCAACCCACCTTCCCCGGCGCCCCTGAGCTCGCCACGCCCCCTTTCCTCTCCTGCGCGCGCCACGAGGATGGCCGCCGCGCCACGCGCCTGGCTGCGCCCTCCCCGGCCGCGCCTACCCCAGTAGATCGCTTTCCAGCTCGCCCAGACCTGCCTCCCCTCCATCGCGCGCCTATAAAAAGGGCCATCGCCCTCCCTGCTCGCGCGCAGGAAGGCCGCCCATGCCATGGCCGCCGGCAAGCTCGGCTCACCGTGGAACCACCCCCCTCCGCCCCTCCTCGGCTCCAATCGAGACCCAGAATGGATTCCTCTCAACACGCTGATGCTCCCAAGTCCAAACGCCCCTTCCCTACCTCACCCGAGCTCGCCGGAGCCGAGCTCCCATGGCCGCCGCCCCTGTACATCGCCGGCGACCCACCTCCCGGCCGCCCCCGACCCATCCAAGACCACCATAAGGTGCGCCTCGGTCTCCTCTCTCTTTTCCCCCACAAACCCCTCGCCGCCGGCCAACCCCATCGCCGGGAACCGCCGCGCCAAACCTCCTCTGTTCACTCATCTCCGCCAGGGACCTACAGTTAAAAGACACAAAACTTCCAAGGGTCCAACTGCAAAATGTACATGAACCTCAAAACAGCAAACTTCAAAAATTCCTAGAAAATCGTAGAAAAATCTTAAAAATGCAAACTCAACTGTTCTGGAATCCTTAGAACAAGAACTACAACTTTTGTTACATTCACATGTTCATATTTTGCTTTTATTTTAATCTGAGAAAAAGAATAAGAAAATCACCTTATGCATGTTCATGAAGTTATACTCAGCAAATGACCTGGATTTTTGGATATGTTATCACTAATGGAATATTAAGATCACAGTAAAAAGATGACACCCAACCAAAACAGTTATCATGTTAGAACAATCAAGATTCTCTAATCTGTTGCTAGATTTCTCGATTTAATACTGGAAAATATGCACATGAACTTGCTCTGGAATTTTTACTACATACATGTGTAACCGAAATCTTGTGAATACATAAATTTCAGATTTATTTGAGTTCATTTACTATATACCATGTTTTATGCTTGTTTAATCAACTTAATTCTCCATATATAGTTCTTATGCTCAGAAAAATCTATATTTATTTCTGAAGTCTCTTTTTAGCTATATGTTCCTGTCTAAAAATTTTGAGCTGCAGTTACTGAGTTTTGCTTTGTTGAATAATCATGCTTAGCATCTTAGGGCTAGATTTACTATTTTTGTTCTGAGTAATCTATACCATAACTGATCTTGATTTTTGGATATGATCTTGCTTACAGTATGTTCTATCTGTAATAAAAATTTCATATGCAGTACTAGTTAAATGCACCTTGAGAAATTTATGCTAAATCATGTTAAGTTAAATGCATAACTAAATTTTCTGGTGGTTATAAAGCTCGATAATTTTTCTGGAGTATGTTTAGCTCATGAGTAGGCTCTGGTAAAAATTTGAGAACCATATCTCTAGTACAACTCTCTGGAGAATTAATCTTAGTTAATGGCTTGTTGTTTTTGTTCTTTTTATTACCTCAGCTGTGTAAGCGAATAAAATCTGGAAAAATTACAGTACTGAGTAGATGCTTGGTAGATGCTTCCATAAAATTTGTAGCACCAGAACCCATGTCAAACTTTCTGTGCAAAAAGGTGAAGCAACTAGAGTAATCTACTTACATGCTTTGTTATGGTTAATTGCTTTATGATTAGATGCTGAAATTTATACCATAGATGTTAAAGTTTGGGATCTGTGTTACTTTAGTTTTTCATCACTAGCTCATGAGTAAATTGGTTGCTATGAAATAGTGAAAGTCTGCTATGTTTTAATGATAAGAATGAAAATCAAAACACACAGCTCTTTTATGAAGTAAAGTGAAATTAAGAACTACTCTATAAACGATTGCCCAGAAAATAGAGTTAACTAAGACCACCACAACAAACACGTGTTATTCTGGACTACAACTTTATAGTGATGAAAAAAAAAATATGTTTATATCATGTTGTAACAATATCATTTCTGCATGCATATAGAAACGGTAAATCTACTCGACGGTGATTACGAGTTGGTGCCCGCGCATACTACCACTCCGGAGAGTGTCTCTATTAATATTACTGACTTGAATCAAGACCCGAACCAATGTTCGGAAGAGCCCAAGGCTACTTTTGAACAGTGCCCAAGAAGGCAAGCCCCGGAGCATAATCCCACTACTTTTCCGAATTATCATTCTGCTATCTATCTATGGTAATAGTTGGTTTTGTGCATTTATGTTTTCTAGGAGTTGATCGAAAACCTTAGGTGCATGATCACTAGGTACCTATGTTTGTTATCCGGATCTTTTTCTCGACTAGTTGCCCCGCTAACTAGGTGCGGTAAAAGTCGAGAGGTTTCCTGCCTTTCGCGAGATTATAGGAGTTGGCTGACTTTAATTCCTGCTGAAATATAAGGACAACGGGCGGGGTTGTGTAGTTGTTATACCCCGCTGGTGTAGTAAAAAAAAATGGCTAAGGTCGCGGGGTGTGGCTCATTTCGTTAAGCGTTTGAAAGTACTAGCCACATGCCAAGAAATATGGTAATCGGTAAGCTGAAGTACCTGATTGGACCAGCGAGTGGAACGATCTCGCACCCTCTTGGTAGAAGTAGGTTTTATTTTTGTCCGGACGTACGGGTGCAGAGTGGTCGGACTCTGTAGTCGGGGAGGGTGTTCCGGATCCACGGACTGGAAAGAAAGGGGAAATGTTGTGTGGGTGACTTGGTTCCCATACGTGTGGTCTAGGTTCCCCTGGCCAGGTTGAAATCCGATTCAGAATCGTCCGCCTCTCACGGCATGAGACTGCTTAATGATTTCGGTCACATAGAGTAACAAGTGGAACATGATGATGATAATACTGCTGGTTGATTAAATGGTTACTCTACCATGTTTGTGTAGAGTTAGATGCAAACTTAGAATGGTTAATCCAACTGGAAGATGGCTAAATAAAATCTGAAAATAAGGATCAACATTTAGTGGCGTTTTTGGCAAAACAAACCCCACCAACCAAAAAGCCTTGCATGTCTAGTTATCGGACTATGTTATATCCGGTGACGGGTCAGTCTTGCTGAGTATTAGTATACTCAGCCTTGCTTGTGGCACTGTTTTTCAGGTACTAACTTCGAAGACCTGTTTGCAAGTCTTGCTTGGCCGTGTACCTTGCCTCCGGGCTGGTCTTTTGAGTGGGATGGTCCTTCAGCTGGTGCTGACCACCCTCCCGCTGAGTGACGCTTTCGTACGGGCTTTATCGATGCGTCACGTTATTTCACTAGTTATCTTTTAATGCTTCCGCTGAACAATGAGACTTGAATAATTTGAGTAGATGGAACTCTGTAGTACTTTACTAATCTGAATATGGTTTGTAATAAATTTTCCTTTCCGCTGCAATCACTCTGAGATGTATGAAATGTTCTGTGTTGTAATCTCTGGGCTCACCTTCGTGTGAGTGTTGTCTGCTGATCCTGGAATAGCGTGGCTTTTATCGAGGCTTCACTCGAGGAACTACCGGTGAGTGCCAATTTGGGTCAGAGTTGCTTAGCAACAAAGATCAGTGCACCCGGGCCCAGTTAGTTTGGGTGGTTCTGCCACAGCCCGCTTCGCCTCCCGCTTGGCCCAGCTCCGCACGGCCCGCCCCGCGGCCTGCCTCCGCCTCGCGCCCGGCCCGCACGCGCTCCCCGCCTCACCCGCTGCCAGGCCGGCCCCACTGGCAGGTTCTTCTCCCCTCGCAGCGCTCGCGCAACGTCCGCGCGGCGTCCCCGGCCGTGATCCCCGGGATCCCCTTCCGTAACGCCGAGCCGAAATCCCTGGACTCCGGCTCTATTTGACCCCCGTGACCCCTCCCCTTCACAGCCGCCGCACGAAGCCCTAGCTCCGCCCGCTCGCACAGCTCCGCCGCGCCGAGCCCCTGCACCCCCTGCGCCGCCGTGGTCCCAAAGCCCCGCCGCGCCCCCGCCACCGAGATCCGCCGCCGAAGCTTCGTCTTGGGTCCAGGTTCACCCCCGGACTCGCTGCCCCCGACCGCAGCTCGCGCCTGCGCCAATTTTGGTCATCGGAGCTCCGCCGTGACGCCGCAAATCCGCGCCTGCACCACCGTTCTTCTGTCTCTACGCACCCCAGGACATTTGCGTCGCGGTAATGAAACTTCCCGTGCCCTGTTACCCCTTATCTGCTCCCTGCACCGCGCACAATTTCTCACCGGCGTGACGCCGACCCGCCCCGCCGCGGCACTCGCACGCCGCCGTGCCACGGCCCTGCGCCGAGGCCGTGGTTGGGTTAGCTAAGCGGTGCGCGTTCCCCTGGACCTAAAACCTGGTCGAGTTGAGCCCTGTAACGCCACTTGTGGCGAGCTCCGGTGAGCTTCCGCCCCCGCCGCCGCGGAGCAGAGTCGTCGGCGGGAGAGCGCCGCCGCCCCCACGCGCCGAACCGCCCTGGCCGCCCGATCTCGGATCGACGGCCGCGATTAGAACCCTAGTTGTTTAGATCTGGATCGCCCGATCGCGATCCAACGGCCCAGGGCCGTTGACCACGCTAGATACCGGTCAGCGGTGGTAGTTTTTCTAAAGACACCCCCATGTTTCCTGTTATTAACCCGCCGTCCAGCTTAGCTCAAAAGAAATTCCAACTAGGTCCAGTTTTTAGCTTTTAAGCCCCTGAGCTTTCCCAAATTAGCACCCGCAGTCCAGGCCTTGTGTTTTTGCACGTCAGCCCTTAGATTTAATGTTTATTTACGTTTTAGCCCTCGGTTTTAGCAGAAAAGCCCCTGAAACTTCAGTTTTCTTACAAATAAGCCCCTAGAACTTGTTTTTAGCCCAGAAAATGCGTTTTAGCTCCGTTTTTAGCGTTCTTTATATCCACGCGATCGTTGTAATGCGTAGAATAGTTTTAAACTAGTTTAGTGTACTGTTTTCATGTATTGATGTACTGTTCTTTAGTTTTTGTTAGAGTTTGCTTGTATGCTTATTATTGTGCATTGTTTTGGCCATGTGTTCGTGAGTAGACGTTGATCCATCTGAGGAGCCCCAGTACCAGTACCAGTACCCGGAGCAGCCGTCTTCGGATCAGTTTGAGCAGCAGCAGGAGCAGTACGAGGAAGGCAAGTATAACATGAACAACCTGTCATCTTTAAATACATTTTCATACTGCATTTTAATAATGTATGCCTATAAGGACTTTCCTAGCCACTTTATATCCTTTATATATACCTTTGGGTTGCATTTTGGTTAGTTGTGCTAGGTTGCTGCGCTATAACACACTCTGGTCCTTTTTAATTAATTTGATTAATGGTTTACTTGAACATAATTCTGAGAGTGGCACTCTGTGTGGCTTGAGTGGCTCACGTCTCGTTAAAAGTTGTTTTTGTAGAAACATGGTTTAGGGGGCCAGCACGGTGCTTAGTGCTTGGTTGGCCACTCTCCATAAGGACCGGTTCATAGAGCGACAACCTGGGACAACAGCGCTACCACAAGGCTAGAATGGGATAGACTTGGCGTAATAATTAGATCTTTTTGGTTTGGTGTAACTTACCTGCGGGGCAAGAGTAGTAAGCTTCAATGGTCCCTGCTCCTCCGGCTTGGTCTGTGCTTGGATTGCGCTCCTGTGCTTGTACCCCCGGAGGTGGGCCCCATCGTCGCCGACCTAACTCTCGCGGTTACGCCTTACCAACGAGATTCTTTTTAAAGGCCTCGTAGTGAGTCGCTGGCCATCTCACCTAAGGAAGTGTGATGAACAACTGGCGTAGCTCACGACTTGTGGGTAAAGATGTGCAACCTCTGCAGAGTGTAAAACTGGTATACTAGCCGTGCTCACGGTTATGAGCGGCCCAGATCCTCCTTTTGATTAGTGGAGTTATCTCCTTCCGACGAGGGAGGTGCTTCTCGGGGTTACCTTGGTGGCTTGGTTTCGGTTTGGTTCCCAGTAGTTTCTTAATTAATCCTGATTAATTACTATGTAACCGGGTTAATGGTAATTCATCAACTCGTAGTAAATAGCTTTAATAAAATTTTGCCAACACTTAAAAGCTAATGCAGTTGAGTCAGCCAACCTTAGAGCCTCATAGTTTGTGTTATACTTGTTGAGTACAAGTTGTGTACTCACTCTTGCCTCTTCTCTACTTTTTCCTCTTGGCTACGCTACTGCTGCTCAGTTCCTGCCGACACGAGGGAGTTCGTCCAGCGCTACCAGGACTACGAGGACTTCTAGGTGCTTCGTCTCCCAGTCGACGTCCCTGTGGCGCCTTGCTTCAGCTTCGGAGAGCTTTATCGTATTTTGTACTTCGCTTCCGCTGTATCAGACATTTTGTCATTATTGTAATAAATAACATTCGTATTCGCTTTATTATGTCTTTTTACGTGATATGTGCTATGATATACTGTTCATTCTGTTGTATATACGTGTGACTTGATCCTGGCACGTATATGATTGCTCGGTTTATGTTCTTTTATAAACCGGGTGTTACAGAGTGGTATCAGAGCCGTATCGACTATAGGACGAAGCCTAGATAGAACTGGTCGAGTTTTAGGACTTCTCCTCACCAATCCTTGTCTGCTGAAACTATTTTACTATTATACCCCTTGACTTCTTTGACTTTTTACCCTTCTTGCCTTGATTTCTCTCTCTGAAGGATAGTTTCGTAGATTTTGGCCTGAATCAGTCATCTGACCACCATGAGTTAGCTAGGTGACCTTTTTATAATAAAACGATAGCACGTTCTGCGACGCGTTGTGTTAGTCGAGTCTATTGTTAAACTCGGCTAAGTCGTGAAAATTGTCTGCTTGTTATTATGCTACATGTTTGATTTGGATTTTTGACTGATTGCATAGCTTAGTAGTTTAAATTTGTTTAAAGAAAATCACTCAGATGTTAAAGTTAACTAATTAATAAAATGAGTTAGATCGTTGGGGGTAAAACAGTCAACTCTATCCTGTCTACTTTATCATGGCTGAGTCTTTTTCCGCAAAGAGTTATCATATCCATCTGAATTTATTCCTGCAATATCCTTACTCGTGAAATCTTTTATTCAAATCAGATGGTGAACACCAGGAGCACCGGTTCCGGTTCTGGCCAGCAGCAGGGTCAGAACAACCAGGGTACCGGGATCCCGATGCCTCCGCCCTTGACTCCGGAGCAGTACTTCCAGCTCCAGATGCAGATGATGGCTACCCTGAACAACACCGTTCAGGCTCTTCAGCACGCTCACACTCAGCCTCCGCCTCCTCCACCGCCGCAGCCTCGCGACAGGCGTGCTGAGTTTCTGAGGGGTCACCCGCCGACGTTCTCTCACACGTCCGACCCTCTTCAGGCTGACGACTGGCTCCGTGCAGTGGAGCGTCAGCTGGACATCGCCCAGTGCGATGACCGTGAGCGCGTCTTGTACGCAGCAGGACAGCTGCGAGGGGCAGCTTTGGACTGGTGGGAGTCCCACCCAGTTCACGACCGCGAGGCTCTCACTTGGCTCCAGTTCAGGGAGCGTTTCCGCAGCCACCACGTCCCCGCGGGCGTTATGAAGATGAAGCAGAAGGAGTTCCTTGCACTGAAGCAGGGGACTATGTCGGTCACGGAGTATCGTGATCGCTTTCTTCAGCTGGCTCGCTACGCCCCTGCCGAGGTTGCGGATGACCGCAAGAAGCAGGAGCACTTCATGGAGGGTCTTGAGGACTACCTCCAGTACGCGCTGCTCAACCTCCGCTTCGACGACTTCAACCATCTGGTTGACAGTGCGCTCAACACTGAGCGTAAGCACCTGGAGATGGAGGACAAGAAGAGGAAGATTGTCCCCGTTGCTTCCGGTAGCAACACTCGTCCACGCCTCCAGCCGCCCCAGCAGTACCAGCAGCAGTACCGGCCCCCTCAGCAGTATCAGCAGAGGCCACCGCAGCAGTACCCGCCTCGACAGCAGGCAGGTCAGGGCCAGAGGTTACCGGCACCTCCGGCTCGTGCTCCACCGGCTCCACCGGCACCACAGGCTCCACGTCCGGCAGCTCCTACCGGACAGCAGGCTCAGGGACCTCCTCGCACCTGCTTTCACTGCGGCCAGCCGGGGCACTACGCCAACGCTTGCCCCCGGAAGGCGCAGGCGGGACAGCAGGGGCGCCCAGCTCAGCCCAGGGCGCCAGCACAGGGCAGGGTGAACCACGTGACGGCCGAGTCAGCGGCCGAGGCTCCCAATGTGGTTATTGGTACGTTCATGGTTAATTCATATCCAGCTACAGTGCTTTTTGATACTGGTGCTACGCATTCCTTCATTACTCAGTCTTTTGTCAAGCATCATGGTATTCATACTAGCACATTAAAGAGGTGCCTGTTAGTATCTTCACCGGGAGGACAGTTGAGGTCTCACACTTACTGCCCGAGAGTCAGTGTTTCTTTGAGGGGAGTAGAGTTCTGTACTGATCTGATGGTGCTAGACACCAAGGGCATTGATGTCATTCTGGGAATGGAGACTCTGGCCAAGTGGGGAGTCCGGATAGATTGTGCTCAGAGAACAGTCTTATTATCAGCTTCCAGTGGCCAAGAGGTTGTTATCAGTGCAGTAGAGCCTTCTGGATTTCTTCATCAGATGGAGGCTAGACCCACGGACGGTATTCGCGTGGTGTCTGAATTCCCGGATGTCTTTCCGGATGATTTGCCAGGTATGCCGCCTGAACGCGCCATTGAGTTTTGTATTGATCTCTTGCCTGGCACAGCCCCTATTGCAAAGAGGCCCTACCGTATGGCACCTATAGAGCATGAAGAAGTCAAGAAGACTATTGATGAGTTGCTAGCCAAGGGCTATATCCGTCGCAGCTTCTCTCCTTGGGCTTTTCCATCATTGCTGGTAGATAAGAAGGATGGCTCGAAGAGGATGTGTGTCGATTATCGGGAGCTGAATGCAGTTACTATCAAGAACAAGCATCCACTGCCCCGTATTGAGGATCTCTTCGATCTGCTTCGAGGTGCTCGTATATTCTCGAAGATTGATCTTCGTTCGGGTTATTTTCAGCTGAGGATCCGTCCTGGGGATATTCCGAAGACGGCATTCACCTGCAAGTACGGGCTATATGAGTATACAGTCATGTCCTTCGGCTTGACTAATGCCCCGGCTTTCTTCATGCACCTGATGAACATGGTCTTCATGGATTATCTGGATGTCTTTGTGGTGATTTTCATTGATGATATTCTGATCTTCTCCAAGACAGAAGAAGAGCATGAGGAGCATCTGAGACTCGTATTGCAGAGATTGAGAGAGCATCAGCTGTATGCCAAGTTCAGCAAGTGCGAGTTCTGGATTGACGAGGTTCCATTCCTCGGTCATGTTATCTCTCAGGGAGGCATTGCTGTTGATCCGAGCAAGGTGAAGGATGTGCTAGAGTGGGAGACACCGCAGACAGTAAAGGAAGTCAGGTCTTTCTTGGGCTTAGCAGGATATTATCGGAGGTTCATCGAGAATTTCTCCAAGATCGCGAAGCCTTTGACTTCTTTGCTAGAGAAGAATGTGGCTTTTGTATGGACTGATGAGCGTCAGATGGCCTTTGATGAGCTGAAGAAGAGGTTGACTACGGCGCCAGTCCTGACTCTGCCAGACCAGACGAAGAGGTTCACGGTATATTGTGATGCTTCGAAGGATGGTCTTGGGTGTGTTCTGATGCAGGAGGGCAGAGTGATAGCTTATGCTTCACGGCAGTTACGTCGGCATGAGCTGAATTATCCTACTCATGATCTTGAGTTAGCCGCAGTTGTGCATGCTCTGAAGATTTGGAGGCATTACTTGTATGGGCAGCGGTGTGATATCTACACTGATCACAAGAGCCTCAAGTATATTTTCACGCAGAATGAGCTGAACATGCGGCAGAGAAGATGGCTAGAGTTAGTCAAGGACTATGACCTGGAGATTCACTATCATCCGGGCAAGGCCAATGTTGTAGCAGATGCTTTGAGCAGAAGGAGTTACGTCAACATGGCCGTTGCTTTCCAGATGCCTCCAGAGTTATGCGAGGAGTTCGAGCAGTTGAGTCTGGGTTTCTTGCATCATACCTCCAGTGCAGCTTTTGAGGCAGTACCGACTCTAGAGTCAGAGATCAGGCAGCATCAGAAAGATGATGAGAAGCTGCAGGAGATTCGTGAGTTGCTCAAGAAGGGCAAGGCTCCTCATTTCAGAGAGGATGATCAGGGTACCTTATGGTACAAGAACCGGATCTGCGTGCCAGATGTGAAGGATCTCTAGAAGTTGATTCTGAGTGAGGCCCATGATACAGCTTACTCTATTCATCCGGGCAGCACGAAGATGTACTATGATCTGAAGGAACATTTCTGGAGGTATGGGATGAAGCGTTCAGTGGCAGAGTACGTGGCTATTTGTGACACCTGCCAGCGTGTCAAGGCTGAGCATCAGAGGCCAGCAGGTCTGTTACAGCCTTTGAAGATTCCAGAGTGGAAATGGGAGGAGATCACGATGGATTTTATTGTTGCATTGCCTCGTACTCAGAAAGGGTACAACTCCATATGGGTAGTAGTGGATCGTCTGACGAAAGTTGCTCACTTCATTCCAGTGAACACTACTTACTCCGGTGCTAGACTTGCAGAGTTGTACATCTCTCGGATTGTCTGCTTGCATGGTGTGCCCAAGGAGATTATATCTGACAGAGGGTCTCAGTTCACTTCTCGTTTCTGGGAGCAGCTCCATGATTCGTTGGATACGAAGCTGCGTTTCAGTACGGCTTATCATCCTCAGACAGATGGGCAGACAGAGAGAACCAACCAAGTGTTGGAGGATATGCTGAGAGCTTGTGCTATTCAGTACGGTACCAGCTGGGATAAGTGCCTGTCGTATGCTGAGTTTTCATACAACAACAGTTACCAGGCTAGTCTGAAGAAGTCCCCCTTCGAGGCATTGTATGGCAGAAAGTGCAGGACTCCTCTCTATTGGGATCAGATTGGCGAGAAGCAACTCTTTGGCCCTGAGATCATAGATGATGCAGAGCAGATGGTTCAGGCAGTGCGAGAAAATCTGAGGATTGCACAGAGCAGGCAAAAGAGCTATGCTGATGGCAAACGGAGAGACCTGACTTTCAGTGTTGGTGATTATGTGTACCTGAAGGTGTCTCTGATGAGAGGAATCCGCAGATTCAATGTCAAAGGGAAGTTAGCACCTCGGTATGTGGGGCCATTCAAGGTGCTAGAGCGGAAAGGCGAAGTTGCTTATCGCCTGGAGTTACCCCTCAGCCTCTCAGGAGTTCATGATGTCTTTCATATATCTCAGCTGAAGAGGTGTTTGCGAGTACCCGAGGAGCAGGCACCCCTGGATGGAGTCGATGTTCAGGAAGATCTGACTTATACTGAGCATCCGGTGAAGATTCTGGAGACATCAGAGAGGGTTACTCGGAACAAGCGCATCAAGATGTGCAGAGTTCAGTGGAGTCACCATAGTGAAGCTGAGGCTACTTGGGAGCGAGAAGATGAGCTGATGAAGACATATCCAGATCTCTTTGCTAGCTAGCCCAGCTAAATCTCGGGGACGAGATTTCTTTAAGGGGGTAGGGTCTGTAACACCCTAATTTAAATTTCAGCATTTAATAATAAATTTAATTGGCTTTATTTAATTTTCTAAGGTTTATTGTGTTTAGTTGGCATTTAATCTAATTTTTGTTCCTTAAGTAATTAAAATTTTATCATAGGTTTAAATTTTGTGTTGCATTCATGCTGGTGCATAACTTTAATTGTTTGAGTGTGGTTGAATTCAAATTTGTATTTGAATTCAAACCTTGTTTGAGTTAGTAGGAGAAAAGTTTAGAAAGAGAAAAGGCAAAACCCTTAACCCAGCCCAAATCCAGCCATCCAGCCCAACCTCACCCCTCTCTTCTCACGGCCCACACGCGACCGGGCCCGCTCCACCCCGGCCTGTTTCGCTCAGCACGGCCCGCTTCGCCTCCCGCTTGGCCCAGCTCCGCACGGCCCGCCCCGCGGCCTGCCTCCGCCTCGCGCCCGGCCCGCACGCGCTCCCCGCCTCACCCGCTGCCAGGCCGGCCCCACTGGCAAGTTCTTCTCCCCCGCGCAGCGCTCGCGCAACGTCCGCGTGGCGTCCCCGGCCGTGATCCCCGGGATCCCCTTCCGTAACGCCGAGCCGAAATCCCTGGACTCCGGCTCTATTTGACACCCGTGACCCCTCCCCTTCACAGCCGCCGCACGAAGCCCTAGCTCCGCCCGCTCGCACAGCTCCGCCGCGCCGAGCCCCTGCACCCCCTGCGCCGCCGTGGTCCCAAAGCCCCGCCGCGCCCCCGCCACCGAGATCCGCCGCCGAAGCTTCGTCTTGGGGCCAGGTTCACCCCCGGACTCGCTGCCCCGACCGCAGCTCGCGCCTGCGCCAATTTTGGTCATCGGAGCTCCGCCGTGCCGCCGCAAATCCGCGCCTGCACCACCGTTCTTCCGTCTCTACGCACCCCAGGACATTTGCGTCGCGGTAATGAAACTTCCCGTGCCCTGTTACCCCTTATCTGCTCCCTGCACCGCGCATGATTTCTCACCGGCGTGACGCCGACCTGCCCCGCCGCTGAACTCGCACGCCGCCGTGCCACGGCCCTGCGCCGAGGCCGTGGTTGGGTTAGCTAAGCGGTGCGCGTTCCCCTGGACCTAAAACCTGGTCGAGTTGAGCCCTGTAACGCCACTTGTGGCGAGCTCCGGCGAGCTTCCGCCCCCGCCGCCGCGGAGCAGAGTCGTCGGCGGGAGAGCGCCGCCGCCCCCACGCGCCGAACCGCCCTGGCCGCCCGATCTCGGATCGACGGCCGCGATTAGAACCCTAGTTGTTTAGATCTGGATCGCCCGATCGCGATCCAACGGCCCAGGGCCGTTGACCACGCTAGATACCGGTCAGCGGTGGTAGTTTTTCTAAAGACACCCCCATGTTTCCTGTTATTAACCCGCCGTCCAGCTTAGCTCAAAAGAAATTCCAACTAGGTCCAGTTTTTAGCTTTTAAGCCCCTGAGCTTTCCCAAATTAGCACCCGCAGTCCAGGCCTTGTGTTTTTGCACGTCAGCCCTTAGATTTAATGTTTATTTACGTTTTAGCCCTCGGTTTTAGCAGAAAAGCCCCTGAAACTTTAGTTTTCTTACAAATAAGCCCCTAGAACTTGTTTTTAGCCCAGAAAATGCGTTTTAGCTCCGTTTTTAGCGTTCTTTATATCCACGCGATCGTTGTAACGCGTAGAATAGTTTTAAACTAGTTTAGTGTGCTGTTTTCATGTATTGATGTACTGTTCTTTAGTTTTTGTTAGAGTTTGCTTGTATGCTTATTATTGTGCATTGTTTTGGCCATGTGTTCGTGAGTAGACGTTGATCCATCTGAGGAGCCCCAGTACCAGTACCCGGAGCAGCCGTCTTCGGATCAGTTTGAGCAGCAGCAGGAGCAGTATGAGGAAGGCAAGTATAACATGAACAACCTGTCATCTTTAAATACATTTTCATACTGCATTTTAATACTGTATGCCTATAAGGACTTTCCTAGCCACTTTATATCCTTTATATATACCTTTGGGTTGCATTTTGGTTAGTTGTGCTAGGTTGCTGCGCTATAACACACTCTGGTCCTTTTTAATTAATTTGATTAATGGTTTACTTGAACATAATTCTGAGAGTGGCACTCTGTGTGGCTTGAGTGGCTCACGTCTCGTTAAAAGTTGTTTTTGTAGAAACATGGTTTAGGGGGCCAGCACGGTGCTTAGTGCTTGGTTGGCCACTCTCCATAAGGACCGGTTCATAGAGCGACAACCTGGGACAACAGCGCTACCACAAGGCTAGAATGGGATAGACTTGGTGTAATAATTAGATCTTTTTGGTTTGGTGTAACTTACCTGCGGGGCAA
Organism: Panicum virgatum; assembly: GCF_016808335.1. Lineage (NCBI taxonomy): Eukaryota > Viridiplantae > Streptophyta > Magnoliopsida > Poales > Poaceae > Panicum > Panicum virgatum. The sequence goes on from NC_053152.1 coordinate 11,862,743, forward strand.
GAGTAGTAAGCTTCAATGGTCCCTGCTCCTCCGGCTTGGTCTGTGCTTGGATTGCGCTCCTGTGCTTGTACCCCCGGAGGTGGGCCCCATCGTCGCCGACCTAACTCTCGCGGTTACGCCTTACCAACGAGATTCTTTTTAAAGGCCTCGTAGTGAGTCGCTGGCCATCTCACCTAAGGAAGTGTGATGAACAACTGGCGTAGCTCACGACTTGTGGGTAAAGATGTGCAACCTCTGCAGAGTGTAAAACTGGTATACTAGCCGTGCTCACGGTTATGAGCGGCCCAGATCCTCCTTTTGATTAGTGGAGTTATCTCCTTCCGACGAGGGAGGTGCTTCTCGGGGTTACCTTGGTGGCTTGGTTTCGGTTTGGTTCCCAGTAGTTTCTTAATTAATCCTGATTAATTACTATGTAACCGGGTTAATGGTAATTCATCAACTCGTAGTAAATAGCTTTAATAAAATTTTGCCAACACTTAAAAGCTAATGCAGTTGAGTCAGCCAACCTTAGAGCCTCATAGTTTGTGTTATACTTGTTGAGTACAAGTTGTGTACTCACTCTTGCCTCTTCTCTACTTTTTCCTCTTGGCTACGCTACTGCTGCTCAGTTCCTGCCGACACGAGGGAGTTCGTCCAGCGCTACCAGGACTACGAGGACTTCTAGGTGCTTCGTCTCCCAGTCGACGTCCCTGTGGCGCCCTGCTTCAGCTTCGGAGAGCTTTATCGTATTTTGTACTTCGCTTCTGCTGTATCAGACATTTTGTCATTATTGTAATAAATAACATTCGTATTCGCTTTATTATGTCTTTTTATGTGATATGTGCTATGATATACTGTTCATTCTGTTGTATATACGTGTGACTTGATCCTGGCACGTATATGATTGCTCGGTTTATGTTCTTTTATAAACTGGGTGTTACACCAACCGGGCCTAAACCCAGCAACCAGTTGGCCCGACCCGCTTTCCCCTCTTCCTGTTCGGCCCGGCCTGCCTCCATCTCTTCCCGCTCGCAGCCCAGCGCCGCGGCCTTCCCCTCCCGCACCGGTCGGCCCAGCTACCCGCACGGCCCAGCACCGCGGCCCAGCTGAGCCCAACCCACGCCTCCGCTCCTTCCCTGTTGGCCTACTCTGCCCCCGGCCCAGCTTCTCCCCGCTTCAACCGCGCACACGCACCTAACAGCCGAGCCCCGCAGCTCAGCGACCCAGCGCTTCTCCCCGCGGACGCAACAGCTGTGCCTCCCTCCCCGGTACTGACAAAGTGCCCCACCTGCCAGAGCCTGCACACGAGCTCCCTCAACAAACCGGGTCACTGCCATCTCGGCCCCCTCTCTCAGTCTCCTAGCGCGCGCGGCCCAGCACCCACCTTGGCCCAGCTCGCCAGCACCGCGTCCCGCTCACCCCAGCGCCGCATCCGCCGCTTCGCTCGCTCACCTACCGCTGATGAACCGGGCCCACCGATCATCCCCTTCCTTTCTTCCCCACGCCAACCGAGCCCGAGCTCCCTGGCGAGATTCTCGTCAGCACCCTCCACAGCACGCCTCCCCGAGATCCCCGGCCCTGCCCTTCTTAACCGCAGCCGCGACCCCTGCACCTCTCCACCCCGCAGCCGCCGCAAGCAACCCTAGCTCCGCCCCCTCGTCTTGCCGTGCCGCACTCCTGCTCCGCCGTGCCGAGGCTCTGCCCCGCCATCGACCAGCCACTACGCGCTCCTCCTTCCCTACAAGGTTCTGCAGCAGCTTCGCCCGGATACCAGGAACGTCTACGGCCCCTTTTCCCGACGCTGTGTGCCCTGCACGCACGGGAATTCCTTCGAGACCCAACTCCAGTGAGCTTCCTGTCCGCCGTGCAACTCCAGGACGCCGGCGATCCCCGAACCTTGCTCACCCCCTCTGCACCTCCGCAGGACCCGCGCGGATCTTCCCATTGTATCAGCAGGCCCGGACTCCCTCTGCAGTAACCTCCTCCATGAGCCCCGAGTCGACCTCACCACCGGTCTACACTGCCGACCACCCTGCACGGCCTCCCTGCCCGATCCCGAGCCTCGGTAAGCACCCCCAAGCCTCCCCGCCCTTTTTACGCTAGTTGTTTTGGCCCAGGACGCACTCTAGGTGCTGGTGCGCCGCTCACCGGCGATGCCCCGTCGTGCAGCCCCGCCTCCACCGCCGCGCAAGCCAACCCGCACCCCGAAGCCCCTCATAAACTGCACTTGTGGATCACGCATCTCACGCAGTACCTCCCTGACCCAACCCCCTGTCGGTTTAGCCCCCGGAGCATCGATCTTGGCGAACTCCGGCGAGCCCCGCGCCGCGCCGCCGCGGACAGAGCCGCCGGCGGGCGAGCGTCGCCACCCCCGCGCGCGGGATAGACCCCGGCCGCCCGATACGCGTTGGACACGCCAGATTAGATTAGGCATACCATTTCGCTGGTGATTTTGCAAAAGAGACCTTGCCTTTTCCCACAATAAACCCGCAGTCCTGAGCAGTGTAAAAATAATTCCAAATCCGCCCCAACTTTTACGTTTTAGACCCTGAACTTCTTTAAAATAGAACCCGCCATCCAGCCAAGGTCTTTTTGCACGTTAGCCCTCGGATCTTTCTAGATATTATATTTAGGTCCCTGGTTTTTGCGCAGAAGCCCCTAGAACTCTGTTTTTTTTGCAGTTTAGCCCCTAGATCTTGTTTTAAGCCTAGATTTCGCGTTCTAGCTCCGTTTTAGGTGTTCTTTATGTCCACACGATCGTTGTAACATGTAGAATAGTTCTAGCTTAGTTTTGTTTGCTGTTTTTATGTATTGTTGTACTGTTTCTTAGCTTTTGCCTTTGTTTGCATGTATGTGTATGTGCTGGACTTGTTTTGGCATTGCGATCGTGAGTAGACGTTGATCTGTCGGAGGAGTGCCAGGAGCCATCTTCCGTGGGACGCTTTGAGCAGCAAGAGCAGTTTGAGGAAGGCATGTATAACATGAACACCACCTATCACTTTTAAATACAATTTCATACTGCATTTTAATATTGTATGCCTATAAGGACTTTCCTAGCCACTTTATTACCTTATATATATCCTTTAGGTTGCATTTTGGTTAGTTATGCTAGGTGCCATGCTATAACACACTTGGTCCTTTTTAATTAATTTGATTAATGGTATATGTAACTTAATTCTAGGAGTGGCCCGTTGGAGTGGCTCACGTCTCGTTAAAATTGGTTTTTCTAGAAACATGGTTTAGGGGGCCAGCACGGTGCTTAGTGCTTGGTTGGCCACTCTCCCTAAGGACCGGTTCATAGAGCAACAACCTGGGACAACAGTGCTACCACAAGACTGGAATGGGATGGTCTTGGCTCACTAATTAGGTCATTTTGGTTCAGGAGTAACTTACCGACGGGGCAAGAGGAAGGGTGAGCTTCAATGGTCCCTGCGCTACGAGGTTTGGTCTGTGTTATCTTGTACCCCCTCGAGGTGGGCCCTATCATTGCGGAGCCTGAATCCTTAGCGGTTACACCTTACCAACGTGGTCCTTTGTAACGGCCTCGTAGTGAGTTTGCTAGTCATCTCACCTATGGAAGTGTGATGAACAACTAGCGTAGCACACAACTTGTGGGTAAAGATGTGCAACCTCTGCAGAGTGTAAAACTGGTATACTAGCCGTGCTCACGGTCATGAGCGGCCCAGATCCTCCTTTTGATTAGTGGGGTTATCTTCCTTTGATTAGGGGGGTTCCCCGGGAGGTTTGGTTTGGTATGGTTCTCAGTAGTATCATAATTAATTCTCATTAATTACTATGTAACTGGGGTATGGTAACTCATCAACTTGTAGTAAATAGTTTCAATAAAATTTTGCCAAGATTAAAAGCTAATGCAGTTGAGTCAGCCAACCTTAGAGCCTCATAGTTTGTGTTATACTTGTTGAGTACAAGTTGTGTACTCACTCTTGCCTACTCTACTCTTTTTCCCTTGCTCTTTTTGGGGATACTCTACTGCTGCTCAGTTCCTGCCGACGTGAGGGAGTTCACCCGGAGCTACCAGGAGTACGAGGACTTCTAGGCGTTCGTCTCCCAGTCGACGTCCCTGTGGCGCCCAGCTTCCGAGAGTTTTCATATATGTATTTACGCTTCCGCTGTATCAGACATTTTGTCATTAATGTAATAAATAACATTCGTACTTGCTTTATTATATCTTTTTACGTGATATGTGCTGTGATATACTGTTCATTCTGTTGTATATACGTGTGACTTGATCCTGGCACGTATATGATTGCTCGGTTTATGTCCTTTTATAAACCGGGTGTTACATAGTGGTATTAGAGCTATATCGACTGTAGGACGAAAGCCTTGATAGAACTGGTCAAGTTTTAGGTCTTCTTCTCTCTATCCTTGTCTGCTGAAACTATTTTGCTATTATGTTCCTTGAATTCCGAGATTTTTACTCGTCTTGCCTTGATTTTTCTCTATAGAATTAGTTTCCGTAGATTTTGGCCAGAAGTAAGTCGGCCGACCATCATAGGTGTAAGCTAAATAACCCTTTATAATAGCACGATAGAACGTTTTGCGACGCGTTGTGTTAGTCGAGTCGTGTGCTAAACTCGACTAAAGTGTGAACTTTTGAATGCTTGTTATTATGCAAATGTTTGACTTGGATTTTTGGATGATTGCATAGCTTAGTAGTTAAATTTTGTTTAATGAAAATCAATCTTAAGTTAAAGTTAATTAATTAATAAAATGAGTTAGATCGTTGGGGGTAAAACCATCCACTCTATCCTCTCTACCTTATGCCTTGGGTTTCTCTTGTCTTGCTTGTTGAGAAGAAGGATAGTGCGAAGAGGATGTGATATCTAGGGATTCACCGACGAGGACGTCGGTTTCTATAAGGGCGTAGGGATGTGACACCCCGGCCTACAGATAGTATAGGAGAATTTGAGAATCTCTTAGACGAGGCAGAAGAGTTATGCTATGGATCCCTTTTTCAGATTTATGTATCTGGAGTTAGCAGCAGTGATGCATGAGCAGTGTTGTCTAAATAAGATAGAACCTTACATAGTGGGGTTTTCTCTCTTCTTTGATCTTACCAATCTATGCTTCCTTTTATCCCAACTCAGATGTCGGCAGAACAAAAAGGCCTTGGAGACTGTGCAATGGGTGATGGTGTTCATACAACAGTTTCTGTGGAGCAACCGATAAAGGTACCAGATCAGTATTCGCAAACAACATACCACCCGAAGAATGGTGAGAAAGCTTGTCTGTGTTGCCAATTCTATGGCGTACCTTGTCGTCAAGTTCGTGCGACTGAAGATGAAGCCACAACTAGGAGGAACCAGAGGACGAGCGCCTTCGCTTTACACGTGGTGCCTCCTCCTGATGCTTCTATGTTGGCTTCGTATTTGAGGAGGAACTCTTCGGGGTCTGATTCCCCATCAAATAGTGGCAATATTGCTGGGTTGAGGCGATGAGGCCACTGCACCTCCTCCAGCTCTTCGGACAATGGTGATATTCTTTGATGCCTTCTTCGTTAATGCTCTTCGGCGTCTGACTCAGAGTGGTAAGAGATTTCTTCGACCGCATGAGCTTCGGGCGGAACCTTGGTGGTTCTTGTTGCCGCGGGTTGACCCCGATCATCTCCTTTTGCGGTGGTAGTGGTGGAGGTGCCTGCAATTTCTCGAGCTGCAGCTGCTGGGCACGGAGCTTCTCCTGCATCGCCTTGCAGCGAAGCTCCTCCTCCCTCAACTTGTTGTACTACTCTTGACGTTCTACTTCGGTGAGCATGGTCAGCTTCCCCTTCTCTCTTGTCGTCATCTGTGGCTCCGAAGGTTCTGCTTCCAAGGCCTGCTGCTGAGTCCTTCGTGCCTCTTCGATGCGAGCGTCGATGCGACGCATCGCCGCGATGTCTTCGGCTGAAACGCCGAGGTCTAGAAGGTTGACTTCAAGCTGGCCATCTGCAAGGGCGTCGACGGAGACGCCGTCGTTGCTAGTCTCGTTTGCCTGTGTTGCTGCCGCTTCGCCCTGCGAGGGTGTTGTCGTCGTCGTCATCGTGTCCTCCGAAGTGGCTCCAGTGGTTCCTCTCTTCTTCGTCGCCGCCATGTGGTGTATTGAACCGACGGGTGGGCGCCAAACTGTTGGTGGAGAGTGTCTCCGGAACGGAGGGACACTACAATAGTAATGAATGAACACGCAAAACAAGGAGGAAAGGTTCTCTCTCTCTATTTCATGTGTCCCATCAATGAACATTACAGGGGGTCTTTATAGGTGGCGTTATGCCTCCCATGTATAATTACTCTTTTACCCCCTTACAACGGTCATATTCCCTGAATATTCCCGGACGTACACGTGATTTCCCTATTACAGTGTGGGTGCGGTACAGCTCAGAAAGGCCCACAACCCCAGGCGGTCCTCTCTACCATGGTCGACGAAGACCACGGGGCCTACTGACCACTCCCTACCATGATGCTGGCGTCGCCCGGTCTTCGCCTGTCTTCGCGTTCCAACCCGAAGAATAGCGAAGATGGGCCACCTCCGCGCTTGCTCCTGGCGTCGGCTTCAGTGCTCTTGGTGTCTTGTCTTCAACTTCCGACCCAAAGACAAGGGAAGATGGGGCATCTCCATGCTTGCTGTTGGCATCGGCTTCAGAGTCCTTGACTTCCTATCTTCGCGCACCTTCGGCGACGGGACCGAAGGTGGTGTCCCCAACAACTGTTAGGGACCTCCGGCTTGTGGCTCTACACCTTACTCGGACAGGGGGGAGTGTACTAAGCATGAAGCAGCTTCGTAGGGGACCGACATGGCTATCACCACCTGCGGTCTACCCCGCAATACCGTGGATTACAAGGCAAACAAAGGCAATCTAGGACCTAGACACCACATCTAATCCTTCGATTACTACTGTAGCGGCGTACAGGGTTACCTGTCTTTATCAGGGGCCCTCTACTAGAGTACCCGTTATGAGAACGGACGATGAACCCGTAAATGAATGAATAACTTAAGAATTCTGAACCAAGAACTTAACAGAAGATGAACTCCGGATACTTACTCAAGTGATTCATACCCGTCAAGGTACAAGATGAAGAGAGGCCGACAAGACCGGCTCTTCTCCGATCCTCCTCCTCTCACACTCCCGACTCTAAAAATACAAGTGGAGTCCTACAACTACTTCTCCAACAAGTGAATGTGAATGGAATGGTGAATGCTTGAGAGGGTGTGTGGAGGCTCCTTATATAGTGTGGAGAGGTCGGTTCCTGGATGATAAAAGCGCGGGAACGTTGGTGACCAACGTTGGGATGGCGGTGGCAACCTTCCTTCCAAAGCTGAGGAGACTGGTGCGTGGGCCCTCTTGATTATATGTCGGTGCCGGGGCTTCCTTACTTTGTGGGCCCTCTTTGTAAGTGTGACGTAGGGTTGAAATATTTCGTGGATTTGTGTTGCGTCTTTTGCATGTTTTTGTCTAATTCCATGTATGGATGCCTGCAACTGCAATCCAAGAATCACCAAAACTTGTGGAAATGGTTAGAAATAAGCCCTATAACTACTTTTGGTGTTTGAAAGTCATGAAAAGATGCAGGAGTTGACGGCTTTATTTCTGACTTAAGGACCGTCAACACTTGCGCAGCTTGACGGGTGCGGCAATCTCCTTGCCAGGGTCCCCCTCAGGCAGAGGAGTGGGGACCAGTAATCCAAGACCTTAGCCTGCAGCAGATCCGAGTTGTGTCACAATCCAACGGGTGCAGTCGGAAAAATAGAGGAAACAACTCGAAAATGAACAAATCAACTCAGATCGTTCAAGAAAACTTACGGCGCTGGTCGGCCGCTTCAGGCAGAGGGCTTTCGGGCAGCCCTTGTCTCGGATCTGCCCCGCCATGATTCGGGCGACCTGGTTCACAGCTTCTACCTGGGAGACCTTGCGGTTCTACCCCCGGGTCGGGTCCTCACGACCCCAGTACTCGTAGGCCGGGTGGACCCTCTCATGTATCGGCTGCATGAGCCGCTTGCAGTAGGAGAGGGCCACCACGGCCCCTGTCAGCTTTTGGGCTGTCAGCCCAGCGATCTCCTCGAGGAGGCGCTCCACGTGCACCATCTCCTCGGTGGTCGGCGGCTCCTCCCAACACGCCTTGTATTCCAGCGTGCGGCCAGTGCGCGCCGGGAGACTGGGCGCCGGGTTCGACACCACGAACCAGTCCCGCGCCCAGCCCTTGTTGGTGTTGCGGAGCTCGAAGTCGGGGTAGATGCTCCCCTGGCGCAGCGAGAAGGTGGCCCCGCCCACCACGTTTCGTTGAACGTTGGACGGGTACCCCTTGAGGCGGTACAGAGCCCACCATAGATTGAAGTGGGGGGCGATCCCCAAGAAACCCTCACAGAGGTGGATGAAGATGGCCATCTGAGCAATTGAATTGGGCTTAAGGTGCATTACCTCGAGCCCGTAGAAGTGAAGGAGCCCGCAGAAGAAGGCCCCCGCGGGTAGGGCGAAGCCCTTCTCGTAGAAGGACTTGAACACGACCGTCTCAGTCGTGTCCTCCATTGGGAAATCCTCCCTGGAGCAGCACTACCACCCAGAGATCTGGTTCTCCATTGGACATCGTGCTCCACCATGTCCTGGATGTCGCTTTCCTATAGCGTGCACCGCTGCCATGATGAGGAAGGTGGCGGAACATCCCCGGTGCTCCCCGAGATCGACGAGGAGGATACAGCAGGCGTGGCGGCCATGGCGACGGTGACGAGGCTTGGGAGAGGGGCGGAGGATGCGAAGAGCAAGCAAGCCGAGAGCTCTAGAAGCGAGATGAGTCAGCAAGGTGGTGGAAAGCTCTGGTGTAGGGTGGGCACCCCGAGCGACTTCCCATGTTTAAATACCGGATGCCTCATAGCGGGCAGATCCGAAATTAACGACCAGATCTGATTCGTCCAGGAATCTTGCGGCGGAAGGAACGCGGTGAATGGTAACTTTCTTTTTACCGTTGCCTCTGACAGCCCCGCTCCCCCGTCAGACGCGACAGATCCGCATCAGACCCGGCGTGTCTCAGTGACCCAGCCAAGGCTCCAGGGTCCGGACGCCATGACTACTCGGCGCGTCTCTATGACTCCGCCAGCGACCCTGCTCGGCGGGTGGGCGCCACAAACGACCCGGCGTGTCTCAGTGACCCAGCCAGGGCTCCAGGGCCCGGATGCCGTGTCTACTCGGCACGTCTCCGTGACTCTGCCAGCGACCCTACTCGGGGGCTGGGTGGCACAAACGACCCGGTGTGCCCTAGTGACCTAGCCAGAGCTCCAGGGCCCAGATGTCGTGACTACTCGGCGCGTCTCCGTGACTCCTCCAGCGACCCTGCTCGGGGGGTTGGGCGCCACAAACGACCCGGCGTGTCTCAGTGACCCAGCCAGGGCTCCAGGGCCCGGACGCCGTGGCTACTCAACGCGTCTCCGTGACTCCGCCAGCGACCCTGCTTGGGGGCTGGGTGCCCCGGCCACTCGGTATGTCTCATTGACTAGACCAGGGCTTCAGAGCCAGGGTACCGAGTCGGTTCCATATACCTTAGTTGCCTCTGGGTTGCTAGGGGCCAGTATCTTCAGAGAGCTAGTATTAGAAAAATGCTTGTCAAGGCATGAAACCTGGCTGGAGTCAAAATCCAGTCAGACATATTGATGGCTCATTGAGAGTTTAGGCACTCGGATTACTAGGAGTCAAGAATCAGTTTTTTGACCCTCGCAACGCTTCTCCGAAACCTTCCAAGGCTCGGGGGCTACACCCAACGGGTGCGCCCAAAGGCGCATCCCATTCAAGATTTACAAGAATTACGGACATTTGCAAAGAGCACGGAATGACCTCGTCCAGTACGTCAAGGTTTGACTCGGCCCTCCAGTGCTCGGGGGCTTGACGGAGGCAAATCTGTATACCTCCCAGCCGAGTAGGGTCCCTGTGTCCGGGAGACTACCCTACTCGATGACTCGGCTACGACTACTCGGCGTGCAGGCACTCGGCTGTACGCGGGAAGGATCTCCAATAGATCAGGATGAAAGGTTCCAGCTAGAGGCCCAGATATCTATGGATCTTAATCGGCCTTCTTCCTTGTAAACAAACCGAGCATATCTTCCTTGTACCCCTACGAATCCTGGTCTATATAAAGGAGGCGTAGGTAGACCCATACAGAGACTTCTTTTTTGCATTATTCCACAAACCCTAATACAACCTCGAACACAAGACGTAGGGTATTACGCTCATTGCGGCTCAAACCTGTCTAAGCCCCTGCGTCTTCGTGTTACCATTGAGCTCTTGGTTATGAGATCCCCGTCTTGAAACTCTACCGCCGGGTACACCCCTAGTGGACTGGCCGGAATAACAATCCGACATAGTGCCTCCAGATCTTCAGTGCATGTACTATGGCTGCAAGCTCGAGGTCGTGGGTTGGGTAATTCTCTTCGTGTTTTCTCAGCTATCGGGAAGCATACGCAATGACTTTGCCTTCTTGCATCAGAACACAACCTAGATCTTGACAAGAAGCATCACAATACACGGAGAAATCCACACAAATATCCAGAAGGGTAAGGATCGGTGTAGTTGTGAGCTTGGACTTGAGCTCCTGGAAACTGGCTTTGCATTTTTCAGACCAAACAAACAAAACTCCATTCTTGAGTAATTCCGTCATTGGCTTGGCGATCTTGGAGAAGTTCTCAATGAACCTTCGGTAGTATCCTACCAATCCTAAGAAGCTTCTGATATCGATCACGTTCTTGGGTTGTTTCCATTCTGAAACGACCTCTATCTTGGCAGGGTCCATGGCAACTCCGTCTGCTGTTAAAACATGTCCTAGAAATGCTACCTTCTCCAACCAGAACTCGTATTTGCTGAACTTGGCGTATAGCTAGTGCTGCCTTAGCCTTTCTAGCACGATCCCTAAATGCTCCGCATGCTCTTCCGCGGTTTCAGAGTAAACCAGAATGTCATCTATGAAGACTACGACAAACTTATCTAGTTCTTCCATGAATACCTTGCTCATCATATTCATGAAATAGGCAGGTGCATTAGTGAGTCCGAAGGACACCACATTGAATTCATACTTCCCATACCAAGTCACGAAAGCAGTCTTTGGGATATCGCCGGGTCAAATCTTCATCTGGTGATATCTGGGTCTCAGATCGATCTTTTTGAAGAATTTGGCCTTCCTGTGTTGTTCCAATAGGTCATCAATCCTTGGTAGTGGGTACTTGTTCTTGATAGTTACCATGTTCAGGGAGTGGTAATCAATGCACATCCTCATGGATCCATCCTTCTTTCGTACGAACAACACTGGGGATCCCCATGGAGATGCGCTGGGTCTAATGTATTGTTTCTCCAGTAGTTCCTTCAATTGCTTCTTGAGTTCTTCCAACTCTTCCACTGACATCCGATAGGGTGGTTTGGTAATCAGGGCTGTGCTTGGAACAAGGTCGATCACAAACTTGATATCTCTATTTGGCGGTATGCCTGGTAGTTCTTCTGAAAACAAATCCGGGTACTCACACACTACGGGTACCTCAGAGAGTGACTTCTCTCCTAGGTTATTCAGGTTGTAGACTAGAGGGGTGCCTTTTGCACTTAGAGGTTCAACCTCTATTTTTCTTCCACTGGGATGCTATAGAGTTACTAACCTTAGTGAACAAGAGATTTCCCCTTTTGTGGGCTGTTAGCCAATGCATCCCTAGAATGACATCTATTCCATCCGACTGTAGCACAGTCAAGTCTGCCGTAAACGGCAAACCCTGGATCATGATCTTTACCCCTTTGCATGCAAATATGCACTTTTTATCTCCTAAAGGTGAGCTAGTGACTATGGGTTTCTCTCTGAGGGTCATTGTAACACCCCGGGTGTCTGCACAGTAATTAAATAGGTGTATGCACAATAATTGTGTATGTTTGCTATGCATCATGAGCTTAAATTGCTTAAAAAGGATCTTTTTGTAATTATACAAGGCTATATGTGTAATTATGATTTTATGCAGGGTCCTTTCTTTAGTTATTTCTGAATATAGCTTTTGTGGAGGGTGTTTTTGCAAAAATTCAGTGCATTTAATGCATGGCAGCAAAATTTACTTTTAAGTCTATGTTTGAAGTGAAATTGCTTTGAAAAAGACAAAATTCCTAGAATTCAAAATCCCTACAATGTTTTTAATTTTAGCTCTTGAATCTTAGGTCAAATAAATTTTTGCACAACATCAAAGTTGTAGATCTTGAAAAGTTGAACAACTTTCATGTTGGGCACTTTTCCATTTGAGCTCTGGTTTAAAAGTTATTGGTTGTTTACAGAGTGGTCCCTGGAATTTTTGGAAATTGCAAAACTGCCCTTGTCTTCCACCTCCACCCCCCCTGCTCTGTTTCTCGCCGCCGTCCACCGACAGCGCCGACGCCGGCGCCGTGGAGCGTCGTTCCGGCCATCCCGGCCATTAATTCACCTCGCGCTGGCACCCACACGTCGCACCGCTCCTCCTCCCCCTCCTGTTGCCTCGCGCTGGAGTTCCCCGGCCGTGCCACGCACCCCCGCCGCTTCCAGAGCCGCCCCGACGGCCGCCACCTCGCCGTTGCGGTGGACAGCCCCGAGCAGCGCCCGCCGCACCCTTCTAGCGAGCGCCCGAGCCCTACAAGAACCCCAGAAGTCGATTCCATTCGCTCTTTTGCCCTCTCCTCGCTCTCACACCGCAGAACGCCGTCGCCGCCCCGCTCGAACCCCGACGAGCTCACCCCCGCCGCGGAGCCGCCTCACCGCCGCTCCTCCGCCCGCTCTGACCCCCTAGCAAGCACCATCTCGCCCTCGCGCAACTCCCAGACTATCTCCCCTCGCCCGAAACCCACCGGAGCCACCCCGCCGCCATGCTCCGAGCTCCACCGGCCACCGCTCGCCATGGACCGAACTCTTCTCGCCCTCATTTCGCGACCCAAGCGCATCCCGAGAACCGCCTCGACTTCCTCTCCGTTTTCCCCAACCCACCCCTCGCCGCCGGTCAGCCCTTCGCCGGGATTTGGCCAGTCAACCGCCGCCCCCTCTCTCTGACCCGGCCCAGGGACCTCAGGGTGGAAGAAACAAAACTTCAGGGTGTTATTTGAATAGGCCTAGACTCAGATGAATAGTGCTATAGCGACTTCTTTGCTATGATTTTCAGTGATCTTTGAAATTCAATATCAATTCGTAGAAAATTCGTAAAATAGCAAATCTTGATGTTTTGGAATCCTCTTGAAGAGCTCTATGCAGTAGAACCATAATATGTTAGGCTTCAGTGGCAAGTTTTTGCTGTAGAATTTAGTTTGTGTTGCTAGTGCATAAATATTGGCTGATTTTATTTTTTTCTTATCTACTGTGTGAAGCCTGATCTTGCAATGAAATTTTTGTGGCGGTTTACTCATATGTACATGGTGTTTCTATAAAAATTTCGTGCTCAGTTATTATGTGTAGCTTTTTATTTGATTTAATCCTTGTTTAATTGACTTTATTTTTGATAAATAGTTTCTGTTCTTGTTAAATCCTGAAAATATTCTTGAGTGTTCATCTGGAGTATCTTAGCTTTTCTAGGAAGTGTGAGCTTCAGTTCATGGCTAGATCAGGAGCTAAAAATAAATCTTGCTAATCTGTTGTCTGTTTTGTTTATTTTCTAATATTTATTTTTATGTAGATAAAATCATGAAAAATTTACTGTCGTTAGTTCATTTCTGTGTCAACCTCCCGTTAAATTTTGAGGTTCTACTTTATTCTAATTTGACCTGTATAATTCAAGTTTGTTCTATGTGCTGTCTGCATAAATGATTTGTTGTGATTAAATAGCTACATGTCTTGGCATGATTTTTACAGGGTAGATTACTTTGTTCATGTTCTGTTTAGTGTAATTTTGGTAGAATTTATTATTGTTTGTGCTTTGAGTTATTTATTTATTAGTAAACATGGTATTAATTGCTATAGGATTCAACCACCACTCATTTTATGAAGTTAGTATAGCGTGCTTGTGCTGTTGATCATGATGCCTTGTGTAGTTAAATTTGTTATTTAACTACTCTATAAATGATTGCCCATGTATGTTTATAATGTTGTTCTTGCATTACATATAGATACGACTACTTTGTCGGACGGGACATACGCGCTGATCCCGGAGTCTGACGGAGGTGATCCAGAAGTCCAGGTGAACGCCGCTGAACTAACTGAAGCCCCAAACCAAAGTTCGGAAGAGCCTAGGGCTGAAATAGTTAGCAACTACCGAGAAGGCAAGCCCCGGACATAACCTATATTTCAAATTAATATCATTTACTGTATTACTTACTTGTGCATTTACAGTTCTTAGGATTTGAATTGAAAACCTAGATGCATGATCCTAGGAACCTATGTACTGAACACTAGACTTGAGTTCGACTACCTGCTAAGCTTATAGGACCGGTAAAAGTCGAGTGATTTCCTGTCACTCGCGAGCTTTATAGGAATTGCATGTTTACTTTCTGTTAACAATATAAGGACGAGGGACGGGGTTGTGATCGATATCATAACTTCATTTGAGACCCCGTCTGCGTTAATGAACTTGCTAAGGTCGCGGTGTGTGGTAGCGTTGGTTAAGTCTTTGAAAGTACTAGCCACATGCCGTCAATATGGTACGCGGCAAGCCTAGTAGCCGATTGGACCGGGGAGTGGATATACCTCCCACTCTCTCTTAGGGATAGGTTTTATTTTATGTTGCGCAACACTACGACTTCTAGGGACAAGGTTCGGCCTTGGAGCCCTGTAGTCGGGGAGAGTGGCACTATCCACAAGCCGAAAAGAAAGGTCAACGGTTGTTTGGAAATGACCCGACGGTGTTCCAGACGTGTGTGCTAGGTTTATCCTTGCAAGGTTGAATTTCGATTCAGAATCGTCCGCCTCTCACGATGAAATGAGACTGCTTGATCTCTTTGCCATACAGAGTAATAAGAGCAATAATATTATTTATCAATCTTGATGTTTGCTTAGTTTTCTACCATGGTTGAATAGTAGCTGCTTACATAGAATGGTTAATCCACTAGAATCTTGAAAGCTAAAACTTGAAAGTAAGGACATACTCTTTATTGCTTTTCAGCAAAAGAAAACCAGAGCCTCACAAAACCTTGCATAGTCTAGCTAAAGTGGGCTACTTATAACCGTTGGTGGTTAAGTCTTGCTGAGTATTAGAATACTCAGCCTTGCTGTTGAACTCTCTTTCAGGTATGAGTTTCGAGGATTAGATCGCTAGCTTGACGTACCCTTGCTCTTTGCCTCCTGGCTGGTCCGTAGAATGGGATACGTCTTCGACCGGCAATGACCTTGACGAGTGATACCATGCTTGGGCTAGCCTGGTGTCCTTTTGCGACGTGTTGTAGCCGTCGTGTTTTATCTTCCGCTGTTTTAAAACTCTGAACTTAAATTATGGTTTGTATAACTGTTTTACTTAAGTTGGCTTTGTAATACTGGTTTTAACTGGTTTGTAATCATTGTTATGCCTGTGTTGTAAAATTGTGGTTGTAATATCTCTGGACTCGCCTTCGTGCGGGGTATGCTTGTTCGATCCGAGAATTGGTGGTTGTATCGGGACGTTACCCGACAGACCAAGAATTGTTCCGTTTGAAGTGCGTCTAAGCTAATGTTGCCTTATTGGTGATGGCCTGCGCACTTGAGCCGGAATAATTTAGGCGGTTCTGCCACAGTCATGGGGAGGGAGTACTGTCTAACAAACTTGGTGGTCACATAGGAGCTAGTTGCTCCAGAATCAAGCAACACCAGTGATTTATTGCCATTCATCATGAACACACCGGTCACAATGTCGGGCGCCTCTCGAGCTTCTTCTGTAGTCAGGTGGTTGAGACAGCCACGATCGATGGTGCAGGGTGCTTGAGTAGGGTTCCCGGCTGTTCCTGGGGCGCGAGCGGGTGTTTGGTTCTTCTTTTCTATGCAGTCATACGACTTGTGACCCAGCTTGCTGCAGGTGAAGCAGATGAACTGTAGGGCTCCACTGTTGCTCCTCTGGGCTGGCTGCTGGCGAGGGTAGCCTCCTCCTCCTCCTGTGCGTTGTCCTCCGAAGTGTTTGTTCCTGGAGTGCTGGTTGTTCCCTCCGAAGTTCCTGCTCGGCTGACTGGGGCCTGAGTGGTAGCTGTTCCTGAACTGTGTTGGTGGTGCACTTTGAAACCTCTGGGCGCTTCTATTGCAGAGCTGGTGGTCTGCCTTCCTCTTCTTCTGACGCTGGCGGTCTTCCCATCCCAGTCGTTCCTCCACCACGGCAATGGCATGGATCACCATGTGGCGGAGTGAAGGGTGGTCGCTTCCCGCCACGATATAGTGTATGCTATGGTGCAGTCCGCGATGGAACCATAACTACTTCTTCTCGTTGGTATTCACGTCATCGGGGCATACCTCATCATCTTGGTGAAGTGGCGCTCATATTCCTCCACCCTCATGGCTCCTTGCATCGTGGTGCGAAACTCTTGTGCCTTCTGCACGAGCACTTGGCGGGGAACGTGCTGGTCTCGGAATGCCCTGGCGAACTCATCCCAAGAGATCTGAGCTGGGTTCGGGTGAGAGTCACAATAGCTATCCCACCAGGACTTCACTGGTCCTTCCAGCTGATGGACTGCGAGCGCAACGCACTCCTTGTCCGAGCAGTTGGTCAGATCTAGCTTAGTCTCGATGATCTTCAACCAGTCGTCAGCATCCATGGGGTCTTCTGAGTAGCTGAAGGTAGGGGCCTTGAGGCGGATCAACCTCTCGATCTTCTTCTGTAAGACTTCCTCTTGAGGGCCATGGCGGTGTCCACCGTTGTTTCCTTGCTCGGCCACTTGAGCCAAGCGCTGCAGCAGCTGGGTCTGGGTGGCCATCACCTCTACGAGGATGGGTGGCGGTGGTAACACCCTAATTTAAAATTCAGCATTTAATAGTAAATTTAATTGGCTTTATTTATTTTTTCTAAGGTTTATTATGATTAGTCTTGCATTTAATCTAATTTTGTTTCACAAGGAATTAAAAAATTTTCTAGGATAAATATGTTTGTGCATTCATGCTGGTGTATAGTTTTATTTGATTGAGTGTGGTTTGAATTCAAATTCAAATTTGAATTCAAATAGTATTAGTTTGGTTTGAAATAGGAAAAAGAATAGATAAAGGAAAATAGAAAACCCCATCTGGACCCAAACCCACCAGGCAGCCCAGTAGCCAACCCAACCCGGCCTGTTCCCTTTCCCGCTAGGCCCTTTCTCTCCCGCACTGGCCCAGCGCCGGCCTGCGCTCTCCCGCATCGCTCTCCAGCCCGCGCCCTCCCTTTCCGCCTCTCTCTGATCTGCGGGCCCGCCTCGTCAGCGTCTCCCCCCTCCTTTCCTTCTTCTTCCCCGCGCCGGCTCCCTCTGGTCCGTTCTTGCCGCGCTCCCTCGCTGTCCCGTGGCCCCGCTCCGCCCCGTGCGCGCGCCCGAGGGCCACTGGCCAGCCACACCACGCCCTCCCTCCTTCTAGAAATTTCAGCACCCCGAGATGAGATCGCGCAGCACCGGTACGCAATCCGATTCTTCCGCCCGAGTCACGCCCGCGATCTCCGCCGTGGTTGCGTTGCACACGGACGCCCAGATCTCGGATCCACCTTTAATTAGCCCCGCGACCATCCCTGTGCACTACCACGCCGTTCCATCGCCGGTGCAGAGTCTCTGCGCCGCCGTGCACTCACCACGCTGGTGCCTCCCAGTGACCGCAAGCCACCCAGGAGCACCACCTCGACGCCTGGAATCTTCCCGAGCCGGCCTTGCCCGACCCTAGCCCCTGCACGCGCCGGATTTGCGCCGGAATCTGCCACCGGAGGTAAGCCAATCCCCGAGCAATTGCTCGTCAGACCTCCCTGACCCCTGATGCTGCTTCACAGCGATGCCGCGCGTCGACCCGTGGAGGCTCGACACCCGGAGCGCCACTCCAGCACCCTCCTCACCGAGTTCTGCCCGAGCACCGCCGCAGGATCTCGCCGCTGGTGCCGCTGTAACACCCGGTTTATAAAAGGACATGAACCGAGCAATCATATACGTTCCAGGATCAAGTCACACGTATATACAACAGAATGAACAATATATCACAGCACATATCACGTATAAAGATATAATAAAGCGAATACGATTGTTATTTATTACATTATTGACAAAATGTCTGATACAGAGGAAGCGTAGAATACATATACGTAAACTCTCGACGAAGCTAGGCGCCACAGGGACGTCGACTGGGAGACGAATGCCTAGAAGTCCTCGTACTCCTGGTAGCTTCGGATGAACTCCCTCACGTCGGCAGGAACTGAGCAGCAGTAGAGTATCCCCAAGAGGAAAAAGAGTAGAGTAGGCAAGAGTGAGTACACAACTTGTACTCAACAAGTATAACACAAACTATGAGGCTCTAAGGTTGGCAGACTCAACTGCATTAGCTTTTTAAGTCTTGGAAAAATTTTATTAAAGCTAATTACTACCAGTTGATGAATTACCATAAACCCAGTTTCATAGTAATTAATCAAATTAATCATGAACCACTGAGAACCAAACCGAAACCACCAAGGTAACCCCACTAATCAAAAGGAGGATCTAAGCCGCTAATGACCGTGAGCACGGCTAGTATACTAGTTTTACACTCTGTAGAGGTTGCACATCTTTACCCACAAGTCGTGAGCTACGCTAGTTGTTCATCACACTTCCTTAGGTGAGATGGCTAGTAAACTCACTACGAGGCCTTTACAAAGAATCTCGTTAGTAAGGAGTAACCGCGAGGGTTGGATCGGCGACTATGGAGCAGGTCTAGTGGGCGTCAAGAATACCACAGACGAGGCCACTCAGTACGAGGGCCATAGAAGCTTACCACCCTTGCCCCGCAGGTAAGTTACTCCAAACCAAAAAGACCTAATTATTACGCCAAGACCATCCCATTCCAGTCTTGTGGTAGCGCTGTTGTCCAAGGTTGACGCTCTAATGACGTACGGTCCTTATGGAAAGTAGCTAGCACAAAACACAGTGCGAGCCCCCTAAACCAAGTTTCTAGAAAAACCAATTTTAAACGAGACGTGAGCCATTCAAACGGGCCACTCCCAGAATTAAGTTGCATATACCATTAATCAAATCGATTAAAAAGGAACAAGTGTGTTGTAGCACGGCACCTAACACAACTAACCAAAATGCAACCCAAGGATATATATAAATGATATAAAGTGGCAAAGAAAGTCCTTATAGGCATACAGTATTAAAATGCAGTATGAAAATGTATTTAAAAGTGATAGGTGGTGTTCTTGTCATACTTGCCTTCCTCAAACTGCTCCTACTGCTGCTCAAACTGATCTGAAAATGGCTGCTCCGGGTACTGGTACTGGAGCTCCTCAGATGGATCAACGTCTACTCACGAACACATGGCCAAAGACAATACACAACATAAACATACATGCAAACAAAAGTTAACACTAAGAAACAGTACAACAATACATAAAAACAGCAAACAAAACCAAGCTAGAACTATTCTACGCATTACAACGATCGCGTGGACATAAAGAACACCTAAAACGGAGTTAAAACGCGAAAACTAGGCCTAAAACATGTTCTAGGGGCTTAACTGTAAGAAAAACAGAGTTTCTGGGGGGTTTTCTGAAAAACTGAGGACCTAAACATAATTAAACCTTAGATCTGGGGTCTAACTCGCAAAAACAACAAGGCTGGATAGCGGGTTCTAATACTGGAAAGTTCAGGGTGGTCCATGCAAAATTCTGGGCAGATCTGCGAATATATTTGAACACAGCTGGACTGCGGTTTAATTTCTGTGAATCGCAGGGGCACTTTAACAAAATTTATAGGCCGAACCGGTATCCTTAGATATCGGCCGTCGGATCGCGATCGCGTGGCTCTGGTTTGATGGAACCCTATTCTAATCTTGCGCGTTGGTTCTGGATCCAGCGGTCGGGGTTTGCTCGCGGGGTAGGGGCAGCAATGGGTCGCCGTAGGCCACTTCCCGCGGCGGCGTGGCACAGGGAGCTTGCCGGACTTCGGCGCTTCGGTGTTCCCGGGCTCAAAACGGAGCGCATCTGGGTCAGAAAGGGACTAAGCGACATGCGTACTCCACCTGGGACAAGATCTGGGCACGAGCGGGTCTGTGGCGGCGCGAACAGGGACAGCGGCAGCTCTGGGCGACTACACTCGCCGGCGTGCGGCGTTCTATGGGCTCTAGGAGCTACGGCCTGTCCATCCTAGCGCAAAAAGGACCGGGAAGGTTTGCGGGTGCTCACCGAGCTCGAACTTGGCGGGGGAAGCGGCGCAGAGGCGTCGACGGTGATGTCCCGCAGCGGCGCTCGGAGTTGCTCGCATTGCCCGAGGTCTAGGGTCGCCCTCCGTGCGTCTGGTCCACACAGGTAGCCTCGTGAGGTCCCTGCGAATGCGTGCAGGTGATTAGCACGGGCAGTACGGCACCGGCGGCGAGGAATTGTGGCGGCGCCGTTGGGTTACCTTCGGCCGGTGTAGGTGAACTCCCGGCGAGGTGGTGGCGCAAACTCGGAGCTGAGGCCTCGGGGAGCTGCAGGGGTGGAGCTGTGGCGGAGCGGCGTGGCCGCGGTGGCGCAGAGCGGCGGCACGACGGAGCAACGCGGAGGTGGCGGCTAGGGTTTGTTGCGGCGCTGCGGGGTGAGATGGTGGGGGCGCAGGGGTCACGGGGTGTGTTTAATTACACAGAGGGCCACTCTTAGAATTAAGTTGCATATACCATTAATCAAATTAATTAAAAAGGACCAAGTGTGTTATAGTGCGGCACCTAGCACAACTAACCAAAATGCAACCCAGGGGATATGTATAAAGGATATAAAGTGGCTATGAAAGTCCTTATAGGCATACAGTATTAAAATGCAGTATGAAATTGTATATAAAAGTGATAGGTTGTTCATATTATACATGCCTTCCTCGTACTGCTCCTGTTGCTGCTCAAACTGGTCAGAAGATGGCTGCTCCGGGTACTGGTACTGGGGCTCCTCCGGTAGCTCAACGTCTACTCACGAACACATGGCCAAAACAAGGCACAACAATAAGCATACAAGAAAACACTAACAAAAGCTAAGAAACAGTACATCAATACATAAAAACAGCACACTAAACTAGTCTAAAACCATTCTACGCATTACAACAATCCCGTGGATATAAAGAACGCCTAAAACGGAGTTAAAACGCATAATCTAGGCCAAAAACAAGATCCAGGGACCTATTTGTAAGAAAACTGGAGTTCCAGGGGGTTTCTGGGCAAAACCGAGGACTAAAACGTAAATAAACCTTAGTTTCAGGGGCTAACCTGCAAAACCGACGGCTCTAGACTGCGGGCACTAAAACTAGGAAGGTCAGGGGGGTTTTGGTAAAAACCGGGGCCTAACTGTAATTAGTTTTGCATACAGAGGGATGGCGGGTTGATATACAGAAAGGGCAGGGTCTCTTTAGCAAAAGTTACAGGCTGAAGTGGTAAGTTTAGATTTGGGCCGTTGGATCGCGATCGTGTGCGCCAAAACGAAGAGGTACGCGGGATCTAATCTGATCCGTTGATTGCGGATCGGATGGATCAGGATGAAAGGGGGCGACGGCGGCGGCGCGGCAGCACAGGCGGCGAGCCTAGCGGCGGCGGCTTGCCGGAGTTTGTCGAAATCGACGCTCCGGGGGTTAAATCGAGTAGAGATTTGGCCTGGGATGGTCAGGGCGATACGTGTAAACCACCTGGGCCAAGAATGGGACACGGGGGTGCTCTGAGATACGCTTGCAACGGCGGCGGCGGTCCTGGGCGTCGGGAATCCGCCGGCGTGTGGCATTTGGCCGTTGCAATGGCCTATAGGCTACTAGAACTAGCGCAGGAGAGAGGGAAGGTCGGAGTGTGCTCACCAACGTCTTGGGGGCGGCCAGATTGAGCAGCGCAGGGAACCGGCGACGAGGTCCGGGCGGCGAGGATGACGCGGAGTTCAGGGAGGAGTTGCTGCGGGGGTTCTCGGGACTCCTGGGCTCCACGGTTCAAATCACAGCGCCTCTACGGAGGTTCCACGGGGAATCAGGGGGGTCCGGGATCGCCGAAGGTGAAAAAACGGGGCGGCGAGCCGACATACCCGCGGCGACGTCTGGCACGATTCCGGCCGCTGCAGGTGCCGTGCTCGAGGAAGATGGCCGCGAAGTTGTTCCTGGTGCTCGGGCGGAGCTCTTGCTGGGGTTTTCCGGGGCTGTGGCATGGCCGGGCTGCTGGACCGCGGCGGCGCAGAGCTATGGCGCGGCGGAGCAAGGGCAGCAGGCGAAACTAGGGTTAGAGGCGGCTGCGAGAGTGGGAAGATGAGGTGCAGGAGGTGCGGGCTGGGGCGTTTAAGAAGGCAGGGGCCCGTGGATCCTCAGCGTGCGGGTCGGATCGCGCGCGAGAATCATGGTGAGGCCGTTCGGGCGTGAGCGGAGAGCGCGGAACAGAGAAAGGAAGGGGATGACCGGTAGGGTCGCTCGGTCAGTGGGGGCGCGGGCGACGCGCTTGCGGGCTGAGAGCGAGCGGGAGGTGTGCGGGCCATCGCGGGACTAGCGCTGAGCGCGGGGAGAAGCTGGGCCGTGGTGTGGGCCGTGCGGTACGTGGGTTGCTGGGTGCACGTGAAAAGGAGCGGGGCTGGGGTGAGAGAGAGTGGGCCGGCCGAACGCGGCTGGGCCGAGTGGGAGGCTGGGTCGCGGCCCATGCTCCGTGGAGCTGGGCTGCAGTGCTGGGAGCGGTGAAGGGCTGGGCTGCCTGAGTGGATTTGGGCCGGGTCTGGTTGGCTTGCTGGGTTTGGATTTTCTATTTTCCTTCCCTTTTTCTAATTCTGGTTCCTATTCAAACTCATCCAAAACTAGTTGAATTCAAACCACACTCAAACAAATAAGACAATGCACCAGCATGAATGCAACAACGAGTTTATCCTAGAAAAATTTTAATTACTTGAGGAACAAAATTTAGATTAAATGCAAGACTAACACAATAATCCTTAGAAAATTAAATAAAGCCAATTAAATTTATTAATAAATGCTGGAAATTAAATTAGGGTGTTACAGACCCTACACCCTTAAAGAAATCTCGTCCCCGAGATTTAGCTGGGCTGGCTAGCAAAGAGATCTAGATATGTCTTCTTTAGCTCATCTTTTCGCTCCCATGTAGCCTCAGCTTCACTGTGGTGACTCCACTGAACTCTGCACATCTTGATGCGCTTGTTCCGAGTAATCCTTTCTGATGTCTCCAGAATCTTCACCGGATGCTCAGCATAAGTCAGATCTTCCTGCACATCTACTCCATCCAGTGGTGCCTGCTCCTCGGGTACTCGTAGACACTTCTTCAGCTGAGATATATGGAAGACATCGTGAACTCCTGAGAGGCTGGTGGGCAACTCCAGGCGATAAGCAACTTCGCCTTTCCTCTCTAGCACCTTGAATGGACCAACATACCCTTGACATTAAACCTGCGGATTCCTCTCATCGGAGACACCTTCAGGTATACATGATCACCAACACTGAAAGTCAGGTCTCTCCGTTTGCCATCTGCAAAGCTCTTTTGCCTACTCTGTGCAATCCTCAGATTTTCCTGCACAGCTTGCACCATCTGCTCTGCATCTTCTATAATGTCAGGGCCAAAGAGCCTGCTTCTCACCAATCTGATCCCAATAGAGAGGAGTCCTGCACTTTCTACCATACAATGCCTCAAAGGGGGACTTCTTCAGACTGGCCCGATAGCTGTTGTTGTAGGAAAACTCAGCATATGACAGGCACTTATCCCAACTAGTACCATACTGAATGGCACAAGCTCTCAGCATATCTTCCAACACTTGGTTGGTTCTCTCTGTCTACCCATCTGTCTGAGGATGATAGGCGGTGCTGAATCGTAGCTTCGTATCCAAAGAATCATGAAGCTGCTCCCAGAACCGTGAAGTGAACTGAGATCCTCTGTCAGATATAATCTTCTTGGGCACACCATGCAAGCAGACAATCCAAGAGATGTACAACTCAGCAAGTCTAGCACCGGAGTAAGTAGTGTTCACTGGAATGAAGTGAGCAACCTTCATCAGACGATCCACTACTACCCATATGGAGTTGTACCCATTCTGAGTACGAGGCAACCCAACAATGAAGTCCATAGTGATTTCCTCCCATTTCCACTCTGGAATCTTCAAAGGCTGTAACAGACCTGCTGGCCTCTGATGCTCAGCCTTGACACGCTGACAGGTGTCACAAATAGCCACGTACTCTGCCACTGAACGCTTCATTGCATACCACCAGAAACGTTCCTTCAGATCATAGTACATCTTCGTGCTGCCCGGATAAATAGAGTAAGCTGTATCATGGGCCTCACTCAGAATCAACTTCTGGAGATTCTTCACATCTGGCACACAGATCCGGTTCTTGTACCACAAGGTACCCTGATCATCCTCTCTGAAATGAGGAGCCTTGCCCTTCTTGAGCAACTCACGAATCTCCTGCAGCTTCTCATCTTCTTTCTGATGCTGCCTGATCTCTGCCTCTAGAGTGGGTACTGCCTCGAATGCTGCACTGGAAGTATGATGCAAGAAGCCCAGACTCAACTGCTCAAACTCCTCGCATAACTCTGGAGGCATCTGGAAAGCCACGGCCATGTTGACATAACTTCTTCTGCTCAGAGCATCTGCTACAACATTAGCCTTGCCCGGATGATAGTGAATCTCCAGGTCATAGTCCTTGACCAACTCTAGCCATCTTCTCTACCGCATGTTTAGCTCATTCTGCGTGAAAATGTACTTGAGGCTCTTGTGATCAGTGTAGATATCACACTGCTGCCCATACAAGTAGTGCCTCCAAATCTTCAGAGCATGCACAACTGCGGCTAACTCAAGATCATGAGTGGGATAGTTCAGCTCATGCCGGCGTAGCTGCCGTGAAGCATAAGCAATCACTCTGCCTTCCTGCATCAGAACACACCCTAGACCATCCTTCCAAGCAACACAATATACCGTGAACCTCTTCGTCTGGTCTGGCAGAGTCAGGACTGGCGCCGTAGTCAACCTCTTCTTCAGCTCATCGAAGGCCATCTGACGCTCATCAGTCCATATAAATGCCGCATTCTTCTCTAGCAAGGAAGTCAAAGGCTTCGCGATCTTGGAGAAATTCTCAATGAACCTCCGATAATATCCTGCTAAGCCCAAGAATGACCGGACTTCCTTCACTGTCTGCGGTGTCTCCCACTCGAGCACATCCTTTACCTTGCTCGGATCAATGGCAATACCTCCCTTGGAGATGATATGATCGAGGAATGAAACCTCGTCAATCCAGAACTCGCACTTGCTGAACTGAGCATACAGCTGATGCTCTCTCAATCTCTGCAACATGAGCCTCAGATGCTCTTCATGCTCTTCCTCTGTCTTGGAGAAGATCAGAATATCATCAATGAAGATCACCACGAAGACATCCAGATAATCCAGGAAAACCATGTTCATCATATGCATGAAGAAAGCCGGGGCATTAGTCAAGCCGAAGGACATGACCGTGTACTCATATAGCCCATACTTGCAAGTGAATGTCGTCTTCGGAATATCCCCAGGATGGATCCTCAGCTGAAAATAACCCAAACGCAGATCAATCTTCGAGAATATACGAGCACCTCGAAGCAGATCGAAGAGATCCTCAATACGGGGCAGTGGATGCTTGTTCTTGATAGTGATTGCATTTAGCTCCCGATAATCGACACACATCCTCTTCGAGCCATCCTTCTTATCTACTAGCAACAATGGAAAAGCCCAAGGAGAGAAGCTGCGACGGATATAGCCCTTGGCTACCAACTCATCAATAGTCTTCTTGACTTCCTCATGCTCTATAGGTGCCATGCGGTAGGGCCGCTTTGCAATAGGAGTAGTGCCAGGCAAGAGATCAATAGAAAACTCGATGTCGCGTTCAGGCAGCATACCTGGCAAATCATCCGGAAAGACATCCGGGAATTCAGACACCACGCGAATACCATCCGTGGGTCTAGCCTCCATCTGATGAAGAAATCCAGAAGGCTCTAAAGCACTGACTGTCACCTCTTGGCCATCAGATGCTGACAAGTGAACTGTCCGCTGAGCACAATCAATACGGACTCCCCATCTGGTAAGGGTCTCCATGCCCAAAATCACATCTATCCCCGAGGAATCAATGACGATCAAACCAGTGCGGAATTCTGCCCCCTTTATGACAATATTAATTCTGGAGCATATAGAACATGTGTGTATCTGGCCCCCAGGTGAGGTAACTACCATAGCTGTCCTCATACAAGAAACTGGTATACCATGCTTCTCGGCAAATGACTTGGAAATGAAAGAATGAGTAGCACCGGTATCGAAAAGCACTGTAGCGGGGTGAGAGTTGACCATGAACGTACCAATAACCACATTAGGAGCCTTGGCCACTGACTCGGCTGTCACGTGGTTCACCCGACCCTGTGCTGGCGCCCTGGGCTGAGCTGGGCGCCCCTGCTGTCCCGCCTGCGCCTTCCGGGGGCAAGAGTTGGCGTAGTGCCCCGAATGGCCACAGTGATAGCACACGCGAGGAGTTGCTGGAGCCTGCTATCCGACAGGAGGAGCTGCCTGCCGTGGAGCCTGAGGTGCTGGCGGAGCTGGTGGAGCACGAGCCGGAGGTGCCGGTAACCTCTGGCCCTGACCTGCCTGCTGCTGCTGTCGAGGCAGGTACTGCTGCGGCCTCTACTGGTACTGCTGGGGAGGCCGGTACTGCTGCTGGTACTGCTGAGGCGGCTGGAGGCGAGGACGGGTGTTGCTGCCAGAAGCAATGGGAACAATCTTCCTCTTCTTGTCCTCCATCTCCAAGTGCTTGCGCTCAGTGTTGAGCGCGCTGTCAACCAGATGGTTGAAGTCGTCGAAGCAGAGGTTGAGCAGTGCGTACTGGAGGTAGTCCTCAAGACCCTCCATGAAGTGCTCCTGCTTCTTGCGGTCATCCACAACATCGGCAGGGGCGTAGCGAGAAAGCTGCAGGAATCGATCACGATACTCCGTGACCGTCATAGTCCCCTGAAGTGAAAAAGAGACAGATATATATATCAAAGGATTAATTCATGATTCAGAAAGATAGAACAAGGGGGTATTAACTCAAAAGGAAATGCTGAATGATTATTTCTGAGATTACCTGCTTCAGTGCAAGGAACTCCTTCTGCTTCATCTTCATAACGCCCGCGGGGACGTTGTGGCTGCGGAACCGCTCCCGGAACTGGAGCCAGGTGAGAGCCTCGTGGTCCTGAACTGGGTGGGACTCCCACCAGTCCAAAGCTGCCCCTCACAGCTGTCCTGCTGCGTACAGGACTCGCTCCCGATCATCGCACTGGGTGATGTCCAGCTGGCGCTCCACTGCACGGAGCCAGTCGTCAACCTGAAGAGGGTCGGACGTGTGAGAAAACGTCGGTGGGTGACCCCTCAGGAACTTGGCACGCCTGTCGCGGGGCTGCGGCGGTGGAGGAGGCGGAGGCTGAGTGTGAGCCTGCTGAAGTGCCTGAACAGTGTTGTTCAGGGTAGCCATCATCTGCATCTGGAGCTGGAAGTACTGCTCCGGGGTCAGAGGCGGAGGCATCGGGATCCCAGTACCCTGGTTGTTCTGCCCCTGGTTGTTCTGTCCCTACTGGTCAGAACCACGCCTGGTGTTCACCATCTGATTTTTGGACAAAAGATTTCATGAGTAAGGATATTGCAGGAATAAATTCAGATGGATAGGATAACGCTTTTGCGGAAAAGACTCAGACATGATAAAGTAGACAGGATAGAGTACACTGTTTTACCCCCCAACGATCTAACTCATTTTATTAATTAATTAACTTTAACATCAGAGTGATTTTTTTTAAACAAATTTAAACTACTACACTATGCAATCATTCAAAAATCCAAATCAAACATGTAGCATAATAACAAGTAGACAATTTTCATGACTTAGCCGAGTTTAACACACGACTCGACTAACACGACGCGTCGCGGAACGTGCTATCGTATTATTATAAAAGGGCCACTGAGCTTATAATTATGGTGGTCAGATGACTGATTCAGGCCAAAAATCCACGAAAACTATTCTTTAGAGAGAGAAAACAAAGCAAGACGAGTAAAAGTCATAGAATTCAAGGGGTATATTAGTAAAATAGTTTCAGCAGACAAGGATTGGAGAGAGGAAGTCCTAAAACTCGACCAGTTCTATCTAGGCTTCGTCCTACAGTCGATATGGCTCTGATACCACTCTGTAACACCCGGTTTATAAGAGGACATAAACCGAGCAATCATATACGTGTCAGGATCAAGTCACATGTATATACAATAGAATGAACAATATATCATAGCACATATCACGTAAAAAGACATAATAAAGCGAATACGAATGTTATTTATTACATTAATGACAAAATGTCTAATACAGCGGAAGCGAAGTACAAATACGGTAAAAACTCTCCGAAGCTGAGCAAGGCGCCACAGTGACGTCGACTGGGAGACGAACGCCTAGAAGTCCTCGTAGTCCTGGTAGCGCTGAGCGAACTCCCTCGCGTCAACAGGAACTGAGCAGCAGTAGCGTATCCAAGAGGAAAAAGTAGAGAAGAGGCAAGAGTGAGTACACAACTTGTACTCAACAAGTATAACACAAACTATGAGGCTCTAAGGTTGGCTGACTCAACTGCATTAACTTTTAAGTCTTGGCAAAATTTTATTAAAGCTATTTACTACAAGTTGATATTGAATTACCATAAGCCTAGTTATATAATAATTAATCAAAATTAATCATGTTACTACTGAGAACCAAACCGAAACCACCAAGGTAACCCCGAGAGGCACCCCCCTCGTCGGAAGGAGATAACCCCACTAATCAAAAGGAGGATCTGGGCCGCTCATGACCGTGAGCACGGCTAGTATACCAGTTTTACACTCTGCAGAGGTTGCACATCTTTACCCACAAGTCGTGAGCTACGCTAGTTGTTCATCACACTTCCTTAGGTGAGATGACTAGCAAACTCACTACGAGGCCTTTACAAAGAATCTCGTTGGTAAGGAATAACCACGAGGGTTGGATCGGCGACTATGGAGCAGGTCTAGTGGGCGTCAAGAATACCACAGACGAGGCCACTCAGTACGAGGGACATAGAAGCTTACCACCCTTGCCCCGCAGGTAAGTTACTCCAAACCAAAAAGACCTAATTATTACGCCAAGACCGTCCCATTCCAGTCTTGTGGTAGCGCTGTTGTCCCAGGTTGTCACTCTATGAACCGGTGCTTATGGAGAGTGGCCAACCAGGCAGTATGCACCGTGCTGGCCCCCTAAACCATGTTTCTAACAAAACCAATTTTAATGAGAAGTGAGCCACTCAAGCCACACGGAGGGCCACTCTCAGAATTAAGTTGCATATACCATTAATCAAATTAATTAAAAAGGACCAAGTGTGTTATAGCGCGACACCTAGCACAACTAACCAAAATGCAACCCAGGGGATATGTATAAAGGATATAAAGTGGCTATGAAAGTCCTTGTAGGAATACAGTATTAAAATGCAGTATGAAATTGTATATAAAAGTGATAGGTTGTTCATATTATACTTGCCTTCCTCGTACTGCTCCTGCTGCTGCTCAAACTGGTCAGAAGACGGCTGCTCCGGGTACTGGTACCGGGGCTCCTCCGGTAGCTCAACGTCTACTCACGAACACATGGTCAAAACAAGGCACAACAATAAGCATACAAGCAAACACTAACAAAAGCTAAGAAACAGTACATCAATACATAAAAACAGCACACTAAACTAGTCTAAACCATTCTACGTGTTACAACGAACTAATCTGATCCGTTGATTGCGGATCGGATGGATCAGGATGAAAGGGGGCGACGGCGGCGGCGCGGCAGCACCGGCGGCGAGCCTAGCGGCGGCGGCTTGCCGGAGTTCATCGAAATCGATGCTCCGGGGGTTAAATCGAGTAGGGATTTGGCCTGGGACGGTCAGGGCGATACGTGTAAACCACCTGGGCCAAGAATGGGACACGGGGGTGCTCTGAGATGCGCTTGCAACGTCTGCGGCGGTCCTGGGCGTCTGGAATACGCCGGCGTGCGGCGTTTGGCCGTTGCAAAGGCCTACATGCTACTAGAACTAGCGCAGGAGAGAGGGGAGGTCGGAGTGTGCTCACCAAGGCCTTGGGGGCGGCCGGATTGTGCAGCGCAGGGAACCGGCGGCGAAGTCCGGGCGGTGAGGATGACGCGGAGTTCGGGGAGGAGTTGCTGCGGGGGTTCTCGGGACTCCTGGGCTCCACGGTTCAAATCACGGCGGCTCTGCGGAGGTTCCACGGGGAATCAGGGGGCTCCGGGATAGCCGGAGGTGAGAAAACGGGGCAGCGAGCCGACATATCCGCGGCGACGTCCGACACGATTCCGGCCGCTGCAGGTGCCGTGCTCGAGGAAGGTGGCCGCGAAGTTGTTCCTGGTGCTCTGGCGGAGCTCTTGCTGGGGGTTTTCCGGGGCTGTGGCGTGGCCGGGCTGCTGGACCGCGGCGTCACAGAGCTATGGCGCGGCAGAGCAAGGGGAGCGGGCGAAACTAGGGTTAGAGGCGGCTGCGAGAGTGGGGAGATGAGGTGCAGGAGGTGTGGGCTGGGGCGTTTAAGAAGGCAGGGGCCCATGGATCCTCGGTGTGCGGGTCGAATCGCGCGCGAGAATCACGGCGAGGCCGTTCGGGCGTGAGCGGAGAGCGCGGAACAGAGAAAGGAAGGGGATAACCGGTGGGGTCGCTCGGTCAGTGGGGGTGCGGGCGACGCGCTTGCGGGCTGAGAGCGAGCGGGAGGTGTGCGGGCCATCGCGGGACTGGCGCTGAGCGCGGGGAGAAGCTGGGCCGTGGTGTGGGCCGTGCGGGATGTGGGTTGCTGGGTCCACGCGGAAAGGAGCGGGGCTGGGGTGAGAGAGAGTGGGCCGGCCGAGCGTGGCTGGGCCGAGTGGGAGGCTGGGTCGCAGCCCGTGCTCCGTGGAGCTGGGCTGCAGTGCTGGGAGCGGTGAAGGGCTGGGCTGCCTGAGTGGATTTGGGCCGGGTCTGGTTGGCTTGCTGGGTTTGGATTTTCTATTTTCCTTCCCTTTTCTAATTCTAGTTTCTATTCAAACTCAACCAAAACTAGTTGAATTCAAACCACACTCAAACAAATAAGACAATGCACCAGCATGAATGCAACAACGAGTTTATCCTAGAAAAATTTTAATTACTTGAGTAACAAAATTTAGATTAAATGCAAGACTAACACAATAAATGCTGGAAATTAAATTAGGGTGTTACACGTTGTCTCTTTTCCACTTGTGTGAATTAGGTCTTTGTTTCCTATTGTGTTTGCGTTGACCAGGTTTGTTCTTTGGAGTGGGTCCATTGAACTTATTATTCTTAGCCTTATTTCTGTACATTGTGAACCTCAGGCAAAGGTGCCGAACCAACAGGACGTTTATGATGATTTTTCAGAAGAAGTTCATCGTATTTTTCTGCTTGAGACAATGTATGAATAAGCTTTGAATAAACCTCAAAGTTTTAGCCCTGTATTGTTGTTGCAATACTCGATCACCCGGAAGCATAGTAGAGAGTGCATTCTTTATCTTATCTGCATCCGTTGGCTCTTTCTCGCAAAAATTCAATTTAGAGCAAATTTTATGAACAGCGTGATTGTAGTCTGTCATAGATTTAAAATCTTGGAGATGTAAATGATTCCATTCATGATTAGCCTCAGGCCAAATAAGTTCTTTTTGCTGTTCATATCTCTCTTTAAAAGAGTTCCATAATTCACGAGGATTTTCAATCATAATGTATTCGGCTTTCAGGTCTTTATGAATATAAAAACGTAGCAAAGCCAAAGCAGTATAGATTTGCTTTTTTGCACGACAGCCCCATCTTGGGGTTCCTGTATTGTAGCCAAAAGACCACGAGATGCAAGCGATATCTTGATATTAGAAGCCCATGTAGTGTAATTGCTACCATCTAATGTGAGTTCCTCGAACTCCTTAGTGGCCATGGTCCTACGTGGACAATCATTGATTAGTTAATTTAGCTTATGGTTAATTGAAATTAACATAGTAATGTTAAATTATATCCTATCATAGTTTTGGAATTTTGTAGGTGTAGACCAAACAACAACTCATAAATGTTGAAATACACAAATTAGATAATCTCTATGTCAAAAACAAAGAGTAGATCTTATGGTAGGAAAATGCATTGCTGCCTAAGCACGGTCTCAAGGCAGAATAATTCATAAGTGAGTTAAACGCAGCCAATGTCTAGGTCTCTACCACTGTGTGTATGATCAACAATAATATGATGAAAATGGTAATCGTTACTAAGATATGAACCATTTACTCCTATCGAAAACCTTTATTTTGGTTAAAACACGTTGTAGGTAATCATCAAATTTTGGAAAACAAGATGTAGACCTCTCAGTAATGGGTGATTTAATCACTACTAAGGCACGGTCTCTGGGCAGAATAATTCATACATGAATTAAACGCAGCCAATGCCTTAGTCTCCATCGCCTTGTGTTAATTAACCAAAATAAACAAGATATATTGTATTGCAATTTGACCCTAAGGTAATTATACAATCCCTAGGATGACTTTGTAAAAAAACTAAATTACTTGCTAATTTAGCATGTATGTGGTGCAAAGGGGGTTTTGAAAGCACCAACATACTCAATTCTATGATATAATTGCAAATGTAGTTATAATTTTAGTGCAGAATAAGAGATTTTAGTTGCACTAATATATTCTAGAAAATATAAAAAATTACAAAAATAATATGTGTATGGTGCAAAAAAAAATTTGCACAAACAATACAATCATAGAATATACAATTGCAATGTATATATATATATTAAATTCAAACCACAAATATATACAAAGACAATTACAGCAGTACATATTAACATCAAGCAAATAATACTAGCTAATTGATATTTTTGCAGAAGATCAAATTTATATGCTAATTAATCTACTACTACTGCTGACAAGAAAATAACAGAGAAAAGAAAATGAAACAACAGGCAGCCCAGCAGGCTGCCAGGGGCGCGGCCCAGCCCGTCCAGGCGGCCAGGCCCGCATTCCGGCTAGCCCTGCCGGTCCAGGCGAGGGGGGCGAGGTCCTTTGGGCCTGCCTGGGCGGCTTGGCCCAGCTAGCCCATCGCCGGCGCCCCCTATGAAGGGTTGACGTTTAGGGTTTGAACCCTATCCGCCCGCCCCACCCCAAGCGCTGCCGCCGCCGCCGCCCAGCCATGACAACAGCCGCCGCCGCACTGCCTTTTGCCACCGTAGCTGCCTCTCCTAGTCTCGCTTTCCTTCTTTCCCTCACATGGAGGGCTCAAGCCCGGCCATGGAGGCCGGCCGGCGGAGCAATCACACCCTCCCAGGCGAGCTTCGGTCCAAGGACCGTCGCTGCAAGCCGGGGTGCGGCTGATCTGCCCTTGCCGGCAATCCCGACGGCGCTCAGAGGAGAGGAATCGCCTCCCCCTCATGCGAGGAAGAAGCAAAACCGGCGCCAAGTGCTTGGACGGGCGGGAGGGCGTTCCGGCGGTGGTGGTTCGCCGTCACATCGGCGTAGGAGCGTCCTCCAGGCGGTGGAGGGGCGGCGGGAGAACGACGTCGAAGTCGTAGGCGAAGCTGAGTGGGCAGGTCTCTCCTCCGGTGCGGTCGTTGGCGAACGGCGGACGACGTGCGTCCAGAGAGACATCTCCTCCGGTCCCCTGCATCGGAGGCATCGGAGATTGCAGTGGCGTAGGCGCAACGGTCGTGCGCCGCACAAACATGGCGGGGCCATGATTCGGGCAGATGCCTGGGGAGTTCGGCAAGGGGCAAGGCGACGAACGACGGCCGCCCTGGCCTCCGACGCGAAGGCGGCGAGGAGGGATGCGGCGGTCATGGATGTCCTTGAGGGCACGACGAACCGCTCCCTGCAGCATGTGCCAGCGAAGACCTTCGGCGACTTGGCCATGGTGGATGGCAGACTCCACTGCATCGGTGATCGAATCGACCATGGCGTTCATGGAAGGAGCAGTGGGAGTCGTCATTGTTCTTTACCTTGCAGAAATCCGGCGAGATCTCCTGTGAGTGCTCCGGCGAGTCCCTCTGTTTCCTGTCTTGCAGAAACTCCGGCAAGTTCACTGTCGTGGTCTCCGGCGAACTCTCTGTGTCCCCTTTCTTCTTGCGTCAGTGACTAGAGCATGCGTGCGGATAACATGTTGGAATAGAGAATGAATGAACTGATGATTGATTGCTATGATGAATAAGTCTGTACATATATATACCACCCCAAAGGGTGGGTGTCTCTCTATGAAAGGGTGTCTCTCTATGCCTACTAACAACTGTCATTAGCAATTGCTAATGACATAATTAACACAATTTGATCACTAATAATTAATTAATCCTAATTAATCCTAACACTATATACATATATAGTTGGTAGGTCTACCCATATCCATAGGTTTAAGCATCGAATCGAGTGGGACAGGATGTGTTATTTAGTTGAACTTTTGGGTTGAGGTGGGTTGCCATTTAATTTCCATAAATACTGGTGTGGGTGGGTAAAGGGTGGATTGAAACAATTAGCACGCCGAGACATGTTGGCATCTGCACTTGATTTTGATTCGCGAACAAAACATAAATCGGGTGGCATATTCTTCTTATGCCCACCTATATAACATTGACATGTTCTGGGTCTTGTTGTTTCAGTTCACTCCTCTCTCTTCTTAGACGGCGGTAGATCAGTCGGTGGCGGATTTAATGGAACAGTGAAATGACGGCCGATCGATGCGTTCGGTTTGCTAGCTTGGTTACTAGGACGAATCAAGAATGGAATCACGATGGATAGAACGGCATACAGCATGGTGATCGCCTCTCTTCTTTGTCAGTCGGTGGTCACTCGAGCTTGGGCGGTGGCAGGGACCTAGGGCCGCCGTGGTGGCAGGAGGGCCAGGAGGCCTCCGGCATTGTTCCAGCGGGCATCATCTGGAGGGGCATCATCGGCGGCGCCGGCGGGGACGCCATCGCTCATTGCATGCCACTTTCACGGTTTTCACCAGGCTCTGTAAAGATAGATATCGATGGAGGTTTTCAGTGAACAAGCAATCACTGTAGCACCCCTAAGCAGCCTGAATCAGGATGCCACCAAACCAACGTATACCAAGCCAACTAGAAAGTTTGGTAGCATCTTCCCTGTTTTGAGTTCAAGCGGAAACAACAACATAACATGATATATGATTAAGTACACCAGCAAGATAAAACAACATAAAGAGTAGATAAACACCAGCAAGGTCTAGGAACAACTAACATGACCCACAAGACTAAAGTTTTAGTCTAACAACATTGTAGCACTATTTATGTTACATCAAAAAATAAACTAGACGATGGTGTGAAAGAGTGACGTGAGCTGCTAATTCCCCACCCCTTCACGCGAAAGCCACTCAAGTACCTAGAAAGATAAAAGAGGGTGTGAGATGCGAGATCTCAGCAAGTAATCTGCTTTAACAAGCTATTTAAACGACAAGTTCATTAAGCGTCGATTTAAAATTTCCATTATAGGTAAACCGAAGAGGAAGAATAAGATATATCGAATCAAATAATACAACCGCATATCCCCAAAACCATAATGCAAATGCAATGCAATGCCATGACTCCTGCCTTCATACCCAACAAGGTATGAAGCTGCATCATTATGCCCAATAAACGATGTTGTACCGGTAATGTCGGAACCATAGGTTCGCGAAATAACTTCATATGCCAATGCAATGAATGAGATGCAATGCAAATACCATATAAACAAGAAGGTAAACCATATATATCTCCATAAGCATCTCTCTTGGTAGAGAATAAACATCATTCCATTCCACCAACAAAGGCATCATCAGACCATCGATAAAGAATTATAGATTTTCCATTGAATCCATAGACAAGGTATAGCATAATAATTAAATAAGGTCAAATAGATCGTATTGTATTAGTTGTGGTTCAAAATGTTTTAATGTGGAGGTAG
Source organism: Panicum virgatum (assembly GCF_016808335.1). Taxonomy (NCBI): domain Eukaryota; kingdom Viridiplantae; phylum Streptophyta; class Magnoliopsida; order Poales; family Poaceae; genus Panicum; species Panicum virgatum. The sequence continues at coordinate 11,898,675 of NC_053152.1, forward strand.
AATAAATAACAAGTTAAAGTGTGTAGCCACCACCGCTACGTTTACTTGCCTCCAACGAAGAGATGACCACTTTAGGCGCGATCCGAGGCACTGCCACCTGTTTGGCAAAGCAAGATCAGATAACAACTCGTATCAACAAGCATATTGATAAGTAAAGTGCTCCTATGCCTCCTCTCAAACCACCATTCAATCCAAATATCGAAAAGACCACAAGGCAATTGCAGCACTGCTGCTTCACTTTTTTGTATCTCTTAATCTATAAAAGATATGATAGCAAAAGAATATATTGTTGGAATCTACAGAGAAAGATATAGAACTTTCATGGAGGAACCTTTTTTTATTATGGCCTTAAGATGGTCAAAACTGCAGTTGAAAACAGAAATTTGAATCTGCCTAGAAATCAGGACAGCAAGCCTAATAATTATGTATCTCCAAATCCATTAGTCCAAATATTATTAAACTCCACCAGATGGTATATAGCTCCATAACCTCCAACTTTGGTAGTATGAACTTTTGCTAAAGGGGTCAATAAGATGGCCTAAAGAACGGCTAAACCTTAACTCAAAATTCTGTCAACAAAACTGTACACCTGAACTTTAAATCCATATATGGAGTTCTACTTATCCAAAAATTATGCTCTTTACCAATGTAGAAAGATTATGAAAGTCACTACAATATTATCATAGTTAGAAAGCCTAATTATTTCTTTGAGGCATTCAAATACCTCCTAGATATAGCTCTGTCTAGTTTTTCATTAAAACATGACAGCTAACTCATAATCTCTCAAATCCTTTGGGCTACAATCACGAAATTCGACGTGCTACTAGATTTGAATGTCCCCTACAACTTTATAGTTCACCCCATGACTTAGTTCAGCCTCTAAGTTGCCCAAATCATCCTCTCAACACAGCTACAGTAAAATAGCGAATCTGAAATCCTAGGGAGACACCAAAACATCCTTTGTTCCCCCACTAATCCACTAAAACTCAAGGACAAACTCCAACATGAACGCCTAATCAGTGTATGGAAAGGGAAAATCTTGCTCACCTTGGGTTTTCCCGAAACTCTAGGCAGTGGGGAGTGAGGGGGAAAAGTAAATCCGCCCCCAAGATGCGCCTCCCCGACCTCCTCTTACTCTTCCCATTCTGTTTCTTCTACTCCCCTCCAAGGATTGGGTGCTGCATTGGGAAATCTAGGGAGGAGCAGCCATGGAAAGGAGCAAGAGAAGAAAGAGAACGAGAAGGGGAAGGAGAGATATCGGTTCTGGGAAGGAGGTGGCGTGGGGAGGAGGGAAAGGAGTGGGCTGGATGGGCCTTGCCTCTCCCCCTAAAAGCCCTTTTCTTTCTCTTTTTTCTTTGGTATTACAATCACAATGGGCCTACATGTGCACTCATTGGTCACATGTGCAATCTAAAAAGATAATTAGCGAAAGGTTTCCTTCTTGGATACGTGTAATCATAAAATCTATTAGACGGACCTCTCGACCCTTCTTTCCCCTCCGCTACAGTTCCAAGGCGAAAGCAGGGCGATTCTCCTCCCCGGCGTCAATTTAGCCGGATCCTTCCGCCTCCGGTGGCCTCTCCGGCGCCGGAGAAGGAGGGAAACGGTGGAATCGGCGCCTGGTTGTCTATACTAGTCTATTCCTATAGGTTTGCTGAGTAGATTAGGGTAGGGTTCCTGCTCCCGGTGCGGCGCCGAATTGCAGTGTGCTCTACGGTGGCGATGGTGATGTCTCCACCGGCTATTTTGTCCCCGCGAGCCGTCCCCGGCGTCTGCGTCGGTGACGGCGCTTCTTCCGGCGGTTGGCTCGTGAGGTATGTGTACCTTGAACTCGAGAGATCGGGTTCGCGTGGTTCGATCCCCTTTTTGGTTCGATCCCGATTTTGTTTCCTCCTTGGATGCTCTAGTGGCATAGTTGTCGATGGTGTTGGGTGTCTGATGATGGTTGATAAGAGTGTGGAGCGCAGATTCGGTGTTTCAGTCAGAGGATTCAGCATCGGCGAGCTTTTCGTTGTTTTTTCTTTATGCGTCGGTGCTCCAATCCTCTGTGGATTCCTTGTTGCCGGGTGTGCCCATGCTTTTAGTAGCCTCGTCGGCCTTGATGCTAGCGACATAGCTACGAGAGGTCAGAGGAGTTTCTTCTACCTCTTTGGTGGTCATGGCGTCGCCCGTTCCATTGGTCCACCTTTGAGGTTTGCCGACCGACTCGTTGGGAAATTGGGTTGGTTTTCATATCCCACTTCTTCTGGTGGGTTGCTTCCCCTTTCGGGTGACTCGTCGTCCGGCGTGGCGGGGTTGTTGGTGATTGAGGCGCCAGATCCTTTATACACCGGCGATGTGATTCGGCTTGTTCGTTCAGCGTTCACAAGGCATGTTGGTGTCCCCGATGTGCTGCTTATGGTGCCAATGAAAATTTCTGATGTCCTTCGTCGGAAAAGTGGTCGGCTTCACGGGCAGCGGCTTCGACCGTCGGCGACGGGGATGACCGGGAGAAACTTGCAAGGACTTGGATGTAGTTTGTTTTACTTTAAGATTTGTCTTTGTAAGTTTTGGGATGTAATCTACCAAAAACTTATGTGAAATATAATCCCGGTTTTCTCAAAAAAAAAAGGATACGTGTAATCATTGGCTTGCTTTAGTATATATCCTCTCCACTGTTAGCTGAAGAGGTTCCTTCTTGGATAATTCCTAGCTAAATACTACACATTGTTCATTTTTGGACATGATGTTTGACCATTCATCATGCTGAGGAGAAAAAGCAAGGGTACCTCCTCAGCAAATGCAAGAAATTAAACATGCAACTACATATATATAGTAACTCATGGGGAACCAATGTCGGTTACCTTAGCTCCACGCCTCACGTTAGTCCCTGTACATGTGCTCAAGTGATAAAAACCCAAGAGTTGGATGGTTTGGATGGAGATCAATTGCATCCCTGATCTTACTCTTCACAGCCTCCGCCTCCCTACGCTTGCCGTCCTTACAGTAATACCTTACAGAGATATGTTCAAGGGAAGTGAGGTTCTCCAGGCCGATGCAAAAATCACCACGTTTTCTGGCCTTTTGCACTGTATATGTCAAATACAAACGAAGTATCTGAAGCCTTGGCATCACTCCTTGATCAAACACCAGCCAACGCCGTCCTTTTTGGTCAAACTTAAACACCACCAGAGAGCGGAACGGCTGATCAATGCCGATCAGCCATGGTTCTTCGGTAGTTTCATTGTTGTATGCTCGTAGTTAAAGAGCACGTAGCACGGGTAAAGCTCCAAGCAGTTGAATATCATCCTGCACTACTCCAGCGCCCCCTATCACCGCCGGTTCAAAATAGCTATCACCGCCGGTTTTGGGGGGCGTTGGATTTAACTCGTTGGTGATGGACGGGGCCATCACCGCCGGTTTCGGACCCGACGGTGATAGTCCGAACCATCACCGCCTGTTTCAGACCCGGCGGTGTTGCCCCATTTGGAAACAAAAAAAAATAGGCTGCGCTGTTGCTGCTACTGCTGCCGCTCGCCCCGCCTCGTCACTGCCGCTCGCTGCTCGCCATGCAGCTGCTGCCGCCGTCGCAGCACCGCGCTTGCCGCTCCCGCCGCCGCCGCCATCGCTGCGAGCTCGCCGCTGCCGCCGCCGCTGCGTGCTCGCCGCTTCCTGCGCTGCTGCAGCCGGCCCCGGCAGAGAAGGGCAACGCCAGGGTGGCCGCGCCTAGTCCCTACCTGCAGGGGAAGAGAGGGGAGGCAAGGTTAGGGGCAGTCGTGAGGAGGGGAGGGGAGGGGCACCGCATCTCACAGAGGTCGATTCGCACGGCACCGCGCCGGATCTCGCCGCTCCCACCGCCGCCGCACTTGCCGCTCCCGCTGCTGCCGCGCTCGCCGCTCCCGATGCCGCCACGCTCGCCGCGAGCTTGCCGTTCCCTCCGCCGCTGCGGATCTGTAGGTTAAGAGAGCTAGGGGAAGCAGCGAGAAGGGACGAAGGGGAGCCAGCGTTGGAGCTAGCAGGGGAAAGGAGCAGAGAGGGAAGGGGAAGGGTCGGCGGGGAACGGCCCGTGCGCCGGCCGCCGCGATCGCGGCCGCGCCGAGCTCCTGCGCCGGCCGCAGTCGAGCTCCCGCGATGGCCGTGGTCGAGCTCCCGCGCGTGGATGTCCCTCACCGAGCTCCCACACCGGCCCGCGGTCGACCTCCCACGGCGGCCGGCTGGCCGCGCGTGGATCTCCCCTTCACTGGGGAGAGAAGGGAGAGGAGGGAGAGGGGAGGAGATGGGGAATGAGAGGGAGGAGAAGGAATGAAGGGAGAGGGGCGGCGTGCGCTGTGGGAGAGGGGAGGAGAAGGGAGATGAGTGAAAGGGAGGAAGAGAAAAATTAAAATAGGTGGAGAACACATCACCGCCGCCGGGTCCATTTGGAACCGGCGGTGATAGACTATCACCGCCGGTTCGAAACAAACCGGTGGTGATGGGGCGTTTGCGATGATGTATTCTGTAGTAGTGCTGTGTTAGACAATGTACCCTGATGGATAAGTAGGTGAGTTTGGAGAGACAGGAAAACCACCGTGGCAGCTGAGGGAATTCTAATCTGTGTCCGTCAAAGCTTCGGAGATGGGCAGGGATCCTCCATCCCTCTGATATGCAATCTAGGGAACATTGCCCATAGCCTTTTAGATTAAGTGTGCGAATGTTGTGTATATTAGGCAGAGTATGGAGAAAAGTTTGCATGTAACTCTCATCACGATCTAATCCCCTTACGCTGAGATCCCTTAGTTCATTTAGCTTGCCTAGCTCAACCATAGTGTTTGGTCGCAATGCTATTTCTACAGTCGACCGGGAGCAGAGCAACTCACGGTCGACGACCCGCACCACGTGGTGGGCCCGACGACCCACGTGATTACCTCCTCCCACGGCCAGAATCTTCTCGCATTTCCTTCCGTCTCCTCTCAACAGGCTATTTCTCTTTCTGTCTAGATCCAGCAGGCCTCTGTCTTTATCTTCTAGCAGGGACGCGAGCTTCGCCCGGCGAGCGCGCGGGCGGGATGGTGGCCGCGGCTCGCAGCCCTAGTGCTCGCCGGAGGCAGCGGCGGCAGGGTCTTCCCCCACTCCCCCCCTCCTCCGGCGCTCGCGGAGGATGGAGGCGGCGGCGGCGGTATGGTGCGTCCCCGGGTGCTCGCCGGTGGCAGGGATGGGGGCGGCGGCGGCGAGGAAGCTCGTGGAGGACGAGGGCGGCGGCGGCGAGGGCGCTGGCCTCCGGCGGCGAGCTCCGTGGAGTAGTTTTTTTATTTGGTTGTACATTTTTTGTTTCTTCCATTTGATAAATTTCTCTCTGGCAAAATTTTTCTCGTAAATTTTTTTATCTCACCAATTAATTTCTTGAAATTTTTTCTACCCACCAAATTTTCACTTGAAAAATTATTTGACTCATAAAAAAATATCTGAATTTATTTTTCTTAGAAAACGACAAAAAAATTTAAAAACGGAAAAAAAATTGATGTCAGAAAATCGACCGTACAGATGCCTACCGTACGGTTGACCGTAAATTAGCCATCCCCGTGTATGGTGATGCACAGGACATATCAACGCATAACAGCTTTTGCAGGCATCATAAACTCCCAATCCCATCTGGCAATCCCACCCGCCAGCGAATAAGCAGATTCTCAAGTTGCCTTAGCTGAACAATATTTGCTGGCAATTCTTTTATGGATGCTGCACGTAAATTCAGTGTCTTGAGAAGCTGTAGGTTTCCAATTTGTTCTAGAAGCTCTGTTTCAAGCAGACCACCTAGCTTCAGGTACCTCAAATGATGGAAAGTCCCTATAACCTTAGGATGGTTGTTCCTTGGGAAAAGGTTCAAACACAGAACACGCAGAACTGAAAACCTTGAAAGAGATAATGGCACCGAGTCTGAAGCATCGCTAAATTCAATGAGTGACCTCACATGAGACATGTCTACAGCTCCTTGAACAATCACTTCATCTGTCTTGCTATCTTGTTCTCTATGTTCCTCTGTGTCTACCTTCCTTCTCTGCAGCGATAACCGCCTGACTTTGCACGGTGAAGGCATGAGCCGCAGATCTTCTGATATTGTGACAAAATTTTCTTGAGCTGAAAGGGAAATGATGAGATCAAGTATGATATCATGTACACGGCACCATATTGCTCTGCCGTGTTCATCTATCCTCAACGGCTGAAGCATGTTTCTATTAAATAGCTCATTTAAGTAACTCTCTCCTACTTCATAAAGAGTTTTCCCCTTCTTTTCTTTAACAAATCCTTCCGCTACCCACATATTCACCAACCAGGAACATAGAATCTCGGAATCCTCAGGAAAGATGCTTACAAACAGCAAACAAGGTTTTAGATAGCAAGGTAGATCAGCATAACTAAGCGATAATATCGCTCGCATGTTCTCTAGAGTCTTATCCTTTTCAAGCCCAGAACCCATAGAATTGTATACACCGTACCATTCATACTTTGTTTTGTTTGGTATACTAGCCAACATACTGGCTGCCGTAATGATAGCTAAGGGTATGCCACCACATTTCTTCAGAATTTTCCTGGAAACCTCTTTCAGTTCAGATTGAATTTCTTCCTCTTTGTTAAATATCCTTTTATAGAACAGCCTTTCTGAATCTGTGTCGGAGAGAGGAGGTAGTTCATACATAGCACCAGCTGTGGATGAGCAAGAAAATTTAGCCACACCAGTATTACGGGTCGTCACAATGACTCTGCTACCAAGGTTATTGTCAACAAGAGCACATTTAATAAGCGTCCACGCTGATTCATCCCATACATCATCAATTACAATGATGTACCTGCCATTTTGTAAGAATATTAGTTGCACGGCAGAGATGAACAATGGATGTATAGTCTCAAAATTTACTACTTATTAACATATGGATATTAATTAATGAACATGCATGGATATATTGTCTAAGAATTTACGACATCGAATGAACCAGTTAACATGGATATTAATGAAACTATATAGGCTCTGTTTTGGTTACATATGCATATTTAACAAGAATATAGTTAGTACCTTCTATTCTCAAGGATCTCACGGATCTTGTCTACGAGCTCGGTATGACTCCACGCTTCAGCATTGCTTTACTCCATCCCGCTAACCCTACGCAGAATGCTGCTGAAAATCTTCTTGATGTCTGGCTTAAGGGAGACTGAAACAAACGCTTGAGACTCAAAATCTCCTCTGAGTCTTTGAAACGCTGAATTGGCAAGCGTTGTTTTGCCAAGTCCTCCGACTCCAGCAATCGAGACAACCATTAGCTGCTGCCTTTGCGCGCCTTCCCCGTGCATTAGCAAAGCGGTGAGCTTCTCTGCAGAGCCATCGATGCCAACAAGATTCTTTGCATCTTCATAGAGAGCCGGCAACCTGAAGTCCACGACAGTACTGTCAGGCCGCACAACAAAGTCTTCAAACTTGTACCTTGCTCGCCTGTCGGCAGCCGCATGGAGACGGGTCTTGATTTCTACCATGTTGGTTGCAATACGCCGACGGATCTTGGCTTTTGTCAACAAGCCGATTGCTCTGTCGAAGAACCTTCTGAAGCTATGCGGTTTGGTGGTGCACACAGAAGCATCAACACGCACCATGAAAGTGTCGACGCTATCCTCGATGTCGTAGGACAGCTCCTTCAATTCCCTCGCCCAGATCTCTACATCATCATCGATCTGGTGAGCCGGTAGCTCGGACACCTTCTTGAGAGCAGCCTGCATGCTCTCCATCTCGGCTCCCAGGAACTTGATCTCCCCCCTCACCCCGTTCTGCAGCTTGTATTCATCGGTGAGGAGGGTGCCCAGCTTGGGGAGGAAGCTGCTCACTGCCGCCATGGCGAGTTCCATGCCTGGCGCTCCGGTGGCTACCTAGCTAGACAGAAGGTTTTCCTTATGGGTATTGAAGTATTGAATGGATTGGAGTATGGCTGAGCAGTTTTTTTTTATAACAAGTATGGCTGAGCAGTTGCTTAGGGCACCCGCAACAGCTCTCTATAATATTGTCCCCCGTCAGCTATAGTGAGCAATATAGATGGTTCATCCAACAGAGTACCTATAAATACATACTTCAAAAATTGTGGACCCCGCACGTTGGAATTTTTAATTACATGTTTCAAACGTCCAGGCGGCGTCGAGCTCCGCAAGCCACCGCGCTGCTCCAATGCTACTCCACAGCACCGTGCGCCGGACTGCCGACCGGCCGTCCTCCACGCCCCTGCGGCGGCGAGCGCTGGACCGCCGGTGGCCGCGCCGCTCGTCGTCCCCCGCCCGCGACTCGTTAGCTCCGGCGCGGCGGCCTTGCTTCACCCCAGCTGCGGCCCTGCTTCGCCCTGGCGGTGTCGCCCCGCCGCGCGCCGCCCCACGGAGGCGGGCGCCTACATGCCTCGCTGGACCCGGGGCCGCTTGCCGCGCCGCGCGGTCTCGTCTGCGTCGCCGCCGACGCGCCGGGCCTGGCCGAGGCGTGCAGACCACCGAGCATCGGCGGCGGTGGCTCCACTGGCGGCTGGGGCAGCTCCGCGTGGCCTCGCCCGGCGTGGGTGGGCTCGCCTTGCCGTACGCGAGCGGCGGCGACGGCAGTACTGTGCGGCGTCGGCCGGCCGGCCGCATGCCTCGCCGCTCCGCCGTGTGCCTCCTCTCCTGACGCCGGCCCCGCCCGGCCTTGTGCCTCCTCTGCCGCCGACGCCGCGCCGACGAGCCTCCTCCGGACCTCTGCACCACGCCACTGGGATGGGCAGCCGCGCCGGCAACCTCTCCTCCGCGGCATCGCCTCGCCGGGGTCCCTTCGCCACCGCACAGCCGCACGACGCCACTGCACCGGGAAACGCGGTGGCCCTCCGCCGCCTAGTGTCTGCCTCGCCCGGACGCCCGCGTACTCCGTTTGGTGGGGCCCCACCACGTTGCTCGAATTTTGTGCTGTAGAGTGTCTCTGGGCGTAGCGGCAACTCTTCTCTCTCTTCTTGTCTCTCTCCTACGTGTAAGACTATCGGCCGCTCTTAACGGCCCGTTGCGGGTGCCCTTAAAGGAAAGGAAATGGGCGCTCCATTGGACCGGAAGGTTAGGCAAGGACCTGCGAGAATCATTCATCAGTTGGTGAATGCTGATAATGTCGCTGCCGAGCAGTTATTATGGTTGTTGCTCAACCACTTATCCCTAGCCATACGCCATGGCCCATGGCCCATGGCATTAATGGCCGCTTGGCCAAGTGGAACCATGTCATCGAGAAAGATCCCACGACCCATATTTTCTACCATTACCCACTTTTATTGTTCAACGCTGCTCAAAAACTGTATAAATGTCATTCAATTCTCTAACCAAATACCAAAATTAAATTAAAAAAATGTCAAATTGAAGATAAATAAATTGCTTGTTCACATCTTATAAGATGCGTAAAAGTGAATTCGAGTAGAACCAATGGCTAATCCATGAAATTACAAGAAAATACTACTATCTAAAAACACAAAAAAATGCTTAGCCTAATATGAAAATTTTGTTTGTTGATTTAGCTTAAGCTGTTTACATGTAATTTAAAAACACAAAGGCATGATACATAAACTGCTTAACTGGTTTAGCGTAAGCTACAATCTAAAATACAAAAGCGCTTGGTATGATTAATTTGCATGTTGGTTTAGCATAAGTTGAATACATGAAAATCCAAAACACTATCAGTGGGAACACATGTGTCACACCCGGTTTTAAGGTCAAAACCGAATGCATATCTATATGTATGCCAGGATCAAGTTTCATACATATAGAGACATTATAAGTGAATAATCAATAACAGTATCACATAAAAGAGAATTAAAACAACAACTAAAAGATTATCAGAGTTTACAGCTTATCCTGGAAACGAAGGCTCCAAACTTCACAGGCAATCGACTGGGGGTTGCGTACGCCTAGAACTCAGCATCATCTTCAAAATACTTCTCACATCTTTCCTTCTGAGCAGCAGTAAGCAAGGGTGAGTACACTTGGTACCCAGCAAGGCCACAAGAAATAACCAGAATGTGATTTATATCCATCTTCAAGTTTATTAATCATGTGAGGGTCCAAGCCGCTCTTGACCGTGAGCACGGCTAACCGGTTAGTTTTAACAATGCAGAGGTTGTACACTTTCACCACAATTCGCGTAAAAGTTCCGAAGAACTTTGAACCCAACCACGCAATGTGCTAGCTAGGCACAATACCACACTTCCAAGGTGTGATTGCATAGGGACGCTACGATGCTTTTCTAAAGAATCACTATATGTACGCACTGGTCCCTTGCTTTCTGCGGTACCTCAGAAGACGAAGCTTCCTTCACCCACTCCTCAAAGCACGATAACCCAAATATCCACCAATCAAACGCCCCAGGCACGACATATAGATCATCTAATTACTTAGCCAAGACCAGAGCCATATAGTATTGTGGTTGTACGGTTTTCTTGGGTGGTTCTCCATGTTCCAATTAAATCAAGTACTCTAGTATATAAGCATAGATAGAAAGATGGTTAGGGTCACTTTTCTTTCTCCAACGAAAACCAACTTTTACTGCTCTTCAGCTCTTGCTCGCATGGAAAACATGATCTTCAATCTTCGAACAGCGATTCTTCTACTCGGAACAATCTTCGGGCAAACATACAAAGCAAACAAGAAGATACAACTAAGAACAATACACCAAAATAGAAGAAAGACTTTGAAAATAGCATAGTAAAGGATAGAGCTCGCTGCTATGGTTACGAGAGCGCAAGAAACACGAAAAACGGAGCTAGGACGTGGAAACTATGGGATAAACAATGAGTAAGGATTTAGTCGCGATTAACAAAATGGTTAAGGACTAATGGAAAAAAAATATTTGTGAGACACAACAAAGTGTGCTCACAGAGGATAAAAAGGTTATAAAGCTATTTCACATGTCACAAGGATCACGTGAGCGCAAGAATCGATGAAAACGGAGCTAAAACGAAGAAGTTATAGCTAAAACAAGGTTCCAAGGACTTATTTGTAAGAGAACAGAGCTTCTAGGGGCTAGATCTGAAGAAATCAAGGACTAAAACAAGATTAAACCTAAACTACAGGGGTTAGCATGCAAAACTCTATCTCCTGGACGGCGGGTTCTATTTCAGAAAAGTCCAGGGGTCTAAACATAAAACCAAGGGCTATTTTGTAATTATTTTTGAATTGGAGGGGACCGCGGGTTGATTTCTTAGAAACTGGGGGGCTTCTTTGCAAAACTGACTATGGTTGACCGGTATTGACTTGGGTTAGATCTGATTTGATCCATCGGATCACGATCCGACGGCGGATAGGCAGGCGGGCGGCTCGGCTCGTCTCGCACGGCTTGCAGCTAGCGGCTCGTGTCGGCTCAGGCGGTGCGGGCGGCGCTGGGAGTCGCCGGCGGCGAACGGAGCGGCAGCGTGGGCGCCGGGGGCGAGCAGACCGCGGTGGGGGCGCGACAGAACGGCCACGCGGCGGCGGCTCCGAGCTCCAATCGGCGCGGCGGCGGAGGATAGGGTTTTGCACGCAGTTGGAGGCGGCTCTGTGGTGAGCGGCGGCGGAGCAGAGCCGGCGGGTGCGGGCGCGCGCGTAGGAGCGAGAAGGGGAGGGGAAAAAAAAGGTCGGAGAGCTCCCTTACTACCTTGCGAAACTCTGGGGCGGTGAACTTGTCGAGGAGAAGGCACGGGGTCGACGGCGAAATGGCGACGACTCGCGAGAAGGAAGACACCACGACGAAGAGGACGACGAGCTGAGAACTAGGGTGGTGTCGGATTTCACCGGAGATGCACGGATGCGGAGGATGGTGGGATTCTGGGGAAAAGATTATTTTAGGGATTCCCAAACAAGGAGCCTCCCTATGGGTAGTCTATATTTTTGTGTGGAGTTGCCATGAGAGGTTGGTTTAATATATAGAGAGAAAAATCTCATCATCCCACATCAACTAGCAATGTGGTACTAAACCTCCCTCCCATGCTAATGGGCTTTACGTGACTTTAGCCCATTAGGGAACACACGAATGGGCCCTTGAGGTCCATTTGAGATTTATGTACTTTTGATAGACTTAGCCCATTTAAAATTCGGAATTAATTATTTTCGAAATTAAAATAATTCTAGAAAAATCTAGAATTCATATTTAAAGTACGAAAAATATTCCAAATGAGCAGAAAATTCTAGGAAAAATCCTAGAAATATATTGGGACCTTACGAACTCAAATAAAATATTTGGAGCTCATGAGAAGATTTGGAAGAGCCTCTAAAAATTAGAGTTTGCTCTAGGGAAAATGGGAAAAGAATCCAGAAAAATCCGGAAAATTCCCGGGAAGAACTTTTGATGATAGAGCACGTTTTGAAAGGTTTTCACACTCAACAACACTATGCATGTGACATGAATGCATCACCAGAAGAACAACATCATTTAATTTGAAAAACAACCAATATTTATTTTCTTTTACACTAAATTCTCTGTGAAGAAAAATAAATGTTGAGAAAATTTTAAAATTGTGAGAAAATTGTTGTTTTATTTTTAATTTTAATCACATCCTGAAATTCAAAAATTTCAGGGTGTGACAGAACTACCCCCCTAAAAAGGAATCTCGTCCCGAGATTCACAAGGTTAGCAAGAGACAAAGGTTTAGGTGGGTACCATCCGACACTTGTTAACTTTCTTCACGATCATTTGTTCTTACAATACATGCTCAAACATGCTTCTTTATTCTCTGCAACTCACATCAAACACTTCATGGTTACTTAGTCTAATTTCTACTTTAACCATCCATTCTTTCCTCGGCTTCGTTGGCCCATCTGTTGAAGTAGTTCCCTTATATCTTGATAAAGTGATTTGAATAGAGCTTGGTTGTTTTTTTCTGGCTTGGAGTCTTGTATCACCTCTCAAGTCTTCATGTACTTCTGTCATTAATTATCTTTTTTTTTTCACACCAACTGGCGAGGTGTCCATCTTCTCCACACTTGAGGCAATATAGTCCGAGATCACAGGATCTAGTCTTCTTATGCTTTGTTGGACATCTATTAGCATAGTGGCCTTCTTTACTACCTACAGAACACATTCTCTTAGCATACTCATCCTGGCTTCCTCGCTTTGTGGAACATCTGCTGGCATAGTGACCCTTTTCACCACATTTAAAGCACACTACTCTTTTAACACGTCCATCCCGACTTTCTTTCTGCTCCATCTCCACTCTTTGTGGAATGGCTTGTGCGTTAGGATTCTTCTCGATAGAGTTGTCATATGGAGGTTGAACCACTTCAGGCTGTAGTTGGTTGGAACTGGGTTGAACACTTCTATCTGCCAACGGTTGTGGTAACTCCACCTTCTCTTGACTTGCTTTATTAATTTGTTTCTTGGAATGCTTGCTTCTTTTAGGCCGAAACTCTTTCAAAGAGATAGTCCAATCATCGAGGTTTATAGTCTGATTACTATCTCTACCTTGGACGACTTCCTCTAGGACTAGATCCTGGGCAGATAACTTTCTGTTGATCTCTGAATGGTAACGTTGTCTTGCTTCTGCTGCCATTAAGCTATCTTCTTGAAGACATAGACGACCATAATGCTCGCAACATTGGCACGTTCCCGGAGTCTTACTAATCTCATGTTGCTCCTCTATCACTAGCTTCTGTGCTTCGGCGACTTGCCTCTTCACTAGTCCGGTAGGGATCTCTGCTTTGGTTAACACCATGCGATGAGGTGATACCGTATTGTACTGCATCCTTCTTTGTAAGACTTGAGCTTGCATAGTTATTAACTTCTCTTCATCCATCGGTGGCAGAGTTGTTGAGATCTGATGGTTGTCACTAGTGATATGGTTGCGGTTCTCCGGGAATAAGGTTTGCTCTGTAACATGTTCTTGGGTATCGACCTTGGTTGGAACCATTCCTTGCAGTCCTTGAGTTTGTGCTAGGATGTTGAGGTCTCCTTTATTGGCCCTATCTTCTCGATTTCTGTTGGGACTCACCATCTTCAGCTTCTTGCATTTGTTGATCATTGTAGATGCTTGGAGGTTTCTACTATTGCTGTTAGTGTTGTCTTGAACTTCCTTCTTGACATCCTCGAAAGTATTAGGTGGAAAGACGGAGGATAACAAGGAGGGGGAAGTATAAAAGAAGAACCCATCTAGGCAACTGATGTCATTGTAGGTAGAAGACCCACAGTACACCAACAATCATTACAAAGATACGAATCAGACAAGGCCATAAAGTCAAGCATCATCATGCAAACACTGAACTCCACCAATCAACATAGTCAAAGAACGATGCTAAATGTTGTTAATAGAGTTAGAAGGGGTACTCCTAAGCTTGATTATATCTTCCAGCTTCGTCATGGATGACACGTGCCTCCTTCAGCGTGTCCAGCGTTGACTTCACCTTCGTGATTGTAGTGGTAGTGAGAGTGTCATAACCTTGCTCAGCCTTCAGACTTGATTCTTTGGTGGCGCTCTGAATCCTTCATCCAACTTGAGTAGGATTGTGGGCAAGTGGTATGATTCCAATTGGTTCGACTTGACTCCTCATGATGAACTAGTAGCTTCATTCTTCAGATGGCTTGCACAGGAATTAGGGTACGTGGCATGAAATATCTAAACAATTTTGAATCAGAAAAGATACTTTGGAATTCAAGTCAAGAGATGAATCCAAAGCGATATTTATTTGGGAGGAAAGGGAAGGAGAGGGTGTCGAGAATTAGAAAAAAGGAGTAATTGACCTAGGGTTGAGCATCAATAAGAAAATTATAAAGGAGAGAGTAGGTCAGGATGCAAAGATTGCGGATTTTGTTTTACATTTGCAATTAACAAAGTGCAAATGAAATAAAGGGTCAGGTGAGAAAGATGAGTTATCAAGGTTCATTGAGAAAGGAAAAAAAATAGTTAAGGAGAGAGAATATTCAATGGAGGGGGTCAAAGAATAAACAGGGATAGATTTAATATCAGAAGAAACCTTAAAAAAACGACCATTGCTATCTAGGCTTACGTCCTACAGTTGATACAGCTCTGATACCACTTCTATCACACCCGGTTTTAAGGTCAAAACTAAATGCATATCTATATGTATGCCAGGATCAAGTTTCATACATATAGAGACATTATAAGTGAATAATCAGTAACAGTATCACGTAAAAGAGAATTAAAACAACAACTAAAAGATTATCAGAGTTTACAGCTTATCCTGGAAACGAAGGCTCCAAACTTCACAGGCAAACGACTGGGGTTGCGTACGCCTAGAACTCAGCATCATCTTCAAAATACTTCTCACATCTTTCCTTCTGAGCAGCAGTAAGCAAGGGTGAGTACACTTATGGTTGGTACTCAGCAAGGCCACAAGAAATAACCAGAATATGATTTATATCCATCTTTAAGTTTATTAATCATGTGAGGGTCCAAGCCGTTCTTGACCGTGAGCATGGCTAACCGGTTAGTTTTAACTCTGTAGAGGTTGTACACATTCACCACAATTCGCGTAAAAGTTCCGAAGAACTTTGAACCCAACCACGCAATGTGCTAGCTAGGCACAATACCACACTTCCGAGGTGTGATTGCATAGGGATGCTATGAGGCTTTTCCAAAGAATCACTATATGTACGCACTGGTCCCTTGCTTTCTGCGGTACCTCAGAAGACGAAGCTTCCTTCACCCGCTCCTCAAAGCTCGATAACCCAAATATCCACCAATCAAACGCCCCAGGCACGACATATAGATCATCTAATTACTTAGCCAAGACCAGAGCCGTATAATATTGTGGTTGTACGGTTTTCTTGGGTGGTTCTCCATATTCCAATTAAATTAAGTACTCTTGTATATAAGCATAGATAGAAAGATGGTTAGGGTCACTTTCCTTTCTCCAACGAAAAGCTACTTTTACTGCTCTTCAGCTCTTGCTCGCATGGAAAACTTGATCTTCAATCTTCGAACAGTGATTCTTCTACTCGTAACAATCTTCGGGAAAACATACAAAGCAAACAAGAAGATACAACTAAGAACAATACACCAAAATAGAAGAAAGACTTTAAAAAGAGCGTACTAAAGGATAGAGCTCGCTGCTACGGTTATGAGAGCGCAAGAAACACGGAAAATGGAGCTAGGACATGGAAACTATGGGATAAACAATGAGTAAGGATTTAGTCGCGATTAACAAAAGGGTTAAGGAATAATGGAAAAAAAATATATGTGAGACACAACAAAGTGTGCTCACAGAGGATAAAAAGGTTATAAAGCTATTGCACACATCACAAGGATCACGTGAGCGCAAGAATTGATGAAAACGGAGCTAAAACGAAGAAGTTATAGCTAAAACAAGGTTCCAAGGACTTATTTGTAAGAGAACAGAGCTTCTAGGGGCTAGATCTGAAGAAATCAAGGACTAAAACAAGATTAAACCTAAACTACAGGGGTTAGCATGCAAAAATCTATCTCCTGGACGGCGGGTTCTATTTCAGAAAAGTCCAGGGGTCTAAACGTAAAACCAAGGGCTATTTTGTAATTATTTTTGAACAGGAGGGGACCGCGGGTTGATTTCCTAGAAACTGGGGGCTTCTTTGCAAAACTGACTATGGTTGACCGGTATTGACTTGTGTTAGATCTGATTTGATCCATTGGATCACGATCCGAAGGCGGATAGGCAGGCGGGCGGCTCGGCTCGTCTCGCACGGCCTGCAGCTGGCGACTCGGGTCAGCTCAGGCGGTGCGGGCGGTGCTGGGAGTCGCCGGCAGCGAACGGAGCGGCAGCGTGGGCACCGGCGGCGAGCAGACCGCGGCCGGGGCGTGACAGAACGGCCATGCGGCGGCGGCTCCGAGCTCCAATCGGCGTGGCGGCGGAGGATAGGGTTTTGCGCGCGGTAGGAGGCGGCTCTGTGGCGAGCGGCAGCGGAGCAGAGCTGGCGGGCTCGGGCGCGCGAGCAGGAGCGAGAAGGGGAGGGAAAAAAAGGTCGGAGAGATCCCTTGCTACCTTGCGAAACTCTGGGGCAGTGAACTTGTCGAGGAGAAGGCACGGGGTCGACGGCGAAATGGCGACGACTCGCGAGAAGGAAGACACCACGACGAAGAGGACGACGAGCTGAGCACTAGGGTGGTGTCGGATTTCACCGGAGATGCACGGATGCGAAGGATGGTGGGATTCCGGGGAAAAAGATTATTTTAGGGATTCCCAAACAAGGAGCCTCCCTATGGGTAGTCTATATTTTTGTGTGGAGTTGCCATGAGAGGTTGGTTTAATATATAGGGAGAAAAGTCTCACCATACCACATCAACTAGCAATGTGGTACTAAACCTCCCTCCCATGCTAATGGGCTTTACGTGCGTTTAGCCCATTAGGGAACACACGAATGGGCCCTTGAGGTCCATTAGAGATTTATGTTCTTTTGGTAGACTTAGCCCATTTAAAATTCGGAATTAATTATTTTCGAAATTAAAATAATCCTAGAAAAATCTAGAATTCATATTTAAAGTCCGAAAAATATTCCAAATGATCCGAAAATTCTAGGAAAAATCCTATAAATATATTGGGACCTAACGAACTCAAATAAAATATTTGGAGCTCATGAGAAGATTTGGAGGAGCCTCTAAAAATTAGAGTTTGCTCTAGGGAAAATGGGAAAAGAATCCAGAAAAATCTGGAAAATTCCCGGGAAGAACTTTTGATGATAGAACACGTTTTGAAAGGTTTTCACACTCAACAACACTATGCATGTGACATGAATGCATCACCAGAAGAACAACATCATTTAATTTGAAAAACAACCAATATTTATTTTCTTTTACACTAAATTCTCTGTGAAGAAAAATAAATGTTGAGAAAATTTTAAAATTGTGAGAAAATTGTTGTTTTATTTTTAATTTTAATCACATCCTGAAATTCAAAAATTTCAGGGTGTGACAACATGAAAATACTATAATCCGAATGCAAAAATACTAAAGTAAAATGAATAAATTGCTTAATGATTCAGTGAAAAGTTGCCTACAAAAATGAAATCCTAGAGGGTCTCAGTACAGCTCCGCACAGTCGCGCGAGCGCCACCACCCCTGCTCTATGCCATCGTCCCACATCGCCGGCGGCTTTCCGCGCCCCCGTATGTGCTGCCGCCACACACTCTACGCTACTGCACATAGCAAGGGTGGGAGGGCCCCCGCGCGGCACCCGTAGCGAAATCCTCCGCATCCACAAACTGGGCGCCATCATAGTCTCGCACGCCGCGTGCAACATGGGAGGAGAGAGGGGTCCCCGCGTCACCGCATCTGCATCCCCAGGCGCCGCGTGGAATGGGAGGGGCGTGCGGGGAGAAGAGGGGACGATGCAGCGGCGTGGAGGACGGGATGAGGGGAGGAAGCTGCGGCAGGGAGAGGAGGGGCTGCTACTGTACCCTGCGGACGCCATCTCCGACCTGCACGGCATCTTCTCCTGCATGGCCGAGTCGGGGTATGGTGTTGCAAGTGCGTCCAGGTGTACGCCTCCATCCGCAAGCTGGCCATCGACTCCGCCCTCCGCCGCCTCGGCGTCGAGGAGCTCAGCATCTTGTTAAAGCTGCCAAAGTCCTGTTTCCTATTCCACTGTAAGCGATCGAGCTTGTTCATTTGTTACAGTATGTTCATTATTTTTGCGAGTAGCTTGTTCATATAGAAATGTTCTTTTAGTCATCATGTAACATAGTTGTAACCTGTAACTTAACTGTTTGACATATGTGAGTATTTCATCATCTTTTGGTGGTTCACATGTATCTGAAAAATGCTGCTTGATAGATGAAATGCAAAAAGAAATTGTGTTGGGGTTACGCACGTAAGATTATGTAATACCATCTTTTGTGGCCTTAAAATATATGTTATACCATTTTATGTAATACCATCAAAATTTTTACGTGGTTGAATGCTAATAAAATCTGGTTTGAATTTGCTTAAGAAAATTCATTTCAGACCTGCGAAAATGATCCTCTCACTACTACAGATTCAGCCTTTTGTCCCGGTTCCAAACTGGCTTTTGTCCCGGTTTTGGAACCGGGACAAGGCTTCCGGGACAAAAGCCTTTGTCCCGGGTGGCAGAACCGGGACAAAAGGTGCTTGATGTTAAAAATTTTTTTGCACACCACGGGATTCGATCCCAAGACCTCTTACATAGCGCATGGTTTTCTTACCAACTCACCTAAGTAGTACACGTGACTCTGTATAGAATAACTTCCTTTTGAACTATCACGTGGAGGGTCCTTTTGTCCGGGTTGGTAACACCAACCGGGATAAAAAGGGCCTTTTATCCGGGTTGGTAACACCAACCGGGACAAAAGGGTCACCCTTTTGTCCCGGTTGGTGGCTCCACCCGGTTGTTCCAGGACAAATGGGGGGCCTTTTGTGCGGGTTGGTGGCTCCACCCGGAACAAAAAGCCCATGTCCCCCACGTTGGCTCGGCTTGCCGTTGGACCCGGGACAAAAGCCACCTTTTGTCCCGGGCCCAAAGGTAACCGGGACAAATGGCCTGGAACAAAGGCTTATTCTGTAGTAGTGTCTATTCAAAATAGGGGTAAAATCAACAAATTCACATAATAGTAGGGGCAAATCCGTAAGGGCAAATTGATCTTTTCATAGCAATTTTAACACCGTTAACTGGCTTTCCCGGAATAGGGACAAACGCTTCCTTCGTTTCACACAGTTCAAAAATAGGGGCAAAATCACCCTTTCGCTTTGAAACAGGGGCAACAACGCCAAAGCCCCTTTTTAAAATTTGTTTGGTTAGCTTATTATTGGACCGTGTACTCCGGTCAATTTTGTTTGATGTTTTCGACAGCGGTATATGTATAGCTATCAATTCCGAGTCCAAAATTAGTGCTAGCTAAGTCGGGTAAAATTTTTACAACAGAGTTTTTTTAAATTTGAATTGTTGAAAATTTGAAATACTGAGTTCATTCACTACACCAAACTGGATTTACCTTGGCGGCTGAGAATTTTCTTGGTGGCCAAATTTAAACCGCCAAGAAAAATGTAGTTTTCTTGGCGGTGCTAGTAAACAGCCAAAAAATATATCTACCTTGGTGGTTTTATTAGGCTGCCAAGAAAAAGGTGGATTTACTTGGCGGCTTCGTTGGATCGCCAAGGAAAAAATGCATTAACTTGGCGGTTGGCAGTCAAGGAAACGATTGTTAAGTCAACCTTGTACGTTAAAAAAATTGGCGGGGAAACTCCCGCCGAATGGTTTGGTGAAAATTGAAATTTCACCTTATCTTATCTCTTGGAGTCCACCGGGCATCCGAGGTCACGTGCTCAGACTTATCTCCTCCATGCTCTTCCACCATTCTGCTCCCTCTCCTCTTCCACTGTCTCACCCTCCTGCATCTAGGCCGCGGCCACTCCTGCGCAGTGCCTTGCCTCGGAGCCAACAGCGGTGGTGTACAGACAGCAGCGGCGCGCTGCGTCGACCTGGAGCCAGCGGCACGTGACAGGGCCGCGGCCACTCCTGTGCAACGCGTTGCCCCGGAGTCAGCGATGGCGCACAACCGACGACGCAGCTCCTCGCTCAGGCCCGCAGTGCCGCTCCCGCTTCTGTGCTCGGCGCACAGCTAGCCAGCGGCGGCGCTCAGCGTGCTTGTCATCTGCTCTTGCTCTTACTACATCCAGAGGCCCCTCTCCTGCTCCACTCTTCTTGAGATTTGCAACATGTGTTAGTGATATGTGTTGGGTAGATGTTGGATTTGTGATTCATCTTGTTTTAATTTGGTGTACAGATCTACTTGCTGCATGCCGCCGGTATGTTCTCCACTGCGTCAACACAAAAGATCTACATATATGTAGGTAACCTATTGCAGTAAATGCTTCCAATAATTATCTCTCTTGTGTGTGAGTTTTACATACCGATTGACCCACTTTCAGACACAATTAACTAGCTTCCTTGCAAAGGTTCAGAATTTTTCCGGTAGTATTGTTCGTAAAGAAATATGTGACTGTGAGATCAGCCTACATGCTTCCACCTAATCGTTCTAATTTCACCTATCCTAATGATTTGTTTTTATAGGTTAAAGAGGCACGATGGTTTGAGAGCAACTTGGAGTAGCATGGGAGCTCATATGCAACTTTCCTTTCTAGTTAGCTTATTCCTTTTGTATGCAATGGTGAAGGATCTTTTACTACCTTTGTGTTAATTGTTGACTAGATCAAGTCCTGTTTGTTTGATTTAATAGTTTTTTAATTAAGTTGATTGTAATAACAGTATAGTCTATTGGAGTATTTATGAATATTTCTGCTCAGTAAAGTTGCTGCATCAGCGACAATGTATTTGTGCCAAATTTTGTTCCTGTAATGTTTTCTGGAAGAATGATGATAAGTTGCTGGTCACTACCTTGATCACCAGAACTGAGATGGGTTGAATGTTTGATGAATGCAATTTGAATTTACCTATGGATCCAAACAAAATTGTATAGCTATTACCTAATAATATATTTTTAGATTTAATAGTACTTGTTTTCTTGGCTGTTGGCAGCCAAGAAAATTATGATTTCAATGCCAAGTAAATACCCTTCCTTGGCGGCCATCAGCTGCCAAGTTAATACCTTTTCTTGGCGGTTGAAGCCCCGCCAAGTTTATACCTTTTCTTGGTGGCCATCAACCGCCAAGTAAAATTATATCCTTGGTGGGTGGTATATTTTCTTGGCGCTTCGGCAATTTTAATGGCACTCTACTTTTCTTGGCGGCCAAACTGCCAAGTAAATGATTCTTGGCGGCCGGCCGCCAAGTCAATGAAATTTTCTTGGCGCTTTATTCTTGGCGGATTTTGCTTGGCGGCCGGCCACCAAGGATCATTTCCTTGGCAGTTTTGGTATTTTACTTGGCAGTATTTGGCCGCCAAGGCAATTATGGTTTGGGGTAGTGATTGGTGTCCTGTCCCCGTCGGCAATTTATTACTAATCTGCGTTCATATGCTTGCTGCAGTGAAATCAGTTATATATGCAAGACATTAGAATATTTCAGTGCTCCACTACTGCTCGCACTACAAACTGCATTAGCTCACTGGTTAGTACAATTTAAACTATTTGATTTGTAACGTACATGGCCCCATTAGGCCATCTTCTTGTGATTTTGGTGATCAAATGACAACGCAATCAATGGGACTAACAAATCTGTGAGATCATATTTGTAGGATTTCTAGCTCCCATGGATGAAGTCCAAACCATATACGAGATGTCCAATGCACCGTCAAGATGTCCAATCCACCGCCGAGACGCTCAAATCATAGTGAAAAAGCAGAGATAGAATATATTTGAGGTGTCCAAATGACCGCAGCGACAAATTGAACAAGTGACAGCAGAATTGGTTGCACCGGTTTAACCGGTGACCATCGGTTCTTCCGTAGACCACACACCGGTTTAACCGGAAGCTTAGTACCGGGGAAATTCCGTGTGTGTTTGGAAGCCAAGTCAAGAAGACTCAGTACCACCGGTTTAACCGACAGTGGCGTCGGTGCATTCTTCGGGGCATTGTCTAGAGAGCATGTTGCGAAGCAAGGAGCCAAGTCTACAGCACTGGTTGAACCGACAAGGCATCGGAGCAAGGCATCAGTGCAATGACGTCAGCGATGCAGAAGCTGAGACGGAGTTCAAGTAGCACCGGTTAAACTGACACCTAGGCATCGGTTTAACCGATGGCAGCCACATCAGTAGCAGGCGCATGTCAGGGCTCAACAGCTACTTGCAGGTCTAGAGTGACCGGTTAAACCAAACCCTAAGCACCGATTTAACCGATGCTCTACGCAGAAAATGGACAACGGCTACAAATGGCTAGATCGACACGGTGGCCTATATATATGCCTTCACCCGGCCATTTTGGAGTTGCTGGAGTCAAGAGGAACCCCATACACACCAGAGAAGTTCTCCAAGCCAACCAAAGACCTACTTGATCAAATCCTTAGGTTTAGCACAAGATTTGAGAGTTGTAGTGCTAGAATAGCTCTTGAGTGAGTGTTTGAGCAAGGTGTTGTGCCTTGTGCTATGGTTCTAGAGTGAACCAACATTGTATCTTAGTGCACCGGCCCCTTGGAGCATTGGTGGCTCGCCAATATGTCAACGACCCTCCGGCTTGGTGTGGAGCGGCGTCGACATCTTTGTGCGGGGACGTGGAGATCCCCATCCTTTGTGGAGAAGCTCCTTAGTGGAAAGCGTGGCCAAGGTGACCGTGGTGACTTGGCAAGCCTTGGTGACAAGTCAAGAAGAGTCCCGGAAGAGACTTGGTGGCCGAGAAGTGATACTCTTGATTGAGTGCTTCAACAACGTGGAGTAGGGGTGGCTTAGTGCCTAACCGAACCACTGGATAAATTCTCATGTCGAGAGTTTTCTTCCTTTCATCCCTTATTTACGTTTCCGCATTTAATTTTTGCAGCTTGTATGCCTTTACATTCTTAGTGTAGTATCCTGCTAGGATTGGCTATAGGTTGCAAACCTCTTTTGGGATGAGGGTTTCACACTAGATGAACTGTAGTTGCACATTTAGATAGCATGTTTTAGCTTATGTTTTGTGCAAACTAGTTGGAGCCTTAGGTTAACTTTTTAAGTTGTTTAATTCACCCCCTCCCCCTCTAACGCTACGAGCGGCCGATTCCTTCCATGATTGCAATTCTATATCCATTAGTCTCGTTTGCTTGCTGAAAATGACGGGCGCATCTGGATGATCAAACATAGGTCCTAAAACCAGTGGTGCACAGTTCCAAAAAAAGGCGCTCGTGTCGCTCCTCTTGGGGGCGGCTCGGGCGGACACCGAGCACCCTGCGCCACAACCCCTACATGACCCCTCTCCCTCGGGTAAACGTATTCCACCGGTACCGGCCCGGGCAGGAATCTTTTTTGCCGTTGGATGCTGCGATCTCGAGATTCAAGCAGATGCCTCAGATCCTCCCCTTTGCAGCGTGCCTCGCTTGCACTGCGACCTGTTTTGGCCTGACGCAGTGGGCACCAGACAGATTCCTTCACTGCTAGGTCCCACATGTCAGCTATATCCTATTCATCGTCTTCTTCACCGTCGCTCTCAATCCCTTCTTTATCTGGCGCTTGTAGCACATTGGATCGTCTTCTTTTTTTAGATCAAAGGAAGAATTGTATTATATCAAAGATGACTACATCATCAAGATACACGCAACACTCTCAAAGTACTCACGCACTAAGCAACTCCAAATCTCAATCCCAAACCTGTGTAAAAAATCAAATAGAAGGCCCATTGGATCGTCTTCTTGATCTGGCATTTGTAGCACATTGAATCATCTTTTCCTTAGTGGTCATACCAACTTAGACAAACCGTTTTCATTTTTACTAAATAGTTTCAAGATTGATACCAACATCATATAGCATCCATGTTCAGGTTTGTATCACTCCAAGATCCAAGATGCCAAAAATTCTAGAACTGAAACAGAAGACAGCAACCGGAACAAAGACAAATTCAACAGGCAATTGCATTGATTCTCAGTACCCGTTAGTTGTGATGTCCTGTCCATCTATCTCTTCTTGATTGCTCCCGCCGGGATCTTCCTGAGGCGCCGCCGTTGCCATCTTGGTTTTTTCCTTGCGTAGCTGTTCAGATCTGATTCCCCCATGGTTTCGGGTTGTTATTGGGTTTGTGGATTTGCTTTAAGTTAACGGTCAGGATTGTTTGTCGGGTCTGCATTTGTTTGCGATAGTATGCTTCTGACAATTCTGTCGGCAGATCGGAGGATGCTACGTGTCATGATTTGGTTGGTCAGAAATCTGACAATTTTTTTTTATTTCTGTTGACAGATAAATAGTCAAGCCCTTTACAATATAGTTCTCATGAAAAATAAAAAGTCATAAAGAAGACCTTTAAACATTCAAAGAAGAACATGAAATAAATATGAAATTACATTACAGTCCATATAAGCCTATAAATTTATATATCTATATTCTCTCTAGCAAGTAACGATTATCTCAAGCAAACAACATTATAGCCTACAAAGATAAAAGTTACATTTAATCACCATGGTTTATGCGCACATGCATGCTTAAATGGTATACAGATGATCTAACAGACATACCATTGTACAAGTGGTCTATTGTGTTGTTGTGTGTGTGCGATATTCTATACACTTACAGACAACAGCCGTCTGAGGGGTTAGAGATGCCCTTAGTCCTCCTCTAGCTAGATTGGAGAACCTCGCCAGGCACGTTGTCTCAGTTGTTACGAGAACTGTGCAGTCCTCAAGAAGATCGATTTTACATAAATATAGCAGCCACGCGATGGCTTGACATCACCAAATCTACTCTACCAGCAGCAGGCAGTGTGATTGTAAGGCCTTGTCGAGCCGATATATGTTTTGGATGCAATGCAAGAGGGTTCAATTAGTATCTGCATTTGGACAGAATAGACGGTGCAGCGTCGAGCAGGCCACGCGCCACGAATTGGTACGCAGCTTCAGTGAGATGAAGCCCGTCCCAGGATATGTGCTTGGACGGGTAAGGGCACAGAATCGACGTCGGGTTGCAAGAGAAGAGCTTGCCGGAGTTGTGGGGGCCGCCGTCGCCGCAGCACGCGGTCAGAGCAACGTCCTTCCTGAACCCTGCGATTTTAAGATTATTACCCGAGCCAGTTTCACCGACCCCGATTCGGTGCTAATTAGTTCACTTCCGGCCGGGAGAAAGTTGACATGATACCAGTGAAACCAGGTTGCTCCTAGCCTACCGTGTTTCTGAGGGCTACGGGTGATCTCAAGGGTGGCGCCGTAGTAGTCGCCGTAGACGATGGTGACTGTCGGATTGCGGGCGATGCGCTCCAGCATGAGCCTGAGCGCGCGGTTATGTTCCTCGGCGAAGTCGTTCAGCCAGCTGATGCACCCGGCCGCATCGTAGTCGCCGGGGTTGTTGCTCTGGAACATGGTGAGGTACCTCGGGATGCAGCCTATGGGGCAGTTCCCGGGGACGACGATTGTCTTCGCTCCAAGGCCGATCAACACCTGATGATACATGCATACATGACGAGCTAGCTAGCCTTTTTTACGGTTCATCTGAAGGCACCAAATTAAGATTACATCATGCACCCGATATATATTTTACTTCGTTACTGGCTTTGGCTGCTTAGGTTACCTTGGTGGCGTTTTCGATCTTTTGTATAACTTTTGGGACCAGGGGCTTGATCTCGGCGCTGAAGGATCGGTTCTGGAAGAAAGGGTGGTTGTAGTCGTTGCCCCCAATCTCCCCCACCAGGAACACAGAGCTGGACATTATGTCCTTGCGCTCTGCAGAGATTGAACACATGCATCGGCAATTACTCATACGATTCATTTAGATTAACATGTCCAGAGAGCTCAGCCTACCATGTTCCGTTGGGCCGAGCATGTGGAGTACGCGCTTGAACCACTCCACCTGAACGTCCAGCGAGAAGGGCGGAATGATGGTCAGGTCCAGCCCCATGTCCTTGAAGAACTGTTGGCTCAGCGCCGTCGCGCCGGACACGGCGAAGTTCGCCCCCTGCTGGAAGTCCTCCGCTGTCTTTCCGACGAGGAACGGTGTCAGGAGGGGCAGCTTCAACGCCTCCGCTGCAAGCACGAGCATATATGTACATGATGATTAACATGTGCTGTGCACCAGCGATGAAGGAAGTGCTAGTACGTGTTACCAATGAAGTCAACTATGAGCCTGCCGTCACAGTAGCGGCCGGTGGGGCGGTGGAAGAAGGTCTCGCCGTAGGGGGGGCAATACGGCGGAGATGTTGGGAGCCACCCTGGCAAGGTTGCCGGCGTCGGTGATGGAGTCGCCCAAGCTGAACAGGCGCTTATAGCAGCAGGAAGCTTGCCCGGCGGACACGGCGGCATACGGCCACACGACGAGGAGGAAGAAGTAGAGGACAAGCAACAGGGAAGATGCCATCGATGCCTGCTGATCTTCCTAGCTTGGTCAGCAATGGAAACATACAGGTTCCAACATACAAAGAGGGGAAATATTGTGATCGACGACCGTCCTTGGTCGGTAACGATGGAAGAATTGATCACACGGCCTCACGCCCGGCCGGGAGACTTGTTGGGCTTCTTATATAAGACCATTAACCGCATATAGGCGATCTACTAGCGTGTGCGTGCGGCAATGATAAACATAGCACGTGTTTCGTTGCATGAATCATATAGAGATGTATGATATGATTATGGATGGTGTGGTTTCATTAATTTACTTGAACCACATGTTTCACCCTTAGTACTAAATTAATGCTAGGTGGGATGGTCTCATCCTAGATGAATTGGTTCTATTCATCCATCCAAACATACACCTTGAACTATTCCATACAAAAACCAAATAATTCAAACAAACAAACACACCCATAATCTCGAGAGAACTGAGCAGTAGTTCAGTTGGTCTCACACTCTCATGCTCCTGGCAGAGTGCAGAGTGGAGCCGACCGGCCAGAGTTCGAACCCTAGTTCTCACGTCAGGTAGGTTTTTCGGGGTGGCAGGAGGCTAATCTACCCTCTGGCCTGTATAAACATAATTTCGTAAATATTATATTCTTTCTCGACGTGGGTTGAACAGTTTATGTTCAATATCACGAATTATCTGTTGGCAACAATGATCGACAGGAGACTTCATTTAACTTTTTTTTTGTCAACTTTGCTCCGTGCACGCGTCAAACGCACAACGATGTGACATTGAGAATGTCCTTTTTCTTTCTTTCATTTAAAAACTTGATGTATGACTTTTATTTAGTTTCATCGGTTAGTCACCGCGTATACCTATTCCTAATAAAACACACACACACCAAAAAAAAAAATCGGAATGTCATCAGTCGCACATCCAGCATCGATCTTAATTTAGAACTCGCTAGATAAGTCGTTGTACCTAACTAGCTACTCCATCTTATATATATATTCATAGCATGGCTGATTCGCCAATGTAGCAAGCCACCGATTTGACTTGGATCATTCTAACATTATCAGTAAGCAGTCGGATGCCACAGAATCCGGGCTTTGTACTCCTTGTCTAGCTATCGGCAAGTAGTGTATTTTAAGCATGTACTAGAAAATGTGCCCCTGCGACGGGTCTTTAAGAGAAACTCTAGCAAAACATTCAAGTGTCTTCATGACGTAAATAATTACAAAGAGATTATTGAAGTTTACTTTTCATTATAAATGTTCGCAAAGCAATAAATAATGTGAAAATGCATTTACACTACTAGGGGACCAGACTTTACTACCAGGGCAACCGGCATCGCTACCGGCTGCTATGCAGATAGTAGGAAAGCAGTAGGGATGCCTAAAGGCATCGCTACTGGGCAGAGCAACGGGTAGGTAAGGGCCTCTTCCCTACCTGATAGGGACTGGTGACTCTAATCGGTAGGGAATGAGTTTTCCAGGCAGACTCCATCTTATATATATTCGTAGTATGGCTGTTTCACCAATGTACACTACTACAAAAATGATTTGTAGCAATGCCCTGATTTTTTTAGAGGCGGATCTAAATTTGACCTGTTGCTACAAATAGCCATAGACACTGTAGCAATTCACCCACCCCTAGAAACACTATTTGTAGGAGCGGTTCACCACCCCACCCCCGACCGCCCCTAAAAATGGCGCCAATTTTTAGGGGCGGTCGGTGGGGTGAGCCGCCCCTACAAATGCCATTTGTAGGGGCAGCTCACACCCCCATCCGCCCCTAAGAAAAGAGCCATTTATAGGATCGAATGGGAGGGTGAGCCGCCCCTACAAATAGATTTTTAGAGGCGGTGGAGCCCCCGACCCGCCCCTAAAAATATGTGTATAAATTCCATTCTTCCTCCTACCGACATCCCATTGTTGGCTCGGGAGAGGAGCTCCCCCAACATCCGAAAAAAAAGAAAAAAGGGGGGAGGTTTTCAACTTGATTCCCATCGACCTGAGGGCTCTAAGAGGTAAGTTAGCACTTAATCCTTGTCATTTCTAAGGTTTTTGTGTGCTTTTTGGCTCAAATTGAGCTCTCTTAGGCTCTCACTAGATTTAGGTCTCCATGGTTAAGATTAGCCATTTGTGAGACTCTTTGTACCAAACTTTTGGATGAAGTTGTGCTATTTTAGTAGGAGAATAATATTATGTAAGCATTTGGACTAGATCTATATGTTTTACCCTCATTTCTAAGGATATTATTTACTAGATCTATGGAGGAGAGAGAAGATTAGGTTTTTTTCCTTTTTTTACATAGATGCATGAATTTCTTTTAAGATGTAGTGGTACGCGATAATATGTTTTAATTTATGCAAGATCTTTGGTTTTAATTTTCTCATTTAGTACTATATATGTAAATTTCTTTTAAGTATTTTTGTATTGTCATTTATAGTTTTTTCACTGAAGACATGAATTTATGAATGTTTTAATCCATTATTTATTTATTTTTAATTTTTTATAGATGAATAGGGCTTGGATGTACAATGCAAACAGGATAGATGCATATTTCCGTGGAGAGCTAGATAAATTCATTAAAGTCGCAGAGAACCACGCAAGAAAGGAGAACACAGTGTTGATACATTGCCCGTGCAGAGTTTGTGGAAATTTGAAAGTATTTAGCGAGCCAACTACAATCAGATCGCATGTGATAGTGAGTGGTTTTGTTAAATACTACACGATTTGGAAGAAACATGGCGAGATGGATGTTCCCCCTCCGACGCATAACCCATTGGATGAAATCATACAAGGTGATGATTTCGGCAGATTTTTTTATGCTTACTATGATCTTGACAGAGATGACGATGGTGTCAGCGTTGATGATGGAGCAGGTGAATTCCATAGTGATGATGTCGATGCCATGCCCATTGATAGTGATAGTAGTGAAGATGAACTTGACGACGGAGATTTTCTGAGCCAGTTGTTTCACCACACCAAAGCAGAGGTATTGGCTGCTAGTGACAGGGGGTTACCAAACTCGCTAGGTAAGTCGTTGTACCTAACTAGCTACTCCATCTTATATATATAATCCTAGCATGGCTGATTTGCCAATGTAGCAAGCCACCGATTTGACTTAGATCATTCTAATATTATCAGTAGGCAGTCGGATGCCACAGAATCCGGGCTTTGTACTCCATGTCTTGCCATCGGCAAGTAGTTTATTTTAAGCATGTAGTAGCAAATGTGCCCCTGCAATGGGCCTTTATGAAAAACTCTAGCAAAACATTCAAGTGTCTTCATGATGCAAATAATTACAAAGAGATTATTTGAATACTTTTCATTATAAATGTACGCCAAGCAATAAGTGATAATGTGATAATGCATTTATACCACTAGGGGACCGGCCTTTACTACCGGCGGCAACTGGCATCCCTACCGGTTGCCACGGATACCTAAAGGCATCACTACCGGGCAGAGCGACCGGTAAGGAAGGGCCTCTTGCCTACCGGTTGATGTCATCAGCCAGTAGGGAAGGCTAGCCCTTCCCTACCAGCTCAAGAGTAGTACTTCCTTACCGGCTGGTGACTTCAACCGGTAGGAAAGGGGTTTTCCAGGGCAGTTTTATTTGTATTTAATAATTGTGATAGTTAGATTTACTGATTTATACATATAGATTTATATACATATAGTAGCGTATATATATGTAAGGCGATTCAGCAGTACATCTATTTATAAATGTAACCACAAGCGAGTTTATATTTACTCCCTCCAGGTTCAAAATAAATGTCGTTTTGAGTTTGTCCTAAGTTAACTATTTCAAACTTTGACTGCAAATAAATTTTTATGTGTTGAATTGTGAGATATGAAAATGATATGAGTAGATTCATCTCGAAAATTTGTTTCAAAAAAGTATGTTTTGACTATATTTTAAAAATATTTTGTACCAAAAAATAGTGATCAAAGTTGCATTTCGAAGACCGTGTTGATGTCCAAAATGACACACTTTTGGAACCTGGAGGGAGTAGTATTTATAAATTACATAAAGTAAACGGTGAAATCAAGTTCAACAAATGTTCATCTACTAAAAATCTATCTTTCCCGACTTGGCTTAGACAATGTCTCTGGAGCTTTCTTTGAACTTTGTGCGCTGGTATTTTTTCCAGAGCCGCGGGAGTCGGTTGCGCGGGACCTGTCAGTTTTATAGAGATGTTAGCAGCACTAATACACAAGTTTTTGCAAGGGAACATACACATAAGGACCACTCACCTTGCGGCATCTTTGAATGTTCGTTCTCATTGAAGTTTCAAAATCTTCCTCTTGGATTTCGCACATGTTCCCTTAGAAATCCAGTGAATTGCTCTTAAGAAGACATTGGTTGATAGGTCCCCTGAGTAGGATGTATCATCCTGTATTTTAATTTGTAATATTTACTTTCTCAAGTTCTGTAATGGATTAAGTACTCCTTTAAATACTTATGATGTATGGTGAATCAATTATCTACATTGTATGATGGATATTGCAGATCTTTTAATTATTCATGTTATGTTACATTTAATTTAATTTATTCAATACGTGTAAAGAATTCAATTCGATTTCTTTAAAATGCAGATGGACCGGCAATGGATGTACAATACTGATCGATGTTCTAACAAATTCATTGAAGGCATGCATTATTTTTTGGCTGTGGCTGAGTCAAACAAGCAGAATGGTTTTATGTGCTGCCCTGTGTTAATTGCAACAATAACAAGGATTACTCCTCTTCAAGAATCCTACACAGCCATATTTTCGCAAATGGTTTCATGGAGAAGTATGTTTGTTAGACAAAGCATGGAGAGAAGGGAGTTACCATGGAAGACAATGAAGAAGAAGATTTTGATGACCACTTTCCCGGGAATGCTGGATTCGGTGCATTTGATGACGATATTCCCATGAAAGAGTCCGAATCAGATGTAGCAGAAGATGATCCCGGCGACGATCTGGGGCAGGCACTGCACAATGTGCGAGCAGACTGTGAGAGTGAAAAGGAGAGATTGAAGTTTCAGAAGATGCTAAAGGACCACCGGAAGTTGTTGTCCCCGGACTGCGAAGATGGATTGAAGAAGCTTGGCACCACCATGGAGTTGCTGCAATGGAAGGCGACAAATGGTGTATCCGATAAGGGATTTGATGAATTACTAAAATTTGTTAAAAAAATACTTCCTAAGGACAACGAATTGCTTACCACAACGTACGAAGCCAAACAACTAGTTTACCCTCTAGGATTGGAAGTGCAGAAGATACATGCGTGCCCCAACGATTGCATCCTCTACCGAGGCGAGTATGACAATTTGGATGCATGCCCCGTATGCAGTGCATTGCGTTACAAGATAAGAAAAGATGATACTGGCGATGTCGAGGGGGAGCGTCCCCGGAAGAGAGTTCCTGCCAAGGTCATGTGGTACTCGCCTATAATAACACGGTTGAAGCATCTGTTTAGGAATAAAGATAACGCTAAGTTGATGCGATGGCATAAAGAGGAACGCAAGCAAGACTCGATGTTGAGACACCCTGCTGATGGGTCGCAGTGGAGAAAAATAGATAGAACCTACCTTAAATTTGAATTTGATGCGAGAAACATAAGGTTCGGTTTGAGTACGGATGGCATGAATCCTTTTGGTGAGATGAGCAGTGGTCATAGCACTTGGCCTGTGACTCTTTGCATGTACAATATTCCACCATGGCTCCGCATGAAATGAAAGTTCATCATGATGCCAGTGCTTATTCCGGGCCCAAAGCAGCTCGGAAATGACATTGATGTGTACCTAAAACCATTGGTCGAAGAACTCTTATTGCTCTGGCGCGATGAAGGTGTACGAATGTGGCATGAATACAAACAGGAAGACTTCAACCTACAAGCATTGCTGTTCGTAACGATCAATGACTGGCCTGCTCTTAGTAACTTGTCGGGACATTCAAACAAGGGATATAAAGCATGCACACACTGTTTAGATGATTCCGATAATATATAGTTGACTCACTGTAAGAAGGTTGTATACATGGGTCATCGTCGGTTTCTTCCCATCAGGCATCCGGTACGAAAGAAGGGCAAGCACTTCAAAGGGCAAGCGGACCACCGAACAAAGCCGATGCACCAAAGTGGTAAGGACGTCTTTGACATGGTAAAAGATCTAGAAGTTGTTTTTAGAAAGGGACCTGGTAGCCAACCTGTTCCGAACGAAAACAGAATGGCGCCCATGTGGAAGAAGAAGTCTATATTTTGGGAGCTACCATATTGGGAAGTCTTAGATGTTCGTCATGAAATTGATGTGATGCACCTCACGGAAAGACCAAAGATACACTAGAAGCACGTCAAGAACTGCAGCGTATGGAAGAACGGGATGCCTTACATCAACAACAGCGAGATAATGGACGGGAGTATTTAAGTCCTGCCAGCTATACTCTTAGCAAGGAAGAGAAGGGAAGCATGTTTGACTGCTTGAGCAGTATCAAGGTTTCATCTGGATACTCGTCCAATATAAAAGGAATCCTAAATTTGGCAGAGAAGAAATTAACAAATCTAAAGTCCCATGACTGCCATGTGCTTATGACCGAACTTCTTCCGGTTGTGCTGCGGGGGATTCTGCCTGATAACGTCCGGTTAACCATCATGAAGCAATGTGTCTTCCTCAACATAGTTTCTCAGAAGGTAATTGACCCGGACAAATTGATAAAGCTGCAAAATGATGTGGTGCAATGTCTTGTTTGCTTTGAGCTGATATTTCTACCATCTTTCTTCAACATCATGACACATCTTCTAGTGCACCTTGTGAAAGAGATTGATATCCTCGGACCAGTATTTCTACACAACATGTTCCCCTTCGAAAGGTTCATGGGGGTACTCAAGAAATGTGTTCGTAATCGAGCTCGTCCAGAAGAAAGCATCGCCAGTGCCTACAGAACTGAGGAGGTCATTGACTTTTGTGTTGACTTTATTGATGACCTTAAACCGATTGGGGTCCCTAAATCACGATATGAGGGGAGACTAAATGGAAAGGGTACATTAGGAAAGAAATCTTATGTCTGCACAGATGATTTCTCATTCAAGAAAGCGCATTATGCGGTTCTTCAACAATCATCCTTGGTGGATCCGTATATTGAGGAACACAAGAAGATTCTACTCTCCGAATTCCCGAAAAAGTCTGAGACATGGATTACACGTGAGCACATGAATACTTTCGGCAGCTGGTTGCAAAAACATCTAATGCATAACTTGGATATAAGTGAACAACTGTTCTTATTGGTTAGGGGACCATCTTGGAATATCTTAACATACCAAGGGTACGAGATAAATGGAAACACATTTTATACAATAGCCCAAGACAAAAAGAGTACCAACCAAAATAGGAATATCCATATGGATGCCACGGACAATAATGGAAAAAAGAACATATATTACGGCTACATTGAAGAGATATGGGAGCTGGATTACGGTCCCAATTTTAAGGTGCCTCTATTTCGTTGCCAATGGGTTAAGCTATTTGGAGGAGGGGTAACAAAAGATGAGTATAGGATGACAATAGTTGATCTCAACAATCTTGGGTATAGAGACGAGCCGTTTGTCCTAGTCCAGGATGTCGCTCAGGTTTTCTACGTTAAGGACATGTCCAGCAAGCCAAATAAGGGGATAAACAAGCAAAAGGATGAGTCTAAGAGACACATAGTTCTATCAGGGAAGAGAAACATCGTTGGTGTGGGGGACAAGACAGACTTGTCAAAAGAATATAATAACTTTGTTGTCATTCCACCTTTCGAAGTAACTGTTGATCCATGCATCTTGCATTATCATAATCAAGGGACATTTGTGAAGAGAAAGTTTGTTACCGTACAGTAGCTGCTGATCCTTGATGTACTTGAATCATTTTATATTATTCTATAAAAAAAGTAATGACAATTCGAATACTTTTATTGTATATATACTGTATCATTATCCTTTATGTGTTATAGATATATGTATATATATATATATATTATTTTTTATATTTTTCACTTAATTATCAGACACAAGTATAATTTTCATACAATAATATGGATTACTCAACTAATTATATTTATTTCATGAAATTACATTCACATTAACACACTATACTCTCTCACTAACACACACAATCTCACTAACACACACACTATCTCACAAACTCACACACTACTCATTAATCTCATGAAATGGCTTAATTTTATGTAAAACTCACTTTTTAAACGTTAATATCGTGATAGAACCCATTTTCTGTCGAAAAGCAATAGTTTGAAAAATTTATTTTATTCACCTAATATATTTCTGCACGGTCAAACTAAAAAATATAATATGAACAAAGTTATATATTTCATCGACCCAATCACTTGAATGAAAATTAAATATTTTTATTGCTTATATCAAGTTAAAATACAATAAGAAATGTTGTTTCATAATTTTTGGATCCATAAATTTTTTTACTCAATTAATAAATGATAGCCTATTTTAAAAGAGAAGTAAAAAGAAACAAATGAAAAAGAGAAAGATTTGGCGGGAATGGTGGAAAACGGGCCCCTTTTGTCCGGGGTGGTAGATCCACCCGGGACTAAAGGTGGGCCGCAGGCTGGGAATTTTCCGGCTCGCCAAAAACACCTTTTGTCCCAGGTGGAGCCACGACCCGGGACAAAAGGCCCTTTTGTCCCGGGTGGTGGCTTCACCCGGGACAAAAGACCCCCCTTTTTGTCCTGGGTGAAGCCACCACCCGGGAAAAAAGGACATTTTGTCCCGGGTTGTGGCTCCACCTGGGACAAAAGACCCCCGCCCCAATATATCCCTCTTCTTCCTCTGTTATCCCCCAACACTTGGTCTGTTCTTGATCTGCGCCCCTCGCCGCCACCGTACCCTGCTCCCACCGCCTCCTGCTCGCCGCCGTTATCGTCCCCGAGCGCTGCCGACCTCCGCCGCCAGAGGACGCGCCACCCAAGCTCTGCCGCCCCATCGCGCCGTCATCCCCAAGCGCCGTCGTCCCCGAGCGCTGCCCCGAGCGCCGTTGTCCCCCCTCCCCAGCCCCCGCCCCGAGCAACGTCGTCGTCCTCGAGCGCCGCCGTCTGCACACACGCCGTTGTCCACCGCGCGACATGTCCTCCCCAAGCGCCGCCGTCTGCACACGCACCGTCATCCACCGCCGTGCACGTCGCCGTCCACCGCCGTGCGCGCCGTCGTCTCCTAGCTCCTCGAGGTCCCGCCGCCTCCGTCTCGCCAACGCCTCGCCGGCCTGGCCCGTACGCCGCCGACCGCCCAGCCCCGCCCTCGACCCCGAGCCGCAGCAACGCGCCGTACTGGCCCGGCCGTGCGCCGCCGGCGCCGCCCCCCCTAACCCTACTGTTTAATTTTGTTTACCAATTATAGATTATTTGTTAATTGTATTATAGTGTTAATTTTGTTAATTTGTTGAAATTTATAGTGTTAATTTTGAAATTTATAGTGTTAATTTTGTTAATTTGTTGACCAATTATGTTGTTTAATTTTGAATTATGTGTAAATTTAATATTGATGTATGAATGTGAATGTAAATTAAGGTATATTTAATTTTTAAATGTATGAATGTGTATGTATGTGTGTGTAAAGTGAGTTTAAATTTATGTAGGCACGGATGACCACTCGATCGTTACTGAGCACTAAACCATCCGCCCCGCCCCCCCTTCTTGACCTCGTCCATCGACCTTCAACCCTCACTGACATCTAAACGTAACATATATTTGATAGAACATTACTTAGTGAAATTATTGATAGAATTTCATGTATTTCCTGGACTCTGAAATTTTGTGTACATATATTTGAATTACTTAAAGAAATGTCTATAATATTTCATGTATATTTTTTGAATATTGTTACTCATTGAATATTGTGACTTGTACATTTCATGGACTTAGTGAATTATATAGAAAATTACTTAATGAATTACTTAGTAAACTCATTAGTGAATTACTTAGTAAATTACTTAATGAATTACTTAGTAAACTCTTTAGTGAATTACTCAGTGAATTACTTACTAAATTATATGGACAATTACTTAGTGAATTACTTAATGAATTACTAAGTAAACTCATTAGTGAATTACTTAGTGAATTATTCAGTGAATTACTTAGTGAATTATATGGACAATTACTTAGTGAATTACTTAGTGAATTACATAGTGAATTACTTAGTGAATTACTTAATGAATTACTTAGTGTAAGCATCTAGGCCCTCTAGGTATGTTTCGGTGATTAATGACAACCATTATTGTGACTAATGAGTTTGTGCAGCTTAATGAATCATTATCGCTCATTTGGTCATATGTTAAAGAGGCCCCTCAATTTCATTATTCAGAAAGGCGATCTCGGTATTCAACTCAAATATATAACAAGACTAAGGATCTTTCTAGTCCTAAGTGTCACAAGGTTGAGAAGGACACTTAGATTAGTATAGGTTTTATAGTTTTGTAGAGGTCGCACTATTAAGAGGGGTTAAGGCCAAGTAACTTGAGCATGGACATGGTCAATCAAAAATGGATGCACACTATGGTCACTCAGGTTCCTAGAAGTTCAAATAAGTGGTCTTCAACTTATATCTCAAGAATATTTGGATTTCATTCAAGACTCAAATCAGAAAAGGCAAAATCAGAAAAAGTCTATACACCGGTTTAACCGACGCCTCAAATTTTCTATACGTCGGTTAAATGCAGTTATCAGAGTTTGGACAAGTATATTCACCGGTTGAACCGACGTTATTGAAATTGAATACGTCAGTGTAATGGACTCAGAAGCTGAGGCAATGTCTATACACCGGTTAAACCGACGATATTTGAAATTAACGTCGGTGCATTAGTCCAGAGAGTTGGTTTTCCCAGGGTTTTCAGAAGTTCTAATCACCGGTTAAACCGACGATGGATTTGAGTTAACGTCGGTGCAGTTGTCCAGAGAGTTGGTTTTTCAGTTGATCAGTGGACAACTACACTCACCGGTTAAACCGATGATACGTCGGTTAATCTGCCCAAGTTGTAACGGCTAGTTTTCCAAATGGGCAGTTTACATTCATCGGTTAAACCGACGCTGGCTATTGGAGGTTCATCGGATTAACCGGCGTTAAGTACTTTTCTGGCAGTTTTTCTCCAACGGCTCTATTCGTGTGAGCTGCCTATATATACCCCTCCAATGGGTCATTTTGAGCTCTCTTGACACCAGGCAACATTCATACACTCATACTATTGTTGAGAGCCACCTTGAGCTTCATCTTCCACATATTTGTTCATTCAATCATTCAAGAAGCAAGACTAAGGACTTGAGTAGAGAGAAGCTTGTGTGCATCCGTTCTTGGTGATCGGTTCTTGCTCAAGTGAAGGTCCTAGCTTGTTACTCTTGGTGATTGGCAGCACCTAGGCGATCTTGGTGATTGAAGGTGTTTCTTCCGGAGCTTGCCAAGGATTGTGGGAGCCCGAAGAAGTTTGTACGTGGCTTGAGCTCCACCACGCCGGGATGGTGAACGGAGACTCTTAGTGAGCGCCCACGTCTCGGTGACATGGGAGGTGACAAGACTCTTAGTGAGTGTCACAACGTGGATTAGGGGTGTGTGCCAACACATCGATACCACGGGAAAAAATCCGGTCGTCTCTTGCCCTCTCTTTACTTTCAAGCACTTACTTTCGTGCAATTATTCATGTGCTTGACCTTAGAGATCTT
This sequence comes from Panicum virgatum, assembly GCF_016808335.1. Taxonomy (NCBI): domain Eukaryota; kingdom Viridiplantae; phylum Streptophyta; class Magnoliopsida; order Poales; family Poaceae; genus Panicum; species Panicum virgatum. The sequence goes on from NC_053152.1 coordinate 11,937,168, forward strand.
AACTTAGCTCTACATTGCTTTCTTCCATATCTTGTTGTATCTTTGTTAGCTTGTGTAGTTTGCTTAGTTAGCCGGTTCGTGAATTGAGCCTTACTAGCATTGCATAGGTTAAGGTTGCCTTAATTTGTTTTAGAAATTTGAAAAAGGCCCAATTCACCCCCCCTCTTGGTCCATCGATCCTTACACTTAGTAAACTCATTAGTGAATTACTTTGTGAATTATTCAGTGAATTATATGGACAATTACTTAGTGAATTACTTAGTGAAATTCGTAGTGAATTACTTAATGAATTGCTTAGTAAACTCAGTAGTGATTTTTCTTATATGTTTTAGTTAAGATAGACCCGCGACAACAACAAGTAGACGAACAATTCTTGATGGATATGATTGCCGAAGGTGATGGCCAAGAAGAAAATGTTGCTGAACAAGTTGATGATGGCACCAATACCGACATATATTTGAATATGTCTGGTGACGGAAATGAGCCAACATCTGGAGATGATGACGCTGCTGCTGACCAAGACGCTAATGTACATATCACAACCGCATTACTTGTATTCAAATTATATTTACCTCTAGTATTGACATGGATACAATATATATGTATGTAAATTTTATAGCTGTCTGGATCATCATCGCAGCAGAAAAAGACGAAGCGAGGCCCGACAAAGAAACTGGAAGGGCGGTACATTATAATGGAGGTAGCTCCAGATGGTGAACCGATCGCTCCCGTAGCTGCCGCTAAGAAGTACATAAGACAATCAGGATATATTGTCAGGGAGCACATACCGATCAGCTTCAGGCTATGGAAAGCTAACAATCCAAGCGAGCAAATGGATGCGGTACCCAAAAGAGAAAAGGACTGGTGCTGGCGGGAGCTAAAGAAGAAATTCAATGTTCCAGCTGAATCAGAAGAGATATGCAAGCGCTGGACCTTGAGCAAGATGGCTGAACAGCTGCAGTCATTCAAGAAAACTTTGACGAAGAAATATATCAAGACGGGGACCACGCCTGTGTTTACCGGCGAGCTCGAAAAGCTAAAGGATCACTGGGATGCATTTGTGCAATACAAGTCTTCCGAGCTTTGGCTTGTTAAGGTGCAGAAGGCCAAAGATAATGCCTCGAAGAAAGTGTACCATCACACTCTAGGGCAAGGAGGCTACAAGCTGGCAATACCTAAATGGAAGAAGATGGAGCAGGATCTGCTTGACAGAGGTATCCAATCTGCGACCATGAACTGGCCTAAAAGGTCGAGGACCTGGTTTTATGGACCCAGTGACTGGGGCCTGCATCTATGGGCTAAAAATCCAGCAAGCAGCCTAGAGACTATAGGAAGCCATGCAAGCAGTGGCCGAGGGAACATTCCAGCCGGATAGAGAGAGGGACGAGTTGACGTACGCCCTTGGGAATCTAGAACATCCGAGCCGCACACAAGGCAAAGGCGTGGTTCCGTGGAAGTATGTGTTTAGGGATTACATTGAATCATATAGAAGTCGGCAGAGAAGAAAGAATGATGAGCGGGAGCACTTGCGAAGGCTAGAGGAATAGCTTATCTCACACGATCAAAGACTAGTGGAAGAGGTTCAACGCCAAGTGGCCATAGCAATGAGCCAGCAACAACAAGCACAAGCGGTGCCTCCAGAGCCTAATGTCGCAGCAGATCATGTATCTCAGCAGAAAAGCAGCTGCGCTTCCACATACGTCCCCGTCGAGACAACGGGAATCTAGACTGCAGTTGAAGCGATGGCCCCGCAGCGGTTTCCAGTGGATGAGATCACCCAGCGGACACCTTGTGACCTGCAGAGTGCCATCAAGAACTTAACGTTCACAGTTGCGTACGGTACCGCCATGCCAACCCAACCAGGCGACGTGTACCACGGGCAGCAAATTCTGGCATGATACGCTAGAGTTGGCGTGGAGCAGGTGTGCAGGGTTGGGAGACGCTCGAGCTTGATATTCCTGGAGGCGATGGGGAGAGGACACTAGCAGAGGCCATTCATGGCTACATCCTATGGGATAAGCGCTGCATCGTCCTAAAGTTGGATGATCGAACACCAAGACCTGCATCTCAGCATGTCTCTCCAAGGCCGTCATCTCCGCAAAACTCCCCAAGGACAGCACTGTCTCGGCAAGGTTCACCGGCACATTCTCCATCACCATCATCTCATGCGCCGAAGAACACTCAAGCCTCACCATCGCCTCCATGGTCACCCCCTCTGCCGCCGGCAAAGAAGGTAGCTGCATCAGCTAAGGAGCCTCCAAAGAAGAAGGAACCGAAGAAAAAAACCAAGGAGGCTCCTATTAAACCCAGGGACATGAGTCTTGAAGAATGTGATCGGATAACTGCTGAAAGAGTCCTAGACATTTTCATATGCAAAGAAATTCACACATATATATAAGTGAATTACTTTATATATGAAAACTATCTAGAACAAATATTATATATGTAAATATATATATATGTATATATTAGTGGAGTTCTTACTCACAATGAATTCCAATACATAAGTTTAATTTAAATGTAAAAGTATAATTGAAATAGAAAAAGAATTGAGAAAAAGAAAACTAAAAAAAAGAACCTTTAGTCCCGATTGGTACCACCAACCGGGACAAAGGGGTGCGCCAGCCACGTGGCGCTGGCAGCCTTTTGTCCCGGCCTGGCAGTCCCGGTTGGAAAATCGGGACAAAAGGGGCTTTCCAACCGAGACAAATTTTATGTTTTGTAGTAGTGAGTATACACGAATCTTGAAGCATATGTACAGAACAAATGGTGAAGGCAGGGTGGGGTTACCCATGGGGGTGGGTTATCTACCCCTAGTTTTGGTGCCATCTGACACATGTAAGGGTAGTCCCAATGGGAGGAACTACATGGTTTTTATAACATTAATAAAGTGCCACGAGCAATTTGATGATGTGACAATATAGTTAATGAGCAGATATGAGGAAATGATTACTTATATTCCACTACGGTAGAACAGGAGGTCACTGCCGGCACATCAGTGCCAGTTCGGCGGGAGCCGGCAGTCACCCAACTTCACTGCCGGTTCAACCGGGGAGCCCACAAAAAAAATTGGGGCATCCCGTCGAACCGGCAGTGATTTAGGACTTCACTGCCGGTTATACATAATAGCCAGCAGTGACCATAACACTGCCAGTTCTTTACAAGAACCGGCAGTGGCTACAGAATACCACTGCCGGTTCCCAAGAATCGGCAGTGTTATGGTAAAAGGGTTAATAGGTTTATAAATTTCAGATATTGGAAATATACCACTGGAATTGCCGATACCGGGCTGAGGCCATTACAATTTGCGCCGGGCTTGAAATATGCCATCCTGTATGCCAGAACAGCTCATGGACCCACCTGCAGGGGCCCGTATTTTCGTATTGAGCTCCGATGGTGAAATTGGTGATGTGAAGCAACAGATTAAGCAGTTGATTTATGATTCGATGTATTGTAGGGAGCAGATTGCAGGGCTGAAGCTTGAATTTTGTGAAATGAAGAAGTAACTATCGGCAAAGAAGACACCAGATGGCTTTGTAGTTGTGTTAGGAGCATGTCTTTGTGTACTGGTTAGCTTCTGCCTTGCCTGTTGCTGGAAATAGCATGTGTATGTCTCCAGGCTTGTGCAATGTATATGTTTGTGTTCTGAACATAATGTTTATGCAATGAAATGGCTTCATCATGAACCCATTTGTGAATGGAAGTAGCATGTGGATGTCTCCAGGCCTGTATGTTGGCTTTGCCTGTTTGCTGATTGCAATGGAACCAAGTGCAATTTCTGTTTGTGAATGCAAGTAGCATGTGAATGCAATGAATTTGCATCATCATAAATGCAAATTCATTGCATCATCATAAAATTAATGTAAGTGTTAGAAATCATAAATAATTATTAATGGTGCCATTGCTTCATCATTGACTTATAAGTTATAAGATGCGCAATATAGGAGATTCCTCCTCTGCGATCAATTCTCATCTCTCATCGTTTTTTTTCAGATAAGTATCATCTTGGGCGCTCTTCTGGGTCTAGCGGCATATAACCTCGGGTGGGAAGTTCATGGACCAGTGCTGCATAGAGTAATTGGACGAGGAGAACTTCTGCAATGCTTCATTTTCTTCGAAATCACCCGTACTAGTTCATTCCAAGTCTATGGGGAGGCTGTCCCTTCCATTGCCGCTGCCAAGGCTAGCGCGTATCTGTATGCACTACGGGAGGTCGAGCTTATGGGATATGATCTCATAGATCTTCATCATGCAGAGTACGTGGCTCGAGTAGGGCAGTAGCGCTAGAAGAGATGCTATGAACTATGTAATGACTTAGCTTGTAAATAGGTGTCGAATTATGACTTTATCTTGTTCGTATGACATTATTCGGACCGTGACTTGTAACTTATGTTTCTAATCGATTGAGTCAGTACTTCGAGTTACCATGCAGCAACGACACTGATAGAATAAATGTAAGTATAACGAATAGATAAAAACAATTAATAAAACAATTGCAATTGAAAGGGAAAAATGCATATCACTGCAGGATCTATGCAAAATCCGGCAGTGATTTGGTGAATCACTGCCGGCTCCAATTTATAACCGGCAGTGACCTCCCTAATCACTGCCGGTTTCTTTTACGAGCCGGCAGTGACTTCTGGCCCTATATAAGGGGGGGGGGCGCGAATTCCAACGGACACTCCTCCTCCACATTCGCTCCTCTACGATGCCGAGTCCTCCTTCTCCGACGCGGACTCTTGGGATGAATCTCCGCCGCCGCTCGGGACGCCGACGCCGCCGTTGCCTCGGTACCTCGCCGCCCCTCCCCCGTCACTGCCGCGGCTCCCTCCCCCATTAACGCCGCCGCCACCTAGGTACTTCGTCACCGCCTCGGGACGCCGCTGCCTCGGAATCTCGCCCCCCCCCCCCCCCGACGGCCGGCGTGCCCCCAACGCATCCCTCGACTCCCCTGTCCCCACGTGCCACCGGCCTCCTCCGAGGTAATGTAATTAGGGTTTAGGGTTTACTTAGCCATTTAGATTAGTTAGCAAATTAGTTTAATGTAGTTATCATTAGGCTTTAAATTAGTTAGCAAATTAGTTTAATGTAGTTGGCATTAGGTTTTGTTTAGTTAGATAGCAAAACTATTTAGTTAGATACATAATTAGGTAATCTAGTTGGTAAAAGTTATCCTATCTTCTCTTTGATCATATCAATCCGCAGCCTGCATCGATTGATCCTTGGTCGGCCACGCCTAACTTTCACATCAGGTGCCATCAAACGTAGAAGCTCTGAATCACTTAAACCAGCACTAGATCCTACAGCGCTAAAAATGTTTCATCTTGATTCACCATCTGTTTCACTGCCATTGCAATACTCGCTGCCCAATATTTCTTCAGTTGCACTGTTGTTCCCTTCATCCATACTAGTTGCCCTCAATTTCATGTAGTCTGCTATCTCCATGAAAGCCCAATGCATATGTTTCGTTGCGATCTCGAATGTCTCTGCATCATAATCACCCTCCATAACTATACGTGATGCAGATGCACTAGGAGTCAACAATCTGTGACGGTATGTCAGTCAAGGCATTGCACCTGTGTCTGCATGATAGAAATTTATTTCTTCCGGAATAATGTCTCTTGCTAGATTATGCCTAGTTGAAGCATCACCTGCATGCAGAATTTATTTAGTGCTAGATTTCATCATTAAGAGATCACAAAACAAGTCTCAATTGGTATATTCACATGAAAAGATGTTCTTTCCCTTATGATGTGGCAGCACACAATATCCCGACGTGGCTGTAGTGTCCACAGTGGCTCTCGAAAAACTCCCTCCGTCTTCCATTTGAACTGTGAACCCAACACGAGCGTAACGCTCCCTCTGCTTAGCTTTGTCATGCACAAGGAACACCAAGGGATCACTATTCACTAGTAGTAACCCTAACATGGTAACGGGTGGATTTGTCGACCTGTTTTCTGGAAAACATGTATGCAGCATTGGTACACTTGCAGCGCGTGTATTTCCATTGGCCATTCACCCTTATGGACGAACACGTTCTATATTTCAAAATTTATTTGAAAGTAAAGTTAGTCAATATTGGTTGATAAAACAGATTAAGGCTGCGGAAAGGATCAACAAATAGTAAGGATGGAAACTAATTGTATTACCTGCATCGTCCTGTGCTCAGCTTCTTGCTCTACTTTAGTGCACCCAATCACGCGAAAGGCCGGGCGGCCAGTTGGCTAGCCCAGTACGGTAGGGTCGCGCCCCAACAGGTCCTGAGTTCGATTCTCATCAGAAGCGAATTTCCGACTGTTGGGGTAAAAAACCCCCTCGCTGTGCTTGCCGCGAGACTTGGCCCTCTCGGGCATGGGCCAGGGTTCGGGGGTTTTCTCTACCCGGATAAGTTGGTGTGGCTTCCTCTTAATGAAAAAACGGTGGGGCCGTTTCCTCCCCCGGGTAGAGTTTTTTTTTAGTGCACCCAATCACTGCCTCTGCAATAACACTCTTAAGTTTGTTGTTACAACCAGTTCATTATAACCATCATGGGAAACACATTCTTAGAAGAAAAAAATAGTATTATAACAGACTAATGGAACCAAAAACACTCCTCACAGTAAATTTATAGTGGTTGCTGCATTATTATTTAGTCAGGGAAACAGAAACAGATAGTTGAGTTCAGTAATATAGAGTAAAAAAAGGTGTAGATATTGTGTAACCACTTTGGCCATGGTTTTACTCCCCCCTCCAGAGTCAAGCTAGTATTATAGAGTCCACGCCTTCATCATTTGAAATGCCTAATAACTTCCCCACCAACTGCAATTGATTCAATTCAAGCATCACTGCCAATGGGTGCCCCAGTCCCAACGTGACCTGAAGGTTCCAATCTGCTATGTGTAAAAATAACAAAGTAAATACTAGCAGCCAAGGGTAAATAATCTGCGGACAATGCATAAAAGTCTGGTGGAATACGAAATTCTCACATTTCCTCACAAGATGGAACAAGTTGACTCTCATTCATGTTTGATGAACCAGGGCTTCCAAATTCAGAATAGGTGTCGCTTGGTCAGAACTTGCATCCACGGAGTTGTCGTTGCCATAGACATTTACTTTGTTACCAATTTCAGATGAATTAACTCCTCCCTGAGGAAGAACACCATTGCTTGCTTGCATTACCATGTCCTGGAAAGTTACTACTGGACCAACCCCTTTCATACCACAAACATAAAGAACAAATATATTGATTTTATGTATGGTCCTGACAGTAATGTTCAATTTAATTTTCCCAACAACTATTAAAGTCAAAAGCAATACGCACTGTTCTGATTCAAGCAATGAAATTTGAAAAAAAAGAAGGATTCATGAACGGGTAGAGCTAAGAGCTGATGCATGCTCCAAAGAAATTGTCCCCATGCTAGGATATTCTAAGAAGCACCATTTCAAAAAGTCAACATCCATACAAACCTACACTGCCACAGTATCAAAAAAAAGATCGAAGACATGTTGGAGCCGCCCCGGAATTGGAGGATAGGTCGCTCTCTTCCTCTCTCACACAGGAACGGCTCAAGGTAGAAGATGAACAGTAGATTTTCAGCGGAGAACGCCGCGGAGCCAATCGCTCCTATATCTTGGCCTTGATCGAATTAAAACAGACCCGGCAGAGTACAATTGAGGAGCACATGGGCTTCTTGTAGGCCAGGGAGCTCCTGTATCACACGACCGTTGCACCCGATCCACGTGGAATGCGCTCGACCCGGTCATGGCGGCCTCCACTGCAGGACCCGCACCACGCACACCACTCACCCAATTCCTCCACGACACAATCTAAACAGCACAGCCACGATGGAGCTAGCCTCCGCACGCGCCGGCACTAACCCAGACACACCGCAGCCATCCTGCAGGCGCACACCACGTGCGGCACCAGCGCGCCGTGCACGCATGGGTGCACCCACGGCACAACACACACTCATGCACACTAGGGACACACCCATGGCATGTTTATTCTAACAATCTCCCCCTAACCTACGACGTCACGGCCCATCCTGACGTACAGGATGCCGGCTCTTCGTCGACCATCACAAGGAACGTGCCTTCCTAGTCTTCGGGGCCGCTGCACACTCGCCGTCGCCTCAATGCTGCTACTCCCGTCGTCGTCGCCGTCCTGCAGCCACCGCTACGGCCTCCAGACGTGACGCAAACCATAGAGCGTGCCTCCACGTGAACGCCGCGGCCTTCTTCTTCCTCTCAGGCAACATACGCCGTCTTCTCCGGCTCCAGTGACACGCTGTCGAGTCCATCACGCCAGGCAGGACCGACGCACGATCCACCACTGCAGCGCCACCACTGGTTTCTACGTATGGACCGACACACGGTCCGGCGACCTCACCGCACCACCACCACTCATCACCATCACGCTACTGGCCGCCACCAGTGCGCCTTCGGCGAGGGGAGCGCATCCCACGATGAACTAGCCCTGATACCAATTGTTGGAGCTGCCCGGGAATTGGAGGATAGCTCGCTCTCTCCCTCTCTCACATAGGAACGGCTCAAGGTACAAGATGAACCATTCAGGAGTTCCTACCACTAGTCAAACCAACAGTTCAGGAGTTCCTACCACTAGTCAAACCAACAGTTCAGGAGTTCCTACCACTAGTCAAGAAATGTGAAGCAAGACTACTAGTAACCTCAAACATGCTCTCTCAAGCAGGAAAATTAATTATGGTTAATTTGGTCATCTCATCACTCCCCACCTTTATGATGTGTACTTTGAAGCTACCAGTCACGATCATCAAACAAATCAACAAATACCGAAAACACTGCCTTTGGAGAGGATCAGACATCAACACAAAAAAACCACCAAAGGCAGCTTCGAAACTAGTTTGCCTGCCGAAAGACGAGGGAGGTCTGGGAGTACTAGACCTTGCAGTACACAATGATGCGTTACTCCTTAAGAGTTTGCATATGTTCTTTAACAAGGATTACTTACCATGGGTAAAACTGGTATGGGAAAACTATTACAAAAATGGCAAGCTTCCGTCTGCAGTGACAAACTGGCCTGGTGGCGAGACCTGCTGAAATTACTTGACATTTACAAAGGGTTGGCCTCGGCATTGCCTCTGGTCAATATGTGCTCTTTTGGGACGATGTTTGGAATGGAATGTTGCCAAAGCTTAAATATCCTGAACTCCACTCCTTTGCCAAGAATAAATGTATTTCCCTGCAAAAGGCAAAAGCAATGGGATCCCATTTTCATAAGATTTTCCATGTTCCTCTCTCAGATGAAGCTTTTTTGCAGTTCTTAGAGCTTGAGAGTCACATAACTGAATCACCAGCCAGTGCAGAAAATGATAGATGGGTTTACATATGGGGGATGGATCATTATTCTTGTTCCAGAGCACAAGCAGCTTAAAGGTCACATGGAAGTCCACCCTCTTGGTTGTGGAAATCGGCTTATTAGCTGAAGCACCTCTGTTGCACGGATACGTCAGTTTAGTAGCGTATCGCGTATCCGATACGGATACGTACTGGATACGGGATGGATACGTATCCTCCGAGTATCCGAATTATTATTATTTTCGCGAATATTGGATACATGTGCCGATACGTATCAGGCCTGAGGATACGGCCCAGCCCACTAAGAAGGGTCCTTATCTCCCCGACGCCCAACCTGCCGCACGCCCCGACGCACCGACGCCCTAACCTCCTCACGCGCGCATCTCCGCCTGGTGACGAGCCTCCGCCTCCGCTCGCCGGCCGCCAGCCACCGGCGACGAGCCTCCGCGTCAGCTCGCCGGCGACGAGCCTCCGTCCCTTCTCACCCGCCGGCCGCCAACGACGAGCTTCCGCCCCTGCTCGCCTGGTGACGAGCCTCCGCCTTTGCTCGCCGGCCGCCGGCCACTGGCGACGAGCCTCCGCGTTGGCTCAACGGCGACGAGCCTCTGTCGCTTCTCACCTGCCGGCCGCCAACGACGAGCTTCCGCCCCTGCGATACGGATCCAAGCTCCAGCGAACTCCCGTGAGCTAATCCTCTTCCCCATTCTCGATCTCCTCTTCTTCTTCAGTTCGTGGCCGCTTGTTGCTTGATTTCTTTGCTCCCCACTTCGTCTTCCTGTCCCCATTCTCGATCTTTTATATTTCTGCAGTGCAGACGCGTAGTTAGTGACTTCTTGTTGCTTGATTGCTTGTATGCAGTAGATGGCATCCCCAAATATGAGTAGTGCTAGTGAAGGTGCAAGTGCAAGTGCAAGTGCTAGTGCTAGCATAGGATCTGAAGCCACACACACAATAGACATCAAGGCTCCACTTTGGGATCATGTCACCATTCTGGAGAAGGCTAAAACTGGTGGAGGAAATACTTTATGGCGCTGCAAGTACTGTACAATGGAAAAACCGAGTAGTTACACTAGACTTGAAGCTCATTTGCTGCAGAAGGGAAGACTGGGAATAAGTAAATGTCCTAATGTTACATATGAAATGCTTAGTGACATGAGGAAGGAAGTTGAAAGGTGCAAGGATTTGGTGGAAAGATCGAAGACAAGAACTGTTTCTTTGCCTACTGCTCCTTCCTCAAGCAATACTGCTGAAACCAACAAGAGGAACAAGAGGGGGCCTGTTTCTACATTGGAAAAAGCTTGGGCATTAGAAGACCGTAAGCACTTGGATGCTTTAATTTGTAGAGCAATTTATTCTAGAGGGGTATGTTTCAATTTTCTGAGAAATCCATACCTTCGAGAAGCCTTTGCCTTTGCTTGCAGCCGCAACATGCAAGGTTATTTGATTCCTGGTTACAACAGAGCTAGGGAGGGACTTCTGAAGCAAGAAAGAAGGCACCTAGAGACTTTGTTGGACAGCACAAAGAGCACATGGGCTGAGAAGGGAGTCACAATCTGCTCTGATGGTTGGTCAGATCCTCAGAGGCGACCAATCATCAATTTTATTGCTGTTTCTGACAAGGCACCTATGTTCTTGAGGGCTGATAATTGTGAAGGTGAGTACAAATCAAAAGAATACATTGCTGAAAAGTTGAAGGGTATAATTGAAGAAGTAGGTCGACAAAATGTAGTGCAAATCATTACAGACAATGCTGCAAATTGCAAAGGTGCTGGTCTCATAATAGAATCTGAGTATGATAACATATTTTGGACACCATGTGTTGTGCATACCCTCAATCTTGCTTTGAAAAGTATATGTGAACCTAAAATACGAGACAACCCTTCTGATGAAGAAATGGTTGTTTGGAGGGAACTTGAATTTATGCATGATGTTAAAACTGAGGCTGCTCTGATAAAGAATTTCATAATGAATCATGGCATGCGGCTTTCAATGTTCAATCAGTTCAGCCGTTTGAAGTTACTTTCTATTGCTGAAACAAGATTTGCCTCTGTTGTATGTATGTTGAAGCGGTTTGTTGATGTAAAAATAGCCCTCCAACAAATGGTGATTAGTGACAGATGGAGTGTGTACAGAGAAGTCAGAGATGATTCTCCAACTCCAACAGCCCAAATTGTCAAGGACTTGATACTTAGTGATGTATGGTGGGACAAGGTGGACTTCATTCTTAGGATTACTACTCCTATATATGAAATGATTCGTATAACAGATACCGACACTCCATGTCTTCACTTAGTTTATGAGATGTGGGATTCAATGATAGAGAAAGTGAAGAAAGTTATATATCGATATGAGGGCAAGCAAGAAGATGAATCATCGGACTTGTACTCAGTTATTTATGACATATTGATTGCTAGGTGGACAAAAGGAAATAATCCACTTCATTGTTTAGCTCATTCACTTAATCCAAGGTACAAAACTACAAACTACCATTACAGATATTATTGATTTCATTCACTAAAATCATAATGCCATATTGCAAATACTATAGCAAAAAGTGGCTTGAAGAAGGTGTTGGCCGTGAACCACCCCACAAGGATAAAGAGGTATAAAAAATGAGGATGGTTTGCTTTAAGAAGTTCTTTCCCATGCTAGAAGAGTTGGCTAAAGTAAAAGAAGAGTACTCAAGATTCTCTAGTTGTTCAAAAGAATTTAATGATCCTGACTCAATCCATGATAGATGGGCTGTTTCCCCTATGACTTGGTGGACAAATCATGGACAATCTGCTCCCTTATTGATGAGTTTGGCCATGAAATTGCTTAGCCAACCAGCCTCATCTTCTTGCTGTGAAAGAAACTGGAGCACCTATAGCTTTGTCTATAGTGTCAAGAGAAATGCCTTAACTCTAGAGCGTGCAGAAGATTTGGTCTTTGTGCACTCAAATCTGAGGCATCTGTCAAGAAGAACTGAAGCATACAAGTCAGGAGAGACAGGGATGTGGGATGTAGGAGGGGATTCTTTTGATTCACTTGGTGGTATTGGCATTCTTGAAGTGGCTGACCTGTCCCTTGATGAACCTGAATTGCAAGCTGTGACTTTTGGTTTGGATGCTCAGGAGGTTGATGTTGTGGAAGACAATGAGACAAATGAGGAATAGGAACTTGCTGCTGCATGAATTGCAAACCTGAATAGGCTGAATGCCTTTTATTGCTTTTCCTAAATTTGAGACTACTATATTTGAGACCTTCAGACCTGCTGTTCTGTAATAATAGTACACTTAAGTAGTTAATTGTGAGGTTTTATTGCTATCAGTTTTAAGTTTAGACCTGCATTATTTCTTTTTATTTTATTTTTTAAAATATTAAATGTATCCGTGTATCAGGTTTTTTGGGAAATTGGAGTATCCGCGTATCCGTATCCTTCCGATACCGATACGCGTATCCGTATCCGTGCAACGTAGTGAAGCACAAAATATTTTTTTGGTTACTGTTGCAAGACAAACTTAGCACAAGGGGGGTTCTAAGAAGAAGAAATATGGTCCTCGATGACTATACTTGTGTTGGCTGTGGGGTAGGAGTTGAGGAAACAGTTGATCACCTTTTCCTCAATTGCCCCTTTGCAGTTCAGTGCTGGGCATTGATCAATTTAGATAGCTCCATAAACCTACATGATGAATGTTGAGTACTCTATCCTGCTTGTGATGAGTGAATTGTCAACCATGCAGTGTGATCGTGCGTTTGGTCTTTGGATTGCAGGTACACGGGCGTCGAGTGTCGACGGGGAGCTGCCGTGGAGGTGCTGTGGCCGATGGACCGTGCGGTGGACGGCGGTGAAGGGCAGCCGGGACCGGACCTCGGACCGGGCGGCAGTTGTGGCGCCCACTCCTGGATCGAGGGCGCAAGCGGCGATGGAAGGCGGGTTTCTTGGTTTGCGCCACAAAACCAAGGAGGCGGATGGCGGTTGAAGACGCCAAGTCGTGGAGGCACGGGCGTCGGTCTCGGGACTGACGGAGGCGACGGGAGTCGACGGCGTCTAGGGCCTTGCCGCGGGCGAGGAGGTGACGGGCGTCGGGCGGCGTCTAGGGCCGTCAGAAGGCCGAGGCGGGAACGGCGTCTAGGGCCACGGCGTGGAGGCGGGAATCTTCCCGCGCGTGAGGTTTTGGCGGTTTTCTCAAAACCGTCCACCTACCCGGGTTTCGCGGACCCTCCAAAACCGCTGACTGGATCTTCATCAAGACGACGGCATTGTGGAGAAGACTTCGTTCCGAAGAAAGAACCTCGGCCGTCGGATGAGATCGTGTACAGGGGGTGCTGCAGGCCAACCGGTCTGACCGGTCCCTGGCACCGGTCTAACCAACCGGTCTGACCGGTCCAGCGTACCGGTCTGACCAGTCCCGCTGGTATAAATACCCCTTCACTTGTGTTAGGTTAAGTGCGGCTTTTAGAACTTGTCCGTGAATTGTCTATTCCTCCAGGCCGCAGCCCCTGTGTCTCCCTCCCTCTGTTCCTCTCTTTAGAGCAGGTTTTGATTATGGATTTGTGAGACTTTGTATTGGATTTGATTGGGAAAGGAGGCCCCATCCTCCTTGTGCCCTCAGGGCTTTTGAATCAATCAAATCCCCTAGTTTTGTGCCCTTCTGTGATGGATTTCGATTTCGTCTTTGGTGCACATGATTGCTAGGATTCTATGAGCTCTTTCTTGTGATTCTCATGCTTCTGATCCTGTCCCAAACCCTCTGGAATCACGAGCTCTTTTGAATTGGATTTCTTGAGTTTTTGAGAAAACCCCAATCCTTCTTAATCTCCCCTCGAATTCTCAGGATTCTTTGATCTTTAGGACGAGATCTCTTGGGGATATGTTCACGGGGTAGGGGCGAAGCAATCCCCCAAGTTTCATCGATTTTTGTGGTCGTTTGGTTGAGATTCAACGTTTGAATCCAAGTTTTCGGGGGTTTTCTGGGTGCCACCGGTCAGACCGGTAGGCAAGACCGGTCAGACCGGTCTGCTAGTTTTTGAACAGACTCGACCGGTCAGACCGGTCCTGTGCACCGGTCAGACCGGTCCAGGCAGATCAGTTTTGTAGTTTTTCCGATTCGCTTCCTATTTGCTTCGTGGTTTCACTCGCTCGTTCGAGACCCTTTGTGTTGGTTTAGCTTTTCAATAGCTACTCCAAACTTTGGTCAGAACGCTTGAGGGCTTGAGCAATTTTGGGACATAGGCCGATGATTCGAATTTCGAAGAAATTTTGATCGGCTCCCATTCACCCCCCCCCCCTCTGGTCGCCGGCTTCGGTCCCTCAATTGGTATCAGAACTCGGTTGAAGTTTTCAGTACCTTAACCAGTTCGAAAACCACTCGGCGACCATGGCGAGTCTTGGTAAGATCTCGGTGTTTTCCGGCGAGGACTATGCCTACTGGAAGGTTTGCATAAGAGCCTTCTTGCAGAGCATGGGAGCCGAGGTCTGGAAAATTACCACGAACCAGCTTTACGAGGTGCTGGCTGTTCGGGCCACACCTCTTCAGGTGACCCAGCACGAGGCTAACACCAAGGCCGCCAATGCCTTGTTCGCTGGCATTTCTCATGCGGAGTTCTCACACGTCCAGGGTTTTCAGGAAGCCCACAAAATTTGGACGTGCCTTGAGAACTACCACGAGGGTACACCTCAAGTGAAGGCCAGACTGTTCGAGACTCACCGGTGTGAGTACGAGAACTTCACACAGGAGCCGGGTGAGAGCATTGACTTGATGTTCAGTTGTTTTCAGTCGATTGTGAACAAAGTCAATGCGACCAGATCTGCTGGTGCCCTTGAGTACACAGAGCACGAGAAGGCCCTTAAGTTGCTTTACGCACTTGATCGCTCTACGTGGGATCTCAAGGTGAACACCATCATTGAGTCTGCTGGATATGAGATTCTGACGGTGAACGAGCTTTTCAGCAAGCTCAGGGCCACGGAGGTGGATAACCAGACACGAGCCAAGCTCAATGGTGCCCCTCCTTCCAAGAGCGTCGCTCTTGTGACTGGCCCAGGTGGTGGATCGGGCTCTAATGCTAACTCTGCTCTTGGCTTTTCTCTTGCATCTTTGCCTTCTGTTTCAGATGAGCAGCTGGAGACGCTGGGCGATGACGACTTATGCCTCCTCATCAGCAAGTTCCAGCGCGTCTACCACAACAGGCAGAGGAAGAAGAACCCCGGGTGCTACAACTGCGGCGATCTGAACCACTTCATCGCCGATTGCCCCAAGAAGTCCGGCGGTGGCCCGAACAACTCCTTCGACTACTACCACCACCGCGAGCGCAACGAGGGAGGCTCCAACAAGGAACATCGGCGCCACAAGCACCGCAGTCATGACCGGGGAGGACACTTCGACAAGGAGTCGCTCAAGAAGCACTTCCAGTACAAGGCCAAGAAGTGGGAGAAGGACTTCCTGGCGCAGCTCAGCGACCTCGACAAGAGCTCCGACACCGACCGCTCTTCTTCACCGACCTCCGACGACGACGACAAGAAGAAGAAGAAGTGGGAAGAGGAAGCCACCGGCTTGATCGGCCTTTGCTTGGCGGCCGGTCGGCGCAAGAGCTTCTGCACCATGGCGGGCGAAGCCGATGGTGCTCGTGCGTCTTCGGGTGGACATGCTACACCGACGCACTCCGGCTCTTCTCCTGGATCCGAGAGCGATTCAGAGGTAAACTCCACGATCGACCTACTTGATACAGAGGTTAGGGAGTTGTACGCCGCTCTCGACAAACAGAAGAGGCTGCTTAAGGAAGCAGCTAGAGAACGTAGAAAGCTTAGGGCTGAGCTGGCTTGTGCTAGGGAGAAATCTAGTGAGGATGAGTGCGCTGGCTGCATATCTCACATGAATGATCTTGTTGCTCTCCGTGCCAAGCATGATGAGAACGTCGCGAACTTAGATGTTGCTAAGACTTCGCTCTCTGACGTGTCTCACGAGCTAGCCAAGGCCAAGCATGAGCTTGAACTTGTCAAGGACGCTCCCATTGTTAGTGATGTGCTTGAATGTGATGAGTGTCCTATCTTCAAGTCTGATCTAGTTTCATTGCAGTCCAAATTTGCTACTGTTGTTTGTGAACTAGAGGAGCTTAGATCTAGGCCTGCTTTGCTTGGCGCTTGTAATCTTTGTCCCACGCTTAGGTTGGAGCTAGAGGAGAAGAACGCTTTGATCAAGTCTTTTGGAAAGACTAAGGTCGTAGAGTCTAGCCCACCAATTGACTGCACTGTTTGCCCTAGTTTGATCTCTGATTTGGATAATCTTGCGGTAGAGAAAGCCAACCTGGAGAATGAGAACACATACCTTAGGGCGATTCTGAGTTGGGTTTCTAGCAGTGAGCCGCAGTTGGGCATGATGATTAAGCAGTTCAAGCGTGGTGATGGGTTTGGGGTCGGTTACACATACACGAAGTCAGACATTGATAGGTTGTATGGTAAGATTGGCAAGGCTGCTGGAAACACTGTTAGCACAAGCACGAAGCCTTCGCTTGTTGACCCCGCGGATGGTGTGCTTAAAGAACCACCTAAAGCACCTCCGCAGAAGCAGGTTTGGGTTCCAAAGCCCAATGCGCTGAGGAATCCCCTCGACACACTCCCTGTTGCCACAGCCCAGGTTGCCCAGAAGAAGAGGGCTGCTCCTCCCCGTCCGCAGGCTAGTCCTCCACCTCCCAAGCGTGAGGTGAGGTACCACTGCGAGTTCTGTGACAGGGAAGGTCACCTGGAGGAGTTTTGCTTCAGGAGGAAGCGGGCTGTGAGGAGAGAGCAGGAGAGATGGAACGCGGACATGTACTCTGCTCGGGTGCATGGTCCTTCTCGGCGTGGTGATAGGCGAGATGCTAGGGCGCGCCGTGTAGGTGGAGGTCAGGGAGACGGTGGTGGTTACTGTGCTCCAGTGGGTGATCGCTTTGCCGGCCGTGCTCCTGGTAGTTTTCAGTACGGCTATGGACCATGGCATCGAGGCTTTGGAGGAGGTTTTGAGGCTCCACGCTTTCCTCGCGGTGGTGTTCGTCAGCCTCGCGGTAGACGGGACAAGGGATACGCTTTGCCTGACTTTGCTTACCCTTCTGTAGAGCAAATGGCTCATCACTGGTTTGCTTCTCACTTTGCTAACCCCAGTGTCGAGACGTTTGCTCCTCCTTTGTCTCGATGGTGATGCAGGTTGGAGGCCTGGAGAACAAGTGCTCCATGGATCTTGGTCTTATGCAGGTTTGATCAAGACTTGATGGTTCTCCAAGGCTGATGGATAGCTCATGGTGGCTGTTGTATCCTATGTACATTTGAGTTTGTCTTTTGAGTTCTTTGTACATTTTCTGCGTGTGCCATGTTGTAGATTCTACATCTCTACTTGTTTTGCTTGCTAGGTCTGTGCTTGTGCTTTGGTGGACTAGCCACTCTGTATGCTAGTTTTTGTGATTTTCATTTTGTCATGACTCTTGCTAGCTCAGGGTGTGTGCTTTGTCCAGTCCTCTCATGCTTGTGTAGCTTTTGCTCCTTAGTTCTGGTTGCTAGCTCAAGTATCTTCTTCATATAGTCTTGCTGCCTTGGTTCATGTTGTTGAGTGCCTTTAGATTATTCTAGGGATATCTTTTGTCTTGATATGTTCTAGAGTGTCTTTTGGTATACCCTTGCATGTGGCTTGACTAACACCTAACCATTTGCTTGAGTTTTGCTCTGGATCTTTGGTGGTTGCTATCTTCTTGTGTCCTAGCTTCTCTTGTGCTAGGTATCACTTGTTGAGGGGGAGCTCTACCACAAGTTGATGATCCGGAGTTACTGCGCCGGCTGCAGGCTCCGGCCCCTTCTGCTTCGACTACCTCAGCTCAGGAGGACGATCCAGTACCACTACTTCCACATCGATCGTTCACCTATACAAGAACCTGTTCGAGCAGAAGGTGGACCCGCTGAGGACGCAGGGGGGTGACCTCGAGCTTGCTATGCTCTAGGTCCAGCGGGATCATCATCGAGGTATGTAGGTGTTTGACTTGTACGATTTCTTCCCAGGATAGACTTGTGGTTTTCTGATTGTTACCTTTTTATGGTACTCAGTTGGATCCATTTTGGTCAAGTCCTGTGTGTTTTTGAGCCTATGTATTTGTTGAGTGCTTCATTTGCCTAGCTTTTGGCTTGTCTTTGTCTTTCTCTTACTTCTAGGTTTGATAGTTGCATTGTGCATATGCATTGTACAT
The DNA here is from genome assembly GCF_016808335.1 of Panicum virgatum. Lineage (NCBI taxonomy): Eukaryota > Viridiplantae > Streptophyta > Magnoliopsida > Poales > Poaceae > Panicum > Panicum virgatum. The sequence goes on from NC_053152.1 coordinate 11,955,669, forward strand.
GTTTGCATTTTGCATTGTCTCACTTGCACTAGCATTCTTGTATACACTGCTATGATCTTCTAGTACCTGCTAGTGTGAGTTGATAAATTTGATCATGTATAGCTTGCTCCACTGTGTATATGGCATCATCTGAGTTAAGCTATTTTGATTTGAAAAACTGAAAACATGATCACCCTATTTTGGCTACTAGCATGTTAGGGCGTGTTGATATGCTTTGCTATCTTATTCATGCTAGTGTGGCTTTTCGTTCAGCAATTCATACTTGAAATGATTTAAATCTGATAAAATTGATTGAACTGTTCTTGAAATGGATTGAAAAGATCCAGGTGGGATTGCTTGTCACACTGATCGAGCTTTCGGGACGGCTCACTTTGCACTTGTGAGAACCCGGGCAAGGTTGTGCATGACTGAAATGAGTGCTTTAAGCTTCTGATTGTCTTTTGGCATAGGCTTGGTCTTGTTGCTAAGTAAAGCATGACAAGCCTTCAACCCCTGGCATTAAGAATTGCTTGATATAAATTTGATTGAAAAATGAATGTTGGCAACTTGTCTTGGCTGGTTTGGCTCACTTGTATGAGTTTGATTAGCACTGCTTTCCATTCCCTACTTGTTAGTGCTAGATCATGGGTGATGCTTTTATTTCTCCTAAACCTGAACTTGCCTAGCTCTAGATTGATTTGATATACTCTGTTGAGCTAGATGCATGTCTTGTTTATGGATGCACACGTGCTTGTGACTAGATGTTGTTCATATCCTTGTATCCCTGAATGCTTTCACTTACACCTCCTGCATTGCATTCATTGCATAGCATCTGTTCAGGGGGAGATTCAGCTTCAGAGGGAGCTTTAGGTTTTTTAGGCTTGATGTGTGCATGTGCCAACAAGGGGGGGAATTTTGAGAGAAGTGATCGAACAAGGGGAGACTTGTTTGATTTTTGAAAAACTTGTTGTGCACAGGGCTTCGAGAGTGCATCATTTTGGGAGAGTTGCACTTGTGAGAGGGAAAAGCTTTGCTTGGAGAGTTTCTGCTTTGTTCTTGGCTCCTGGTTTTCCTCGTTTTCCCTCTGCTTCTTGCATGACTGCGTCGAGCATTACCTCTGTCTTTGAGGAGTCATGTTTTGGCTTTTGATCGATTGCGTCGAGCCTTTTCCCTTGTCTTAGGGGATCGATTTTGCTTGAGTGAGGGACTGTTCCTACCTTTCTGAGCCTTTTGTCACTTGCTTGTGCTTCTTTGTTCTTTTCTGGTTTCACTTCTCTTGGTTCGTTTGTGGTGTGTTGACAATGCACTCATCAAGGGGGAGATTGAGGAATGTTGAGTACTCTATCCTACTTGTGATGAGTGAATTGTCAACCATGCGGTGTGATCGTGTGCTTGGTCTTTGGATTGCAGGTACACGGGCGTCGAGTGTCGACGGGGAGCTGCCGTGGAGGTGCTGTGGCCGATGGACCGTGCGGTGGACGGCGGTGAAGGGCAGCCGGGACCGGAGCCGTCTAGGGCCTCGCCGCGGGCGAGGAGGTGACGAGCGTCGGGCGGCGTCTAGGGCCGTCAGAAGACCGAGGCGGGAACGGCGTCTAGGGTCACGGCGTGGAGGCGGGAATCTTCCCGCGCGTGAGGTTTTGGCGGTTTTCTCAAAACCGGTCACCTACCCGGGTTTCGCGGACCCTCCAAAACCGCTGACTAGATCTTCATCAACACGACGGCATCGTGGAGAAGACTTCGTTCCGAAGAAAGAACCTCGGCCGTCGTATGAGATCGTGTACAGGGGGTGCTGCAGGCCAACCGGTCTGACCGGTCCCTGGCACCGGTCTAACCAACCGGTCTGACCGGTCCAGCGTACCGGTCTGACCAGTCCCGCTGGTATAAATACCCCTTCACTTGTGTTAGGTTAAGTGCGGCTTTTAGAACTTGTCCGTGAATTGTCTATTCCTCCAGGCCGCCACCCCTGTGTCTCCCTCCCTCTGTTCCTCTCTTTAGAGTAGGTTTTGATTATGGATTTGTGAGACTTTGTATTGGAGTTGATTGGGAAAGGAGGCCCCATCCTCCTTGTGCCCTCTGGGCTTTTGAATCAATCCAATCCCCTAGTTTTTGTGCCCTTGTGTGATGGATTTCGATTTCGTTTTTGGTACACATGATTGCTAGGATTCTACGAGCTCTTTGTTGTGATTCTCGTGCTTCTGATCCTGTCCCAAACCCTCTGGAATCACGAGCTCTTTTGAATTGGATTTCTTGAGTTTTTGAGAAAACCCCAATCCTTCTTGATCTCCCCTCGAATTCTCGGGATTCTTTAATCTTTAGGACGAGATCTCTGGGGTTATGTTCACGGGGTAAGGGTGAAGCAATCCCCCAAGTTTCATCGATTTTCGTGGTCGTTTGGTTGAGATTCATCGTTTGAATCCAAGTTTTCGGGGGTTTCTGGGTGCCACGGGTCAGACCGGTCTGCTAGTTTTTGAACAGACTCGACCGGTCAGACCGGTCCAGGCAGATCAGTTTTGCAGTTTTTCCGATTCGCTTCCGATTTGCTCCGTGGTTTCGCTCGCTCGTTCGAGACCCTTTGTGTTGGTTTAGCTTTTCAATAGCTACTCCAAACTTTGGTCAGAACGCTTGAGGGTTTGGGTGATTTTGGGACATAGGCCGACGATTCGAATTTCGAAGAAATTTTGATCGGCTCCCATTCACCCCCCCTGGTCGCCGGCTTCGGTCCCTCACTATAGCCTCTTCAACTTCTGGAATTTTTCATATCAAGGCTACAAGTCTCTTTCTTCATGGAGATTATCATCTTATTGTGCTGGAGCATTTGGGGATGACGCAATGCTCTTATCTTTGAGTCTCAGGCAGAAACAGTTCATGATGTAAAAGAGAGTTTCAAGTCTCATTTATCTTTGGTTATTTATAGGGAAAAATCAAAGCATGTAAACATCATGAAAGCTTGGCTAGATTCTCTTGTATAAGTACCTTTTATTTCTTCTAATATATAACCAGTAGGGGACCTTCCCCTTCTGTTTCATCAAAAAATAAGAAGATAAAAAGTAGATTTTCGGCGACGAACGCCGCGGAGCCAATCGCTCCTGTATCTTGGCTTGATTGAATTAAAATTTACCCGGCAGAGTACAATTGAGGAGGACAGGGTCTTCTTGTAGGCCAGGGAGCTCACCTCCACGACGGCCGTTGCGCCCAATCCGCGCGGAACGCGTCGTCCATGACCCAAAGCCATGCGCTCGACCCAGTCATGGCAGCCTCCACCGCAGGACCCGCGCCACGCACACCACTCACCCAATTCCTCCACGGCACAATATAAACAGCACAGCCACGACGGAGCTAGCCTCCGCACACGCCGGCCCTAACCCAGACTCGCTGCAGCCATCCTGCAGGCGCACACCACGCACGACACCAGCGTGCTGTGCACGCACGGGCGCGCCCGCGGCGCGACACACATGACACATGCACACACGCCAGGAACACACACATGGCGTGTTTATTCTAACAGGACAATCACCGTTCCCATTGATGCTCGGCTTGTCTTTTCCTCCTGGAAGACAGTCATCCCTTGGACTTTGACTCCCTCTAGCCACTGACGCCGCCACAGTGGTACATCCAACTATACCAACATCAGCTCCTAGGTCTTCTCCTCGCACCTCAAGTGATGTGCGAGCGGCACTATCGCTCGATGCACCCTCTCCGTCGCCAGAACTAACTCCTTTGGGCGGCATGGACACAGGAAGGAGGTCCCGTGTTCTTCGGATCTAGCTAGGAAGAACTCATAGCCGCCATGGAGGTGCTGTGATGAGGATGGGATTTGGCTGAACCTAGGATTGCAGGGGTACCGGTGTGGAGAGAATCCAATGGGCATGTGCGTCCACCAAGTTGCCTGAGAGGCTGCAATTTTTGGCACGGGCAGGGGTGGGTCGCACGGAGGAAGTGGTGGGACCAACTTCAGCTCCTCCCAATCCCGCAGCATGACCTTCAGAGCAGATCAACGGTGGGAAAGTTCCCTGCCCGGGCTAACACCCTTGTGAAATCCACATTCCTCTCCTTGCCACAACCTGAGCAGGCCGGCGGAAGCCTGCCCGGCTGCAATGAAGGCAGCGGCGAGGTTCTATTCCCCCTGCGGTGGCGAGGTCTTCATCCTTTGTCTCAGCGCGTCCACGAGCTCGGCGGCCAGCCAGCCAGATCCGGCTCGCCAGCAACGGAACCTCCATCTCCCCAACCTAATCTTGACCCTCTGTGGTCAGATCTGGGCATTGCGATGTATAGATGGCCAAACGTGCAGCCCGGCCCAACATGGCACTGACACTATTCAACACTGACACTATTCAACACTGACACTACTCGGAACTAAGTGATCTGGGCATTGCAAATGCGATGTGGGGGGCAGCACCTGCATGGAGGCATGTGGGTGATGACCGGTCGCGGCACCTGCATGGGAGTGCGTTTGAGTAAGGGCCGGGCGCGGCGGCGTAACGCGTGGAGGCAAGTGCGAGGGGCCGCACGGCAGCTGCGGCCGGTCTGGGTGCGAGTTGGTGTGGCAGCCGGGTGAGGAGACGGCGTGGCCTAGTGGCCCTCCGGCGACTGGATCCGCCATCCCTTGCCCGTCCTTGCTGGACCTGCTGGTGCTGTGGTGGGTCTGGTGGGATACGGCCGCGTGTTGACAGTGATAGTGGCAGGTGTCAGAGACGATGTTGATGGTCAATGGCGGCCTCGACATACGGCACTGTGACATGTGCGGCGGAGTCAAGTCCAGCTCTATGTGGCCCCGTCGGAGGAGGTGGTGGCCGACACACCTGTGCGGCTGCTGCAGGCAGCCGACGCATCGACGCCCCTCTTAATGGGCTTCCATGGGGTGGGGGATAGCGGCGATGGCTGTGAAGACCGGTAGGGAGTCTGGCTTCGTGATCTGGTGTCCATGCTAGAGGGTTCTTGGGAGAAATCCTTGGTGATGGCGACGCCGTTGGGCGCCATTTTCCCTGTTGGGGGAGTCGTGTTTCTCTCTAGCTTGTCTTACATGGGTAAAAACCTAGTCCATTTTGGACGTGCAACGGCGGCGGCATAGGTGTAGCTCCCTTCCTGAAGGCGTCACATTCAGATTATCGTCGTGGCTACGATGCGGGGCGAGGGTTCGCAATTGGAAGTCGGAGCTACTGGCTGCTTGATGGCCATGCTCAGCAACGATGACCCATGGCGGTATGTTGTGTTGTACTCAGCCGTGTCGCGTGGCCGTGGGGTGGTTAGCCCATCGGGTGTGTTTTGGCATCCCGGCTGGCTAGCCTTCTTGTGCATTATACTCTTTCGTCTTAATTGAGCGGCAGAGCTCCTGCCTTTGTTTCAAAAAAAAAAACTGTGGTGCTGCTAGAGAGAAGAGAGGCCGCTGGACAATTAAAGTAAGTGACCTGAAAAAAGCTCATATAGATGACTCCATCCTGATCAGGCCAATCAAGTTTAATCTTACACTCCTCGGTTATCTTAGTGTTTGTAGAACTTGTAATGTTTTTTTATCTTTATGCCCTTTTGTACGGGTAGAACTTGAGACTTTGTGAACCTGACCAGGCTGTGCCCTTTTGTTAAGTCTGAACATGTAGACATGGAATTTATTTTGTGACATTTGAATGGAATGCTGCCTGTTGCAAGTGGACTGCAAATATGTGCGCTGATATGTTTCTTGATTGTCATTTGCCTTTTCAAAATGACTGTTATACAATTATTTAATGTGTCTACTCTGCTAAACATTTGGAGTTTAGTTGCTCCCGAGTGTCCAAGTCCAACACACGGGGACAGCTTCGTTAGTGTAGCACGAAACTGTTACTACAATATTTATTTCCCGTGGGCTCCTTGTTTCCTGAGTGTTTGCTTGTACTCTTGGGAAACGTTTGTGTTACCGAGTGTTTTCTTGCTGCCACTTGGGGAAGGCAAACTTTCCGGACCTGATGTGTATTTTACTGATAACACAGTAACAGTGTTTTATTGATCAAACCAGTCACTCAGACAGTCAGACTTGCTCAACCATGAATGCTGATGTTGCTTCCTTCTGCTCTTCCCTGCCCTTCTTATCCTCTTCCCTTTGTTCGTGCTCCTGCTCATCTGGCATACCAATGTCCATTGTATTCACCTTGTTGCACTGCAAAGTCTTATTTTCCTTGTTTTTACCCCATAGCACACTGTAAAGGCCTGCAACTAGTAGGATACCACCAACAATACTGCCATTGCAAATACACAAAAGATAGATCATTCCATTAATTCATTTCATAAGATTGACATGAACTCCTTTGATCTATTCTAAACTAATTAAATTTATTACCTGCCGAGGTGAACAATTTCTCCTAGGATGGAGGAGCAGAATATCGTGAATATAAGGCAAAGTGGAGTCCATACGGTGAGGAAGACAGGACCTTTCAACTCCACACACCATGCTTGTAAGTAAAAGGACACCCCATTCACTATAAATCCCTGGTTCATGATTAATTCATGCAAAAAGCACTTCATAAGCCCTATTAACCAATGGAGATGTGGCTAGTTGCACATACTAAATTACGTAATAGTAAGTCAATTGTTATTACGGTGTAATTTGTAAATGATTGCTAGTAAGCTGATGTCGAGACGTAGCTTCCACTTGGAGAAGTCCCTCTCGGCCACCACAGCGACAATGAATGACTGCACCGTGCTGAAAATGCATTGCGATAATGTCATAAGTATCTTGTTTGGGAACTCCTGGAGCACCGCAGCCTGCATATGATGGAGAACATGATTGCAGTTAGAATTATTATATATCATATAACATCTCAGGCTAGTATTCATAATTCATGCTATAGATTCTGATTCATATATATACAACAATGACTGCAACTATACCTGTTTAACGATCCACAGGGACCATGACATGTTCGCAAGGACCATGAGGAACGTCCCTTTGATCCATGTGACCCTGCCTGGAGCTCTCAAAACATGAGCAGCAATGACGCGGTGATGGTTAATAGGGCTTATCCCAGGCCCGATGTATAAGGCGATGACCAAAACTCCAGCAAGGCAGAGCGCTACTCCGGTAACCTTGGCTATTCCTGACGAGCTCCTCAGGTTAACCACCTCCATCCTACACACCATGCATACAGTTAAAACCCAAGCATGATCAAGTAGCATAATCCATCATACATTAAAATAGTATAGAAAAACTTGTAATATAATACTTCACATATACTACACGTCTACACTCATATCTTTCCTCAATAATAGATAATTATTATTGTGGCCGACTCACGCGTGGTTGAGATTTGAGACAGAAGGATGTCAGACCAACTTTTATTAGTTCACTAGTGCTCTTGTTGAACTATACATTGATGAATGGATAGTAACGAACGTACCTTAAAAGCAGGGCCAAGCAGAAGGTGATCACAGTGAGGAATGTTGAGTACTCAATCATGCTTGTGATGAGTGAATTGTCAACCGTGCGGTGTGATCGTGCGCTTGGTCTTTGGATTGCAGGTACACGGGCGTCGAGTGTCGACGGGGAGCTGCCGTGGAGGTGCTGTGGCCGATGGACCGTGCGGTGGACGGCGGTGAAGGGCAGCCGGGACCGGAGCTCGGACCGGCGGCAGCTGTGGCGTCCACTCCTGGATCGAGGGCGCAAGCGGCGACGGAAGGCGGGTTTCTTGGTTTGCACCACAAAACCAAGGAGGCGGACGGCGGCTGAAGACGCCGAGTCGTGGAGGCACGGGCGTCGGTCTCGGGACTGACGGAGGCGACAGGCGTCGACGGCATCTAGGGCCTCGCTGCGGGCGAGCAGGTGACGGGAGTCGGGCGGCGTCTAGGGCCGTCAGAAGGCCGAGGCGGGAACGGCGTCTAGGGCCACGGCGTGGAGGCGGGAACCTTCCCGCGCGTGAGGTTTTGGCGGTTTTCTCAAAACCGGCCACCTACTCGGGTTTCGCGGACCCTCCAAAACCGCGGACTGGATCTCCATCAAGACGGCGGCATCGCAGAGAAGACTTCGTTTCGAAGAAAGAACCACGGCCGTCGGATGAAATCGTGTACAGGGGGGTGCTGCAGGCCAACCGGTCTGACCGGTCCCTGGCACCGGTCTAACCGGTCTAACCAACCGGTCTGACCGGTCCAGCGTACCGGTCTGACCGGTCCCGCGGGTATAAATACTCCTTCACTTGTGTTAGGTTAATTGCGACTTTTGTAATCTGTTCGTCGACTCTCTGTTTCTCCAGGCCGCCGCCCCTGCGTCTCCCTCCCTCTGTTCCTCTAGTTTGAGTTGATTTTGTCCATGGATTGTGGAAACCTTGTAAGGGATTTGATTGGGAAAGGAGGCCCTATCCTCCTCGTGCCCTCTGGTCTTTTGATTCGATTCAATCCCCTGGTTTTGTGCCTTGTGCAATGGATTTTCGATTTCGTTTTTGGCACACTTGATTGAGAGGAGGATACGAGTTCTTTGCTGTGATTCATGTGCTCCCAACTCTGACCTAAACCCTCTAGAATCACTGGCGTGTTCGAATTCGAGTTCTTGAGTGTTTGAGAAAACCCCAATCCCTTTTGATCTCCCCTATAATTCTCACGATTCGTTGATCTTTGGGACGAGATATTCTGGGGATATGTTCACGGGGTAGGGGCGAAGCAATCCCCCAAGTTTCATCGGTTTTCGTGGTCATTTGCTCGGGATTCACCGTTTGAATCCAATTTCTCGGGGGTTTTCTGGGTGCCACCGGTCAGACCGGTCTGCTCTCTTTTGCACAGCCCCGGCCGGTCACACCGGTCCAGTGCACCGGTCAGACCGGTCCAGGCTGTTCAGATTGGCTGATTTTCCCGAATCGCTTCCTAATTGCTTTGGGTTTTCACTCGCTCGTTCGTGGCCTTCTGTGTTGGTTTAGCTATTCAATAGCTACTCCAAACTTCGGTCAGAACGCTTGAGGGCTTGGGTGATTTTGGGACATAGGCCGACGATTTGAATTTCGAAGAAATTTTGATCGGCTCCCATTCACCCCCCCCCCTCTGGTCGCCGGCTTCGGTCCCACAATTGGTATCAAAGCTTGGTTGAGGTTTTCAGTACCTTAACCGGTTCGAAAACCACTCGGCGACCATGGCGAGTCTTGGTAAGATCCTGGTGTTTTCCGGCGAGGACTATGCCTACTAGAAGGTTCGCATGAGAGCCTTCCTGCAGAGCATGGGAGCCGAGGTCTAGGAGATTACCACGAACCACCTTTACGAGGTGCTTGCTGTTCGGACCACACCGCTTCAGGTGACCCAGCACGAGGCTAACGCCAAGGCCGTCAATGCCTTGTTCGCTGGCGTTTCTCGTGCGGAGTTCTCACGCGTCCAGGGTTTTCAGGAAGCCCACAAGATTTGGACGTGTCTTGAGAACTACCACAAGGGTACACCTCAGGTGAAGGCCAGACTGTTCGAGACTCACCGGCGTGAGTACGAGAACTTCACATAGGAGCCGGGTGAGAGCATTGACCTGATGTTCAGTCATTTTCAGTCGATTGTGAACAAGGTCAATGCGAACAGATCTGCTGGTGCCCTTGAGTACACAGAGCATGAGAAGGCCCTTAAGTTGCTTTACGCACTTGATCGCTCTGTGTGGGATCTCAAGGTGAACACGATCATTGAGTCTGCAGGCTATGAGACTATGACCGTGAACGAGCTTTTCAGCAAGCTCAAGGCCACGGAGGTGGATAACCAGACACGAGCCAAGCTCAATGGTGCCCCTCCTTCCAAGAGCGTCGCTCTTGTGACTGGCCCAGGTGGATCGAGCTTTAACGCTAACTCTGCTCTTGGATTTTCTCTTGCCTCTTTGCCTTCTGTTTCAGATAAGCAGCTAGAGACGCTGGGTGACGACGACTTGTGGCTCCTCATCAGCAAGTTCCAGCGTGTCTACCACAACAAGCAGAGGAAGAAGAACCCTGGGTGTTACAACTGCGGAGATCTGAACCACTTCGTCGCCGATTGCCCCAAGAAGTCCGGCGGTGGCCCGAACAACTCCTTCAACTACTACCGCCACCGTGACCGTGACAAGAGAGGCTCCAATAAGGAGCGTCGGCGCCACAAGCACCGCAGTCATGACCGGGGAGGATGCTTCGACAAGGAGTCGCTCAAGAAGCGCTTCCAGTACAATGCCAAGAAGCGGGAGAAGGCCTTCCTGGCGCAGCTCAGCGACCTTGACAAGAGCTCCGACACCGACCGCTCTTCTTCACCGACCTCCGACGACAACGACAAGAAGAAGAAGAAGCGGGACAAGGAAGCCACCGGCTTCATCGGCCTTTGTTTGGCGGCCGGTCGGCGCAAGAGCTTCTGCACCATGGCGGGCGAAGCCAATGGTGCTCGTGCGTCTTTGGGTGGACACGCTACACCGACGAACTCCGGCTCTTCTCCTGGATCCGAGAGCGATTCAGAGGTAAACTCCACGATCGACCTGCTTGATACAGAGGTTAGGGAGTTGTACGCCGCTCTCGACAACTAGAAGAGGCTGCTTAAGGAAGTAGCTAGAGAGCGTAGAAAGCTTAGGGCTGAGCTGGCTTGTGCTAGGGAGAAGTCTAGTGAGGATGAGTGCGCTGGCTGCATATCTCACATGAACGATCTTGTTGCTCTCCGTGCCAAGCATGATGAGAACGTCGCGAACTTAGATGCTGCTAATATTTCGCTTGCTGACGTCTCATGAGCTCGCTAAGGCCAAGCATGAACTAGAACTGGTTAAGGATGCTCCTATTGTTAGTGATGTGCTTGAATGAGAGGAGTGTCCTATCTTTAAGTCTGATCTAGCTTCGTTGCAGTCTAAGTTTGCTACTGTTGTGTGCGAGCTATAGGAGATGAAGTCTAGGCCAGTTTTGCTTGGCGCTTGTAAGCTTTGTCCCCCGCTTAGGTTGGATCTAGAGGAGAAGAACGCTTTGATCAAGTCTTTTGGAAAGACTAAGGTCATAGAGTCTAGCCCACCTATTGACTGCTCTATTTGCCCTGGTTTGATTTCTGATTTGGATAATCTTGCGGTAGAGAAAGCCAACCTGGAGAATGAAAATACCTATCTTAGGGCGATTCTTAGTTGGGTTTCTGCTAGTGAGCCGCTGTTGGGCATGATGATCAAGCAGTTCAAGTGTGGTGATGGGTTTGGGGTCGGTTACACATACACAAAGTCAGACTTTGACAGGTTGTATGGTAAGATCAGCAAGGCTGCTAGAAACACTGCTAGCACGAGCACGCAGCCTTCGATTGTTAACCCCGCGGATGGTGTGCTTAAAGAACCACCTAAAGCACCTCCACAGAAGCAGGTTTGGGTTCCAAAGCCCAATGTGTTGAGGAACCACCTCAACACGCTCCCTACTGCCACAGCCCAGGTTGCCCAGAAGAATAGGGCTGCTCCCCCCGTCCGCAGGCTAGGCCTCCACCTCCCAAGCGTGAGGTGAGGTACCACTGCGAGTTCTATGACAGGGAAGGTCACCTGGAGGAGTTTTGCTTCAGGAGGAAGCGGGCTGTGAGGAGAGAGCAGGAGAGACGGAACACGGACATGTACTCTGCTCGGGTGCATGGTCCTTCTCGGCGTGGTGATAGGCGAGATGCTAAGGCGCGCCGTGTAGGTGGAGGTCAGGGAGACGGTGGTGGTTACCGTGCTCCAGCAGGTGGTCGCTTTGCCGGCCGTGCTCCTGGTCGTTTTCAGTACGGCTATGGACCACGAGACCGAGGCTTTGGAGGAGGTTTTGAGGCTCCACGCTTTCCTCGCGGTAGTGTTCGTCAGTCACGCGGTAGACAGGATGGGGGATACGTTTTGTCTGGTTTTGCTAACCCTTCTGTTGAGCAAATGGCTCGACACTGGTTTGCTTCTCACTTTGCTAACCCCAGTGTTGAGACATTTGCTCACCCTTTGTCTCACTACTGATGTGCAGGTCGGAGGCTTGGAGAATAGGTGGATCATGGACTCCGGTTGTTCTCGCCACATGACCGGAAATGACAAATGGTTCTCCAGCCTCACCCCGATGCGCTCAAAGGAGTACATTGTATTCGGGGATAATGGAAGAGGAAAGGTACGTGGACTTGGTGCTGTTCGAGTTTCTGATCGCTTTACCCTGAGAGAAGTTGCTTTGGTTTCGAATCTTGGATTTAATTTTCTCTCTGTGTCGCAACTTCTTGATGAGGGGTTTGAGGTTCGCTTCAAGGAGGGCTGTTCGCGTGTTTTGGATTCCAGGGGAGATTTGGTTTGCCGGATTACACCTCGCGATCGAGTTTTCTTGGTTGACTTCTCTGGAACTCCTTTTGGCCCTTCTCATTGCTTGATGGCTGGTCCTTCTTCTGATTTGTGGAAGTGGCATAGGAGACTTGGACATTTGAGCTTCGATTTGTTGTCGTGACTGAGCTCACTTGGCCTGATCTGAGGATTGCCCAAGTTGAAGTATGAAAAGGACCTTGTTTGCCATCCGTGTCGCCACGAGAAGATGATTGCCGCTTCTCATCCGCCTGTTAATCAGGTGATGACCGCTCACCCTGGAGAGTTGCTACACATGGACACAGTTGGTCCTTCTAGGGTGATGTCCGTTGGTGGGAAGTGGTACGTGCTTGTGATTGTGGATGACTTTTCTCGCTATTCTTGGGTCTTTTTCATGAGAACCAAGGATGAGGCTTTCGAGTTTGTTCGAGACTTGATCTTGAGGTTGAAAAACGAGATACCCCAGGCCATGAGAGCGATCCGCAGTGACAATGGCACAGAATTCAAAAACGCTCGTTTTGACGCCTTTTGCAGTGATCAAGGGCTCGAACACCAGTATTCTTCTCCCTACACTCCACAGCAGAATGGAGTTGTAGAGCGGAAGAATCGAACGCTGGTTGAGATGGCGAGGACGATGCTCGATGAGCACAGGACTCCTCGCAAATACTGGGCTGAGGCGGTTAACACCGCTTGTTACGTGTCCAACCGCATTTTCTTGCGTGCTTTTTTGCACAGAACTTCTTATGAGTTGCGGTTTGGACGCCAGCCCCGTGTTGACCATCTCAGAGTTTTCGGTTGCCGGTGCTTTGTGCTGAAAGATGGAAATCTTGATAAGTTTGAGTCTCGCTCGTCTGACGGTATCTTTCTCGGTTATGCTTCTCACTCTAGAGCGTACCGTGTGCTGATTATTGATACTAACATCATCAGAGAGACTTGTGAAGTCACTTTTGACGAGACTGCACCGTGCAATTCTTCTGTCTTTGAAGTTGCAGGAGATGATGAGCTCGGCACCTCCATCTTTGAAGATGAGGAGGAAGAAGCTGCAGATGGCGAGGCTGAGGCTACCACGCGTGCTGTGGACCTAGCTATTTCTGCCACGAGCTCGGACGATGACGACGGCCCCGACCCGACTACGTCTACTTCCCGGGGGCTATTTGAGGAGGTGACTCAGGCTACACCAGCTGCACCTGAGGAGGCACCAGCTTTGGTTGAGGAGGAGGCGACTTCAATAAGGGAAGCACCGCGACACATTCAGCGTCATCATCCACCTCAACAGATGCTAGGAGATCTCAACGAGCGAGTCACCAGGTCCAAGGTAACAAGTATTGCTGGCTTTGCTCATTCAGCATTTGTTGCCTCTTTTGAGCCCAAGGATATTGGACACGCTCTTTCTGATTCTAATTGGGTCAATGCCATGCATGAGGAACTTGAAAATTTTGAAAGAAACCAAGTTTGGGTTTTAGTCGAGCCTCCACCTGCTTGTAATCCCATCGGAACGAAGTGGGTTTTCAAAAACAAGCAGGGTGAGGATGGTTTGGTTGTTCGGAACAAGGCTCGTCTTGTTGCCCAGGGGTTTTGCCAAAAAATGTGTATTGATTTTGAGGAGACTTTTGCCCCTGTTGCTTGTTTGGAAGCTATTCGAATCTTTCTTGCATTTGCTGCTTCCAAGGGTTTTAAAGTTTTCCAAATGGACGTTAAATCTGCCTTCTTGAATGGTTTTATCGAATAAGAGGTTTATGTAAAGCAACCCCCTGGTTTCAAAAATCCCAAGTTTCCAAACCGTGTTTATAAACTTCAGAAAGCTCTTTACGGTTTGAAACAGGCACCTAGAGCTCGGTATGATAGATTGAAAACTTTTTTGCTGGCTCAGGGCTTTAAAATGGGATGTGTTGATAAAACTTTGTTCCTCATGGGATCTGGCACTGATTTTCTTTTAGTTCAGATATACGTGGATGATATTATCTTTGGTGGCTCTTCTCATGCTTTTGTCTCCAAGTTTTCTGAGCAGATGTCCAGGGAGTTCGAGATGAGCATGATGGGTGAGTTGCAGTTCTTCCTCGGGCTGCAGATCAAGCAAACTCCTCAGGGCACTTTTGTCCATCAAGCCAAGTACACTAGAGACTTGCTGCGGAAGTTCGACATGAGTGACTTGTCTCCTCAGCCGACTCCGATCAGCACATCTACGGCGCTTGATGAGGACTTGGATGGCGAGGCGGTGGACCAGAAGGAGTACAGGAGCATGATCGGCTCTCTCCTGTACCTGACGGCGACGCGACCGGACAGCCAGTTCGGCGTCTGCCTCTGCGCGCGGTATCAGGCTTCGCCGCGCACCTCCCACAGGCAGGTGGTGAAACGCATCTTCAGGTATTTGAAATTCACCCCTGAATTTTGTCTTTGGTACTCTGCGGATTCTTCTCTGGTCTTGGTGGGTTTTTCTGATGCCAATTTCGGTGGGTGTCGGTTGGATCGCAAGTCGACATCCGGCACTTGTCAATTTCTCGTTACATCTTTGGTGTCTTGGTCCTCTCGCAAGCAGGCTAGCGTAGCACTTTCTTCCACAGAAGCTGAGTATGTTGCTGCTGCTAGCTGCTGCTCCCAGATACTTTTGATGAAACAAATCTTGCAGGATTATGGATTGAGTTTTGGTAGGGTTCCCATCTTTGTAGATAACATGTCAGCCATTAGCATTGCAAAGAATCCTGTCCTACACTCCAGAACCAAACACATAGATATCTGGTTCCACTTCCTGCGAGATAACCATGAGAGAGGACACATAGACCTGATCCATGTCCCATCTGAGAGGCAAACTGCAGATATCCTCACCAAACCGCTAGAGCAGGACACTTTTGCTCGCTTGCGAGGGGAGCTTGGGGTGTGTTACCCCTTTTGATCGCTGACTTTTGTTTTGGTTAGCTTGGTAGGTCTTTGTTTTGCTTCTCTTTGTTTTCTAGGTTTGGTAGTTGCATTGTGCATTTGCATTGTACATGTTTACATTTTGCATTGTCTCACTTGCACTAGCATTCTTGTATACATTGCTATGATCTTCTAGTGCCTGCTAGTGTGAGTTGATAAACTTGATCATGTATAGCTTGCTCCACTGTGTATATGACATCATCTGAGTTAAGCTATTTTGATTGAAAATCTGAAAATATGATCATCCTGTCTTGGCTACTAGCATGTTAGGGCTTGTTGATATGCTTTACTATCTTATTCATGCTAGTGTGACTTTTTCGTTCAGCAATTCATACTTGAAATGATCTAAATCTGTTAAAATTGCTTGAACTGTTCTTGAAATGGATTGAAAAGATCCAGGTGGGATTGCTTGTCGCACTGATCGAGCTTTCGGGACGGCTCACTTTGCACTTGTAAGAACCCGGGCAAGGCTGTGCATGACTGAAATGAGTGCTTTAAGCTTCTGATTGTCTTTGACATAGGCTTGGTCTCGTTGCTAAGTAAAGCATGACAAGCTTTCAACCCCTGGCATTAAGAATTGCTTGATATAAAATTGATTGAAAAATGAAGGTTGGCAACTTGTTTTGGCTGGTTTGGCTCACCTGTATGAGTATGAGTAGCATTGCTTTTCATTCCCTACTTGTTAGTGCTAAATCATGGGTGATGTTTTTATTTCTCCTAAACTGAACTTGCCTAGCTCTAAAATGATTTGATATACCCTGTTGAGCTAGATGCAGGCCTAGTTTATGGATGCACACATGCTTGAGACTAGATGTTGCTCATACCTTTGTATCCCTGAATGCTTTCACTTACACCTCCTGCATTGCATTCATGGCATAGCATCTGTTCAGGGGGAGTTTTTGCTTCAGGAGGAGCTTTAGGTCTTTTTAGGCTTGAAGTGTGCATGTGCCAACAAGGGGGAGAATTTTGGGAGAAGTGATCGAACAAGGGGGAGACTTGTTTGATTTTTGAAAAACTTGTTGTGCACAGGGCTTTGAGGATGCATCATTTTGGGAGAGTTGCACTTGTGAGAGGGAAAAACTTTGCTTGAGGAGTTTCTGCTTTGTTCTTGGCTCCTAGTTTTCCTTGTTTTCCCTCTGCTTCTTGCATGACTGCGTCGAGCGTTACCTCTGTCTTTGAGGAGTCATGTTTTGGCTTTTGATCGATTGCGTCGAGCCGTTGCCCTTGTCTTAGGGGATCGATCTTTGCTTGAGTAAGTGACTGGTATTGTCTTTCTGAGCTTTTTGTCACTTGCTTGAGTTCTTCTCTTTCGTGCTTCTTTGTTCTTCTTTGGTTTCACTTCTCTTGGTTCGTTTGTGGTGTGTTGACAATGCACTCATTAAGGGGGAGATTGAGGAATGTTGAGTACTCTATCCTACTTGTGATGAGTGAATTGTCAACCGTGTGGTGTGATCGTGCGCTTGGTCTTTGGATTGCAGGTACACGGGCGTCGAGTGTCGACGGGGAGCTGCCGTGGAGGTGCTGTGGCCGATGGACCGTGCGGTGGACGGCGGTGAAGGGCAGCCGGGACCGGAGCTCGGACCGGGCGGCAGCTGTGGCATCCACTCCTAGATTGAGGGTGCAAGCGGCGACGGAAGGCGGGTTTCTTGGTTTGCACCACAAAACCAAGGAGGCGGACGGCGGTTGAAGACGCCGAGTCGTGGAGGCATGGGCGTCGGTCTCGGGACTGACGGAGGCGGTGGGCGTCGACGGCGTCTAGGGCCTCGCTGCGGGCGAGCAGGTGACGGGCGTCGGGCGGCGTCTAGGGCCGTCAGAAGGCCGAGGCGGGAACGGCGTCTAGGGCCACGGCGTGGAGGCGGGAATCTTCCCGCGCGTGAGGTTTTGGCGGTTTTCTCAAAACCGGCCACCTACCCGGGTTTCGCGGACCCTTCAAAACCGCGGACTGGATCTCCATCAAGACGGCGGCATCGCGGAGAAGACTTCGTTTCGAAGAAAGAACCTCGGCCGTCGGATGAGATCGTGTACAGGGGGTGTTGCAGGCCAACCGGTCTGACCGGTCCCTGGCACCGGTCTAACCGGTCTAACCAACCGGTCTGACCGGTCCAGCGTACCGGTCTGACCGGTCCCGCGGGTATAAATACTCCTTCACTTGTGTTAGGTTAATTGCGACTTTTGTAATCTGTTCGTCGACTCTCTGTTTCTCCAGGCCGCCGCCCCTGCGTCTCCCTCCCTCTGTTCCTCTCGTTTGAGTTGATTTTGTCCATGGATTGTGGAAATCTTGTAAGGGATTTGATTGGGAAAGGAGGCCCTATCCTCCTCGTGCCCTCTGGTCTTTTGATTCGATTCAATCCCCTGGTTTTGTGCCTTGTGCAATGGATTTTCGATTTCGTTTTTGGCACACTTGATTGAGAGGAGGCTACGAGTTCTTTGCTGTGATTCCTATGCTCCCAACTCTGACCTAAACCCTCTAGAATCACTGGCGTGTTCGAATTCGAGTTCTTGAGTGTTTGAGAAAACCCCAATCCCTTTTGATCTCCCCTATAATTCTCACGATTCGTTGATCTTTGGGACGAGATATTCTGGGGATATGTTCACGGGGTAGGGGCGAAGCAATCCCCCAAGTTTCATCGATTTTCGTGGTCATTTGCTCGGGATTCACCGTTTGAATCCAATTTCTTGGGGGTTTTCTGGGTGCCACCGGTCAGACCGGTAGGCAAGACCGGTCAGACCGGTCTGCTCTCTTTTGCACAGCCCCGACCGGTCAGACCGGTCCAGTGCACCGGTCAGACCGGTCCAGGCTGTTCAGATTGGCTGATTTTCCCGAATCGCTTCCTAATTGCTTTGGGTTTTCACTCGCTCGTTCGTGGCCTTCTGTGTTGGTTTAGCTATTCAATAGCTACTCCAAACTTCGGTCAGAACGCTTGAGGGCTTGGGTGATTTTGGGACATTTGCCGACGATTTGAATTTTGAAGAAATTTTGATCGGCTCCCATTCACCCCCCTCTGGTCGCCGGCTTCGGTCCCACACACAGTTTGAGAGTTGAAGGTTGCAGATGCGACAGTTGCTGATGTGAGCTTTATACTTACGTTGTACAAGTTTAAGCTAAACGTACTCCTGAAAATGACATTCCACAATGAAGTATATATATTGGTGTGCCAGTTTCTCAGATGTCAACAGGAACTGTTATCATAATTTCTCATTGTTGTGGTATAAATGCACTTTTCATTAAAATTAACAATGTAACACACATACCCGATGAAGGCATAAAAGAAGAGCTTCAAGATCATCTGCGACGAAATGGATGGTGCATTTTTCCTGCGATGACAGATTTCAGAAAACCATCCATCAGCCATCAGTAGCTAGAGCTTGGGAATAGAGAAAAAGATTACGTGATCCAGCGCATCGCTTTACATTCTCATTCTCATTGTTATCTGGGGATTGGTAATGATAGGTATCTAACTTTCAAGAAAAACTGCAACGGGAAGCAGCAGCAGAGACGAAGCTGCCTGGCGGTAGAAAATGAAGACAAAGGTGTTGATCCCCTTGTCAAAGGCTGCCTTGCTGATGATGAACATGCCGGTGTAGATCACTTGTACAATGATAGCAATCACATAAGGCTTCTTGGCCTCCATCTCAATGCACTTATAGCTGTCGCTAGATATGTACGTAAAGAGAATAGCTGCTGAACTGTTAGCTATCCCCAGTTCGCAGGAGATCAATAAGTAAGCTGGTAACCAAGGCGATTAGCCACTCTCGATATATAGTGTGGAGTCTGAGTCGCAAACGATCTTTTTTCTATTATTTAGGAGTATTCTGATTGTAGTCTGAATCGATGGCACCGTGTTTCCACGCATGCCTCCAGCCAAACAGAATCTACACACGGCTAGAAAATTGTGCACTATTACCGGGCGGGAACCCCCACTTAGTACCGGTCCCCCGCCCGGCACTGCCCCATCGGTACTAAATGTGAGCGCTTTTAGTACCGGTCGGAGCGACCGGTACTAAATGGAGTATTTAGTACCGGTCGGTAACACCGACCGGTACTAAACCACTCACCACGTCACGTGCGTAGCTTTTTTCTTTTCCTTTTTTTTTCTCGCTTTCTTTTCCTTTTCTTTTCCTGAGCTTGTTACATAATCACATCGCATTCACAATCACATGAACTTGTTACAGATTTCATATGAAGTAGTTATGAATTTCACTAGAATACATGAATCACAATCACAGATTTCACGAACAAGTCAAGAGTTTCAAAACATTAAAAAAATCACAATCACATAATCAGCCCCTTGCATGCCCCCCTCGCGCCGCCGTCGATCTGCTCCCTCGCGCTGCCTGGAGACCGGGGAAGGCCCCCTCGCGCCGCCTGGAGACCGGGGATGGCCCCCTCGCACCGCCTGGAGGCCGGGGAAGCTCCCCTTGCGCCACCGTCTGCTCCCTGGAGACCGGGGAAGGCCCCCTCGCGCCGTCTGGAGGCCGGGGAAGCCCCCTCGCGCCGCCTGGAGACCGGGGATGGCCCCCTCGCACCACCTGGAGGCCGGGGAAGCTCCCCTTGCGCCACCGTCTGCTCCCTGGAGGCCGAGGAAGGCCCCCTTGCGCCGCCCTCTGCTCCTTGGTGGCCGGCGGCGGCCTCCGTGCCACCCACGCGCCGGCGGCGGCAGGGAAGAAGGTCCCGCGCACCGGCAGCCCCGCTCCATTGGTGGTCCTCCGTGCCGGCGGTGGCCGGCGGCCTCCACGCCACCCGCGCGCCGCCGCCGGCCGGGGAAGGCCTCCGCACCCCCTCCGCACCGGCCGCCACCCCTCGCGCCGGCCCTGTGCCCTGGCGGCCCGCGCTCGCCGGCACCCGCGCCTTCCATGGCCGGATCGAGGCCGAAAGTGGAGAGGGAAGAGAGGAGGGTGGGAGGAAGGAGCTGAGAGGGAGAGGAGGAGATGGACGCTGGTGGATAAGGCTGGTGGGGAGAGGATCGGAGGAGATAAAAATGGGTGGACTGTCGGTGGTGGTTGATGTTTGTACCGGGTCATTTCTTGGTCCGGTACTAATTTGAGAATCTATGTACCGGCTCAAGCCACCAGTCGGTACTAAATTTTATCTATGCAATTTAGTACCGGTTGGAGTCATCAACCGGTACTAAATTGCTTCCTGGGAGTTGGAGGACCTGTGTTTTATACTTTTGCCCGGTACTAAATGCTCACTGAGGTACTGTTTTATACAACCGGTACTAAAATCATATGTTAGTACCGGCTGAAAACACAGCCGGTACAAATGCCAGGGACGAATGACCCTTTTTATAGTAGTGACAGCCATCATTGGGCCATGTGTATGGCAAATTATAGTCGCATGTGTTTTGCATCAATCAACTACGGCTAACAGCTACTGAGGTTTTCCTACAGGTATATTTGTTCATGCCTTATGTTGCTTGAGATGTTTCAAATTATAAACCCTAGCAAGTTAATACCCGCAAAAAAAAAGTTAGGATTTAATCTACAGTTTTGTCCTCGATCCTCTAAATAGAAATAGGGCCCCCTTTGGTACGGCTCCAAAACGGGCTCCAGCTCTGGCTCCACGCGGAGCTCAGCCAAACGGGGTGCTCCACCGCGGCTCCGGGGGTGGGGCCCCTGAAATCGTGGCTCCGCGCGGATCCGTGGAGCTATTCCATGTCGCTTGCCCCGCGCGCGTGCAATGCCTCCTCGCCATCGCGGGTGCACGGGCCGGTGGGAGCTCGCGGCAGCGGCTGGCAGGAGGAGGAGGCGCGGGCGGAGGCAAGCAGGAGGTTGCGGATGCAGGGGCGGGCAGGGCTGTGGGTGCAGGGGCCGGCGGAGCTCGCGGCGGTGGCCGGCGGGAGGAGGAGGCGTAGGCAGAGGCAAAGCAAGAGGGGAGGAGGAGCGGCGGAGGTGGAAGGAGACGGGGAGGTGGGGCGAATGGATAAGGAGGAGAGGAGGAAAAAAGAAAAGGGAGAGAAAAAGAAAAGGAGAGGAGAAAAAAAGAAAAGAAAAAAGAAGAAAAAAAGGAGGAAAAGGGGAAAAGAAAAATATAAAAAAGGCAATTTAGACATTTTACAATCTTAATCCAACAGGTAAAGCTGTGTTGCCAAACATTTTTTAAAATTGCTCTAGCTCCATCAGAGAAGCCGCTCCACCAAAGAAGCCAGAGCCGAAGCTGTTTTTGGAGAAGCCGCAGCCCTGCCAAACAGGCGCTAGATTTCTGCGGAGGTAAAAATCACTGAGTCTGTCTGGAACTCATTTTGGGGGCCGTTTGAATGCAGTAAATAGAGAACATAAAAATAGGGGGGAATATGGGATATAAATTGAACGAGGTCATGAGGTCCAACTGGATCGGAACATATATTTGCATTAAAAAGCCATTTCGATTTTCTACGATCTCTTCATTAGTTGCCTCTGTATTCTTAGTTAGCACTCTGAATTGTTAATCTTATCATCATGACTCATGAAGAGATTCCACTTCTAGTTTTCCAGGATTCCATCTTCACCCGGTGGAGCTTAATTAAAGCTGCCCGAATGTGTTTCATGCAGTAGTTGGCACTTTGTCGATTGATTATATGTGCATGTGACTTGTGATGTGATACTGTTGCTGTTGCGCTGTTGTTGTTTTATTTCAAAACGGGCCGTACATGTTTATTATATTATTTTCCCATGAAAGAAGCAACCATAACGAGGGGCCGTACATGTTTATTATATTATTTTCCCATGTGACTTCCAAGTAATGTATGTGAAGCGGTATAACGCATTGCATGAAACGCTTATTCTTGTGACAATTTATTATTTGCTTTAGCAAAGACTCTGAATCATATCATACTACTAAAAAGAGGCTAAGCATGACTTTTTTTTTTGGTTCGTCATCCAAATATTCGTTCGAGATTCGTCCGTCCGTCCGTCCGTCCGCTGCTCCGCGCGCGGTTCCGCCTCTCGGTCTCCCCCGCTCGCCCGACGGTTCCATCTCTTCCCGTCTCCCTCACCCTCGCACTCGGCCCGACCTTCCCCCCCCCCCCACCACCCCCGCGTGCTGCCGTCACCCCCAACCCCGCCCTCGCCGCCGTCGCCGTCTCCCCCACCTTGCTGCCGCCCTTGCGCTCTGCCCGCGCTCGACTTCACCGGCGGACGAAGGCCCCTCCACCGCGCAGATCCAACCCCCCGCCGGTACCTCCGCACGCTCGGTCGGCTGGGGCGGAGCCTCACTCCCCTTCGCCCAGCGCCCTCACCGGTTCGCGCGACGCCGGCGCCACGTCGCCGCTCGGCCCCGCCCGCCCCGACCCAGCCCGCTCCGTCCCGGCCGCCTTGTCGTTCGCGCCGTCGTTCGCGCTGCGCCGTCCTGGCTGCCGCTCCGTCGAGAGGTCCGCGCCGCCGCTCGGTCCCGCCCGCCCTGACCCGACCGCCGCGCCGTCGTCAGATCCGCCGCCGACCCGCCCCTGGCACTCGCGCCGGACGCGACGTCCGCGTCGCCGCTCGGCCCCGCCCGCCGTGCCGTCCGCGCCCTCACCGGATCGCGTGCTCGATGGCGCGTGGCCGCCGCCGCCGCCTCTGCTCGGCTGACCGGGGCAGGGCGGAGGGACGTCGCGCGCGCGGCGACGGGCCTCGGTGACGAGCTCGCATTCGTCGCCCGCTCCACCGGTGACCCGCGCCTCAGCTCTCCCCCCGACCCCTCCCTTGGATCCCATCTCACCTCCGTGGCTCCGTCCGTCACCAAGCTCCCTCCCTTCCTCTCTCATCTCCCAGATCATCTCCGGCCCCAAGCTCCCTCCCGTTCGATGTCAAGTGTGAGTACCTGCTCTGGCTTTTCTCATGGATCTGACACTGCTACTTGTAATCCTCTCGTTTTCAGTTTCTGCAGGTTCAGTGTGCCTCCACAACTTGGACGCAGAGCAGTTCAAGGAATTTCTATGGTGATGAATTTGCTCCTTGTCTCCTTGAGTACAAACTGTGACGATGAGCAGAGGTATGGGAAAAGTGAGATTTAGATGTTTTGTGCCCCGTGGATAATCAAATTAGTTCGGCTATTGATTGAACTCATCAATTAGCAAAATAATTGATTGGTCTATTGAAATATCGAAACACCAAGAAAATGTCATGTGACCAATTCTATTCTCCTTCCTGTATCAGGATGGTAGAAGTTATCCACCCCTTATCAAATAAGTATATCCACCCCTTATCAAATAAGTATAGTAAAAAAAATTTATTGGTGGAGCTTTTCAGTTTCACATAGAAAATCTGCAACACGAGGACTTTTGAGCATCTAGCAGCCAGCATAAGCTCCTATTCGCTAGCAAGGTGGCATCAAATGAGTCTTTCTCCATTGCCTGCATGAACAATCAAAAATAGCTCAGTTTCTTTGGGTTTGTTGGGTTTATCAAACTGGTCCCATGGAGCATAGAAAACCTCCCTTGCATCAGTTTCAGGAAAAGTTTACTTTTGATACCAGCATTAGTAATTTATAACAACGTTCTCTCAAAACTGGTGCGGTGGAGCGCCAAAAGACAACCTAATGATTTTACTATAGCTATTTCTCCATGTTTTCAGGAATTTTATGCATTGGGACGTGCCCTGAGCCTTCATTCATTACCTAAAAGTAGGTAAATATGAAGTGGTTCCATATAATCCAACATGATCTACAAATGAGTAATTTATCATTTAACAGAAAATGATCTACATGGCCCTTCTGTTATTATTACTCATAAATTTAATGCACTTTTTGTTCAATCGATTTGTCTGGATGCAATTACCACATAATTGCTGCCTCAGAGTGTTCTTGGAATCATTCTTGGAGGTGGTGCGGGGACTAGATTGTCCCCCCCTGACAAACAAGCGTGCCAAGCCTGCAGTGCCAACTACAGGCTCATTGATATCCCTGTCAGCAATTGTCTCAACAGCAAGATCTCAAAGATCTATGTGCTGACACAGTCAAGAGCCTAGGGAAGCAACATTGGAGGTTACAAGAATGAAGGCTCAGGGCACGTCCCAATGTGGATTTGTTGAAGTGTTAGCCGCGCAGCAGAGTCCAGATAATCCAAAGTGGTTCCAGGTATCTGTACTAATGTTGTGTGTTCTCTGATTTTCTCTAATGTGGAATGTGTCATTTCAGTAGCATGCACGTCGGGGGTTTCTAATATGAGATTTCAGCCTTATTCTGAGACTAAACATAGAGTGAAACAAAGGGATGCTGCTCTGCTCATTTGGCATGAATTTCATCGGGTATATGAAATAAAGGGGTATATTTGATGTGATTATGCACTGCATGAAAATATATCATTTCTACTTTATATGCCTAACTTTGCTGGACAATTGTGTGACATAGTTAAGGCCAACATTCTATTTTTACCGTATCTATGGATCCTACTATTCCCTGTTACGATGCATCTATTAAATCCATGTATTATGATAAACTTACTTACGATGCTTGTAGCAACGCACGGGCATGATCGTTCCTAATTTACGATGCATCATTTCAGTGAACTGATAGATGTCATTACTTTGTTACTATAGATCCTGTCATTCCTGAAGCATATATTCAATCAGCCAATGCAAAAAAACACCTATATCTCAATCAACCAGTCGCAGGTATCACTGAACATGATCACTGAACATGGGGCCATGCACTTGCAGGAAAATATGTGCTCCATTGCAAGTTGCAATACTACAATGGCAAGTCCAGCCTCTTTTCCACTTACATGATCCTCTGATTGTTTGTTGATGGATCTTAATGTGAACAATAGGATGATATGGTCCACACAGTTCTTTTCAAAAAAGGTCCACAATGTTTTCATATTCTGTTGTACATTTATTTGCATATTTAGTTGCCCTTGAACATTAATATGTTATTATTTTCCTTTTATGAGTCCAAATTTGACCAACATTCGTGACATGTATTTTGATGATAGTCCTGGTAATATGTTCGAGCACTACTATTTATCTTTGGTCAATGATCTGTTTATTGTGTGAAAATTATGTTTGATGACTTCTATTTATCTTGGATATTCATGTATTTTTTATGATTTTTTTATTACCCGTGGCAACGCACGGCCATTCACCTAGTATAATATATTTTCTTTAGTACAAGTCTGTCACTGACCAGTCAACACACGAATCCTCTAATTTGATCTCTTTTCATGTGGAATGGAAGAGATCCAAATGTGTGTGGGGGTACGTAAACAATTAATTCAGCAGGAACGGTTGCAACGTGTAAGGAATAAATATTTTCCCTGTCAGACAAACAATTTTGTGATTTGGTAACAGTCAGCAGAAGATATGATTCTTCCTCTTTTATTATTATTCACACCTAAACATGTTTATTTATTTATTTATTTATTTATTTGCCGCGAAAGAAGCAACCATGTGAAGCGTGACAAATGCATATAGCATGTATGCTTATTATTTTGTAACAGTTTATTTCCTTTTGCAATGACTCTTTCATATAATATTTATCCTATGTCCATCTTGATTTGTCCTAGTTCTAACTCGTTTCATTATGAAAGCTAGTTTTTCATATAATATTTACATATATATATATATATATATATATATATATATATATATATATATATACACACACCACTATTCGATACCCAGGGTATAGAATAGCTTATTCTGTACCCGAAGCAACCCACCCCACCGTCCCGTGGAGCCGAGGCACGCGGGTTCCCGTCCGGTTTTCCACGGATCTGCTCGTTGGTTTTTCCTCCCCACGTTGCGGTTTTCCTTCCCCAAGATCAAAGCTCGGAACCGCTCGTTGGTGTTCGCAGAGGCCGGACAGGATCTGGCAATCGCCGGCGTCGCTGCCAGAAGCTCCCTCCCCGGCACTTCACGCGAGGGCCGGCGCCCCTGCAATCCAGGCAATCAGCCAGACGTGGTGGAGACCAAGCAATCCTGACCTCTCCCGGCCCTTGCCCACCAGCGCCAGGAGGAGAGCACGACGCTGGCTGCTGTCGTTCATCAAGTACCTCGCGTCGACGGTTCTGCCATCCGAGCGCCCCGTGGCCGGAACCTGCGTCCCCGTCTTTAGCTCGACAAGAGGTATGGTAAAATCCATCTGTTGCCCTGTCTGGATGAAGCCTGATGCAAGCACACGTCCACTTCTCCTTGTTTCTTGGTCTGAATCGATTGTAAGAACAGGCATCGAGTCCCTCGCTGGAGTACGACGATCCCTCGCTTCCGCGGAGCTGAGGATAAATGTTTGCGTTTCTAAAAGCAGTCAGCAGCATGCTAGATTAAGTAAGAACATTATTTGCCCGCTCGCTAGTAGCATCTTATGATACCCATCTCCGTGTATACACATCACTGAAATTATATTCAAGTCTACTAATAAGCAATGCTACTAGATGGAATTTACGATTCACATGTTTTTCATTTGAGGGTAAGTATACCAAGGAAAATAATAGTAATATCAGTAATCATAACTTTTTGTTACTAATAAACAATCATTATTGTTGATCGTAGAAGATAGCAAGGGAGACTCAGTAACCAGTCAAACATGTCGAGCCGGAGGTTGGTTTTTGGAGGTGGGGAGCCGAACGTCGCCGAGCATGATTCCATACCATCGTCGGCACAGCATACGGCACCGGCCGGTGCGTCAGCTAAAGCGCTGCAGCATGCGACTGGATGTGGGGCACGACGTCAGAAAACCGGGGCCTGGCACGCGCCCGGATGGCGGAGCCACGGAGGGCGACGGTGCGGCTCGGGTATAGAATGTTTATTCTATACCCAGGGGTAAAATAGAGCTACTATATATATATGTGTGTGTGATAATATATTTATAATGAATGCTGCTAGTGAAAGTAAATATAATGATTTTGGACAGATTTATGGACTTATTTGTGATGGGAAAAAACTTTTACATGGTAATTATGGGTGTGGAGAAACAAGACTATTTAGAACAAGGTTTAAGATATTGTTCGCAACACATAAGAAAAGATTAGCGGACGAACACGGTTTATACTATATCATGCTCTTGTATATGTGGTTGCCTAACTTACATGTTGTCTCTTGCTATCTTTCGCCTATTGCCATGCTCTTCTACTCTTTTCACCAAACGAACTGATTAATAGTAAATCTGGTAACTCGCAGTTACTTTCAGTGTTACCGATGCTGAAGTGACATGAGTTTCTGGAGAAGGCACTTTTAACCCCGGGCATCCAGTGAGATATTTCCAGTCGGACGTTATGTTGTTGTGTAGTTATTGTCAACATTTTAAAACCACATCTGCACACTAGAACACAATATATGCAACATCAAAAGCTTTCACTGCTACAAAAACGATTTGTAGGAACGCCTCAGTTTTTTTCTAAGGGCGGGTCAAAATTTGACCCGTTGCTACAAATAGAGCGGAGTTACTGTAGCAACTGACTCACCCCTGAAAATGCAATGTCATTTGTAGGGGCGGGTCACCCCCTCACCCGCCCTTACAAATGATTTTCAAATTTATTTCGAAAAATTGTTTAATTCAAAAAAATAGCAAAACACATAAAAAAGTAAATTTTTTAACATAAGCCTATTGCGATCTATTAGAACTAGAGAAAAAATATTAAAAGCACATTTCATAGTATAAAGTGATTATGAATGTGAAAACCACAAAGTGAGCATTGAGTTGTATGAGATACTAGAATGAGTGAGTTATACATTATGGTTTCACACTCTTAACATTTATATACGCTGAAATCTGGTTTTTGATATTTTTATTAAGTTCTACATGTCACAGTAGGCTTATGGCAAAAACTTTACTTTTTTATGTGTTTGCTATATGTTTTCATTTAAAAAAACAGAATAAAAAATCATTGGTAGAGGCCGGGGAGTCACCTGCACCTAAAAATTTATTTGTAGAGACGGATGGGGGCGTCACCCCCCCTAAAAATGGAATTTGGCGATCCGCATGCGGAGCCAGCTGCGAGGCCATTTGTGGCGGAACCGCCCAATTTATTCCGGATTAAGAGCATTCGATAATTCCCCCAAGGGGTAATTCAGTTGACGCTCTTAAAACGGTTCAAATCTGATAGTCGGTTGGGCTTCACCTGAATTTTCCACCATACAACCGTTCCATCATCATGCATACGGGATCAATTAGCATAGAGCTTCAGATATTACACACAGGCATTTATTATAGAACATAAAACTAGGAAAGTGTTATTACAATATAAGAACAAACTTAATGCATACCGATTCTACAGAGTTTTCAAAGAGTACACCTACAGTCTTAGGGATTATTATCATACAAGTTCATATACTACAACGAGTTTATAAAACATTCAGAGAGGTATGGACTCAACATACTCTCTGAGTCTTGGTGCTTTACTCCTGAGGCTCCTCCGGCGGAACTGATAAAAACATTTCAACACAAACATTGAGTACAAAAAGGTACTCAGCAAGACTGACCTAACTAACTAAAAATAAATACATAAGATCAAGGGGTATGCAAGACTATTTCGAGTGGACTGGTATATTGGTTCAAAAATTTGGACTCAAAACCAGAAGCTTCCTAAACCAAGACTCATATACCGATACTAGACTCAAAGATAACCCTAATTCATAGTCATCATGGTAACTCTAGGTTCACAAGCAACAACTTTTATACCGGTGGCATTGTAATTAGTTACGATGTTCAAGCGAGATCAAACGACATTCATATCCGAGAATTGCGGCGATTCGAATCAATTTACATCCTGCAGAAGATAACTGGGCACACGTCACGTACAGCTTCCGGTACGCTGCACGCGGCAATCTTTCACGAGGAAGATACTAAACCTTGAACCAAGCATACCCAGACCCGGGTTCGCACCCCCATGAAGGACCCCCCCCCCCCCCCCCCCCCGTCGGGCCTGATCACGACTCGAGTTTCAGGCTACGACCCCGCCAACTTTCCACACCAGGTGGGGTACACACTTGGTTCAAGTATTTAGGTCAACCAAGCTACCGGACTTACTGGTTCCATATGTCAGCATATGACCAATTTGTTCAACATCTGATCAAGGTTAAATATACCATAGTTCCTTATTCTTTCTTTAGAAGTGAGTACAGAGTCAGAACTCCTCTTCTGCTCTGTACTCAACGACCACCATACCCGACATTAACCATTGCCTTGTTATACCAAGTGAACCTTCAAGTAATATCTGGACCTTTGGTTGCTTTTAGTGTGGGTTTCTTTTAGACACTTTGGTTTGATCTATCTAGTTGAGAAGGTCGCAAAGATGTCCTTAAAGTAAGGAAGTTGAACATGCATCAAATGGGTTTCAAGCAACTCCTAGACTTAAGCATTCATATGCGATAACATGAAATAACAGCAATAATTAAGAAATTAGTAGGTGTATATGCTCCAGTGCTTGGCTTGATCAACCTCGGGAGGTGGGACCTCGGCTTGGAGCTCGGGTTCATGCTCGATCACGATCACCTCCTCTCCTCCTGCGGGTCCCTCGGGTGGCAGCTCGATGTATTCGATGCTGACGTCCGCGACTTCCGATTCTAGTCGCAATGAGATGCAATGTTAGTGCATGAATGCAAGGCATTTGGAAGAATTGAATTACAACCTTGTACCCCTATAAAGTTATAATCCAACACCTAAACACATTTAAAAGTCCTAACCACATTTTAACCTTAAATATTTAAGTCTAAATAAATTTTAACATTTAATTAAGGTTGCTTAACTTAGGAAAAAACTTAATTTCCTATTTCTTATTATTTCTAATTATTTCTATTAAATACTTAAGAATTATCCAAGTTTTATTTTAAAAAGAAATAAGGGTTTATATAGTTATTTAAATCCTTTAAGAATAAATGAATTAAACAAATAAAACCCTCATTTAAAATCTAAAGCTTTTATATTTTTATTGCATAAAGAATGATAAAAGAAATGTAATAAAATTTATTTCAAAATGTTTGGATGAATATAAAATTTTTAGCACAAGAAACAAGATTAACTCAAACTTTTGCACAAAACCCCTTCTCTCTTTCTCCTTTTTCTCTTCTTCCTTTTTTTTCTTTTCACTTACCCCCCTCTCCTTCTTTTCTTCTTTCACCCAGCCCCCCTTTTCTCCTACTCCCTTCGTTCCAAATTATAAGTCATTCCAAGAATCTTGAAGAGTCAAAGTTTTGCAAGTTTGACCAAAATTATATAACAAGATAAGAGTTAAATACACCAGCAGCCCTCGAACTTGTCCCCAGGTGCCACTTAGGTCCACGAACTCGCAAAATCAAAATCTGGCACTCTGAAATTGTTAAGTGGTGTCACTTAGGTCCATAACCCTTCAAGGGGCATGAATATATGCTAAAAACCCCTTGAGTTTTTTCATCTTCTATATCTACGTCCTCCTCATCTCTTTCACCTCTCTCCACCCCCACAAGCGTCGCCGCTGCCGCCGGAGGCCGCCAGGAGCGCCGCGCCTCTCCGCCGCGGCCCCCACCTCCGCCGCCAGTCGTGACCCCAGTCTCGAGCTCCCCGGCGTCGAGCATGTCCCGCAGCCCCTGTCCTCTGCGCGCGGGGCGGCCGTGGCGCGCACAGCGAGCGCGGCGGCCGCGGCGGGCGAGGCCACCGCCGTTGCTTGTGCTGGGGCACGGCGAGCAGGGCGGTTGTGGCGCACGCAGCGCGCGCGGCGGGCGTGGCGAGCAGGCCGGCGCGGCCACCGCGGAGCACGGCAGGCATGGCGGGCGAGGCAGACACGGCGCGCATAGCGAACGCGGCGGGCATGGCGGGCGAGGCATTCGCGGCGGGCATGGCGGTCCGCGTGTGCTCCGGCGAGGAGGCGGGGGGCTGCTCGGAGGAAGCCGCGCCAGAGGAGGGAGGAGCTTGCTCGGAGGAAGCCGCGCCGGAGGAGGGAGGACCTCGCGCCGGCCCTGCTCGCCACCGGTCCTCCCCCGCCGCCCGGATCTGCTCGGAGCCGCGCCGCGGGCGCCGCGAACAGGAGTGAGGCTGAGGCGGCGGCGAGGCAGGCCCAAGCCCCCGCGGGGCTCGCGGCCGCGCCCGCGTGTGGGGTGTGGAGTAGCGCGCGCGAGGAGGGAGATGGGACGAGCTCGGTGCGGTAGAGGGAGGAGGGAGGAGGAGGAGGGAGGAAGGAGGGGGCAGCATGCCGCCGCCACGAGCTCCGCCATGGCCGCACATGAGCTCCGCCATGCCATGGCCTCCACCGCGAGGAGGGGTGCGCCGGCACAGAGGAGGGAGCAGGGAGGAGCGCAGTGCCACGGCGGCGCTCCTGGCGGCTTCCGGCGGCAGCGACGGCGCTTGTGGGGGAGGAGAGAGGTGATAGTGATGAGGAGGACGTAGATATAGAAGATGAAAAAATTCAAGGGCTTTTTTGCATATATTCATGCCCCTTGAAGGGTTATGGACCTAAGTGACATAACTTAATAAGTTCAGGGTGCCAGATTTCGATTTTGCGAGTTCGTGGACCTAAGTGTTACCTAGAGACAAGTTCGAGGGCCGCTGGTGTATTTAACTCACAAGATAATAACATTTATGATACCAATTAAGTATCATTAGATTCTTTGTTAGCTATATTTTCATAGTATATCTATTTAATTTCATAATTTTTTGTATTTCTCTATAATTTTGGTCAAACTTTGAGATGGTTTGACTCTTCAAGATTCTTGGAATGACTTATAATTTGGAACAGGTGAATACCTGCTTCCTCTATTCTCCCTGCGCACGCACGGTAGGGGAGCAGCAGCTCCGACAGCGGCCACGCCGGCGGCCGGCGCCCAGCCCCAGGCCCGCGGCCCTGCTCCCCCTCTCCTCGTGCCACCCGTACCCCCAGATCCCCCAGGACCCACGGCTCCCCGACGAGGAATGCCCACGGCGGCAGCAGCTCGCCATGGCCGACGCCGGCCGGCCAAGGCGGCGCCTCCCCGCGCAGGAAAGGGGCTCGAGGAGAACCACCTCCACTCCACAAACCCATTCCAGCCATCAATCGGCCTTGGGACCGCCGGAGCACAAAGCTCCGCGGCACCGCACCCCCCCCCCTCGGCGGCCATGCTTGGCCACGGCGGCGCGCTCGTGTTCTGGCCGCCCCGTCCAGGAACCAACACGGCGACCAGCACGCTCACCATCCACAGCCCTTAACCTTCCTCTTAGGCTACCCAAACGCGACCCAAAACCTCGAGAACCTAGAGCTCACCGGCGACCTAGCTTCTCAGCACGATGACGGCCAGAGGAAGAAGATGACAGCGAGCTAGCTGCTGTGGTCAATGGCAGGGCTAGAAACTCTTCGAATCGGTCGAGAGAGGGCTGGTGGTGATGTGTATGGGAGGAATCGAACCAAGAACGTGTTGGAATAAACACGTCATGCATGGATGTGTTGCTAGTGCGTGTGTGTGTTGTGTGTGTTGGCGCCGTGCAGTTGAGTTGTTGTGCCAATCGGAGTCCAGGTCTTGGGGCAGAACGGATGCATGGTTGTTGCGTCCAGGCTGCAGTATTCTAGGAGGAGGTTAGGAGCAGAGGGAGGCGCCGGTTAGCACGGGAGGTGGCCGAGTCGTCCGGAACGAGCATG
This sequence comes from Panicum virgatum, assembly GCF_016808335.1. Classification (NCBI taxonomy): domain Eukaryota; kingdom Viridiplantae; phylum Streptophyta; class Magnoliopsida; order Poales; family Poaceae; genus Panicum; species Panicum virgatum. The sequence goes on from NC_053152.1 coordinate 11,988,228, forward strand.
CATGACGTTGAGGGTAGGATCGTGCAAATCATGGCGAGATGGCCGGGCTGGGAGTTCGTGGCTCCTATGTGTGTGTCCCCTGGCTGATAAATAGCCTCTGTACTCCACCGTTTTCTTTTGCCAAGTTCAGTGAAATAACAGGCCAAGATATAGGTGTTCGTCGCCGCGGCGTTCGTCGCCGCGGCGTTCGTCGCCGCGGCGTTCGTCGCCGGAAATTCTTGTGTTCATCGTCTCCCTCGCCGGCGTTGTGTGTTTGTGAGTGTGAGAGAGTTCCTGGGCGAAGCCAACAGAACGCATGAGGGCGACGAATTCGGCTAGGAACAGAGAGTGCAGTTTGGGGGAAAAGATGGCGGGAGGATGACGGTGAACTGCATCCGAGCAGTATATATTTGAAAGTAACTCATCCCCTCGGTGCACTGGAAGGGATAAACTCGAGCAACACTGTAGCTAACTGACTGTTCTGAATCAGATGCTATTCAATGAAAAATCCAGACTTGGAGCCTCTGTTTCTCCAAATTCTACTACCAAACTTTGAAATCGCCAAAAATGAAAGTTGTAGCCCTGACATTTTCTACACTTCTTATTTCAGGCACCTCCTCAAATTTTGCCTCTAAGATAGTCAAAATTTGCTCTGAACATGGCTGGTTCAGACGAGTTTCAGAAATTCAGCAAACTTATTCCATTTACCAGTTTTTGCATTCAAATTTAAATGACTTTCTGCCATTTTATATATAAAAAAATAGTACCACTGTGAAGCCTGGACATCCAAGTTTCCATTTTAGTACATGTTATACAAAGTGGCTACATCAAATATTATTTTATTCACCTCTAAACTCAGCCGTTTACCACTGTTTTCAGACTTTGCAAAATCGTCTGTCTTTGCTGAATTGTGGTGCTTCTTCAAACTTTGGGGCCTCCAAACGCGATCAAAACATTATTCAAATCTTTCCAATATAGTTTCATGGCAAAGTACATACTTTGCAGTAGCTTTTCCATGTTGACCAATGTTGACTTAGTCAACAAAATGTCAAATTAGCATCACTTAGGGTTTGATCCCTCTCACTAATGGGTGAGTTGTCACACAATTGGCTGGAGCAAACTAGCGAGGATCGCTAGACCCACCCCCGTCGTCCCCCTCTCTCCCTTATCTCTTCAGTCTTATCCCCTTCTCCCACACAGTAGCTCTCCTCCCAAGCCCTTTCTTGAGCTGCAGGGCCGCCACCTCCACTCCCCTCTCCTCCCCTCCCTTCACTTAGCTGCAGGCACCGCCACCTCCACTTCCCTCTCCTACCCTCCCTTCCCTGCGAGGCAGCACCGGTGCACGACCACAGCAACGCGAGGCTAGGGCCGCGGCGGTGCGGGTCCACGGTGATGTGTGGCCAGATCTGCAGCGGCGCGTGGCCAGATCCGCGGCGGCGTCAGGCCACAGTGGTGCGGGTCCGTGGCAACGCATGGCTAGATCCACGGTGGCGTGAGGCCGCGGAGGCGGGAGCCCGCGGCGGCGCGTGGCTGCAGCGGCCACAGTGGCCCAGGGCCGGATCCCCGACGGCGCGAGGCCGATCCGTGGCGGCGCATGGCTAGGGCGGCGGCGCAGAAGCAGCAGCGCGGGGACGTGTCGCACGACGGCGGCAATGCTGGGCTGCGGCGGCTTCGGAATTTTTTTATTTTTTTATTTGATCTGTAGGGGCAGACGAGGGCATTTCGCCCTTGAAAATATATTTTTAGGGGTGGGTGATGCTATGACCCGCCCCTGCAAATAGCATTTTTAGCTGCCAAAACCAGGGGCGGGTGCAACATCCACCACTAAAAATGAATTTTTACCCGCCCCAACAAACCCTTTTTGTAGTAGTGTTTGGTGATGTTGTGGGCCAAATCAAAATTTCTAGTGAAAACTTTACATCCTCTAGAAATTTACTTGCAAATAGAGTAGAATGTACCAGAGGACCATCAACTTATAAGAGGATGTCACTTAGGTCCACATACTCTATAAGCATATTTTTGGGTCCATCAACTTGTAAGTTGTGTTACTTAGATCTACAAACTGAAAAAATATAGGTCTACAATCTCCGAAAGTGCATTTTTCAGTCTATAAACTTATAATTTGTGTCACCTAAGTCCATACTCTACCACATGTACATGTAACACTGACATTACATGTTAACTGGGTACATTCCTTTCATCTCTCTCCTCCCTCCGTCTTGCATTTTAACGAGCATGTTGTGGCGAGGTAAGAGCATGTCGCCATTGTCGTTTGCATGTATGGCCACCAGAGCAGCTGTTGGTGATGCTATCAGTACTACAGAAAGGGTCTTTGATCCTTTACATTTGTCCCAGCTGGGATTGGGCCCAGGACTAATATAGACATTAACCTGGTTCCAACGCCTAGGGGGCGAAAGGGCTCTTTACACCAAATTGTAGCCACCAACCGAGACTAAATGTCTACCTTTAGTCCTTGTTGGTGGCTCCAATCCGGACTAAGGAGCCCACATCTTTAGTCCCGGGTGGTACCACCAATCCAGACTAAAGGAATGCATCCCATATGTAGAGTCCTATATGCTGTGTATATGGAGTGGTAAGGAAGCTGTACACGAGGCAAGCGATCTCAGGTTGGATTCCTGCGGGGCCCAAATTTTTGTAGCCTCACGGACCCTTTGGTCCCGGTTCGGGACTAGAAGGGGTTGGGGACTAATTGGTGTTTCTGTAGTAAGCATTTCATCGCCGCTGTCCCAACCATACTGCACCCTCGAGTAGGCTCTTATTGTGGTTGAGCAACTCCATGTGTTCCTTCATTGATTCATTCATGAGCAATCGTATGGCCACAGTCCACATATGCGCCCTCAAATGTTGATCGGATGTCATCACACCTCCCCTTCAGTTATAGTTCTAAAAAAATAATACAGGCTTTGGTCATATCTAGACCTCAACTTTAGAACTGTCCAATGGAAGCACGTGATCCCCCTAACCCTAATCCATATCCATAACCTCCAAAATAAGTCCTCCATCACCTCCTCTATCACCCTATGCCCTTGCATTAGAAATTGGAGCTTGAATTTCACCCTTCTTGTGAAACTCCAGCCACCAACGATACCATGTTGGTTCTTGTTGATGCCACATTAGTGCATGAAGGCTAGTGAAGGGTTATGGACATAGGCGACAAAAATTAGAATCTTGAAATGTACCTACTTTCGGAGTTTGTGAACCTAATACAAATTATAAGTTTATGTACCTAGAAATACACTTCAAAGTTTATGAATCTAAGTGGTACTAGCTTACAAGTTGATGGAGCTCATTTGTATTTTACTGTAGCAAATATGTCCATGTGTTGCCACGGTCCATAACCCCTACGTTATAAATATTGTGCGACTGTACTCTGGACGACCTTTCCTGCTGTTGAGCCGCCGATGCATGATTTCACGTTTTAACCGAAGACCCATCAACATCAGCATGCAGCTCTCCAGCCTCGCTATCGCTAAACCAAGCGCGTGATAAAATCAAAGCAGCCCAGAAAAACGATCGTATGAGTTCTAGGCAAAGCGAGACCGAACGGCAGGCGCGCGGATCACGGTTGATTTTTTTGCGATAGATTTTTCTACACGGATTTTGTTCTATTTTCTTGTTCTCTTTTGTATTGGAGTCTGTTTATATTATTACTAGGCAAATATGCTATTACATTGCTATGGACAAAGTTGGTATATATAAGTACCGTATACGTATAGTTGTCTGTGCGTTATTTTGTAGAGATCTACGTGATTGAGTCGTCGCCGACTCGCATACGGGATGAACTAAAGCCCACCTGTCAATGACATAAGAAAATTTAGATGTAAACATTACGTGTTTTAGAAATATTGGTATAGATAGATACAGATATAGTGTTATTGTTCGGTTCTCATTACACAGGTTTCGGGTCCATAAATCAGTGATATATGTTGGATCAAATTAAAATTTCTGATGGAAAAATTTTGTGCAATAGGTAAAAAGTAGTTAAATTAGCACATGCACAATATGAAGATATTAGTATATAGAATTTGTCCGGATGGCCACGTGGTTGGCAGTGGTACAAACGCAACCTTTCAGTACCGGTGTAGCGGAAAATTTGCTGCACCGGGTACTGCAAACGTCCACGCTATTATTCCGGACAGAGGCTCGCACGGGATATACAGCGTGGTACGGGTGAAACGCTAGCCTGCCGTGCGTGGGCCCCTTTCGTCGTTCCCGCGCCGGTCCCCAACCGCTGCCGCTCCGCTCGCCGCGCGTCCGGGCCGCCGGTCCTCCCCCGCGGTGGAGCTTGGCCGCCGGCGCCATGGAGCTCGGAGCGCCACGGCAAGGGAGGGAGGAGGGAGAATGGACGTGCCTCTGCTGGCCACGCACGCCGCCGCGGGCGCGCGTGTAACATCCCTATTTTGATAAAACTTATTTTGTGATTAAACAGGCAACGCAAAATGATACAATAATACTATTTTTATAAGAGGTGTTATATAATTAACTGCTAAGTAATCCTTGCAGCACACACATGCTCGAGCTACTACTGAGTCCACTCCACGTACGAGCTCACAAACCAGGCTTGCTTGTCTCCCACACGAAGCACGCCCGACGACATGGGCCACGACGGGACCTCCCACACCAAGCACGCCCGATGACATGGGCCACGACGGGACCGCACGCTGCACCCGGCACCACGCCGTGCCGACCAACGCCGTGCCCCCACTCCGCTGTAGCCTTGCTCGCCGGCCTGCCCGCCCCCGTCGCTCGCGCTGCTCAACGATACCTTCCGCAATCCACGCCTGAGCCGTGCCCCACTGCAGGTCGAACCGTCCTCCCAGCCTCAGAACTCCACGACGTTGCTGTGCCGTCGTCGCCGCGCGCAGTTCGCCGGCCGAGATTTTTCTCGCCACGAACCGCCTTTGGCCGCCTAATAATTGAGCCGGGTGCTGCACCGTGATGCCTCGCATCATCCGCAGCTCGTCGCCGAGCACACCAGCCACAGACCGAACTCTTCTTCCTCCTCTAGCTGAAGAACAGAGCATTGTCGATCTCCTCGCCTAGGCTATCTTGGTCCTATTTCTTTCGAGGTGAACACCCCTACACCCTTCTTGACCTGCCCCTAGCCTGTGCCCCTCCCTTTCCCTGCGTTTGTAACATCCTGAAATAGGCATCCAGCAACGCTCTTCTCTAATGCTACCCGTGCCATATAGATGAAGTAGCGGGCAAGCATTGATGAGCAGGCAGAACCAGCAGCCTGCCACCCATGAATGATCACGTCACACAGGCAAGTGCAGGGGCAAGGGTGCAGAGCAGAGAGCACCGCATCCAAGCACCTACAGGATGGCAATTGCTGAGGGGACCGCCCTGTCACGTACACTGTGCCGGGTCGTCGCTGAGATATTTTCTTCTTCCTTTCCCCTAGCGAACCGCCTTTCACTCGCCTATAAAAGACCCCGTGCTCTCCCGGAAAGGCCACCCAGAAAAGCCCCCCTATACCCTCCGTTTCCGTAACCCAAGTTCCTGCTGTTCCCAACCCAAAAAAAAAAACCACTAGCTAATCCACCGCTCACAAGAACCGAGAGTCGTCTCCTCGCTCGAGCTATTCCCAATGAAGGTGAGACCCATGGCAGCTTCTCTCATCAACTCCCCACATCCCCATCGTAGCCTCCTCTCCTGAGCCGAGCTCGACGAGCTCAGACGCTACGGCCATGGTTGCCACGCGGCCGGAGCCGACCTGCGCCACACATGCTCGAAGTCACCAAAATGGAACGCCCTCGCCCTCCTCTCTCTCCCCGTATACTCAGTTTCCCGTATGATAGCCCGAACTGCCGTGCGGCAAGCTCCAGAGAGCACGGCATGGCCATGCATGGTGACCGGAGCTGGGGAGCACCAAGACCCTGCGTGTAGTGCCCCTTCTGTTTTCTTCATCCAGGCCCAAAACACTTCCAGTTTAAAAGCCCAAGTACAGACCACACAAGCCTAGCTCACCTAAAAGAAAAAAAAAAGAAAAGAGAAACCCAGCCCATCACGTGCAAGCGAGAGCCATGCCTTAAACCCCTTCATTTTATTTTAGATTTAAGCACCAGCCTATACTACACGCCTCATCTTTCACTCATCTAAGCTCCCATTGAGTTGATTCTTTTTCCTAAATTCATCTAAAATCAAACTCTACCAAAACAACTATATTTGTATAATGTATTGATGTATGTGCTCTATTTGTTTGCATACGATGAAGTAGAACCGATTCCAGAGGAGAACCCGGAGGAACCAGGAGATCAGGAAACCGCCGCCACCGATGCGTACGTAAGCGAAGGCAAGTCTCATCGATCCCTTACGTTGACCATGATTGATCCTAAGTGAGGTTAAATATAAAACTTGCTAGACTTAGGGATTGCCTGAGATGATACACTGAGGGTATGAGAGAAACCATTGATTGAAGCCATGTTGCATATTAATTTACTATCAGACTGGCATATTATCCGACCTTGTTAATTGATGAAACTGGAATGGGAACGAGATCAGGGCAGTGTGGAATGTATTGGTGCATGCGCTACCGTGGTGGTAGACTTGCGACCGAGCTCTGTCGTGGTGACATCTCGGGTTGGTTGGTTATGGTTGTTGGCTGCCCTGATGAGCCTTAAGGATCGTGTGTTGTGGTGCCATCTCACCTAACCTACTTTCAGTACGACCACATGAGTTTGTATGGGCAAACCTTAGTCTAATCCCACTGGCTAACCTGGTAGTCGTCCGAGGTGGATATGTTTTGGGGTGAGACCTGGATTGGTCCAGACCCGAGGGTTTGTGGGCGACTAGTCGGGGTTGAGCCACGGCTGGGTGTAGGCTATGACGGAGCTGTCTCTGGACGGTGAAGTGTGTGTGGGTAAAGCGTACAATCTCTGCAGAGTGTACAATCCATTCGAATGGTCCGTGTCCTCAGTTTGGACAGGTTACGGTGTGGACATCTCAACTAGTTGAGTCACCTAGCCTATAAGATGGATGACTGGTTGAGTTACCTTTAATACTACATTGGTTATTTATTCTGGTTGATTAATGGACCTTGGTATATTAATCTGTAACTCCCTCCCCGTAGGGTGAGGTGGGACTTGCTGAGTACTTTTGTACTCAACCCTTTTTAATTATTTTTTTCAGAGGATCCTGACTTTGTGCCTGAAGATTGCGAGTAGTTCGTGTCCGCACCCAAGGTGATCGAGTGGAGCCGTGATGGACGAAGAGCTAGTCTTGCATGTCGTTATGCTAGTTGTTATCCTGTGGTTATTCTGTGTAGCGCTGTGTTGTCACTTTACCCCTCGAGTACGTGTTGAATAAAGCTCTGTATGACTCTGGACTCCACTTGATGTAACATGTATTGTACCGGAGACTTTATTCAGTAATTAATACATGGTTTAGCCCTGATCTTTGGGTCGGGGCGCTTCAGGTGGTATCAGAGCCATGCTTGGCTGTAGGATTTGAACCGGTAGTAAACAATGACCGTAGGAGCCCTAGGATGGTCAATCCTTGAAAATATATTACTCCTTAAAACTTTATCGTTGTTATGCTAACCCTACCCTTGAAAATCATATGGCTGATGACTGGACCACCACCTACTGCATCAACGAAGATGGATTCCCTAGGGTGCTCTATGCTGCCACAGTGCGACTTGGTATTCCGGAACGACCGGAGTACGTGGGTCGCGAGTTCATGGAGCATGGCACCGAAAGCTGTGAGGTCACCATCCATATTGGCGCCAGTGATAAGTACTTAGAGATGCAACCCTGGAGCGTCACCGCCACTGGAGCCCGTATGCCTGACACCATTCAACTTGCAGCTCGCAAGGCGCTGCGGTACCTGTGCCAGATGTTTGAATGGCACTTGGGTTCCACCCCCATGAAGTACTTTCCACCGCTGGACCGTAGCCGTCCTGCTTGGGTGGCGAGGATCTGCAACCTGGAGAGCCCCGCAGGGACAGAGAAGAACCCCACAGTTGTCGCGATGTCTGGCTAATTGCTTAGCCTCGATGATTTGTGCGACCAACTGCATCAGCGTGTGAGAGATTTAATCCAGCGTGCTGAGGAAGCGGAGTCCCGTTGGCATAGGGCTAAACTGGCCGTAGCCCAGGCAGAAGCCCGAGCAGCCGAAGCTGAAAGCCACCTTGCCATGGCCGAAGAGAACCTTAGGGAGCAAGCAGATCGCCACAGTCAGCTCCTTAGGGGTGTCTACCTAGTGGACCGTGCCAAGCGCAAGGAACGCCATCCCAGGACTGCCGCGGAGCTGCCAATCCTAGAGGGAATTCCACTATGTTCCTCGTCCCAACCACGCAGGAGGATTTGTGAATCAGTGCCGCCCACGCCTCCCGCATCTCCCCGAGATCCCGGAAATAGTGACCCCGAAGACCGTGTTGTAGGGTTCAGTAGTCAAGTCGTCCCGGCTGACCCTTAAAAGTCGAGCCGCGTTATTGTAACCTGTCGTGTCATGTATCCCTACTTGTTTGAATGAATGCTTGTGTGGTGCTTGAATGATTTGTTTGTGTTGTGTGCTATAATATATATATATATATATACACACACACAAATCTACCCCAGTAATAAATTAGGAGAGTCACATAATCTTACCTTATCCCTCCCTGACTTCAGATGTCCCGTCGTTCGAGCCGAGTCCAGGGACTCCCTGCTCAGGAAGACGGTGACGAGGTCAACTCGAGGAACCAAGCCCCTCTGAATGTAGCCCCAGAAGCACCAGAAAATGGACACCTACCGCCGCTACCTCCCCGTACCCCAGCACCCATTGACTTGACAACCATATTGCAGCAGCAGAACCAACTTCTTCAAGTTCTTGTGACCACTCTCACAGCTTAAGCTCAAGGCAATCTTGGCAACAATAGACCTGCAATGCAACATAATGGCAATGGCAGCAGAATTGCAGATTTCAACCGCTTGCAGCCACCTAAGTTTGGAGGATCTGATAACCCTATTGAGGCAGATGATTGGCTGCGAGAGATTGAAATGAAGCTCGAAGTGGTCCATGCAGATGACAGAGACAAGGTTTTGCTCGCAGTACAGCAGTTAAAGGGACCAGCCCTTGCTTGGTGGCAGAGTTACAGACAAATAAATGAAAATGCTAATGAGATGGTATGGGCTGACTTTGTCAAGATCTTCAGAGAACATCATATTCCCAGCAGTGTTATGAAGCTCAAGCGGGATGAGTTCAGAAAGCTTCGTCAAGGTGGTATGAACGTGACGGAGTATCTTCATAAGTTCACAGAGTTGTCTCGATATGCACCAGAGGATATCAATGACGACGAGAAGAAGCAAGAAGCTTTTCTTGGTGGGCTTAACCCTAAAATCAGGACCTTGGTTGAAGTCACCACCCACAGTGATTTTAATGCTATGGTCAATAGGGCTATTACCACTGAGAGAAACAGGAAGGCAGGACTCAGTGAGCGCAAACGTCGGTTTGAAAGCAAGAAACCCCAGCAGTTGGAGAAGTTTCAGAGGACTCTGAAAGGATCACCGGGGTGTCCGACCCTAGAGGGGGAGGGGGTGAATAGGGTCGCTAATCACTTTTTAACCTAGGGCTCAGTCTAATTGCATAAGATAAACCTAACACGTCCTACACATGCTAGTTATGACTAAGGTTTATCTATGCTACCCTCTACTTACCCCAAAAGACTTGCAACCTATAGCCAATCCTAATCAAACTAACTAGGAAAGTAAAGGTAAGCAAGAAAGAGTAAATGTGGAAACGTAATGCGGTAAGTAAAGCGGTAAGGGAGAGGATATGCAAACTCCCGTGAAGACACCAAGACACACGATTTAACGTGGTTCGGTTAGGACACCAAAGTCCCTCCCTACGTCCACGGCCACTTGTCCAACACGAACAAGTGTGATGCCGAGTCTCTTCACTCGATCACCATCTTGCCACGCCTCCAAGGCTCCCGACAAGCAAAGGCTAAGTGACGCCAAGTCACAAAGACGAGGTCACCGCCACCGTCTATCTCGAAGCGTCACCACGGCACCGTCTTCACTATCTTGGAGCTTTAACACCAAGTAGGGGCCTCCTTCCCCGCACAAAGTGTCGTTGCCACTCCACACCAAGTCGGAGGGTCACACGACGAGTACACAAGGTGCTTGCCGCAGCAAGGCTTTCTCTCAAGCTAGTTCTCTCAAGAACTAAGCCTAAACAAGCACTAAGCACTCTCACAAGTGTGCTTAAGCCTAGATGCTTACAATCTCCCCCTTTTTGGTGATTGATGACAACACAAAATATAAATAACGAGAGAGCGAGAAAGATAAAACAGGATAAACACAAGCAAACTCGAAAAAGAACCAAAGAGCTCAATGGCTCAAACGAAATCCATAGATATGTCTCAAACCACAGCATACTCAAACGTCAAATGTACATATCCATGAACTAACACCAAATGAGATAATAAAACATCAAAGTCCTGATAACTACGAGCTCTCTCTAACTCTACCCTCCCCCTGACTCTCTCTCCCCCTTTGGCGTCAAAGCACCAAAAAGGCGAGCTACTGATCCGGCTGTCGTGGCACAGCAAGGAAGCGGTCCGGGTCGTCATCGTCGTCGTCGTCGTCAGACGGTGAACCCTCGGTGACAGACGGGAGCTGCTGGTCAGTACTGCCTGCTGGATCTGAACTGACTGGGGGTGTAGTTGTAGTCGAGGCTCTCGTGTTGGCACTGCCTGGAAGAGGGTCCGTAGAAGTAGTAACCGGCTCAGCAGAAGATGTGTCAACATCTGAAGTAGTGAGTGCTGAAGCTGCCGGCTGTGTCGACTGCTGAAGCAAAGAACCCTCTCCTCCTCCCCCTGAAGGTAGTGTCTGTGGTACGACGGGGAGGGCGACTGACTGGACTGCTGAAGGAGACTCCTGGAAGAGTGAAGTCGCTAGCAGTGGTGAGAACAGTGGACGACCGGCAGACCTAAGTAGTGCGGACATCGAGAACGTGGTCTCCGGTGTTGCTGAGGTAGCTGGAGCTGCAGTAGGGGCTGGAGCTGGTGTGACTGCAAGCTGAGGTGCTCCAACGCCCTGAAGTCCTGGCTGCTGCGGGGTGAGTCCGGTGTGAGAATAAAGTTGTGAGATCATCCCGAACATCGCCATCATGCCCTGCTGCATCTGCTGGAACTGAGCGTCTGTCCTCTGAGAGACTCTATCAATAAGTCCAACAAAACGCTCCTCGGTCGCAGCCCGCTCTCGGGTGGCCTCCCTCTGTATAGCAGCAAGCTGAGCCTCATGGGCTCTCCTGGCCTCCTCCTGTGCAAGCCGGTCCTCTCTCTGCTGAGTCACGAGCTGCTGTAGAAGTGCGGTGAGCTCGGACGGCTGAGACACCTGGGACTCAGAGACTGTAGCAGCAGTGGCTGACTCTGGGGCTGGCTCTCTGGACCCCCCTGCCTCGTGGTCATGACTAGCTGGGGTTATTGCAAGGAAGTACTCGACGTCCTCGGAGGAGTCTGACTCAAGCTCAGACCAGTGTATCTCATCATCTCCTCCGGGAAGCTAGGCCTCGGCAACTAGTAGTGCCTCATCCTCCTGTGCCTCTGGGGACAACTGTGCCATGGCAGCTCTCTCGGCCCTCTCGGCCTCTCGCTCTGCGCGAGTCCGCTTGCGGACTGGCTTCTCGACAACGACTTCCTTCCCCTTCCTCTTCTCGCGACCCATCTCGAACAGGCAATTTGTCGAACACTTAGCGAGCGCTTGGAGAGAAGACGCTGCGGGTGCGGCTGCGGCGAGGGGCTGCTGCTGCATGGATGGCGCTAAGCGCGTGGCAGTGATGCGGCGCGGAGGTGCTTGGTGATGGCGGCGCACGGGCGGCACGGGCAGCGCTGGCGGCGTTGTGGTGAAAGCACGGCGGCAGCGGCTCGGGCTGGCGGCGTGCAGGCGAGTGGCGGCGTGAGCGAGGGCGAGTGGAGGCGCGGCGGCGTGATCGAGCGGCGGCGCGGGATCAGGAGATAGGGCGCGGCGGCGGCTCGAGACGGGAGAGACGCTAGTGAAATAGAGAAGGCGGCGTCAGGAGTAAGACACATATATGACAAGTGGGCCCCGCGATTTTCTTCAACACCGGTCGATCCGACGCATAGGGTTTGAACGCCGGTTGATTGCGTCGGTTTAGTTGATCCGAGACTCCACCAGATCTGCATCTGAATGCCGGTTGAACCGACGATATGCTATTTGAACTCGCCGGTTGATTGCGGCTAACACCGGTTGATTGACAGGTCAAAACTGTGTTACATTCACCGGTTGATCCGATGCTGTCACTTTTGTATACGCCGGTTGAACGCCTGAAATTGACTGAGCTGAGAAACATTTTAGTAACGCCGGTTAAACCGATGGGTATATATCCGTTGAGCGTCGGTTTAACCGGTGAAGCCAAAAACCCTTCACTCAGCTCACTCTTCTATGCTAAGTCCAATAAACTTATAAAATTTAACTAAAATCAAGTTAATGGACTTGCATAGGCGACTTTACCCCTCAAAATAAATAGGATAGCACACTAGCTTAAATAATTTTCTTTTTAAACACAAGAAAAAGCCGCGAAGCGAGACAAAGCGCCAAATAAAATGTATGAGCCTTGTCATAGGAATATTGAAGATAGAGAGCTTCAAACTCATTATGACATGACTCACTAGGCAATAACGCACCTAACACTTTGCTCTTTTCACTTTTCATGAATTAAGATCTTGTAAATGAAACAAGTCTCATTTTCATCAAGTGATCTCCTTTGTGACCCTTACGCATGCAATGATAATGCAAGCTACAACCACATGCGAAAGTAAGGTAAACATGAGGTGCACATCTATATGACAAAAATGCATAGCAAGAATTTAAATTCTACTTGTCAAGTTTGAACCCACGGGAAGTTTCTTCATGATGAGCCTTTCTACAAGCCTAGAGGAAAACAAGTGGACCACCACCTCTAGCTAAACCCTTGCTATCTTACCATGGTTAGACAAGTGTCCTATATGTATGCATTTTTCTATATGATATGGCAACTTACATGACGTTTGCTGCATCTAACACATTAAGCTTATTCCTTAGCCTTACAAAAGTACTCTCGTCTAATGGTTTTGTGAATATATCCGCCAATTGCTCCTCAGATCTCACACCTTGAAGGGAAATGTCCCCCTTGGCTTCGTGATCACGCAAGAAGTGATGGCAAATATCAATGTGCTTTGTGCGAGAGTGTTGAACCGGATTTTTGGCAATTTTTACGGCACTTTCATTGTCACAAAGGAGTGGGATCCTATCTAGTTTCACACCAAAGTCCAAAAGGGTTTGCTTCATATATAGGATTTGGGCACAACATGCACCGGCCGCTATATATTCCGCTTCCACGGTGGACAAAGCCACGGAATTTTGCTTCTTACTTGACCAAGAAACTAGAGAACGCCCAATCAACTGGCAACCCCCGGAGGTACTCTTGCGATCCACATGGCTTCCGGCAAAATCCGAATCCGAGTATCCAATATAGGCCCTCAAGGTATGTTTCGGTGATTAATGACAACCATTATTATGACTAATGAGTTTGTGCAGCTTAATAGATCATTATCGCTCATTTGGTCATATGTCAAAAGAGGCCCCTCAAATTTCATTATCCAAAAAGGCGATCTCGGTATTCAACTCATATATATATATATATATATATATATATATATATATATATATATATATATATATATATATATATATATATATATATATATGTCAAGACTAAGGATCTTTCTAGTCCTAAGTGTCATAAGGTTGAGAAGGACACTTAGGTTAGTATAGGTTTTATAGTTTTGTAGTGATCGCACTATTAAGAGGGGTTAAGGCCAAGTAACTTGAGCATGGACATGGTCAATCAAAAATGGATGCACACTATGGTCACTCAGGTTCCTAGAAGTTCAAATAAGTGGTTCACAACTTATATGTCAAGAATATTTGGATTTCATTCAAGACTCAAATCAGAAAAGGCAAAATCAGAAAAAGTCTTGAACACCGGTTTAATCGACGCTTACAAATTTCTATACGTCGGTTAAACGAAGTCAGCAGAGTTTGGACAAGTCAATACACCGGTTAAACCGACGTGTTTGAATTTAACGTCGGTGCATTAGTCCAGAGTTGGTTTTTCCAGGGTGTTTCAAGGTTCTATACACCGGTTAAACCGACGTTGTTTGAATTAAGACGTCGGTGCAATTGACCAGTGAGATGGTTTTTCCAGGAATTTCTGAAGTTGTACTCACTGGTTAAACCGATGATGGTTTTGAGTTAACTTCGGTGCAGTTGTCCAGAGACTTGGTTTTTCAGTTGATCAGTGGACAACTACACTCACCGGTTAAACCGATGATACATCAGTTAATCTGTCCAAGTTGTAACGGCTAGTTTTCAGAAGGGGCAGTTTACATTCATCGGTTAAACCGACGCTGGCTATTGGAGGATCGTCGGATTAACCGGCGCTACGCAGTTTTCTGGCAGCTTTTCTCCAACGGCTCTATTCGTGTGAGCTGACTATATATACCCCTCCAATGGGTCATTTTGCCACTCTTGACACCAGGCAACATCCAAACACTCATACTATAGTCAAGAGCCACCTTGAGCTTCATCTTTCACATACTTGTTCATCCAATCAATCAAGAAGCAAGATTAAGCACTTGAGTAGAGAGAAGCTTGTGTGCATCCATTCTTGGTGATCGGTTCTTGCTCAAGTGAAGGCCCTAGCTTGTTACTCTTGGTGATTGGCATCACCTAGGCGATCTTGGTGATCGAGGTGTTTCTCGCGGAGCTTGGCAAGGATTGTGGGAGCTCGGAGAAGAAGATTGTACGTGGCTTGATCTCCACCACGCCGGGATGGTGAACGGAGACTCTTAGTGAGCGCCCTCGTCTCGGTGACTTGGGAGGTGACAAGACTCTTTGTGAGTGTCACAACGTGGATTAGGGGTGTGTGCCAACACATCGATACCACGGGAAAAAATCCGGTCATCTCTTGTCCACTCTCTTTATTCAAGCATTTTCTTTCATGCAATTTATTCATGTGCTTGACTTAGAGATCATAACTTAGCTCTACCTTGCTAGGCTTTACTTCTCTTTATCTCTCTCTTAGCTTGTGTAGGTAGCTTAGTTATCCGGTTGGTGAATTGGTGCCTTACTAGCATTGCATAGGTTAAGGTTGCTTTATTGTGTTTTAGAAATTGAAAAAGGCCCAATTCACCCCCCCCCCCCCTCTCTTGGTCCATCGATCCTTTCAGACTCAGTATCCGGCTCACTCAGGCCCGAGGAGCCAGGGTGCCTTTTCATCCAAAGCGCATCCCGGTTCTTTCCAGAAGCCAGCCCAATCGGCTCCTATTATGAAGACCCAGAATACCCTCCGTAACCAACCGTCTGGTGGAAGTCAAGTGACCGATGCGAAGACCTGTTTCCACTGCCGCGAAGCCAGACACTACAAGGCCAACTGTCCGTATCTTAATCAGCCCGCCCCTTCTATTTTCTCCAACTCTGTTCAAGGACCAAAGCAGCCGACTAGAGCCAACCGTGCAACACCAGCTAAGATCCAGCAACAGTCCTTCGGCAAGGCGAAAGTGAATCATGTGAATGCTGAAGAAGCAGAGGATGCACCAGGAGTGATTCTCGGTGAGTTTCTGGTCCGATCAGCTCTAGCCTCAGTGCTTTTTGATTCTGGAGCATCGCATTCCTTTATATCCTCCCACTTTGTGGAAAAGCATGATATACCTACTATAGCCCTTAAGAGGCCGCTAATAACACGTTCGCCTGGAGGCCATATACCTTGCCACTTAGGTGTCTTAGATATCCCTATAAACCTAAGTGGGGTAGTATTCCTTGCCGACCTAGTAGTCCTTGCTTCCAAAGGGATAGATGTCATACTCGGTATGGACTGGCTTGCCAAGCACCGAGGAAACATAGCCTGTGCTGAGAGAGCAGTGACAATCACCAACCGCCAAGGGTTAACAGTCACATGCCAAATCCAGCCTAGCCTGTCAGACTCCATGGTGAACCACATCCAAGCAGAATCCCCAGAAGAGGTGCCAGTAGTTCGGGAGTTCGCAGATGTGTTCCCAGATGAATTACCTGGTATGCCTCCAGAAAGAGATGTAGAGTTCACTATTGACTTAGTCCCTGGAACCAAGCCTATAGCAAAGAATGCCTATCGGTTAGCAGCCCCAGAGCTTGTCGAGTTGAAGAAGCAGCTCGAAGAGCTTCAACAAAAGGGATTTATTAGACCCGCTGCTTCTCCTTGGGGAGCCCCAGTGTTCTTTGTGAAGAAGAAAGATGGAAGCATGAGACTTTGTGTGGACTACCGTGATCTGAATGCAGTCACCATCAAGAACAAGTACCCTCTGCCTCGGATTGATAACCTGTTTGATCAGCTGAAGGGAGCTAAGTTCTTCTCCAAGATAGATCTAAGGTCAGGTTATCATCAGCTTAGAGTGCGACAAGAGGACATCTCCAAGATAGCCTTCAGGACCCGCTATGGCCAGTATGAGTTCACAGTGATGCCTTTTGGTCTGACAAATGCCCCTGCCTTTTTCATGACCCTCATGAATAAGGTGTTTATGGAAGAGTTAGATCAGTTTGTCGTGGTATTCATAGATGACATACTGGTCTACTCTAAGAGTGCTGAGGAGCATGGACAACATCTCAGAATTGTGCTGGGAAAGCTCAGAAAATACCAGTTGTATGCCAAGTTTAGTAAGTGTGAATTCTGGTTGCAGAGAGTCAGTTTTCTGGGTCATGTCTTAACACTGAAGGTGTTGAAGTGGACCCAGAAAAGGTCAAGGCAGTATCAGAATGGAAGCAACCGACCTCAGCCTCGGAGATCAGGAGTTTCTTGGGATTAGCCGGCTATTATCGGAGATTTATCGAAGGTTTCTCTAAAATAGCCCGGCCTATGACCGAGTTGCTCCGAAAGGACACGAAGTTTGTCTGGTCTGAAGCTTGTGAGAGAAGTTTTCAAGAGTTGAAGAGGCGACTAACTTCTGCCCCAGTGCTGGTTTTGCCAGATAATCAGAAGAGCTTTGTCATTTATTGCGACGCATCCCGACAAGGATTGGGTTGTGTGCTTATGCAAGAAGGAAGAGTTGTAGCTTATGCCTCAAGACAGTTGAGAGCACATGAGTAGAACTACCCCACCCATGACTTGGAGTTAGCTGCAGTGGTGCATGCCCTCAAGATTTGGATACATTATCTGATTGGGAATAAGTGTGAAATCTATACGGATCACAAGAGCCTGAAGTACATTTTCACCCAGTCAGACCTCAACTTTAGACAGAGAAGATGGTTGGAGTTGATCAAAGACTATGATTTGGAAATTCATTACCACCCTGGAAAGGCTAATGTGGTGGCTGATGCACTCAGTCGTAAAGCATATTGCCATCACTTAGTCACACAAGCCCCAGAGTTGAGTGCAGAAATGAGGAAGTTGAACCTAAGGGTTGTACGCCGCTCTTGCAACTATAACCTTAGTGTCCATCCCGTCCTGGATGACCAGATAAAGGAAGCTCAGATGGAGGATAAAAGATTGGTATGGATTAAAGGTCGCAACAGTGAAGGCAAAGCCCCAGATTTCAGAGTAGATAAAGATGGAGTCTTGTGGTTCAAGAAGAGATTATGTGTGCCTAAGCAAGGTCATTTCCGCAGGACCATCTTGGATGAAGCCCATAACTCAGCCTATTCCATTCACCCCGGCACTACGAAAATGTACCTGGACTTTAAGGAGAAGTATTGGTGGAATGGTATGAAGGGGGATATCGCTCGATTCGTCGCTCATTGTGATGTGTGCAAAAGAGTCAAGGCAGAGCATCAGAAGCCTAGTGGATTACTCCAGCCGTTGCCGATCCCAGTATGGAAGTGGGATGAAGTTAGTATGGATTTTATCACCGGTCTACCAAGAACCCAGAGCGGTCATGACTCAGTTTGGGTGATTGTTGACCGACTCACTAAAGTAGCACACTTCATCCCAGTGCGTACCACTTATGGAGGTGATAAATTAGCCAAATTATATATTGAGCGTATTGTGAAGTTGCATGGAGTACCTAAGAGGATTGTGTCAGATAGAGGCACCCAGTTCACTTCGAGATTCTGGAGCAAGTTACATGAAGCACTTGGTACAAAGTTGGACTTTAGTTCAGCCTATCATCCTCAGACTGATGGCCAGACCGAAAGAGTTAATCAGATCCATGAAGACATGCTAAGAGCATGTGTTCTTACTTATGGCAAAAATTGGGAAGACAGTTTGCCATATGCAGAGTTCTCTTACAACAATAGCTACCAGTCAAGCTTAAAGATGTCGCCGTTTGAAGCCCTCTACGGGAGGAAGTGTCGCACACCTCTCATGTGGACCGAAGTCGGTGACCGCATTATTGAGGGTCCAGATTTTATTAAAGAAGCAGAAGACAAGATAGCAGAAATCAGAGAGAATCTAAAGGCAGCTCAATCCCGCCAGAAAAGTTATGCCGATAGAAGAAGACGTACTCTCAGTTTCGAAGTTGGAGACTATGTGTACCTTAAAGTTTCCCCAATTCGCGGCACACGCAGATTCCAGGTACGAGAAAAATTGGCTCCACGTTACATCGGACCTTTCCCAATTATCAAGAAAGTGGGAGCGGTGGCCTATAAGCTCCAGTTGCCAGTAGAGATGTCAGATGTACACGATGTATTCCATGTGTCCCAACTCAGAAAGTGCCCGCGAGTACCAGAAGAACAAGTGGCCCCAGAGACAATCGACCTGCAGGATGATCTCAGATATCAAGAGGTACCAGTAAAAATTCTGAACACTGTGACGCGAAGAACCCGCAACTCAGAAGTCAGGATTTGCCGAGTTCAGTGGAGCAGGCACTCGGAAGCAGAAGCAACTTGGGAGAGAGAAGACGCGCTCCGAGCCGAGTTCCCCAGTCTCTTTAGTAGTGAAGCCGAATCTCGGGGACGAGATTTAACCTAAGTGGGGTAGGTTTGTAACATCCCTATTTTGATAAAACTTATTTTGCGATTAAACAGGCAACGCAAAATGATACAATAATACTATCTTTATAAGAGGTGTTATATAATTAACTGCTAAGTAATCCTTGTAGCACACACATGCTCGAGCTGCTACTGAGTCCACTCCACGTACGAGCTCACAAACCAAGCTTGCTTGTCTCCTACGCTTGCTTGTCTCCCACACGAAGCACGCCCAACGACATGGGCCACGACGGGACCGCACGCTGCACCCAGCACCACGCCGTGCCGACCAATGCCGTGCCCCCACTCCGCTGTAGCCTTGCTTGCCGGCCTGCCCGCCCCCGTCACTCGCGCTGCTCAACGATACCCTCCGCAATCCATGCCTGAGCCGTGCCCCACTGCAGGTCGAACCATCCTCCCAGCCTCAGAACTCCACGACGTCGCTGTGCCGTCGTCGCCGCGCGCAGTTCGCCGTCCGAGATTTTTCTCGCCACGAACCGCCTTTGGCCGCCTAATAATTGAGCCGGGTGCTGCACCGTGATGCCTCGCATCATCCGCAGCTCGTCGCCGAGCACACCAGCCACAGACCCAACTCTTCTTCCTCCTCTAGCTGAAGAACAGAGCATTGTCGATCTCCTCGCCTAGGCCATCTTGGTCCGATTTCTTTCGAGGTGAACACCCCTACACCCTTCTTGACCTGCCCCTAGCCTGTGCCCCTCCCTTTCCCTGCGTTTGTAACATCCTGAAATAGGCATCCAGCAACACTCTTCTCTAATGCTACCCGTGCCATATAGATGCAGTAGCGGGCAAGCATTGATGAGCAGGCAGAACCAGCAGCCTGCCACCCATGAATGATCACGTCACACAGGCAAGTGCAGGGGCAAGGGTGCAGAGCAGAGAGCACCGTATCCAAGCACCTACAGGATGGCAATTGCTGAGGGGACCGCCCTGTCTAGTACACTGTGCCGGGTCGTCGCTGAGATATTTTCTTCTTCCTTTCCCCTAGCGAACCGCCTTTCAATCGCCTATAAAAGACCCCGTGCTCTCCCGGGAAGGCCACCCAGAAAAGCCCCCCTATACCCTCCGTTTCAGTAACCCAAGTTCCTGCTGTTCCCAACCCAAAAAAAAACCACAAGCTAATCCACCGCTCACAAGAACCGAGAGTCGTCCCCTCGCTCGAGCTGTTCCCAGTGAAGGTGAGACCCATGGCAGCTTCTCTCATCAACTCCCCACATCCCCATCGTAGCCTCCTCTCCTGAGCCGAGCTCGACGAGCTCAGACGCTACGGCCATGGTTGCCATGCGGCCGGAGCCGACCTGCGCCACACATGCTCGAAGTCACCAAAATGGAACGCCCTCGCCCTCCTCTCTCTCCCCGTATACTCAGTTTCCCGTATGATAGCCCGAACTGCCGTGCGGCAAGCTCCAGAGAGCACGGCATGGCCATGCATGGTGACCGGAGCTGGGGAGCACGAAGACCCTGCGTGTAGTGTCCCTTCTGTTTTCTTCATCCAGGCCCAAAACACTTCCAGTTTAAAAGCCCAAGTACAGACCACACAAGCCTAGCTCACCTAAAAGAAAAAAAAAGAAAAGAGAAACCCAGCCCATCACGTGCAAGCAAGAGCCATGCCTTAAACCCCTTCATTTTATTTTAGATTTAATCACCAGCCTATACTACACGCCTCATCTTTCACTCATCTAAGCTCCCATTGAGTTGATTCTTTTTCCTAAATTCATCTAAAATCAAACTCTACCAAAACAACTATATTTGTATAATGTATTGATGTATGTGCTCTGTTTGTTTGCGTACGATGAAGTAGAACCGATTCTAGAGGAGAACCCGGAGGAACCAGGAGACCAGGAAACCGCCGCCACCGATGCGTACATAAGCGAAGGCAAGTCTCATCGATCCCTTACGTTGACCATGATTGATCCTAAGTGAGGTTAAATATAAAATTTGCTAGACTTAGGGATTGCCTGAGATGATACACTGAGGGTATGAGAGAAACCATTGATTGAAGCCATGTTGCATATTGATTTACTGTCAGACTGGCATATTATCCGACCTTGTTAATTGATGAAACTAGAATGGGAATGAGATCAGGGCAGTGTGGAATGTATTGGTGCATGCGCTACCGTGGTGGTAGACTTGCGACCGAGCTCTGTCGTGGTGACATCTCGGGTTGGTTGGTTATGGTTGTTGGCTTCCCTGATGAGCCTTAAGGACCGTGTGTTGTGGTGCCATCTCACCTAACCTACTTTCAGTACGACCACATGAGTTTGTATGGGCAAACCTTAGTCTAATCCCACTGGCTAACCTGGTAGTCGTCCGAGGTGGATATGTTTTGGGGTGAGACCTGGATTGGTCCAGACCCGGGGGTTTGTGGGCGACTAGTCGGGGTTGAGCCACGGCTGGGTGTCGGCTATGACGGAGCCGTCTCTGGACGGTGAAGTGCGTGTGGGTAAAGCGTACAACCTCTGCACAGTGTACAATCCATTCGAATGGTCCGTGTCCTCGGTTTGGACAGGTTACGGTGTGGACATCTCAACTAGTTGAGCCACCTAGCCTATAAGATGGATGACTGGTTGAGTTACCTTTAATACTACATTGGTTATTTATTCTGGTTGATTAATGGACCTTGGTATATTAATCTGTAACTCCGTCCCCGTAGGGTGAGGTGGAACTTGCTGAGTACTTTTGTACTCAACCCTTGTTAATTATTTTTTTCAGAGGATCCTGACTTTGTGCCTGAAGATTGCGAGTAGTTCGTGTCCGCACCCAAGGTGATCGAGTGGAGCCGTGATGGACGAAGAGCTAGTCTTGCATGTCGTTATGCTAGTTGTTATCCTGTGGTTATTCTGTGTAGCGCTGTGTTGTCACTTTACCCCTCGAGTACATGTTGAATAAAGCTCTGTATGACTCTGGACTCCACTTGATGTAACATGTATTGTACCGGAGACTTTATTCAGTAATTAATACATGGTTTAGCCCTGATCTTTGGGTCGGGGCGCTTCAGGTGGTATCAGAGCCATGCTTGGCTGTAGGATTTGAACCGGTAGTAAACAATGACCGTAGGAGCCCTAGGATGGTCAATCCTTGAAAATATATTACTCCTTAAAACTTTATCGTTGTTATGCTAACCCTACCCTTGAAAATCATATGGCTGATGACTGGACCACCACCTACTGCATCAACGAAGATGGATTCCCCAGGGTGCTCTATGCTACCACAGTGCGACTTGGTATTCCGGAACGACCGGAGTACGTGGGTCGCGAGTTCATGGAGCATGGCACCGAAAGCTGTGAGGTCACCATCCATATTGGCGCCAGTGATAAGTACTTAGAGATGC
The DNA here is from genome assembly GCF_016808335.1 of Panicum virgatum. Classification (NCBI taxonomy): domain Eukaryota; kingdom Viridiplantae; phylum Streptophyta; class Magnoliopsida; order Poales; family Poaceae; genus Panicum; species Panicum virgatum. Next base: position 12,010,500 of record NC_053152.1, read on the forward strand.
AACCCTGGAGCGTCTGTGGCAGCCCCGCCCGACATAATCCGGCTTAAGCGCGCTAACCATCATCAAAACGACAATCAGGGTTAACACGCACTTAAAACGGAGCAATCCGGCAGTGCTGTCGGGTAAAATCCCGATAAAACCACTTGAACCTGGATCGAACAAAGCAGCATAACTCACACGAAGGCGAGTCCAGAGATTACAACACCTCACAAAATATTACACCACAGAGTTTAACATAAAAACAGAATTACAAACCAAGTTCCAAATTTAACAAAGTACTTTTCAAACCAACGTAACAGAAGTTCATCAGAGTCCTTTATTTTAGCGGAAAGTAGGCACGAGAACTAATGACGATACGGATGTCTCGAGAAAGCCCGATACAAGACATCACTCGTTCTTGTCATCATTGGCCGGGGACGCATCCCACTCCACGGACCAACCAGGCGGAAGAGTGCAAGGCCAGGTCAAACTGGCAATCATATCCTCAAAGGTTTCACCTGAAACAAAATATAGCCACAAGCAAGGCTGAGTATTCTAATACTCAGCAAGGCTTACCCGACTGAGGGTATACTTAGCCCTTTACCTAGACATGCAAGGCTTTTGGCTTGAGGGGTTTGTTTTGCCGAAAAGCAATAAAAAGTAGATCCTTAATTGGGGGTTTTAACTTTCAGGTTCTAGTTCAATTAACCAGTCTAGGTGAGCATCTATCCAATAGCATGCATGGTGATAACATTTATCTTTTATTATCCAATCAACCATATTCATCATTCTCATCTTTCACTTCTTACTCTATGTGGCAAAAGAGTTAAGCAGTCCCATTATCCGTGAGAGGCGGACGATTCGAATCGAATTTGTTAACCTTGCAAGGCAGACCTAAACACACGTCACGTGGTTACTCCCAGAGTCACACGTGCAACATTTCCCCTTTCTTTCCGGGTTGTGGATCAGGGTCACCGTCCTCGACTACAGAGTACGACGACTCTGCACCCGCATGTGCGCGCATGAGAAACGACGTTCAAAGAAGGTGAGGGAGAAGTCCACTTGCCGGGCCAATCAGGTACTTAAGCTTACCGATTACCATATTCTCGGCATGTGTTTAGTACGTTCAAACACTTAACTACCACTACCACACACTGCGGCCTTATCACATTTCACTAAATAGACGGAACATCCCAAGTACCACAGTCCCGCCCGTAGGCCTTATAGTTGCAGCAGGTAGTAAACATCCAACTCCTATATTTCTCGCGAGTGACAGGAAATCACTCGACTTCTACCGAAACATTAATATAGCCAACTAGCGACCTACACATACTAGTGATCAAACATCGGTACCTAGGATTATGCAATTAAGGTTCCAATCAACTCCTGTAAACTTAAATGCACAAATAGATAGGAACAATAAAAAGTTGCATAAGTTTAAAATAGTAGGACATGCTCCGGGGCTTGCCTTCCTGGGCGTAGCTGGATCTGGGCTCTTCCGAAATAGGGTTCGGGTCTTGCGCAGCTTCAGTTAGATTAACTTGAGCTTCGCGCTGCTCACTCTCGGACTCGGGCACCAGCTCGTAAGTTCCGTCAGCGAGAGTAGCAGTATCTATATGAGATGCAATGCACATGAGTAATTCGTTGTGATGGTAGGAATTTATGAATTATTTCACAATAACGGTGTAACACAAACAAAACCCAAAGTTAAAGAGTGAAACACTTTCATTCATATTTTACTGGGCAATCGTTTATAGAGTAACAACTCAACATATCTAACTACACAAGACATCATGATCAATAGCTCAAGAAAGCTATACTAATCTTCTAAACAAGTGGGAGTAACCTCCTATAGCAATTAAATCATGGTTGGTTAATAACTTAACAACTCAGCACATATACAGTATTAAATTCAACAAAAATTACTACAAACAGAAAGTAAACAGGACTAGCTATCCTGCAAAACTCATCCTAAACCTTGTAGCCAATTATCCAGAACAAATCATGTAGTCAGACAATTCCTAGAAAAAGATTGAATTATACAGGTTACACCAGAGTATAAAACAATCTCAAACTTTAACAGTAGGCCTAAACAGGGATGAATTAGCTACTGTGAATTTTTCAGGATTTATTAACCACACAAATAAATAGGAGAAAATAAACAAAACATACATCAGTTTAAAAAGATTAATTTTTAGATCCTGTTCTAGTCATGAACTGGGGCTCAAACTCCATGGACAAGCTAAACTATTCAAAAAGAACACTCAGAAATATTTTCATGATTTATTATCAACATAAACTATTTATCATAATTAAAATCTACTAAACAAACATTAAATCAAAGAAATTGCTACACAAATCTAAAAATATTGAAACTTGGAAAGTGGTGCTCATTTGGTATTGAAAATACACAGAAAAATTTTCATACATATATCTAAGTCAGAACATCCAGAAATAAAAAACAAAATAATTTACTAGATCTAGCCAAGATTAGGGTTTCATCTAGTTACAAAGGTCAACTGGTGCTCAAATTTTTACACAACACTAAGCATGCCATGTATTACATACCAGACAAAAATCACCTATAGATTCTAAGTAGAACTCCTAGAACAATTATAGCCTTTGAAATCTAATCTTTTTCCTAGATTAAAATACAAACAGAAAATAAACATGTGCATGTAATGAAAGTTGTAGATCTTGTTGCAAGGATTCCAAAACATTTGGATTTACATTTTTCTGATTTTTCTATGAATTTATATCGAATTTACAAGTTTGCTGGTTTGGAAAACAAAAAGAAAAAGAAAGAACTTTTTGCGCAGAGGCCCCTGGAAGACTTTTTCTTCTCGCGGATAGGCCCCTGGCCGGAGTTTGAAGCAGGGGAGCGGCGGGCGGCCGGATTCCGGCGCCTGGGGTCAACGGCGGCGAGGGGAGCTAGGGGGAGGAGCAAGAGGAGAGCGAGAGCAACCTTGGGGTGGCCTCGGTTGAGCTTGGGACGGCCGGTGGTGGCGCCTCCGCGGAACAGGGGCGGCGGCGGCGGCAGTTGGCGGCGGCGGCGGCGGTCCGGTGGCCCGCGGCGGCGGCGAGCGGGTCGGGGAGCACCGGTGGAGGCCAAGGGAGCGAGCTGCGGGGGTTGTTGGGCACGAGGGAGGGCGGAGGAGGGGGCTCCGCAGCAGCCTAGGGTGCGGCGGCGCTAATGGCGGCGGCGTCGGCCGTTTTCGGGCAGAGGGGCAAACGGGACGCGGCGCTCGTGCTCAGGGAGGAAGGAGAGAGGGGTGAGGGCGTCGTGGAGCTCGCGGGATGGTTCCAGGCGGGTCAAGGCGAGGGGGAGGGCATGACGCGGTCGGGCGGTTCAGCACGGCTTCGCCGTAGCGGCTCGGCGTCTAACCTCGGCGTGCGCGCACGGGATGGCGCCGCGTGGAGAGGCCGAGAAGCATCGCGGAGGAGCCAAGGACGGGGCGCGGGGAGAGCACGGCGCGTGGCCGGCGGCCTTAACTCGACGGCGACTTCGGCTCGGCAGAAAACAGGGGAGGGAGAGAGAGCAGAGAGTAGAGAGAAAGAGAGAGAGAAATTTGTTTGATTTCAAATTTGAATCTTTCTCAAAATTTTCAATTAACACTCGAAAAATTTTGAATACGAAAGATGTTCCAAAATTCAAATCCTACCACTTTTGTTTCAGGCCTACTTTCATTTGGGACCCAATTCAAAAGTTCAATGTGAATCCCGACAAATGTAGTTATTACCCAGTTCGAGCTAAATTCAAATTTTTCTTCGACTTTCGCATGAAAACTTAAATATATTTGAGCATGACAAATGTTCAACACTTAAAACTCTACAAGCTTTATTTCAGGAAAATGTTCAATTAGACCACGGATTGAAAATTATTTTAAATTTAACACAACCAAGATTTTGAATTGCTAACCATTTCATGTAGACTTGCATTGGGTTAAGGGTACATGATTTGATGCTAATGACCCTGGTTTAGCTAATGACACACCTGGGGTGTTACACCCTACCCCCCTTAAAAAGAATCTCGACCCGAGATTCGAGTAATTAGGCTAAGTGTGGAAGGTGTGTGTACCTTGGAGGGAAACTAGAAAACCACGGTAATGTTCATTTAGATAGGTTTCGGTCTGCCAAGTGGCTTCTTCTTCAGTGTGATGACTCCACTGGATTTTGTACATTTTAACTACTTTTCTTCTTGTTACCCTTTCTTTCTGATCCAGAACTTTGATAGGATATTCCACATAGGAAAGGTCCGGTTCTACCCGTATATCCTCTTGTTCGACAATCTCTGTGGGAACTCGGACACATTTCTTAAGCTGAGAAACATGGAAGATGTCGTGTATGGCGGATAGTTGCGGAGGAAGTTTCACTCTATAGGCCACGGGTCCACAAATTTCGATGATTTCATAGGGACCAACGTATCTGGGAGCCAGTTTTCCTTTCACTCCAAATCTTTGTACACCCCTGGTTGGAGAAACCCGAAGGTATACATGATTTCCAACTTCGAATTGCAAGGGATCTCTTCTTTTGTCAAAATAGCTCTTTTGCCTAGATTGTGCCGCTTTAATATTTGCTTGGATTACCTTCACTTTTTCTTCTGTCTCGGTTACAAGATCAGGTCCGAATACCACTCATTCTCCAACTTGCGACCAGTTTAAAGGAGTACGACACCTTCGACCATACAAGGCCTCAAAAGGTGCCATTTTCAAACTTTCTTGATAGCTATTGTTGTATGAGAATTCTGCTAGAGATAAACACTTATCCCAACTCTTGTCAAAGTGAATGACACAAGCCCTCAACATGTCTTCTAGGATTTGGTTTACTCTCTCTGTTTGTCCATCGGTTTGAGGATGATAAGCTGAGCTTCGAATCAGTTTGGTACCAAGTGAAGCTTGCAATTGTTCCCAAAAGCGTGCTGTGAATTGAGTACCACGATCAGAAATGATCGTTTTGGGTACGCCATGTAGGCAAACAATGCGATCGAGATAAATCTCGGCATATTTCTTGGCAGTATAGGTAGTGTGCACTGGAATAAAATGCGCCGTCTTTGTGAGCCTATCCACGATAACCCAAATAGAGTCATGCTTCTGGGATGTGTTTGGCAATCCTACAATGAAATCCATACTTATGTCTTCCCATTTCCATGATGGAATAGACAAAGGTTGAAGAGGGCCGGCTACTTTCAAGTGGCTGGCTTTCACTCGCCGACAGGTATCACATTCCGAAACATACTTAGCAATTTCCCTTTTCATCCTAGTCCACCAGAAGTTTTGTTTAAGATCTTGATACATCTTGTTACTGCCTGGATGAATGGAAAACTTGGAAAGGTGTGCCTCATCGAGGATTTGCTTTCGGAGCTCATGATTCTTTGGAACGACTATGCGGCTTTCGAACCATAGAATTCCATTGTGGTCTTGGCGGAAACATTTATATTTTTCTTCCCCTTGGGAGAGTTTCTGCTTGATGATGTTAATGCCTTCGTCATGTAGTTGCGCCATGATAATTTGATCGTGGAGGGTTGGTTCAATGGAAATGTGGTTTAAAGTGCCTTGGGGAATCATTTCCAAATTGAGTCTTCTCATTTCCGAGCACAGTGTCTGGTCATAAGATTCCATAGCTAGGCAATTACAATGAGTTTTGCGGCTTAGTGCATCCGCGACAACATTGGCCTTGCCCGGATGGTAGTGCACCTCGAGATCGTAGTCTTTGATTAATTCCAACCATCTTCTTTGTCTCATATTTAGATCGGCTTGGGTGAAGATATATTTGAGACTCTTATGGTCTGTGTAGATATTGCAATGAGTGCCCATAAGATAATGTCTCCAAATTTTCAGAGCATGGATGACGGCTGCTAACTCGAGGTCATGAGTGGGATAGTTCTGCTCATGAGGCCGAAGAGATCGTGAAGCATAGGCAATGACTCTATTGTCTTGCATGAGCACACAACCAAGACCCGTACCAGACGCGTCACAATACACGTCAAAGGGCTTGGCATTATCAGGTTGAGCTAAGACGGGGGCCTTAGTCAGCAACTCCCTTAAAGTGTGGAAAGCTTTCTCACATCTTTCATCCCAGACAAATTTGATTCCTTTCTTCAACAGTTCGGTCATAGGCTTAGCAATTTTTGAGAAGTCCGGAATGAATCGACGATAATATCCAGCTAGACCAAGAAAACTGCGAATCTGATGAACGGAAGCAGGAGATTTCCAGTCCATCACTTCTTGCACCTTACTAGGATCAACGGCTATGCCTTCACTGGATATAGTATGACCCAAAAATTTCACCCTGTCTAACCAAAATTCACATTTGGAAAACTTAGCATATAACTGATGATCTCTAAGACGTTGAAGAACGATGCACAAATGTTTGGCATGGTCCTCCTCATTCTTGGAATAAACAAGGATGTCGTCAATGAAGACCACGACAAACTTGTCAAGATCAGGCGTGAACACCGAATTCATAAGGTACATGAAATAGGCAGGTGCATTTGTGAGGCCAAAGGACATGACTAAATATTCATATAGTCCATATCTTGTAGAGAAGGCTGTTTTAGGAATATCACAGGGTCGGATTTTGATCTGATGATATCCAGAACGAAGATCCAACTTTGAAAACACCCTAGCTCCAGCCAACTGATCAAATAAAACATCAATGCGGGGAAGGGGATATTTATTTTTGATTGTCACCGCATTGAGGGGCCGGTAGTCCACACACAATCTCAAACTATCATCCTTTTTCTTCACGAATAAGGCCGGGCAACCCCAAGGTGATGCACTAGGGCGAATGAAACCTTTGTCAAGAAGTTCTTGCAGTTGAATTTTTAATTCGGCCAATTCCTTAGGTGGCATTCTATAGGACCTCTTTGAGATAGGTGCAGTGCCTGGCTGCAACTCAATAATAAACTCGATGTCCCTATCCGGTGGCATTCCTGGCAAGTCATCCGGAAAAACATCGACAAACTCGCATACCACTGGGATTTCTACTATTCTGGATTCGCTCGTGGCATATGCGCAAGAATTGGTGCACTCTTGGGAGGGCAAATAAAGAGTAGTGGCTCCATGGGTAGAGGAATTGATTTCCACAACTCGGGAAGGAATATCTAAGACTACTCCATGTCGCGTCATCCAATCCATCCCCAAAATGATATCTATGCCTTCAAGTGCCAAAAGGATCAGTTCAGTTCTGATAATTTTACTACCCAGCTTAAGGGGTACGTTTCTTATAATCTGATTGGAAGCAATTTTTCCACCCGGTGTTGATATCATATAAGACCCTTTTGTGTGACAGAAATCCAAACCCACTTTTGCACCAAATTTTGCATTAATAAAACTATGGGACGCACCGGAATCAAATAGTATAACTGCAGGCTTGTTGTGGATAGAAAAGGTACCCGTCATCACTGGTGCACCTTCAGGAAGTTCTGCAAGAGTGGCGAAGTTGACTCGCCCTTGCCTGACCTGAACAGTCTGCCTTCTTCCCTTGTTCTGGTTGTTCTGAGTGGAACCTTGACCCTGGTTTTGTTTCTTAGGCTGCGGACACTCTCGAGCAAAATGAGATGAACTCCCACAGTTGAAGCAACGATTTTTATCGCCTGGACGGGCTGGTGTTGGGGTAAAAGGTCTGGGACCAGTTAACTGAGGAACAGGGGGTCGCACTCCACCCTGCTGCTGTGGCGGCCTAATAACCCAACGCCCTGGCTGAGGGGCCTTCTGAGGAATTGTAGGAGAAACATTCTGCACGAAACGATACCTCGGTGACTGAGCACTCGAGGGTCCAGGTGGAGCCTTTCGCTTCTTCTCAGCACGATGAGCCACAATGCAATCTTCTTGTGTAATTGCCAGATTAACCAACTCATTATATGTGTCAACCCTAATGGGATTCAGACGTTCCTTGAGCTTGGTATTGAGTCCTCTGCGAAAGCGGTCACGTTTCTTAACATCTGTGTCAGCATGATAACCCACGTACTGACAGAGACCATTAAAAGCTTGGGCATACTGGATAACTGTACGAGTCCCTTGAGTGAGAGCCAGGAACTCATTCAGTTTCCTTTCCATAAGACCCTCTGGAATATGGTGGTCCCTAAAAGCATTTTTGAATTCATTCCAAGTAACAACATGATCGGCCGGAAGCATGCCATGGTAGTTGTCCCACCAAAGACGAGCAGAACCGCGAAGCTGTTGTGCGGCAAAGAGAGTCTTATTTTCCTCCGAACATGGCACCGGAAGTAGTGCAAACTTGGACTCGATTGTGCGAATCCAAGCATCCGCATCCAGCGGTTCTTCTGTCTTGTGGAACAGAGGAGGCTGGGTTGCAAAGAAATCCTGATAACCAGCAGCTTGAGGTTGATGGGCGTGGTGTCCACCTCGCTGCTACCCTTGGACAAGTTGGCGAAGCAACTCAGTCTGGGCGGCCAGGACTTCCGCAATGCCTGGTGGTGGGGGGTGGCGGCTGCTGTGATCCGCTACCACTCGCGTTCACGAAACCCTCCGGATTACCACGCGTTGATCCCACCATCTGGAATAAGAAAAATTCCTTCGTAAGCAAGGGGGATGCAAAGCCCCAAAAATACAAAAGAATAGGTGCAGATCAATGAAACTTGTATGAATTATATAACAACATGGACAAAAGGTTGTTCGTTTCTAGAACAACGCTTGACAGCAGAGGGGTATATTAACATTCTACACCTTTGTATTCTACTCAAGCACTTCGGCAAATAAAGTCATTTGCTAAGTTCGGTAACTCCCTATATTCAAACACGGCAGACAGAACAGAGTCTAGATAGACCTTAATCGTGAAAAAAAAATATCACGTGCTCAGGTGCAAACCTCACTATTTTCCTATTACCACATGTACTTTGATTAATTTCCAATTTAAGATCATGATATATGCACGACCTATTCGTCCTCACAAAACAAACAACTGCCAAATAGTTTTGGACTTACGGGGTTAGCACCGGTAGCATAGCACAAAATTACGTCTCTCCCTATATATGTCTAGCCGAATTCTAACCGTTCTTAACTTAACGTAATCGCGTTTAGTGTACCTGCAAAAGATGCATAGAATGTATATATATGAATATCCACGACTGGACCCTTCGTGCCAGCACTCACGAACGGCCCCCATGTGTCCTACGCCACATGGGTAACGCATATGCAGTTGCCCACATATTCACCCATACATTGCCATTTACTATAGAAACGGCAGCCATACAATTTTTCCGCCGTATGGCCAACGTTAACATACGCTACTCAGTGGCGTATTCACAAGTTCCTTTACTCCCAATATAATTGACTGATTGTCGATATGTTGGCAGCAGCTCAAGTAGGCCACTGCTTGAGCACAGCGTTCGGTTCGCATCACCGACGGGAAGGTCAGTCTCCCTCAGCTGACTGAGTATACTTTACTCCCAATATAATCAACTGATAGTTGGTATATTGGCAGCACCTCAAGTATGCCATTGCTTGAGGGCAACGTTCGGCTCGCATCACCGACGGGAAGGTCAGACTCCCTCAGCTGACTGAGGATCCTTACCTCCTTACCTTAGCGTAGGTGCGTCGTTACAGAATTCAAGGGTTGATTGAGCACAAAATAAGGTCTGACAGAAAGTAAGTGCTGGAAGTCAGGTATATAACGACATAAGTTAGATAGCCACCCAGTAACTTCCCATAATTCCCTTAGGGCTTTACGAACTAGGCACCATCCTTAACGAACCAACGTATTTTGCAAACGCAAGTGTTACGGTCAAAATTTTAACAAAATCCTTCAAAAACTCATCACTAACTCTGGTGCACGCTTTGTTCGGCTCTGATACCAGCTGTGGCAGCCCCGCCCGACATAATCCGGCTTAAGCGCGCTAACCATCATCAAAACGACAATCAGGGTTAACACGCACTTAAAACGGAGCAATCCGGCAGTGCTGTCGGGTAAAATCCCGATAAAACCACTTGAACCTGGATCGAACAAAGCAGCATAACTCACACGAAGGCGAGTCCAGAGATTACAACACCTCACAAAATATTACACCACAGAGTTTAACATAAAAACAGAATTACAAACCAAGTTCCAAATTTAACAAAGTACTTTTCAAACCAACGTAACAGAAGTTCATCAGAGTCCTTTATTTTAGCGGAAAGTAGGCACGAGAACTAATGACGATACGGATGTCTCGAGAAAGCCCGATACAAGACATCACTCGTTCTTGTCATCATTGGCCGGGGACGCATCCCACTCCACGGACCAACCAGGCGGAAGAGTGCAAGGCCAGGTCAAACTGGCAATCATATCCTCAAAGGTTTCACCTGAAACAAAATATAGCCACAAGCAAGGCTGAGTATTCTAATACTCAGCAAGGCTTACCCGACTGAGGGTATACTTAGCCCTTTACCTAGACATGCAAGGCTTTTGGCTTGAGGGGTTTGTTTTGCCGAAAAGCAATAAAAAGTAGATCCTTAATTGGGGGTTTTAACTTTCAGGTTCTAGTTCAATTAACCAGTCTAGGTGAGCATCTATCCAATAGCATGCATGGTGATAACATTTATCTTTTATTATCCAATCAACCATATTCATCATTCTCATCTTTCACTTCTTACTCTATGTGGCAAAAGAGTTAAGCAGTCCCATTATCCGTGAGAGGCGGACGATTCGAATCGAATTTGTTAACCTTGCAAGGCAGACCTAAACACACGTCACGTGGTTACTCCCAGAGTCACACGTGCAACATTTCCCCTTTCTTTCCGGGTTGTGGATCAGGGTCACCGTCCTCGACTACAGAGTACGACGACTCTGCACCCGCATGTGCGCGCATGAGAAACGACGTTCAAAGAAGGTGAGGGAGAAGTCCACTTGCCGGGCCAATCAGGTACTTAAGCTTACCGATTACCATATTCTCGGCATGTGTTTAGTACGTTCAAACGCTTAACTACCACTACCACACACTGCGGCCTTATCACATTTCACTAAATAGACGGAACATCCCAAGTACCACAGTCCCGCCCGTAGGCCTTATAGTTGCAGCAGGTAGTAAACATCCAACTCCTATATTTCTCGCGAGTGACAGGAAATCACTCGACTTCTACCGAAACATTAATATAGCCAACTAGCGACCTACACATACTAGTGATCAAACATCGGTACCTAGGATTATGCAATTAAGGTTCCAATCAACTCCTGTAAACTTAAATGCACAAATAGATAGGAACAATAAAAAGTTGCATAAGTTTAAAATAGTAGGACATGCTCCGGGGCTTGCCTTCCTGGGCGTAGCTGGATCTGGGCTCTTCCGAAATAGGGTTCGGGTCTTGCGCAGCTTCAGTTAGATTAACTTGAGCTTCGCGCTGCTCACTCTCGGACTCGGGCACCAGCTCGTAAGTTCCGTCAGCGAGAGTAGCAGTATCTATATGAGATGCAATGCACATGAGTAATTCGTTGTGATGGTAGGAATTTATGAATTATTTCACAATAACGGTGTAACACAAACAAAACCCAAAGTTAAAGAGTGAAACACTTTCATTCATATTTTACTGGGCAATCGTTTATAGAGTAACAACTCAACATATCTAACTACACAAGACATCATGATCAATAGCTCAAGAAAGCTATACTAATCTTCTAAACAAGTGGGAGTAACCTCCTATAGCAATTAAATCATGGTTGGTTAATAACTTAACAACTCAGCACATATACAGTATTAAATTCAACAAAAATTACTACAAACAGAAAGTAAACAGGACTAGCTATCCTGCAAAACTCATCCTAAACCTTGTAGCCAATTATCCAGAACAAATCATGTAGTCAGACAATTCCTAGAAAAAGATTGAATTATACAGGTTACACCAGAGTATAAAACAATCTCAAACTTTAACAGTAGGCCTAAACAGGGATGAATTAGCTACTGTGAATTTTTCAGGATTTATTAACCACACAAATAAATAGGAGAAAATAAACAAAACATACATCAGTTTAAAAAGATTAATTTTTAGATCCTGTTCTAGTCATGAACTGGGGCTCAAACTCCATGGACAAGCTAAACTATTCAAAAAGAACACTCAGAAATATTTTCATGATTTATTATCAACATAAACTATTTATCATAATTAAAATCTACTAAACAAACATTAAATCAAAGAAATTGCTACACAAATCTAAAAATATTGAAACTTGGAAAGTGGTGCTCATTTGGTATTGAAAATACACAGAAAAATTTTCATACATATATCTAAGTCAGAACATCCAGAAATAAAAAACAAAATAATTTACTAGATCTAGCCAAGATTAGGGTTTCATCTAGTTACAAAGGTCAACTGGTGCTCAAATTTTTACACAACACTAAGCATGCCATGTATTACATACCAGACAAAAATCACCTATAGATTCTAAGTAGAACTCCTAGAACAATTATAGCCTTTGAAATCTAATCTTTTTCCTAGATTAAAATACAAACAGAAAATAAACATGTGCATGTAATGAAAGTTGTAGATCTTGTTGCAAGGATTCCAAAACATTTGGATTTACATTTTTCTGATTTTTCTATGAATTTATATCGAATTTACAAGTTTGCTGGTTTGGAAAACAAAAAGAAAAAGAAAGAACTTTTTGCGCAGAGGCCCCTGGAAGACTTTTTCTTCTCGCGGATAGGCCCCTGGCCGGAGTTTGAAGCAGGGGAGCGGCGGGCGGCCGGATTCCGGCGCCTGGGGTCAACGGCGGCGAGGGGAGCTAGGGGGAGGAGCAAGAGGAGAGCGAGAGCAACCTTGGGGTGGCCTCGGTTGAGCTTGGGACGGCCGGTGGTGGCGCCTCCGCGGAACAGGGGCGGCGGCGGCGGCAGTTGGCGGCGGCGGCGGCGGTCCGGTGGCCCGCGGCGGCGGCGAGCGGGTCGGGGAGCACCGGTGGAGGCCAAGGGAGCGAGCTGCGGGGGTTGTTGGGCACGAGGGAGGGCGGAGGAGGGGGCTCCGCAGCAGCCTAGGGTGCGGCGGCGCTAATGGCGGCGGCGTCGGCCGTTTTCGGGCAGAGGGGCAAACGGGACGCGGCGCTCGTGCTCAGGGAGGAAGGAGAGAGGGGTGAGGGCGTCGTGGAGCTCGCGGGATGGTTCCAGGCGGGTCAAGGCGAGGGGGAGGGCATGACGCGGTCGGGCGGTTCAGCACGGCTTCACCGTGGCGGCTCGGCGTCTAACCTCGGCGTGCGCGCACGGGATGGCGCCGCGTGGAGAGGCCGAGAAGCATCGCGGAGGAGCCAAGGACGGGGCGCGGGGAGAGCACGGCGCGTGGCCGGCGGCCTTAACTCGACGGCGACTTCGGCTCGGCAGAAAACAGGGGAGGGAGAGAGAGCAGAGAGAGTAGAGAGAAAGAGGGAGAGAAATTTGTTTGATTTCAAATTTGAATCTTTCTCAAAATTTTCAATTAACACTCGAAAAATTTTGAATACGAAAGATGTTCCAAAATTCAAATCCTGCCACTTTTGTTTCAGGCCTACTTTCATTTGGGACCCAATTCAAAAGTTCAATGTGAATCCCGACAAATGTAGTTATTACCCAGTTCGAGCTAAATTCAAATTTTTCTTCAACTTTCGCATGAAAACTTAAATATATTTGAGCATGACAAATGTTCAACACTTAAAACTCTACAAGCTTTATTTCAAGAAAAATGTTCAATTAGACCACGGATTGAAAATTATTTTAAATTTAACACAACCAAGATTTTGAATTGCTAACCATTTCATGTAGACTTGCATTGGGTTAAGGGTACATGATTTGATGCTAATGACCCTGGTTTAGCTAATGACACACCTGGGGTGTTACAGCTTCAGAGCGCCGCCGTCCGCGAGCTCGAAGCGGAAGAGAGATGGAGGGCGGAGGACGGCGCTCCGCAGCCGCCGTCACGCGCGCACAGTACTGGGCGGGGATGGAGGAGGCTCGACGGAGCTCGAGGAGCTCGGTGGAGTGGCCGTCGCGTGCGCGCTTGCCGCGCATGCCGCCGCGCGTGGCCGCCGCGGGCGAGCGCCACGGCCGCCCCCGGGCTTGCCACGCCGCCGGACCGGCGCGAGCGGAGGGAGCAGGGCCCTGGTCCCGCTCGGCCACCCGCACCTGCTCGGCCTGCGCGTCGCCAGCCCCGCGCCCGCGGGAGCCGCTCGATCCGGGGCGAGAAGCAGCCATGGAAAGGGAGGCAGGGGCGCACGCCGCCGGAGAGGAAGACGAGGACGGTGCTAGGAAGACGTGCTTGGCGGAGCTCGGGGCGAACACGGGCGTGGGGGAGGATGCCCTCCAAAGCACCTCCACCCCTGCTCCTTCTCGTTGCCTTGGTGGCCTTGGTCAAGAGTCCGACAGCAATGGAGTCCATGTGATCTGCGATTCCCATCGGGGTGGACCTCGGCTGCGCCTACTGCTGGTCGTGGATGGAGCTGACGAGCTTGTGGTCCCGTGGGTGAAGTGATTCGGTCGGAGATGCGCTGTGGCCAGTGAATTTGATCGTCGGAAGGAGAAGTGGAAGACAGAGATGGAGAGAGAGAGAGACGAGAGTCAGAGAGAGTTCCAGAAGGGGAGAGACCGAGAGAGATAAAAGAGAGAAAAAAGGAAAGAAAAATAAAAGGGAAAAAAGAAGAGGAGAAACAGTAAGAAAAAAAGAAAAAGAAAAAAAGAGAAGAAAATTAATTTTTGAAATGGTAATTATAGATTGTTGAGTAAAAGGAAATGTGTTTGTTAAAACAAGATGGTAGTTGGAGATAGAATAAAATATGTGGTAGTTGGTATAGAGTATGGGATATAGAGGATGACGGTTGCAGAAAAACTGAATGTAGAGGAGAGAATTTTGCTGATTAGGATAAAATATTTCTTTTAGAGTATAGAAATAGAGTACAATGAGTGTGGATAGTCTAGAGCCCCTTTTGCAAGATTTCAAAACCGGCACCAGCTGGCGTCATGGGAAGCCCTGTCAATCGGGTTGCTCCATGATAGCTCCATCAGAGGAGCCTATGAAATTATGCTCTCTGGAGCCCAACGACGGAGGGTGAGCAAGAAAACATAGCTCCACGCGGCTCCGCTCGTCCATTTCACCTCCTTTGTCCTCGTGAGGGGCGGCGGACAGAGAGACGGTGTGGGAGCTCGACGTGAAGGGACGGAAGCGGCCACCGCGGGAGCCCGAGGCAGGGCGGACGGGCCGGCACCCGGCGACGGGAGCGGAGGCGAAGCAGCAAGATGTGTCGGACACACGTGATTTAAGGAGGAAGAAAGGAGTAAGGTAGCCGACGATGGGTGGAGGTAGGCCGATGGAGCATGGGAGCAAGCCACGGCGCACGGAGGAAGAAAGAAGCGAGAAGAAGGGATAAGGAGGAAAGAGAAGGAAGGAAGGAATGAAGGAAAAATAAAAGGAAAGGAAAAAAGAAAAAAAAAGAGAAAAGAGAAAATAGAGGAGGGGATATTATAGTCATTTGACCTTTTATATGGATATTAAATTTTCTGAGAAGCTGTTTCGTCAAATATTTTTTAAAATAATTGCAACTTTATCAGAGAAGCCGCTCCACCCGATAATCTGCAGCCAAGCTTTTTTAACGAGCCGAGCCTTGCCAAACGAGTTCTTATTTTTCTCTACCATCACAAAGCTAAACTGGTTCTCTCGGTAGAATAGAGTGATGACGTAATGTTTTTGTAATTCTTGTTGTCGTGGTGTTATTTTGGAAATACCAGAAAAGGTGTATTAAAAAATAAAACAAAATTCTTTTACTTCAAGGTTCTACTCCTGTGCTCCATCTTCTAGTTTTATTTCCTTTGCAAACCATAGAAAATTTTACTTTCTCAAGGGGGATATATGCTAAAATCAGAAGCCGTGGATGGCAACAGGCCGGAGACTTCCGACTTCTCAACCACGGCTTCCCTCGTCTGACCGTCGGCGCCAAAGGGCAAGGGGAAAACGGAGTGGTTCTTGTTTCTCTCCCCAGCGCAAGCTGGTGGCGGAATCAACCCAAAACCTTGCCGGATTTCCGACCTGATCACGACATGGTAACTCGCGCCCAATCGATTCGAGTGCTCGCGGGATCCCCACGGTTGTCTTCCAGTCGGATCTGAATAAAACTTCCTTCTTTTCCTTGGCATGGCGGTGCAGATCCGGTTCATCCTGCTGCAGAACCGGCAGGGGAAGACGCGGCTGGCCAAGTACTACGTCCCGCTCGAGGATTCGGAGAAGCACAAGGTCGAGTACGAGGTGAGATGCGTGGATCAGAGCTGCTTTCGATCCCGTTCTTGATTTTTTATTCGGGCTTCCTGATTCGGTTTCTTGCTGGCCCGCAGGTGCACCGGCTGGTTGTCAATCGGGACCCCAAGTTCACCAATTTCGTCGAGGTAACTCCGGTTCCTGGATCTTTGCAAATTCTTCTTAGGGTAGAAATTGAGCATGGTTAGGAGGGTCGTGGCATGTGGGAGGTGGACCAAATGCGAGTTTGGGAATAAATGGGGGTTCATTTCCATTGATGACAGTAACAACTGAGCAGATTATGTGGGCTGTTGATCAAGAACTAAAGACTTCTGTTGTTGATACTATCTGAGTGAATGAATGACATATGCTGTATGAATAGTTTCTTTTCTGTCAGCATTTCGATTTCTTGGTCGAAATTCTGTAAGGCTGTCACCTAGTAGGTTGATCTGTGGATATCAATGTTAGCCTAAACGGTAAATGCTAAACGGTCGGCAAGGTGCTGTGTAGTGTGTAGACTGTGTACATGGCGTGTACACGGAATTAAACGGATTACACATTTTTGTACTATATTAATAAAAAATAGATACAATGACATGTATATATGTCTAAAAACTTGTAATCATAGCTCAAAATTTAAGACAAACATTAGTATGTAACACTAACATGCAGCCTTATAATTGATACTTGATTGTTCTCATAAATTACTGAGTGAATGACGCTATGACAGTCACAAGTCACATTAGCACATAGTTCTCAGTTGACAGTTCTCACAGCCACAAACATACATAAGAGTTCTCGCAAATGACTAACATCTAAAAGTTCTTAAACATGCATATATGATGATAATTGATAAAGTGATAACAGTTCCATCAAGAATGTCAAGGCACCAAGCTCAGTCATCATTCTTTCCCCTTCCACCTCTTGCTCATAACTAGTTGTCACCACATTCTCTTGATAAGACTCAAATTCGATTTCTTCCTCCTCATCGTTTATTAGTTCTTTTGTTTCAGATTGGACATCCACTTCAATCTCTCTTGGCTGAGCCAATCTTGAACTCCTATGCAATTTTGTGACCTGCTTATTGAGTTGCATGCACCGACTAGTTCAACCCAAAAGCTTAAGCTGATGGGGAGAGGTAGGGAATTCACTTATATTCCAACACTCCTCACGTGGAGGCTCCCTCAGGCCTCAAACGTGGAATAGGAGCGAGCAACAATTATTTTATTTAATTGCGCTAACCAGGATTCGAACTCGGGACCTCTGGCTCTGATACCATATTGAGTTGTATGCACCGATCAGTTCAACCTAAGGGGGTGGGAATGATGAGGACATCCTTCACTATTACCCACTGGCAAAGACGCAACAAAAATGGGCCAAAAGTGGCCCAGTTGTAGTCGGGCGGCGACCGTGTGAGCCGCATAATCCCACCTTGCTTAGCTTGGGAAGAGAAAGCCACCTTAAAAGGGAGAGCCACCCTTCCCCTATTGGACTAGTCTTTTGGGGCGATTGGGCCTTTTCCTGAGTGGGTGCGCCGGAGTGCGGTGCTAAGATTGCCGAGGCACAACAAGAGGCCCTAGTGGCGTTGTAGGCCGGATCAGTGCGTCGTAATCTCTGTTCTCAAGGCGTCGCCTAGGCGACGCCTAGGCGTCCATGCGCCGTCCACTGATTTGCGCCTTGCTCGCCTAGGCGCCCAGCCGCTCCACCTTGCTAGGCGTCCGCCTTACCGCCTTGAGAACAGAGGTCGTAATTTCGGATGCCGGTGCTAAGATTGCGGGATTCGGGGAATCCGGATCGGTGTGTCTGGCTTTTCATCCAATCCCACCTGGGCCGGACCGTGGAGAACAGGTGGGGTGGCGGCGGCGCGAGAGGAGGGGCGCCGGCAGCCCTAGGGTTAGGGCAGCGGAAAAAAAAAGAGATCGAGTTTTGGCTCTATACCATGTAGAAGAGAATAGAGATGCGTATAGTATTGTGGATTGTATTAGCCTGAGCTTTGGGGCTGAATATATAGGGGTACATGACTTGGAGGGCAAGAAGCCTCTCCTACAGATATGGTAGGATACGGATACAATCCTAATCTACCTAATATAGAGATATCTCTAATATACTCTAACACTGCTCATCCCCACATGCCTCTGCAATCTGTTGCCATGTCAGCCCTGTAAGAGCCTCAACATCAGAGTTGTCATCATCTCCAGCATCAACCATCCAACCTTAGGCACAAGTTGCTTCTGTTGTGACCAAGGGACCAATGTTGTTGTTCTTAGCTTTAGATTTTCTCTTTGTATGAAGGTTGTTGAATCGTACATAGACAAGTTGCTCAACTCTCTCACAAGTGAGCCTGTTTCTTTTCTTCATATGAATCTGCATAATCAGATTCTCAAGTTTATTGATTAGAGTGTTGGACAGAGCAAACATGGTCATAATTCACAATCAACTCAAAGTTTGGACAGCTAGTGACTCACCCCTTCAAAGCAACTCCAGTTTCTCTCACACCCTGATGAACTTGAGGTCAAAGACAAAATCCTAATGGCCATCCTTTGCAGCGTTGAAACCTGTGTTCCATAATTTCCCCACCATTTGGCTGCACAAGTATAAAGGTACATAAATTTAGATACTACTCAACAGCTTGCAGATCTGGAATACTTTGTAAACACCAATTTAAATTTGCATACCTGGACAAAAATTGTAATCCTTGCAGCCTGCCATTGCTACAGGTTTTGCAAAGTGGCCACCTTGATCTTTGAATTTGTGCAGATCCTCATTGAGAACTTTATTTTTGCTTGTCATAATTACCATGGTAAAAAGTAGCAACAAAAAGAATTAGCAGAGAGAGCACATGTCAGCTATAGAATAAAGTTTTGAATATTTAATTTGCTATACATGAATCAATGATCAATTGACTGGCTACTTGCTGGTTCAACCTACGACTAGCACAACTGCACAGCTCAAGCTAGTTACAGAAAAGAGCATTTAGCATTGCAGGTTTAAATATCTACTAAATACAATGGAAGTAAATTCAGAATTCAGAGATAAATACAATGGAAGTAAATTCAGGATTCAGAGATAATATAGCTGTATAGAGTCATAATTCAGAGGGCACATTTGTTCGTTGTGGCTTGTAATTCAGAATGAATAAAACTAGCTTTTAAGTGCAGGTTTAAATGAAATAATATGAAAGAACATTTAGTGATACATGCAGCCATTGAACAAAGAGAGAGATCAAAAGGCAAAATTCTGAAGAAGCATTGAGAGCATATGCATGAGACAAAATTCTACATATTCAGAAGTATTCAGAACAAAGGTGGAGATAAATACCAGAAATCATTGGGAACATCAGGTGCATCAGACAACAAAAAGAAAAGGAAAGACTCATACTAATCTCTAATCTTTACAAGATAAAAACTAAAAATTTAAAACATTACTAGAGCATATCATTCAGAGAGTACTACTGCATGCTTGCCTTGGAGAAAGGCATTGAAGAGTACTGTGCCACTAGCACTAGCACCACGACACTACTGCAGTAGTACTGATGCCTTGGCCGAATGCATCTCAGGGCCTGGCCGCCTGGCGCAGTACCTGATATGCATACTACAGAGTAGGCTGTAGGCATACTACAGCTACAGAGGAGAAAGGGAGGGGGATATTACCTTAATTGCTAGAACTCGTAGCGTGCTGGCCTGGCGTGCTGCTGATTTGCTGTGTCCTCAGCTCCTTGCTTGCTGCTGTTGGAGTTGGAGCTCGATCTGGTGGCCAGTGACAGTGGGGATTGACGGGGTGGCTGGCTCCAAGGTGCTGCGCCCGCTGCTGCGCTCACTAGGCAGGCCCTAGTGCGCGGCCAGCACTGCACATGTGGCTGGTGTGGCCCTGCTTAGGGAGCACCTGAGGGGGATCTGACAATGACGATGGAGAATGGAGGGTACGTGGGCCGGCGGCTGGTGAATTTGGGCAGGCAAACCCTAATCCAGAGGGTCATTGGCATCTTATACTGGGCGGCTGGTAGCGGCGGCAAACAGGCCGATGAAAATTTCATCCCCCGCCCATTGATTTTGAGCTTCGCCATTGCCTAAACACCACTGTAATCGCTCAACTCGCCATGCAAAACCGTGCTGTGCCCATGTCGTGTCAACCATGTAGACCGTGTACGACCAAATTTGACCGTTTAAACGGGCTGCCTGTGTAATCATCATTTTTAGCCTAAACTGCACAGTTGACTGCCGAGTAGTGTTTACATGCCGTGTACTCGTTCAGTCGTTCTACACGGCCGTGTAGGCGAACACTGGTGGATATATATATGTCTGGTTATCTAACATAACGCACTATCGTTCTATTGGTTCACCGTTGGACTGGACGATCCTCCTCTGCAGTACTGATCCTTCTGTCTGATTTAAAAGAATGAGATACAAATTTAAGTCATGTGCAAAAACATACAAATCCTTTTCATTGCTGGTTGGAAGATTTGTCACTGGGTTCAATATTTTGCAAACAAAAATGCAATCCAGGCCATATTGAGTCCAATGTGAAGCTCACGTTTATGTAGCAGGGTTGGCTTTGAAACCTCCATTTTGTAATTATGAGCCTGTTGGTTTGAATTGGTTGTTTGTGTAGGAGGCTTGGCTTGAATCCTCCAGTACCTTGACTAGTTTTATACTACCTTGTAATGCACCCTGGATACATGTTAAATGGAAAGTATAAAATCAATTTCTGACTAAAGTATTTGCTGTACCTTTACTGATCCATGTAGGCCCTGAATTATTCAATTACTTCATTTTCTCCTACTAATCTAGAATTTTTCTTATGCAGTTTCGCACACACAAAGTTATCTACAGAAGATATGCAGGGCTGTTTTTTTCAATTTGTGTGGACATAACTGACAACGAGTTGGCATACTTGGAATGCATTCACTTGTTTGTCGAGATATTGGACCATTTCTTTAGCAATGTTTGTGAGCTTGATTTAGTGTTTAATTTTCACAAGGTAACAGATCTTTCTCTAGTTTACCCTGTAAAATTCTTTGTTTGTGGCACAATTATGATCCTTGATGCTGATGGTCCCTTTATATGTATTAAATGAAACATGTCGTTGGATTAACCAGTGGACTTGTTTATACTCTTTCTGCTTCACTTTTTTCCATGGTCAAAACAATACATATGTAGCCTTTGTTGTTACACTAATTCGCATTGCAAGTAATAGTTTCACATGTTTATATAGCTTTAGTCAAATGGCAAGAAAACATCTGTCAGAATTCAGCTGACTAAACACTGAACATAGATGTAGCTTTGTGAACCTCGGGTTTATGATTTTAGCAATTGAAGTTCAGAAACTACCAATTCTTATTTTTTGTTCTGTTTATCTTGAAGGTTTATCTGATATTAGATGAATTTATTCTTGCCGGAGAGCTGCAAGAAA
Source organism: Panicum virgatum (assembly GCF_016808335.1). Lineage (NCBI taxonomy): Eukaryota > Viridiplantae > Streptophyta > Magnoliopsida > Poales > Poaceae > Panicum > Panicum virgatum. The sequence continues at coordinate 12,032,063 of NC_053152.1, forward strand.
CAAGCAAAAAGGTATAGCACCTGCCTCACGTACTTGTATGGCTCTGCTTGTAAATTTATCTGATTTTGCTCTGATTTGGAGTTACGTTGAACTGGCTTTTGACTTTATTTCTTAGGTTATTGCATTTGACTAGCATATGTCAATAATTTCTTGACATGTAATCTTCTTATCAGCATCCATTCACATGCACCTTATTTAGTTTTGACAATTTTGCATGTAGCATGACAGAGCTAAATACTGTCGCACATGACCAGTGCTAATGATGTTTATATTTTTTCACTTTTCTTCATATCTGTTGTTCGTTAGGTGGCAAGTTTCACATTGTAACCTAAGATGTGATAACCAAATTGTATTGTAATCTTGATTCACCTGTCCAACGCCCCACCCAAGATTCCAAGTGCGGGCTTTCGTGTTAAAGCATAGAAAATGAATTAATGATACCCCTTTCACTTCTGCAGGCGATAATTGAGCGAATGGGTGAACTGGAGAAGCTGGATTGAGGATGAGAGGGAAGAGGCAGCTGCTCATGTGCGCTACCATTTGTACAATAATTTGTAGGTGTTGTGCATTTAATTTTGATGTTCACCATTTCGGATTTCACTTGTTGACTTGGTCAGTGGCCCATGCTGTCACTGTTGTCTTGAGGATTAGTCGCCGATGCTAGCTTGAGATTGGTCGCCAGCTGTAGTAAAATCTCTCTGCATCAGTTTCTCCCTGCAGTTGGAAAGAAAAACAATGTTTTGTACTGTGTTGCCACATAGATTGCTTTATGCTGTTTTCCTTAGCTTTGCTCGGTGAAACGTTGTGCTGCATAGATGGGATCGTTCGAGTCGGATCAACAGAAATGCCACATGAGATTCTCTGGCGCGCTTGACTCTGCATTTTTTCGCATATTTGATGAGATGGACAATGTGGAATGTTCTGATCTTCCACCAGGGTTTGCCGTACACGGTTTGGGCCGCAAAGAGAATAAGAGTTTTTTTTTTTGATAGCTGAGAACTTGAAGATAGCTCAGCTAGTTTAGGCTCAACTGGGCGTGAAGAATCGATGAACATAGCTCCGGATCAATGTGGTTTTACTGATCAACTATGGGCGCCTGTTTAGGAGCACTCTACTCTCAAAACAATCATTCCACCAATTTTACTCTACCAACTCCACCATTTCTAGTCCACTCTGTGTTGGGTATTATGTAGCTTCATTCCACAACTCTAGAAGGCCAGCTCAACTCCTTCCACCTTGTTAGCCCAGCCCATTTAAATTACCCCTCCCTTCCATGTGGATCCCCCAGCCCATTTAAATTACCCCTCCCTTCCATGTGGATCCGGTTGTCTTCTACCTATCTCGTGCAGCCGTGGTAGTAAATCGCCTCAAGGGGCAGTGTGGTGCCACGCGTTGTCCAAGGGGCTGGACGTGTCCGCGATCGCGACAAGGGAGGCAGGGCTGGCGCTCGCGGAGGAGGGCGTCACCAGCGAGCAGCCGACGGCGGTGGAGGAGCTCTGCGGTGGCGGGACTGGTCTACTGCTCGGCGTGGGAGTAGCTCGGCGGCGGCCGCCGCTGCGAGCCCCGACGGCGGTGGCGACGAACCTGGGGGCGGGGGCGGGGATTGCTCATCGGCGGCGAGGTCGGAGGGCGGAGAGCGCTCAGTGGCAGCGAGCCCCGAGGGTAGGGGGCGGGGAGCGCTCGATGGTGTCGAGGTCCGATGGCAGCGGCGGGGAACGCTCGGCGGCAGCGAGATCCGAGGGCGGGAGAGCGGGGAGCGCTCTAGGCGAGGAGCAAGCCTCGGCGGCGGCGAGCGCTTGACGGGCGGCCTCACTGTTGACTTTTTCTATTCTTTTGTGAGCTCTGATAAGAATTTGAGTTTAGCCGAAGACCTCTGCTATTCCAAAAGATTCCTTTCGTTTTATACTCTTTGTTTTCTTGGCTAACTTTGTCCCTATCTTTTTTTTGGGGACAGGTTTGAATTTACTAGATATAGATTTTTTTTCGTGACTCGAGAGGACAAATATCACCTAGGTGACTATTGTTCTCGGTAAGGAAATCCTCCAGTGCTGCATTATTCAATTGCTTTATCATAAGTTGATCAAATCAATCATCCTCCGTGTCATCTAAAGCATCTAGATCTTTACTTAGATCTCTTTTAACTTTAGATTGGTTAATTGGTGAGCTGGCTAGCCTACCTTGTTTCAGTTCCCTAATATATCTAGTCACATATTTAGCCTGAGATTCACTAACTCCCATCAAAACACCTAAAGCAGTGAGGTTTTTTGTTTGATTTTTTGATTATGCATAATTTTTTTATTAATACCAGCAAAGTTATACATCTGAATTATGCATTAAAAGAATTCTTGATTTTCCTTGAAAGTATGAAAGGTTAAGAATGCAAAAGAACATTAAACCTGAGTAATAGGTGGGTGCTTATAATAAAAATAATAACCAGCCGGGGCTCGAGAAGAGGCGCAACCCCCCACCCCACCCCCACCCCCGCGTTTTCATTAAGAGGACCAAGTCTCCTCGCTGCAACCACCACTAAGCTCCTGTAGCTAGTAGTCTGCCAGAGCCCTACGAGTGCTTATAATAGATGGCTGCAGTATATTCTTCTTGTCGAAGATGCTTACAATGGAGGTGGAGCTGGCGTTAGACACTTTGAAGACATCAATCGCGCGCATCTGCAAGAACATTGCGTGGACAGTTCTTGAGCTATATTCACTGTTTCTCCCAAGCTTGCTTGCAAATCCGAAGATAGCTTTGGCTCCCTCATCTTGTTTGGAAGCGCCCAATTTCAATCCAAATTATCCAAGAATCCAACCAAGTGGCAAACTTGAACAATTTGAATTGAAATCAGGTAATCCTTGGGATGTGGTGCAATGGCCAGGATCCGGCCACACCCCCTAGCACAAAAGCACATCATCGCAGAAATAAGCACTTCCATACATGATCATACAAGTTTTACAACAATAAACATGTTTACATTAACTGGGATGGTAGAAAGCGGAAGTTTGCAACTCTCAAGAGAAATCACTCAACGGAAATAAGATAATGAGCCATATTCCCAAGAGCTTCATCCTCAACATACATCGGTCACTTACTCCTCGCTAGCACCACCATCAGTGTGGAAGAACTCCAAGCAACGCGAACCACCCGAAACAACTTAACAGGTACACCGGTGAGTATAAAGGTACTCGCTGGACTTACTAGAGCACCCAGGGTTTAAGAATTAGAATTTGAAAGTTAAGATGGGGTTAACCTGGCGAGACCGGTCCGATCGGTCTCATTGACCGGTCAGACCGATGTCTCTGCTCGCCGTAGCAGAGCACACATCACGGCGTGCCCCATGTCGCCACCGGCGATCACAGCGTGCCCCATGTCGCCACCGGCGAGCGCGCCACGCGCCGGCCATCCTCGGCGTCAACCACGTCGCCACCGCCTTGCCATGTGTCTCCCCTGGTCACGACGTCCAAGTCCCAGTTTGCTTCTTCCTCCTCCCTGAACAGAACTCGAGCAGAGCCACCGTTGCCACCGCTCCGGCCAGCTCCGCCCACCGCTCGTCGATTCCTTCCACCAACACAGTCCTCACTTCATCCTCCACCCAGCCACGAGCTCGTTTGAGCCATTTTCTAGCCAAAATCGGCTCCCCACCATCGTCTGCCATTGTTAGCCGCTCGGAGCTCCGCTCCCACCGTCGAGCCCCTTCTTCCGGCCTTCCTCCGCCCGATTCCAGCCCGAGGTGAGCTTCGCAGTGTCGCCTCGTCCTCCCCGACCCCTCCACTCGTCGTCCTCGTCATCACCGGGGCCAGAGCAGCTGTTGACACTTTTTACGGGCCAACACACGATCGCGCTAGGTCGCGCGGCACGAGTAGGAGCTCCTGGCAGCACCTCCTGCGTGGAGCGGTCAGACCGGTCGCCGTGCAGAATGACGACGATCTGACGAACGCTCACCCGGGAGGGACCCCGTCGGGGTAAGCACGCGTAGGGTTGCCCTAGGCTTGGCAGGCCAGCTAGGGTGTCCTCAAACGCCATGGAGACGAGAGAAGAACAGCATGTCGAGGTTGGAAAAGCTAGGGTAAAAAGAAAAAGTAGATAAAAGATAAATGTATTTGATTGGTTCGATTGGGTTGTATCCTCAATCAGCCGTGACACTTTATATTTATAGGGTGGGGAAGACTTACCCCGCAAAAAATCTTATTTATAGATCTAAATTTATAAAATTCTCTAATTGTACTCGGACTCCTCATGGACCGGTCGGGCTCCTACCGGATCAACTACAGCACCAGACCGGTCAGACCTCTTGGTCAGACCGATCAGACCGATAGATGTCAATTTTGGCTGTCAACATATGCCCCCCCTATTTTTTGGTAAAGCTTGCTTACCAAAAAATATTCTTTTGAACCAAAATTGTCTAAGGACGACGATTAGCAACGCATTGGCCATATATTATCTCTAAACATGCTAAAAATAGCCGAAATAAGAAAACTAGCAAATGTAACAATTTCTAGCTTAGGATGAGCGAACTATTTCGGCTTTAGCATGTTCAATAATAGAAATCTTGACACGGCCAATGCGGCCGATTATTCAAATTTTGGCTTCTTGGTATGGCATAGTCATAATATGGCAACCAAGGATTATACCATAACCATGGATTATAATTGGGTATACCTCAATACGCGTTCCATGGCATATGCATCAACAGAATAAATGATGAAGACCAATGCGATGACCGCTGATTCTTTCTTGATCTTGGTGATGAAGCCCTTCTTCGTTTGCCTTCTAATTGATTGCTTTGTTTTTTTTCAGACACCTTCTTGTATTTATCCAGAAGCTCCTCAAAGGTCGGCTTGGTACTATTTTTTGCACCACCAGAATTTCTATGTTCAGACCGGTCTGACGAACCGGTCAGACCGCTCCTGTCAGAACCGATATGATTGCTCTTATCTTGCCCCTGAGCCGAACTTGAATATTGTTCGACTACATTATTTAAATAATGATCATCATTGGGGACAATTTTACTAATTGAGCTATCTGATTGCTCTTCAACAACCGGCTTTTCTTTATCTAATGTCAAATCTGAATTTTTGTTTAATCGTCCATCTTTTTTGACATGATAAACTTGCTTGATCACCTTATATTTCTTTTTCTGTATAGACCGATCTTTCTGAACAAAACAGTCATCATTGATAGGTGATGGTTCTCTAATTGCCGGTTCCCTATAGGTAACATATTTTGAGCACAAATATGTAGGGAGAAACAGCATACATGAATTATACACTACTAGAAACCGAAATTTCCCTGTGTGCCGGAAACCATCAGGGATATAGGGTAAAACCGTCTGGAAAACTAATTCTAACAGCAAACCGACAGGGATAAAGTGACAGAAAATAAAATTGCTGACGGGATTTTCCTGTGTGTTGACTCACAAGAAAAAATGTCTGTCAGATTAAAGAATCAGTCAAGAATCATTTCCCTGTAGGACCTTACCAATTGAATTTCCTTGTCAGTTACCCATCAGTGTTATTGATTTATCCCTGCCAGTTGCCACACAAGGATAAAGTATTTTTCCTGTCGGTTGCCACACAGGGAAACCTTACTGGACTTTTTTAAAAAAAAAAACCAATACACAAATTACCAATTTATAACTGACATTTCAAATTCAATCACAATCAGATATTGCACATATAGCTAATTTCAAACACACAGGCTTATACATCTGTACAATCCATGTAAGCATCAATCATTTCTCAAAATTTCTAGCATGTACATATCAAAACCAGCTCTCTATATTTGTTTTCATAGAAAGTGAAAAACACACACACATCATAAACACACACATCGATGAGGCAGCACTAGCTGTGGATTCAGCAGGAGGCGCCCATGGATTTCTCGTGGTCCTCTAGTCGATCCCGGACACACCATACCCGGCCGCCGCCAGCCACACGCCGCATTCTGCATTCGGCGATCAACCATGCATTTGCAGTGTTCAGAAACAGGCCAGGAAACAAAGAACAAGAAAAGGAACATCTCTGAAGATTATCTGATTCTGATCCATATTGCATTTCATAATGGGTTGCATAGGAATCGAGCACATTATTAATTTATTTATTACAATATACTTTAATCTATATCGCTGTACCATAACACATGAAATCAGGAAATGAACAGATTAAAGCAATAGGAAAGGCTGAAAGACACTATCTGAATAAACAAACCATGTTACTGTAAAAAGCTTTCCATGAAACCAAGGTTCTAAAAAACGCTAGACGCTAGGCGAACACTTGCCTATGGTTCAGAGTTTTTTGTGATTAAACGTAGATTGAACATGATTAAACATGTGTTGTGATTAAACGACACTGTGATTAAACGCAACGCTTGGCCACCGTTCAGCATTTAATCAAGATTAAACGACGTTTAAAACGTTTTTTAGAACACTGAATGAAACATGCCCAAAGATGAGGCAGATCATACATGCATGTGTTAAGTGAATTATGCTAGTCCATGTTGAACTCATCCATTTTTTTAAAAGGCAAGATTGTACTGAACTTTTTTTCTTGCACAAGGAAACAGTGATACAATTAAAAGGACCTGCGTACCTTCAAAAATGAACTATAGGCTCTTTCTGGCAAGGTTCAAGAAATCGCGATTAATCGCAAGATTAATCGTGATTATGCGTTGCGCGCCGGGTAAACACGTCGATTACAACTTAATCGAGCATTTAATCACTGGACGCGTTTAATCAAGCGTGTAGTGCGGCCTCGTGTAATCGCTAGAAACGCGCACGTAACCGGTCGAAAATCGTTCGCGCGGTTCCCACGGGCGCGAAAGCGAGAAGCGGGGGCAAAATTGGCGCGCGGCGCGGCGCGAAAGCGGGCAGGAAAGAATCACGCGCGGCGGGAAAGATTGGCGCGGGTCCGTCGGGTTACCTCTCTGTCGTGCCCTTCCCAATCCATAGCCGCCGCATTTGCTCGTCCACCGCGCCTCCTGCTCATCCAGACGTCCGCCGCGCCTCCCTGCGCCTCCGCCGCGCCTCCCTGCGCCGTCCGCCGTGCCGTTTCGGTCCGCTGCAGCTCTGCTTCCCCACCTCTGCAGTCCACGCCTCCCCGCGCCATCTTCCCCACCTCGTAGGAGTGGAAGGAATCAGCCTAGAGATTTACATGAAGAAGAAGAGTTCGAATCTGAAGCCGACAGTGACTATGAGGAAGAGCAAATTCCTAGGATTGAAGCTGTCTGGACTGTGGACTGCTGCATGTTGTGTTTGCCTATCATATTTTGCTTGATTGTGCATTTGTGCTATGTACTATTAGCTGCTAGCTGCTAGCTGCTGCTATGACTTTTAAGTTCTTATTTTCTTCGTGTCAGAAGTTTGAACTATGAACTATGCTATGTCATCATGTGGCTATCTGCTACTTCATGTGGACTGGTATGCTGCAGGCTGCAGCTGTTAATTTCATGCTCATTGTCATTCTTTCTTTCTTTTCTTGGTCATAATCTATTGTTAATGTCCAGCTGTCATCTTTTTGTTTTTTTTCATGAACTTAAACAGTTAAACTAATTAGGTTGTTGTCATTTGTGTAGGTACAGTTTCTGTCTAGCAAAGAAGATGGCCAGAGGAAAGAAATTACTGGTGTAAGACCTCTTGAAAACCTCCTTTTTTATTTTTTTGGCAATATTAGTACAAACGATTAATCACATTTAATCACGATTATTCACGATTACTCTTTTACCGTGCTCGAACGCGCGCACAGCGTGTAGCGATTTTTTGAACCTTGCTTTCTGGATCAGATTCCCCATCTTTGCCCGGTAGCTGCACCATTTCCTTTCACGCCATCACAACTGAAACTTAGCATAGGGGAAGTAATATCAATTCAATAACTTTGCTGCAGTCAAATAGAAGCCAGTATACAGAAAATACTACTATGCATAATAATACCAGAAGCTACAGAAAATTAAGCCATGTCACTACCAATTAGATAGAGAAAATGCAGCGCTTCTAGCAGAGGAGATGGAAAAAAATGCAAGATTAAGCATCAAAAAATGACTATTATTCCTATCTTCAGGTTTCCTATCGAATCCTTTCCATCTCAGTATGAAAACAATATCACATAGCTCAATGAGTAAACAAATGAAGCACAAAGTAGAGGAGCCAGTAACATAGCTAAGCTAAGACAGTAGACAAGCACTATTACAAAAGCAGTTAAGCACATGATTTTGTAACTACAGACTACAGGATAGAGGCACAGAGCACAACCAAGTTGCACAAGCAGGAAGAGGCACAGAGCACAACCAAGTTGCACAAGCAGGAAGCAACAGAGCAGAGCATAGCCAAGAACAGCAATAGGTACTGAACACCATTAGTTCTTGGAATGCAAGATACGAGATTACCTTCCCATTTCAACAGAGCATGCACTTGCACCAAGCCACCAACGTGTAAACTCTTATCCTGAAACCATTATTATCATGTATTTTAGCATAGTTCATTGGGGATGGGCATGTTAGCTAGAGGTATTTTAGCACTACATGAGCACTACGTGGAACGAAAATCAATTGGAGCTAGATCCATGAGCGCCTGGCCTGCCGCACGTACGGGCCCATCACATGCAAATCCGTGGAGCTAGATCTTTTGGTATAGGGACTCAAAGGGCATAAATAATAGCAAGAACGAGTTTACTTCAGACCTACCGTAACCAGATGGCCAGTCGTTCCAACCGAGCCTCGCGGAGGAGTAGTCGCGCGCCGGCGCTGAGATGCGCCCGCAGGCTGCTGCTTGCCGTTCCGCCCGCCGAGATGCGCTCGCAGGCTGCTGCCTGCCTTTCGCCCGCGCCTCACGGAGGCGCAACCAGGCGCCAACGCCGGGTCGCCGCCCGCCGACGGAGCTTCCTAGCGGCTAGTGCTCGGCCGAGCCATCGCCCGCCGCGGGGCTACCGCGGAGCGCCTACGGGGCCGCCATTCACTCGCCTCTCACCTCCTGCGGAGGATCTGATGAGGAGTTGTCGTCGGTGGAGAGGGAGAGGCGTGGATCTGAGGAGGGGTCTGGCCGTCTGGGGGCGGGGGCGGGGGCGGGGGGAGGGGGATGGAGTAGTTTGCTAGGGTTTCCCGTTGGTGAATGTGATTCATTTTATACACAATAAGAAAACGATCTAAACCGTCAGATGAGTGATGGGTGGATAGAAAACTTTGGGCCAACTTTGGGCCGTGTGTGCGTACTCGGAAAACGGCCCAGTCTCAGATTTTTCAGCCCACTTAGGTATTTGTTTTTATTTCAAACTAAGACATCTTTGTAAGTGATATATAAAAATAATAATTTAATATTAACCAATGCAATTTTCATATATATTATACTGCATATAAGTTGCCCCGTAAAAAACTCAATAATTTTTGAACTCATTTACTATTTTTAATACTTTAATTATTTTCTATAGTTTCATTGAAAGTAATTACAATTTAAACTATATATATTTCAAATAATATTTAAAAAACTATAAAAAATGTATTTTAAGAACTTCTGTTCCATTGTAGCTCACACCCTAAAAATAGATGAAAAAGTTAAATATTCGTTAGGAGAAATTCAAACTTCTATCTACAAATGACAATATAATAATTACAATAATATTTAAATTTGATAAAAAAAATTCTAGAAATTGATGTGGCAGCATAGTTTTGTCCTATAAGATTTCTATAAAAAGATTAAATAATTTTAATAAAGTGAGACCACACATTGTTCACAAAATGATACATCTTTCATATACTTACATATAACTCAAGGCAAATTTTCAGATTTGCATACCTTCTAACATTATCAAACTCGTATGCACCTCAAATTTTAAAACAATCATATGTTTACCGTAATATTAGAAAATATGAAGTTATATTATCAATTATTATGTAAAACACATGTTTTTATATTCTCTATTAAAGTTGATGAAAACATGCCATATGAAAAGAATCCAAAAAATTAGCAATTAGCATACAAATAAATGCCATTAAATGAAAGATATTGATTTTAGATAAATATAGCAAAAAGAATGATCAAATTTGGAGTTCATATGAGGGATAAATACCAATTACAAACTTCAATTCCAGATTAAAAAGAAAAATTGAACCATATATGTGTTCTTCACCTCTAGCGCAATTTCCCTGTGAGTTGCATATAAACTGACAAGAAAATTAGTATTTCCCCGTGAGTTCTATAAAGGCGGACAAAGAAATTGCAATTTCCTTGTGAGTGTGGGAAACCGACAAGGAAATTGGTGTTTCCATGTGAGCCTTCCTGATACCGTCAAAAAAATTACTCGGCACAGAGGGAAATTTCGGTTTCCAATAGTGATAATACCATGACTGATAAAAACAAGGCATGCTATAACAAGATCAACATGGCATAGGTATAAGTGACCCATATGACGGAAATGGCACTGAATTAGGAAAATTATTCCATTGCCGATTCCGATCGTAGAATTGTTGTCTTGGAGTAGATCTTGAGTGTTTTGGATGTTTTGGCCGACTAGCATCATTATTTTGTTTTTTGGATGTAGTCGGAAGCTCTCCAAGAAAAGGCTTCGGCCTTTTCTTTTGATGCTTGTGACGGCCTTTGGATTCAACGGTTTTCCAAACACCAACCTCGGGTTTTTTGGGCTTTACCATCTTAGGTTTTGTTTTATTTTGCAAAACCCTAGATGAACCGGTTAGACCGGTCAGACCGGTTGCAGTGCAACCAACAGTTTTGCCTTTGTTTTGTTGCCCCCTGAGCGTTAAAGTACTAGATTTAGTCTCTGTGCTCTTGCTAGGGGATTTTGGTTTGACAATTTCGGCTTGAGACGACCGAATTGTATCTTGACCAGCAACATTAGGCAAACTTTTGCAAGGATTATTAGCTGGCTTTTCAATAACCGACTTTTGAACAATAGGAGCTTGAATTGAACTATTTTCTTGATCAATCAAATACTGGACAAGATCAGATAGAGCATCGGATAAAGTATCTGAAGATTGTACCTCTTTTAATAGATCAATCGTGGATGGTGGCTTCCACTCCTTTATCTTGATGACGCCTTGCTCTGTTTCACGATAACAGGATAGAAGCAACCTTTCATCCACTTGATCGCACTCTCGCCGATACTCTTGAAGTAGTTCCTCTTGCTAGGGTTTGACGTATCAGCCATCATAGCCTGATTCCCGTCCCCAGCGGAGTCGCCAATTTGTGTTGACGCCTTTTACGGGCCAACACACGATCACGCTAGGTTGCACGGCGCGAGGAGGAGCTCCTTGTAGAACCTCCTACGTGGAGCGGTCAGACCGGTTATCTGGACCGGTCAGACCGGTCGTCATGTAGAACGACGACGATCCGACGAACGCTCAGCCAGGAGGGACCCCGTCGGGGTAAGGGTGCATAGGGTTGCCCTAGGCTCGGCAGACCAGCTAGGGCATCCTCAAACGCCATGGAGACGAGAGAAGAACATCATGTCGAGGTTGGAAAAGCTAGGGTAAAGAGAAAAGGTAAATACAATAAAAGATAAATGTATTTGATTGGTTCGATTGGGTTGTATCCTCGATCGGCCGTGACCCTTTATATTTATAGGATGGAGAAGACTTACCTCGTAAGAAATCCTATTTACAGATCTAAAGCTATAAAATTTCCTAATTGTACTCGGACTTCTCATGGACCGGTCAAACCGGTCGAGCTCCTGCTGGATCAACTACAGCACCAGACCGGTCTAACCGGTCGGGCAACCTATTTGACCGGTAGTAGTGCTGGTTTTGCTATATCGGAATTTCCGACACTCTGTCGGAACTTCTGACAAATTTAATTCAATCGGTCGAGGACCTTTTGTCGGAAGTCACCCAAAACTTCCGACGGACGTCGGAAGTTCTGACCCCAGGTCGGAACTTCCGATCAACATTTCCAGTGTCATGCGGGTCAGACCGGTCTGACCGATTTGGTATACCGGTCTGACCAGTTTGAGTAGTAGCAATGGGGACTGATAGGGAAAGTTAGTGCAAATTGTTAGCAATTGGTTGCGATTGTTGGGTATTTTGTAATTGTACAATCGTATTTGCATTCACTCATAACATATGCATACGATGTAGCAGCCGCGCGCAGCAGAAAAGGTTGTATACAAGGTGGTCGCAGAGCTGCAGGAGCAGCCAGAGCAAGCCCGGCCGGAGGTTTGCGAGAGTCCGGCCAGAGGCCTAATTGAGTCCAGCCCTGTGCAGCAGCCCGAAGTCAAGCCCCGGTGCATAACCCCTATTTTTAAATTATGAATCACTATATAATTATTACTTGTGCATTACGTATTAGGAATTATTTGAAAGTTTAGTTGCATGATCCCTAGGTTCCCTTAAGTCCTATACTAGTATGTGTAGGTCGATAGTACTGTCATGCTTAATAGGTTTCGGTAGAAGTCGAGTGATTTCCTGTCACTCGCGAGTTATAGGATAGAAGTCGAGTAACTCCCTGTTACTCGTGAGAGCCAGGATGTATTTATATTTCAGAATGTGAGTTACCAAATTCAAGTTGGGATGAATGGAAAAATTGAGACCGGACGGGGAATGATAATGGAATGCAGGTGTGGCATCAGGACAGAGTTCTTGGTTATCTTAGCTCTGCCTATGTTGATTAAGGACCGTACCGTTGTTGGCAATGCTCATCGGGGATTGAAATGTACTAACTGCAGGTCGGGAGTAGGAGGTAGTCGAAACCGATAAGACTAGTACTGCCTTGCTTCGAAAGTACAGGAACCCGCACCCAACTCCTAGGGTGGTCGAGTGGCCACAGAGAAAGGGGTTGCATGTATTTACTTTTGGTGGTCTTTCGTAGGGCTCGGCTGACTATATGTCGTTGGGCTGGTTCCTGTAGTCCGAGGTGGGAAAGGAAATGGTTGGTGCGTGTGGTCCGATGGGACATTTGCGTGCCTTGTTGGTTAGGTCCACCTTGCAAGGTTAAATCGAATCGATTCACCGTGTCTCGTGGATATGAGAGCCTTGATCTCTTTGTCACATCGTAGTAATGAGATATGGAATATGTATTACATAGGATGATGATTACTCTGAGTTGTTATCTAATACTCCACCATGTTTGTTCTAGATGTTATGCAAATATTAGTTGATGATTACTCTATATAGAATCATGAGCTAAAATCTTGGAAATAAGGATCCACTTTTAGTTGCTTTTCCGCCAAACAAACCACCAGCCAGAAAGCTTTGCATGTATAGTTAGTGGGCTAAGTATACCCATAGTCGGGTAAATCTTGCTGAGTATTAGTTGCTCAGGGTTTGTTGCCACAATGCTTTCAAGCCATACAAATATAGACTTCTGTCCCTGCTGCGTCAAGTTCATCCGCTGCGACGTGGAAGGTTGGGAAGTGGCGGAATCGGATACTTAGCTTCAGGAGATCTTCGGGGGCACACTTAGGGTGTGTCATTTCCCATGGTCAGTTGTGGGTGTAGCTGTAGATTTTCCTTTTGTTTTAAACAGTTGAAAACTTGTAAATTAAGTCTAAATTTGAGCTTCCGGCTTGTAAATTATTTATGTTCTCAAAACTCGGTGTGTAAAACTTAAGGTTTCTTAATATATGTTGTATCTGTACTTTCAAGTATTTGTCGTGCTTGTACCATTGCGCTCACCTTTGTGTGGGACCAGTGTCGTTTCGATCGGGCCGTGGGTTGAGAAATGACCGTCAAATTAAACCGTTAAGTTAATGCGCCAGATGTATTCAAATGATGGCCATGATGCTTAATTTAGAGTTTTAATTTGACGGTTCTGTCACATTTACCCCCTTGACTAAACAAGGATCATGCAGTGGTAGTATATAGGATGTGGCATCTAAAGTAAATTGTAATACGGTGAACTCAAGTATAATAAGCAAAATGACTCAGCATCTATACTAGATATCAATACAGCAAGCATATATAGTGTGAAGTAAAAGCATGTACATGAGCTCAACAATAAAGGAGCACTAATATTAACTCTATGTCAATGCCGGCGTGAGGACTAGGCATGCCCATTGACTAATTAGCGCGGCTGTCATGACATATTATAATCCTTGCAAGGTTGCGCAACTGTACCCACACGAGAGCAAGCCTGGCCGCCACCAAAATCATCGTCATGAAAAAGAGTGCCGAATCATGTCTCAACATTTCGCATATCCGCCCGACAGAGAATTGACAAAGAGGCCATGTTGACGAATGTAGTGAGTCTCTCAACAGGCGACCCACCCACACTAAGCCAATAATCCGGACGATTTTATGATACTTGGCGTACCATCTCATTCCGGCATGTGGTTTGCACGGGATAGAGCCAATGTCCAAGGTACCTATGACAGTCGACTCTAGTGGTTCAACAACCACCCGCTTCGAGTCTGATCATCAATATTAACAAGTGCTCATGTTTTAGTCATTCACACCTATTGTCTAATTAAGGTATAAAAAGGCCCATAGCTCGTGAGGGTGGTGCCATGCCACACCTCGTCTTCTCAGTAGCGGAGGACGACCAAAAATTTAGGTATGGCGGTGTATTTATAGAGTTTTGCTTCTGTCCATCAGGAATTTTACATCGTCCACCATCAAATTCATTTACAATTTATTGAAAAAGCTAGCCATGGTTAGCTATACAACATTACTTCGATTAACAAAACTGATAGGGGCAGAACTAAAAGTTAAGTTCTATATTGATGCTGTTATGCGTCGAGAAGCTAGCACATAAAATAAAATAATCTGGAACTGCTTGCTAGGTAATGTAAGATAAGAAGATAAGAGGAAACTTGTACCTGTTTCACTGCATGGGATAGAAAGGAGAAAAATGGATGGTGGTTTCCTTGCCAGCATAAAGTTTGCCAATTTTCAATAGTTCATAATGATGCAAACCTGCAGCGACACTGATGAGTATAGGGTTAGTAGAAGTCAGCCAATGAAATATAAGCTGATTGTGTTCAATTCAATGATGATTCAACCATGTAAGGTGGGACCTTGAGAGTGCAATACCTCTATTGTAGTATCTGATGTAAGCTGTTGAATAGCTGAATCTTGTTTAGTGCTGCTGCAGAAAACCCTATTCACCATGGAAGCTGCATCCCACAGCAAATCATGTCAATTGTATCCTGGAACAAGGATTAAATAGTTTATTTTAGACTATGAAAAAACACTATAAGAAGCATAACCTGTATTTGCTGAATGGTACCTTACAGGAGAGGAGGCGAATGCAGCAGCCGTTGCCCGTTGGGTTCCTCGTCGACGCGGACAAGGAGGACGGGGCAGACCTCGAGCGCGAAGAAGCGGAAGCGGTATACGTAGCATCGGAAGGTGGAGTCGTCGGCGTGCTCGATGCGCTCCGCGTCTAGCACCGAGTACTGGCTCGCCGGCAAGCTCATGTACTCCGCTGCAGGAGCAAGCGGACAGTTATTTCAAGCGACCCCTCAACTAGTGAACAAGGCGGCCATGAAGTTTGAGGACTGCTGAACCCGGTCAAGATCCCAACGAAGGCCATGACCTTGTGCCGGCCGCGCGATTCGGTGGCGAGGTGGACCGGGATCTCCGCGGAGCCCGTGCCGGAGACATCCCCGGGGCGGCGGTCCCATGCGACGGAGACAGAGAGCAGGCGGGAGGAGTCCGGGCAGCAGCTACGCGCGGCGGGCAGGGAGGTGGAGGGGGTGAGGTCGGCGGCGAGGCCGAAGAGGGGGCAGGCCGCGGAGAAGGCCGGCGAGGAGAGCAGCCGGCGCAGTGCCCCCGCGCG
Organism: Panicum virgatum; assembly: GCF_016808335.1. Lineage (NCBI taxonomy): Eukaryota > Viridiplantae > Streptophyta > Magnoliopsida > Poales > Poaceae > Panicum > Panicum virgatum. The sequence goes on from NC_053152.1 coordinate 12,047,769, forward strand.
GCGCGAGGAGGGGGTCGAGGAGGCGAAGAAAACCTTGGGGAGCTCAGCATGGCGGCGAGCCGACCGGTCCTCCTCCCCTACGCGCGACGCCGGATCGGAGCTCGGGGGAGACAGGTTGGGGAAGGCGGAGGCGCGGCGCGGAGGCAGGCGGTGGCTGCGGCGCGGAGGCGGGGCGGCGGAGGCAGGCAGCGGCTGCGGCGCGGAGGCGTGGAGGCGGGGCGCGGAGGCAGGCGGCGGCTGCGGCGCGGAGGCTGCTGCGGGGCGGGCGGCGGGCGGAATGCAGCGTGGGGTTGAGAAAAAAAATGTTGGGCTTGGGCTTAGGTATGGCGCGCGCCATACTGGGCCATAACAGGTCTTCCGCCCCTGCGTCTTCTACTATTAACTAAGCATGACTAAGCATATACGAGACTCCAACTAGTCTAGTGGGGTTGACAAGGTAAAGTTCAACAATTAATAAGCAAGGCTAAACATGCATCAATATATGGTAGATAAATCACCAATCAAGATCCCTATCTATTATGCACAAGCAACAAATTATAATTTATTGGTTTATTTTAGAAGGTACTGTTGGGTGCCTGCCTGGTGCTTGCTGAGAACCTTCACAATACTTGACTTCGGCCTGGCTCAAACTTGAACTTGAACTCAACACTCTCTTGCGTTTCGGTCTGCACGTATGCAATGATGCATAAATATAAGCAATGCTTGAATAAGGGTGCATATGATGCAATGGACAAGTCAATTAATTTTAGAAACATACCTAGATGTACTATATTGTTGCACTAGGTTATGACATGTATAATTAGTCAAGATTAACTCTATAGCATCGAGTATTCATCAAGTTTAATTACATGAAATGATAAGATGCACCCTATGCGTTATTAGCTTTGCAAGGTTGATTTCTTGGTTACTTAGTATCTCATAATTAATAGTTGGAAATGAGTAACTTAACTAAATGAGACATGATATGCAGACAGGAATATAAACATGCTCAAAGTGATGCTATATGTTGATAACATAGGCTAAGAAAGGGGTTGGAAACATTGGACAAGTGTTTGGAATAGCAAGGAAAAACAGGGCTTGAGTTCATATGGCGGTCTAATTAACCAGCCCATATGGAGGTCTAACCAGGGGTCAGGTGGCGGTTGGACCTTGACAGGTGGCAGTCCAACCAGGGTCCGAAAATAAGCATGTTACAGAAAGGGTTTTGGGCTCTGATTTCCATCCCGGTCCGACAGCTGAGACCAAACTATGGTCGGACCGGCAATAAAGGGCGATCCCACATAGAGAAGACCAAGGTATCGAGGTAGCCTCGCGGTCCGACCAGGACCAGGATACACCGCGGTCCAACCGCCAGCCACAACAGAACATTGCTAAAGTCGCGAGACTCGCGGTCCAACCGGCCCCAAGGCGCGGTCTGACCGCGGCACGACGAGGTCAACAACCAAGCACGCCACCAGCAACTCCGGCGACGGATTCCAATAAATGAGGCGTCTACAAGCCTCTACTCAACGCCAATAACTTATTCCTCACCTTGGATTTGACATGCATCAAGGGTTTCAAGCTCTAGGCCAACAATAGTGATTTGGGGAAAACATGAATAGAGAGAGGACCTAGGGATGCATTGAGAAGGCAATGTGGGTTGGGGAAATCTATTCACCGATGTCATGGGATGCTCCAACAGCAAAGGCCCCACCCAAGAGTATGGCTCTTTGATGTGGAGTTCTTGGTGAGGACCTTGAAGGTGGGGAAGAAGAAGAAGAAGACGACCAAGAAGAGCTCGAGGATGAATGATTCCGGCTTCCACTTGACGACGAGGATGACGTGAGAATGTAGCTCCTACCGGCGAGGTCCGGCCTTACGAGCTCCCGATGTGAAGTTCTCCTAGAACAACCATGGAGGTGAGATATGGGGGAATAAGAAGACCAAGAAGTCATTGGGGCAAGAAAGAAGTTCACCACCGCAAGCAAGCTGAGGAGGGGTGAGGATGGAGGAGCTAGCTGCTCCAAAGGATGGCCGATGAGGTTGGAGGGGCTCCTATGGCGATTTTGGAGGTGGAGCTTTGGAGGAGTCGAGGTGGGAAGAAGCAAATGGAGAGAAAAGAGAAAGAGAGGCAAGGGAGGCTGTCTTGTTCGAATCTGGATGACGATCACGGCAGTCCAACTGCCATGCGGTGCGATCTGACCGCAATATTGGGCTGGGAGGACATGTAGGACGATGCGTGGTTCAGGACGTGGGCTAGGGGTGGACGGCGAGTCGGCTCGGCTCGGCTCGGCTCACAGTAGTTCGTGAAATTAACGAGCTAGCTTGGCTCGGCTCGTTTTCTGCACGAGCTAAAAATGTAGCTCGGCTCGGCCCGATTCCCAGCTCGAGCTAGCTCGTTTGGGCTTGCGAGCTGGTGGAGAAGGATAAAACAATGGTGCCAAGTGCAGAGAGGCCGCCAGGTCGGAGTGCAGAGTTGCTGCAGTCGGCACTTGGTAGGCAACGACACTCAGTAGGCTACATTCTTGGCACAGATCCGAACAACACAGGCTACGATGGCCGCGTTCGGTGACCTCTTGCAGGCGTCCGGCGGTGGGCGGCGGCAAGCTCCTACGAGCGTCAGGAGGCAGCCAGCTCAAGCATCAGGGTCACTCATGAGGAACTAGAGTGGCAGGGCGGCAGAGGTGGGCTTGTGCAGCGCCAATCGATGAAATCAGGAGCAGATGAGTGGGGCCTGGGAGACACGAAGAGAGAGAGAGAGAGAGAGGCGTTTGTGCATGCCGCTTCTGTGGTGTTAGCCATTCTCGTGAGGGTCAGGGTGAGGCATGGGTGCGTGGTTAGGGTTCCTGACTTTTGTGGGCTGGGCCTAACATGTGGGAATTGCGCCGCGCAATGGATAGCTTCCCTGGCTCGTTTGGCTCGCGAGCAACTCGCGAGGCAGCTCGAGCTAGCTCGTTTTAGAGACAGAGCTAAAATGCTGGCTCGGCTCGTTACAAAATGCAAACGAGCTGAGCCGAGCCAGCTGCGAGCCGAGCCAGCTGATGAGCCATGAGGTTTTTGTCTAGCCCTAGACGTGGCAGCTCGGACAGCGAGGGGCAGTCTGACCGGGAGATTCCCCCGTCTGACCAACAACACCCAACGTAAAGGGTCGAACATAATCAGAAACTTCTCCCTTCGAATTCTTTTTTTGTAATTCCAATTAAATAGCTTAGAGATTTCCAAAATCATGCAGCTTTTTCTGGAGATACAACAGATCATGAGGAATCCATTTTACTTGAATTTGGTAGAGCAGCCTTGGTAGATTTGGGATGAAAATTCCATGAAGAGTGCTATATTTTCAACTTTGGCTAAGCTCTAGGGGTTTCCCTTAGAGTCTTTCTATCAAAAAAAAAACTTTGGCTAAGCTGTTTACCCTAAGATGGCCTCAATAAATCTGGGAAAAATAACTGAAATTCATGGCTCAATGGGAACTAATTTATCATATCCATTCTCAGCATAAGAGCTATGGAGAAATTTGAAGTTCCACCACGAACTACCTCTTCAAGACCAAGCTCTAAGTTGAATCCGATTCCAAATAAGGTCAAATTCAGCTTAATTTCTTCATAGATGATATATATGGTGCACATGGATGCTCCAGGCCATGCTTGGAATTTTTGAGATGTTACACATCTATCGGTGTAGGCCACTCGGCCTTCTCATATGGAGTAGCTATACAATGATTGGTTTTTGGATGTGTAATTTTTTATTTTTCCCTGTAGAACGAACGGATATTTAAATAGTAGAATATAAATGCATTAAATTAAAACCCATGAATCTACTCTCTTTGTAACATTTAGCTCTACCTTCAACGTGTGAAAAATACATACTTAAGAGTATTAGACCTTATACTCTAATATGATTCCACGAGCTAGTATTATGAAACAATAACTTTCAATTACCCCTTTAATCTCGTAAAAAAGAGTTCATTTTTTAACTCTACAGTATTTCCAATCATGAATGATCTGTTGTTAATTTTGTTATAGGTTAAAACACCACCCCGTATGTTTATGTGGTTCATTTTATTGTTGGTTAAAATTTGTTGTTTATCACTGCCCTACCTAAAAATTTGGGTCGGGTCTGCCACAAGGCCCATTTCCGGCAATACAATGATTAATTACTAGGAAATATACTCCTAAGTCCTATATGCCAACTATTTTCTTCTGTGGCAATATAACCTTATTTGATGCAACGATTTGGTTTTTTGTTGCAAAATAAAGCACCCATTCGGATGTAGCAATAGGAACTACCCCTTGCAACGAAAATCAATATTATTGCAACGAAAGAATTTCGTGGCAATATTGTTGACTGGTTGCAACTATTTTGTAAGTGGTGGCAATAACCTGTACCTCTTGCAACAAAAATTAAGACTATCGCAATGCAATATATTCGTGGTATCGCAACCATTTTTTAAAAAAGGTGGCACCTACCTATTGCAACAAATTTTGTGATGTTGCAATGTCATCCGTCGCAACATGCCAAATTTCTAGTAGTTCACTTCATATGACATGGCCCGCTGAGCTGCATAGTGCTTACACGGCTTTGTAGAAAGCAAACCCAACAAATGATAGCGTCCTGTCTACGAGTTTACAGTAGTCAAGGTCTTCCCCCGTCCTGTGCTCACCCAATTCTAAGTCAAGGTCTCCCATATTCTCCTAGCGTCCTGTCTACGAGTTTACACCAGTACGTCAAGGTCTTCCCCCGTCTTGTGCTCACCCAATTCGAAGTCAAGGTCTCCCATATCCTTCCTTGCTTTCTGCCATAATTTATATATAGATCGAGACGGAAACGCTAATAGGTCAGTGGAAGCAAACCACAGCACTAAAGACTGTAGACCAGCTAGCTTCTCCTGGGAGCTCTCGCTGTGGCTTGCATGCCAATGCATTACTGCAACAGCATGCCCATCCCACCAGTTGTCCCTCTGCTGCTGGTGCTAGCGGTTTGGTCTATCATGGCCAGCGCCATCGCCGCTCCTTCGCCCAGCAGCAGTGAAACCGACGCCGCCGCCCTGCTGGCTTTCAAAGCCCAGCTCGCCGACCCTCTCGGCGTCCTCCGCGACAACTGGACCACCGCCACTTCCTTCTGTCACTGGGTCGGCGTGTCGTGCAGCCGCCGCCGGCCTCGCGTCACCGCTCACGCGCTGCAGGATGTGCCGCTCCAAGGAAGCATCGCTCCTAGCCTTGGTAATCTCTCCTTCCTCTCTTTCCTCAACCTGAGCAGCACAGAGCTTACAGGCTCCATCCCGGCCGACCTTGGAAGGCTGCCTCGTCTCAGAATGCTTGCTCTTGGCAACAACACCTTGTCCGGCACAATCCCGTCGGCACTAGGGAACCTCACAAGGCTTGAGCACATCAATCTGTTTCACAACCAACTCACTGAGCAGATCCCGCGGGAGCTGCGAAATCTGCGCAATCTTAGGTACATGAGTCTTATGACCAATTATCTCACAGGACTAGTACCACATGATTTGTTCAGCAACACATCTCTGTTAGAAATTCTGGACTTGGGGAACAACAGTTTGTCAGGCACAATTCCACATGCCATTGGCCAGTTGCCCATGCTGCAAGACTTGACCCTGCAAGTAAACCAGTTTTCTGGTCCCGTACCTCCTGCCATTTTCAACATGACCAGCATGCAGTACATTTATCTTTCAAGCAACTACAACCTCAGTGGGACCATCCCTAGCGGCAACAATAGCTTTAACCTCCCCATGCTTCAAGTATTAGCCATGGATGAGAACAGTTTCACAGGTCAAATTCCGTTGGGGCTCTCAGGATGTCAGTACCTGCAAGCACTCTCACTGATGGACAACCAGTTTGAGGGTCTAGTGCCAGCATGGTTGGCCTTGCTTCCAGATCTCGCTATAATCAATTTAGGTTATAATAACCTTGTTGGCACTATCCCACCGACTCTCGGCAATCTTACCAATCTTGAGTCCCTGCAACTTTCAATGGCCAAGCTAAACGGACTGATCCCACCAGAGCTTGGACAGCTGAGGAAGATCACTGAATTATATCTTGATAATAATCAATTCACCGGAACCATTCCTAGCTTCTTTGGCAACTTATCTGAACTACAGATCCTTGTATTGGAGGATAACTTCCTGCATGGGTTAGTACCAACAGTATTAGGAAGCACCGGAACGATTAAGGTTCTTTATCTCAGCACAAACAGGCTACATGGAGAACTCAACTTTCTATCCACACTTTCAAACTGTAAAGAACTCCGTAGTCTTAATATTCGATCAAATTATTTCACAGGTGGCCTCCCTAACTGTGTAGGTAACCTATCTATTCATTTGGAAGCCTTCTCCGTCACCGCAAACATGTTAACTGGTGAAGTTCCAAAAGCGCTGTCGAATTTAAGCAGCCTTTATTGGATGCAGTTTACTGGAAACCAATTTAGTGGCACAATTCCAGAACCAATTCTGATGATGGACAAGCTCCAGATCCTTGACCTCTCTAGTAATGTCATGGTTGGTCCAATACCAAAAAATATAGGTATGCTAAGGAATATAGAAAAACTATTACTTTCACACAACTACATTTCGGGTGCCATACCAAATGGTATTGGGAACCTCACAACTTTAGAAATTTTTGATCTATCCCACAACAACCTATCAGGCATGCCAGAAAACCTATTTCATCTTGATCGCATGATAACCCTTGATCTGTCTCAAAATTCCTTGGGAGGTGCACTGCCCGATCACATAGGTCAGTTGAAGCAAATTAACAGCATAGATCTCTCTGCCAATCAATTGCTTGGTAGGTTCCCTGGTTCCATTGGACAGCTCCTAACGGTCACCTATTTGAATCTTTCACACAACTCACTGAATGATTCACTTCTGGACGTTTTTCTAAATTTAACCGGCTTGGAATCACTAGACCTATCTTACAATAATCTCTCTGGTACCATCCCACAGTACTTGGCCAATTTTACCTTCCTAACTAGCTTGAATCTCTCATTCAATAAACTACATGGTCCGGTACCGGAAGGAGGTATATTTACAAACATCTCAGGACAATGTTTGGAGGGGAACTTAGCTCTCTGCGGTGGCATTTCACGCTTAGGACTTGCACCATGCCAAAGCATCCACCGATCAAATCATCGGTATATCTTAAAGTTCTTGATGCCTGCTGGTATTGTTACTGTACTTGGAGCTGTTGCCACGTGCCTATATATGATAATGAGACACAAAGCCAAAAGGCAGGAGGAGCGCCTGGCTTCTCCTGGCATAGTCGGTGTCCTAAACCACAGGTTAGTCTCCTACCATGAGATTGTTCGCGCCACTGGTAATTTCAGTGAGAGTAATCTGATTGGGGCAGGAGGCTTTGGAAAAGTTTATAAGGGGCAATTGATCAATGGAGCTATGGTCGCAATAAAAGTTCTGAACATGCAGCTAGAACAAGCTGTGAGAAGCTTTGATGCTGAGTGTCGTGTCTTGCGCATGGTCCGACACCGCAACTTGATAAGTATACTTACAACCTGCTCGAATTGTGACTTCAGAGCCTTGGTCCTTCAGTATATGCCCAGTGGAAGCTTAGAGGCTCTTCTGCATTCTGAAAATAGAGAGCAACTGGGATACCTTGAGAGATTGGAAATTATGTTGGATGTGTCCATGGCACTGGAGTATCTTCACTATGATCATTGTGAGGTTGTCCTGCATTGTGACTTAAAACCTAGCAATGTTCTATTTGATGACGACATGGTAGCACATGTGGCGGATTTTGGGATTGCGAAACTATTGTTGGGTGATGACTTCTCCACAATTTCTGCGAGCATGCCTGGAACAATCGGGTACATTGCACCAGGTAATTAACCTTTACTATGGTTTGAACTAGTTCTGTTTATACTACCATTTACTTGTGTCAGTGTCTTCATATTGTTTGGAAATTTCTTGGCCAGAGTATGGATCGGTGGGAAGGCTGTCAAGAAAAAGTGACGTATTCAGCTACGGGGTCATGCTTCTTGAAGTATTCACCGGAAAAAGGCCCACAGATCCTATGTTCGTTGGGGAACTAGACATTAGGAGATGGGTTCATCAAGCCGTTCCAACAAATGTTATGAATGTTGTGGATGAGCAGCTACAGCAAGACCCTGCTGGGACTCTGAATGAGTTTCTGATCCCAGTGCTTGAAATAGGATTACTGTGCTCCGATGATATGCCGGACCAAAGAATGACGATGCGAGACGTGGTGACGAAGCTGAAGAAGATAAAAGAGGCATACATGGCTTCTATAACTAGGAGGCAGTGACAGATCTCCGAGAATGTTCTTGGTGCTTGACAATGACCAGTGGAATCAGGAGAAACGAAACTGGTAGAAAGCACCATAGGCGATTTTACATTACAGCAGGTGATTTGATTTGACAATGACCAATGGGATAAGGAGGGATGAAAGTGGTAGAAAGCTCTGCAGCGTTTTTTTTCTCGAATACGCAGGAGAGCTGCGTATCTTTGTATTAATAGGTAGGAAAAGATGTGTTTTACAATGCGCAATGCCAAGACATGCGCAGCAACAAATACGCAGCCGCTATTACAGAAATAGATAGCTGCAAAGGTTCAGAACTAGAAAGCTTTATTACTCAGGAAATAAACAACCTAGTCTCTTGGCTCCTGCTAGCACCCATAGCTGACTCGAGACGACCGATGATATGGCATCTCACATCGTCGACACGGCGTGTCGGCGGCTGTTGGTGCGAGAGGGGAACAGCTCATCCATGGCCTCAATATGGTTGGACTGTAGCTTGCCGCGGTAGATCTCATTGTACGCCTTCAGTGAGGTGGCCGTCGCTGGGGCCTTGTCATCTATGAAGCCCAGTCGACGCATGACCACGATCTCCCCACGCTTGGCCACTGGGACATTAGCCAGGCTCTGGCTAGCAATCCTGCTGCTGCGTTTTGGCAGGGTGACAACAACGGTAGAGCGGGCAGCCCGTCCTGTTTTTGGCGGTGGGGATTGCGCCAGCGGTGTGCGAATCGGTGTGGTCATCAAATCGGCAAAAGCCTCCAGACGGGAATCAGCCGGTAGCTGCGAATCGTCATCCGGCGAATTGGGCGGTGGAGCATCTGGGCTGCCCGGTGCATGGGCCGCACGGCCAGGCCCATCCACATGGGAGTCCGCCAGGCACGCCGGCGTCGTCGGGGGCGGGGGGTCGCTAGTAGACACCGCGCCTACAGCCACCAGTGGCGAAGCGACATAGGTGTTCGCCACGTCCACACGCGGCCGGTGCACAGGGGTGGGTGGACGGGTTGGAGGTGGCACGGGACAGCCAATGTGGTCTTCATCCGTTGGCGCAGCAGGGGAGCACCCGTGGTGGGCGCTCGTGTCGTCCGTCGCAGCGGTGCCCGACACGGGGAATCCTCCAGGGAGTCCCACCGGAGATGCATGCATGCATACTGGGGAGCATGCCTCGTTAACCGTCGCAGGACCGAGTCCTGCCGGTGAAGTGCATGCGCCGCCCAATGGGCGCGGTGAGAGGGAAGCTTCAGCGCTCATGGGGTCGTCAACTCTTGCGGCCTAGGCGTCCCTTGCTGCCAGAACGTTGAGGACAAATTCCTCTGCCATATCGACCAGAAGCGGCTCGACAACCTTAGCACGGGTTCTGGCAGGGGATAGGGTGGCATTGGGTGTAGCACCCACTTCAGGCACAGCAGGAGCACGCCGCGAGGTCATGTTCAGTGGCCCGTGAAGCGGTCTTGTCGTCGACTTGGTGGTCGCAGCCAAGGAAGGAAAGTCCTTTTGCTTGTCAAACCCGGCCGTCAGGTGGGCAGCATACCGCTTCGGGATCGTGGACTCTGACCGTTGGGAGACGGTCCCACCAGTGGTCGTAACGCAGTGCGACCAGTCCGTGGAGTGGCCCGCCGAACCTTCGCCGCCGGCGCGGCGGCCGCCGCCGCGGTGGCCATTGGCGCGTCGGCCATCACGACGAGGGAAGGCGTTGACAAGAGGACTGCGAGCCGAACCCTGTTGAAAGCCAGAGGAGCGGTTCGGGTTGCCATCCGGACCACTGTCGCCGTCATCGGAGTGGGAGGGCTCACCGGACGAGGAGGGGGTTCGCGAGCCGAAGTCGAAGATGGCACGGAGGTGGAAGTCCACTGGGTATTGTAGAACCCACTTCTGCCGCAGGTATGGTGTGACATTGGCGAGGAGACGTTGGTTGATCGGGTCAGAGTGGATCACCTGGATCTCCGGCTCTGCGATGAGAAGGGTTTTGGCTGCTGGGATAGACGCCGGGTCCTTCGTCCAGGCCGACACCTTGAAAGTGGACATGTCCGATTTGCTGGCAGTCGCCTCGTCCTGGCGTTCGATCCAGCACTGAGGGGCGAGCAACTTGCTTGCGGTGTCGAGATCCCAGGCATGAGCCGGAATGCCATCAACCTCAATCTCAACCTTGTAGAACAACATATCTTGCTCAGCGTTCACCAACCTCGTCCATGGCCTCAGGGAGAGGAACGTGGAGGCGAGGGGAATGGGGCTGGCATTAAGGATACGGTCCCGCACAAGCTGTGTAGAGCAGAGAACTAGGAAGCTGCCATGATGGTAGAACTTGACGGAGAGATCCCCCTCGGCGACGCCAATGTAGCCCACAATGAAACGCAGGACGTCAAGGTAACCAACAGCCTCGATGATGTTACTGACCTGCCCAATGAGAGCGAGTCGCAGGCGAGCTTCTTCGGCCGCGATCGCCTCGCTGCGGTCAATGTAGCAGCACTCCGGTTCCGGCTGTGGGGAGTCACAAGCCGGACCCGTCGAGGCTGCACGAGCGGCGACGGCGGTCGCTGAAGGCGGCGGGGAAGGAGTACTACCCAGGGCGTCGGAGGCGATTGGTGTGGGCGGACCGTTGTTCAACACGCGGACGAAGCGTCGCCGTGGAGTTCGCCGAGAGCCGGTGGCCACCTCCTGGGAGTGCTGCCGCCGTGGCATGTGGCAATCACGGGCAAGGTGGCGGAAACCATGGCAACGCAGGCAGCGCCTAGGCAGCCGGCAGGTGGCGACCCGATGGTTGTAAGACAGGCAGTTCAGGCATCTGTCCACCAACTCGGGAAGGAGACGGGAAGCAGGGACACTGGTTCCACGAGCATCACGACGAAGCCGCAGGCGCGCGGAGTGGGGGAGCACCTCTTGGAACCCATCTGCATCAACCTGGGGCCGGCGACGGCCGCCGTCAGTCGATGCAGGGGGGTGGTGAACAACCGGCTGGTCAGCAGCGTGAAGAGGAGGTGCTCTGCGACGGCGCACACGACGAGACGGGCGCCGGCGCTTGTGTCGTTCCGATGTCGGACCTGGGGGCGGTGCAGTCACTGCCGGCTGCGAAACCACAGGCGCGGGGATAGAAGAGCTGTGGCAGACAGCATCCCGATAGCTTGTAGGGCGCGGGGGAGGAGATGGAGTGAAGTCATATCTACCATCTCCTCGTCGCTCTCCTCGGCCCAACGCACCGCCTTGGGGCGGCCGGAGGAGGATTCCCCTGGGTAGAAGGGGCGAGAGGCTGCGGAGAGTGGAGAGGACGCCGGCGGCGGGCAACGAGCTTCGCCAGATGAGGCCGGAGCAGCGCCCGTGGAGCTGGGGGAGGGGGTGACCATCGCTGACGGTAGGCGCGGGAGAGCAGGGGTCCGGCGGGAGGGTGGCCGTCAGGCGGGGTGGGTGGCCGTCGGTGCCGGAGTGGCCGCCAGCGGTGCTGTGGCCGCCGGGACCGGAGTGGTCACCGGTGGGGTTGGGAGCCTTCTCGGCTAGAGAGGGAAACTAGCCCATCATATCTTCGCTCTGCAGCGTTGACAGTCCAATCAATTGAGTTCAACGAAGATCCTCCCCTCCAAAACACGTTGCTGCCCTCTGGAGACATCCCTTGCTTTCTCCACGCCTCCACCTCCACTCCATTCTGCCTCCCTTTCCTACAAAAAGCACAGGTCCCTTATTGCTTCTCCATCTGCCCATCCCCTGCTCCGAACCAGAGCAGAGCTCCCCTGTCTCTTGGCCAACTGCTGCTCCTTGTGTTTCCACACGAGAACCCGTGCAGCATAGCAGTGGCAGCAGCAATGTCGGCAGCGGCACCGGTGGTGGACGCCGAGTACATGGCAGAGATCGAGAGGGCGCGGCGGGACCTCCGCGCCCTCATCGCCAGCAAGGGCTGCGCACCCATCATGCTCCGCCTGGCGTACGTCCACCTGACCCTCTCCGTCTTCCATGGACAGTGACATAGTCTAATTTTGCTCATAAAAATCTGCCGTGCAATTTGCTAACATTTCCTTGCAAAACCACCAACCGTGATTGTCTTGTAGATGGCATGACGCTGGCACTTACGACAAGAAGACAAAGACCGGCGGCCCCAATGGCTCCGTCAGGTTCCCGCAGGAATACAGCCACGCTGCAAATGCAGGGATCAAGATTGCTATCGACCTTCTCGGTCTGTCACTACTTCTGTCTCCTGCTGCGTCTGAAACTTCTCCGATCAACTGAAGTCTTGGTAACACCTGCCATGCTTCTTTCCTCCTGTGCAGAGCCAATCAAACAGAAGCACCCCAAGATCACGTATGCAGACCTGTATCAGGCAATATGGATATATCTGCAGATTACTGAGTTGGAGAAGATAGCACACCATATTTAACTGTGTACGGTGGACCAGCTTGCCGGAGTTGTTGCCGTCGAAGTTACTGGTGGACCAACCATCGATTTGTTCCTGGCAGGAAGGTGAGTTAGTACAAGAGACTATTCCAGTTTCAGTATCCAAAGGAGCAACGTATTGTCAGAGTCTCTTATTATGGCTTTTCATGTTTCAAACTAGGACTCTTCGGTTTGTCCAGAGGAAGGACGTTTGCCAGACGCTAAGCAAGGTTGCTTCATAACACATCACTGGCACTATCTAGTACTAGCATGCAAAACAAGTTATGCTGATCTGTCGTAAACAAGAGGTAGCCTCCTACATAAGTTACTAAAAATGTCCACTTTATCTTGCTCTTGGTATTGGTGATTAGGTGCTTCACATCTTCGGGATGTCTTCTACAGGATGGGCTTGTCTGACAAGGACATAGTGGCACTCTCCGGCGGCCATACTCTGGTACACAATCACATCTGTCTGGTTCATATATTATCCTAGAATACCTTTCTATTTTAGTATAGAATGGTTTACACAGATGAATATGCTCTTTGTTAGATAAACAAGGTCTGATTCTTTTCTATTCAAAATATGCGCTACATGATACAATTTTCAGGGAAAAGCTCGTCTAGACAGGTCGGGATTCGACGGTGCATGGACTAAGGATCCACTGAAGTTTGACAATTCTTATTTCGTGTAAGCCTAAAGCTGACTTATTCAATTCAACTACTAACCAGGAACAAGATTGCTTAATTTTGTTTGGATTGTTGATTAATGTCACACCTGATGCAGTGAGCTTCTGAAAGGTGACTCTGAAGGGCTCTTGAAGCTCCCTACTGACAAGGCTCTTGTGGAAGATCCTGAATTCCGTCGCTACATCGAAATATATGCCAAGGTGCATAACAATTCAGTTGCATCTTCCGTTAATGATCAAACTGCTCCTGAAAGAGAAACAATTGCTTTCTGTGAACCTGAATTGGTTAACCAAAACATCTATCATGTCAGCAGTGATGCTTTCTCCATTTTATTTACTTCCGAGTTTTCCACACCATGGATTCACAGAATTTCACTGCAGTCTGCAATCTTAAACTTCAATAGTCAAAGAAAGCATGGATTTAGAAACCTTACTAATAAGATATTGTGCTTGAGGCGCCTTTACATGGTAGTTGACACAATTCGTGTTTGTTCACCGAACATTTTGTCAATAATCTTCCGCAGGATGAAGAAGCCTTCTTCAGGGACTATGCAGAGTCACACAAGAAGCTCTCGGAGCTGGGATTCACGCCACCTCGCTCTGCTGTCTCGTGCAAATCCAGGGGTAAACCAAAGTCCTTGGTGGTGCGAACTGCCGCTGGGGTCGCGGTTGGTGCTGCAGTTGTCGCATGGGCGTACCTGTGCGAGTCAAACAAGAGGATGGGTTAGCTTGCTTCGGCTCAACATTGTTACAATAACACTGGTGGGATACTCAAAACATCTCGACGTTGTGTGAATGTGTTTGCATCTCGTCAATACTTAATGATGGCACCATGCCATGTGTTGTGATGTTGTGAGTTGTTGTCAGATGAAAAGAATGCTGATATCAAATCTGATGAAAACAGATGGAAATTATTGTTCTTTTCTTCCCTGACAGCGTATTTGATGCGGTAATTGCTTTTTTTTTTCTGAAAAGAGAGTGGTAATATAAACAACTCGATCCACTAGAATATGTGCTAAAGCCAAAGATCTTCACTGCCTTACGAATGAACTAATTCGGACCTCTCAGAACTGATCCACTGAAGCAGTTCAATACAAGAAGAGCGAAATTGCAGACAACTCTACAAAACATCTAGAGCCCAAAATTTTCGTCACAGCAAGCACATAATCCAATTTCCCAACAATCGGAAGAAGCGAACCAAGAAAAACGCATATACAAAATAAACTAGGGTCTTTCCAATCAAATCCGCAGTGCTCTGTCTGCGCAACCCAGCGGAAATGTAAGGGGAAAACAAAAGGAAGGATTTGTAACCTGTATGTAGAAGAGAAGATTCCGGCTCGCAGGGGTGCTATGCGCTGCCGTGTGTGCACATACCACCGTAGAAACAGAAAAGGGACGGCGCCGCCGCGGCACTGTGGTCGTGCTAGCCGACGGCGAGCTGGGGGCTGAGGCCAGCGTGCGTGACGGGAAGGAGAAAGAGCTGGAGCACGCAGGTGGGCCCCATATGGGCCTGTACTGGACTGGCCACAAGAGTTTCCTTTGCAGTTTGATGGACTTGTGGTGCTGGGTGGGGGGGGGGGGGGGGCTGGGGGCTCCGTGAGCTTCCTGGTTAGGCTCAGCCGTTTCTCATTGCAATTTTAAAAGCAGAAAAAATCCGTTGGTGACCCCTTAACTCGAAAATCAGAAATCCATGGCCCTCCAACTATTAAAACCGTTCAAGTTTGGCCTTCCGAGCGGTTTTGACGGTGGTTTTAGCTGACGTGGTGGTGGGCCCATATGTCACCTGTTGGTGGCCCCTCAAATATTACTGGAGACCACATTTACCCCTGAACTAAAAAATCTAGTCAATGATGGTCTTCCAACAATCAAAACTATTCGCATTTGCCTCCAGGCGATTTTGATGGCGGTTTCAGCTAAACTGGCAATGGGGTCCACATGTCAGTTTCTTCTCCCTCCCTTCTCTCTCCCCCTTTCTCTCTATCTAATGTGTGGGCCCGGGCCTCCCCGCCCCGCGGCCTTCTGCTTTCTCTAATTTTGTTTCACTTCAGGGGGCCTGGGTGCAAAAGGCACTATACCACAACCCAAAGATAGCGACTGCATTGTGGTCGCTATAAGTCGTTTTAGCGACCAACCATCTGTCAGCATAACTATATGCCGACCCTAACTATTTGACAGTAATAATGGCGTCGGTATAAATATATACCGACCGACGTGTTTTTGCTGACCAATAGTCCGATGGGGTAGGAAAGTAATACCGACCAACAGTCCAACGGCAACTATTCAAATAAACACAATATAAATTATTATATCCAGCATATATATATGTATATATATATATGTATATGTATATGTATATATGCATATGTATATATGTATATATATGTATATATGCATATATATATGTATATATATATATCCAAATTACTCTGTTAACAATGGAATCATAAGATAACTCAACTATTAGAACATCCATAATAATTCATTGGAAATGAGCCTATAACATTAATACTAAGTCATCCATAGTTCCATACATGAGGTAGCTAGCTAGCAAAGCTAGTCCAATTGCACACTACAATATAAACTAATTAAGTTGGCTCACAGCCATCAGGTCTGCATATATGAGCAGACAATCACCATTTGAGCATCGTACCAAAAGCCATCAAGTTTGCAGGAGTAAGTTATTAGCATTTCCACATCTACCATTACAGGTCAAACTATCATACTACACTACAACAATTATTAAGAGCTTGGGCAAAATATTGATCTCCAGGAACTCCAAAACAAAATACAAATCTTGCATGAACACTTCGCTTCCAGCTTGCAAACAGCTTCAAGCATCCTTCTTCCTAGCAATTTTTCCAAAACTGCCTGAAAATGAATATAACATGAAATCAGGACAGTTTTCAGCAAAGTATGAACAAAAAAAGGAAATGGCATACAACCACTCAAAATGTTGTTAATGTCATATTAGTCTATTCAGGTGCTCATTTTGAGTTTATATGCCAGCCAACAGAATAAAACATGATAGAAATAATTTCTCATCTATTCCCAGCTACTTCTCACTCCAAATAATGCTCAGATTGCTCTATGTTATTTGTTGAAAGTAAAATTCAGACTAAATACCTGCAGTACCAAAGGAGGATTTTGATACCTTGCTAACCTTCAACTAACATACACATCATTAGTTAGAAACTTGCCCAATCACCAAAGATGTGAGAAAAAAATAAACAACAAAAAGTTTAGGTTATTACCTTTTTATATGGCCACGCAATTGCCATCATATCAACATCACCCATATTGTTCATCTCAGCATGAGGACGAGGCAGAATCGCATCCCTTTTCAGCACTAGTAACAATAACTTCACAATATTGCTTTCCAAGAGGCTGACATCCTACCAAGGTGGTTGGATCAGTTGAGATAATTGTTCCCTAGTATCACTGTTGATCCATGTTTTATCCATGACGAGATCCTTAAAAGTCACTTTCTACATAATATGGATAACAACAGTTAGGCTTGCAACTCATTTCAGATCCTGATGGTTGTTGATAATTAAATTGTCTTCATGCTTGAACTTCTAGGCTTAATAATTAATATATCCGCAAAGAGTCATTAGTTACTATATGATAATGAAATTTAGGATTTTCTACATTGATTTCCTTGTGCCATGCTGCAACATCTTATTTGCCTGGCAAACATCCATGTGGAGAGTTACAGCTTCTGATCAAGAGTTACAACTACCTCTTATGTCATTCTGGTATCATTTCTTTGTTCAGTTTATCCTAAGGATTTTCCCCTTGAAACACGATTAAAGATGAGCAATATAGTGGATGTGATTGAAATATAATTCTAGGACAGTGACTTACATTTAGATTTATATCTAAGTTCAATATCAAATTCTTTACTCTTGAGACCATTTGTGAATGCCAGCAAGCTCACGCTACTATTGTCTTTGGATACTAAATCTACTGATCAGATTTTAATTGGATTATAATATGAAGTTCAATTCATGCTGCTTCCCTGCATGGCCTTCCTCTCACGTACGCCGCGCAAATGCTTCTCTTCTCAGCAAGAACCATAGCAAGCGTGACTAAATTATTTGAATTGATGGAAGAATGCTTGACGCAATGCAAATATACTCCATACTACACCAACAGTTGAACACTGGCTCTCCCTCCAACGTTGGCGCGGCAAGGCCGCGCTGTGGTTTCTAGTGTTAACTAATTTACATTTCAGATTGCTTAATGGAAATGCTCAATTCCAGTGATGAGATGACGAATCCTACCATTGCACAAGGTCAGGTATTGACAAATGTTGATGTTGTGGATGTTCAGAAATTTTCCAACTTCTTATGATATGGTCACCATGTCCTTTACCCCAAGAAGAGCTAATTCAGTTTGTAACAACAGCCAATCTTTGCATCATTAAGAAGGCAGTAGCTAAAGTAGGATATTTTACCTTCACCTTCAGTGAGCCAGTAAAGCAGCAAGGAGGTAGCTGTGCAAAGAAAAAAGTTAGTTAATCATCTCTGATTCATTTAGCAAGATGTAGATTAAATGAGCTAATCGACAGAGAAAATGCAAGACTAGAGCACATGCTATTAAATTTAACCAGAAAATACCCGGTTATGATTCTAATTGTCGACAATATGCAGCAACTAAAATCAACAAAATAGTTAAGTGTCCTCCTGTTTTCAGTTCAACCAATATGCAGCAAGTAAAATCAACAAAATAGTTAAGCGCCTCCACTTTTCAGTTCATCTATGTGAGACTAAAAATTGCAGAGTTGACATAGAAATACTACAATAGCTTCCTTGGCAGCGTGCTGCTGGTTGGAGCCAGGGGTGACGGCTTCCGGCAGGTTGGGGTGGCAGCCTCCTCGGGATGTGGTTGCCAGTGGAGCAGCGGTGGCGGTGTCAGTGGGCGGTGTGCTTCTGGACGGAGGGGGCGTCGCCCTTGGATGCCGCCGGAGGAGGGGCGGCACCTTCATCATGCAGGTTGGGGGCGGCGGCACCTTCCTGCAGAGGGGAGGGGCGGGGGGGGGGGGGGCTCCTCTTGCTGGTTCCTGCAGGTCAAGCTGCTAACGGTTTGGATCCTAACCAGGTCGAGTGGTTTGGTTTTGCCTCTGGGTTCTCATTGGATGGGGGGGCAAGCGGGTTCTATGCACGTATGGTTTGGTCTGGATTGGTTTCAAGGTGCAAACGGTTTGGATTAGTTTGGATTGGTATGGTTCGCTCCCTTACATGGTCCTCACACAAAGAGCCGGATCCTAAAAATAAAACCTCACGTTCACACTATAAAATTTTATCGAAATTGACTGAAACTTGTTGGAGATGACTCAGTATAACTGGCAGCTACTCTGTGTAAAGCAGTGTGGCTAGAACTACATGTGGGTCCCACATCAAGAGCCGAGTCCTAGAAATAAAACCTCGCATTCACACTATAAATTTTATCGAAATTGACCGAAACTTGTTGGACATGACTCAGTATGACAGGCAGCTACTATGTGCAAAGCAGTGTGGCTAGAACTATACATGGGTCCCACATCAAGAGTCGGACACTAGAAATAAAACCTCGCGTTCACACTATAAAATTTTATCGAAATTGACTGAAATTTTTTGGAGATGACTCAGTATGACTGGCAGCTACTCTGTGCAAAGTAGTGTAGCTTGAACTATATGTGGACCCCACGTCAAAAGCGAAGCCACTAAACTAGTTGGAGAGAATTTGATGTAATAGTTTGAAACCGGTTTGTTTGGGTTGCAACTATTGGTTTGGTTTGCTTTGGAGGAAGAGAGCAAGTAGTTTGGGTTGGTTTGGGTGGAATAGCAAGTAGATGGAGTTGGTTTGGCTTCTAAAATATATTAATAATGAAATAGTTTGGTGTGGTTTTGGTTTGGTTTCCAAACCATTAGCAGGGTGTCCTGCAGGTTGGGGGCGGCGGCACCTTCCTGCAGGTTGGGGGCGGCAGCCTCCTCTTCAGGGTTCCTGCAGGGGGCGGTGGCTTAGTTGGGGCGGCTTCCTGGCCGTGGATGCTGCCGGAGTAGGGGGCTGCCTCCCGCTCGGAGGATGCTCGGGTAAGTGGAGGGATGAATCTGGGAGAGGAGGGATCCATGGTGAAGCTAGTGGAGGCGGCTCAAGATCTACAGAGGAGAGGCAAGAGGATTGGACTGTGAGATTTAGGGGCTGCGAGATGTGAGGGGCTGCTGCGCGGAGGCGATTTGGAGAGGAGGGCGCGTGGAGGAAATTGGCAGCGGAGGAAGGCGCGCGGCCGCAGAAGATTTGGCAGAGAAAACGGCGCTCGGGGTGGCGGCGGCCATGGCGAATAAAAATAGAGAGAAGTTAGGGTTAGAGACAAGCTGACTGGTGGGCCTTTGATGAAATTTTTTTGAGCATGAGTGTCGACTATAAGAGCACGCAAGGAGTGAATTGGGCCTGGTCCCTGTATACCGACCAATGGTTGGACACAATTATTAAGTTGTGCCGACCGACCATTCAACGGTACATCCAAATTGATATACCGACCGATAGTTGCTTGGTACAACTGGAAATACCGACTGGCGGTCTGTGAGTTAACTATACCGACGAACGGTTAGTCGGTACTTTCCTACTTATAGCGACCAACGTCTGACGGTATAAAGGGGCTGTGGTATAGTGAGGGCAGGAGGGCGGTGGCTGTACCTGTTGGCCGGTGGTGGCAATTGGCAGGCTGGTACGGAGGTCGTGGGCGCGTGGCATGTTCGCCGATGCATGACAGCTGGTACATGCCGATGGCGCAGCTCGTCGGAACGGCGGGGCTAAGCTCTGGATGGCACAGCGCCAATGCAAGTTGGGCGTGACATGGGCGGCAGGGCTTGACGAGGCTGCGTTTTAATGCAAAGCGCCTTTTCTTGCTGGGGAAGGCTAGTTTGATCGAGGCGTTGGGACGACACTGAGGTGGACAGTCACGGCGAGCCACGGGGCGGGGAGGCCCGAACCCATAAGTTAGAGAGAGAGGGGAGAGAGGAGGAGAAGGGAGGGAGAATAAGCTAACATGTGGGCCCCACTATGCCCATCAGCCGAAACCACCGTCAAAACCGCCCAAAGGGCAAATGCTAACAATTTTGATAGTTTGAGGGTCGTCGGTGTCTGGTTTTTGAGTTCAGGGGGCAAACGTGAACTCAAGTAATAGTTGAGGGGCCACAAATGGACTAACATGTGGGCCCCACTGCCATGTCAGCCGAAACCACTGTCAAAACCGCCCAGAGGGCCAAATGTGAACAGTTAGCTGGAGGGCCGCGGATTCCTGGTTTTCGAGTTAAGGGGCCAAACCTGGACTCCAATGATAGTTGAGGGGCCACCAATGGATTTTTTTCCTTTAAAAGTGGAGTCCTGCAGGCCGGCCCAGCAATTCTCGAACCCGGCAGGACAACACATAAATGTTTTTTGTTTTATTGGATTTCAGTTGATAAATGTACTATATATCCCTTTGAAAATTGCAAAAGATCATTCATAAATAATTTGTTTTACTTTCTCACTACAGGCCTCATTTGACATAAAATTCATAGTTTCTCATTTTTATATACAGAACATTTCATGCACCAAAGAGGAAAAAAAACACCCATACATAAATTGACTATGTACATGAACCAATGTTGACCCATCAAGGCTTTGTTTGGATACCAATAATCTACTCTAATACATGTGGATTGAGGTGAAAAATGAATTAGTTCCCGAATCAATACCACCCAAAGGAGTATCCAAACAACCCCCAAAGGA
Organism: Panicum virgatum; assembly: GCF_016808335.1. NCBI lineage: Eukaryota > Viridiplantae > Streptophyta > Magnoliopsida > Poales > Poaceae > Panicum > Panicum virgatum. The sequence goes on from NC_053152.1 coordinate 12,068,827, forward strand.
GTGGAATGAGCACTAATGTATTGTACTTTACAAATCGAAAGGTGTTTGATCAACCAAAATGTATGTCTCATGTACATATTCTGTACATTACACCAACATAAAAATGTACACCTCTGAACATGTGAATAGGACGGTACATATTTCCGTGCGTATCCTTCTTCCTTCCCAATATAATGCCACAATGAAGCGTGCTGGAGCAGCAAAAGTGAGAAAAGGGCTCAAACTACAAGGGACCCCTAGTGTTTTTATTGAAGGGAGATGCAAAACATGGGCTCAGTGCTAGGGCGCATGGGTTAGAGAATGACAGTTTATTATGTTGATGGCTTTGTGTTTTTCATTTGGTGTAGGCATGGTTTCATGTGATTATTAGGGACGTTTCATGAAGTGTAGTGTAGTAATGTATGGCCAGGTTGTCAAGAAGTTTATGTAGGTGTGTTGTTAGGGATGTAAGCGGTACGGATATGGATATTGACAATATCATATTTGTTTTTATATTTTTCTTCGAATACGGATCATTGACGGATAGCTATCAGATACAAATATGAATACGGATTGTCTCGGTTACGAATACAAATAAATATATCTCGAATATGGAGCAAACCGGATGCGAATAATATCGGTTACGAATATTTCTTCGGATATTGAGTAAAGGCCGCATCTATACATATTGCATGTGTTGTAGTCATTGAATCGCTCCATTAGTCTAAATCTCAATTATGTTATGCTTAAAGGAGCAAAATAACAATACATGACAATGTCATTGGGTAGTCACATCGATAGAGCATAACCAAACATTCAACATTTCAGCTACACTACACTACACTACACAACAATCCAAATTATTAGATTATATAAACATATACCATACTCTACTATACTGCTAGCACTTGAAGGTCCCAAGTCACAGCAAAGCTGCTGCTTCAATACTTGGCTGTTCGGATATATCTTTGAATAGTACTTCGGATATATCCGTAAAAACTAGCAGATATCAGATACCGGTCGGATATTGGTCATATTGTATTTGTATTTGATATCTACGGACGGATATCAGTATCTGTATCGGATATCCGGATAATTACCGGATATCCAAAAAATATATCTAAATGGATATCCAGCATTCTTCCATACCATTTACATCCCTATGTGTTGTGTACTCATATGTGAATTGCAGCTATGCTTTGATCCGAGAAATTAACAAAGAGTGTGCTTTCGAATCATATATTATGAAGTGTGTGGATATCTGCTGTGGTGGTACATGTACACCATGAACTTCAGCTATGCTTTTGTCTGAAAAAGTTCAATAATAATATAGTGCCCACATTTCTGTTGTGCCTGTGCACATATATACTTTGGAATCTTTGAAGCACACTATTCTGGCATCATATGTGAAGCGCTATTAAAGCAAAAAAAAACAACCTATGGAATAATAGCCAAATTAGTGAAATACTGCATTATATTACTGGATAAAAATAAGAGAAAATTGGATCCTTACCATCAAAAGAACCGATATTTAGATATATACCATCAAAAGATTTGGCGTGAGATATATACCATGGAAAGATTCAACGTTATAGCTATCTACCATTTTTCTTACCTCCCGTCAGTTTTGTCGTTGCCGCCGTGCTCTTTCACCTGGTGACTGCCACCGCCTCGCCTCGCCCGCAAGCGCCGGCTCTTCTCCCCGCGCCGCCTCCTCCCGTCCTGCTCCGCTCCGCCCCACCCCGCGCAGACTCTCGTGCCCGCCTCCGGCCCCGCCACCGCCGCTCAGATCGCCGCACGAGGCAGCACCTCGGCGGCGAGGAAGGTCCGACGGCAGGAGGGGCAGGTGAGGCGGTACCCCCACATACTTGCGCATGAACTCGTGGAGGAGGCGGCAGCCAGCGCATACCGTCCAGAAGGTAGCCAGGGCGGGGGCTGTAATCGCCTTGTAGACCTCGGTAGCGCGGCTGAACGCTGGGTGTGCTCCCTCCCCGCGCTGGCGTCCTCCTGGCCAGGCGCGCTCCCTCCCCGCGCCGGCTGCCAGGGGGCAGGCTGCCCCACGCGCGCCGCGTCCGCACCCCCAACGCGCGCTGCGTCCGCCCCTCCCCTGCACGCCACGCCACTTTCCCCTGGTGTTTCTGGCACAAGCAAGAACACGGATTTGCAAGTGAAACTAGCTGCAGCTGATCCTACAGCATGAGCTCACCTCATCTCCTCATCGATTTCGAGTCGTAATTTGTTTCTGGATATGGTTTAGAAGAAGTGTTGCTCTCAAGTGTGGTCCTGGCAATTGGATTGGTGAGCTGAGCTAGCTGGAGAGGGGAGAGGAATGCCTCCTGGTGCGATGGGTGTCAGGAACTGGAGCAGGTGGAGGAGCGATGTGTGGGGGGCGGCGCCGCTGTCGCTGCTGCTGCAAGGAGGCCGGGTCGAGGACGGGGGCGTGCTTGTGGGCCGCACGGAGGCGCCCTGCGGAGAGCTCGGACTCGGCCTCGGCTTCGGGCTCCGCTGCCGTGCCAGCGGGTGTGGGGGAGGCTCGCCGGCCATCAGTGAGTGTTGTTAGAATAAACCACGCCATGGTGTGTGCCTGGTTTGTCGTGTCAAGTCCGTCCACTACTGGAAAACGTGTGTTTACCGTGTGCCACAAAGTTTGCCGTGGGCAAAACATCGGGCACACGGCAAAGACTTGGTTTGCCGTGTGCCAAGAGAAAAGGCTCACGGCAAACATCTGGCACACGGCAAACGCACATTTTGCCGTGTGCCTCGAGACACGGCAAACAACTGGCATACGACAAAAATTGATTTCACCGTGTGTTTTTTTGTGCGCACGGCAAAGATTTTTCAAAAAAATTAAATTTGGCCTCCACACATTTTCTGGTATAAGTATACAATACATGTTGCTCCATGTTAAACATTGGTGAATTTCTCGATATTTTTGCTATATTTAGACATTTAATGTCAGTAATCAAATTTCTGATGATTGAAATGGAAGTTTTTTATTAGTGGAGTATAAAGAATATAAAATTGATAGACATATTCGCGAGTTCAATTTGAGGTTGTATGCGTAAAACATAAGTAAATTTTGAATATCTTTGTACCAAATCATGGTCCAGAACGTCTTGCCAAATTAGTTTAAAATTCTAATAAAAGCAAACAAATTCCGAAAATCATGAAATTTGTCGTGGTGTCATTATTTCATGTGTGGATACTGTGGAAAAAATTTAAAATATTTCGCACAAGTTTCGCCGTACAGTAGTTATATATCGAAACATCTCCAGCAAAGATCCATAGAGTTGAGAAGTAGTTGTATAGGTTTATTCTAAAGAGTAAAGTCCATTTTTGGCCATCGAACTATTGCCCGAGTTTGGTTTTGGCCATCGAACTCCAAAACCTGGTATCCTTGACCACTCAACTCTCAAAACCGTTCATTTTTAGCCATCGGACGGTTTTGGTGAGTGGTTTTGCTGATGTGGACACCACGTGGCGGTGGGGCCCACATGTCAGCTTAATTTTTTTTCTCTCTCTTGTTTCTCTCTTTCTTCCCCGCTCTCTCTCCCCGGCGGCGCCGCCCTCCCTGGCTCCCTGCCCGTCCCCACCTCTCTCTCCAAGGCCATCGCGCGCGGAGCAGAAGCCCGCGGGCGGGGGAGGTCCGCGCCGCCGCGGCCTTGGGCGGGGGAGCTCTGCTCGCGGGCCTCCTCCCCAACTCAACTGCAGGGGTGGCGGGGCGCGGCCGCAGCCCCGGCGGTCTGGCGAGAGCACATCGAACGCGCCCCGGCAGCCGCACGGTTGAACGGAGGTGGCTGGCGAGCGGCGGCGGCCCTTCGCTCCCTCTGTAGGCGGCGGCGGCAGGTCCCCTGGTCGAGGATGCGGACGGCGGCGAGTGGCGGGCGAGGCGAGCGTGGCGAGGGCCTGCAGGGCCCCCACTCCGCCAGCCTCGCCTTGCTCTGTGTGGCCGCGGCACCGGCGAGAGCGGGCGGAACACAGCCGCGGGAGGGAGTAGGCGGAGCATGGCGCGCGCGCGGGGCCCGCGGGACGGCGGCGAGTGCGCGGCTCGACGGCGAGCGAGTGGCTCTGCTCCCTCTGCCGGCAGGCGGAGTTTGACGCGGCACCAGGAGGCGCCGCGGCCCCTCGCACGGAGCTCGGTTGCGGCCCCCTGGCGGCGCGGCGGGCGGATCTCGGCGCGGACCCAGGCGACGCTGTGGACGGAGACCGGGCGGAGCAGGCCGTCATCGTAAGTGCCCATCTCCCCGCCGCCGCCATACGGCTCGCCGCCGGCGGGAACACGCCGGGCGAGCTCCGCCATGAGCCAGAGCTGCCGACCGGGTGAGCTGGAGAGGCGTGCGCGCGAAGGGCGGCGGCCGACGCAGGGTCAGCAGAGTTGGATAGGAGAGAGGAGAGGTAGAGGGAGAGAGAAAGAGGAGAGAGGAGGGAGAGGAGGGGCTGACAGGTGGGTCCCACCGCCACGTGGCGTCCAACTCAGCAAAACCACCCAGCAAAACAGCTCGATGGCCAAACATGAACGGTTTTGAGAGTTGGATGGCTGCGGATGTCCGGTTTTAGAGTTGCATTGCCAAATCCGGACGCAGTCGATAGTTGGATGGTCAAAAATGGACTTTACCCTATTCTAAATGTTACGAATGAATTTGCAGATGACCATGAAACATTTTCTATTTGCAAAACACAAGTAAGGTTGTTTCATGACAAAATTCGGTTATTTTTCGATTCAGTTTGATAATTATTATTTTTTTGCGCGGTGCCGCCCCGACTGCCGCCCCGACTCCGAGGCCTCCGGCGCGCGGGCGGCCCCCTCCCGTCGCCCAGCCGGCCCCCTCCCAGCGTGGCCTCGGAGTGGCTTCGCCGGCCTCCGGCTGGCCCCCTCCCGGCGCCCACCCGGCCCCCTACTCTTCCTCCTCCGGCACGCGACCACGCGTCTGCCCACCCCTACTTCCTCGCTGGGAAGCCACACCGGGGGACGCGCCGGATCCGGTGCTCGACGTCGACGGCGGAGGCGTCGATGGCTCCAATGGCGGGGGAGCGAACGACGGCGGCAGGGGAGCGAGCGTCGGTGGCGGCCGGCAGGGCAGCAGCAGCGAGGGTGGGAGCGGCAGCATGCTGCCCAGATCCGGTGCCGCCCCGACTGCCGCCCCGACTCCGAGGCCTCCGGCGCGCGGGCGGCCCCCTCCCGTCGCCCAGCCGGCCCCCTCCCAGCGCGGCCTTGGAGTGGCTTCGCCGGCCTCCGGCGTGCGGCTGGCCCCCTCCCGGCGCCCACCCGGCCCCCTACTCTTCCTCCTCCGGCACGCGACCACGCGTCTGCCCACCCCTACTTCCTCGCTGGGAAGCCACACCGGGGGACGCGCCGGATCCGGTGCTCGACGTCGACGGCGGAGGCGTCGATGGCTCCAATGGCGGGGGAGCGAACGACGGCGGCAGGGGAGCGAGCGTCGGTGGCGGCCGGCAGGGCAGTAGCAGCGAGGGTGGGAGCGGCAGCATGCCGCCCAGATCCGGTGCCGCCCCGACTGCCGCCCCGACTCCGAGGCCTCCGGCGCGCGGGCGGCCCCCTCCCGTCGCCCAGCCGGCCCCCTCCCAGCGCGGCCTCGGAGTGGCTTCGCCGGCCTCCGGCGTGCGGCTGGCCCCCTCCCGGCGCCCACCCGGCCTCCTACTCTTCCTCCTCCGGCACGCGACCACGCGTCGGCCCACCCCTACTTCCTCGCTGGGAAGCCACACCGGGGGACGCGCCGGATCCGGTGCTCGACGTCGACGGTGGAGGCGTCGATGGCTCCAACGGCGGGGGAGCGAACGGCGGCAGCAGGGGAGCAAGCGTCGTTGGCGGCCGGCAGGGCAACAGCAGCGGGGTGGGAGCGGCAGCGTGGTGCGGCCGGCTGGGCAGCAGCGGCGGGGGTCCGGGCGACGGCGGGGGTGCGGCCAGCAAGGCAGCAGTAGCGGGCCCGCATGGATTTCTTTTTTTTTATTTGATATTCATTTTTTTGCCGGGTATCGAAAAATACACACGGCAAGCTCTTTGCCGTGTGCCTGGCAGAAGGCACACGGCAAAGGACCTCTTTGCCGGCACTTGTATACCGTGAGCGCTTTGTCATGAATTACACACGACATAGCCTTTGCCGTGTGTTTTTCGTCCTTTGCCATGTGCTTTTGGCACACGGCAAACTAGACGAAGTGATCGTGTGTGCGACGAGTACGTGGAGTCCAGGAAGTGTAGGTGCTAGGTGCTTCCTGATCTTGTGCGTTGTGTTTTGTGAATCATGCGTGCGTGCGTGTTCACGTTGAGTTAGTTAACTTGTTTGGGTTTGATCGAGTCCTAGCGGTCGACTCGTGCGGCAAGTCGATGGAGTCAGATGGCATGCGTGCGGTGCGAGGCATGGGCGAGTTGTGCGCCAAGTTGGAGCTCGTGCGTGGCGACGTGCCGGATCGTGCGGATCACAGCTTGAAGACCGGGAGAATGGAGTTTGTGCTCCAGGTGTGTGTGCGTTCCGGGTCTATAAAAGGCCATTGTACTTTGGTGACTGAGTTCTTTGAGATGAAATAGAAGCCAACATACACGCCGTTGGTGCGGCTGAGGCATTCGTCGCCGTAAGAGTCTGTGTTCGTGTGTGTCCACTTCCAGAGCTAGCTTCTCTCTCGCGTGTGTGCGTCCATGTGAGTTCTTGCCGGAGTCCGTGTGCTCGTGCTGCTGCTGATTTTGGGCGGCTCCAACAATTAGTATCAGAGCTGGGTCCGTAATCTCTTGTGCCCACGCACACTCGAGTGGTGTAGGCCTGAATCCCAATGAACCGTGGGTGTGAGACTCGTGTGTGCTCGTGTGTCGGGCCGGTCAGTGGTGGACCTGCGAGTGTGAGGTCCGTATGTACTCGTGTGTGGAGCCGGTCATTGGTGGACTGTGGTGTGAGACCCGATCAGTGCTAAGGGGCACCAATGTGTGACGGGGGAGATTATTGGGATTAGTCCCACATTGGTTGTGGGGGAGGGTTGAACCAACTTAAAAATTGATAGAGTCTCTCACCTCTTAGGCTAGTTTTTGGAGTGTAGCAGGACTTCCTCTGGGTGTGCGCTCGGTTGAACAAACTCTCCTGGTTTTGGGCTAATAGTGGGGAGGGGATGGCTGGCGGTGAAAGAGCACGGCAGCAACGACAAAACTGACAGGATGCAAGAAAAATGGTAGGTAGCTATAATGTTGCATCTTTGCATGGTATATATCTCACGCCAAATTTTTTGATGGTATATATCTAAATGTCGATTCTTTTGATGGTAAGGATCCAATTTTCCTTAAAAATAAGCCATAGGTTTAGCAATATTATATTGTATATTCCTACATAGCTAGTACTCTGGTTTTTATATAACGTTATATATTTATCACATTAATTTGGCTTCGTTCGCCTGAAATCTCTGCGGAGATTGGACCAAAGGAGCTCCCATCCTTATAAGAAACAAGATGGCGGGAGGTTGACCGGTGGTGGTGGCGGGCACGGGGCGGGGTGCCACCGGCCACGCTACCGGATTTCCCAAGTTTGCCGAGTGCCCAAAACACTCGGCAAAGGGCAAAAAACACTCGGCAAAGACTTTGCCGAGTGTTACACTCGGCGAAGAGCACTCGGCAAACAAAGACATCTTTGTCGAGTGTTTTCTATCGCGTACTCGGCAAAGGATTTGCCGAGTGCTATATGCGACACTCGGCGAAGATTTTTGAAAAATATAAAAAAAGCGCTTTGCCGAATCCTAGACCTCACACTCGACCAAGATTTTAGGAATATATAAAAAAAACACCCTTGGTGCTGCCGGCCGCCGGCCGTCGTGCCCTCGGGAGGCCGAGCTGGGCGCGCCGTCATCACGAGCCGCGGGAGGCTGAGCAGCGCCGCCGCGGGAGGCCGAGCAGTGCCGCCCCGGCGGGAGGCTGAGCTGCGCCGTTATGGCCCGCCTCTAGGCCGCTACCGCCGGCACCGCGCCGCCACCACGCGCCGCCACGCAGCTCTGCAGCTCCGGTGGCGGGAGGAAGGGAGGGGACGGTTGGGCACCGGGTACCGGCGGCGCAAGGGGACGGCGGCGTCCGAGGAGATGACCGCCGGGGTGATGGAGCGCGGAGCCCGAGGTCCTCTGGCCGGGACCGTGGATCCAGCGGCGGGAGGTCAACCGGCGGCGGGAGAAGCACAGGAAGGGGCCGGCGTTGGGAGAAGCAGAGGAGGTTGACTGGGTGAGGAAGGAGGGAGAGAGAGATAATGAGGGAGGGAGAGAGCCCGTGATCTGACGGGGAGAGGAGAGACCAATGGGAGGGCATTATTGAAGGGATATGGATTGATGACATGGCAGTTTTGCCGAGTGCTCATCAAAACACTCGACAAATGTTTTTAATTTTTCTTTTTTCAGATTTCCCCTTCTCCTCCTTCTTTTCCATAACGTAAACATAGATTAATATCAATTAATTCAACAATACCTTGTCAAATTCACTCAATAATATGTATTTGATTTTTCTACTCATATAATTCAATTATTTTATGCACTTATAACTCAAATTTAATTTTTATCAATTAAAATTCTATAATGGCATTTAATACATTAAAATTATCAAAAGGTTCCAAAAAATTAGGAAAAAAAAGTCCAAATCACTACCCTATACTATTAAAAAAGTCCACATAACCCCTCAGACAATTTTACCGTTCACTTAACCCCTCCTTTTTGCAAAACTAGTGCACTATTCACCTTTGAGTCACATTCTAATCCGGTTTTGCTGACTAGGCGGTGGTTTTGATGACTCATGGTGCCACACGGGCCGTCCAGCGTGGCCACGAACGGAGGCGTAGAAAACGCCTTCTGAATAGACCCGGCTAAGTCCTTCCCCTTCGCTCTGTTCTTGTGGCGCCTCCATCTGGGTGCCGAGCATTCGTCGCCGACCACCACGCCACCGGAGTCGCGCATCCGCAGCTCCTCGCGCTTGGCCGTCAAACGTTGCTGGTTGCGGTGCCTTCGCCTTGGTCGTCCATCACCGCCGAATGCGGTGCCACGCTTGCCCCCATGGTCGCAGCAAGTTCCGGATGCTCGCTGGCTCGCCGCCGCCTAGAGGGCCGGCTATTGCTGTGGCTGGCAACTAGGATCGGCCACCTAGGTGCTGCACCGCAATGGGGGCAGCGACTACAAGGCCGCAGAAGAGCAGGACAGGAAGGATGACGGGTGGCCAACCTGACAGATTCAGCTTCACAGGCAGATAAAGCTTCAAATAAGAGTAGATGCATATTTCCGTATGTAATTGTGACTAAATATCCAATGGGAAATGTTGTTTGATGTGAACTGATGAGCTTGTAATCTGAGATTGTAAACTGAAGATTTTGTGAATTTTATGAATTAAGATTTCTGCATGCTATCGTTTGGAAGCATCTCATTCAGATGCAGTGTTTTTTAGCATGTGCCTTGGTTTCTGCATGCTATCGTTTGGAAGCATCTCATTCAGATGCAGTGTTTTTTAGCATGTGGGAACACTGCAGCTGACAGGTATAAGAGATTTTGATCACTAATATGTGAAAATTAAACATCTGTTGAATCAAAATGACAGCAGATCACAGATGTGAAAATTTTGTATGGACCAAACTTGACTAAGTTCACCATATGACCAAGTGGTTACATCCAAAAGACTGACCAAGTTCACCAGACCAAATAGTTACATCCAACTAAAAACAGAATCACTTGCTGGTAGAAGCTCTCTTCTTGTTTCTTGGAGTAGCCTTGCATGCAGATGATGTCTTGTTTCTAGTTGAAGTAGCCTTATCAGTTGCATCACCAGGAATGCTTCTTTCAGTTCCTCTAGTACTCTTTGCCTTCTTGTGTGGCCTACTACACTCCAACACCTGTACACAACAAAATGTTATCAGTTTATTTGCATAAGAAAATTGCATCTTTTGCCTGTACAAAATAATAAGTACTTGCCTCTTTTCCAACCTCAAATATTCTCCTATTTGCATTAGATTTAGGACCACAAGTCCTACTGTTGTGTCTAGTACTCTTACACTTGCGGCACCTGATCTTGGTTCCTATCCTACTGACCTTTGTGGGTTTTTTTGCCTCACCAAGCTCCCTCCTCCTTTCTTTCCTAGGCCTACCTGGCATCTTCACATAGGCTGGTGGTTGTGGCTTTCTGTGATCTGTTGGCCACTGATCCATTCCTTCCATAGGCATCAAGCAATGATCATAGATCTTCTTGTATTCCTCTACTGAATAGCAATCTGCTATATACTCAGCAGATTTTGAACTCATAACAAGTGCAGTGATGGCATGAGCACAAGGTATACCTGCCAGCTGCCAGTACCTACAAGAACAGGTCCTCTTGTTTATGTCAACTATGCATCTCTTGTCCTTCTGCCTGACCTCATAGCCACTCTTGCTATTCCAAATAACTGCGCTGTGTTCTGCTAAGTCAATATACTTGTTTAGCTTCTTTAAAATGTTTGGACAGATCTTTGAAATCCATTTGCCTGACTTGTCCTATTTTGTTGAATCCTGGCATAGACCTTGGTCCTGATCCCCTCAAACATGGAAATGATTGGATGTGCTCTAACATCTACTATCCAGTTGTTAAAGCTCTCACACATGTTGTTATCCACACTGTCATAATTTGATCCAATGTTGAACCAAGCTCTACTTCAGTGCTTGGGGTTGGTGGTCATCATATCCTTTGCACCAGCCGGAGTCAATTGTGCTAGCTTTGCTTTGCAGAAGTTAAAGAATGGAATACTTAAAGCCTTTGCACACATCCAGAAGGGCTTCTGAAAGTCATCTTCCCTAAATTTCTTCCTCCAATTGGCATATATATATGTCTAGTACACATTCTATGCTCAATTTGTGGAAATAATTCACGTACAGCATTGAGAAGACCCTGAAACAAGAAGTTGTGCATATCAGAAAAATGTTGTCGTAGTAACAAATGGTTTCACTCTCACTACAACATTAAGAAGCTAAGAAATTTTACCATTTGTTGGTCAGAAATGATAACCCAACCCTTGCCACCAATAGGAATCTGAATATCTTTCTGAAGAAGACCTAGAAACCAAGTCCAAGAATTCTCAGTTTCCTTCTCCACTACCGCCCAGGCTATTGGATATATTTGGTTGTTTGCATCCCTACCTAGAGCACATATTAGTTTCCCATTGCAAGCTCCCTTGAAGAAGCAACCATCAACTCCAATGACTCTCCTACACCTAGAAAGGAATCCTCTTTTGCAGTGGCGGAGCCAGGAATCACGGCAGGAGGGGCTGCTTCCCCTTCTTCCTCCTCTAGCCTCTCCCCTCCTTCTTCTTCCTTCTCAAATTTGTAGGAGGGGCTTAGGGGGGGCTTCATGGAGATTACAGCGGTAGGGGGGGCTTGAGCCCCTCCCGCCCCACCGCTGCCTCCGCCCCTGCTCTTTTGCAAGCATCAAAGCAAACATAGAACCTTTGGAATACTAGAAAATTATAATCTGGATCCAAGCTCACTGTAGATATGCTCCCAGGATTGCTTCTAAGCATTTCAGCTTGGTACTCAAAGATTTTTGCATACTCTCCCTTGCATGACTCATAGATGCTTCTCATTACTATGGCCTTAGCTCTCTTGATCTTGATAGGGACACATCAATACCCATTTCAAGCAACACAGTCTCCTTGATATTTTGAAGCTTCCAAGATGGATTTGCCTTGATGATGTGCTCATATTTGTCAGCTATCCTTGGACCAGTGACCAATCTGTTATCCTTCCTTTGGGGGCAAATGTGCACATTATTGAAGGTCTTAACCTTGAACTTATCATTATCCTTGCTAGCAAATATGAACCAGGGACAGCCCTTCCATGAACACTTAGCTCTGATCCTATTAGCCTTATCCTTTGGAACGGTCAAGTGCCTCCTTGTAGCCAACCCATACTTGATCAAAGCATTCTTAAACTGCACTCTTCCACTAAAAATCATCCCAGGAGAAAAGACAGGAATTGTTGCTTCACTATCATATCTTGCAAATCTGCTCTTCCTTCTAATTGCTTCATTTTCATTATCATTATCATCTTCGTAGCTACACTCATCACTACTATCCAACATTGGTGGTTCATCCTCATCTTGCAAATTATGTGCCTCTTCAGCAATTTCTTGAAGTTGAAGCTCTAAACTTCTACTATATTTAGATGTGCCTGATGGATTTCTCCTCTGATCCCTTGCATTGGTTCTAAACTCTTTTGCTTCATCATCATCATCAGATGTGTCCTCATATCCTCGAGCATATTCTTCATCATCGTCAGATGTGTCCTCTTCTTCTTCAACATATTCTTCATCTTCACTTTCAGAAACAGAGGAGTAAAATGTCGATCTCTTGTCATCCTCTTTTAAAGGTGAACTATAAAATGCATTGACCTTTTCAATATCTCTTATAATCTGATCCTGGACATGCACTCCCTGAAACCCTCCTTGATCAGTGCCATCAAACTTGAAAATCTTCACATAAATTTCAGCCACTACACCCTCAATTATGCAGTCTGACATGTATATGCAGGATTGATCATCCCCTAGCCTTCTCAAGCCATTGCTTAGTTCACCTCCAAAGGATAACCAGTGAAACTCAATTTTTTATTCTTCATTCAATGCAAAATGATCAGCCAAAAACCCTCTTAGTTCAGGCAAAGATAACTTGTCCCTCTCTATGTGTGACATCTCCACTCGCCCACCAACATAGTGAACATCATTTCAATAAAAATCAAAACTCCCCCCAAAGTGGAATCTAACAGGAAGAAAATCTTGTGGGTCCATTTGCCCTCGTAGCACTAAGCAAAAAACAATCATAGATCAGAACAGTTCATACGAAACAAATGAAGTAAATTCATGACTCAGTTTTCAACAACATAAATTCAAAATAGTGCACACAAAACCCATACAGAACCAACCAAAACCACTGATTCTATCTACGTCGATTCCCCCCATGACCAATCAGAGCACCAACAAAACAAACTAAAACCCAAAATTACCACCAAGATCTGATCCACCATAATTCCATCTGCTAGAACCCTAGCAGCCAAATCAACCTGATATGTCATATTCTATACTGTCCTAGGGCAAGGGAAACACACCTACTTGCCGCAGCCACTGCCAATCAACTCATCCACCTTGCGATCATCTGCATGTGCGATCTGCTGGGAGCGTCGAGAGGGAGAGTTGATCGCAAGAACAAGAGGTGGCGGCGGGAGAAAGAGAGAGGGGCGATCAACACCTGTGACAGTATTCAGGAGGGGGTTTACTGGACATAATTCCTTTTGCCACGCTTGACAGCCTGCGTGGCACCCTGAGCAATCAAAACCACCATCTAGTCAGCACAACCGGATTAGAATGTGGCCCAAAGGTGAATAGTGCACTGGTTTTGCAAAACAAAGGGGTTAAGTGAACGGTAAAATTGTTTGGGGGGTTATGTGGACTTTCTTAATAGTATAGGGTAGTAATTTGGACTTTTTTCCAAAAAAATTACCAAAAACTAACATGAAGCAATCTTTGTTCTCTATTGCCTATACAAAAAGTTTTGTAGTCAAATCACAATTCGACAGTCACTTTGACTCCAAATCTTGTTGAATCCTACTCAACGATACGATTACGATCCTTCCTCTGGGATGCTTCAATTTCTAAACATCGTATGTGACAAAATATTCGAAACCTTCTCAAATTTTTACCACAACCTCCACATATGATATAATCGCATCATGACAAATCTCATGATTTTCAGACTTTATTTGTTCAATTTAAAATTTTAAAACCATACGACCACACGTTTGTAGTTATGTTTCGTGAACAATTTGTTCAAAATTCCTTTTAATTTCATATGTTAAGCCTCAAAAAGGGATGAATAATATGAATACCAATTTTCTACTCATTTATTCTATTAATTTAATAACTTGCGGTTCAAATTTGACTTGATTCAAAAAATTGCTTGAAATGCAATTAATTATTTAAATATAGCAAAAAGATACAAAAAATTACCAAACTTTAACATGGAGTACCAAACTTTAACATGGAGTACCATATGTTATATGTGGAGAGTATAAAAAGTTGGAGGGATAGAAAACAAAAAAATATATATTTGCCGAGTGTCGAAAAAAACACTAGGCAAAGTTGCTTCTTTGCCGAGTGTCAAAGAAAAAAAAACACTCGGCAAAGACTTGTTTGCCGAGTGTCAGGAAAAAACACTCGGCAAACAAGCAAGCTTGCCGAGTGTTTTTTTTTCATGTGTTTTTCGTGCAACACTCGGCAAAAACAATTGTTTGCCGAGTGCGCGATGGATGGCACTCGGCAAACCCTTTAACACTCAGCGTCTATGCATTTCCCCTAGTGACGGGCGACGGCCGGCCTGGGGCGACAGTGAGCTTGGTTAGCGAGGGAGCGGCCGCCTTGGATGGAAGGTGGCGGGCGGGGCGGGACAGGGCGCGTGGAGACGTCGGAGGGGTGCGGGTGGAGCTGCAGGGCTTGGAGAAGATGAACAGCGCGACGGAAGGTTGAAGAAGATGAACAGTGAGGCCATTGGATTCCAATCGGGCGGATGAGATTGGTCGCCTGAAAGGCTATTGATTTTCAGTCGACTGGATTATATACAGCACGCGCGAATATAGTAGTTTTACATTTAGTTATAAGTAATTCCAGGTAAAAAGTACGTTTTCAGATGACTGGGGTCCTGGGGTCTGGGTACTTTAATTTCCCTTGCATTTCCATCATATCTGAGCGGCACTACTACTACTCCGGCCATGTGATCTCCTAATAGGTGTGCTCGATCGGTCAGGGACGCTTGGGCAGGTCCAGCAATCCTCCGAACCAGCTGCTCTGGCACGGGTAGGCCGAGCAGAAGGTCTCGAGCGCCGTCATGAGCAGCAGCAGGACGGATGCGAGCAGCGTGAGCACCTTCCACGACCTGAACACGTACTTCCTGAGCATCTTCCCCGCCCGCACCGACGCCGTCCGGTTGCGGTGCGCGTTCACGGCCCGGATCACCCTGTCGAGCCGCGGCACCCGGCTGAGCCGCGCCGCCCGGCACATCCCGTTCCACATGGCGGCTGCCTCCCGGTTGCTCTTCATCCGGTTCACCACCACGCCGCTCTGCCGCAGGATCTTCACGTCCTTGGCCGACACCACCACGCCGTTCATCAGCTCCGTCCACCGCGCCAGCACTAGCGGGCCCCGCACGGCGACGGCCTCGTAGGCCACCAGGTTGCGCAGCACCACCTCCGTGTTGCCGTCGAGGGTCACCACGGGGAGGCTCAGCGTCGCGGTGGCCTCGTCGAAGGCGATCCCCGCGATGCCCTCGGGCGCCGGCGCGAACCGTACGCCGCACGCCGCCAGCTGCGCCACTGACGGGATCTTGATCTCCTGCGCCAGCGGCGAGGTGGCGGCGCCGATGTGGCCCAGGTTCACGCTCTGGAGACGAGCCTGCACGTCCACCGAGGGCACCAGCTTGCCGATCACCGGGAGCACCCCGGCCACCACCGGCGCCTTGCGCGCCAGCTGCCCGGAGAGGCTCGACACCAGGCCCGCCGGCCGCGAGATGAGGCTCTTGAAGACCCGCAGGCCGGACAGCTTCAGCCACGCCTTCTTCAGCTTGCCGTACTCCGCCGCATCCGGCTCCGGCAGCTGCTGCTTCTCCGGGTCGTCCTCCAGTTCCGGCGGCGGCGTATCCTTGCCGCCGCTGGTGTGGTCGTCGTCCCCGTCGGCGTCCGGGACGAGGAAGTGGTAGAGGAGCTCGAGCAGGTGCGCCTGCTTGGTGAAGTCGGCGATGGCCATGTTGGCGCAGATCTTGATGGGGGACACGTCCTTGATGAAGCGGTCCAGGACGGCGTGCAGCGCGTCGGTGGCGGCCTGCTCCGGGGAGGCGGCGTCGCTGTCGTAGCGGAGCTGTAGGTTCCGCGCGAAGAGGGAGAGCGGGAGCTGGTTCTCGAGCATCATGGCGTCGCGCACGGTGGCGTTGATCCAGTTGGTCGCCGACGACACCATGTCCGTGGCCTCGCCGCGGCGGTCGTAGCCCTCCAGGAAGTCCAGCAGGAAGCAGGTGTCGATGGCCATCATCCACGCCAGCGTCTCGTCGCTCAGCTCCAGGAACCTTTTATATATTCTCTCAATTTATTGGTGATTTATTCATTTCGACAAAGATCAAGAATCGAAATTTCGACATTTCCACCTGTGGTAGGGCCCCCGGATCTGGCCCTGGAGGTCGATGAAGCGCAGGACGAGGTGGCCGACGCGGCGGCCGCCGGCGAAGAGCCGCTCGGCGCGCTTGGCGGCGGCGAGCTTGTAGCGCTCCATGTCCTTGAGGTGGGGGCGGCCCTGGTGGTAGGGGCCCAGCGCGAAGTGCTGCGGGGTGTAGGCGTCGGGCTTGGTGTCCCGCAGCGCGCGCGGGACGTCGAACACCCGCGCCGCCGCGCCCAGCGCCTCCGCCGACGCCTGTTCCAGGGTCTCCCGCACGCGGCACAGCCACCGCGCCTCCTCGTCCAACTGCGCGCCGGCCTGCGCCGCCGCCGCCCGCACGAACCGCGCCCGCGCCGCCTCCTGCTGCGCATGCTGCTGCTGCTCCGGCGACTGCGCCATGATGAATCTTGCTAAGCTACAGCTGGTATACGCCTCATCCTTTGCTTGCTTGGACCGCTTGCTAGTGCTGCGGGGTTATCATATATAAGCTCTAGGTGCTATGTACTGGTACATCCTATATATATAACAAGTTCCCACCTTACGCTGCCTATCCCATCCTAGGAACCAAACACATGCTTGGAGGGATGATTTGAGAGGAAGCGAGTCTGGCTAAAAGCAAGTGATTATCTACTGACTCTATGATCTATGACAAATCGTATGAAGTATGCGATTTTGGACGAGATGTAAATAAATGGAAAGAAGCTAGTTTTTTTTTCTTTTCTTTTCTTAAGCTCTAGTTATGCTTTTAGGTTCATTTCAGATAATCACTTCATATAACTGGTCTAGAAGTGATTCCCTGGAAAGAAAATGTTTGATAGGGCTTCTTTTGGAATTAGCCTGGAAGCTGCTCCTCTACCAAATATAGGTCGAAAATGTGGCTTCTTTTAATTTACTGTGTGATTATGAGTGCCCCGATCATCCGGTACACAAGTTTCAGACTGCAGCCGTGAATCACGTTCTGGTCACATAGAATATATACAGAAACGTCGCCATTCATTTTCACTTTGTGGAGCACAATAACGATTGGTCATATCCACATTTCATTTCCGTTTGAGAAAAGCAGTGATGACTTAGATGTTGCTGGCTTAGTGCATGCATGCATGCCCACACCCTGTTCGATTATAGTACCACAAGATTCTTAGCCTTGCTCCCGGGCCCACGGAAACTGTAAGGTCATGCATGTTCATACTATGCAGCCGTCGTTATACATGGTACAGGTCCTGTTTGTTGTCGATCTATGGCAACGCCCGTTCGTGTTTGGTAGCGCGGCCAAAGGACGATCTTGGATGCGCGCGCTACCGACATGTGTGGATGAGCGGACCCTGCAATAAGCGAGACACACGAGGCGAGCTTGGAATCTTGGATTCCGATCCGTTTGGTAAAGACATGCATGATCACAATATAGAAGAAAATGGAAAGAAATATATACTGGGATTGAAGAAAAAGATGGAAACATGACACTGCTTGAGAACTCAATTGTCGAACCGATTCTTAGAGCATCTCCAGCCGGGTCTGGAAAATAAAACCCCTACGTTCGATTTTAGGAGTCGGCCTGCAAGAAATGAGGGCCCAAAATGAGCCTCAACTCCACCCGGACATGCAAATGAGGC
Source organism: Panicum virgatum (assembly GCF_016808335.1). Classification (NCBI taxonomy): domain Eukaryota; kingdom Viridiplantae; phylum Streptophyta; class Magnoliopsida; order Poales; family Poaceae; genus Panicum; species Panicum virgatum. The sequence continues at coordinate 12,086,581 of NC_053152.1, forward strand.
CCCTATTCCTGTGGGACCCACCAGTCAGTACATCACCCGAGCCGCGCGCCCGCCCGACGCCGTCGCCCTCCACGACCGCCCTCCGCCGTCCAGCGCTTCGTTTCGTCATCCGCGGTAGCGCTCGGCACCCGGCCTTCATGCTGCGCGCCACGGTCGCTCCATGCCTTCCACCTCTGGGTTTCCCTTGCTGGCTGATGCCTGATTGCGCTTGCGCCTGCCTGCCTGACTGACGACGGCGCAGGAACCAGAGGACCTTCAGGCCCAAGAAGAGCGCGCCCTCGGGGAACAAGGTACGGCCTGGGACATCCGCTCGCGAGCTCTGGGTACAATTGTTTTCATTTTCTTATCATGCGTCGTGGATGCGAGAGCCCTTTTATTCATCCCACTGATGAATTCGTTCGCACGCGCTGGACTGATGGGTTGGCTCCTCAGAATTCAATTCAGTTCGTCTGTTCATGCAAGGGACAAAATCCTACAAGTAATACGTTTGCTGCAGCCAGCTGTTGCCGGTGATCGATGAGAATTACTTGCATTGGGTTGGGGACGAAATTCAGCTGGAACTTAGCTGCATCATGCTGTTTTCCTGATAACGTAGTTATACTAGCAAACGCTGTGCATATATCTGCTTCATGCTCAATTCCGAATCTGAATGTTTGTTTGAGACTGTCAGCAGGGTATGTGAGCTGGTTGTAAGAGGTGACCTGTACTATTTAAATCATGTCAATCCCAATCTGTTATGTAAATGGGGCTATGAGTAGAAAAAGATATCAATTTTTTATACTGTGCTATGCTTGAGCTACTGCTTCATCCTTTTTTTTCTGCCAAAGAAACTAAATTGATTACCATATTCTTCACAAGTTATGTGTATAAATGTGTTTTGTTTCTATGGCAGATGTCAAGGTTTGGAAAAAGTCTTCATCAGCGGTGGGATGAAGACGACGAATCTGATGACGATGACCTCCTAATTCTTGATGGTCTTATTGAGGGCTCAAAGAGGAACAAGCAGAAGAAGAACTTTCGTGGATCTTTGCCTAGTCGTCACAGCGTGCGGAGGGGCATCTTGGGGGGTCATGATGGTATATTCCGGGACTACTTCGCGGACCCGTGCATATACAACAACAAGCATTTCAGAAGGAGGTTCCGGATGTCCAAGTCTCTCTTCCTGCAGATCGTGGCTGCAGTGGAGTCTCACGATGACTACTTCCTTTAGAAGCCCAATGCCGTTGGAGCTCTTGGGGTTCTCCAATCCAGAAGTCTATTGCTGCCGTTCGGATGCTTGCCTATGGTGCTTCGGCTGATTTCCTAGATGACTGTGAGGATGGGAGAGAGCACCATCATCAAGTGCCTAAAACATTTTGTGAAAGCTGTCATTGACGTTTTCAGTGAACAATACCTGAGGGCCCCCGATGCCGAGGACACAGCTAGATTGATGTCATTAATCATGCAAGAGGGTGGCCAGGCATGCTTGGCTCCATTGACTGTATGCACCGGAAGTGGGACAAGTGTCCGGCTGCTTGGAGAGGCGCATACACAGGGCATAAGGATGGGCCGACCATGATTCTTGAGGCTGTTGCATCTCAAGATTTATGGATTTGGCACGCCTTTTTTGGTCTTCCTAGTTCTCTCAACGATGTCAATGTGCTTCGCCGTTCTCCACTTTTCTAGAGTCTGACTTCTGGGACAGCACCAAAATTAGAATACATTGTCAATGGAAACAAGTACAACATTGGTTACTATGTTGCCGATGGGATATATCCAGCCTGGGCAACTTTTGTGAAAGCTTTCCATAGTCCCCAGGGGAACAAGAAAACCTACTTCACAAGAGCACAACAATCAACGAGAAAAGATGTCGATAGGGCTTTTTGGGTACTCCAGTCTCGATTCGCAATGGTGCGGGGGCCTGCGAGGTTATGGAGTAAGGAAGATCTTTGGTATATCATGCAATGTTGTGTACTCCTGCACAACATGATAGTTGAAGATGAGCGTGAGGAGCCCGACGATTTTAACTACCATCAAGAGCCAAACGGTATCCGTGTGTTGAAGCCCAAGGACTACGAGCATCATGATCCTCTTCTTCTAAATGACTTCCTCAAGATACACGAAGAAATTGAGGACAGGTCGTCACATGAGCGACTTCGTGATGATCGAGTAGAGCATCTATGGGCAAGATATAATGCTAGGTAGTTTCTATGGGCAAGATATAGTGCTTGTAGTTCTCATGTAATTTATTCATGTTATATTTAATGTGTGAAAATCAGAATTCAGATTCTTGTTCAGTTTGCCTTTGTGAAAATCTGAATGTTATATTTGGATCTCATGCTGAACTGGACTAAGTATTACAGAGTTCTGAATTCTGTACATTTCTGAACTCTGTAATACAATAAAGCATTCTGAATTCTGAATGTTATATTTAATGTGTGAAAATCAGAATTCAGCTCTGGCTGGAGTCTCAATCCAATCCAGCATATTTTCATGCTGAACTGGACTAAGTATTCATATTTCCATCTATTTATATTTTTTGAAACAGGATGATTGTTTGTATTACAGATCTGCAGCACCTGAATGCTACCTTGCTGTCAGGCAAACAATTCTGGAATGAAGTCTGAACAAAACCAGAGGATCCAAATGTTGCAAATGTTCAATGCCTAATGCCAGGATTAATCCTGGCAATAAGAAAGGCGCTGCTCTCGGAGCAATGATGAAGTTGCAGACTTACAGCATTTCTGGTGTCAAAGCAATGCTCCTCCTGAAGGTGGTTGCAGATGGTGCCAAATTTTTTTCAGATAGAAAGATGGTGCCAATTGCCATTAGTATGAAAGATTGGAAGAAATGGTCTGCGCACTAACAAAATTTGAGACGGTTGGCAAGTTGAAAGCTGCAGATTGCTTTATATCCCTTAAACGGAGTGCACCCTCGTCAATGTTTTTCAGGGTTTCTTGGTCCACCTGCTGCTAGTTGCAGTATGACTTCCTGCTCAAGAGCTGCAATCTCCCCAACTAAATCTGCAACAGACTAAAATTATATATTCTAAAATCCCTAGGACAGACTCCAACTACACTGCAATGCTATCAGCATTCAGTAGAATCTCAAGTACAGAAAAGTTACATTGCACTTTCTGAAACCTGACATATGCACAGTAAAGTACTGCATATGCACAGATTAAACTGGTATATGCACTGAACACCACCACACCAATTATGATCACAGATGATCATCAGTGCCAAGCTCCAAGTTCAGCAGCATCCAAAATTCAGATAATATATGCACTGAACACATTACACACATGCAGGCAAAATCACAATTGTCATTCTCAGTCATAACAGAATCACATATGAACACCACCACCATGCCAATGACCATCTGATTCCAGCAATGGCAAGTTTTACAATTTCCAGAACATCAACAATTTCAGAATTCAGAATTCAAACATGAATGCAATATAACATGAATCTGAATAAGAGCACTCGCAACATCACGGAGAACTAGTAGCATCACCTACACTAGCAGTGTCACCTACACTAGCACTCGCTGCCTTAGCGAACTAAGCTCTCTTGACCAACATGTAAGCCTTTTGATGCTCATCCATGTTGTTCGTGTCACAGAACATGATCTTCTGCTCTTGCTCCCATTGTAGACGCCGCTCCTCGATGTCTAGCTTGCGCTGTTCGATCATCAGATCCTTTTCCCACCTTTCCTTCTTCAACTGCACTTCCTCGGCCTTCATTGCCATCAGGTTCCCCATCATATCCTTGTACACGTCGCCTCCTTCATTTCTTTTCAGCTTCTCCTTGGACTGCTTTCGCCCTGGAGGTCGGGCTTTCTTCGCAGGAGATTGGGTTCCGTCACCATGTTGAGTTCCTACCGAGAGGTTGATCTCTTTTGACTTACTTGGCCTCTTGTCAACTTTTGCGAACTTTTCCAAATGTCTCACCTCGAACCAGCAATGGATGACTGCGAAGCTTTTTCCCTTTGAAACTTTGGCATATCTTGCTTGTGCTTCCAAGATCTGCAACAAAGATCAAGGGATGGCTAGTTATATGTACCAATAACAAAGAACTAAATGAAAGAACAAATGTACGAGTAACTACATGTTCTTGATAAGCCACGCCGCTTGGGTGACGCCGCTCAACTTCCTCATAGTACCCCTGGAATCTCATACACTCCTTTATTATGACCCCGCAGCGATGCTCCAGAGAATTAGCAGTCCGATCGGAGTGGAAGCCCCTGAAGTTGTGGAAATGTGCGGTGATCCTCTCCTAGTACGTTTTGCCTGACTGGTTAGTCCCTACGATAGCGTCATTGCTGATGCTGATCCAAGACTTGTAAAGCAGGATATCTTCTTCTTGACTGTGGTTGCTGCCCCGCTTGGATGCTCCTTTCCCACCACTACTTGGAGTGGCATCTGGCTGCATCGAAAGTTCCAAATCGCCATCCACATCCTGGATCATCAGATTTGTGTAGTACTGTGGATCCTACAAACCACAAGAGACATGTTACTGCGTCATCATATTTCATCTACATTACAAGGCCACACAAGGAGAAAACAGGTGAAAACTTAAGTGAGTATAATAAACTATGATAGTTAAAGTTATCAAGTGCCTTAGATATCAATTTTTCCTAACTTCGTTATCTGTAATATTCAGTTCACTTCAGAAAAACAAAACTGAAAATAGACATCTAAAGAAAATGCTGACAGGTTAAGGCAATATAAGTTTTGTTGATTCAGGCAATACTCTTCTCTGAAGCTATAATTATAACAATAGGGAGAGTCTGAAAATGGTATAGAATGCAGATTAGAAAACCTAAAGAAAATGGTTTACTGTTAATGGTCATAGTCTGTGAGTAGCTTTGGAAAGATACAGAAAATAGTAATATCAATAACCAGATTCAGAAAATAGCTGAAAATATACTAGTTGAAACCTCTGAACTATAATCATCATGTACAAGCACATGTCAATCAGGGCACATTTCTTTAACAATCAACATCACTAGGAGCAAATGAGTACTCTCCCTATTCTCGAACTGTTGTCCGTAGCACAACAATCTAATTCATAACACTAGGAACAACATAACTGAGCAAGAAAATTGGGGAAAATACATACATTTGCATAGCAGTCCAGTGTCCAATCAAACATCGGCTCCAAGGTGCCGGCGGCCTCGTATCCCATCATCGCTGGGGATGATGACGTGCTGCGGATGTCCCAGTAGGTGGTGGCACCGGGTGGTGGTGAAGCAGGTTCCGTGACGGTCGCCATGAGAGGGTCGTGTCGAGGAGCACCACCGGGAAAGAGCAGTTCGTGGTGGCGAGGCAGGATGGAGTCGGGCACTTCTTGGCGACGAGGAAGGCCGGAGTGGGTCACTTCTTGGCGACGAGGAAGGCAGGAGTTGGGCACATCTTGGTGGCGAGGAAGGCCGGAGTTGGGCACTTCTTGGCGACGAGGAAGTACGGAGTTGGAAGGATTGGCAGTAGGCAGCGGAGCTGGCACGATGAAGGTTCGATGATGGGTCTTCGCCGGGTTACCCGCCGTTGGCAGTGGAGGGCGCACGCCACTAGAGATGCCTCTATGAGATCCGGAAGGCCTCTGCTCCATGTTGGGAAGGTGGCGGGTTGGTGGAGGCGGTGCTGGCCGTCCCTTACGTGGAGGAGGCTGCGGCTTCTCCATGCAAGGACGCGATGGGGATGCAAAGAGGCCGGCGTCGGGCTGGGAGGCGTTGTGGCGGTCAGCGTCGACGGCCGTGGACCAGATGGAGTCGCCGAGGGAGAGGCCGGAGAAGGCAGCCGTCTGCAGGCGGGACGGAGGTGGAGGTGGAGGCGCGGCGGACGGCACACCGGCAGGGCGGCGCGTGGGGGGCGGGGCGGTGCGTAGGGGGCGGGCTGGTGCGTCAGTGGCAGGAGGTGGGAGGCTCTTATTCCTAGGGACTTGGGGTGCTAATTTTAGAGCCCATCTAAAATAGGAGCCCATTTAGGATGCCTGTTGGAGTTCATTTTCTCCCTAAACTCTCAAAATTTAGAGTAGGGGCCCAAATGAGAGCCTGGGCTAGAGTTGCACTTAACCCCCTTCTTCTCTCAAATATGAAATATGTAGAACTAATCATCCAGTTCTAGAGGGGGAAAAGAGCACTACCTGTTGTGAAATAGGGAGTGGTGGACAATAAAAAACTAAAAAAATAGCATCGCCACAATTTGGATCAATCACCTGCGTCATCGGCCTGTGCCGCTGCACTGCTGGCTGCCGTGCTAGCCGCTGCCACGCCACCGATCACCGTGATGGGCTGCCTGCCTCCTTCATCCCCCTACCGTTGCCGTCTCCTTGTTCTCTGGTTCACCCCCACTGCCCGCCTCTGCCCCCGCCCTATCCTAGCCTCCTCAGTGCCTCTGTTGCCGTCCGCGACTGGCATTATCCCTAACCACTATAGATCAGGTGCCCCCATTGCCTCCGTAGCCCATCAACGGTCTCCCACCACCCGGCTCTGGCGGAGCCCACACTACCTCCACTCCCCGCCATCTCTCTCGCCTCCACCGCCGGCTGGCGTGCCACCTAATGATTGGTTCGACAATAATGGGAACCCTAAAACCCTAAATCCCTAATCCCTATGCCACCCTCACCATTGCTCTGCCGTTCACCGCCACCATCCGCAGCCCTAGCGCTAGGAGGAGGATGACGAGTCGGCATTGTGCGATCGCCCCCACAGATCATAGGGTGTCCGAGAAGCGAATGCTTCTGCTTGGACGTCCTATGAATAGGATTGACATATGGAAAAAGTCGTGGTGGTCCCTCAACTATCACTGCAGTTCGTGTTCGCCCCTGAACTAAAAAAACAAACACCGGTAACAACCATTTACATTTGGGCCTCCAGTGGTTTCGCTTGCGTGGACTGACACGTGGTAGTGGGGCCCACAAGTCATTTTCTTCCTCATCCCTCCGCTTCTTTCTCCTGCTTAGGCACAGCTCTGGCAGCGCGGGCAACGTGTGGCGGCGCCGCTCTGGTAGGCGAGGCGTGGCTTCGACAAGCGAGGTGCATGGGCGGCGGGTGAGGCTCCGGCAGACGAGGCGCACACACGCATGGCCCTGACACGCCCCGACGCGACAGTGTTGTCCCTGGCGCGAGCGGATGACACAGGGATCTGGCGAGGGTGGTGACCCCGATGATGGCAGTGTAGCGTGGTGCATGGATCCGGCAGCAGAGTTCCTAACGGGTAGAAGAAGAAATAAGAGAAGGGAGGAAGAAGAAACTGACATGTGGCCTCACTGCCACGTGTTAGTCCCCGTCAGTGTCTTCAAAATTGCTGGAGGACTGAATATGAATGGTTTTGGATAGTTAGGGCATCTCCAATAGATTATCTAAAATGACTAGCTAAAAAAAGCTAGCCGAAGGGTGGGAGATCCAACAATCTCTCCATCATCCCCTCCTCCCCTCCAAAAATCTGCTCTTCTAGGTGGACCCCGCATGTCACCCAGATGGCTAGCGGGATAGCTACTGCGGTCGACTCGGCAAATATAGCTAGTGGTGTCACCTAGATGGATAGCGGGATAGCTAGCGGAAGGAGATAGCTAGTCTATTGGAACACCATTTTGTGGTGTTTTGGAAAAATATACATATCGGACCTCATTTAGCTAGTCTATTGGAGATGCTGGGCCGATAGAATCTGTTTTTTTCGAGTTTATGAGGCAAATATGGGCTCCATTAATAATTTAGGGCACCAGTGGACGCGGTTTTTTTATTTTTTATTTCTGTTTTTTACAAAAATATATTTTCGAGTTGGAAATTTACAGAAATATACCCCGGCCGCCCCGCTGCAGGGCGGCCGGGACCTGGCCGCCCGGCTGCCGGGCGGCAGGGGCTAATCTGAAAAAAAAAGAGGAAAAAAAATTGCGGACAGGTCCCTGGGAATCGGCCGCCCGGCAGCCGGGCGGCCGGCCTCCCAGGCCGCCCGGCTGGGGGCGGCCGGCATTTTTTTTGCAATTTAGCCTTTTTCGCGAAATAATTGAACATATGTGCCCTTTTTGTAATTTTTTGCAGAAAAAGACCCTGGGGGTGGGCGCTGTAATATGTGGCGTCGAGATAACACGTCTTGACGCCACAGATCACGGCGCCGAGGTGCCACGCACGCACAAGCAATCTAGTGAATCTTCGAACTTACCTTTAATATTTTCGGATATTTTCAGGGGACTAGAATACTGTGAACCACACATCAAATATAATGGTAAGAATTAAAAACTAAAAACTGCATTACACAATATAAACCATTGGAATTACATCATAATACAACGTTAATGAAACACACATCAAACATGCAGTGGCATGGCAGAACCCGTTGCAACTACGGTAAACAGATTCTGAACTAAGTTAACATGCCTTAAGTAATTTAGAAAAACACAACAAACATAACGATGCAGCATGTGACTAGCAATAGATAGTCCTAGTAGCTGTACCCCCATGTAGCAAACTGCGTTGAGCCTTCTCCGCAGTATCCACCCATTGCAGGTGGTGCAGGCGGTGGTGCCGGAGGGGCAGGGTCATTCTTCTTGTGACAACGACAGTTGCAGTAAGGAATAGTGCATGGTTCATCCTGTGAAGCGGCAGCATTGCTGGTATCATAATCTTCGTCGTCTTTGTTACCCTCGCTCAATTTCTCGTAATGGTTTACCATGCATTCCAGATCAAAGATCTTTATCTGGAGGTACTCGATGAACTCCTGAACTGAATCAATTGGTGCAGGATCGACCCATCTGGTAAAATCACAGTTTTCTGGAGCATCTGAAGACTGCAAAATAAATTTCATGTAAGGTATCTCAACCGGGGTACCCATACCCTGTGTGGAGTCATATTTAAATAATGCATATAAACATACGGATCGGTAAATATCACACCATACCTTCTGCCTGTCGGTGGTATAAGGGAGGCTGCTGCCATGCGGAACCACAAGGAACCGACGTCGACGCTTGCGACGATCCGTAGGAATCCTCGTACTCCGTCCGCGTACCAAAGGCCTGAAGCATACCACGGGCTCTATCACGTTGAGTGGTCCAGGCCTCGAGTTGTGCCGGCACACTAATCGTAGACCCGCCATGAATCCTCATTACATTCAGTGAGCAATCTAATTCAAGCAGCTTGCATGCCTCGAACTGCAACCAAAAAAACTTAGTATACAAATATTAAAAGATCGAAAATGCCTGTCAACATTTACTCACCGCCCCAGCTAATGCCTCATCCCTGTGTCGTGCATAGCGATCCTGCGAAGTCGCAACATGCGGCTGTGGATGCATGTCAACATACATCAAACGGCAACGAGTCTTCGGTTCGTACCAGGTCAGGTACGCCCGAAACGAAGGCTCAGTGTGTGGACCGGTATCCTCAGCTAACTGCTCATCTGCATCATCCCACGCAGCCACCCATAGTTGTAATCTAGTGACCCACATTGTCGAGAAAGGATGCCCAGCCCTTGATAAACTGCACGTTAAATAGAAATTAGTCTCACGTTATTAGTACATGGGTGCTCATACATTTTTGTTACCTATGATCGTGGCGCTGAACACGATCCAACGCTGAAGACACAGGGAAAGACTGGCGTCGACCGAACTGTCTCATGACTCTATCCGCGTAGTGGGCCTCAACTGCAACGTCGTACACCAAAGCTGCAGTAGTCATCCATAGGACCTGGTCCTGTGTGCACACCGAAGATATCCCAAGCGGTGCACGTGCGGCTATAGCCGAAGGACTGTATGGCTCCCACACAATGTCTTCTGGGGTCAATCGATCAAATTCGGCAATAAACTCAGGATAAGACCGCCGGGTCTGTACATGTGCCCATGTTTTCTGCAAAAATAAAAATTATTTGTCCATAAGAAAATTATTGAGGGAACAATGTATGACCATACTACGCATAGAATATAAATTTTTATCGTGTCTCATACCTGTCGAGAGTACCAGAGAGTCCCCGTGGTGGGTCTGTCGTCCTCCATGTCACCGTACATATCCGGCGTGTATGGTGACTGGTTAATCATGGGACAACCGATCGCAATCCTCTCGTAAGACCAAAGCTGTAGCAGAATTGGGCACCCCGTTAGGACAAGCATTCCTATCATTTTGCCGTGATACCTTGCAGAGTCCACGATATGTGCATGCAAGAGCCGCTGAACCCCAACTATATAAGGGTATGGCATCCTCATCTGCATCGGCGATCTCCTGTGCGTATGGCAGAAGCACCCTATCCACACAGTGCCCGTGTGAGTTGTTGAACAGGATGTACCCAAATAACCACAGCAGGTATGCCTCGAGTGATCTAGTCACGTTGTAGTCATCAGCATCGGCTGCCAACAGACCCGGCTGCAATGAAGTACGAACATTGAGAATAAGAAACACATGAGTTATTTCAAAGCCATAAAATACATCAACACATCGTTTTGTATGAAATTGTACCTGAAACTGTAGGAGCCATGACTTGGAAGGGCCTTTCGACTATGGGTGCTCATTGAAATCTTCAGGATCAATCGTGGTGGCAACACCTGCAAAATGTTCCTCAAGATCCTCCAGCCACATGGAAGGTACCACGCGGGGCCCGACAGCATCTCCGGTGATAGGAAGACCAAGCAGCATCGCAACGTCCTGCAGGGTCGGTGCCATCTCCCCACAAGGGAGGTGGAACATGTGTGTCTCAGGTCTCCATCTATCAACGAGAGCTGAAAGTAGAGACCTGTCTAGCTTCACCAAAGCACTCTCAGCAAGACGAGCCACTGTGAGAAGACCTGCCTCGCTCAGCCTGCATCATACAAGTGCTCAAATGTTAATACATTATATAACGAAATGTATAACGGATAAAAACAGAAAATATACGACATATCACCTGGGCACCCATCGTGGGTCTACAGCAACCAACTCTGCAGGTGGACGTGGACGCAGCACGTTTAGTTCTTGGTGCTGAACCTTCGCAAGGAAGGACCGGTGACCCGAGTCTATTGTTGGGTCCAGCAACCCAGGAGTAACCCCAGCCATACCTACCACGTAAGATCAAAACAATACAATACAATCACACACATCTAAATATTTCTAATATTTCCTAAATAATTTATAAGATTTTCTAACCATTAATAATAATTTCTAATATTTTTTAACATTTTAGAAATTTTCTAATATTATCTTGCAATTTTTAAGATTAATTAATTAGATTGCTAGTGTATTATATCAATGCTAATCACTACAATTAACTACACCTAAATGTACCACTAATCAGTCCTAATAATAATTAAAATGATTGCTAATCAACTGTTTCAACAAAATAGTTTCTATAGTTTTTTATAATTTTCTAACATTCTCTACAATTTTCTATAATTTGCTAACATTTTCTACAATTTTCTACAATTTTCTAACATTTTCTACAATTTTCTAATATTATCTTGCATTTTCTAATACTTCTCTAACAATTTTCTAGTATTTTCTAATACTAAATCTAACACTTAATGTAATATATCAACGCTAATCACTATAAGTAAATGCACCTAAATGTACCACTAATCACTCCTAACAATAATTGAACTGATTGGTAATCTACTGTTTCAAAAAAATAATTACAACATAATCTATTTATAAAATATGGAAAAATTTAGTTACCTAAAGTCGCCGGCTTGAAAATCCGACAGGACTTCGCCGCTTTGCCTCTCCCTCACCCCTCCTCTCCCTCCCTCCCTCTCTTTTCTTTTTTCTGGATTTTTAGCAAGGCAAATGAGGGAGGAGGGGCAGCCAACACCCTTATATAGAGGTGGGGGGCCGGCCGCCCCAGCCGGGCGGCCTGGGAGGCCGGCCGCCCGGCTGCCGGGCGGCCGGTTCCCAGGGACCTGTACGCAATTTTTTTCTTTTTTTTACAGATTAGCCCCTGTCGCCCGGCAGCCGGGCGGCCGTGGTATATTTCTGTAAATTTCCAACTCGAAAATATATTTTTTAAAAAACAGAAATATAAAATATAAAAATAAAAAACCGCACCAGCGGACTTTTTGCTTTAACCGATTCAGCCGGCCCAAGACATTCTGAGGCAAGACGGCCCACGAAGCACTCCGTCTTCCACCAAGCAGTCCGTTTCCCGTTGTCTTCTTCCTCGCAACCGACGATCTTCCACCGCCGCACCCGGACGCCTCCTCCACCACCGGGCCGGCGGTGATCCCGTCGCCTCGCTGCTCCTTCCATCATCCACTGCCGCTTGCTCGTCCCCGCCTTGCGCTAACCTCGCTGCGATCGCCGCACGTCGACCTGGCCCACCGCCCGCGGCCGGCGGCTCCTTGCGCCCACCGCCCCCCCCCCCCCCCCCCCGGCTTGGTTATCTGCTTCGCCGGGGAAAGACGCTCGGGAGAGACGGGCGACTGCGCTGCTTCTCAGCATCGAGCTGCCGCCGCTGGTCGTCGCACCGGGGTGCTGCCGAAGCCCGGCTAAGGTATCACCGATCTCTCTTCCTCCCGTTTCATCGATGTGTCTGTGTTCCCTATCTCTCAATTTTCTAGTTGTATATTCTTGTCTGATGAAGTAATCGTGGATTCTACTAGGCTTGTTTGTTCTTCTCCACTCGGACTTCCGATCGCGCCCCATTAAAAATGGCGCAGATCCCCAACCTTGACAATGCACCGCTGAATCTCGCAGCCTTCAGGTCCCCCCTCCTGTGCATACTCTCCGCTTGTGTCCTCCTATCCATTGTGCCTCTCCGAATTCTGATATTCCCGTTGTGTCAATCTGCAGGGAGCAGTCTCAAAAGGAGCTGCTGGGCATCCTCAAAAGCGTGAGTTTCTCATCTCGCACTGCTTGTTGCCACATTTGGTGGTCTTGTTGTTGATGGCTAGATGCTTAACTGAGGAGTTTGGTTTTCTGTGTTGTCTATCAGATAAGGGGGAAGAAGTGCCTCGTCATTGACCCGAAGCTTGCTGGGACTCTGTCGCTGATCGTGCAGACATCGCTGCTAAAGGTACAGTGACAGAGTGTGTATACATCGGCAGTCTTGTGCAGTTACTAAAACGACTCTGGGACTTCCTTAGCTCATTATGCAATTTGTATTTTTTTATGCTTATATTATGAGGAGTATGGCGCGGAGCTGCGGATTCTCTCTTCTGACCCCTTGCAGACGGAATGCCCAAAAATTGTATATCTTGTGCGTTCTCAGCTAAGCTTCATGAAATTCATTGCAAGCCAAATCAAGAGCGATGAACCTAAAGGGCTCCAGAGGGAATACTTCCTTTACTTTGTGCCACGCCGTACTGTTGCTTGTGAGAAGGTATCTGTTGTTCCTTTTATGTGTTTGAACTAGTCTGACTTGAGGGTTCTGTATTATTTATCTGTGCTGGAGTTCCAGCTTCTTCAATCCTAGAATAGTTTTCAATGCTGAGAGAAATTTGGATATTCAAGATTTAAATTCAGTATGAATGTCAACTAAAAGTTATAAATGGTTCCCTAATATGATGGATATGTGTATTCTCATATTCTGGATCCTTCTGTTTCTTGTTTGTCCCTTTGCGGAAAGAATGAAAAATTTAATCTGCATGATTGGATACCACAAAGTCTAGTTAAAAACTGGTTTGAAAACTAGAAGTTGGCGAGCCGGAGCCAGATCCCTTAGTATATGTATGCTTAGATATTATGAGTTCAATGACAGTACCCTTTCTATTTCATAGGGTGTTAGGCATTATCCCTGTGTACTGTATATAGGATTCTCATGTCGGCCATGATGGATATCAGTCGTGAAATATATTTCCAATTAGACACTATGAGATCTTGCATAGTTGTTTCCCACTTCCCAGATATCTACGGTAGGTTTTAAGAACAAATGAGCCATCTTGAGAGGTAGCTGTTGCTTTCCTTTTCCGCTGCCACGAGATGAATGGAACTAAATGATGCTTACTTTCTAGGAAAAAGTCCATTTTTGACTCCTCAACTCTTGGGTTTGTCCAACTTTAACCCCCAACTACAAAACCGGACACAATGGACACCACAACAATTAATACCGTGCAACATTGGCCCCCCGACCCCTTCTGGGTGGTATTGTGATGACATGGCAGTGGTTTTACTCTTTTTTTTTTTGCCAACTAAGCCATGACGTGGCCGGGCCCACCTATCATACCCATTCTCTCTCCCGTCTTCACCACCGACGCCACCGATGCCCGCTCGCCGCTGCACTGCCCGCGCCTCCCCTCCGCACTCGCCGCCCCCATGGCCCCAAAGCGCCCGGCCGTTGCCGCCGCCACCGCGTCGAGGTCGGCCTCCGGCGCGTCCAAAGCCGAGGGGGACGCGTCCCGCCCCCAGCACCGCCGCCACTGCTCTGCTCTGCTCTGCCTCGCTCCTTTGTCGCACGCCGCCACTGTGCCCCCAAATCCGCCGCCGTCTCCGCGCTTCCGGCCAGTTCCTCTCAGACTTAGCATCTCTACCACCTTGCGCACCTCCCCATCGCTTCGCTCCGGCTCGTCGTGCCTCGAAATCGCTTGCCGACGATGAGCCCCGAGTTGCCAACGCTGCCGTGAGCTACTACCACGGTGAGACCTCACCTCCGGGCTCGTTCTTCTTCGATTGATGGCACAAATAGCATCGTTCGTCTCTCACGTAGCTCGTGCTCGCACTAGATGGACGTGTTCGCCGCTGCCATGATCGGAACGCGGCCGCGCCGCCGCCGGCCAGCCTGCTGCTGTCATGCGCACGCTGCGGGCCACCTCTGGGCGCCCCTGCGTTGCGCCATGGAGCGCCGCGGCAACGCCTAGCCGCGCTCACCGCCGCCCCGCCCACCCTGCTGCCGGTCCCTCTACCTAGCTACGCGAGAGCAGAGCAGAGCGAGAGATTCCGGCGGCGGCGGTGGCTGCTGTGGTTGCCCAGCTCCTAGGCTGGCCGCGTGCAGCTCGCCGTGGAGCTCCTCCTGCCGCGGGCCGCTGCCTCGCTGCGCACATAGGCTCTCGCGCGCGCAGCCCTGCCGTGCCGCGCAGCCTCTGCGTGCCGCTGGCCCTGCCTCGCCGCCGCAGCCTCTGCTTGCCGCATGCCATGGGAGCTAGTGGGGAGCTCTTCTCGGGCAAAGAGAAGAAGAGTAAAGGGGCTGGGAAGGTTCGGTGGTGGTAGGTGGAGCTCGTGATGGCCTCAGCTCGGTCGTTTGCAGTGCAGGGCTGGCTAATCGATGGCGGTGGTCTCGGCTCGGGGAAGAATAGAGGAGCGGCCATGACTGGTAACGGTGGCACGGTCGATTGCGGAGGCGGCCCGCAGCGTCGCGCCACGGAGCGCCGCGGCAACGCCCGGCTGCGCTGATCGCCGCCCCGCCTGCCCCGCCTGCCCCGCTGCCGGTCCGCCCCCCTGCTTGCGCCGAGCTGCGCTGCCGCCCTCCATGGCCGCTACGCCGGCCGAGCCTGCCTTAGCCGCCGCGCCCTCGCGCCTCCACCGCTGCGTGTGCGCCGCACACCGCCCATGCGCAGCGCCGCCGAGCCGCCTGCTCCGCGCCGCCGCCCCGTGCCGCCTCGCCGTCGAGCGGGCCACGGCACGCCACCATGGCTTGCGCCCCCGGCCGCCGTCCGGCCTCCCCACGAGCGCCCGAACCCATGCACGGGTCCCGCAGGAGGAGGAGCTCCCTCGCCGCCGCAGCAGCTCGGCAACGCCCGGCCTCGACGGCGGTGGTGTGAGCGTGCGGACATCAGACGTGGCGGCGGCGACAACGGCTCTGCTCCCTCTCTCTCCTCAGCAATGAACGGAGTCCGCCACATCAGCGCCACGTGTTCAAAACCGCCGCCACGTCAGCGCAAAATCACCAAAAACGAGCACAGGTGCCAAAGTTGCACGGTATTACAACTTAGGGTGTCCATTGTGCCCGGTTTTTGTAGTTGGGGGTTAAAGTTGGACAAACCCAAAAGTTGAGGGGTCAAAAATGGACTTTTTCCTACTTTCTAATTTAACTGTGAATGAAAGATGGCTTCTAATAACTCTTTTTCTTGTCACCTGCAGATCCTGGAGGAAGAGAAAGTTCATCAGAAATTGACACTTGGAGAATACCCCTTGTATCTAGTTCCATTGGATGATGATGTCCTTTCATTTGAACTTGACCATTCTTTGCAGGTACTGATGCATATTGGTCTAGCATGTATATTCACATATTCTGAATCCATTTGAGCTATTATGATTTTCAGGAGTGTCTTATTGGTGGAGATACAAGTTCCATCTGGCACGTTGCAAAAGCAATTCATAAATTAGAGGTACTTACATATCTTCAGTCCATGTAAGATGCATCTGTTTTATGCAGATGTATTGTTTAGACATGCTAACTTGTTATCTGCTACTGAACTGTGGAATGCAGAGCATCTACCAATTTTAGAAATACGCAAAATTATAAGCTCTGAAATATTCCATTGGTAGAAGCATGACACCCTGTTATTACTCATTTTTTGCCCAGTTTGCTTTTGGAGTTATCCCAAATGTTAGGGCTAAGGGCGTGGCATCAACCAAAGCTGCGGAGTTGTTGAATAACATGCAACAAGAGGATCCAGTCAACATGGATGATGTAACATCAACTGATGTCCTCTTTCTGCGACTCATATTTCTGAATTCATTTGAATCTGCTTATCTATTTTCTACTTTTGGTGTTTTAGATGGGGATTCCAGAGATAAACACTGTTATTCTTTTAGACAGGGAGGTAAATCTTCTATTATACTTTATTTGTACCGTGGTTTGGAATTCAAACAACCATTTTGCGCACTTGATTTCTTCTTTTGTTATGCAACTATTGTACTTGGATTTGTCTTGAGTCATTAAGGTATAGAAATTACAGTGATCTCAGGTGTGGTATTGTTTTGGTGTCTTGTAGTTTTTCTAATATGCTCTGATTTATTGTTTCGACTCAGGTGGATATGGTGACACCGATGTGCTCTCAACTAACATATGAAGGCTTATTGGATGAGGTAACACTACAAAAACTGTTCATCCTGGAATAAATCATGAGCATTTGATCCGTTAATGTTTTCTATTAGACGTAGTAAAGTAGGAATCCTATGATTATGAGCTTGCATATGTATGGCATTCTAGCATAGATTTATCTGAAGTTAAAACCGATGAACAGCAAACATGATTCCCTTTGTCTTACAAGTTGTATGTGCAAAACATGATCCTCTGTTAAAATCTAGGCATGTCTGTTAAGATTGAACAGATGTAGTTAAAAGACCTAAACTCTACTTTTGTAAAATCAATAATACTGACTCCGACAATGAATACTCAAGTTCAACACTAAGGTAAAGAAAAGAAGAATGGTCTTGTGAATATATTAATTTGGTAGATTTCTCAACAAAAATACTTTCGGAATGTTGTTTTCACATACTCTCTATTCCCCTAATTAATAATATGGGAATTAATGGTGGAAAGTGATGCTCTTTCAGCAAACACCTGCTGCTGATTGCACATGATGGTCTAGTCATCTTAATTCATCAAGAAATGCCTATGTTGGCTTCTTTGTTTTGGGATCTGGCAGAGCTGCCTGCGCCAGGCAGTGCTCCCAGGCCATCGATTTCGACAGCTTGGGGCCAGGATCGCTGCCTGGCTCAAGTCCCCATCCAAACAACCCTTGCAGCTGGAGGCTTACCTTTATTATTTGCAGCAGGGTAGTGTTGCCTAGGATTTTTCCTTAGGGCTAGTTTGGGAGGAGGGGGGAGCTTTGCCCAGGGAAGTTAATACCTCACAGGGATTTTCCAATCCCACCAATTCCCTGGGTGGAATTACCACAGAGGGTAGCAAATCCCTACCCCTATTTGGAGAAATGGAGGGTAGTGGAAACCCGTGATATCAAAAATGGTCTTAAAAGATCAGGAAAATTATGATAAATCCAATAAAAATAATAAAAATGAGAATTTCATTACCCAACAACTGCAAGACAGACATAAACCTACCACCAAAAGTCTCCTCGCTAGGCATTAAGCTTAACATTACACTGGATAACAAGATGAAGATAGCTGCAGCGTCATCTCCAGATACAGTTAGGCGGCAAAAGACAGATAAAAGAGTCATTACAATAATAAATTTACTTGGTAGCTACAAATACCATAGTCATGAGTTGATAACAGGACCCCAAGCTACACTTTATCAAGCCAGTACCTGCACATAGAAGAACATAGATACTGTCAAAAACTTTGTGAATTTCTAAAGTGAAGCAAAAGAATATGGAATTGTGTGGAGACAAGTATAACACTTTGTATTAAGCTGAGGATATACTGTTCTATTCTAATGTCTGAAGCAACTAAGGCAAGAAGACCAGACAACTGGCCTAAACTGAAGCTCCCAGCCTCAAACAGGCAGATATCTGAAACAAGCACCCATACCCATTGCTCCATTCTCTCTATGTAAACACATTTCTTCAGTTTGCAGGTTTGTGATACAATTGCGTATACAGCAGTATGGAGTATCACGCAAATGCATTCATTATCAGTTAAGTGCAAAGAACATAATGCTTCCAAACAGTAGTCTGAAGGACTGGAACAAGCAGATGTCTGATACAAATTCTGAACCTGAAACAAGCATGCATCAGTACAGGAACCCAATTTTCAGTTTGAAGCACATATACATAGATCCTTGCAGTTCTACAGATTTCAGGTTGATTTGTTTTTATGCCTTCTTGAAAGAAATGCCAACACGTTTTGGGTGCGACTAATGTAGGGTTCGAGCGAGTGCACGGGGGTTTTGGGTATGGTAGCAGGAGTCAAGAGGGGGAGGATGTGTTGAACTTCACGTTAGCCTACGACTTGTTGATAGCGAATACCGTGTTTAAGAAGAGGGAATCCCATCTTGTGACGTTTCGTAGTGGACAACACTCGAGCCAGATCGACTTTATCCTTGCTAGGAGGGAGGATAGACGTGATTGCTTAGATTGTAAGGTGATACCTGGGGAGTGTGTTGTCCCTCAACACAACCTTGTGGTGGCGGACTTTCGTCTTCGGGTACGTGTCCACCGGGACAAACGTGCCAAGATTGTGAGAACAAAATGGTGGAAGCTTAGAGGGGAAGCGGCACAAGCGTTTAAGGAAAGGATGCTAGGTGAGGGGTCTTGGGAAGAAGGAGAAGACGCAGATGACATGTGGCTAAAGATGGCAACATGTGTTCGGAAGGTGGCCTCAGAGGTGTTTGGCGTGAGTAGGGGAGGCAAACAGGAGGGGAAAGACACCTGGTGGTGGAACGATGAGGTGCAAAGGGCTATTAAGGAGAAGGAGTGTTTCAAGCGCCTCCACCTTGACAAGAGTGCAGCCAACATCGAGGGCTATAAATTAGCGAAGATGGTTGCAAAGCGAGCTGTGAGTGTAGCAATGGGTAAGGCGTATGATGACCTGTATTAGCGGCTAGGCACGAAAGAAGGGGAGAAGGACATTTTATAGGATGGCTAGGATCCGCGAGCGGAAGGCAAGGGACATCAACCAAATCAAATGCATTAAGGATGAGACAGATCGACTGCTAGTGAAGGATGAGGAGATCATGGATAGATGGAGAGAGTACTTCAACAAGTTGTTTAATGGGGAGAGTGAGAGCCCTACCCTTGAGTTAGATGACTCTTTTGACGATACCAACAGCCGTTTTGTGAGGAGAATTCAGGAGGTATAGATCGAGGAGGCTTTGAAGAGGATGAAGGGAGGTAAAACGATGGGCCCTGATGGTATCCCCATTGAGGTGTGGAGATGCCTAGGAGATAGAGCAATAGTATGGTTAACTAAGCTTTTTAATCTCATTTTTCGGTCAAACAAGATGCCGGAAGAATGGAGGAGAAATATATTAGTACCTATCTTCAAAAACAAGGGCGATGATCAAAGTTGTACTAACTACCGTGGGATTAAGCTGATGAGCCATACGATGAAGCTTTGGGAGAGGGTTATCGAGCATCGTCTAAGAAGAGTGACAAGTGTGACCCAAAACCAATTTGGGTTCATGCCTGGAAGGTCAACAATGGAGGCGATTTTCTTAATACGACAATTGATGGAGAGATATATGGAGCAGAAGGACTTGCACATGGTCTTCATTGACCTTGAGAAGACATGACAAAGTATCGAGAAATGTCATGTGGTGGGCCTTAAAGAAGCACAAAGTCCCAACTAAGTACATTACCCTCATTAAGAATATGTATAAGGATGCGACGACATTTGTTCGGACATGTGATGGCAACACCAATGACTTTCCTATTAACATAGGACTACACCAGGGGTCAACATTGAGCCCTTATTTATTTGCTTTAGTGATGGATGAGGTCACAAGGGATATACAAGGTGAGATCCCTTGGTGTATGCTCTTTGCTGATGATGTGATGCTAGTTGACGAGAGTAGGGCAGGGGTTATTAGGAAGTTAGAGCTGTGGAGACGCACGTTAGAGTCGAAAGGGTTCAGACTTAGTAGGACCAAGATCGAGTACATGATGTACGATTTCAGCGCGACTAGGCATGAGGGGGGAGATGTTAGTCTAGATGGGCAAGTGGTGGTCCAGAAGGATACTTTTCGGTATTTAGGATCGGTGCTACAAAAGGATGGCGACATTGATGAAGATGTTAGGCATAGAATTTCAGCTGGCTGGTTGAAATGGCGGCAAGCTTCTGGCATCCTTTGTGACAAGAGGGTGCCACAAAAGCTAAAAGACAAATTTTATAGGACAGCAATTCGTCCGGTGATGTTATACGGTGCTGAATGTTGGCCAACAAAAAGGCGACATGTCCAGCAACTGAATGTAGCAGAGATGCGGATGTTGCGGTGGTTTTGTGGGCACACAAGGAGGGATAGAGTTCGGAACGAAGTTATTCGGGATAGGGTCGGGGTGGCACCAATTGAGGAGAAACTTACCCAGCATCGGCTGAGATGGTTTGGACATGTCCAACGAAGGCCTCCTGAGGCGCCGGTGCGTAATGGGGTTCTTGAGCGGATCGATAATGTAAAGAGGGGTAGAGGTAGACCTAAACTGACGTGGGATGAGTCGGTTAAGAGATACCTTAAGGATTGGAATATCTCTAAAGAGATAGTTTTGGATAGGAGCGCTTGGAGACTAGCTATCAATGTGCCTGAATCTTGAACTTATTTCTTTCGGGTTTCATCTCTAGCCTACCCCAACTTGCTTGGGAAAAAAGGCTATATTGTTGTTGTTGTTGTTGTTGAAAGAAATGCCAACAGCCAAGGCAATTGTACTTATACAACATACAACCATGAGCTGCGCTATATCAATCTCAGACAAAGAAACGGCTAGAAGGCAATCAGTACATTCTATATAAACTAGATCAAAAGGATTAATCTATGCACTGCGCTCTACAAGGAACAAAGCAAGGCCTGGACAGAAATAGCTATCAGTGCTACATTAAATAATATGGAACCAAAATTGGCTCTGGATCAACTGCATCCAGATAAGAAGTTGGGTGGAGTTAAATATGTTTGTAGCTGTTAAAAGCTGCAGCAGCATAAGAATATAGAAATAGCACTACTAGTCGTTGCTACAGGACATGAATGAAAAAAAGGCTAGATTTATTGACTAGCACAAGGCAGCATCAGGTTCAATGAATGCACATGAGCCATACATGTCATCAGACCCAGTAACAACATATATATTTTCATGACAATTTACTTATGGTTTCCCAAGAAAAGAAATGGACAAGTTACAAGCAGATAACATTGGAACAAAGGTACCTCCTGTTTCTTCAGCACATTGGAGATTTATTTGTCACAACAATCCCAGTGGGTCCTCTCTTTAACCATCCAACTACTTACAGCCCTGTTTCCACCGTGGCAGTCTCTGATTCACTGCTCAATGCTCATGAGTCGACCTCTCAAGTTTGGCACAACTCCTGAAATGAATCAAGGATCATCACACAAAAACAATTGCATTTGCTCATGATGGATCAAAAAGAAAAATAGAAAGAATAATATACAAGCTCCCAGTTAGCAGAGGGGAAAAGCAATCTTACACACCTCTGATTTTGTCGAAAGGCAAACCTTGTACAGGCAAGGATTTGTAATCAATACTTTTCAAGACCAGACTAAGAAGAACAGAGCATGTTAGATGGATATTAGAAACTCTACAGTTAAGTAGTCATAAAAACTAGGAAAGCATAACCATGAGCCAAAGCACTTACCCACATTTTAGGTCTTCAAACTCACCAGTTTCAACTGCCACCTGCTTCCCAGTTACTTCATCAACTACATAACAAATAAAAATATATAAAAGAAGGCTCAAGAAGAAAATGGTCATTGCAACTGTTGTCCCTACGTGCTAGCTACTAGTAGGAATGAACCCAGCAACTACTAACCCATGTTTTCAAATCGTCTAGTCGAACCTAGTCGCCATGGGACCGATCAGACGACTAGTCGTGAACCCGGACGCATAGGAGGAGCGGTGGCAGCTCCTGGAGGCGGAAGGGGGAGGCGGACGCGGAAGCAGACGTGGAGAGCGGGGGCGGAGGCGGAGGCGGGGCTGCTTTTTCCTCGCGATGCGTCGGGGAAGTGACGCCCGACCCCCGAAGGTCGGGAGTGCTGGCCCTGTGGAAAACTCGTGGATAGGGTCAGACATCCTCTTCTCGTGGGCTTCCAAATGGCGGGGTGATTTGGTCCATGGCCGATTTCCACGTGGGTTTTGGGCCCTGGGAAATGGCCGGGTTCCTGGCGGTATTCCGGGCTTCCAAACTAGCCCTTAGTGTGTTTTCTTTTTGTCTTTTTCTTTTCTATATGATTCTGAAAGAAACAATGACAAAGGTGCCATATCATCACTCCATGGATGGTCGGTGCGGGACATTTATTAACTAAATCATGCATTTGATATGTACAGATAATCTACCATCTGTTTCACCTGTTGTCAGAAGATATGATTATATACCAACTCAATACCGTATTTGAATCTCAAGGTTGAAATGAATTGTATGATCATATACTATTCTTACAGATGCTGCAAATTAATAATGGTTCTGTGGAAGTTGATGCGAGCATCATGGGAGCTCAAGAAGACGCAAAAAAGGTTAAGGTTCCACTTAATTCGAGGTAAGTGTCCCTTAGTATTTGTTATCTCCATTAGTGATGATTAACCTGCTCTTTTATTTTAAAGTTAATATTAATAAAATTGTAAATTTACTTTGTGCCTGTGGCTACTTTTTCTATAACTGCAAGCACTTTTTTTTTGAACACGTCTGTTCACATCCTCGTCCATTGCAAGATACTTATGTTTTATCTTGCACAATTGGAAACTTTTGGATACTTAAGTTTAGATATGTATTATGGAAGGATTTCTTAGCCTTATTATGACGTAGGATTTCTTAGCCTTATTATGACGTAAGTCACTATTTACTACTCTCTCCATTCAAAGTTAAGTGACACTGTAAAATGTTTGCAAGGAAAATTCTGACCTTCTATCGACTTTAACTTGATGAATATCTTGATTGGCTATGCAGAAATGTACTGGTTAATTTTTTCAAAAAAAAAAACTAACATAATATCAAAACTTCATATAAAATTATATTAAGATAGAGCCTGGTGCTTATTTGTGACTCAGATAGTGCAACTATATATGTGCAATTCTTTTATTTACATGATATCTGCTGTATTTGTAGATATACATGTAGACTGATGTTCTATTTCTATTTCAGTGATAAGTTGTACAAGGAGATTCGAGACCTCAATTTTGAAGTTGTAGTTCAGGTTCACTCCACAGACTACTCTTTTTTATTTTATGCAAAGGAACTGTGCACTAATCCTTTGTGGTTTTGATGACACCTGCCATTGTCATAGCTATTTGTTAATGAGTCTAATTCCTGTTTCTTAGTATTAACTGCCATCATCTCTTTGATGTTTAAATTATTACTAATTGTATTGACTGCAGACCTTGCGTCAAAAAGCAACATCTATCCAGCAAGATTACGCAGAAGTGAAATCTACAAATGTAAGAATAAAGTATTTTGCATTGTGTTCTCTAAACTTTACTTATGCTGTCATGTACAATGTTGCTTAATAGAATTCTGTAAATGCTGACTCTTATGTGTGTGTGTGCGCGCGCGCGCACATTATAACATCTCACTTAAATTAAATTGGTTCATTTGAAGAGGCACGGGGCATGTCTGAAAATTTAATTGTGTATAATGTGAATTTGAGTGCTTGGTAACAATACCAAATCTTTTAGTCTAACGATGAACATGTTTGGATGAAACTCTTATTTGTGCCCTCCTTTGTTAAAAAAAGCCGATATATTACGAATATGTTACTTCTTATAGTGAATTTCTTGCTTTCCGTATTAAGGATTTGTATCTTTGTCCAGCTTTGGTTAATTGTTATTCCTCTTTATTTCAACCACAATAAATTACCTTTTGTCTAGTACAATGTGGAAAAGGAAGTTCTTTAGATAATATTATTGTTTTGACTTTTGAACAGACTCGGTCGGTTTCTGAGCTCAAGGATTTTGTGAGGAGGTTACACTCGCTGCCAGAGATAGCTGTGAGTTAATTGCAGGCCTTCATTCTGTTTGTCTTGGTTATTATTTACTAACTTATTGCATGCAATGCTTTAGAGGCATGTCCATTTGGCACAACACTTGCAATCGTTTACTGGAAAACCCTCCTTTCACGCCCGACTAGACATAGAACAAACAATATTGGAGGTTCAGAACTTTGAAATGTGAGTTTATTTTTCCTCTGCTCTTGAATTTTCTTTTTCATTTCTTTATTCAGGATTTCTTGTAGTTCATTCATCATTGTCCTTTAAGTTCTCACTTGCTTCTTTCTCTTTTTTTCTTTTTCCTGTATTCTTGTTTCTATTAACATGGCAGCAAACTTAGTAACTTGCTTTCTTCTTGATCGTTCAGAGTTGAACTTATGTTTAGCGTAGATCTGTATTGGTGTTACTCTTACACTTCTACAAACTCCGCCTTAATCTTACATGAAGTTCGGTCGATGCCCTTTCTGGATATTATAATTAATGACTGTATTTGTCTTCCAGTTCACTCCTAAGTTATCTTAATAATATAATAACTAAACTAACTCATCCCCAGATGTTTTGAGTATATCGAAGAGATGATACACAAACAGGAACCTATTGAAAATGTGCTTCGCCTTCTAGTGTTACTTTCACTTACAAATGCTGGGTTGCCAAAGAAGAATTTTGATTACTTGAGGTATGCTTATGCTGGTTTGTGTAGCTTTGTTTTTTTCCATCTATTGCTTCTGTGTAAAGTTTTATTTTCTCTCAACTCACAGATATAAGTCCATTAGTACATTGACACGGTCTCCAACGTGATATTTTGATTAGCAATATCTATAAAAGTACATTATCTCAAGTCAAAAAGAATTATATACAATTATGAAGTATTTTTCATGTTGAATCCAGTAGTGTAGCAGTGTTGAATGTTGTGAAATCTTTGATATTGATGGTGAGACTAAAAACGGTTTGACTTAAGAGAAACTTTGATGGGCTTATATTTGTGAATGGAAAAAGTTGTTCATTGCTTTGAAACTTGCTAGATATGCTCAACTCACAGATATAAGTTTACCCCTGTTCCGTCAGTAGCGTCTAATGGTGTCAATCCTGATCTAAAGAGTCAAGTTTGCCCCTCATCTCTCTTTCTATTCTCGCTCACTGACATGTGGGCACCACTCGTCAGCTTCATCTCCTACCTCCGGTCACCTCTCTGTTCTCCAAGCAGTGCTCATCGTCTAGCTCATGGCGGCTTCCACTCCATACTCATGGCAGCACTACGGCCTCCGCGTGCTGTCTGGCTGCCCACGGGCGGGTCCATGTGACCATGCGTCGCCGTTTGATATAGCCCGCCTGGCCGCTGCGCGCCGGTCTGTACAGCCACACGCTGTCGTGCGCTACAGCCTGCCCAGCAGCCCGCACTAATTCGCGTGCCTGGCTGCACACCACCCGCCTGGCCGCGCGCCAGTCCGCGCAGCCACGCGCAACTGCATGGTTCAGCTTGCTCGGGTACCTGCGCCTCCCGGCTGCCTGGCTGCGCATTTCTCGCCCGGCCGCCTGGCTGCGCATTTCTCGCCCGGCTGCCCGGCTGTGCATTTCTCGCCCAGACGCCTGCACGCTGGCCCACTCGCTGACACTCCGGCCACGCCCTACCTCTGGTCGCGCTATTGGCACCACCCCACAGGCCCACATCACTTCCTCTGCCCGGTCACTGCTTGCCATGCTGGCATGCTCTCTTGTTGGCTGTTGTGGCTAGTTTGAGCTTCGGCAGGAACGGGAAGGAAGAAAGGTTGGACACGGGTAGGATGTTTGGATAAGGTTCAAGGGTAATTTGGTCTTTTTTTTTCTATTTTCCAAATGGTTTTTCTGTTTTTTAATTCATTTAATTTAGTCACATCTAATAGACATCTAAAGTAGGGGTAGACGGTAGCTTCGATTTGAAAGAACAAGGGCAAGTTTAAAAAGAAGGGGTAAAATCACAATTGAATTTGAGGACGAGGGTAGAAATACCATTGTCCGTAATAGAAGTGTTGCGACGTTGTGGTATCCAGATTTACTAAATCTGTAACATCCATATATATTGCTCCAATCACAGATCAATCATGATCAACACATGATAAAATTATATACTTAATAATATTAAAGGTCATAAATAGGCTTTGTGGCCAAGGTTTACATAATACTGCAGGCAGGCAAGTAGTCATAGACCCGTATCTTTATAAACTGAAAGTGGCCAGGATGATCTGCACTTGCCTTGCATGCTATACCCTCATGCACGCCTCAATGTTGACTAGGGTCTTTGGACTGCATCTGACCAGGAACAAAGTGGTGAACTAGTGGAGGTCCAAGTATTCTGAGTAATCTGTGACACAGTCCCATTCAAGTCACAGTTTCGCTATAATGCTCCTGCCTCCCACCACAAACGCAAGCATATTTTTTGAATTTATCAAAACATGCAAGTCCTTTTTTTTAATGAATTATCTACCTCTCGCCTTGTTCTATCTGAATGCATGGATGAATGTAGCCTTTAGAGATACAATTGGGCGTGGTGCAGTCATTATAATGTTTTATTTATCTATTTGCAAGATAGAATATGCCTTTCTTTCGTTGATGTGTAGAATAAATCTTATTTATAGAAGTATGTGCTTCAGGATTGTCATTGTTAAATTTTTAGAATTTATCTGCCTGATTTCAGCATATCGATTTTGCACCTAATTCTTGTCTATTCTGCATTTTTATTCTTTTTGTTAGGCGGGAAATACTGCATAGTTATGGCTTTGAGCATATGCACTTGTTGTACAATCTGGAAAAAGCTGGCCTTTTTAAGAGGCAGGTTAGTCAGATTCAATGCTGCTCCCTGAACCTTTTCTTCAGAACCATCCACAGCTCCTTTAATGCTTTTTATCATTATTTTTTTCTTTCTAATTTTCTATGAGGTACTGTTGTGCTTTGCAGGAATCAAGAAGCAATTGGGTTGGTATTACAAGAGCTTTGCAGCTTATAGTTGACGTAAATGATACAGCAAAGTAACTTTTGTGGCTTTATGTTTGCTTTGTATTCAATATTTTCTTATATTCTACTCCATCCGTCCAAATTGTAGGACATTTTGTCTTTTCTAGATACATAGTTTTTGCTATGTATCTAGACAGCAAATATCTAGGTGCATAGCAAAATGTATGTACCTATAAAAGCCAAAACGACCTGCAATTTGGGATGGAGGGAGTATTTGTTTGCGCTGCAATTGTTTGGTTTCACTTATGCGTGATCACAAATAACAGTACCCATCCATGCTCAAAAAGAGCTGCTATCAATCTGCATGCAACTTAAACTCTTGTAAGTTATATAGTTTATTGTAGTCTTTCTAGCTGTACCCTAGAGACAAATCAGCATATCTTTGTGGGAAGTAGAATAATTGTTGGTTTCAGAAATAATTTTGTAGGAATGGAACAATTGTTGGTTTCCATACATCTGATTGAAGCTTCATGATTAGATTGTACCAAAACATTTTAGGTGCATTCTTGTTCCTGTTTGTCTCAGATTTTCTCCCCCCACAACACATCGCATCATTTTTCCTGCCCATTCGAGCAAAAACCCCATCGCATCATTGTTGTAATTACTTAACACATAACTACGGCTATTCTTCTGATTGTTGCAACTATTTTGTCATTTGTTATCTAGGTTGCAGTGCAACTAGTACTGATCTATTTGTGTTGTCAATCTCAGCCCTAGTGATATATCATACATCTTTTCTGGATACGCGCCTCTTAGTATTCGCCTTGTTCAACATGCAGTGAGATCTGGATGGTAAGTTTAGATTGTTGGTTTCTTTTCATCAGTTTATATTTGATGGTAACTTTTATTTTCATTTTTCTTTGAATTTAGTCTTAATAGTAAGGTTCATTTAATTTCTCTGGAAAAATTGTCTCTGTACATCATAAAGTTGCAAAAAAAAAAATCATAGAATATTTTTTTCTCCAACACGCAGGAGAGCTGTGTATAATAGCTTTAAGAAAAGAGGTTTTAGAAATACAACAAACCTAGATCACCGAACACTTGGATGTTTACATACATGTCATGAACACTCGCTCAGCCACTAATTCATCCTAGGGTCTGGCTCTGCTAAACCTCTTGCTCCAGCCAGGCTCCAAGTCTCCAAGAATGAGCTTCCTCATGAATCGTTGACAGAACATGCTGGATGCTTGGCGAGGCATTATTAAAAACACAATTCATCCTAGGGTCTAGCTCTGCTAAACCTCTTGCTCCAGCCAGGCTCCAAGTCTCCAAGAATGAGCTTCCTCATGAATCCTCATGAATCGTTGACAGAACATGCTGGATGCTTGGCGAGGCATTATTAAAAACACAATTCATTGCAGTGCTTCCAAATAACCCAAGCACTAAGAATGATTAATGAGTTTAGACTGCGCGACCAAGGTGTTGATTTTGACCCACCAATAATGCTGCAAAACCATCCTGCCTGAATAATAGAAGCTAAACCTCTGGAGAAGACACATGTAGTTAGGATGTGCTGGATGGTTTCATCTTCTTGATTGTTGATTATAATGTGGGCACATCTCTGGATGCTGTAGTCCTCTTTTGGCCAGGCGATGTGCAGTCCAACACCGGTTGTGCATTGTGCATTGCTAGCCAAATAAAGAACTGAAGGGGTTGATCAGTTCAGCCCAGCCACTGTAGCGGTTGCCGGCAGTGCCACTGGCTGTGGGCCAGCTGCAGCAGCTGCAACACAGCTGCAGCCAGCTCTGCGCTTCCGCCAAGCAGGCTCGAGATTTCTTAAGAGCCCAAGTTTTCCAAATAACTTTCCATGGCTCAAAAGAAATGGATCCATGGAAGAAGACAGTATAGGCTGATCTTGCTGAATATTGCCCTGAATCTGAAAATATCCACTGATGGCCTTCCTATACCTCCCGGTTGGAGGTTCACCTCTGCTAGCAGGTGGCAAATATCAAGGTATTCCTACAAAGCAGCCACTTGAGAGATCCTTGAATGTCTGAGTCCATCTGTGATCAACTGTGGCCTCCTGAACTGTGCGCTTGTTTGCCATCTTTTAGGAATGGTAGCAAATAGATTGGGGCTAGTGCCGTGATTGAGTTTCCATGCAGCCACTTGTCGGAGCAAAATAAACGTATCATGCCCATTGCCCACTATGGTCACAATTGCTGTTAAGAAGAGAGCCTTCGCGAAGCAAACTTGCACGGTGAACATTGACCATGGCTTTTCTGGTTGGGTTTTCTGTAACCATTGCCAACTGAGGGACTTTAAATCTTGAATGCCAAGTCCTTCCAAGTTCTTTAGGGCAGCAAACTTTTGGCCACGCTAGCAAACAATGTCCCATAGTTGCCTCTTTCCATCCCCGCCACAGAAACCTGCGATGGCTTTCAGGCTCAATAGGGAGTTACATGACGATGGAAAGATACAGCACCACCATGGAGGTTAGAACAAATAATCAGAGGACAAAAGGAAATATCCAGCTTCTACTGAGTAATGGAAAATTATCAGTACATATGTTCTTATTTGTCCCCCCCTCCCACTTTCTGTTTTGGGGAAGAACAAAATTTAGGGAAGGAAAGAATTATGTCTGATTATTGTGTTTATTCTTGAATAACATTCTGTAAAGCAAGAAATGTGGCCTTTCAATTCTTTTTTTTAATTGTGCAGACCTTAATTCTGTGGAAACTTATAATATTTTTAAATAGTAAACCACAGCAGATCTGTTCCACAACACAATTTTCTGTAAATAGGCATAATATAGGAATGTCTCAATTTATCTATAGTTCTGCCCTTCTTCCCAAATGGTCTAGTTCTCTGGAAAAGTTACTTTGTTACAATGGAGCAAAATAATCCTGTTAATTTGTCTTGTGTTTTTTTATGGCTTCTGCAATTAATGCTTCTTTATTTAGGGAAGTGTCATCAACTTTTAATTAATGGATAGAAGGTTTGCCACATATTTTTTCTCATATTAAACTTTTTTCCCATCTTCAGGCGATCCATTGAAGAATTGTTGAAACTATTCCCAGGTCCGCACCTGGATTTGAAAAGAGTGAGTATATTTCATTGAATTGAGGACTGCATTTTAGGATGGCATTTTTTGCACCTAAAGATTTATCTAAATCATGTAGGGTGGTTTGACAATTAATTCTTCATTGGAAGTACTTCAAGGATCAGGGGCTCAACAGAGTATCAACAGGTAAGTTCACCTGTATAGAACTGTTATTCAAAAATATATTGTGCACATCGTGTTGGCTGTATTAAATTCAAGGAAAAGGTGGTGATGATGTCATGCATGGTTATATTGGCCCATATAAGGGAGGGAGGAGGAGCACCGTTCCTTAGCCCTTAGGATTGGATTATTATAAAGGATTAGATTGGGTTGTTTCCTCAGTTTGGGAGATTAGTTTCTTTAGCCTTAATGGACCCCATCTCTATAGGACTGAGTTAACCCACGACAGGTCGCGGGTTAGGTGATTGTGCGACCCTCTTAGCCTTCCACTCTTCTTTTCTTCTAATGATCTAATCACAAAAGGACAGCAGCTAAGTCGCTTTTGAAAGTCAGGGGACCACCACCCTCTGACATTCTGATGTCTCTATCGCTCTTCCATGTTGCTCTTTTTTAGCATTAAGCTTGTTTATAAAAAATATTTTATCTTCATATTAACTCCGTTTCACGAACCGATTACACCGTTGGGTTCTACGCAACGAGACGAACAAAACTAGACCCCACTTACATATGTTTTGATGATATTTTGCACTAGTAGCAACTTATGTGACGACTTGCTCTTTTCTGTAGCAACTAGTGTGTATATTGGCTTACTGTAGCGACTTTTATTTTGTGTCAACTTATGTGTTTGAGTGTACGATCGATTTTGTTTGCGGTAACTTATATCTTATATGTGTGGCAACTCATGTGTATAATAGATTATGTTTTGTGGCAACTTTTATCTTACATGTGTGAAAACTTTTATTTTATGATAATTTATATATTATCACACAAGTAGCAACTTATGTGTAAATTTAGATTTAACATTGTTGAAGTATTAATTGCTACAATATATACATATAAGTTGTCAGTATGTAAATATCAACTTATGTGAATAGCATGTAAAACAAAGGTTGCCACAAAAAATAGAATCTATTATATGGGTAGCAACTTATATATGTATATCGTAGCAACTTCTTCAATAATATCGAAGGTCAAATTTACACATAAGTTGCTACTCGTATGAAACAAATTCAAAATATATGCAAGCGGGATCTAGTTTTGTTCGTCTTGTCACATAGAACACAATGGTGCAATCGGTATTTAAAACGAAGGTCGTACGAGGAAGATAAAACATTTTTGAGAACAAGCTTGATTAAAAAGAAAGACATGCAAAAGGAGGGATGGATAGACACGAGGGAGATAGAGGCTATGAAAGCATGGGCCGCATGTATAACAGGCCGTAGGCGGGCTGCTGTCCGTCGCACGGTCGTGGACAGGCGCGACCGATCGCCTGATAAACTTTTCCATCTCTATAAGGATGGGTTTCTATCTCCTCTGAGGAAGCAAAAAATATATTAGAATTCTTAGTATCTCATCTATCATTGACTTTGTGCTACTGCCATGTGACAGATGATGGCAAAGTGATTTGGATACGCAAATTGGCATGTATTTCATTATCTTAATTTTATTGGTTATTAACGATCGCAGCACAGATACTTGTTCTCCCTGAAATATAGGCTATGCCCAAAATGCATAGCAAATAATTTCTGGACTGTATCAGCAGATATGGGAGATTGATCTCATGCTTGAATTAAACTTATATGAAAGAAGAGTGCTTTATTTTACTATTTGATATCACAACTCCTAGTAATATGTCCCTGGGAGATGCCTAGAATTGTACTGTTTTGTTGGGATTTTGAAGTTCTGAATTGTCTGGATTTTCTTTTTTACTTACAAAGAGAGAACAGTTCATTACAGTTCTAGTCTTTTACCAAGCAGTAACACAGTTATGAATCTGCTCATCTGTTTCTATCCTAAAATTTCTATTTGTTCTAGGGTTGGTCATCGCTCTCTGGTTCTGGTTGTGTTTATTGGTGGTGTAACATTCGCGGAGATTGCTGCCCTTCGGTTTCTTAGTGCACAGGTATACATTCTTTGACTGTTTATGAACTTTTAAGTGTTTGTAAATTGATCCCAAGTTATTTTCATCCATGTTCACATTTATTTTCATATTTTCGGTTTTTCACAGTAGATCGTTACAAAATTAACAAGAACACGTTGGTGCAACCATACTATAATCTTCGTAACTGTCAGTTCCTTGCATAATACATTTTGTGTCTGTTATGAGAACCGAAGTGTCTGGATCATAATTTTTCCCCTTTATACTCGAGTACTACTTCTAGTCTTCTACTGTTTACTTCACAAACTAATAGTCAAGTGCTACTACTACTGTTTATTTCACAATGTCTTTTTACTAGGAGCTAGTTTTTATAATGTAATTAAGCCTGAGTTTTCAACTGGGATGATTGCTTTTTATTTATTATTTGGTATGTACTACCTTGCCTTTTTGCACCTTTGACGCTGTCTATTGCAGGAAGGAATGGGCTATGATTTCCTTGTTGCAACAACAAAGGTTGTTAATGGCAACACAATACTCAGACCAATTATTGGCAATAGCAAAGAGGGGATGATGTAATTATTTTTTATTCCTTTTATTTTAATGTAAATTTTTGCCGAGCAAGTTTGTGTACTCATAGACGAACCCAAGTTCGTGAGGGCTTTCCTTGTTATGTTGTTCGGCATCTGGATGTTAAGGCCGGCGGTTATAGTTATGAAAAGGGCCTTTTTTTATCTCCTGTGCGACTGTAAATAGGAAGAGACTATGAAAAGGTCTGTGCGTTACCACGGGTAGCCGAAAGATCATTGTAATTAACAGCTTTTTTTTAAAAAAAAAACTGGAAAAGCAGCAGTTTCTTGCATCATGGGTGGCCACGAGCCTACCTCCCCTTAAACTTTATAACTCATCTAAAAAAGGGCAGCATTTTTTAGTTCTTTTAAAACTAATATTTTAAAAACGTCATGTGTCAAACTAAATTTTCAGTATTGCGTTAAAGCGTGTGGTACGAGTTGCAAAACCAGCTGGCCATCCAAGAAAGGCAGGAGCCCCTACTGGATTCAGGTATGAGAATGTTAGCGTCGATACACTTCCCACGACTGTTGATTGGAGGGCAAAGGGCGCCGTCACTCCAATAAAGAACCAAGGCCAGTGTGGTAACTCCACTGTGTGCATTAGAAAATTAACCTTTCATGTGCAAATCTCAATTAAGAATGCATGACATTATTGTACTTACAGCATTTTCAATTCGGAATAAAATTGATTGCAGGCTGCTGTTGGGCGTTTTTGGCTGTGGCTGCGATGGAGGCTATTGTCAAGATAAGCACCGGCAAGCTTTTCTCCCTTTCTGAGCAAGAGTTGGTGGACTGTGACATCGATGGCGAGTCCCAGGGCTGCGATGGTGGTGAGATGGATGACGCCTTCAAGTTCATCATCAAGAATGGTGGCTTGGCCAATGAGTCGAGCTATCCTTACACTGCGGAAGATGGCAAGTGCAAGAAATCCGACAATGTCGCAACCATCAACGGGTATGAGGATGTGCCAAACTAATGACGAGGCTGCCCTCATGAAGGCGGTAGCCAACCAGCCTGTCTCAGCGGCGGTAGATGGCGGTGACAAAACATTCCAATTCTACTCCGGTGGCATCATGACTGGATCTTGTGGCACTGACCTTGATCACGGTATTGTAGCCATTGGTTATAGAATAGTCAGTGACGGCACCAAATATTTTTTTGAACCGGGATGGCACCAAATATTGGCTGTTGAAGAACTCCTGGTGCACCACATGGGGTGAGGATGGGTTCTTGAGAATGGAGAAGGATATTCCAGACAAGAGGGGGATGTGTGGCCTCGTCATGCAGCCATCCTACCCTATTGAGTAGGCACAACTTCAAAAGGTGCTCCAAAATCATACACATATACCATACGTTGCTTGAATAGATGTATGTATGTCTGTTGTTATGATTGTTGTTTCATGTGGGTCTGTATATTGTGTCACAGCAATATGTTATATAAATGAATATGTTAATATTCTGGCTGTGGAAAGATTTTACTTCAGTATCCAACAATCCATGCTGGTTATTTGCCCTTTTTTAGATAAAGGAAATCATATTTCTGGCTTCAGTCGACCTTTCATGAGGTTGCATCAGGCCAAATTATTACAAAGAGGTAGCCAGAGCTACAATTGAAGGCATATGACCCAACGGCCATGTAGCCAAGAGACCAGACAACTCTAGTAGAACTAGAAATGAAAGAAAAAAAAAATCTCCAACAAGGAACTCGAGTAGTCGCATGCGGCATTCCAACTTGCTACGTGAAGTCAACTCCAAAAGAACCTGCTTCGCCACCCAGGAGAAAGCAGAACCAGAGCATGAGATGGATCCAGAAAAGATGAAATACAAACTCCACCTTTCTGGATGAACTCTGACCACCAAGTCGAGAATATGCCTCCAAGGCAGATCTGTCAGACCCAGCAAGGGTCATGAAAGACCGTAGGACACCGACCACCGTTGGAGACTCTGGATGCTGTAAACTAGCAACGGCCTGAAGCACCTAGTGCGCAAGGGGAACTAGCGCGATGCCAGCACCAACGCTAGCAAGCCAAGGGATCTTCCAAAAGCGACATCTCCAACAAGAGGATGAAATGATGAATGACATCCAAAGATACCGTCATCGCCCAACTACAACGGTACTTGGTTTTCACCCGAAAAGATCCCCTGCAAGGAGAGAAGTGAAGGACTAGTGACAACACCTCCAGCGAGAGAAGTGGCGCCCACAGGTAGAGGAACTACAATGAAGAACAGCTAGAGGAGCTGGGTAATGGACTCTGCAATTCCGGCAAGCCGTTCCTTTGGGTTGTGAGGTCAAATGAGGAGCATAAGTTATCCAACGAACTCCGTGAAAAGTGTAAGGAACGTGGCCTTATTGTTTCCTGGTGCCCCCAGCTTGAGGTCCTCTCACACAAGTCTACAGGTATCAAATCACAAACCTTCTACGTTTAAAGAAAAATTAGACAAAAACATAGCCGAATTGAATTAATAGGCAATGTGGTGGTGCTGATCGAATGCTTAATATGCAGGTTGTTTCTTCACGCATTGTGGATGGAACTCAACACTAGAGGCAATTGCTAATGGCGTGCCAATGATAGCAATACCGCATTGGGCTGACCAGCCAACCATATCAAAATACATGGAGAGCAAGTGGTGCATGGGCATGCGGGGGCGTAAGGACGAGAAAGGTTTGGTGACAAGGGACGAGGTGGAACGGTGCGTCAAGGAAGTGATGGATGGGGAAAGGAAGGATGAGTACAGGAGGAATGCTGCTGAGTGGATGCAGAAGGCCGAGGAAGCAATGCAAAGTGGAGGGAGCTCAGACAAGAATATTACTGAATTTTTCGCAAAGTATTCATGTTAAAAATCTAGTGCCATAAACTTAGTTTGTGAGCATAACCATAACCAGTGTTTTTGGTGTTATCCCTTCTTGGAGTTTTTTTTTTGAAATGCTATCCCTTCTGGGAGTTGATTGAACATGTTAACATTTTGTTTATAAGAAAAAAGAATATAATGTGGAGATTGGTTCGAAAAAAAAATATAATGTGGAGATTTTGATGATTCATCAGTCAGCCGCTGTTAAAAAAGGGTACATGTCGTGTAGTGTGTCTATTTCCGTGCTCTACAAGGGCTATAAGCTCATGATCTTTATCAATATGTGTATAGATTATTTATGTATCCTTTAAAACGTTGAAAGCATACAATGCTTTTAAAACAAAATAAACACAACTAGAAAACGGGCCAAAGATCCTGGCCAAAGGTACCAGCTGCTGTTGCACAGTACCGGCTGCAACAGCAGCTGGTACCTTTGGCTAGCGGCGCTCAAAGGTAAGGAGTTTGGTACCGGATTAAAGCATCACCCGGTATCAAAACCCGCGTATAGGCACTGGTTAGTGCTACCAACCGGTACCAAAAGAACAAGAAGGAATAGGCACCGGTTGGTGGCACCAACCGATTCCTAATGAGCGGACAATGGCACCGGGTTTTGCCATGCCCCGGTGCCGCCATGTGCCCATTACAAAGGCACTGGTTGGTAACTTCAACCGGTGCCGATGCATAGTATTGGGCACCGGTTGTTCAACAACAACCGGTGCCTTTGTGCACCCACTATAAATACCCCGCCCCCTCCCCCTCCCAGCTGCCATGAACTCACTGTTCATGGCAGCTGAGTGAGGGGAGCGGGGCAAATTTTTTCAATTTTTTTAAAAGGTTAGTAATATTATTTTCAATACTTTAGCAAATTAATTTTGTAGATGTAGTTAGCACTTGATTTAGTTTATACACATGATAAATATTTGTAGATGTATTTTGGACCCGATTTAGTTTTATGGTTTTATATTATTGTTATCTAAATTATTAGGCATA
Organism: Panicum virgatum; assembly: GCF_016808335.1. Lineage (NCBI taxonomy): Eukaryota > Viridiplantae > Streptophyta > Magnoliopsida > Poales > Poaceae > Panicum > Panicum virgatum. The sequence goes on from NC_053152.1 coordinate 12,123,492, forward strand.
AGATAACTAATTATTTATATGTAGTTAGAATTTGGATTATTTTATTGTTATATTAGGCATGCATAATATATCTATTTATAGTATATAATTTTGATGACACTCCAATTTGTTTTGTAATCAATAATTGATTTATTCAATTTATTATTTGTACTTCTAATGTTTATTTAAAAATGATTTATGTTGACACTCATTTGATGTTAATAAATGAATTGTGAACCCAGATGAGTCGGCAATAGATGTACATGACGGACTGGCGTTCAATGGAGTTCATTGATGGCGTGCATGAATTCATAAAAGTTGCTGAGAACCACAAGTACAATGGTTTCGTTCGCTATCCTTGCAAAAACTGTAAGAATGAGAAGGATTACTCATCATCAAGAACCATCCACAGTCACTTGTTCAGTAGTGGTTTCATGCCGAACTACTATGTTTGGACCAGGCATGGAGAAAGAAGAATTATGCTGGATAATAATGAAGAAGAGGACATGATTCCTGACTTTGCAAGCAATTACAGAACCTTTTTTGATGACACTGCAATGGGTGAGCCTGAAGAAGATGCTGAAGGACACGTTGTAGAAGATGATCTGGGTCATATGCTGCACGAAGTTGAAGAAGTTTGCGAAACAGAAAAGGAATCGAGAGATCTGAAGCGTATGTTGGAGGACTATAGAACATTGTTGTACCCAGATTGCAAACAAGGCTAAAAGAAGTTGGGTACCACATTGGAATTATTGCAATGGAAGGCATCAAATGATTTGTCTGACATGGGATTCGAGGAGTTGCTGAAACTTAGAAAAACTTACTCCCTGAGGATAACACCTTGCCGGAGACAACATACGAGGCAAAAAAGGTTGTTTGTCCTTTAAGATTAGAGGCACAGAAGATACATGCTTGTCCTAATGACTGCATCCTATATCGAGGTGAGTATGAAAATTTAGATTTATGCTCTGTATGCAACGCATGCCGGTATAAGATCCCTCAAGATGATCCATGCGACGTTGAGGGGATGCGTGTCAAGAAGAGAGTGCTTGCCAAGGTGATGTGGTATTTCCCTCTAATACCACATCTGAAACGTTTGTTCATGAACAAAATGAGTGCTAAATTGATGCGATGGCACAAAGAAGAACGTAAGCAAGACATTATGTTGAGACACCCCGCTGATGGGTCGCAGTGGAGAAAGGTGGACAGAACATTCCCAACATTTGCAAATGATGCGAGGAATATAAGATTCGGATTAAGTACGGATGACATGAATCCTTTCGGTGAGCAGAGTAGTGGCCATAGTACCTGGCCTGTGACACTCTGTATATACAACCTTTCTCATTGGTTGTGTATGAAGCGGAAATTCATTATGATCCCGGTGCTTATCCCCAGGCCCGGTCCTGAGATTTTCGGGGCCCGAAGCGAAACTAATGGATCGGGGCCTTTTTATAATAATATTAGTGGAGATGTACGTAATAGACACATATATAGTTTTTCCAAAAATAATATATGTATTTCTTTTCTTTCCATAAAACCATGATGTTAATTATTATTCTTCCAAAATAAATAATGACGTGAATTATGGATGAATGCATGTACAAAGAAAAGTAAAATATGTGCAAAGGAAAGTAATATATGCGGGTACAAGAGGTGCGTATAGAAAACTACTAACGTAAAAAGTATTAGCATTTCAGTGGAATTATTTTTCTTCTATCAAAAAAATGGGTCACCACCCCTTTCTCTATGTATGAAATCATTGATTATTAGAAGAATATAGGCCTCATCCTATACCCTCATGTGCTTGTTTCCTTCTCTTCCGATCCTTTTCGCACAACCAAATGCGTTCCTTACAATATCAGAAAAATAGTAGACGACGGGACTGGCATGGTGGTGAGGATGCGTGGTACTGGCGTGCTGGACTGCTAGAATGGGCGACGTTAAGACACACAGTCAGTCTGACGAAGAAGCCACTGTACCGGAGAGAGAATTGGAGATTTTTTTTTTGCGGGGAGAATTGGAGATTGTAGATGCCCAGACGTGCGGTTGTTGTTCCACGATTTAACCTCTGATCTACTACTCCGTAGAGGGACTTGGATAGAGAAGATGCAACATGAGACAAGGAGACGGGCGTGCGCCTAAGCGTGTCATTTCATTCGCTGGAGCTCTCTACCTATATGTGCAACGACATGAAAGCGGGGCCCCATTGATTCGAGGGCTCTGGGCGGCCGCCCCGCTCGCCCCCCCGGGCCGGGCCTGCTTATCTCTGACCCGAAGCAATCCGATAATGATATAGATGTATATCTGAAACCACTGATTAAGAATCTTCTATTGTTGTGGAAAGAGGAGGGTGTTCGTATGTGGGATGCGCACGCAGAGGAATATTTTAACCTTCGTGCATTGCTTTTCGTAACCACCAACGACTGGCCAGCACTAAGCAACCTCTCTGGACATTCCAATAAGGGTTATAGGGCATGCACTCATTGTTTAGAAGAAACCAACAGCACGTATCTCAAGCACTGTAGGAAGATCGTATATATGAGTCATCGTCGATTTCTTCTAATCAAGCACCCATTAAGGAGGAGGCATGCTCACTACGGTGTAAATGCAGATCATCGTACCAAACCTAGGCACCGTTGTAGGAAAATTGTGTTTGAAATGATCAAAGATATAAAAGTAGTATTCGGAAAAGGACCTGGCAGCAGATCAGTGTAGAGTGATGACGGACATGCACCTATGTGGAAGAAGAAGAGTATTTTTTGGGAGTTACCTTATTGGGAAGTCTTAGAGGTTCGCCACGCAATTGATGTGATGCATTTAATAAAGAATCTTTGTGTGAATCTTCTAGGCTTCCTTGGTGTATACGGTAAGCCAAAAGATACACTGGAAGCGCGGCAAGATCTTCAATGTATGAAACAACGGGCCGCCTTACATAAAAAAAAGATAAATGACGTCATTACCTAGGTCCTGCGTGCTACACTCTTAGTAAGGAAGAGAAGCAAAGTATGTTCGACTGTTTGAACAATATCAAGGTCTCATCTGGCTACTCTTCAAACATAAAGAGGCTACTGAACCTGAAAGAGAAGAAATTCGCACATGTAAAGTCCTATGACTGTCACGTGTTGATTACACAATTGATTCCAGTTGCACTTAGAGGTATTCTACCAGCTAATATTCGAGCAACAATCATAAAGCTATGTGCATTTTTCAACACAATTTCTCAGAAGGCAATCGATCCATCGAGTCTAAGTAGACTACAAGAGGATGTTGTCCAAATTATAGTTAGTCTTGAGATGATATTTCCTCCATCATTCTTCAATATTATGACGCATCTTCTAGTTCACCTACTCAAAGAGATTGGTATTCTCGGTCCTGTTTTCCTTCATAATATGTTCTCTTTTGAACGATACTTTGCAGTCCTAAAAAAATGCATTCGTAATCGGGCTCGTACAGAAGGAAGCATTGCGAAGGGTTACGTCACAGAGGAAGTCATTGAGTTTTGTGTTGACTATGTGGAAGAACTCTGCCCAACTGGGATTCCGGTATCACGTCATGAGGGGCGGCTGATTGGAAAGGGCACACTTGGAAGAAAATCAGTAAATGCCATAGATCATGCTAAGTTGAGCAAAGCACATCTCACAGTTCTGCAACAATCAGTCTTGGTGGCTCTATACATGGAGGAGCACATGCAAATTGTACGAAGCATGTACCCTTTGATGTCTGAGACATGGATTATAAAACATCATAACGATACATTTGCCACCTGGTTGCAAAAGGAAGTCATGGCCAATGATGAAATTCATGAGCAGCTAGTTTGGCTGGCCAAGGGTTCGGCAAATTCAATCCTGATGTACCAAGGATATGAAATTAATGGTTACACATTTTATACAAGAACCCAAGATAACAAGAGCACCAATCAAAATAGTGGTGTTCGTATAGATGCCACTGACTCTAGTGGCCAAACGAACTCATATTTTGGTTACATTGAAGATATCTGGGAACTCGACTATGGGCCGCTAAAGATCCCTCTATTTCGTTGCCAATGGGTTAAACTGATAGAAAAAGGTGTCGATATAGACGAGTACGGAATGACAACAGTAGACCTCAAAGAGCTTGGCTATCGAGACGAACCATTCGTCCTAGCTAAGAATGTCACTCAAGTTTTCTATGTGGAGGACATGTCTAGCAAACCGAAAAAGGACAAGTCTAGAAATAAATCAAGTTTTCTAGGTGCAAGTGATGAGCCAAAGTGCCACATTATTCTGGTTGGCAAAAGAAAAATTGTGGGAGTCGACGATATCACAGATGAAGAAGAATACAACAGGGTTGAAGACATGACTCCGTTCACAGTGGAGGTTGACACAAGTATTCTTTTAGCCGAAGAGGAGGCTCCCTATGCACGTCATGATCACAATGAAGGGACAATTGTAAAGCGAACCATCGTTAATATTCCATTAGTTGAATGATTATGTATTGTAATATTTTCTGTGAACATTATTAGATTTGTTAAGCAATGAATTGATTTATTGGGTAATTAATTGATTTACTAGGCAAATAAATGATTTATTATTCACAAAATATAATTATTAGGCAATTAACAAATTTACTAGGCAATTAAGTAATTTATTAGACAATTATATTATTTATTGTGCACTTATCGGATTTACTAGACAATTATAATATTTATGGGGCAATTAATTGATTTACTTGGCAAATAAATGATTTACTAGACAATTATAATATTTATTGGGCAATTAATTGATTTACTAGACAAATAAATGATTTACTAGACAATTATCAGATTTATTGGGCAACGAATTGATTTACTAGGCAAATAAATGATTTACTAGACAATTATAACATTTATTGGGCAATTAATTGATTTACTAGGCAAATAAATGATTTACTAGACAATTATCAGATTTATTGGGCAATTAATTGATTTACTAGACAAATAAATGATTTACTAGACAATTATCAGATTTATTGGGCAACGAATTGATTTACTAGGCAAATAATTGATTTAATAGGCAAATTAATGATTTATTATTCACAGAATATAATTATTAGGCAATTACCGAATTCACATAATATTAAAAGAATTAATAGAGAAGCAAATGGGGGAAAAGAGAAAAAGAAAACTCCTTTTGTACCGGGTGGAAATATAACCCGGTACCAAAGGATCACCATTTGGTACCGGTTGGTAGTTTCAACCGGTACCAAAGACTTTTTTCGTAAAAAAAAGGTGCTCTGGGCGGGAGTCGAA